>NW_028318025.1:1229584-2459169 GCF_062004578.1 Staurois parvus
TACCTACAGCTTTGTGCCCATATCTCTGTACGGGCTGTCAGTTTCAGAGCAGAAGACACTGTGAATGAGCTATGGGTGTGCTGATCAGTGTGCTTGCAGTTCATTCAAATTACAAGTCTGCCTCCTGCAGTTTCTACATTCACAGATTCCTGCATCTACACAAGTAAGTTGGATGCAAGGATCCCCCCACTGGGACTTTGTATTCTGACAGTGGGGACTCTTCCATGTCAGCATACACTGATCATTGTTGCAGCTGACTAGCTACAAGCTGCTGATCGAACAAGGTTTTACAGCAGTTCAGCAGAAGCTGATCTAATGATTGGCTTCTGCCTAACAGGGAGGGCTACACACAGATCAAAATTTGGCTGGTCCCTGCTGAACCAGATGGATTTTGATCTGTGCGTACCCAGCGTTACCCTATTTCTTGCTCCAGTAGGCTCCTCCAGTGCTGTGACTGCTCTAGTATGCTTCACATACTAGCACATTATGAAAGACTTACCTAAAAATTAAGCACGCTGTCACCACTGACAGGGACTTCCAACTTCACGAGGTCTTCCTGCTGAGTCCACGATGATGTCACTCCTGTGCATGTGCACAGAGGCATGGAGCAGAACTCTAAAGGAATGGCCCGGGTATGTAGTTCCTTCAGAGCGCATGCACCGCTGATGTCACTGGCTGCTACTCGCTGGAATATCTAGTAAACAGTGCATGTTTAGGAGATATTCATTTTACCCAAGTTAAGCTTCATTATAATCTTACCTATAGATAAAAATAACAAAAACAAGTTTACTACCACTTTAATGTTCCTGTATGGAAAGTAATGGTGTGTAGGCTTTGGGTGGATGAGGGGAGCACTGGAGCTGGCAGGAACTTCCAGTCAGGTAAGTGAAAGAGGCTATTTGCCCCTAGCACTGCAAGGGTGGACTTTTTTTACTTTGCTGGAGATGGGCTGTTTAATGACACCACAGTTTATTAGGAATTAGTGGGACATTTCAGGTGCTACACACAGTAGATGTATACCACATACATGTTATATCTCATTAAAAAAGAATGTGTAATGAGTATTAGATGATTATGTGTTAGTGATGTGTTGGATTTTTGTAAAACATAATCAATAAATATATAACCAATAATAAAAGCATAGGTCAGGGGAACAAAAAAACAAAAAACAAAAAAAGAATGATTTTTAATAGGATATAATGTGTATGTGGAATACATCTACTGTGTGTAGCATCTCAAAAGTCCCACTAATTGATAACGTATTAAAAATATGAGCATAAACTGTAAATGAGCGTAAACAAGATGCGGGGAAGGTTTACAGCACAGCAAGGTACAGTAAAGAAGGCAGAGAAGGTGGGGACTGGCAAGGGAAGAAGATCTAGTCTTCCATCCGTGTTCTGACAGCTCTGGTGTGTGCTATGTGGGAAGCAATGATCGGGACAGCAGTTCTCTTCTTACTCCACTCACCTGTACTGCCTCTCTGACAGCCCCAATCTATCTGGCTGGACTGACAGGAGATTGAGCAGAGAGCTTGGGAGAGAACAAGATTTTCTCTCTGGAAAGGGGCATGGCTGCTGCTACAAATAGGAGGCGGGCAACAAGTAAGGACACATCCACTCCGTTTTTGGGCTGACAACACAAGGAATACCATGGTGTGACAGCTAAAATATTTTGTGGACTGATTTACCTGCATGCTCACAACTCGGTGCCCCCTCCACCCTGCGCCCAGGACAGTTGCCCCTCCTGCCCACCCCTGGTCAGTGAAGTCAGAAAAAAGTAAGAACTCCTGATCTCCATACTGGTCCGGCATGTATAAAATATTAAAGACACTGGCTTAGCATGTTAGCCGAGCAGCTTGCACTTTACGAAGGAAAGATCTGCAATTACCCTCACATGTTCCCTTGGTGGAGGTTCCTTTTAACCAGTGTTTGTAGTTTTTTGGATAGTCATGTATTTTTAAGTAAGTTTAATTTGCAATGAGAGAAAATAGTAGCAAGCTGACAAAGAATATTAACACACAAACTGGCAGCAGAAATCCCTTCAGCGCTACAGCTGGAGCTCCCATTGTTTCCATCTGGAAGCGGACCATGCAGACGTGTAAATGAAATACACAGCACAGGTTAAATATAGGTCACAACTAATACTAGTATATCCTACATACCAATACCAAGAACACAAGGGGCCCTGATTATAGGACTCTTAGTGTTGATATGGCCTAACAGCTGACATATCTACTTATATCTATTTATCTATTTAGAGCAGCTGACTGCTCTAAAAAAAAAAATAATTGCTGGCAGATTTATAAAGCACAGGAGTGCTACATAACAAATGTATGAAAGGAGGAGAGCTTGGTCAAGAGGCCCGCCACAGTCATGTGGCTGCTTTCTCTGCCAATTATGGACCACTCTCTGAAAAGAGCACTCAGAGGACACCACAGGCTCCACACCACAATTTACATGTTATGAATGAGTTGTAATTTGGAGGTGCAATGAGAAGTAAACAGCGCCCAGAGAAGATATAGATATTGACTGCGCTATAAATAGGCCTCAAAATTACAAAACCATTATCAGTTTTTTTTTGTTGCTGTATTTCCACTATAGAAGTTCCCCTCACATCCTGTCCTATTAATATTACACAGGAAGCACGAGAAGTTTATCCCATTGGAAAACAGAGATTTCTTCTTTTTTTTTTAGGTAGCATGGCAGGTTAGAATCCTATCAGGTTTTTATGGTTACACGTGTCCCCATTGTGGATATCTGCTCTCACTTTCACTTCAGGTGTTACTGGGGGAGTAGGTAAGGAAATTCTTTCCAGCTGGAACCCAATCTTATGCCCCATATACATGTTCAGAATATCATACAAAAAATATCGCTTTTATAGCAATCGTACGATAATCTTATCATTAGTACACAGCAATCGTCCAAAAAAATAGAAGGGACAAGCACAAAAATGTTTATCACACGATACCAGATCGAACGATTTCCACTTAACCAGCACAGTAGCCATCCAAAAATACAATACAAATACAATACATTCTGCAGAAATTTTATTCTGTTGTTAAAGAATTTTCACAACTTTAGTAATCTCTTCACTTTTGATATGAAACTAGCATGCAGAAAAAATGGACAATCATTCGTCCGATATTCTAAATGTGGATGCGGGCATTATGAAGGTCACAGCAATATGTTCAAGTTAAGGTGGACCTTTTACCCGAAAATCTACTCTAAATCTGATCTGAAATCTGAAATGTTTATCTATTGTATTGAATTATGCAGACCCATTCATAAAAACTGTACGCAGTGTTTAAAAATGATATTCCCACAAGTTTTGCCTCTACAAAGGGACAGCTGAGGTAGCTAATGACTCCCTATTGCCTAGCAAAACCTCATCTCTCCAATCCAGGAAGTTATTGGATTTCAATTGAGAAAAAGATCTCAGGTATTCCTGCACTTTTCTGCACAGATGACATAACAAAATGCAATAGATACTTTATATACTATGGATGAATTAACAAAAATCTGCAAAAACTCAAAAAAATTAGATATAGAATTGATTAAGCCCCGTGCACACAATTTTCAGATTTAGGGACCAGGAAGTAAAAGCCAGTTGCTGATGTGGGAAAAGAAGATGGCAGCATTGGTGGTTTTGGTGCCTGAGCATCAAATTGCTGATGCTGATACATTAACGGAAGGGTGGGAAGAAAGGGAAACATATGTTCCATTATACCTGGAACTACCAAATAAAGTGGACGAAGAGCAAAGTGAAGATAGGTGGGACTGTCATTAAAGACATCTGGCTGCTTTACCACACATAAAGTTTTTTTAAGGATATGTTTATACATGTAGAGCCTAATTATTTCAGAGGTTGTAAACCTCTGAAATAATAAATGAACACAGCCTGTGTGTACTTTCTTCTATACAAAGCACTAAATGTGATTTATCTCTCCTTTCTCACCCCTCTGCTATACCACAGTGAATGGAAACCACATGTAGACATGCCAAGCTGGCTAGCTGATGTGTTTCGGGGGAGCACCCCCTTCCTCAGAGCTAAGCTGGCCAGCATAAATCATGCTTTTATATATATATATATATATACACACTCTTTCATCACACTGGCCCCTCCAATTGCAAAATGAAGGGGAGGGTGGAGTCCGGCTCATGGGGTCAAAGGCCATAGATGTACATAGGTGTACAAGGTCTGCTATCTGCATGAGTTATTTTTGACAATGATGCCAACACCAGACAATCCCGGGAGATGGCCCTGCCCATGCCCTCCCAGCACACAGCAGGTGACGTACAGCCTCAGCTGTGTATGTTTCTATATAAGACTGTGTTGTTGGGGTGTGTATCTTTCCTCCACACCAATCTCAGCTCTCATTTCTGAGCTTTTCAGTGTATGACATTGAATCCCCACACCCTGCTTCTGGAAGCTAAGAAAAGCTGTGTAAATTCTGGACATGAGAGGAAATCTCACCAAAATGAGGGGAATTTTAATTTTGAACAGTAGTTATCAGAATATGTGCCCTCATTGGATGATTACCCCTCACCTCTAGCTCTGGGGACAATTCTCAGATCCCCCTTACGTTTTGTTTCAGTGACAGGGGCCAGCAGGACAAATATATTGTTAAATATTACCAGTAGAGATACAGGCCGCCAGGGGCGGACTGACCATTTGGGAACTCGGGCACTGCCTGAGGGCCCGGGGTCAGAAGGGGGCCCCATGAGATGCCCCTGGTACCTTTCATAGGCTTTTTTGGGTGTGGTTTGAGTGTGGGCAAGGACACAGGGGCCCCATGATCCCCTATTGCCCGGGGGCCCCATGAGTTGTCAGTCCGCCCTGAAGGCCGCAATTAAAAACTTTACATATGGTCTAACCAACACCCACCCATCCAAAGTTAAAAATAAATAAATGTTTGTTTTGACATGCACTCAAAGAGAACTTCTATATGTATGTGTTTTCATCACATGCTTAGTTAGTGTCACCCAGTTTTGTGACAGGTTTACTTTAAAGGTGGATTGATTATACCTTCCTATGCCTCTATTAGACAAAATGCTGCATAAAAGTATTTCCTTTTTACATGTAAAGATGAAATAATGTTTTAGATGTTCAGTCTTATGATCAATAATACAGTAATCTTTAAATAACTCCCAACACAATGAAAACAGTGATGCCCAATCAATAATAATGAGTGAATGAATTAAATACTGTGCTTTGAACGCATATTCGTGCATGCTTATGTGAATAGTGTCAAGAAGATTAATCTCTCTCTAAAAGTAATGGGTCTGTTCACTTCAATGACTTTTAAATTATACTGTAACATTCCTGGAGCTGATAACAGATAAGCATTCTCTGCATAACATTACACATTTACACACAAATTACCATACAATAATTAGACATTATCAAGCAGCTAACACTTTGGCTTCTTCAATGTTGCTGGATGGTTTAATGGATTTATAAGCAGTGGTATGTGCTCTTAAAATAGAAAAGTGCATCTTTGGGTCAAAGTATCAGGTTGCTATGATATTGATGTGTAATTTCTGTACAAGAACCGTACAAGAATATATACAATGTGCAAGCAATAATAGCATTTTGTAATTCAGCCAATAAAAGAAACTGCTTAGAAGAAAATGCATGACCTGAGTATTAAGTGAACACTGTAATTGCAGCAGACTGATCCATTAAAGTATAATAAATATGCAAATTATAGTCTTTAATTTTCACAGTCTAGTGTTATTATTACGTTTTAAGGTATCCATAGATATCAGAAAGTGGTTGCATTTTCAGACACAACCTGACTGCCCTCAGGCAGCCTGGTTCACAAAACACAAGCATTTGGCTTGTTTAAAATATTTGTTTAAAAGATTGGAGGGAGTAGAAGGAAGGGCAATGGGAATGACAATTGTGATTTCTAAGCAGGGAAATTAAAAATTAAATAGGCATGTTTGCATATAGTATATTTGTTTAAAATAGCTTTTTTTTTTTCAATTTTGGCGTTAAAGTGGCCAGCTTTAGATGATACTGTATAATTTCAGCAGGACTGTTAGAGCTTCTTGACAATTTTAAAATATGAAGCAGCTTGTGCTTAAGCTACTCTTTCTAAACCATCTTGGAATTCATTAACTGCAAGTCACATGGGCTTTGAGTGAGGAAAACAGCTCCACACCTTTATATTTTTACACCATGCTTCAAAATCTGGTCAATGTTCTAAAGTTCTTATGCAATGTTTTGAGTTTTTATACATACGTAAGTGTTCAATTTGTTCCTGTACCCATGGAACATTGTTCCAGTAGTGCTGTGTAATATATCAGTGAGTTTTAGCAAACCTAAGATGAACAGTGCCTCACTGATACCCTCCCATAACCACCACTCATTTTCAGAGTGTTTTCCTTGAGTCCATGAATCAAAAACTGCTGGGTGAATAAACTCTCCAAGTAACAGTTCTAGCTGCATTAACCATTTATTAAAACTGGAAGAAAAGCATAAACCAAATATAATAATTTAGAAATTGGATCACAAGAGTAAAACAGGACATATGTTACATGGACCTTCTTGGTTTTACTAGTAGGCTGGTTGCCTACAGGCTACTGAAGTACTGGTTCCCAGCTAGAGCAGACAGAAGAGTCCTGGCTTTAAACTGAATTTTAGACTGAAGATATCAAGTAAATTCCGAAGAAAAGCTGAGGTGTTAGCCTAGATTCTTTTCAGTTTTGGCAAAGACTGATACTCACTGTCCAAGACAAGATTGAAATAGCTGTAATGAAAGATTGCTACAATGATGTGCTTTCTGTTAATAAAGGAGCTTGACCTTGGCATAAGCAGCAAAATGTTTAGGATTATTGTGAGTGCCACACAAGTGGAAGAGTATTGAACATGACGTTATTGCAGAATGTGAAAGATTTTTGATTGCTGTACTAAAGGCAGCAGAGGCCCTTAAAGGGAAATTACAATGCATATTCACAGAACACATATTTTGAACTGCTGTCGCACATTTATTACCTGAGACAGCAGTTAAAATAGATTTACAGAGAGTAAATAAGTCATTTTCAGAATTTGATTGTTTGACAATTTGCCTCTGCCCATGGGTAACATTGAAGTTAAACACTTTATTTTTTAAATAAATCCTGTACTGAAAAAATATGGAATCTGCCATAGATAGTAGATAGATCAGAAGCTATGATTTTCTAATCTACATGATTTTCCCAGGTCATTGAATCCATTATACATATGGTTTCTTCACTATCCTAGATTGTAAACTCGAAAGAGCAGGGCCCTCGAACCCCTTGTGTATTGTATTGTTTCTGTCTTGTCTCATGTTCTGTCCCCCTTGCTATTGTACAATGCTGAGCAAACCCTTTGGCGCTATATAAATACTGTATAATAATAATTGGATAATCAGGAATACACACAAAATTTATTTACTATAAGTTATGCATAAAAATGGTCCATAAAAAAGTGTGCTTAAGAGTCCTATCCTATGTAAGCTATTCCAGACCTGTATGCCTCCAATCATATCCACCTACTCATAATGTTTACTATTGCATCTTGTTTACAAACTTTTATTAAGTAAAGACATAACAGAAATGACTCACAGCATATACCGAATTTATATAAATATATAACTGTGAGTACCGCTAAATAACATGCTTGACAGCTGTTAAAAAGAGGAATATAACATTAAAGGTACCATAATAAAGCTCATGTAGAGAGAAACTCACCATTTAGTTACACTATTTTCATATAAAAAAAGATGGTATATGATAAGAATGGTGGCGTAATATAAGATGGGAGGAATCATAGACAATAGTGGTTAATCTGAGACAAAAAGACAATATGAGACCCAGGGGCCCAATTTATCATCAAAACAAGATTTGGAGACATGGATAGTGTGAAATATTTTTGCCATTAGCATACTAGCATCTACTTTAGAAATTATGTAAACAAAGCCTCAGTGAATTTACAGTTGAATGAAATAACACGGCAACACAAATTGTGTGAATGAACTTTACAAAAAATATGTGAGCTCAGAAATATTACTAAGTAATAGGCAATTTGTCTAGGTCAGGTTAACTGGTTTACTGACCAATTTAGTAGACAAATTAAATATCTCCTATCAGAGAAGAGCAAGCTTCTCACATTCCCAGAATATATGGAAAAAAGAACCAGCTAGAGGACAACCACAGAAACAGGACTGAGAGGCCTGCAGGTAGAGGAAGTGTAGTTTAAGTGGGATATATTAATACCTTGTGCAAATTTTGAGTGCTGTTTCTCTGTCAGTAACTTGGTGCTGTCACAAGTTAGCCTGCAGTTTCTTGTTTGTGTATTCTTACCTCCCTGCTGCAGTGCTGTTCCTGATTCCTTTCACATGTGTGGATTGTCTGTGCTCACCTATGGGTGTCATTTGCTATTCTCTGGGTTTTATTTCCTTCCCTTCCATCACTTCCTGGCCCGCCTCCTAGTTTGCTTGTCTATATAAGACGTGCTCAGTCTAGCCCACTTTGTCTGAGCAACTTTTTAGTTCTCTGAGCTCCTGTCTGTTGCTATTCCTGTATCCTGTATCTGACTACCTATATACCGACCCTGGCTTTGTCCACTGGCTGTGCTTGATTTCCACCCGTCCTGACCTCGGCTTGGCTACTGGCTTCCTTGTTGTCTCCTGACACTGCATTCTACTCACGCAAGTGCTCTCCGCATCCTCAGCTGGGCATACCTGGGGGCCTGCTGCAAGTCCATCTCCACCATCAGGGGCTCTGGTGAAGAAGCAGGCTGGGGCTTAGACTCCACGCCCTGGGGAACCCCGAGTTGGCGGTCAACAAGGGCTCACTACCACAGGTTCGTGAAAGGTGCACTTTCATAGGTTAGACCACATGGTCTCCCACGCCTGGTCTGAGAACTGCTCTCCAATCTCCTCCTTCAATATATCAGATAGGGAATTTTTTTTGTGGAGTAAGCATCAACTATTATAGAGGTTGGAAATAATCCTTTCCCTTCAGGATTGGTATGCCAGATTTTTTCATAAATCGTATAAGAGGAAGATAGAGAGAGAAAGGTGTGTAATATAAAAATGTCTGATTTGCAGACAATGAAAACATTTTGTAGATGGTACAGATTTTGAACTTTGAAGATGAGGAAATGTCACGAAAGCAGAGCCGTCTTGAAAATTTGAAAGAGCAGTTATAGCATGAGCTTTCCACCAATGGAAATCACTAGGTTGAGAGAAAGCTTTTATAAATCTAGGATCCCAAAAATACAAGGTAAAGTATTACATCTTTAGATGTAAATGCTCACAAAATGGCCACAGTAGTTGATATTTCTATATACATTGATATCAACTTTATATTATAGGTCTGGAAAAGTTCACAACTGGGTAATCTGATGTCTATTTCATGAGAGTCTGATTCCTAATTTGCTAGTTTAATCTCGGTGGTTGCCACAGTTGCTTTTGCTGGTTCCTAGATAAATACAGTACTCTAAGTACAACAATAATTCACATTATAAACATCATTCTAGGAAATTAGGATTTTTCATCATTCATCATACAGTATGTGCTACTTGAGAGTTTCCCTTGTTTTTCCCTTAGCAGAGCTTCTTCTCATTTATTAAGCCCTTTAACTACTGCTCTTTTTATAGTGCAACTGCTTTTTGCAAAGTGCACAGTCTATTTGCCTTTAATAAATTAACGTCTATGTGTTTTTGTATTACCACTCTTTTCAATAGCTAGGCTACCGGAAATTGCATCTCATTGCTGTCATGCTTCTGCTGTACTATTTGTACTGCATAGCACATGTACATAGTTTATTGTTTGTTGAAAATTTCAATAAATCTTTTGTGACAAAAAATCCACACATGTCTTCAGTGTGCTTTGTTCCACTTTGATTGTATGATGCTATGCAACACAAGCATTAGAAATTTCATCATGGTGTGTTAAGAATTGTAAAAGGTCAGGTACCACTCTCTCTTCTTTTCAGGATCAAAAGACTTGTCAATGGGGTTTGTCTATTACAAGCTTGGTCCTGATGGCAACCAGGCAAAATGTTGAAACACAATGACATTACTTTGCCCAGAAAAGAAAACCTGTGAATATATTCTATATGCAGATCACTTATTGCACCTACTTTGTTTTTCCTTGTTTCATGGGTTTGGTTTATGTCACTTTCCCACCTGTGCTCTGTTTATTATGAATACACAATTAGACATCAGTAACATTTATGCATACAGAGTTTTCACGTTAAAATATATAAAACACTGTCTTGTAACACAGGTTTTCTGTTTTAACACTCCTGGGAATTAGGAATCTGACATTGTTCCCTTTTTTTCTCCATATCTCCAAATGCATGTCTTTGTATCAAGACACTGGAGCTTTCTGTTGATGACAAGACCTCTCTACAGACAGCCAAAGTGTCACTAGAACCTGCAGGCAATACCATGTCACCTCAAAGCAAATGTTTACATATAATCCACTTTTGAATATCAAAAACAGAGGATAGAAATCCATGTGCTAGTGTAGTATAGCATATATCTAAATATAATAGAATATGAATCACTCTTTAATTTGGAGCTTGTCATGACAGTGATGAAATGTAGTATTTTGCTGTCGGTGCCTTGTATGGTGCCATCTGTGGAGAAACTTTAATTACAAGCTAACCCTCCATATGGACTGGAGTAGAAAACTGACATCTGGAGGTTAAAACAGATTTACCAAAATACTAAGGATCAACTTCATTCAAAACAATATTTCCACAAAATATGATGGAAAACATAGTATATTCTGCATAACATTTCTTAACAGATAAAATAAAAATAATATTGAAATGCTCTTCATTTTCTTCAAGAAATGAGAAAAACACATAAGGTGTATCTAAAGCCAAAACAAAAACGAAATATATTTTCCCTATTTTTCCCTTTATTTTAGCTTGGTGATGTAGCCAGTAACACACTTCCTGTCTTAGGATGGCTCCACTCTGTGGAGCAACCATGGAGCCACCTTTGGACAGCCATGTTGTCAACCTATGGAGGCAGTAGTTTTTAGATGACTAGCAAATTTAGATGGACCTGAATAACTGTTCTGGAAATTAATACTGAAATTTTATAGGTAGGCAACTCCTATTCTCATATTGATTAGTGGTTCCAAATTAATAATAACTACTGCAATATGGAACAGAGACAAAAAGATCAGCATCTTTCCAAAATAGCTGTTCTGTTTATTTAGTGCATTTTAAGTTTTTTTTTAAATATGATATCACATTAATATTCAATTGTACTTTTATGGTAGCAAGGGGCGTTACATAGGCAGGCTAATTTCTAATCAGGACATGAAGGAATGCAAACATAATGAAAATATTATTAGGCAAAGCAAGGCATACAAAATAGAATACAATTTTATATAGAATTTATAAATGTCCTTTACAATCTCTGCTCTTTTTTTCCATGAGAAGTTTATTAAGAAATACAAGTAACGCATACCAAGTATAGCAGAATATAGGCACCTTACTCATAAATGCACAACTAAACAATGCCTTAAGAAAAACTAAGCACCACACAGAGATCCCATATGCATAAAACAAAAAAGGGAAGTAACGAATAATAGTCTGGAACATGAAAGTACACAGGACTCCTCCGAAAATGTAGAAACAGTCATTGTTCACATAGCCAAGAAGCAATATGTAGAGCCAAAGACCGCAAGGTTAGTGGAGAATAAGGAACGTTACTGTTGTATAATCATATACGTATTACTACCAAAAGGTACATGACTGTGCTGCTAAAATACTAAAAGCACACTTTTATAAACTAGTCAAGAGAAAAAAAGAGGAAAAACGAGCAACCAGAGGAAAGAAAGAAAACAAAAAAAAGAAAAAGAAAAGGGGGGTATAAAATGCCGGCGCTGTCACCCCCAGGAACGTAGGGTAGTAAAATGCATCTGAAGGAACAGAGTAACCACATAATGATCACTTACATCCCCCACAGTTAGGCCTCGGCCGTTGCCCTGAAGTGCGGAAAGGTATTCAGTTGTAGTCTGAAGCCAGCTCGCCCAAGTTTTTTGAAATTGTGAAATTCTATCCTGGAAGATGTGAATCAGTTCCTCCATGAGACATATTTTATCATTGCAGGCAAAACATTCTGCAACCGAAGGTAAGATGTCAGATCTCCAGTGAACAGGGACACTTAGCCTGGCAGGGTTCATTATGTGCATGGCTAAAGATTTGTGATAAAGACGTCTTGGAAGACTTGAGTGGTGTAAGAGAAATTGCACAGGAGTAAACTCCAGGGGGAGACTCGAGACAGCTACAGTGATGCGATGAACCTCTGCCCAGAAAGTGTTTAAGGCAGGACAGTGCCACCGGCTGTAGAATAGAGAGTCCACCTCCTCTCGACAGCTCCAACAAGTGTCTGGGACAGTAGAGAAAATTTTGTGTACCATAGATAGAGTGTGATACCTTGAGATCCCTTATGAGTCATCATAGAAATCACCTCACAATCTTCTGTGGAGAGTGATATAACCAAATTGTGCTCTCATTGCTCCCTGTGGTGGGAACAACAGGGAAGAGATAAATGAAATCATGTGAGATTGAGGCCTATGTGAAATGCAGGCAGATTCAAAAACAGTGCATGGTCTGGTGAGTAAGGCGTTCTCTGCTGGGGAGGTCAGAAAGTGATGGATCTGAAAGTAAACCCATAGAGGTATCTGGGAGCCCGGGGATGAAGTTGGAATGGAGGCACAGTCCAAAAAACAACTTCTTTCAAAAAAGTGTCCAGCTTGCATGGTAGGTTTAGGCCAGTGTTTCTCAACTCCAGTCCTCATGGACCCCCAACAGGTCATGTTTTCAGGATTTCCATTATTTTGCACAGGTGATTTGATCAGTTTCACTGCCTTAGTAATTACCACAGCTGTTTCATCTGAGGGAAATCCTGAAAACATGACCTGTTGGGGGTCCATGAGGACTGGAGTTGAGAAACACTGGTTTAGGCCAACAATGTCCCAAAAAGCTGTCTTTGAGACCAGGAGAAAAATCAAGGTTAAACAGAAGAGGTGTAAGAGGGCTCTTTTTAGAGGTAACTGCATATTTCTTACAGGTTAAACCAAAAATATGAAGCTTGTGACCCATCAGAGGATGACTGCACAATTGACGGTAAATCGGGGAGTTGGAGAGCCAAGGAAGCACTTTCAGAGGAGTAGAGGAGTAGAGCTGTTGAGCCCTAACCCATTGTTTCACTCTGGCAAGTACAACCCAGTTGACTACCCTAATTAATTAAAAAAAACATGCAACGTCAATTGAAGAAGAGAAGAGTTCAGAGTTCCAGAATTTTGTTCGAACATCTCTGCCTGGAAATGTGAGAGTCAAGGAGATACGATGATGATCCAAAAGGAGCATTGGTAGCAGATGATCTCTCTTTTTATCAATATTTTACATTTTGATCACATTCTACACCTGTTATCAACTTTAACCTTGAACCTCCCTACATTTAGGCGGAACTAGTTCTGGCCTAGAAGGCAAACTCCACTGAGGAAAATGTAATAGCTGAGAGCAACTATATCATTACAAAATTACCTTTCATTACGACTAAAACTTACATAAAAAGCAAATGATTGATAAAAAATATTTGGCTTTGGCAAATATTTGGCTGTACACTCAGATTCTGTGGTCAGAATGGCTTTGAATCTTTTTTGTGGACATGCTGACTTATCAGCATAGTTAAACACAGGTAATTCTACATGAAATGGAAGACATACAAAGGACAATATGTTTTCAACATGGTTGAACTACTTTTCAAATCAAATATACCGTATTTTCCGGCGTATAAGACGACCCCCTACTTTTCCTGTTAAAATATAGGGTTTGAGCTATACTCGCCGTATAAGATTACCCCTTTTCCAAGGCACACCAAATAAAAATGAAAAAACATCAGATTTGATTTCAATATGGTATGCTATTTCAGTATGGTAATCCAATGATGGGGTGCTATTCCTCCCACTGACACCAATGATGAGGCACTACTCCTCCCACTGACACCAATGATGGGGCACTATTTCATCCACTGAAACCAATGATGGGGCACTATTCCTCCCACTGATACCAATGATGGGACACTATTCCTCCCACTGACACCAATGATGGTGCCCCATCATTGGTGTCAGTGGGAAGAATCGTGCCCCATCATTGGTGTCAGTGGGAAGAATCGTGCCCCATCATTGGTGTCAGTGGGAGGAATAGTGTCCCATCATTGGTGTCAGTGGGAGGAATAGTGCTCCATCATTGGTGTCAGTGGGAGGAATAGCGGCCCATCATTGGTATCAGTGGGAGGAATAGCACCCCATCATTGGTATCAGTGGGAGGAATAGCACCCCATCATTGGTGTCAGTGGGAGGAATAGCACCCCATCATTGGTGTCAGTGGGAGGAATAGCGCCCCATCATTGGTGTCAGTGGCAGGAATTGCGCCCCATCATTGGTGTCAGTGGGAGGAATAGCGCCCCATCATTGGTGTCAGTGGGAGGAATTGCGCCCCTTCATTGGTGTCAGTGGGGAGAATAGTGCCCCATCGTTGGTGTCAGTGGGAGGAATAGTGCCCCATCGTTGGTGTCAGTGGGAGGAATAGTGCCCCATCATTGGTGTCAGTGGGAGGAATTGCGCCCCATCATTGGTGTCAGTGGGGAGAATAGTGCCCCATCGTTGGTGTCAGTGGGGAGGAGAAGTAGTGCCCCATCGTTGGTATCAGTGGGGAGAATAGTGCCCCATCGTTGGTGTCAGTGGGAGGAATAGTGCCCCATCATTGGTATCAGTGGGGAGAATAGTGCCCCATCATTGGTGTCAGTGGGAGGAATAGTACCCCTTCATTGGTATCAGTGGGATGAATAGTGCCCCATCATTGGTGTCAGTGGGATGAATAGTGTCCCATCATTGGTGTCAGCGGGAGGAATAGTGCCCCATCATTGGTGTCAGTGGGGAGGAGGAATAGTGCCCCATCATTGGTATCAGTGGGGGAGGAACAGTGCCCCATCATTGGTGTCAGTGGGGAGAATAGTGCCCCATCGTTGGTGTCAGTGGGAGGAATAGTGCCCCATCATTGGTGTCAGTGGGAGGAATTGCGCCCCATCATTGGTGTCAGTGGGGAGAATAGTGCCCCATCGTTGGTGTCAGTGGGGAGGAGAAGTAGTGCCCCATCGTTGGTATCAGTGGGGAGAATAGTGCCCCATCGTTGGTGTCAGTGGGAGGAATAGTGCCCCATCATTGGTATCAGTGGGGAGAATAGTGCCCCATCATTGGTGTCAGTGGGAGGAATAGTACCCCTTCATTGGTATCAGTGGGATGAATAGTGCCCCATCATTGGTGTCAGTGGGATGAATAGTGTCCCATCATTGGTGTCAGCGGGAGGAATAGTGCCCCATCATTGGTGTCAGTGGGGAGGAGGAATAGTGCCCCATCATTGGTATCAGTGGGGGAGGAACAGTGCCCCATCATTGGTGTCAGTGGGGAGGAGGAACAGTGCCCCATCATTGGTATCAGTGGGGAGAACAGTGCCTCATCGTTGGTGTCAGTGGGGGAGGAACAGTGCCTCATCGTTGGTGTCAGTGTGGGGGAGGAACAGTGCCCCATCGTTAGTGTCAGTGGGGGAGAGGAGCGGCTGCTCCTTCTTCCAGTTCGGCCGCTCGATTTTCGCGGGGCCGCTCGGCTCCGCCTCCTCACCGGTGATTGGTCGCCTGTGTGCCTTTCCAGTGCTGGCGCCCAATCACCGGTGAGGAGGCGGAGCCGAGCGGCCACGTGACCATCGAACGGCCGAACTGAAAGGAGGAGCAGCCGCGCTTCCTGGACCGGATCGTCGTGGGATCGGAGCCAGGTAAGGTACAGCAGCCCCTCTGCCCACCCCTGTACTTAGTGTCCGTTGGAGGAGGAGGGGGGGCGGCGCGGCGCCGCCCCTCGAAAAAGTGCCGCCCTGACACCTGGCGCCGGCTCGCACCGGCGTATAAGACGACCCCTGACTTTTCAGAAGATTTTCCGGGGTTGAAAAGTTGTCTTATACGCCGGAAAATACGGTACATATATCCCTTACTAATATATTTATTAAAGCATTTGAATAAATATTACCTCAGATTGTGATTCCAAGAGGAAACTAAATTAAACACAGATACGTTTATTTAGTCATTTTTACAGTGTCTGGTGTGGATCCAAGTGACTGTCCCTTCAAGTTTTGTAAACTGTACAAGAAATAGAAGCTGTATTGTGTCTCCAACTATTTTCTATAAATCTCATAGTGAGAGAGTCCAATATCCCCTTAGGGGCTTAAATATTATGAAGACATTCAGGCCATAGTTTTCTAGCTTCTGACATCCCCCTAGTTACTCTACTTTTTTCACTACATTGTAGACAGTAGGGGGTGGAAAATAAAACCTCAAACCTTCTTGTAAGAACTCTCCTATAAAATGTATTGCTCTGTTTTTCTTTCTAGCTTCTGGGACTCTGTACGTAAAAACTACTTCTGATAACACCCTTTACTGTGGCCTTTGCACTGGCCAACCTTCTGGCCATTCAGAAAACATGTCCATACAGACAAATGCATACTCATAAGATTCTGACTTGGGCATCTTAATATATCCCTTTTGATCCCTGGAAGGGATGTTCAGTTTTTGGTAACATCTTTGGTGACAGGTAAAACAAGTGGTATATTCAAACACAACTGTGGTTAACCTTGGTGCTATCCAATGCTCATTTACTAAGGCAGCCATAACTGCTTTTGACTGATGACATGGTCCATGTGTCAAGCTCAAGGGAAAAGAGTGGCTGGCAGACAAAATTTTCCAAAAAATTTCCAAATTTTTAGAGCTAATCATCAAGAGAAGACAAATAAAATGAAAGAAACTGGAATCTAAAATCAACGAATTGAAAGACATTATGGTGCCATTTAGAGATACTAGTGATTATATTGAGAGATCGAAATTAGTACATGAATATATAATGAAAATTGACAAAGATACCAAAAAAAAAAGTGAAAAAATATAAAGAGATTTGGAGGATTATAAAAATAATAAAGATTATAAATGGCAGGATAATATAATGTCTGACTCCAGTCTACTTCTGAAAAGGATAACTCCAAATTTCCAGTTTTTAACAAGATTTCTAACTCATCCCCTCCCAAACAAAAAGTACATTTTCAAGACCATCAGAAAGATCATTATGATGCTCCAGAAAAACCATATTCCACCCAAGGGTCCTACTATGAAGGACGAGGAAGATCTGGGAGAGGAGGTTCTTTTGGCTTTAGAAGAACAGGTGGTTATTGAGGTAATTGGCCTAGGAGAGGGGGTTTTCAGAACAATTTCCCTGGTCGGGGGGGGGGTTTCAAGGATACAACAGAGGATGGAGTTCAGGTTCAAGGAATCACAGACCCCCAGAGAGGGGTTAAAGAGATCAGGATATGTATGGAGCAGGAAGAGATTTAGGAGATACAGAGGCCAGAGAGGAGGTAAGGAAAAGAGAATAATAGGTGATGGTATTTTCAATTTAAGTGATGTTGTTCTAACAGAAAATGAATTAAAAGTTTTAGATTTACGTTTAAAATATGCACCTAGGACGAATTTTAAGAAATGCAATGTTTTTATTGACATTCAAAAATTCGTGAGAAAATTGAATATCAATAAGTTTTTTGAACTAAAGAAGGATAAAAATACTAATACGAAACAAGCACCAGATCTATATTCTCATAGTTTATTAAATAATTCTTTGACCTTTAACCCTAAAAATGCAGGTAATGAGTATATAGAAGTTTAAAAAAAAAATGGAAGAAGCTGAGAATAAAGATGTGACTAATAAAAAGGACTATACTCCAATAGAGATCATCCAAGGGATTAAAGATCTAGAGAGTAAGAAAAACATCATTATTAGAAGTGCTGACAAAGGGGATAGTATTGTCATTTTGAACAAAGTAGACTACGAAAAAGAAATGGATAGACTTTTAAATATTAAGGACACCTATAAAATATTACCTTCTAATCCTACTAGGAAATTAAAATGCTATTTAAAACAATTGATTAAGAAGGGAAAAGAATTCGGTGTTCTGAATGAAAAGGAGGCTAGATATCTTAATATCAAAAATCCTAGGATCCCGACAATTTATTACTTACCAAAATTACACAAAGATAAACAAAATCCCCCCGGGAGACCCATTGTCAGTGGGATTAACTCTATTTTTGCTCGTATTGGAGAATACGTAGATTTTTTTCTACAAACCATAGTAAGAAATAATCGATCTTTTCTTAAAGATAGTGGGGAACTTATTAATATTGTTAAAACAATTAGAGACATTAACGAGTGTCTTTTGGTCACTGTGACGGAGCGTAGGCAGGACAGAACACACAGAATAGATGGCAAACGCACAAAGCTTTATTGAGGCAAACAGATGACAGTCACCGAATAGAGGAGTTCACAGGAAGGGTGAATATGCCAGTCCAGGGTGACACGGAAGGACCAACACATTTAAAGTCCAACACCGAGAGCCAAGGGAGAGTCTCTGCAGCAAATAATCCAACTGGGAGTTTGGTGTGAGTCTGGATCTCTGGAGTCTAGCAATCAGTCTTCCCCAGCTCTGGGAGAAGGGGGGATCCTAGGCAGACTTGGGTCTCTGCCAAGCCTGGCCACGAAGGTCCCGGCCACAGCTATCGGGCTCCTTCCGTCAGCTACCCAGCGGTGAATACCTTGGGAGCTCTGCATCAGCTTCTTAAAACTGGTCGGACTCCCCTAGTCACCTAGGCAACTGGGGGGAAGGTAACGAGGCTCAAGCTGGCCTTAGGAATGCCTTTCCTCTTTGCAGGTGGGGGGAGAGGCACGGATGAGAGACTGCAAAGATAGAGCAGGGACAGAGCAAGGGCTGAGGGAGGGGGGGGCAGCTGTGACAGTCACCATTGATGTAGAGGCCCTTTATACGAGTATCAACCAGAAAGATGGTATTAGAGCAGTAAAGTGGTCTTTAAAACATAAATCCAAACTTAAAAAAGTACAAGGACAATTTATTGTGGATATTTTGGAATTCGCTATGTCGAATAATTTGTTTTGGTATAAAAATACCTTCTTTCAACAATGCAACGGGAGTTGCAATGGGAGCGAAGTACGCTCCCAGTGTTGCTAATTTAGTTCTAGACAAATGGGAGGAGGAATGTATTTTTGATAAATGGCTGGAGATGTTACTATATAGGCGCTATATTGATGACATCATTATGGTTTGGAAAGGTTCTGCAACAGATCTAGATTTATTTACTCAATTTATTAATGACATCATTTATGGCCTAAAGTTCACTGTCACTAGTGATCCTGAAATGGTTAATTTCCTAGATTTAACACTGTATAAGCATAATGGATGTATTTTGACTAAAACGTTTTTCAAAGATATAAACAAAAATAGCTTTATTCCCAAATCTAGTGGATATCATCCTAGATGGCTTCTTTCGACTCCAAGAAGTCAGTTTACTAAAATCAGGAGAAATTGCAGCACCAAAGTGACTTTTCAAATCAAACTGATATCTTGATTAATAGATTTGTTGATAAAGGTTATGATAGATCTTTTTTAGAACTCGAAAGAGAATTGATAAATAAGAGAGATAGAGACACTCTTCTATCAAACAACAACAAAAGAACAAACAATACTATGGATAATGTGGTTTTTATCACAGATTATAGCATCCAATATAAAACCATTGAAGCCATTTTCAAAAAACATTGGCCAATTTTGTTGAAGGATGATATTCTTAAAAAGATCATTCCTCCCAAACCTAGATTTGTCTATAGGAAGAATAAATCGTTGCGGACTAGGTTAGCTCATAATGTCATAGATCCTCCCAAAGTTATCAATTTCTTTTCGGACTTAAGAGGTTTTTTTCATTGTAATAAATGTAAGACGTGTAAAACAGTGAAAAAAGATCTTAGGATAAAAAGAAAAGAATTTTGTTCAACATCTACAAACAAAAAATGTAAGATCGATTCATTTATCTCATGCAGTACATCCTGTGTAGTCTATGTACTAGAATGTCCGTGCCATCTTCAGTATGTGGGAAGGACAGGCAAATGTCTGAGGACTAGAATAGGCGAACATCTAAATAATATAAGGAAGGGGTTTGATAAATATAGAGTCTCCAGACACTTTAAACTTAAACATAATAGTGATCCTAGTTTACTGACCTTCTATGGTATTGATAAGATTAACACTGGAGAGGCACTGACATGATTAATGAAACCTCTAAAAGAGAAACATTTTGGATTTATTCACTTAATACTTTAAAAACCAATGGATTAAACATCGATATTGATCTAAACTGTTTCTTGACCAATTTTTGAGGTCATTTTGTTTGTTCCAATTAGTTCAGATTATGGTGTATAATTTTTGTAGGTCGATCATTTTTTGATCAAATTTTTTGGTAGATTGATCATTTTTGATCTGATTTTTTATAATGATCATTCGATTGTTGGATTGTATTTTTAGATCTTAATATAACATCTTGCTTGTTCCATTTAATTCAAACTATGGTATACAATTTTTGTAAGTCGATCATTTTTGATCAAATTTTTTGTAGGTCAATCTTTCTTGATCAAATTTTTCCTAATGGATTATTTGATTGTATGATCGAATTTTAGATCAAATAATTTTGTAGGTCGATCATTTTTCTAAAAAAAATTTTAGGTCGATCTTTCTTGATTGAATTTTTCTTAATGGATTATTCGATTGTTTGATCAAATTTTAGATTGAATAATATTGGTGCATTTTTCAGATTGGGGATTTTCTATATCCCTTGGAGGTTAAGTTAGATTTTTATTGGGGATTTCCTTATACCTTTTTGAGGTTAGATTAAGGATGGTTAGATTTGTGGATGGGGCACCATTCCAATGTTTGGCCCTCTAAATGAGCAGATTATGAGTTATTATCCCCATAATATAAAAAATATTAAAAAAAATAAAAAAATGTTATCATCTTTATTGTTCGTCTCTGATTGGTGGTAGATTTCTATGCATAGAGTTTTATGTTTTGTTATTATTATCTCTATGATGTAGGTTTGAGATTATGTATATTGCTACTACCACTCTAAGCATATATATATGTTTAATACTCACCTATGTTTCCATAGGACCACTTGTGTATTTATATGTTATTTTCATTATGACCATTTGATTATGCCATACTAATTTGTTGTTGTATGTATCGCCACATATTCCTATTTGCTGCAGAGATTGAGCTGTAGTTTGGTATTAGATTGATGTGCTGATCGACTGCAGCTGATCTTGTATGCAGAATGGGTATATATTGTATGAGCAGACGTCTGATATCCACTCCGCCCCTTGAAGACGTCAAGGGACGAAACACGTTGGGCGTGGCCTAGTGGACGTGACGTCGGGACGTTCCTCCCAGCTGTCGGCTGTGAGATCGCGGTGCAGGAGGTTCGTCCCTTGGTTTTTCTCTCGTGGATGTGTTATTATAGAGGCTGTCATTGCTGGTGTCGGCTAGACACCTTCCTTGTGAGTGTTATACTTTACTAATAAAAGTTTACTGGTTTTAAACGTACTGCACCATCATACCTCTTCTGATTCCTCGAGCTTTGCCCATGTTATTGGAAGACCATTTGCTGCTTAGCTGTTCCATATGTGCTGATTGGATCACTATTGGCTGCTGTTCCTCTGCTGGGATATCCTGCAGATCATCGCTCCCAGAGCAAAATGCTATCATGTTGGTTTATAATTTAATCAGCATATAGCTCCGGTGAGTGTATTCATTTCATCTGGTGTCGGATTTGCACATGGGTGTTTGTTTCAAGATTGACATTAAATTGATATTGGATTGTCACTGTTTATGGTGGTTGGACTTATGTTTATATTTATGGATTTTATTTGTTATTTCTGTTATTTATCCTTGCATTTTTTGTGAATAATTTTGCACTTTTTATTTATACAAAATTTTCAAAAATCCTGTTTCATAAGAAGTTGCTCTCACTGTGGACCACTTGTTCTTTTTGTTCTGAGGTCTTAAAAGTTTAATTATTAATCCCAGCTCTACTGGGCCAGAACTAGGGCGGAATCTGTGAGTTGCATAGACCCAGAAAGTGTCTGGAATTGTAATAGAGCATTCCTAGTCCCCTGATCTGCTTCCAGTGTGTGCATTTTAATGTTAGTATGGTTACCTCAGCAAGAATCTGGAAGGCTGAAGACAGCCAATCAATGAATTTAGCATGCTTGATTGGTTAACCTGGCAAAGTAAAACACTTATAGCCCTTCAAATGGAACCAAAACCAAGCACCACACCAAACAGAGCTCAAATTCTCTAATATCTACAGTATATACATGTATACACTTTTGAAAGCTCACAGGCTTTGCTAAAGCATGGAGTTCTGATTCTTGAGCTGGGGAAGAAGGATCCAATTACTCTGAATACAGAGCCTCCGTTTGGGTGACAACTGTATATTCGGTATGTGACTTGCCATCCTCGGTATAAAACCGGGATCAAATCTGCAAAAAATCAAATATCTGGGTCTTCAAGGAGGGTGTCCTGCACTGGGCTCACAGCAGCTGATTTCTACAACATCAATTTAACATATGTGGTTTTTGCTTGTCTCCAGCTTCCTCCAACACAGGCAATACGGTGGCTGGGTTCAATGGTATGCCTTTTTCATTGCTAGATTTGTACATAAATAACAATTCATATTTTGTGAACCTTGCATTTGACAAATATTTAGTTGGGCCATTTGCTATAATTGCTGCACAGAATGTGGGACCATTAAAGCTGAAAGAATGTCTGTAGCTTAGTCTAGTAGTGCCTTTCATGCAGTTACTGCTCTTATATAGCCGTGTGAACCCGCCATTACTGGGTCCAGCTCGCATGAAATATACTATCTCAATAGCTTTAATTTTTCCTATCATGATCTTTGTGTAAAAACTCAAGTTTCATGTTCTAAAAAGACAACCTTTTCCTGGCAATATTATAATTTCTCTTTGCTTGTTCTGTTGTTAGTTTTAGCTAGATAATACAAGTCCTCAGTTTTACAAGTTTTTCCAAAGTCACAACATAATATATGATAACAATGTCGTGCGATCATGCAGAGATGTCTGTAATTTCAAGGTTTTCTTCAGCTTACCACTGCACTCACAAAGAAAAGAGACACATCAGTTCACAATCCACACATTCTGCTTTGGATTAAAAAATAACAGAAAATAAAAACAAAAAGTACCAACAATCTGTATATGTGTAATGCCTATGAAATGTGTTGGCCTTGGACCCTTTGTTTCTTGGGTTATTTTTACAATAAAGCATTGTTGCCCAAATGCCAGGACCATGTGAGGTAACCAATGTAATTCCTCTAAGCCAAAGGAACAGAGTCACAAGATATTCTGCTGAGAGCAAGATATATACTTGTTTATGGACTTTAACGTGTTTAAGACATCTACTGTAGTAACCTCACATTAGAAGATAAGAACTTGTTTAAAGATGTCTACTTGCTTGAGAAGTTAGAAATCTTTACGTTTAGGGTAGATGAGAAGAAGTTTATGGTAGATAAGAAACAAAAATTTGACTTTTCAGGTAATGATGTGGGATCAATATGGTGGTTGAGCGTGACTCTGTTATCCTCACTGAACCCTTCTGCTAGCTCCTCCTGTGGTGGGTGTGGCACCCGTCCACTATTGGAAAGCTTCCAGAAAAATGGTTTAAAAGCCAGGAGTCCAGGCGAGACTGATAGGAAGCCCCCAAGTTGCCAGGGGACACTCTGATGCCGGAATTTTTGCCAAGGCTATATGGGCTCACCAATTGGTCACGCTTATGGCTTCCCCGTGACCCCCTGGGCAGTATGGTTTCCATGGGATTTGTTCCTTCCAGCTTCTAACTTTGGTAATGTATTAATTCTATGTTGTGGCGCTGTCAAATGATGTGTCTATTTCATGATGTAATGCTCACATTATTATTGGTGTGTTATTATGCAGATTGTGATGACTATAAGATATATCATTCTGTGTGTCATGTTATAATAAAAGTGGAGGTTTTGACAGTGCAAGAATATTGCAGTTGGATTCTGTTATTTCTTGGAGTGCCGAGTGAATGCTATGATGTGCCAGGGCAGGTATTCATTTGGTAGAGGGTCTTTCACATGCGTAAAATATGTAATGGTATAAATGCTGATTAAAAGTACCTCTGTGTGACTACCTGTTGATTGTGTACATGTATAAGACTTGCTTATAGTTATTTCACCCAGCATTTTGTGTTAAAATAAGAAAGAACAGATAATCCCCAGCCAGATCAAAAAACTATAAAACAGCCAGCTGCAGGTGGCATGTATCCTTACAGAGTGTGTGGGCTTGGTGAGATGGGTCTGTAATTGTATTTATTACTCTCACATCAAGGACCACAGATCAAGTTATAATGATAACTTGGGATTTATTTATATAGATAAAGTTCTCTCGTATCCCATCTATCTAGGCTCTGTTAAGTATTAAGGCAGCTGTGATATAACCACCTCATGTTAATCTAAAGTAACCCTATATTACAAAATTTACCAATAACCTATATTCCATTTCCAACCAAAGGTTGTCTAAACGAGGTAAAATATATCCTTAATAAAATTGTTAACATCATATCAGAAGTTAATACTCGAGTGATAATGTCAATATCACACCCTAATTCCAATTACACAGACTAATCTCCTAAAGGAGGACTCTTTACCTTGTTTCCATTTTTTAAGTGCACTGTTTCCACTATTAAAAGATATTTAATTTGAGTTATTTTATACTATGTGTACTTTTAAATTTACTTTCAATTTACGATGTTTGGAAAACAGATTCAATATATCTATGATCACATTATTCATCAGATTAATTAAGTGGACACATGATGTTATGATTTTTTTTTTACCAGTAGTCATATCATCAGTGACCTTGCCAGTTTATCTCACATTTTGTCCCAGCACATTCTTCTCACGGGAAAGAGAAAGGGAGGGGGGAAATCTACACAGAGCTACAGGACACAGAAAAGAAGTAGGACTAAAATGCCCAGCACACACATTCACATACATACATGATTATCTCTCTAAAATCGCTTGCATTTTTCCCATTTTTTACACAACACATGCATATCATTCTCTCACTTTCTTTCAATTATCTTCAAAACCTCCCTGCTTAAATTAGTTTTACTTCCCTAAATTATGCTTTCCTTATTTTGTTCTCTGATATCCCTTGCATCCCATGTACTGTAATCCAGTACTCAACTTACTCCAGCTGTTATTATCAGAAGGGCAGCCATAGTGCTCATCCCATCTTCTCTCTCTGACCACATATAAAGTATTAGTTTAGGCCAGGACCAAGAAATAAAATATTCCTATACAAATTGACTCTCGTTTCTTTGTTTTGGCTTTTTCCCACGTTTTAGAATTCTTAGGTGTGGTGCCTTACCCTAAATTCATTACACAACTTAACATCAACATTTCCCTTTATGTCTAATGTTTCATTGTCTGTCACCCTTCATTCATACTGCTCAAATAGATAACTGTTCCTCTAGTTATTTAATCTGCATAATCCTTAGTCCCTGTAGACCCGATAACCCTGTTACCCACTGTGGATCTCTGCCCACTTTTGCTATTTATCTAGAGGTTCAGTATAGGCGGAACTGCACCTTTGGTTCATATATTCTCTAGCACTCTTCTTGTGCTGGGCATTTTCTGAGGTACCCACTTATCTTTCATTCCTTTACTTAATATAATTCCCATAATACAGTAGCTGACCAATCTTCTCTCTTCTCTTCATGTGCATATATCTTTTGCCTCTAGATCTATTACTGCAAATGTGTGCTTCATTTAACCTGTTAACCAGCACTATTCTTCCTTTTCTTACTCTGATATACATTAGACAGTGACAACATAACATATAACCAACAATCAATACAAATTGATTATGGGGAGTGAAATAGGTACCCTTTGTCCTGAAAATGCCTTACGATCAAGGAAGTCTGATATCTCAATTGCAAGCAAAGGGCTTACCTGATTATCAGAAATTCCCAGATCACCTCAGGCTCCTTTTTTCAGAATCTCAGGGTCACCTGTAAATCCTCTCCTAGGCAAAAGATCGCCATTTGTTCCTGAAATTATTACTGACATTTTATAGATAGCAACTCCTATCCTCAAATTGACTAGTGGTTCCAAATTAATAATAGTTACTGCAGTAGGGAACAGACACAAAAAGATACACTCAGCATCTTTAAAAAAAAAAAACTGTTATGTTTATTCGGCGCATTTGAAGTTTTTTTTATACACATGGTTAGGTAGGTATCACATTAATATTACAATTGTACTTTTATGGTAACAAGGGACATTACATAGGCATGCTAATTTCAAATCAGGACTTGAAGGAATGCAAACTTAATGAAAACATTATTAGTGGCATGTGCACAAGGAGTGCAGTGTACAATACATAGGCAAAGCATACAATATAAAATACAATTTTATACAGAATTTATAAATTTCCTTCTCACTAACAAATTAAAGCAGAATTCCAAGTAAAACCTTTTAAGCAGTTAAAACCAGTTTTTCATTTTTGGAATAAACATTTTACATAAATGGATAAAAGCTGACCAATGTAGGTACCACATACCAGTGGATAGCTTGGTCTGCTACAATAATGGTCTGACCACCAGGGGAAAATAAAATGAGAAAAAGGCCAAAAAAGAAAACTAGTCCAGCCTCAACATTTAAGGATTGGTAGGCTGCAATACACTTTAAATGTACTTACAAGGAGGTACTTATAAGGACCTAACCTACATCCGTTCTATAAAGATGAACCTACTTATTTTTACTGCATATGACCTGTATGCCCTGGAACTTACATACAACACAGGAGTCAGAGAGCAACCTTTATTGCTTCTATGAAAAATATTTCAATTAGTGAAGAATAACTTAAAGTGTAACTCGGTATACAAGAAATGATATTATCTGTTGATCTTGATCCTGCCAGTAGATTTGTTATTGTTTCACAGAATCAACAGGTAATAACACCTGATTAGGAAAAAAGGAAGAACAAAAAAAATTGCCGTATTAAAGTGTATCTGTTGTCAACATTTAACATAATTTCCACATAAAGTTTCAATTATTTCTGGTTCATTCCTGTTAATCTAAACGACCTTGACATTCGTAAAAACGTCTTTTGTGGAGATCTCTGCACATTTACTTTCTTGAATTCTGTGACTGCTATTCACTATGCCCTGTGAGAAGGCACTGCTGTGTCACACATTTTAGAGCCTGCCTTACTTGCCTGATGTAGGGACCCTAAGCGGCTCAAAAACGTTGCCATTGTTGATATTATGTGACCACTAAATAAAGCTTCTGACCCTTTGGAGGATTCCTTGGTGTGCTGGTGACACTTTTCTTTCTGGTTTGTTCCAGATCAGGGACAGTCCCTCAAAATCAGGGAAAGTTGGGAGCTATGCTACTGGAATCTGTTCCCCAAAGGCTATGTCTGTTTTTTAAAGCCACACTACAGTCAAAACTAAAATTAAGCCTTGAGTTGCTTACAGGGAGAACAATATACCTTTGTTTGTCACTAATTTAGCATTGTTATCAAATTCACCCATCCCAGCTTTCTTAATGTCCCCCGCATAAATCTGGTGTTTCAAAGTGTCAGCATTATTACAGAGGAGTTACTTCATTTTAATGGACTGAATTGCACCAGAGGTAGTGCATGCACTACTTTGCAAAAAGGCACTGCACCAGGGCGTATGATGCCATGTAATCTGTTGCAGCCAAATGAATAATGATTGCAATCTGCACTTCAAGTGCCAATAGGAAAACATTGTGGTAAAAAGAGTCAGCGTAAAATGGGCCCTTAGGTAGTTTGAATGGCAGAGGCACCCAATATGGTCGTTAAAGGATAGGCACGAGTTGTCTGCTTTAGTAAAAAATCCAAATACTTTTTTTCATCAAATAAAAAGTATTAAAGTATTTGTATGTTTGAGGCTGGGTTAACACTGATGTGGGGCGGAATTTGCAGGGTTTTCTGTGCGAATTTTGCACTGCATCAGGATCGCACCCGATTCATGCGAACTGATGCAGGTGTGTATGTTAACAACACCCCAAAATCGGTCCACAAAACGTGGTGAGATGTGCATAATCAGATCGCATAGGTGTGAATACCCATGCAATCCGATTCTAGTGCGGACCCAAAAAAGTCATGGTGTGGGTGCGGTGCAATTTGAGCCATACATAATGTATGGCTCCAATTGCACTGCACACAAATCGCATGTGATTTGCACAGGAATGCAGTGAGGCTCCTGTGCGAATCACATGCGATGTACCGCACTGCATTAGTGTGAACCTAGCCTGACTAAAGCAGACAACTTGTGCCTATCCTTTGAACAATCACATCGGTGCTTCTGCCAATCGAACAACCTAGGGTAATTTTTTCACTAACTCTAGCACTGTGTTCACCAACCTGAGAACCCCCCACAGAGTACCCAGGATGGGAATGTCCGAGGCATAGAGAGCGACTACACTGACCCTACGTGGAGACAGGTTTTCTCCACCAGTGCACTAGGAAGCCTGCATATTTTAACCTTTTTTTCCTTTTATTGCAGAAGCACTGTATCTTTGTTTCTGAATTAATCTACTACACTATAAGGGCTCTCCAACCTCCCTCTCTTTTCATTTTTGGTGGAACCTCTTAACTTTACCAGAAACCCCTAGCCAGTTCCTCAGGATCCTTCAGTCCACAATCTACCACCACACCCCAGATACTATTAGGAATACATTGACTCCTACAGCAGATCGCCCACCCAGTGCACTTTGAATGCGGTGTGGGAAACGCTCATGCTACGCGGGTTCACAGCAACATGTTCTGGTGTGAACGAGCCCTCACCTCAGTCCTTTCCATAAAGTGAGTGAGAGCACCCAGAAGAATCCCAAGCAACTGAAGAGGAAACATGAGTGCCATGATTGGGATTTAAACCCTTCTGCTGGCCCTAGTGGTTTTCTAAACGTAACAAAACATCAATGATTTGTAAAGTAATAATAGTTCTGAAGGTAAAATGCATTTTTAGAAGGTGTATGGAGCTATGCTATTACAGCATGTGGGTATTTTATGTCAAGTAATGCGTGCAATGTCTAGCTTTGGTCTTAATACACAAAGCCAGGGTGGAATTGCAGACAATTTCCTGTCTGTGTAGAAAGTTATTTTTTGGAGCAGACTTAGCTATACAGTAGAGCTACACACATAGAATACTGAAAAACTCATTTTTATGAGAGGCAATGCTAAGGTAAGCTAATATTTTTTTTTAGCATCCAAGTCAGTTGTGCCATGGGCCATAATATGCTTTTACTGCAGCTGGAACTAATGAGAGCTTGGGAAGCTACTGGAAGGCTGAGTGGATGCCAACATACAATATGACTGCCACTGCAGATGAAGGTGCACAGTAGACCTGAAGTAACAAAAAAAAATACAATTATACAAGAACTCTGCTAAGCACTGTTTGCATGGAAGCAACTAATCTATATACAGTAATATAGACCTATTTTAGAAAAAAAAGAGGTATACCTGAATCTTTATTTAGTAATAATCCATTTACAGGCACCTGAAATCAGATGACTAAAAATAAAATGAAAGCTGAATTGATACAATGGGATGCTGAACTTTGATTTACTGAAAAAACATGTAGAGGTTTGGGGAGCACCCATGTTTCTAGCACCCAATCACATACAGAGGAATAAAATATTGGGATCTTTGTGAAGTGTTGCTGCGTCTGTCTCCTGCCTCCTACTACACCAAGAACTGAGCGATCAAAGACCACTGATTGCTCAGTTCTTGGGTCAGCTCTGAGTTCAGAGTGGTGACTGTCAGCTCTGTGCTCTGCCCCTCCAGTGATTACTGAAGCACCAAGCTGTCTGGAGGGCAGAAGTGGCTGTCTCAGGCTCTCAGCGGCATGCAAAAAGGCTGAGCCAGCTGCTGCTTAGGCATCTGGGTGGATCTTGACACTATTGTCATGATCCCTGCAGAGCCTGGAAACTGTGAGATGTCAGCTGTCAGAGGGCTTTAGCTGCTGAATCTGGATCACTGCAGTGCAAAATACAGTGCACTCCTGTGACACATAGGAGAAGTGTGGCCAAAAGAGCTTTTGGCATACTTCTCATTTAAGACCTAAATTATATAAAACCCTGACAAAGATCTTCTCGTATTTTCTCCTCTTTGGTCTTTTATATATACCATTAAAAGCATACTCTTTGAACTTGCCAGAAATCTAAATAAGCTAATAACGTTCTGTGCTTTTAGCCTCTGCTGCAGTCTTGTTAGTTACAGTTGCAAGAAAAAATATGTGAACCCCTTGGGATTACGGGGAGTTTTGCATGAATTAGGCATAAAATGTGATCTGAACGTCATCTAAGTCACAACAATAGAAGAACACAGTCTGCTGAACATAATACTACACAAACATTAGATGTTACCATGGTTTAGCCGTAGCTTGATGACTTCTCCCAGAGCTAATTGGAGCCAGGAGTGAGCCAACCTTGACTCCAATCAGTGTGATGATATTGGATGTGTTGCTGACAGCTGTCCTGCCCTTAAAAAACACACACCTGTTTTGGGTTTACTGGTTTCAAGAAGCACTGTATGATGTGAACCATGCCTCGCAGAAAAGAGCTCTCAGAAGACCTTCGATCAAGAATTGTTGACTTGCATGAAGCTGGAAAGGGTTACAAAAGTATCTCCAAAAGCCTTGATGTTCATGTGTCCACGGTAAGACAGACTGTCTACAAATGGAGAAAGTTTAGCACTGTTGCTACTCTCCCTAGGCGTGGTCATCCTGTAAAAATGACTGCAAGAGCACAGCGCAGAATGCTGCATGAGGTAAAGAAGAATCCCAGAGTGTCAGCTAAAGACCTACAGAAATTTCTGGCACATGCTAACATTTTTGTTGACACATCTACAATAAGGAAAACATTAAACAAGAATGGAGTACATGGGAGGACACCACGGAGGAAGCCACTGCTGTCCAAAAAGAATATTGCAGCACGTTTGAAGTTTGCAAAAGAGCACCTGGATGTTCCACAGCACTACTGGCAAAATATACTGTGGACAGATGAAACCAAGATTGAGTTGTTTGGGAAGAACACACAACACTATGTGTGGAGAAAAAAAGGCACAGCACACCAACATCAAAACCTCATCCCCACTGTAAATCATGACGGAGGGAGCATCATGGTTTGGGGCTGCTTTGCTGCCTCAGGGCCTGAACAGATTGTTGTCATTGATGGGAAAATGAATTCCAGAGTTTATCAAGACATTTTGCAGGAAAATGTATGACCATCTGTCCGCCAACTGAAGCTCCGCAGAGGATGGGTGATGCAACAGGACAATGACCCAAAGCATACAAGTAACTCAACAAAACAATGGCTGCAACAGCACAGAATACGCCTTCTGGAGTGGCCCAGTCAGAGTCCTGACCTCAACCCGATTGAAATGCTGTGGCATGACCTTAAGAGAGCGATTCACACCAGACATCCCAAGAATATTGCTACACTGAAACAGTTTTGTGAAGAGGAGTGGTCCAAAATTACTCCAGATCGTTGTGCAGGTCTGATCTGCAACTACAGGAAATGTTTGGTTGAGGTTATTGCTGCCAAAGGAGGGTCAACCAGTTATTAAGTCCAAAGGTTCACATACTTTTTCCTCCCTGCACTGTGAATGTTTACATGTTATGTGCAATTAAACCATGGCAACATCTAATGTTTGTGTAGTATTATGTTCAGCAGACTGTGTTCTTCTATTGTTGTGACTTAGATGACGTTCAGAGCACATTTTATGCCCAATTCATGCAAAACTCCACGTAATCCCAAGGGGTCACATACTTTTTCTTGCAACTGTAAATTGTTTCCAACTATCTCTGTGAATTAAATCACAGAGGACTTACCCTTATGCTGTGGAGAAAAATAAAGTGGGATTTGTTTTATAGCCCCATCCTAGGGTGGAACACTGCTTCTCCATAAATACCGTTTAGTGTACCAGTGTCAACCTAGCACAGGAAGTATGTTGCTGGCAGGATCATCAGGTGAACTGCAAGGAAAAAAGGGCCTAGATAAAGAAAACGAATGCAGCCACCACATCTCAGGATGGGTAGGATGTAATATCTTACTTTTTGTTCTTGGGTTTAGATGCCTTTTAAAGTGGTTGTAAACCTTTGCCTATATCCAGTGAAGTGACTGACCTGAGATCATACACAGAGATAAAACAAATCCTCCTACATACGTTGCACCTGTTTACAGTATCTGCTGTCATATGTCCTGTACATCCTTGTAAAACTCAGAGATAAAAAGGACTTTTCACAGACTTGCAAACCAATGGGTGGGGAACTGCAGGTACGCACTGCACAAGAGATCTGAGAGCTGATTGGAGGAAAGGAACACACCCCCTTCACACAGCACACAGGAACAGAGCTGAGCCTGTCAATCTGCTAGAGGTCCCTCCCCTGTCACTTTTTTATCTCTTGGTGTCAATAAAACTTGGCAGAAGTTACTCAGAGGAACAAGACAGCAGCAGAGAGACATTACACTAAGTTCAAGTAAACACTATAGAAATACACTATATTGATAAGCTTATTTGAACACCCCTCCAAATCATTGGATTCAGGTGTTCCAATCACCTCCATGGCCACAGGTGTATAAAATCAAGCACCTAGGCATGCAGACTGCTTCTACAAACATTTGTGCAAGAATGGGTCACTCTCAGGAGCTCAGTGAATTCAAGGGTGGTACCGTGATAGTTTGCCACCTGTGCAGTAAATCCGTCTGTGAAATTTTCTTGCTACTAAATATTCCACGGTCAACTGTTAGTGGTATTATAACAAAGTGGAAGCAACCGGGAACAACAGGTCACGTAAAATGACAGAGCGGGGTCAGCACATGCTGAAGCACACAGTGTGCAGAAGTCGCCAACTGTCTGCAGAGACAATAGCTAAAGACCTTCAAACTTCGTGTGTTTTTCAGATTAGCACAACAACAGTCTGTAGAGATCCTCATGGAATTGGTTTCCATGGCCAAGCAGCTGAATCCAAGCCTTACATCACCAAGTGCAATGCAAAGCGATGAATGCAGTGATGTATAGCACGCCGCCACTGGACTCTAGAGCAGTGGAGACGAGTTCTCTGGAGTGACAAATCACATTTCTCTGGCAATCTGATGGACGTGCCTGGATTTGGTGGTTGCCAGGAGAATGGTACTTGCCTGACTGCATTGTGCCAAGTGTAACGTTTGGTGGAGGGGGGATTTTGGTGTGGGGTTGTTTTTCAGGTGTTTGACTTGACCCCTTTGTTCCAGTGAAGGGAACTCTTAAGGTGTCAGCATACCAAGACATTTTGGACAAATTCATGCTCCCAAATTTATGGGAACACTTTGGGGATGGCCCCTTCCTGTTCCAACATGACTGCGCTCCAGTGCACAAAGCAAGGTCCATAAAGACATGGATGAGAGAGTTTGGGGTTGAGGAACTTGACTGGCCTCCACCTGATAGAACACCTTTGGGATGACTTAGAGGGGAGACTGCGAACCAGATCTTCTCGTCCGACATCAGTGCCTGACCTCACGAAGCGCTTCTGGAAGAATGCTCAAACATTCTCTTAAACCTTGTGGACAGTTTTCCCAGAAGAGTTGACACTGTTATAGCTGCAAAGGGTGGGCCAACTCAATATTGCAGCCTACGGACTAAGACTGGGGTGCCATTAACGTTCATGTGTGTGTAAAGGCAGGCGTCCCAATACTTTTGGCAATATAGTGTATGTGCTTTGTTCAGATTTCATGTTTTAGGTTTGCAACCACAGACAAAAGATTATAAGCCCAAACAGACAAATTGTTGGTAATAAAAATACTGTTAACTATCAGTTTTTTTTCCCCTTCATTTAATAAATGTTGAGTTTTTCAATATTTCATCTGGCATCTTTCACTTTTCAGATTTTCTGGGTCAAATAAAAAACATTTATAGAAGATAATATACAACACAGAAATAATATGTTTTGGCCAAGGCTTTTCTTTAAGAATGTATTTATTGCATAACAATCCAAGCTCTTTTACTTGTAATTCTTTAAGAGGAGCTTCTATCTAAGTACGCCTAGGTAGTATGGCCTTTCCTAGCCCTTCACTAAAATAGCTCTGTCTATGAATAGCTTTTTTTTCTGCTTTTCTCTTAATTCTCAATAGCTTCTCAACACCTGTCTGCAGTCTTCTAGCAAGCTTGATGACAAGACCTGTACTTTCCTTTCTTTCATAGTGGTGAAACAGAGTGGGCATTCTTCCTGGACTATGAGCTCAGCCCATGAGTACCAGGAGTGCAGTCTGTGTACCCCCAGAGGGGTCAATGACAGGCTGGACTATCAGGCTGCTCTGTCTGAAGAGGACTGGCAGCTCTGGGAGGAGAGAGGTGCCTTTGGGAGGAGAGGGATGCCCTGTTCAACCACCCATCTAACCTTAAATACATTGTAGGAAGATGGGAAAACTACTACATGAGCACATTATTAAAAATCAAGATGATACATTTTCTTTAAAGTGTATGTTACCCCGAGATTTCATAATTCTGATATGTGTCAGTTGAAACATGCGCTTGTATTAAAAAGTATCTTGTTCTCTGTATTGCTTCCTTTTTGTGAAACACCTGGTGATCCTGAAGGTCCTGCTTTTCTGTTTCAGACTGGCCTCACCAGGCATAGAAACACATCCACTCATCCACTTCAGTGTGGTCAATTTTTTGGCTGTGCTGGGAGCACAACCGGCCTATTTCCAGTTGGAGTGGTTTCCCCGTCCACCTTGAATGTGTGGATGGGGGAATTGGCTCGTTTTGTTATATTTAACAAAAAATATTAATCATGTATAGTCAGCCATACTCTTAGGATGGGTTCACACTGCAGCACTGTGGTTTGACCACAGAATAGGTGCAGCGCAGTGTATCCGCAGTTTTTGTGGGTTTGTTGCCTACAGTTTCTCATACACTTTTATTAGATCACATTTTTTTAGAGCATTTTCTGAAAGCAAACCAAAGATGCAGCATGCATGACTTTTGGTACGTTTTCAGAAAAATCATAAAAAACAAGCAATCTAATAGAAGTCTATGGGAAAATGTGGGTAACCCACATGAAAACCACAAGTACACTGTGCTGCACCCATGCTCTGTCCAAACCAGCATGATGTGAAACCACCCTTAAAGTGGTTGTAAATCTCAGACATTAAATATAAACAAAGCATATCCCTCTATAGTGTGTGCTCGTCTCAATCCAGAGCACTAAGTGTCATTTTTATCAGCTGCTGCTTTCCTCTGCTATAGCCATTAGTCACTTCTGACAAGTTTTACTGACACCAAGAGAAAAATGGTGACAGGGGAGGGACCTCCATCAGATTGACAGCATCAGTTCTGTTCCTGTGGACAGGAGGGGGGTGTCTCTTCCCTCCAATCAGCTCTCAGATCTCTCACTAAGCTCTGCGGAGTGTAATTTCAGCTCTGGGTCCCCTATTTTTTGAGCTCTCAGGTATGCTTTTGGAAATTCAGCACTTTGAATGGCTGTAGAGAAGAGAAGACTACAGATAGACAGGTACAACTTATGTAGAAAGATTTGTTTCATCTCTGTGTATCATCTAAGGCCAGTCATTTCACTGGATATAAGTGCTATTTTTCCATACACTCATATACCCACCTTGGCCAACTTAAATTATGTTCTTCATCAAAGAAGAGCTGCTTTTCTTTGGTACACAACTAGAGATGAGCGAATTTCTCAAAAATTCGATTCGGCTGATTCGGCGAATTCCAGTGTGAAATTCGATTCGATGCGAATTTCTTCGCTACGAAGATGACTTATAAAAAGGGTTTCTAGGCTTCAGAGAGCCTTTAAATTAGTGCAGAACACTGTACCTTTAATTTAAATGCCCTTGGAGATGAGGAAAGAGAAGGAGAAGGAGAAGGAGAAGGATGAGAAGAAGGAGAAGGATGAGAAGAAGGAGAAGGAGAAGGATGAGAAGAAGGAGAAGGAGAAGGATGAGAAGAAGGAGAAGGAGAAGGATGAGAAGAAGGAGAAGGAGAAGGATGAGGAGAAGGAGAAGGATGAGAAGAAGGAGAAGGATGAGAAGAAGGAGAAGGAGAAGGATGAGAAGAAGGAGAAGGATGAGAAGAAGGAGAAGGAGAAGGATGAGAAGATGGAGAAGGAGAAGGATGAGAAGAAGGAGAAGGAGAAGGATGAGAAGAAGGAGAAGGATGAGAAGAAGGAGAAGGATGAGGAGAAGGAGAAGGATGAGAAGAAGGAGAAGGATGAGAAGAAGGAGAAGGATGAGAAGAAGGAGAAGGATGAGAAGAAGGAGAAGGAGAAGGATGAGAAGAAGGAGAAGGATGAGAAGAAGGAGAAGGAGAAGGAGAAGCAGAAGGAGAAGGATGAGAAGAAGGAAAAGGAGAAGGATGAGAAGATGGAGAAGGAGAAGGATGAGAAGAAGGAGAAGGAGAAGGATGAGAAGAAGGAGAAGGAGAAGGATGAGAAGATGGAGAAGGAGAAGGATGAGAAGAAGGAGAAGGAGAAGGATGAGAAGAAGGAGAAGGAGAAGGATGAGAAGAAGGAGAAGGAGAAGGATGAGAAGAAGGAGAAGGAGAAGGATGAGAAGAAGGAGAAGGATGAGAAGAAGGAGAAGGAGAAGGATGAGAAGAAGGAGAAGGATGAGAAGAAGGAGAAGGAGAAGGATGAGAAGAAGGAGAAGGAGAAGGATGAGAAGAAGGAGAAGGATGAGAAGAAGGATGAGAAGAAGGATGAGAAGAAGGATGAGAAGAAGGAGAAGGATGAGAAGAAGGACAGTTCTGTGACAGTTTCTGTCTATTTCTAACAGTTCTGGGACATTCACTCCATACAGCTGTTTCAACCGCTGTATGGAGGGAATGTCATGGAACTGTCAGAAATAGACTATTAATGACAGTTCTGGGACTGTCCTTCCATGCAGCGGTTGAAACATTGTATGTATTTGTTTCCATAAATGGATCCATTTATGGAAACAAATACATACAATGTTTCAACCGCTGTATGGAAGGACAGTCCCAGAACTGTCATTAATAGTCTATTTCTGACAGTTCTATGACATTCCCTCCATACAGTGGTTGAAACAGCTGTATGGAGTGATTGTCCCAGAACTGTCAGAAATAGTCTATTTCTGACAGTTCTGGGACATTCACTCCATACAGCTGTTTCAACCGCTGTATGGAGGGAATGTCATGGAACTGTCAGAGTCCCAGAACTGTCATTAATAGTCTATTTCTGACAGTTCCATGACATTCCCTCCATACAGCGGTTGAAACAGCTGTATGGAGTGAATGTCCCAGAACTGTCAGAAATAGACTATTTATGACAGTTCTGGGACATTCACTCCATACAGCGGTTGAAACATTGTATCTATTTTTTTCCATAAATGACATTCTGCAGATACACTTAGAGGAGCGCTGCAGATACACTTTTTGCCGGCTTGGAATTATTCTTATTTTCATCCTACTTCTTCTTTTTCTTCTTATGAGGATGAGGATGAAGAAGAAGAAGTAGGATGAAAATAAGATTAATTCCAAGCCGGCAAAAAGTGTATCTGCAGCGCTCCTCTAAGTGTATTTGCAGAATGTCATTTATGGAAAAAAATAGATACAATGTTTCAACCGCTGTATGGAGTGAATGTCCCAGAACTGCCATAAATAGTCTATTTCTGACAGTTCTGGGACATTCACTCCATACAGCTGTTTCAACCGCTGTATGGAGGGAATGTCATAGAACTGTCAGAAATAGACTATTAATGACAGTTCTGGGACTGTCCTTCCATACAGCGGTTGAAACATTGTATCTATTTGTTTCCATAAATGGATCCATTTATGGAAACAAATAGATACAATGTTTCAACCGCTGTATGGAAGGACAGTCCCAGAACTGTCATTAATAGTCTATTTCTGACAGTTCTATGACATTCCCTCCATACAGTGGTTGAAACAGCTGTATGGAGTGAATGTCCCAGAACTGTCAGAAATAGACTATTTCTGACAGTTCTGGGACTGTCCTTCCATACAGCGGTTGAAACATTGTATGTATTTGTTTCCATAAATGGATCCATTTATGGAAACAAATACATACAATGTTTCAACCGCTGTATGGAAGGACAGTCCCAGAACTGTCATTAATAGTCTATTTCTGACAGTTCCATGACATTCCCTCCATACAGCGGTTGAAACAGCTGTATGGAGTGATTGTCCCAGAACTGTCAGAAATAGTCTATTTCTGACAGTTCTGGGACATTCACTCCATACAGCTGTTTCAACCGCTGTATGGAGGGAATGTCATGGAACTGTCAGAAATAGACTATTAATGACAGTTCTGGGACTGTCCTTCCATACAGCGGTTGAAACATTGTATGTATTTGTTTCCATAAATGGATCCATTTATGGAAACAAATACATACAATGTTTCAACCGCTGTATGGAAGGACAGTCCCAGAACTGTCATTAATAGTCTATTTCTGACAGTTCTATGACATTCCCTCCATACAGCGGTTGAAACAGCTGTATGGAGTGAATGTCCCAGAACTGTCAGAAATAGACTATTTATGACAGTTCTGGGACTGTCCTTCCATACAGCGGTTGAAACATTGTATCTATTTTTTTCCATAAATGACATTCTGCAAATACACTTAGAGGAGCGCTGCAGATACACTTTTTGCCGGCTTGGAATTAATCTTATTTTCATCCTACTTCTTCTTCTTCATCCTCATCCTCATAAGAAGAAAAAGAAGAAGTAGGATGAAAATAAGAATAATTCCAAGCCGGCAAAAAGTGTATCTGCAGCGCTCCTCTAAGTGTATCTGCAGAATGTCATTTATGGAAAAAAATAGATACAATGTTTCAACCGCTGTATGGAGTGAATGTCCCAGAACTGTCATAAATAGTCTATTTCTGACAGTTCTGGGACATTCACTCCATACAGCTGTTTCAACCGCTGTATGGAGGGAATGTCATAGAACTGTCAGAAATAGACTATTAATGACAGTTCTGGGACTGTCCTTCCATACAGCGGTTGAAACATTGTATCTATTTGTTTCCATAAATGGATCCATTTATGGAAACAAATAGATACAATGTTTCAACCGCTGTATGGAAGGACAGTCCCAGAACTGTCATTAATAGTCTATTTCTGACAGTTCTATGACATTCCCTCCATACAGCGGTTGAAACAGCTGTATGGAGTGAATGTCCCAGAACTGTCAGAAATAGACTATTTCTGACAGTTCTGGGACATTCCCTCCATACAGCGGTTTCCGGCAAAAAGTGTATGTGCAGAGTTCCTCTATTCTGCAGATACACTTAGAGGAGCTCTGCAGATACACTTAGAGGAGCTCTGCACATACACTTTTTGCCGGCTTGGAATTATTCTTATTTTCATCCTACTTCTTCTTCTTCTTCTTCTTCTTCTTCATCCTCATCCTCATCCTCTTCTTCTTCTTCTGAGGATGAGGATGAGGATGAAGAAGAAGAAGTAGGATGAAAATAAGATTAATTCCAAGCCGGCAAAAAGTGTATGTGCAGAGCTCCTCTAAGTGTATCTGCAGAATAGAGGAACTCTGCACATACACTTTTTGCCGGCTTGCAATTATTCTTATTTTCATCCTACTTCTTCTTCTTCTTCTTCATCCTCTTCTTCTTCTTCTGAGGATGAGGATAAAGAAGAAGAAGAAGAAGAAGAAGTAGGATGAAAATAAGATTAATTCCAAACAGGCAAAAAGTGTATGTGCAGAGCTCCTCTAAGTGTATCTGCAGAATAGAGGAACTCTGCACATACACTTTTTGCCGGCTTGGAATTATTCTTATTTTCATCCTACTGCTTCTTCTTCTTCTTCATCCTCATCCTCATCCTCAGAAGAAGAGGATGAGGATGAGGATGAAGAAGAAGAAGAAGAAGAAGAAGAAGTAGGATGAAAAGAAGAATAATTCCAAGCCGTCAAAAAGTGTATGTGCATAGTTCCTCTATTTCTGACAGTTCTCTCACAGCTTCTTCACATGTACAGCGGTTGAAACATCTGTATCCTAAATGGAAACTAATAGATACAAATTGTATCTATTAGTTTCCATTTAGGATACAGATGTTTCAACCGCTGTACATGTGAAGAAGCTGTGAGAGAACTGTCAGAAATAGAGGAACTCTGCACATACACTTTTTGCCGGCTTGGAATTATTCTTCTTTTCATCCTACTTCTTCTTCTTCTTCTTCATCCTCATCCTCATCCTCTTCTTCTGAGGATGAAGATGAAGAAGAAGAAGAAGTAGGATGAAAAGAAGAATAATTCCAAGCCGGCAAAAAGTGTATGTGCAGAGTCCCTCTATTTCTGACAGTTCTCTCACAGCTTCTTCACATGAACAGTGGTTGAAACATCTGTATCCTAAATGTAAACTAATAGATACAATGTTTCAACCGCTAAACATGTGTTCCTTCTGTCAGAGAACTGTCAGAAATAGCGGAGCTCACCGCAGGGACACTTTTGCCGGCTGATCGGGAAATGTTCGATTCGCGCACCCGAAGTAGGCAAAATTTCGGTTTCGCCGCGAATCGAATATTTCCTGAAATTCGACTCGAATTCCGGTTCGCCTGGTTCGATTCGCTCATCTCTATACACAACATATACTCAACACAGTCGTTGACTCTGCTCCCAAGGACTGCAGACTGACCTGTTCTTAATGCCTGACTGCTACCTGCAATTATTCACTTGTAGTGGTTGACATAGTATAAATAGAAGTCATATGGAGGTGCATTACAGACTGTAAACATACATCTAAAAATTAGTGGTAAGGGGGTGTAATATAGTCCACTTACCAATGTTTTGGGTACCCGTCAAAATGTTGCTGATTATTTGTTTCACCTCTGTGTGTTGAGATGGGTCAGAAGACTTTCTATACTTCATAAAACATTGCTCCTTTTTCTTATATGTTAGTCTGTACAGTTAAAAAGTAGCAATAACTATACAGCAGACAGAATTTTCCCTCCTACAGCAGATTCTAGTATAATTTCTTTTTTTTTTACTAAAATAATTGCATTGCGCAAGGGGCACAGTCTGTACAAAAGGGCGTCGTGATTTAGGTGTACCAGGGCAGCAGGATGTCTAAATACAGCCGATGGCAAGCAATAGAGGTAAAAACATTCATACTTATATGTAGTTATTTTTTTAACAACATCATAAATCAGCTTTTCTATTAGACAAAAGTGTTTCTTCCGCTGAAACTTTTATTTATCGCTTTTCCAATAGCAGGAACAAAAGGTTATTTTAGGTAACCATATCTGTACATAGAGCCTTTTTAACATATTGTGCTCTATCACCCTCATTATATGTTTGGTATTGTTTTTACAGAATCACTGTCCATTAAGTATATTTGAAAGTTTGGGGCTAAACATGGTGAACTTTGCTAAACAATGAAAACACAGCAATGATCAATTCAATGAGACAGGTAGGAGTAGAAGCCCTGGAGTGTTCTGATGTAGCAGCTGCTGACATTGGCGAGATCTGTACTGCTGCTTTTTTCTTAAAGAGCTGAATATATCCTCAGCCGCCTGTTAATTATGATTGAGCAGAATCCTTGCAATTAGAAACGCAGGCAATAAACTGCCTATATTTTACTGTATATTTTTGCCTTTGTTTTCAGAATAGTTTCACTGGTAAAAAAAAAAAAAAAAGAACTGCACACTATGAAAATGTGACAGCATACTAGTTAAATATTAATGCTGTTTTCAAGCAGCAAATCACGCATTGTGCTTAAATTGTGCTGCGCATATTGAGAGGTTCACACCAGTTTCAATTAAAGGCAGTGCAAGAGGAGGCTCTCCATCACTGGGGACCAGATGTGCTGTTCAGCATACTGCAAAAAATCTGGGTCACAATTTTTTTTTTTGTCACATGTCTGCTGGGTCTGCCTTGCAGAGAACTTGTTTTATTTTATTTACTTAGATATATATTTTGTACTTACCTACAACACTTGCTGTGCCTGGTAAACCCATTAGTGTTATCATTATGGGAAAAATCAGCCACTATAAGAAACTCTGACAAGCACGATTTGCATCTAAATTGACCACATAACATAATCCCCAATCCATTTCAGAAAACCTTCTGTGGAAAAAAAAAGCTATTTTCTACTTAAAGAATTATTAAACCCAACAACAAAAATGAATTATATTGTAGCTTACCAATGTTAAATGTTGTTGCTTTATTTGTTTTATTTTATTTTATTTGGTTTTGTTTGTTTTCCAACTATATTGTAGCTTAGCAATTTTAAATGTGGTTGCTACATTTGTTTTATTTATTTATTTATTTTTTTGTTTTGTTCGTTTGTTTTTCCTTCATTTTCACCTTTTAATCCTGCCACTTCTTTTTGCAGACCAAGCAGCCCAGCAAAAATGGCAGTTAGAGGGTTGCAACTTTTTCACACTGACAGGTGAGTTTACAATGAACAGCTTTTATTCATTTAGTAATGAAAAACCTTTACCCCGAAAAGAAAAAGAAAAATCTGTTGCTGTAACTTCTGTGTCTGTCTAAATCTTCTAACACTACTCTCTCCTTTCTTGCCATGTGGTGACTCACTTTCACATACTTACTATTGTTTTCATTACACCCCAGACAAATCTGTGAATGGAGAGAAACATGTTGGGCTTGTTTTGTACATTGGTATACCACCAAGGTTGGCCCCGGTATCTTTTATATTATGCTTGAAAATATGCTCTTGTGGTCTTTGACTAATTCTTAATCACAGAGTGCTATTGGGCTGGAGTTGGAACAGCTAGCATGCTGGACTTCAGTGAGAGCAGTTGAGCCCTTCAGTAGCCACTCTATCCTTAGTCCAAGCCTATTGTTAGACCATAGGGTTACAATGTGTTAACCTTTTTTTATGTATGAAATTCCCCTTAAGCAGCACATGTTGCAGATATATTGTCAATTCAGACCATAGGATAAGGAGAACCTACTATATTGGTATTAGAGAGCAATTTCCCTTTGCTGTATACTGAGGTTTTAGTTTCTGTGCCATCCTTGCAAGTGAACACACATGCTCAACTGGTGCGTATGAGATCTTATTCAAGGCTTCGTTCACATGTGCCAAGGGGGACAGTAAAACCAGGCAGTTAAGCTGCGATTTTGCCACAACACTCCTCACTGACAGCCTGAAAATTAATATACAGCAGCTAACATCTGTACATATGCCACGGCCACAATTCTGTGCTTCACGGCTATTGAAAAAATTAACCAGCATGTCACTTTTGGTGGTCACTACAGCTGCCAAATTCAACTAATCTAGTTCAATGGGTCAATGCCGCAACCTCAAACAATGTATGCAATTACGCTGGAGCAGTATGGCAATTATTGGGTCAAAAATCTCTGAAATGTGATTTGAGCATAGAATGTCTTTCAGAGGAGCAGCAGTCCCTGCCGCACTTGACAACTAGCCCTTAAAGTAAACCTGTCCTGGGAAAAATGTGAGCTGCCACTGCTGACCTCCTTCTGCTATCTGGCTATTTGGCTGCCCATACTACTGAGTGAAAAACTTGGGACATATATGGATGAGACACATCAGTCTTACCTACAGGAGAGCAAGTGGGTCAGCATGATAGCCAGGCAAACTGGAATTTTTTAGGAGGTCCAACAATAGCTGCCTCCAATTCCCTCAAGGCAGGATTCCTTTCAGAGGAAGGTCCAGATTCTTGCAAGTCCAAATGTAAATAATTGTCTTTAATGTAAGCAATCTGACTTTAATGATTGTCTAAATTCAGCAAATGATCACACCTGTCATCTACTTGCTATTTCAGTGCTTCCTAAGGATTCATTTATCTCTAGTTCTTCTTCATCATCCCCTGCTGCTTTTGTGTTAATTCTGCACACACACATAGGGTGCTGGAAGGAATGGAAATAGGAAGCCAAGTTCATGTATCATGTATGAAAGCTACAATCAGGGAACACAGCAAGCTATTCCAGGATACAGTGATTAATGTGTTTCTTGTATATGCTCAGATACAGCTTCCATGCTTTGACTGTTAAGCAGTAAAATAAGCAAACAGCATGGGTATGATTACATAGAAATGGCAGCTCTTAACAATATAAAAATATGACCATTTTGTAGGACATAAGCATGGTTCCCAACATGATTAGAAAGAAATGTTCAGATTTTCTTTCCCTCATCAGAGTGCCATTGTGACCTTTAAAGGTTGAAACCCTTGAGCGTGCCTAGGTAACTGGCCACCAGGGCCATCCCCTCCATGAAACATTCAAAAGCTGGTATAGTCCTTGCTATACTGTGTCCTATGGACACTCTGGATGCCACCCTGTTTAATGACAATGTGACTTGGCCACCAGCATCCTAGCAACCAATGGTCGCTAAGATGACAACCGGCATCATTGATTGTTGGGATGCAGGCAGCCTGACCCTATATAACATCACTGGCAGGGGTGGACTGACCATTTGGAAACTCGGGCGCTGCCCGAGGGCCCGGGGTCAGTAGGGGGCCCAATGAGATGCCCCTGGTACCTTTTTCATAGGCTTTTTTGAGTTTGGGAAAGGATACAGGGGCCCCATAATCTCCTATTGCCCGGGGGGCCCCATGATCCCCTATTGCTCGGGGGCCCCATGAGTTGTCAGTCCGCCCTTGATCACTGGTCTCCAGTATGGACACTGCAGTCTTAGTGCCATCACCATTAAGTGCTGCCTGAGGTAGTTGCATCATTTTGCCTCCTTGGTTGTGCCAACCCTTCTGAATTTAACAAAAATGGTCTATTTAATGTGTTGAAAGTGTCCAGTGAATTGATTTTATATATGAATACATGAACAGAGCAACATCCACTATAACACCAATGTTGACTGTCATATTCCATAATTATATTTTCCAGGTTTACAATATTATTATTCAGTTACTTACTTCATTATTTTATATAGCAACAAATGTTTATGCAGCCCTTTACAATATCAATATAAATACAGTTACAATACAATAAAATACAAGAGGGTTAAGAGGGCCCTGCTCATAAGAGCTTACACTCTAATAGGGTGGGGCAAGAGGTACAGAAAGTAATAACTGAGGGATGAGCTGATGGAAGAATTAAATGTTCCGTTGTTGGGTGAAGGTGTGATAGGCTTTCCTAAAGAGATGGGTTTTTAGGGATCATCTAAATGTGGCCAGAATAGAGAGATAGCCAGACTGATTGAGATAGAGAGTTCCAGAGGATAGGAGAGGCTCTGGAGAAGTCCTGGAGCAGGAGGTCTTTGGAGCACAAATCCCACCAATCCTCCTTCCCAGCACAACAAAACCCACCAAAATTTCTTCTCCCAGAAAAAAATCCACCCCCCCCCCTTCAAGCATAACCTCCCTCCCCCAAATCCCTCTTCTACCACAGACCTTCCTGTCAGTGTAAATCTTTTTCCCATTTCTATCCCAAATCCTCTCCCCCAAATCCCCCTTTCCAGCTCAAATCTTCTTTCATGCTCTAAAATCACCCTCCCTACACGAATCCTCATCCCAGCACAAATACACCTCCCAAATCCCCTCCCAGCACAAGTCCTCTCCTCTTCTAGCACATATACACCCCCCACCTCATCCCATCACCTTTCTAATACATCCCCCCATCCCACCTCCCCTTCTAATACAAATCAATCAACAATACTTCCCAACTGTCCCACTTTTTGTTGGACCGCCTGAGATACGAACAAAATCCTGCAAATGAGAGCTACCTCACACCAGCACGCAGGGCAGGACGCCCACCTGTTTATGCTTAAGAAGGGAGGACGCTTTTGCCTTCTAGTGGCCTTGTGCATGTTTTGAAATGTATCGCATTGCATGCTGGTCTCTCCTATGTCATCACGCTGATGCCGACGTTGCGCTCCAAGGTGCACTCTAAACGCCATCTTCTGAGACTTAAACATGCCGGTCAGCTTCTCGTGTAAATCCAAAATTTCCCTCAGCGTGGACCACAGCTATTATAGCAAGGACTTGGCCATGTCTTCTATTTTATATACCTAAGCTTTCTTTTTTCTCTTCACCATGTGAGTGTTTTTTACATTGTTCCTCAATAAATGTTTTACATACTGTACTTAGAGGCGCTTTTTTTCTCCTTTTGTATCTTCACCCAGAGTCTGCTACAGCCACAAGAGCTTGCCCTAGTGCTATATGGACTCATTTGCATTGTATCATATGATATTGGACTTTATTGTGAACTTCTCCTGTGTCCCCTGGCATTAGGATTTGGGGAATCTATATGCACTGACTTTTTGTTTTTCAGGACACCCACATTCCATGTGTTTTTCCCTTACCACATTCAAAACACACTGAGAATGTCAGTGTTAACTCAATGACAACCCAAAAGGCAGGTTGCAAACATAACACATTTGCCTGCACTAAATGGCATGGTACAACAGTACCACAGGATTCGGTTCCTGTGCATTTTATAAAGTAGTGTATGCACAACTCTTGGTGTGGCACTGCATAAGTTCAACTGATTTAAATGAATGGGCTGAAATTGCACTGCACCTGGAACACATATGAACTGCATAGGAATGCACAGTGTGTTCTTCTGTGATTCATGGTGTAAACTGGCCCTGAGTCCTGGAGCCCAGCACTGAAAAAAGGTCTGCCACCTCGCTCCGCTAACTTGCCTGGCACGGGGGCACTAGTGTGGGCACCTGAAGTGAATGCCCCGCATCTCTAGAGGGGGTGCCCAGGGTCCCAGGTGCCATAATTGCCCCCTCTGTAGCAGTCAGCATCTTTTTGATTGGGGGGCTGGCATACATTAATGTAGTTCTTCTCAAAAGCAGAGGAGGATGGCTACATTCTTCTAACGTGAATCTCTGCAAGGGCCTGGGAAAAACAGGTGTTTTCTACGTTCACACAAGGCTGGCGTCATGTGCATTTTGTTTTGTGCAGACACATGCAACATAATTGCAAAAAACTGTTTTCTTTGTGTACTTGCAAATTTTTACAATAAATAAAACACACTTTGTGTTGCGAATCTGGAACACGAAAAAACTTTTTTTCTTTGTGCCTTTGCAATGACAGATGTGGAATAATGCAGGTCTCTGCACATGGTCTGAAGGAGACCTGAATCTGCTTACTGTATTTGCATCATCATTGCAGCCATGGAACTAGCATATTTTGAAGGAATTTAGCAATGGCACACCCTGTAGTTCTCTAGGTAGAGTTTTAACTTAAAAATGCATGATTTTTCAAGAAACTACAAGGAGATATGTACAGTATTTCACTGCAATCACAGCTTTTTTGATTAGCACTGTTACCCATTAGCCCTGGTTCACACCGCTGAAACTTCAGGTGAGACCTGTAATTTACAAATCGTATTTCTAAAACACTGTCTTAATAGGTGCGATTTCAAATAGTTCCTGCATCATTTTTTTACCACTTCAGTGTGATTTAACTCCCATAGATTATAAGGTAAATGGCACTGAAATCACACCTATGTGTCTATATGAGCACTACTTTGAAGTCAAGCTTTAAATGGGACCAAATTTCACCATTTTGAAATCGCATTTGGTGTGAACTAGGACTTAGATCTGTTTGTAGACTTATATTGTGCGAGGGGATCTATAAGTTACAACCATTGTGCAATACTGTGCAAGAAGCATAGCCTACATATGTAATGAGAAAAATGACTGAATCCATTTACAAATTATACATTACCTCTTATAGATAAGATTATTTACAATTGACTAGATAATTAGTTTAATTATAATTTTCTCTATCTTGGAAGATGAAAAGACTACAGTTTCTAAATCTACTAAAAACTAGCCATTTGTTCTTGTGTTTTTAATTTGTTGTACTGCCAATCTTTTTTTGCAGTGCTGTGCAAATAAATAAAAAAAATTGCCTGAAGCCTTCATAATACCATAAAAAGAAAAAAAGGAAAAAAAAGAAAAACATGACTACATTATATTAAATAGCGGGAGGCCACAGCAATCTGTACCCTACACATCTCAATTCAAACAATACTAAGAGGTTAGCAGGTCAGAGATAATAACAGCTATTCTGATAACTACAATGTAGATAATGAGCTATTGCTTTGTATCTGTAAATACTGTTCAAATTAAAGTAATGTACCCCAGTAATAACTATCAAATTGCCCATGGGGACATTTTAATTATCATTCTTTTCACAGTAGAGTCTATGTAAGAATACAGGAACCAAGTGGGATGGAATATTTAATATGACAGTGATTTAAAAATAAAAAACACTTTTTATTTTGAAAATTTCATCTGCTAGTGAAAGAGAGCTACCACAATAAAATAGAGCTCTAGGGATAACAGAACACAAAAGTGTCCTCTTCCTTCCTACTCTACTAAGCAATGTGGGTCCTTAGTTCTTAGATAGTGTACATTTGATTAGTGGAATTAAAGTGTATGCAAACTCTAACAATGACCTTTTCTCATTTGGTCCCCTTTGGTCTTGTAAATATACTATTGAAGGTGTTTTATTTTATCACTGATAAGGCCAAAAAATACCTATTGATCCTGCAAGAACTCCAGGGCTGTCCTGTATACTCTGCTTTGTTATTTAGACCACACATTCTGGTCTATTGCAATAATGCATGTCCATTGACCTGTGTTGCAGTATGACAGCCTATTCTATTTTGCATTAACTGAACTCGCCGTGTTTGGAGCAGGAGAAATGCTGCCTATGACCCTAAGAACACCATCCCAACTGTCAAACATGGTGGTGAAAACATTCTTCTTTGGGGGTGTTTTTCTGCTAAGGGGACAGGACAACTGCACCGCATCAAAGGGACGATGGACAGGGCAATGTACCGTCAAATCTTGGGTGAGAACCTTCTTCCCTCCAGAGTATTGAAAATGGGTGGTGGATGGGTGTTCCAGCATGACAATGACACAAAACACATGGCCAAGGCAACAAAGGAGTGGCTCAAGAAGAAGCACATTAAGGTCCTGCAGTGGCCTAGCAAGTATCCAGACCTTAATCCGACTGAAAATCTGTGGAGGGAGCTGAAAGTTCGAGTTGCCAAATGTCAGCCACCAAACCTTAATGACTTGGAGAGGATCTGCCAAGGGGAGTGGGCCAAAATCCCTCCTGAGATGTGTGCAAACCTGGTGGCCAACTATAGGAAACGCCTGACCTCTGTGATTGCCAACAGGGGATTTGCCACCAGTCATGTTTTGTGAAGGCGATCAAATAATTATTTCCCTCATGAACATGCAAATCAGTGCATAATTTGTTAGACATGCATTTATTTTGAATTTTTTGTTGCTATTCTGTCTCTTAGTGTTACAATACATCTACCATTCAATTTTTAGACTGATCATTTCTTTGTGAGTGGGCAAACATTCAAAATCAGCAGGGGATCGAATACTTATTTCTTTCACTATATGGCATTATCACCGATCACCGATGTATGAGTGTCATTGGTGATGTCAACGTCAGTTATTCAGTTACTATACCTCCCATCCAGCATCAGTTAGTGTCAGATTGCCCGCACTACAGTCCCACTATAAATCGCTGATCACCACAATTACTAGTATAAAAATATATATATAAACATTCTAGTATATATACTATAGTTTGAATATGGTATAACGTTCACACAAACCCATCAATATACACTTATTGGGATTTTTTTTTTACCAAAGACATGTAGCAGAATACATTTTGGCCTAAATTTATGATGAAATTAAGGTTTTATTTTTTTTTTAATTGGATTTGTTTTATAATGGAAAGTAAAAATATTTGTTTTGTTTTTCAAATTGTTGGTCTTTTTTGTTTATATAATAAAAAATAAAAAATGTGGTAATCAAATACCACCAAAAGAAAGCTCTATATGTGTAAAAAGGATATCCAGTAAATTTTATTTGGGTACAGTGTTGCATGACTGTGTTAATTACCAGTTAATGTAGAACAGTGCTAAATAGCAAAAAATGGCCTGGTCATGAAGGAGGTAAAACCTTTGCGAGATCCAGTGGTTAATATTACTTTAAGGCTCTTTGGAATTCACACATAAAGACCAGTCTGATAGCTCAAATGCAACTAGATGATATTAGTTAGTAAACTCCACTGCTCAGTCTCATTCCCCAAACCCTAAAATGCCACTCACAGAGCTGGTATATGAAGACACAATTTTTTCCTGCTAGTCTCAATGAAAGTGACATGTGAAAACATCTTCCCCAGTAAAAATACAGGACTCAAAACATTGAATTAGAAATTCTTTTAAATACGTGTAAGCCAAAATCCAGCCAAAAGTCTGATTTCTTTGAATAGAAAAGGTTTTGTACAACTGGCAATTTTCTATTAGTAGTTTTCTTGCCTTAGTGACCATCAATCCTTTCATCTTTTGCTGTTACATAGATAAAAAAAAATCAGGGGAAACCCCCAGACCTCTAATTTTATCAGTAGAACAATTCTCACACCTTATACAAGCAACTCCTTAATGTTTTATTTAATAAATTCTCTTTTACAATCCTTAAGGATATGTCACTAATATTTGTGGCCAACCTACAGTTAGGTCACTGATGTTAAATGCTTTGGACAACACACAAAAATTACAGTAATAAACAAATATGAATGCAGTATGTAGTTATCTCTGTTTTTAAGGATGTAATGCACCTAGTAACAATGTAAAAATTAAATCAGCGTGATAGTCATCGGAGGATTTTGTGCCTATTAAAGCTTTGCATTTTATTCAGATAAGGTTACACGCAGTATTTAACTATGCAGTAGGAACATCCAATGTATACATTAAGTCTATAGCTTTTATATTACATATTGAGCCACATTAAAAAATAATAACTTGCATTGAGGTGCACAATACAGTAGGTATCTTTATAAAACTAAACCAAACAGCTAACCTTCACTCCCTAAAAGCCCTTTTTCTCTTTGCAACCCTCCTCTCTTTCCAATCTTAAAAGGAGACTTCTTTTTTTCTAATTTATTAAATTTTTGTTATATTTCTTGCTTGCCTGAGGTAGCAGACCTGGCGGTGCATCATCAGGGGGCAAGAACCCGGAAAAGACAGCTGGATCCCAAAAACATAAGAAAGAAGATAGTGGTGCAGGGCCTTGTGTGCTGGGGTGGAGTGGCAGATCACAGGACAGTGCTGGACTCACTGAGAATGCAAGTATGGTATTTAGTATCTTGCTTCCTTTCCTGCCAACCGGCTTGGTGAGGTCCTGGGCAAGTGCGTCATTGGACATCCGGTGCAGGGGAGCCAGTCTCTTGTCTTTTCCGCCCAGGCCGTGTTTTGTTTCCATCAGCCGTGCTGCATGTTGGCAGCAAGGCTCATTTTACCTGAAAAAAGTCTGGAAGAGCGGAGGAAGGCGGCGCCGGGGAGACCATTACTGATGGAGAGTGAAGGTACAGTAGAGCTATAGAAGTGGAGTACATACAGCATGAATATGTTGTAGGATTGATCCCTTTACGTGCTTTTGAATTTTCATTAAATTGAGAGCCCAACAGTTCTGGCAAGGGCTCATTCACCTGTGGTAACCAGAATCTACCTAGAGTGTCACTCTCTCTTCAGCCCTGTTGGATAAGCAGGTCTTTCTCTTCTCTTATTGTTTGAAGCGCTATAGAAGTGGAGTATATACTGCATGAATACATTGTAGGATTGGTCCCTTTACGTGCTTTTGAATTTTCATTAAATTGAGAGCCCAACAGTTCTGGCAAGGGCTCACTCACCTGTGGTAACCAGAATCTACCTAGAGTGTCACTCTCTCTTCAGCCCTGTTGGATAAGCGGGTCTTTCTCTTCTCTTATTGTTTGAAGCACATCCATTATCAAGGACATTTCTTGATGTGACATTCATTTGATTATGGTGGACTGTCACTATTTTGAATATGGTGTTTAGCGTTGCACTTTATATATTATGTTATTTGAACACCAACCTAAGGTAGTATCAAACCCTCATACTTTTTTTAGCTTAACACATTGAGCTCAATAAAATAAACATTTCCCAGTAATCTATTTGCTAAAATTCTTTCCTCAGAACTTGCAGTTTACCATTGTCAATGCTACAGACCCCTGTCTCCGAGTGCTGCTTCCCTGAATTTCAATTTCAGTTTGAATTGAGGGTGTAGGAGGGAGGAGCAAGGGAGTGTTTTGCCATTCTATGCTATGGAGATGTGTGTTTCTATTGAAGCACATGGTGTAGGGAGACAAAACACTAGCCACTGCATGCAAGGGTGACTCCATAGGATATTACAGGAGAAGGAAATCACCCTGAAACAGGAAACCTGACCATGGCAGTGACTTAAACTTGGAATATGAGCAAGGATTAACGAATAAACAAGTGGCATGCTTAGTAAGTGAATAAATTAGCTGCTGAAAGTGCTCACACAACTGAGGGTTTATTATAACTTTTATTTTGCAAAGGGGGATGCATGTTGAACTTCCTCTTTAAAGACAACACAAAAACTGTGCAGAAAAATCCATCCTCATAATACAGATATCCCTGACTAACTGAAACTTACCCACAATCCCTCCCTCATTTAAATTGTACCCATCCATGTAGTACAGTAGTAGAAAGGTTCCCCAGCTGCTAATGGCTCCTTAGTACTCACAAAGCTGAGAACTCATATTGCATGAGCAATAGAATATGATATCAAGGTGCATTCATTCAAATACGGCTCAATTATTTCCATTACTTTTGCAGCTAAGATGTGTACAACAGAATGTGACAAGTACCTTGTGACAGGTGGAAACCCTTCAATTTTGCTATGCAGAAATGAAAATTACCGTGTTCATGAAAATTCTATTTAAACTAGATTTTGCTAGTATGTATATTACACAATATAAATAGTATAAATAGGAAACTACAGGATATTTAATTCCTACTTTGTGCTAGGTTGCATAGTTAGTGTGGCATCATTTATTTACCTTTCATACTTATAGCATAATAAGCAGTATTAAACATGTGCAAAAGTTTCTAGGCAGGTGTGAAGAAATGTTGTAAAGTAAAAAGGATTTTTATACTGTATGTTTATCTTTATCAATTTAAAAGAGCAAATAGAAGAAAAATCTGAATCAAATCAATATTTGGTGTAACTACCCTTAGGCTTCAAACCAGCATCAATTCTTACACATGCACACTTTGCACATTTGTACAAAGTAAGGGACTTTGTAGGATTAGAGTCAAGTGTAGAATTAATCAATTATGCCAAGCAGGTTCTAATGATCATCAATTTTATATATAGGTCATTAACTGAAACAGAGACAGCTGTGTAGGAGACTTAAAACTGGGTGAGTTTGAGATTTGGTCAGGATCAATGGTGTCCTCAATGATAAAAAAAATACAGGCAGATACTTTTCCATCATGCCATACCATCAGGAAGATTTGTGATTAGCCCAAAATATATCCTGCAACAGAACGACCCCAAACATACAGCCAATCATTAAAAAATATCTTTAACATAAAGAAGAACAAGGAGTTTTGGAAGTGATGGTTTGGCCCCCACAGAGCCCTGATCTCAACATCATTGAGTCTGTCCAGGATCACATGAAGAAACAAAAGGATTTGAGGCAGCCTACATCAACTTAAGATCTGTGGTTAGTTCTCCAAAATGTTTGCAATAACCACAACCCAATCATCTCAAAACACTCTCACTCTCCCTGGCTATACTAAAAATATATTCACTATTTGCAAAAACTATATAAAACAATAATACAACATAAGAAACATTTCATGGAAGTGATCAGGTAGCCTTTAACCGCCTCCCAGCCGCCATATAAGGAAATGATGGGTGGGGTGTGGCTCTCTAGTTGTGGGAGGACATCATATGACGTCCTCCCACTCTAACTGTGCATGCGCCCTGGCAATCAGGGTTGTGCTGTGTCCCTGAGACACACCAGATCACCGATCATAGTAAAGAGCCAATGACACAGGCTTTGTCATGTGATCAGCTGTGTCCAGCCACAGCTGATCGCATGTAAACAGGAAGTGACAGTTATTGGCACTCCTCTCCTCATGCTGAGAGCGCATGAGGAGATGAGAGCCGGTAAGTGGCATTCTTCAGAGGGGACATCTACACTGATCATCAGTGCCACCTGTCAGTGTCCATCAATGCCACCTGTCAGTGCCCATCAGTGCTGCCTTTCAGTGCCAACTATCAGTGCCAGTCAGTGATGCCTATCAGTGCAAGTCAGTGCCACCTATCAGTGGCAGTCAGTGCCGCCTATCAGTTCCCATCCGTGCCGCCCAGCAGTGCCTGTTAGTGCCTCCTAACAGTTCCAATCAGTGCCACCTAACAGTTCCAATCAGTGCCGCCTATCAGTGCCAGTCAATACCGCCTAACAGTGCCCATCAGTGCCGCCTATCATTGCCATATATGAGTGCTGCCTTTCAGTGCCCATCAGTGATGCCTGTCAATGCCCACCAGTGATGCCTCTCAGTGCCCATCAGTGCCATCTATTAGAGCCTCCTCACCAGTGTCACCTATCAGTTGTCATCAGTGCAGTCTATCAGTGTCCATCACTGCAGCCTCATTAACCTCCTTGGCGGTATTCCCGAGTGTAGCTCGGGGTAACATTTCAGTACCAAAAGCGGTAACCCCGAGCTACACTCGGGAATACCATGCGGCACTGCTCCGGCATGTGTTCTTCACTTACCTTACCCTGCGCTCCCACAATGTGTCCCCTGCAGCGTCCCCGGCCGTCTCCTCCGGCCGATGCCGGCATCCGGCTTCTGTGTCCTGTCCCTGTGACATCGGGACGTACGGGCGCTGCCGCCGGCGGCGGCGGGAAATTTAAAAATTTTAAAAAATGTCATTTTTTTTTTTTTTCATTTTACACAGTAAAACATTGCTGTTTCAACCTATTTCACATACATATTGTCCCTAGTGCTTTGTCCTGCGCCCTGCCTGCATTTTGTCTGTTCTTTCTGCCTGGAAACTGAGAAATGTCCATGGCATCCAAAAAGTGTCCCTTTAGGTCAAAAGCGGTTTAGATCAGCTAGAGAACAGCGATAGTAAATCAGAACCACTTACAGAATTGAGTGATAATGATTTGTGGGGAAATTCGTCATCAGAAACTGAAAACGATTTTGCGACTGAGCTCAGCAATGTGCGAACTTGGCGCTCTATTTCACATTTCAGTGTTTTTGGTTTGATTATATTATTGAATTAAATTTTTTATTATTTTTATATTATTTTTATGATTATTTATTAAATTATAATTTATGATTTTGTGTTTCAAATTTTATCATACCCGGGATGTTTACTAGACTCTTGTTCGGACAGATTTCAGTGAGTTTTTCCTAAAAATTACAGCCTACAATAAAAAAAATACATATTTCCATGCAAAAAAATGGTACCGCTTTCAGCACCAAAAATCTGAAATAATCATACTGCCAGGGAGGTTAATGTACATCAGTGAATGAGAAAAATTACTTATTTGCAAAATGTTATAACAGAAACGAAAAACTTTTTTTTTTAATTTTCAGTCTTTTTTAGTTTGTTTAGCAAAAAATAAAAAACCCAGTAGTGATTAAATTCCACCAAAAGAAAGCTCTATAGGTCTAAAAAAAAAAGATACAAATTTTGTTTGTGTGTAGTGTTGCATGACTGCGTAATTGTCATTCAAAGTGCGACAGCACTGAAAGCTAACAATTTGCCTGGGCAGGAAGGGGGTGAAAGTGCCCGGTAGGCAAGTGGTTAAACAAGTCAGAAGTCTACTAACACTAAGATGAGTGCAGCTGTCAGCAGGGCTTCCTCACTCCTGTTGATAGCAATCCCATGGGTCAGCTAAGGAAGAGACCTCAAAATGCGCTTTGTGATCCAGCACACCCGTGGGTAACGCCATCCACAGATTGCTGTCATCTAGAGTGAGGAAGCCAGACATTCTGTGCAACTCTACATCCGCTAGTTGGTTCATCCATCCATCCTGTCTGTGGGACTCTGGTGTGATGCAGTGGGCTTTCTTCACCTTTGAATGTATGTGTCATTGTGGTTACCCTTGTGGGTATATTTTATTTGTCTTGCAGTGCTTTGTGCTCCAAAATGTTTGGAACAACCTGCCTGCCGAGTTCCTTCAAAAACTGTGTGCAAGTGTACCTAGAAAAATTGATGCTGTTTTGAAGGATGGTCACACCAAATATTAATTTGATTTGGATTCCTCTTCTCCACTTCTATTTCTGAAACATTCTTATTTTCCAGAATATTTTCACACTTTCCTAAACCTTTTGCAAAGTTTTGCACTGTTTGCCATTCTACCTACGAAGGGGCTGCTGTAGATTAACATGTTCTTTCTTAAAGCAGTTCAATGGCAGCCAGGCACACAACAACCTTCCACTAACACCAGCTCATTGACCAGTCTAGGGGTTGTCTTTTAAAGTTTATTTGCTTGTAGGAACTTGTAACAGGAAAAGATTTGGGATGATGTGGGGTACACCAAAATGTTTAGGCATTGTTAGCAGAGGACACTTGTCTCTTAGCAACAGTAGACAAGTACAAGTAGACTGGAACAGTCTATGTGTTCATGGCTGGGGACCATAAAGCAGCTTTAGCACAGGTAAAGGTAGACTGGAACAGTTTACAGGTTCACTTCTGGGGACCATGAAGTAGGATTGATAACTGGTAAGGGCAGACTGGAACAGTCCATAGGTTTATGGATGTGGACCATGAAGTCAATTTTGAGAACAGAAAGTAGACTCTACTCACAGAATCCTGCAACGGGATCAGTCCATGCAACAAGAGATAGCCGCCACTCCAAGTCAGTTCACACTGCATATTCCTCACACACCTGACAGAAGGGTGCCCCCCCCAGCCTGCATGCTGTACACAAGGTAAGAGAGAAATCCCAGTAGGCCACACTCCAAACTTGATCCTCTTTATTACCATATACAAATCCAAAGGCAGTACACCATACAGTGGGGGAAAAAAACAAGGATGACACATTTCGCGCATTAGCACTTATTCATAACCTTATCACACCAGTTATGGAGCACATTTATACTACTCTACTAACAAATGTCACTAATCACATCAAAATGTGCTTGCTCCCTAAGACCTGTAAGCCCAAAAACCCGGCCCAGAAGTCCCATAACAGAACTTTATACATATAAAAACATTTAAAAAAACTAATTTATATATGTGAAATCTTTATCCCAACATAAACAACAAAAGTGAATAAATATAAAAACTATATCTACTGTATATGTATAAAATAAATATACTCATTTGCACAACTGCAGCACCATTAAAGTTGTACTTAAATAAGAATGTGGACATATGTGTAGGGAACCAAGACTGATCATAGTACATATAATATGTACAGGACAGGTATAACACAGGTCTGCAAAAAAATTTTTTTCAGGAGCTGTTTTGGTTATTCCACGTAATCTTTATGTTTTTTGGTGCGCTGAATCTGAAAATGGCCTCCATTTTCTCATGGGACATCACGTTTCCTGACAATTTAGGTAACTATGTTAAATAAGGCAATACCTCAAAATAAATGGAAATAGATTGAAGTTTTATTACAATTTTTTCATGAAAATCCTTTCTTGAACTGCAATGAGCCTACACACACTAAACCTCGATTCTTCTTCCCTGTGAGGCTCCTCTTGGTGCATTTACGCTTGTGAGTAGCATCTGGAATGTCTGTACGACTTCTTTAAATGCAATCCACCGTTCTTTTTGAGGATCCGTCATGGTATTGACAAACTCTTGATCAACTATAAGCCTTCTAATGTCTGGTCCGACGAACAGACCTTCCTTCAATTTTGACTCCGACAGGCCTGGAAACTTGGTGACCAAGTATTTGAAGCATTCTCCATCTCTTGGAAGTGATTTTACGAATTGCTTCATCATTCCCAATTTTATGTGGAGAGGTGGTAGAAGAACTTTATGGGAAGGTACCAAAGCTTCTCGGAGGACATTTTTTTCACCGGCTGTTAGCACCCTCGGCTGCCAACTCTTCTTGTTCCAGTGATTTTGTCGGTCTCGACTGTCCCATAGACACAGAAAACAAGGGTATTTGGTATCACACCCACTGGATTCTTCAGGAAAGATTAACCCCTTCTACCATTAGAAGCACAGACTCAGGGCTGAGGCTTACACATACAGCATGCTGCTCAGTATCCCAGTAGTCAGACATGTCACTCACAGCAGCACTGGTATTCACCCCCTTTGCAGGGGGGGAGGGGCAGAGATTGTGTACCTGCAAATACCAACAAAGGGCCAGAAGAGAACTAGGGAAATAAGGAAATATAATTTTTTCCCCCTAAAACTTGCTTAGCTTATGTATATATTGCTGACCATCAGATTTATAGTGCTATATTTTTTTTTACATAACTCAGACAACCCCTTTAAGGTTTTTTTGGCATTTTATATCTTACATGTACTTATATGAATTAATTAATAGTAATTTGAACTTTAAATTTGGTTAAAAACCCATAATATAAAAAAATACCAAAAACTAAAAAAATTTAATAAATTTGAAGACAATTTTGCATCTTGTGGCAAATCATGACGTCTAGGAGTTTTTTCAATATTTTATTTGTTTTCAGCACACAAAAATACATGGAAATTAGATGAAAAATAATCAAACAGCTTTTTAGTCGCAGACCTGTTTAATATATTTCCCAAATTCAGAGCAACATCACAAAAAGGAGGTAAGGAAAAAAAAAACATATCAAATCAGTTCATAGGTGCAGACTCTGTTAGAGTAGTCCACCATTCTTTCCAAAAGGGATCCAGAGGCAAGCAGCCCCCTTCTTTCAGCTCACAGATCCATGCCCTCAGAGGGGAGAAATACAATCTCCTCAGAGCTCCAACCCAGCCACCATCTGTGTACACCTCCCCAGGGATTGGCCCTGCTCAATATTTAGGATAGTCATTTGAATTCTCCCTCCCTAAGATCCATAAATTTATTCTAGGGGCAGGGGCAAGCAATCAAACTCTCAGAATGTGAAGCTCTGAAAAGACCAGAGCAAACAATCACTGCTCCCTTGATTTCCAAAAACTAAATTTACCTAGCAGCCTAAGAGCTTAGAGTATGGATCTATGTTTATTTCAAGCACGTTTTACTTGAATCACTGCCTTAGATTTAATAATATAAGTTAAAGATCATATGCAAGCATAACACACCCGGGAATAAATTAACCCTCCTGTATGTTTTTGGATAGTGGGAGGATTCCAACTTTTGAAATGTTACATATAATGGCTAAATACCATATTTTATTTCAAATGTCTATTTAAAAGAATAAATATAATTCAATGATAATATGACACTAAATAAACCTGATCTATCTATTGTAATATGTAATCTCAGTGTTTGCGAAAATTGCCTGAGCCAGGTCCCTCTAGCTTCAGCGACTAGTCCTGATTACAAGGTGATCTACCAGACAGAGGGTTAATGATATGGCCTTTATACTGTCTGAATACCTGTCTGATTAGCCTTTATTTAATTTCTGTATTAGCAATGCTCTACAAGCCTCTGTGACCCTCATCAGTAGAAGGGAGTCTCTCACACATGACGATAATACTTTGTCTCACAAGAGGCAGCAAATAATTTATACTTATGTTCTGTTAACTACTGAACAGAGCAGAACTTTTAATGGAATTAGCACTGTCAAGGTTCCTTCAGTGAAAGGAACCAGCACAGTGTCATCATCCTATTGTTATATTTCTACAGAACTCTAAGCGGTAATTCTTCTTACTGAATAGTCCTATCTATTCTTATTCTATAGACTGTAGCAAGTTAATATTTAATAAATGCAAATGTATGAAATAAATACCAAATTCGCTGAATATATAATGAAGCAGACTGGAATGGAATGGTAATGAACCCTCTCAGCAGTACAGTGTTCCTATATAATGTTGACAACTAGGAAATGTAAGAGGGATACTAACATTTGCATCAGTGATTTCTCTTTCTCCCTCTCTTAAATTGTCTCAACTGTTTATTCTCCATCGAATGTATAGGACCCCTGTGCAACTGTACCGGTGGGGCAGACGTGATTCACCTGATTGTCCGAAGTGTAGGGTCCAACTGGGCGATTTCATTCATATGCTCTGGCGCTGCCCCAAGTTACATAGATATTGGAGTGATGTTCTCCAGTTTATTTCTCTAGTATCGCAATATACTGTTCCCCAGGATCCCTTGCAATGTTTGCTGGGGGCACTGGACCAAGAACTGCTTCAACCAGGAGTGTATATTATGGTATCTAGACTGTTATATTTGGCTAGGAAGTTGATAGCAAGGTACTGGTTATTGTCGGCTTTGCCGACTAGTAAGAAATGGATAGATTATGTTAATTAATTATTCCTGTGGGAAAAACTCACGTACCAACATCGCAATGCTTATTGTAAGTTCCAGCAGGTATGGCAGGGTTGACTAGATACACCTGGGCTGGTCCCTCCTCAATTGATAGTAGACCAACTTTTACATGTGAGACATTTTAAATTAGGTGTGTGGCTCTACTCCTCCCCTTAGGGGAGATCATGTGCATCCCCCATTTCTTTCTGATGAGATGTCTCAGGTGAACCAGATGTTGTTGTTGTTGATGTAGTTATTTTCATTGTTTGAAGGCATGTTTTGGACTTTGTTCCTTACCCCCATTTATGTTTACATCTGGCCAAACCACAGCTCTATGTGTCTTATGGACAGATAGGGTGGGGCTCGGGAGCGAGCATGCACCAGCAAGCAAGTGGCTTGCTATTGCGGAGCTGGTCAAAGGGGGAGGAGCCAGGAATTCCGGCAGGGGACATGAGAAGAAGACGAGGATGGGGGAAGTCCTGGAGAAGTCCTGCAGTCGGGCGTGGGAGGAGGAGACCAGGGAGCTAGAAAGTAGGAGGTCTTGTGAGGAGCGAAGAGTACGGGTTGGGTGGTATTTGGGTATCAGGTCAGTGAGGTAGTTTGGGGCAGCGTTATGAATGGCTTTGTATGTCAATGTTAGTAGTTTGAATTTAATGCGTTGAGCAATCGGATGCCAGTGGAGGGAATGACAGAGGGGGGTGGCAGAAGCGGAGCGGTTGGTAAGGTGGATGAGTCTGGCTGATGAGTTCAGGATAGACTGAAGCGGGGATAGCCTGTGTTGGGGTAGGCCAGTGAGAAGGGAGTTGCAGTAGTCCAGACGTGAGATAATAAACGAGTTGTTTAGTAGTGTCTGGGGTTAGGAACATACGTATGACACGTTTGTTATTAAAAAAAGCTTTAATATCACTTTAAAGCAAAATAAAACATTGGAGGAAAAATAACTTACTTTGGGACTTGGATTCTTTCTGTTTTTTGTAGGTGTTGATGACGTTGTTGGGCCTCACCGCTGCCTCCTGGGAAAGCTGAGTAACTCAAATCCTGTTAGTTGGCTTTGACACTGTGCACATTGGCACCCATGTTTATCTGCTAGAAGTTTGTAGAGCATCTTGTTGGATAGCTGGATTTTGCGTGCATGGCTGGTCACCATCTGAAGCCTGTAGGGTGCTTTATCTACTGCCTGTTTGAACTTCATCTACCTGCTTTATGCTTCATCTGAAGCAAACAAAGCACAGCTTCCTTATGCAGCCTGAAAGGTTTATTGATCCCTATAGGGCAGTGTATCTACTGTGTACTTTAGAGGTGGAAAATATGGAAAACTGATGAAAGCACACAGAAGATTTTAAATTCACAAAGAACAGCTTCCATTCAGCAGCACCCTTTACATTGAAAGAATGCTTTCCTTAGAGTTCAGATAACTACAAACTACATCAGGAAGTTGAATACCAGTATACCATCTTAATGTTCCTGGGTGGGTTTTCCTGCCATCTGTGTCTCTTAAAGGTTAACTCCACTTTTGTGGAGAAAATATAGCATATAACAAACAATAGTATAGCATATACAATTGCTATACAAGCCATGTTTTAATTCAACGTTATTAAAAATTACCTTTCATTCTGCAGTCGCTGTATTTTTCTGTAAAGTTCAATGCAATGTGGCAACCTAGAGGTGTTCTGTACACAGTTGGTGTACAGTATGCCCCCATATATGTCATTTCCTGCTTGTGTGAATTTGACAGAAGTCTGCACTAAGTTATAAGTTACATTTTAGGAATTCACTGCCATAGGAATTTCAACTTTGGTTGAATACTTCTAGATGGTTGCAGACCCTCCAGCTTTTCTCATTAGAACACAGAGTGCACCCCGTAATTTTATTGAACCAAACACTCCCTTTCAAAATTAGTTTGCAAAGGACAAACATGGAGCAAACTTCAGAGCAACAAAGAGTAGGAATCTGCTACAAAGTTTGTTAAAATCCCTGCAATGTACTGTACATTGATCACCCAGGGGGAATAGTTTTTTTCCCAATAATATTGGCGTTATTCTTTAATGTTAGCGGATCCATGCAATTATGAATGCTGCTATCTTAAAATCCCTTGCTATTCACATAATAATCTTCAACTTCACATAATAATGTTCGAATATACCTACTTAAAGGAACACTGTCCGTATATAAAAATGTTAACATATCTGCATTCGAAAGTTCATTCACAATTTTTACCAGTCCATAATAGCCAGTCTTTGCTCTTTAGAAGGAGTGGTAAAATTTTCATCTTCAAAAATTTCAAGGAGTGTTGGTTGCCTACATCTCCTGCTGTGTGCTGTCATCTCCTCCCTCCTGACAATTGCTTGTAACTAATGTGTGTGTGTGTGCACTTGTAGAGGTACAGGGACACAATGGTGATGTAGTGGCTAGATGCCACTCTATACAGTGGTCAGAAGCTGGCACATGGTGTTTTTTCTTTTGTCCAATAGTGGTGGGATTCTATGTTCAGTTTGCACCAGTACTATTTCCATGTTTCACATCTATGGTGCTATGTTTTTTCCCATATGGCAAACTGTTAAGTTAATTAGCATTTCTAGGAGTTCTTGGTAAAGACACTGGTGGGGATTTACTAAAAGTGGACAGTGCAAGCTCTAGTGCAGCTTTACATAGAAAACAATCAGAGTCTTGGTTTTATTGTAAAAACGTAAGTGAACAAGCTGAAGTTAGAAGCTGATTGCCTACTATGTACAGCTGCACCAGATTCTAAATGCTACAGTTTTAGTAAATCTCCCCCAATGGGTTTTAAGTTTTTTGCTGCAAACACTGACATGAATAGGGCCATGTAGTCAGTAAAGCACTGTAGAACATACTGACACTTTATAAATACAGGAGATAAATAAGTGATAATGAACAAGTGATGTATTATACATAAAGCAGGCTATGAAAGTATTTATGCAGTGTGCATCAATATAAAGCAATTGTACTTGTTGGGTGTTTAAGTGTCCATATATGTAAATGCTATATGTGCTCCTATCCATGAAAGGTTGGAACGAATGTTCAAAACATCAGCATGTCAGATGGGCTTCTTTTCATTACACTTTTCTGAATTCTGTCTGAAAGTTACCTTATGAAATTTTATAACAACACATGTCACCTTTCTAATTGCTTGCCCATGTGAAAATGATTCCACAAATAGAGAAACGAAAAGCGAAGCCAGTAAGTGAAAAAAAATGAAGGTAAAAGTGATAACTCTGCTGCAAGCTGCTGGAGATGAAAGGAGAGGCAGGGATGTACTATTTCTGAGGTCAGCCGCCAACCAGAGCTTCAGATCAGAATACAGAAGGATATTTGTGAAATAATGATTCAGCCTTGTGGGTCAAAGTGCAAGCCTGACATAGAAAGTTATATCCCAGTAAAATAAATTAAACACAAGTTTAAATACTCAGTCAACACATTAAAAGGAATACAGTATATATACATACTGTGTGCACTATATTGCCGAAAGTATTGGGACACCTGCCTTTACACGCATGTGAACGTTAATGGCATCCCAGTCTTAGCTTGTAGGGTTCAATATTGAGTTGGCCCACTCTTTGTAGCGCTAACAGCTTCAACCCTTCTGGGAAGGCTGTCCACAAGGTTTAGGAGTGTGTCTATGGGATCATTTGACCATTTTTCCAGAAGCGCATTTGTGAGGTCAGGCACTGATGGCTCACAAAAAGGCCTGGCTTGCAGTCTCCTCTCTAATTCATGCCAAAGGTGTTCTATTGGGTTGAGGTCAGGACTCAGGCCAGTCACTGTGCAGGCCAACCAAATTCCGTCACTCCAAACTCGCTCATCCATGTCTTTATGGGTCTTGCTTTGTGCATTGGTGTGCAGTAATGTTGGAACAGGAAGGGGCCATCCCCAAAATGTTCCCACAAAGTTTGGAGCATGAAATTGCTCAAAATGTCTTAGTATGCTGATGCCTCAAGAGTTCTCTTCACTCTAAGGGGCCAAGCTCAATTCCTGAACAACAACCTCACACCATAATCCCCCTTCCATCTAACCTTCCACTTGGCCCAATGCAGTCAGGCAAGTACTGTTCTCCTTGCAACCGCCAAACCCAGACATGTCCATCAGATTGCCAGACAGAGACATGTGATTTGTCACTCCAGAGAACACGTCTCCACTGCTCTAGAGTCCAGTGGTGGCATGCTTTACACCACTGTATCTGACCCTTTGCATTTTTGCATTGCACTTGGTGATGTAAGGCTTGGATGTAGCTGCTCAGCCATGGAAACCCATTCCATGAAGCTCTCTATGCACTGCTGTTGTGCTAATCTGAAGGCCACACAAAGTTTGGAGGTCTTTAGCTATTGACTCTACAGACAGTTGGTGACTTCTGCTTACTGTGTACTTCAGCAAACGCTGACCCCGCTCTGTCATTTTACGTGGCCTACCACTTCATTGCTGAGTTGCTGTTGTTCCCAGTTGCTTCCACTTTGTTATAATACCACTAACAGTTGACTGTGGAATATTTAGTAGCAATGAATTTTCACAGATGGACTTATTGCACAGGTGGCAGCCTATCGCAGTACCACGATTGAATTCACTGAGCTCCTGAGAGCAACCCATTCTTTCACAAATGTTTGTAGAAGCAGTCAGCATGCCTAGGTGCTTGATTTTATACGTCTGTGGCCATGGAAGTGATTGGAACACCTGAATCCAATGATTTGGAGAGGGGGGCTCCCCCTTTAAAAGCACCATGTTGATGGGGACAAGGGCCTCTTCTGTGGGTGGGGAGCTTATCGGAATCTGGAAGTCGACTTTAACAAGGGGGCCCCCAGATCCCACACCCACAATGTGAATGAGTATGTGGTACATGGTACCGCTACCCATTCCCAAAAAAAAAGTGTAGTATAAAAATGACAGGAGACAGTCTTTGACAAGTCCCTTAATAAAAACAAAAATAAAAAAATGTCCCTCGAAGTAGATCCGACGTCAATTACGATGCCCGCCACCACCGCCGACCCCAAAAAAGAAAAAAAAAAAACGCTCTGTTCTCAATGCTGGCTCTCACTGTCTGACAGCTGCGCTGACAGTTCTTCATTACTGTGATGACGTTACAAGGGTCCGGGATTATGCCCGCCCCCTTGTGATGTCATCATGCGCTGTCATTGGCCAAATCATTGCACCTGACCCGAGGTCAGGTACATTGCTTTGGCCAATCACAATGCACTTCCAGGGCACAGTGCACTGTGGGGCGTGGTGGACGAACAGCCCGCCGAATGCAATTACCGTTCGTGTGTTCAGCAAACACACAAACAGCCAATATTTGAGTCGAACGTACGTTTGACTCGAACATAAAGCCCATCACTACCCAGCACAGTAAAAAGTAGGTTTTCTAAGTTGCTCTAGCTTTTCTGTCATCTTTGCCCATTCTCCTCTGTACAAGGTGTTTCCATCCACAGATCATTTTTTTTTTCACCATTCGAGATAAACTCTAGAGACTGTTGTGCATTAAAAAAAAGCCCAGAAAATCATCAGTTACAGATGTATTCAAACCAGCCCATCTTCCACAAAAAAATGCCACGTTTAAAATGACCAAGATCATGTTTTTCCCCAATGCTGGTGTTTTATGTGTATGCACACATACAAATTACATTCACATATGTGGGCTCCAACACCAACAATATGTCATAGCACGACAGGAAGTTCTCTTCATAAACAAAGGAAAAACTAATTCGGAAACAGTAACATTGATAACCTCATATAATAGACAACATTTGCAAATAAGAAATATATTACAGAATCTCAAATGTCTTGTATTTCAATAAAAATTTTTGGAAGAAAAAAAAAAAGAAATATATTACAGAAGCATTGGTATCTTCTGACTAATGACCCTATATTAAAGAAGTATGTTAAAAATCGACCAGAGATTACATATAGAAGAGGGTGGTCATTTAAGGACAGATTAATTAGCAGTCGTTTTGAGACCGCTCAGGATGCGATGGCCCCTCTAACCAAGGGTACCTGGAAATATGGCAAATGTAGCTATTGTAATTGGATTTGTGAAAATCAGACCTGTTATTTACCCAATGGTGAACGGCATGCCATTTCTCAATAGGTAGACTGTCAGACCACTGGCATAGTGTACATTATGTTCTGTGAGTGTGGGGCATTTTTTATCAGTAAAACTAATTGCCAATTTGGGCGTAGGATCAAACATCATATATATTACATTAATAACAATAAACTATCTACACTGATAGGCAGATATGTTGAGCTTAAACACAGACATGATACTAATGTGATTAGATTTGCGGCTCTGGAACATGTGGCCCCCCCAACCGAAGGGGAGGAGATTGGGATAAATATATTCTTCAAAAGGAATCCAGATGGATTTTCTCTTTAAAAGCCACATGCCTGCTAGGGCTGAATGATGCACTTAGCTATAAACCACTACTGTAACTACTGACATATGCTGATGGCTTACAGAAAATGTAATTCTAAACATGAACTTGAGCTACCTTTTTTCTTGTCCTGTTTAAGCTCTGTTAATTGTGTTAATTCATGAGGTTTATATGGAAGTTGGTGTAATTCAGTATATTGTCTATGTATTTCTATGTAATTTGTTTATTGGCCCATAGGTGGCTCTGTTTGTTGGTTGGTGGGTATATGCATCCTATATCCCATTTCATATCCACCTCTGGGTGGGGTTATGTATGAGTAATGCTCCTCCTTATGTATAAGAGGTGTGGTCCTGCCCCTCTGTCCATCTGTGGGCGGCCTGTCTACTTCGTGGAGGTGCGCACTCATGCTGATGGGTGGTGAGCGCAATCCATGAGGTCGGTGTTACACGCATTGCACAATGCGCATGTGCAATGATGTTGGAAGCATGCGCCACAATGATGTCACTTCCTGCCATCATTGTGCCCCCTTTTTGGACATGGTGTGGAGGTAGATAAAAGGGGCTGGGTTAGCCCCATTTTGGTGGCGTTTTGGTGGTGGAAGTTTGGAGAACCCAGAGGTTGGGTACATATATTTTAGTACATTGTTGTGGTGGTTTTTTTGTTTACAGAGATCCATGTTGGACCTTGTATGATGGGGATATAAACGTGGAAGGGGGTCTTTGATGCCCTTGATGCAAGAGGTTTCCAAATGTGGTCATTATGTTACGGCCTGGGGATGGTTGAAAGTGGTGATGGAGAGATATCATATGGAGCCATTTGTGGAATATATGTCTGTTTGATTTAGATCTTGAATAGATTTACAATTACTGGTATTTATGAGCATTATATGATTGCCCTAGGTGGAGTAACTGGACCCTTTAATACTTCTGGGTTGGAGCGGATGCATAATCTGCCTTTGGGCCTTTTTAGGGAATCTCATATGTATACTTGGAGCATATTAGCCCGAGGGTAGGTATTTGTTGTATCCCTCCTCCTCTTTCTCTCCCCTTTTGTTTTTCCTTTATCCTCATTGGCATGAGTTGTTAATCCTCCCTCCTCTCTTCACTCTTTTATATATATGTCACACAATATCGAATGATATTCCGAAAGATTTGAATATCTATGTTTTCAGATCCTTTCTTTCGATGACTGTCATGAACACCTCAATAATATTAAGGTCTTTCATTGTCAAGATTGGATGATTATATTTTGTGTATGTATTCCAACTAACACATTTTCAACATGGATATACTCCTGTATATTGACCTGTTTTTATGTGTGAGTATGGCTGAAGGGACTAGTTGTGATGAGGGCCTATAGGTTGTATTGTAATAATGAGATTACAACTTCTCTTTCAGTTAAGGTGTGTACAACCATCTCTACACAATAGACACTAGTGGAGAGGAACCTCCTGCTATCTATTCCCCAGTCCCTTAGTCTGCCTCTATATTCGCCTGCCAGACTTTTCAGAGCCATTACTATCCTGTGTGTCAGTATTCACATTGTAACATACTCTATATGTTTATATGATATGGGTTATACATGTAAATTGTTTGATGATTATATTGTGTATAAACTGTTATCTCTCTTTATATTTAGTCTGTACTCAACATATCCTCATATCCTGATGAAGCTATCTAATTGCGAAACGAGTTGATATGTCTGGATTTGGACAAGTGCATATACAATTATTATCCTATTGGAGTGTGTAAACAGATAAGGGCTAGCTGATGTACCAGTCCAGTAGACGGTAGTTGTAAAGAATCTGGTTTTAAGTAACTGTATGTGTATATTGTTTTTAATAATAATAGGATGTATCCACAATAAACTTAATTTTGTTTTATACATTATTGTCTTGTGATGTGCCTATAAAGTCCACGTAATAGGAGTTGGCGGTTTATTTTTGTTCTAATATACCATAAAAACAAAGCCATGACATCTCTTGACATTAAAAATCCTCCCATGTCTTTTCTTCCCCTTACTGGCCAGTTCCATAATATCCCCTTATCCAATTGTCACTCCTTCTGGATCCAAAGAGGAAGCTGCCACTGGACAACCAGTAGAAAATGTCCACATCATAAAGGCTCTGATGTGGGCTCTAGAAGAAGGACCCCACATGAAGTGGAAAAGAGAAGAGAGAAGGCTTGGCAATTCAGCATCACATGACCACAACTTTAGGTAAGTGAAAATGGGTGCATAGACATTTTTTCCCCTGCATTGATTGAGGGGCAGGAGGGATAGTATTATCTCCCAGACAGACTTTAACAAATACCTACATAGCAATGATGAAAACCACCACAGAGGCCATGTGTAGCTACCATTAGTGTGCTCCTAATATAACTGTTGTAAATCTAATAAAGTATATGTCTTTCCAACATGAAAAGGAAATGATAGTTTATCCCTTTTACAGACTACAAATAGCCTCTATGAACCATTTCCATGACATGGTTAATTATGGGCATACATAACAAGTAAACAAGTATTACATTCTGGAATAAAATTGCAGTTTCTAATAGTTTATGGGGTGTTACTAAAGGGCTAGAAGGTTGTACTTTGTAATAATATTTTAAACAGTTAGCTGCTTCTGCCAATTTCCCATTAGAAGCTCTGAAAACAAATTTATAAACTGCGTCAGTTCAATAGCTGCACAAACTTTATTTTACACTCGGGTTTTTTGAGTTCAGGTCAATATATTTCCCTGTTAGATTTTGAATAATTAAAAATAATTGTCAGTAGTGTAGCTCTGTAGGGGATTTGATCAAATTACCTGTCAAATTACAAAGATAAATATTCTGATAAAAATATTAATTTCAATTGTAAAGGAAATGGAAATCATTTGTACTAGAGTTTCTGTTTTATAGGTAAAGAAAGGGAGGGGCAGATACCAATGTTGCTTCAAAATAAGCAAGAAGCTTCCATGGGTGCTGCTTTGCTAGTTATTATAAAATAACCTTTAGCTTTCACTTATTAAAAAGAATATAATTTTGATTGCTTTATATTTTCTTCCTTTTGTGAAATTGCTGTTTTCCCTTAAAAGAGAAGTATAGCCAAATCTATTCTGGTTATACTTTCCCTGTAAGTTACAGGAGTGCACTTTGTTCTGCAGTTTTCAGTCGACATCAAGCTACAGCTCGCTGTCGGCTGACATCACTCAGCTGGTCCAGGCTCCTTAGCTTAGTGAAGGATTTGAAGCTCTGCTAAGGTCCATCAAATGCGTATTTTTTTTTTTTACTTGAAAATGGTTGGGTATTCTTTGTAAACTGAATTTTCATCACACTTGCTAAGCTAAAGGAAATTACCCTTGGAAAGGGAACAGCCTGTTTACCTTTAGCGAACCAAACTCCTCCATGTCATTATACTCTATAACTATGATAGGCTGCTTCACTGAACAATAGTAAGGCTCAGAAGACACTGAAAACCCAAGTGTGAATGAATCCCAAGTAATAGTGATGAGCAAAACAGACATAGTTTGGTTTGCTGGATGTTGGACGAATCCAATGGGAAGTTTGCAAAGCCTAAAAATAATGACAAACCCCAAGGAAGTCTATAGGAGGCTAATTTTTTTTTTCTGAATTTTTGCAAAACTAACTTGCATTTTCTTTCCTCAGCTGACGTAGCAGTGATGCATGGCACTAACTGCAATCCTCTGGAAAGGACTTTTTATTCTATCCCTCCTCCCGCTGATCTTATTGTAGAATAGAGTTATTCCTTGTAGGTAAGTGGTTACTCCTGCATACAATATTACACAATCCCAGATACATGACATTACATGGCTGGACCATGCTCCTATCACTATTACGTTTTCAGAGATGTTAAACTACAAACTACCCCCCCCCACACACACACACACACGCACACACATACACTTACCTATGGCACAACAACAATACTCAGCTGTCAAATTCCTCTTACTACTGACAGATAGCTTCCCAGTTGCAGAAGTATTTTGTTGTCAATGCAACTTCAGATATGCATATTTTTACAGTGCGGAATGACCATAAGGCATTCATAAAGGGGATTTTAATTAAAATAACCTCTTGGGACAGGAAATAAAGGATGCATCACTATACCAAGCTTCTAACCAGAATAAAACACTAAGGGTTTGAGATTTGTATAGTTATTCACTTAGTAAAAGTGCATGTACAGTATATACCTTCTATACCATCAAATGTTATTAGGCCATATTCCATGCTTTTCGATTGTAAATCATTTATTTTAAAAATCAATGACTGCATATGGCCACTAGATGGAGCAAAGTATCACGTGATACTTTGCTCCATCTAGTGGACACACACAGTATTTTCCATTTAAAATCATTGATTTATAATTGAACATCACAGGAAATAACCTAATAACATTAATTTATATAACATGCACTTTCACTGGTAGAAGGACTCTATGAATTCTTCATGAATCAACCACTTCATCAACCTGCCCATCCACCTACATAGCTAGCATACTCTTTGCTTGTAGAAAAATATACCAAACACCTGAATTTCAACTATTGATCCCAGGGAAACAAGGCAAGAAAATATTAGCAAACCGTATCAAAATGAAACAAGCTAAATCTAAAATATCTTTCTTGCCAGACTCCAAATCTAATTGTAAAATAATGCCCCCAGAGTATTTTTGGAGTATTATACATCACTATATAATCTGACTGGTGATCATACAGCTCAACTGCCTAGTAATGACATTTTTCTAAATTTTTCTCCATCATTTCTCTTTCTAAGCAGGAGGCTTCTGCCTTAGAAAAACTAAACACTTCCATTACCGAGCCTGAGTTTCACAAAATTACTAAATCTCTCCCTCTCCATATATCCCTCAATGCACATGGATTTTCAGGGGAAAGGTATCCTTATCCCCAATCTATTACTGGTCTACAAAAGAGCTGCATCCTTGGGATCTTTCCCTCCTGAAATATTGAAAGCTGTGATAGTGACCTTACCAGAGCCAGAGAAAGAGCTGGTATTTCTGCAAATGTCTGGGCCAATTTCTTTGCTTAAACGAGATCTGAAAATTGATGCCAACGCTATTGCAGTCTTGCTATGATTGATAGATTTAAAAACATAAGGGTGCGGCGCTTCAAATAAATATAGCAAATAAGTAGATAGAATAAAAGTCCAATTCATATATGATAAGGATGAAATAGGCCCCTCTTCATTGGGACATCAAAAATGTAAAAGTGGAAGGATAAACACCTGTTAAACTGATTCCAAAGGCACTGCGCATTTTGTCAGTATCTGGGGGTCATTTTGGTCTGGTAAGAGGCAGAATTTTTTTGGGTGTTAGTGATGGTGGATCCCCTTTATCTCCCTGACCAGATTGAAGCATTTATGACATTATTGATGTCCCAATGAAGAGGGGCTTATTTCATCCTTATCATATATGAATTGGACTTTTATTCCATCTACTTATTTTCTAGAGTTATTTGAAGCGCCGCACCCTTATGTTTTTTGTTTTGTGTATTGTTGTCTGCAATGCTGTGGTGGCTGCTCATGCTTTTTTATTGATTTATTTATGTTAAACAGTTATATTATACATACATACTGAGCTTCTAGTATTCCCCCCAGCCTGTGCCCCCCCCCTCGACTTCTCCATCAAGATCAACAACACTACCATCAGTCCCACCCCTCACGTCAGGGTACTAGGTGTAATCCTAGACTCCAATCTGTCCTTTCAGCCGTAGGTCCAATCACTGACAAACTCATGTAGACTTCACCTCCGCAACATCTCCAAGATACGCCCGTTCCTAACCTCGGAAACCACTAAGCAACTTATTCACTCCCTTATTATATCACGCCTTGACTATTGTAACTCCCTCCTCACTGGCCTACCGAATCGCAGGCTATCCCCACTCCAGTCCATCATGAATGCTGCTGCCAGACTCATTCACCTTACTAACCGCTCTGTATCTGCCACCCCTGTCTGCCAATCCTTCCACTGGCTTCCAGTTGCCCAGTGGATAAAATTCAAAACACTAACACTGACGTATAAAGCCGTTCATAACACTGCCCCAAATTACATCACCGATCTTGTCTCCAAATATCACCCAAACCGTACTCTCCGCTCCTTGCAAGACCTCCTACTCTCTAGCTCCCTTGTCTCCTCCTCCGATGCTCATCTCCAGGATTTCTCAGGGGCTTCACCCATCCTCTGGAACTCCCTACCCCAAGTTATCAGGCTATTGCCTACTCTGCTCACTTTTAGGCGCACTCTGAAAACTCATCTCTTCAGGGAAGCCTACCCCGACCCTGGCTAACTACTGGAATCCCCTACTCCCCCAACCACTCCATCCCCCACAGCTAATTACCTCTTGTACCACTATCCCCTCCCTCCTAGATTGTAAGCTCCAAGGAGCAGGGCCCTCTAATCCCTCTTGTATTGAACTGTATTGTTACTGTACTGTCTCCCTCCATAATGTAAAGCGCTGAGCTAACTGTCGGTGCTATATAAGTCTTGTATAATAATAATAATAATCATAGCGCAGAATTGTTTAAGTAATTTTCTATGATTGGTAGATTGCATCCATAAGCTAGTAAAACCAGACTGAGCTGGATTTGTAAAAGGCAGAAAAACATCTCACAGTATGGATGGGTATTAATATTGTTACACATGTTGAACTACACTGGAGGCCTTCCCTGCATTGTGTTCTGGACCCTGAGAAGGCCTTCAACAGGCTACACTGGGGCTATATGCAGCAATTACTTACAAAGTGTGCACTGCAAGGTACAATAATACAAGCAATTACAGCATTATACTTCACACCATCAGCACAAATGAATACGCTGGGTATGCTGTCTAGTGTATAACCATTAGCTATAATAAATGGTACTTGCCAGGGGTGTCCTTTAGCTCCCCTAAATTTTGTTTTAGCAATGAACCCCTGACAGAAGCAGGTAGGGTGCACTCTGATATACATGGGATAACAAACATATCAACTATACACAGAAAAGTTTATTTTCAGATGGTGTACTATTGTCCTTCACAAATCTGGCTTTTTTTCCCTCTTGTCAGTTTCTGCAGTGTTGAAATGTTTTGAATTTGTTTCTTACAAGGTAAATGTTCACAAGTCTCACATTTTAAGTATAGGAATTTTTAGTGTATTATCAACTCCAAGCTCCAATGGCAAGTTTCTTTCCCAGGAAATAATAAAAAAAAAAACATATTTAGGGTTCCACATTACAGCTTCTTCTTTTTTTACTTTACTCCTAGTTATTAACTCATGAATTGTCTTGGAGCATGGTGAATTGCAGCCTTTAAAATGTTGATTCTTCCTAAAGTACTTCCATATAGGCTTTTTACACCTTTAAAATCTATCTTGAGGTGATCCCTATGGAAAAAAAAAAATAGAACATGCTTCACAATCCTTACCAAACATAAGAAGGTGGTAGGGGTGGGTTCCCAGACATACACTACAAGACTATTACTGAGCATCAGTGTTAGATCAATATACGTTCTGGCTCCTGAAAGATTAATGGAAAGATGTCTGATCCCAATTATCAGTATAGTGATAAAAGGGCATGCCATCTAGACCATCTGATGAACAAGCAAAATGTGCACATATTGCGTAAAGCCCCAACATGTATACCTTTCTGCAAAAGCTAGTTCTAAATTGGGGTGGTTGCCATCTTTGTATAGCTTTCTCACTGGAATTGGTGTGGGGACACAAATGATGCCTCCAGCTTCCATTGTGCACTTGCTGGGCTTCTAGTGTGTCCGTGCACCTTACCTGCCCTTTATTAAAGGAGAAGTACAGCCAAAGCTTTTTTGGCTGTTCTTCTCCTATGCATCACAGGAGTGCAGTTCATTCTGCATGCCTGTGACCCATTTTTGGCTGACATGAAAAAACCAGTCCAGGCTGGGGAAGCATCGCAACCACATGGTCCAAATCCACCCCAGAGTCTGGAGCAGCATCTGGCTCAGCCTATAAGCAAGCCACTGAGAGGCTGAGCCAGCTGCTCCCTCCTCTCCACAGCTCAGGACTCCAGTGAATACAGGGGGGGGGGGCAGAGCAGAGAGCGGTGACTGACTCAGTGATCAGTGGTCAAGTGATTGCAGAGTTCTCACCCTCAAAGCCATCAGGGGACAGATGCAGCATCAGGCCAATGCTGTGTCCACCTAGGAAAATATGATTTAAAAAAAAAATGTTCCCATACTTCTCTTTTAATTGTTCTATATGCTTCAACTTGGAGACTCAAATTTAAGAGTTAGGACTGCACTTTAGAGGCAGTGCGGCTTCCACATTTGGTTGCAAATGTGTGCAACTAGAACATCTGCTTTTAAAGCTACATTTTATACAGTGACATTTACTTTTTTAATTTTTTTTTTTGCAGGCAAGTGAGTAAGAGTGTTGTTTTTTATATTGTTCCACAATTTTGGAGTGAAGAAAACATTTGATTCTACACATGGCTCATGCCCAGGTCATACAGGCTACATTTCAAGATTGCAAAGGAATAGTAAAATATACTTTATAACATGAATATTCCAAAGGCCGTAGTCAATCAAACACCTATAATCTGACAAAAGCCATGTCTGTCATCTGTTATCACTAATGATGCCATGGCAGCTATATGTATCTGCTTTTTTAAAAAAAAAGAGACTCTGAAAGAATAGGTAAGTATACTTTTTTGTCTCCCCTTTGCTTTCTCTCCCCCTTCCTGCTCATGGCCCTATGTTGCACAGTTACATTGGTCCACAATAAAGACAATCAAGTGGATCCTGAAGAAGCTATCTGCACACAAAATTCTCCGATCCACCCTAATCTGGAAATATCTATATTATATATTTAAGTGGCTAGTACTGATAGATTGTATTTAAATCCCCATTTCCCAGCTTTCCTGGATTGGAGGTTGGGAATGCACTTTTAGATATCTACTACTTAATAGGGGACGGTGCCATTGTATTTTGATATTGAAGTCTTCCACCTCCATATTTTGAAAAGTATAAAGTTAGGCTATGTTGTGAATTCTTTTTGAATGTGTTTGAGTGCAGGGGGTATGTTTTGGGCATAAACACAGTCTGTGTTCCTAGGGACTTTTAGTCCAAGATATTTTATTTTGGTTCTAAAATATACTGAGTATTAGTTGAATAGTGTGGAAGGGGTTTTCTTAGGGATGGAGATAAGTGACAACATGTCATCTGCAATGTTTGCAGTTTTGTGGTTGTTGAGCCTTTCTAGGTACCTTGAAAGTGAGGAGAAGTGTTGAGGAGGTGTAATAGGAGGTCAAGGGTCAAGTTAAAGAGAAGGAGGATAAAGGGAAGCCTGACTTGTACTCTATTTGATAGGTGGTTATTTATGGTTAGAGAAATTGTTTGAGAAATGTAGCGGTATTTGATGTATGAGAGCAAAATGGCACCAGAGTCTCTCATTGTCAGGAGGTGATTAATGAAAGGGCAAGAGATTTTATTAAAATACTTTTCTGCATCTGGGCTTAAAAGCATTTTTTTTAGAGGAACAGTCTTGTTGCTGATAAGTAGTGCAATCAGATGGTAAGCTCTTGTGGATTCTGGATTTTTGCTGGGTTTTATTATGAGGGAAGTGTAAGCCTTGTTAAAGGCTGGGGATGGCGTATTTTCAGGGAGAGCAATAAATTAATTACATGCATCTTTTAAAGCAAGGGTAGGCCATCTGTGCCTGGAAATTTGCCCTTAGGAGTGTTTTTGAGTGTAAGTTCTGTGAGGTAAATGAGTTGAGTTTTTTCTTTGTTCTCTTGTCAGTTTGAATATATACTGTATCTTGGGAGGAACTGTGGGGGAAGAAGGGATTTAATGATAGGGTTAAGGAGGGCTGGAGGCAGAGAGAAGATAAGGAATTCTGACTTACACTTGATGTATATTTGTTCCAAAGTAAGAATTATAGTCATCTATATTTCTGTAATGACTGGTTTAATTTAACATAAACCAGTCAGAAATAGGTAAAAGTGAAGGTTAGCATCAGTGAAACATGTCAAAGCAACCAGCAAATACAGACAACAGAAATTATATGTAAGTCTGGCCAGAGATGCTTTGTTTTTCAATTAGGAAGAACGATGTATTGAAAAATAAAGAACATATTCCCCCATCACACATGGGAATTGGATGGAAGAATCCTCCCCACTGTGCCACTATATTGTGACTATTAGCCTATTGGCTGCAACCACTGATTGACAAATGTTTTCCAACAGACCTGTTCAACAGAAGTCAATTGTTAGTTTGACTTCTGACGATCATAAACTGCCATAGATGGATCGAAATTCAGGCAGTCCCTGCTAAATCAGAAAAATTTCAACCTATCTATGGACAGATTATATCTCAACTTTCCCTGTAAAGTTTGGCTTAGTCTTATCTATTCCTGTCCTCCATACCTCGCTTTTGGTTCACCAGTGGCAGACTCAATGGCCAGCAGGAAATCAAAGAACTCAGATGTTGGAGATGGTGGATATAATCTTACATCTCTGGATCCAAAGATTGTTTTGAAATTTGGTTTCACTAGAGGTTACCTTGGTGTGTTTATATGTTCATCATATACTCCATATTACTCCAATTTGGGACAAGTTTGCTGCAATTTATGCTCCACTTCTTGCATATCCCAGAGGATCATGGTAACAAAGGGGGAATGTTAAGTCAGCTAAAAATTTCATTGAATCGCAGCCACAAACAATTGTAATGTCTGGAACTGTTCCTCTTTTATCTGGCCTCCTGAGCCAGTTTCACTTCTATAGTTGTTTGGCTTCAATATTTAATCATTACTCGGTATTAGGTTGTGGTCTCTTGACATCATTCAGAGGTTAGAAATATGCTGAGCTGTCACTGTGGAAACATGTATTATTGTCATTATAAATATAGCATAAAGTGTGTAATATCTGGAAATTTGTACCAGAAAACCTCAGCAGGGATCCTTTTCTTAAACCACATACTCTTACTGTAACAATAATCATGGGGGAAGGGCTGACTAATGATTTAGAACCCTCAATGTCAGATAGATTGTTAGCACAGGCACTCTAACACCATAATCATTTCTAGAAAATGCTTTCTAGCTCACTTACTGCACATCTTGGAGCCTTTCACAATTTGCCAGCCCTTCATTCAATTAATGAGACATTATTTTATTTTTACAAGCTCTACCCATCCACTTGTCCATCCATTTTTATTTGTTTTGTCTGTCCATTTATTCTTTTTTAAACCATTAAAATAAAATTTTAAATAAAATACATGAGAAATTGTTTAATTAGATAAATATTTCCTTGATTGAGCATTAGAAAGAACAGCACACACAAAATACAAATCTTTTAAAATGCAATCTTTGTTACCAATCTCTTAGTGAGATCTAGTTAGTGAGATACACCGTATTAAATGCAAATAGATTCAATGTACATTTTCTACAGAAAGGCAAGAGTTGTATCATGAGACTCAAGATATCTAAACAGTTTATTCAATTTTTCAGTAAAGAAATTGTGTTACATCTGCATATTGCATCTGAAACTGAATTGTCCTTGGCATGTGAACACTCACAATTTGAAGTTAATCAGCTAATGCTATCTAGGAAACACCGTGACAGTGCTGAATCAGACAAAATCTAGTCAATTTATCTTGTCTACATTTATATAATCTCTTGTGCAGCCAAACCTCTTGCACACAGATGCTGAAAAATGCAAAATTTTTTAGGTATTCAGGTATTTTGTTTTTTACAAAATCTACTGTAAATGTAGTCCACTGTTTTTAATGGGCCTTTTGAACTCTCTGCCCCAATCTATCCGACTATCGCCTATTCTGCCCAGTTTTATCTCTGAAAACCTATCTCTTCAGGGAAGCCTATCCTGCCTTCAGCTAATAACGGAATCTTCTATTCCTCCTATCAGTTCATCCCCCACAGTTCTTACCTTTCGTACCACCAGCCCCTCCCTCTTAGATTGTAAGTTCCAAGGAGCAGGGCCCTCCTAACCCTCTTGTATTGAACTGTATCGTTGCTGTATTGTCTCCATTTATATTGTAAAGCGCTGAGCAAACTGTTGGCGCTATATAAATCCTGTATAATAATAATAATATTAATGTCACATGATTCAGTGCTGTCTGCCCTCGCTATTGTGATGCAATGTATTGGAGCAAACATATTGCACTGAATTTGCTCTATATTAATGTGGACCATTCAAGTCTGCACCTCCAAATAGATTACTGCTATGACTCAATATATGTCATACTTTATATTAACCACTTCAATACCGGGCACTTTTACCCCCTTCCTGCCCAGGTTTTCACGATTCAGCGCTCTCACACTTTGAATGACAATTGCTCGGTCATGCAACGCTGTACCCAAACTGAATTTTCATTATTTTGTTCACACAACTAGAGATTTATTTTGGTGGTATTTACTCACCACTGGGTTTTTTATTTTTTGCTAAATTAACAAAAAAAAAACAAGACTTTGAACAACATATTTTTCTTTGTTTCCACAAACTATGGTATATTTCTGAAAATTGATCAATCCTGAAGTACTGATGGCCAATCTAATTTCTTGAGTCCCAAAAATGTTAGGACAGTACAGATATTCCCCAAATGACCCCTTTTTGCAAAGTAGACAGTCCGAGGTATTTAGTATTGGGAACAGGTTAAAATACTGTATCTTTAATTTTAAAAAAATGCAGTCTTGGAATTCCAGGCAAGGGATTTTGCCTAGGCTGAGAAGATGTCACCAGGCTGCTGTAGGTAGGAGGAAGCATGTTTTCAATCTCCACTCCCACAGCCATCATTCCGATTGCAAATTTGTAACTTTGTAAGGTGAGAGGTTGAAACACGGGCTAATCTGTGTCAGACATTTGTGAAAATAGTCAAGAACACACAGGCATCAAGATTTTCACAACTCTGTCATCTCTTAGCCAGCATCTCCAGGAAGTAGATGATGATCCTGGATTATTTTTGAATACAGATTTCTACATCTTTCTGGATGGAAAAGCTTATGAAGGTATTATCAGGAGTACCTGTAAGTGTTACACTTAAATATTGCTTAACCATAAACATTACATTAACTTAAAGTATTACAAAACCCACAAAAGCAAAATCAGTCTGTATTTGCAGTAAAGCATGCTTGGTATAATCACTCACGCACATCTGCCATAGTACAGAGCTGCAGTGGCAAGTCTGCACATGGTCTGTTTAGTGTTTATTGCTTGAGAGGTTTTTTTTTTTTTGGGAGGGTGCATGTGATCGGCACATGGCCAATCAGTGCTGTCCAGACAGAGGATCAGGAGTCATGCAGACTCATTGGACAGTCAGAGGCGAATGAAAGCACCTCCTACAAGATTAACCAGTGCTTAGCTGGACACCCATAGAAGTCTTACGACTGCTATATACTGCTGATGAGAAAAGGTTTTAAGCAGTTTATACTTACTGCAATAACTGCATTTCCATGTTCTATGTACTGTGGGAGATCAGATATAGTAAATGCAGGGTCCTGGGTTTAGTAACACTTTAACATACGTTCAAAGCATATCTGATGCTATGTCCAGTTCATTTCTAAAGGTGAGGGCAGTAAATATAGAATAAGTATTGGAGTTGTTTCTGGTTGCTGACTTGCTCTGATAGGTGTAAGCCCAGGGCAGTCATCCTTTTACTTCCTTCACCACTTAAAGTAATAGTAAACTTGCCCTAAAAAAAAAAAAAAATCTTCTCCTTGCAAGGCAATGGCATACCGTGCTAATATACATTGCATACTAGCACACTATGAAATGCTTATCTTAGAACGAAGCCCTCTAGCGGTGCACTGTCACCACTGACAGGGCTTCTATCTTCACCTAGTCTTCCTTCCGGGATGCCGCTTGATTGACCAAGCCGTAATGACGTCACTCTTGCACAGGTGTTCAAGAGTCTCAGCTGCGGTACAGAGCTCTGAAGGAATGGCATACCCGTACATGTGCCAGTAATGTCACTGGATGTAGGGACACTGAATATCTCCTAAACGGTGCACGTTTAGGAGATATTTCTTGTACCTACAGGTAAGCTTTATTATAAGTGTCCAGTGGGAGTTTACTCCCTCATTATTGAGTGGCAGACCTGAAGCAAGCCTATATACTAGGTGAGAGGACAGCTAATAAGTGCATTTTTCTGTTCTGTCTCAAGGACTAACTAAGGCTTCATGCACTCTGGACATTTTTAATGCTGCTCTTAGGGCCTTCTGGCTTTTTTTTATTCCTGCCTCTAAATGCCCCTGTGTGTTAACCTCAAGAGTTGGTTCTGGCCAGCTCAGTGGATTGCTTTAAAAAAGGCCTGGATTGTTTCTTAGATACACCGAATATAACTGGATACTAACATTTATAGGTAAAGTTGATCCAGGGAATAGCCTCTCGAGGATCAGGAAGGTATTTTTTCACTGCAGGAGCAAATTGGATCATGATTTGCTGGTTGTTTTGCCTTCCTCTGGATCAACTTTGGGTATAGGATTATAACGTTGTTTTTTTTTAATGGTTGAACTGGGTGGACTTTTGTCCTATTTTCAGCCAGACTATGTAACTATGTGTCCATGCACACATAAGCGTTTAGAGGAGTTTAGATTTAGAAAAAAAAAACAGTGCCAGCACGTCCAAAAGAAGCATTGATTTCATAGAAAAAATGTGTGACATGTGCAAACATGCCTAAACACAAGCTAATGCTAGACATGTTTAGACGCTAGTCCCGTGAAGACAGATTGAGCTCTGCAGTCACTTTTACAGCAGTTGTATTCTTATACCAGGTCACAATCTTGCGCAATGTCCTTTTCGTCTCTTCCAGTCAGTTGACTATGTTGGTCATGCTTATGTTTCTCAGATGACATTTTCCAAGAAATTGTATATGCCGTCATAACCTTTGATACTGCACAGCAAATACATTGGTAACTTCAATCACAGAGGTACCAGCTAAGCGGCACCAAGAATTTACCCTCTTTGAAGCTAACTAAGCTCTAACATAACTCCGTATAACTAGCAGCACATGCAGTGAATAACGGAAGTGAGGCTTCCCACCTGTTAGCTAGGTGTCTCATCACACAGCGGAAAAAAAAGAATGTTACATCACTTCCGCTTTTAATAGGAAACATGTCGACAAATCATGTAGTGTTTCCATTTCTTTGTCTAACCTATATATTATTATTATTATTATACAGGAATTATATAGCGCCAACAGTTTGCTCAGCGCTTTACATTATACTGGGAGACAATACAGTAACAATACAGTTCAATACAAGAGGGATTAGAGGGTCCTGCTCCTTGGAGCTTACAATCTAGGAGGGAGGGGATAGTGGTACAAAAGGCAATTAGCTGTGGGGGATGGACTGGTAGGAGGAGTAGTTGATTCCAGTATTAGCTGGGGTCGGGGTAGGCTTCCCTGAAGAGATGGGTTTTCAGAGTGCGCCTAAAGGTGAGCAGAGTAGGCGATAGCCTGATAGCTTGGGGTAGGGAGTTCCAGAGGATGGGTGAAGCCCTTGAGAAATCCTGGAGACGAGCATGGGAGGAGGAGACAAGGGAGCTAGAGAGTAGGAGGTCTTGCGAGGAGCGGAGAGTACGTTTTGGGTGGTATTTGGAGACAAGATCGGTGATGTAATTAGGGGCAGTGTTATGGACGGCTTTATACGTCAGTGTTAGTGTTTTGAATTTTATCCGTTGGGCAATTGGGAGCCAGTGGAAGGATTGGCAGACAGGGGTGGCAGATACAGAACGGTTAGTAAGGTGAATGAGTCTGGCAGCAGCATTCATGATGGACTGGAGTGAGGATAGCCTGTGGTGAGGTAGGCCAGTGAGGAGGGAGTTACAGTAGTCAAGGCGTGATATAATAAGGGAGTGAATGAGTTGCTTAGTGGTTTCCGAGGTTAGGAATGGTCGTATCTTGGAGATGAGGTGAAGTCTACATGTGTTTGTCATTGATTGGACCTGGGACTGAAAGAACAGACTGGAGTCTAGGATTACATCTAGTACCCTGGCGTGAGGGGTGAAGCTGATGGTAGTGTTGTTGATCATGATGGAGAAGTCGGGGGGGAGGGGGCATGGGCTGGGGGGGAATACTAGAAGCTCAGTTTTGGAAAGGTTGAGTTTGAAGAAGTAGAGAGACATCCAGTCCGATATGTCACTTAGTAGGCTGGTGATGCGATTGGAGACTGAGGGGGTGAGGTGAGGGGTAGAGAGACAGATTTGTGTGTCGTTGGCATAGAGATGGTAGTTGAAGTTGTGGGAGTTTATCAATTGGCCAAGGGAGGAGGTGTAGATGGAGAAGAGGAGCGGTCCAAGGACAGAGCCTTGAGGGACCCCGACAGAGAGAGGAAGTGAAGGGGAGGTGGCAGCTTTATAGGTAACACTGAAGGAGCGCTGCAATAGATAGGAGGAGAACCAGGAGAGAGCGGAGTCTCTGAGGCCAAGAGAGTGTAGTTTTTTGAGGAGGAGGGGGTGGTAAACCTTGTCAAAAGCCGCAGAGAGGTCAAGTAGTAGTAGTATATATACTGTATATATATATATATATATATATATATATATATATATATATATGTATGAAAACATTTGCAAAGTTGTAAAAATGTATTTGTTGATTCTTACCAGAATAAATAAAGTACAAAAGCATCATCTTAAAACAACAGGATGTTCTCGAACAATAACAAATCCCATACAGACAATCACACCTTGATTCACAGACATTTCATTCTCTCCAGCTGACTTTCTCTATAAAGGAATTCTTCCAACTGTCAGTTACCTTTTGCCTTATCAAAAGTCTTTTTTCTGACCTTCAAAATCTTACTTTATGATTTTCAAAAGTCCTTTTTTCTGACCTTCAAAATCTTGCTTTACGATTTTCCATGTTTTTCATTTTACTTCTGCCATGGCCTGTCCTCGGCACTAAGAATTGCCACAGACAGACAGATCTTTCATCTGACACAAAGGATGATCTATGATCATCCTATACTTGTCAAAATACACACAGACCATAAGCTCCAAAAAATTTCATTCCTATCCGTATTCTGCTGAACAGAACACACAGACCTTTGCAAGCATACTTACTGTTTGATTTTTATTATACACAATTTTTCAACATTGGGCATTCGTTATCCTATACAATTATGTCTAAATCAGTGACTTTTGAAAATTGAAAGTATTTAAAAAGCCACTATTTATCATTTGATTGATCCTTAACCACACATTTACCTGTTGGTTTGTTTGCCATAATTATAAAATACATTTGCCACCTATGTGTTCAACACATTGAGTCTCATTGACTGTACATTCCTTTTTCAATTCGTAATCCTGACTTCATTAACATTCACTGTATTTATAATGCAACAAATGTCACAGATGCCGGGCTTGAGTTGTGTTGTGAATCATTGATTTAACTAATAATTTGCCTGTTGAATCATATGAAACACCTATCAGGCCCTTGCAGCATCCTATGAAGCCACCTTTGCATGTGGGGATTAGAGATGTGTCTGACTATGATATCAGGGATATGACATCTTACAAATGTGTATTTTAGCCTTACAAATGTTACCCTAACATTTCATATTCTTGATATGCGTCTGTTACCTTTTCATACAAGTACCCTGTACTTGTATGAAAATGTATCTCTTTCTGTTTGCATTGCTTCCTTTGTGTGAAATACCTGATGATCCTGCCAGTCCCCCTGCTCTCCTATTTAAAACTGGCCATGCTAGACATGAAAGCACATCCATCCTAGTGTGGTCAGTTTTCATCTTTGTATTCTACCTGGGAGCTCAGCCTGCCTGTACTCTAATGGTCATACTTTTACGGTTTATTGTGCCAATGCCACAAAAACAGCCCAGTGAGGCATGTCAAGGCATTTTCGGGTATATGTAACCTGGGTTTTTGTGGCATTGTCACAGTAAAGGTTTCATTCTAGTAACCCAACCATGCCATTCATTTTTGTTTATGAATTGCTGTATTGTGCTCCTTATAAAAATCCACACCGTCTTTTTCTAGAGCAGCCTGTATTTCTCCTGAGGCTACCTGTGGGTTTTTCTTTGTATCCCGAACAATTCTTCTGGCAGTTGTGGCTCCAATCTTTCTTGGTCTAACAAACCTTGGCTTGGTATCAAGAGATCCCAGAACTTTCCATATCTTAATTAGTGATTGGGCAGTACTGACTGACATATTCAAGGCTTTGGATATCTTTTTATATCCTTTTCCATCTTTATAAAGTTCCATTACCTTGTTACTCAAGTCTTTTGACAGTTCTTTTCTGCTCCCCTTGGCTCAGTATCTAGGCTGCTCAGTGCATCCATGTGAGAGCTAACAAACTCATTGACTATTTATACACGGACATTAATTCCAATTTATAAAGCCACAGATGTGGGAAATTAACCCTTAATTGATATTTTAACCCGTGTGTGTCACCTTGTGTTTCTGCACCAAGGATATGTAAACTTTTCACTTTTTTCAGTAGCCAATAGGACCAGCTTCTGATCATGTAAGCACTGTGACAGTGGTCACATGATTGCTGGTTCTTTCTGGCCTCCAGGCTTTCAGAACTTTTTAATGAGATGACAAGGTGGGTGGGATGGAGTTAATACTACTTTAGAATGCTAATTTTTCTTCATTATTATTCAACCTCTCTACCCATCACTATGCAAGTTTATAATTTCCCTACAGGACAGGCAGTTAGCAACTGCAGGCATATATAGGCAACAGAATGTTCCTAGATCTGCCTGACAGTTACAATTAGGCCCCTGTATTCAGCTATATATATACATATAGATCTTGCAAATATACACTCAAATCCAGTTGTAATTTAACCCCTTCATGCCTAAGGATAAAACAAATCCTAATGCCTAAACACAATCTTGCAACTTTGATATGCGTTAATAAAATTATAGATATCATCACAACTACTTTGTACGTCCAGGTGAATTATACTTTGTTTTTTTTCAGGACAAATTGGGCTTTCATTTGGTGATAAATGGTAATGGATATCTCCTGATTTTTTTTTTTATTATCAAAGGAAAACTGGCCCAAAATACTAAAAAAAAAAATATTTTTTTTTAAATTTAGCTGTGTGTTTCTTGTTATTGCCATAACCTACCACCAAAGAACAACCCAAAATACATTTTCCAGCTCTTGTCGATCACAGCGATAACATATATGTGTATGTTATTTGTTGTTTGTACCCATAGTACAGCCCAGAAACAATAGCGCACATTTTGTTTTTTGTTTTTTTTTCTACCTAAAACACACTGACACTAACTGACACTGATACCAATAATTAAAAAAAAATTCTGACCTTTTATCCTGACCTTGACCCTAACACTAACCCTGGCACTGAACTAGATCAAACCTTGGTCTAGGTATTTTTTCTTTATTTTTTTTTTTAATATTTATTTATCTTTTTTTTTTTTTTAACAAACAGTTTTTTTCCCTCTATACAAGGGGAGAGATAGATACAATGTATCTCTCTCCTCCATTCATAGAGAAAAACCAAGAGGGGCAGGCTGTACAGTGACTAATTACTGTGATAGCCAATCAGAGGCTATCACAGCGATCATGTGCCCAGAATTGGGAGTCCCGGGTCCCGATCGTTAGAACGGGACCCGGGGCTCTCAGTGACACCCCGGTCTTTGTGCTGGGAGTGCGCTGTGATGCGCGCTCCCAGCACAAAGACAGGTACACAAATATGCAGACCCATGAAAAAAAGCCCAGTTCTGTAAGGCCGCATATTTGTATGATGTCAGCAGGAAGGGGTTAAAGTAAGTCCAACCCCTAAATTACATGCATTTTGCTAAAGCACTTGTAAACAATTGCCACTTTTTCATAAAATACCACTTTTTGTCACCCTCCAGCATTGCTGAGTTCGTCCAGCATTTTCACCCACTTCCCTTCTACATGCATGTGCTTCAACATTAGATGTATATTGTTGCTCTGGATCAGCTACCAATTAGTGACAGCAATGGACCATGATCGCCAGATGTGTGTTAGCATGGTTGTTTGCAGTCTCCATTAGCGGTTTATTTAGCAGCGTTAATTAGTAATAGTTGTCATCCCATAACAGGAAGTGCCTGAACATGGCAGGATCACCAGTCATTATTTTAATGCATCATGCATATTAGAAAAATAGTAAAGCAACTTAAAGCGGAGCTCCACCCAAATGGGGAAGTTCTGCTTTAAGGACTCATTCCCCACTCCCCGGTAAGAATTGGCACCTTTGGAGAGAGGGTACCCAATTTTGACAGGTACCTGCTCCCACTTCTGCTCTGATCCTCCCACTCCCCCACAGTCTCCTAGGACATGTGACAGGTCCCATAAGACTGTGGGACCATTCACAATGCGCAAGCTGTCACAGACGGCTGCCCATAGTTAAGATGCCTGCTCCAGGGACAAAGGACAGCCGGTAAACCCGGCTGCAGTGAGCACTCTGCTGCATCGTGGGACAGGTGAGTGACTGTTTTTTTTTTAAGTCAGCAGCTACAATTTTTTGTAGCTGCTGACTTTTATTTTTTTTTTTAATAGAGAGTGGCTTGAAATGTAAAAATAAAAGTTAAAGCTTTAGTGATTTCAGTGATTGACTTTAGGTCTACTTTGAGTAATTGAAACAGACATCATAATGAAATGATAGTAGTTATTTATTGTTATAATTTGTTTTACTAATATGGCTCCAACATATTCTGTGATGCTGTAGGGTCCATACAATATACGTGTACAATAATATACGTAGATATATGGGCAAAGGAGGGTAGTATCAGCGCTACCTCCAAGATAAATTACTTGGTGCTCCACACAAAAATATGTAGCAAGAGGCTTAGAAGGCATTCGGAGGGCTTGCTCAGATGAACAAGGAACCCTCCATGTTCATCGGTGAAAGCCCTTTGAGTGCCTACTATACCTTTTGCTATATAAATATGTATTCATATGCTCCAGAGACTACTGTAGGCTTACATTATGGAGCACAAATTCACCAAATATGCAGTTATTTTCCATAAAACTTGACCTACATGTGTTCCACCGTACACTTAATTCACACTCTTTCTTTTGCTTTTCATCTTTTTTGCATTTGATGTGAAAAACAAAATAAATGGAGCTATGAAAGACTACAGGTATGCCCATGAAACATGTTTACAGAGTGACGGAAATGTTTTGTGTTTTTTCTCGCACTTTGGCCTTGGGAAAAAGCTTATAAAAAATCACAAGGCAAGCACAAAATAAATGTGATGATACACAGATAAAAACCTTCCAATGTTATAGCAGTGCATCAGAGAATGCAGTAAATGTGTACTATCAACACAGATGCTTTTATGGTGCTTTTTATGTGCTTTATAACTGCAAGATAACCACCTTCTACTTTCTAAGTATTTGCTTAACCAGCAATTTTCCAGCCCACAGATGACTGCTAAAGAGGTTCATTGGCTCATTATTAGTCCACCTCTGCATCTTGTGTTATGGAAGGTTTCTTCTAGTCATGGAACTAACGGAAGTTCCTGTTTATATACAGTATTTGTCACAGCATGCAGCATTATGTGTGTGCAGCATTATCACTAGATATTGATGGGCTACATCCGTCACTGTAAAAAAAGTAGCATATTCCTTATGAGTACTCTGAACTATGTGTGTACCAAGGCGTCTTTTTTTTTATCAAGGTTTTAGTTCAGATTGTAACAACATTGCATAAATTTTAATTTAGGAACGGAGTCAAGTCTGCACATTTGTAAATAAAAGTGCAGCGCTAGAAAAATAACAAAAAATCAAAAATCAACGCACATAAAGTCAATAAAAATAAGTCCACAAAAAAGGGGGGAGGGGGGGGAGGGAGGGGAAAGGCCCTAGGCCAAAAAAAGTCTCAAAAAAGAAGGACGACTTCAAATGCCCATACACACTGATCAGAGGTGTATGCACTGTGGTAGAGATGGAGTTGAAGATGTAGTCAGGGAACAGAGGTAGATGTAATCCCCTGGATCAGTGAAGATCCCCAGATCAAGGAAGCACACGTTCCACAAGACAGCAAGGAAGCAGTCACAGCTCCACCAAAGAATACCACCACTCCTTCACTTCATATCAGCGGCATCTAGGAGGAGATACTCCTCATGAAAAGAAAAGCCCATGGTAAGATATAATAAAAAGCATTTAATGAAATAAAACAGGATGCATCCAGAGTAAGTATATGAAAATGCACACCGCTAGCAAATAAACATGAAAGCTAGCAGTGAAGGCGGAACAAGACTAACCGTCCTGTCAGATGTAGTGGCCGCCGGAGCTCCCCAATGCTCCGACGGCGTGGCGTCAAGGCGTGCGCAGGTTCCTCCTTACGCGTTACGTGCCAAGCACATCCTCAGAGGAAAGAACCAGTGTACGCCGTGGCGTGCAAATCAGAGCTAAAAAGACCAAAAGGCGCATGCGCAGTAGCCAGGCGCCATTTTGTCGTAGCTCTCAGAAGTCTGTGTGTCAATCCGGAATTAACAGGAGAGACAACAGATACTACAGCAATAAGACAGATATATAATTAGTACAAAGAGACATGTCATATCATTAGTGAATGATGTAACAAGTGAAAGGGGAAAAATATAATGCAGCCAAGGGCAATATCATGAAAACATGCCGGGTTAAAAGACGCAATAGCGTCGTAGTCATATGCCAATACACTCATAGTTCCAATAGGAACAAAGATGAGTTTATTATGCTTGTACTATAATAAACGGTAAAACGAAAAAATTATATCAAAGGATCAGAAATTCATAAAAGATCCCTCTAAAAAGGAGCAAAAAAAGGAGCAAAAAAAGGGGGGGTCATACATGAAGAGTAATTAAGGAAAAAGTAATAAGTAATAATAATTGCAATAATCATGACATGGGCCAGTGACTACATATACCACAACAAAATTATACATAGTGTGAACCATAATCACATAAAACAGAGAATTACATAAAAAACATAAGATAGGAAAAAAGGCGTGACCCCTTTGTGTTCAGCTATTGTCAATAAAGCAATTTACGTCAAGTTCGACGTTAAGGCCACGTGGATATAAAGTATCTAGCTGACAGATGTACCTAGTCTCTAACTGCGAAACAGCCCGGGTTTTATGAGTGCCCCTCCAATGGGGGACAACAATGTCGATTCCAGTGAATTTCAAAAGGGAGGGATCTCTCCCATGCTGGCGTCTAAAATGTAGTGAGAGAGAATGGTCTTTAAAGCCCTTTCTAATATTATTGATATGCTCTCTAAGCCGATCACGTAGCCTTCTTGTGGTGCGGCCTACATACTGCTTGGAGCAGGGGCATTCAAGCAAGTATACTACATGCTTGCTATTACAACATATAAATTTGTCAATGTCATAGGTATTGTTATTAGAACTGGACCGGAAAGCAGTAATTTTCTTTTTCCTAATGCCATCCACTTTGCAAGCTATGCATTTATTGCACGGATAGAAACCTTTAAAGTTAAACAGTGCTAGTGGTTTAGTAGGGGGATTAATCACATTGGGAGATATAATATCTCTCAAAGTAGACGGCTTACGGAAAATAACCTCTGGTGAGTGAGGTAAGATTTTGCTAAGGATGGGGTCAGCTCTCAGAATTTGCCAATTCTTCTTAATGATGTGACGGATAGATCTATGTTGGATGGAGAAGGTGGTGATGAAGGGGCATACTAAATTCTTGGGGGATTTAGGGTTAGAAGTAAGAAGTTGTTCCCTTCCCATATCTGCAACCATATTAATGGTGCCATCAAGCGTGGATGTATTATAGCCTTTTTCAATGAATCTATCCTTCAGAATTAAAGCTTGTGAATGATAATCCTTCAGGTCGGTACAATTCCTCCTGATCCTCTGGAACTGGCTTTTAGGGATGTTAGAAAGCCAGTTTGGATGGTGACAGCTATCAAGAGGAATATAACTACAAGAAGGCTACGTGATCGGCTTAGAGAGCATATCAATAATATTAGAAAGGGCTTTAAAGACCATTCTCTCTCACTACATTTTAGACGCCAGCATGGGAGAGATCCCTCCCTTTTGAAATTCACTGGAATCGACATTGTTGTCCCCCATTGGAGGGGCACTCATAAAACCCGGGCTGTTTCGCAGTTAGAGACTAGGTACATCTGTCAGCTAGATACTTTATATCCACGTGGTCTTAACGTCGAACTTGACGTAAATTGCTTTATTGACAATAGCTGAACACAAAGGGGTCACGCCTTTTTTCCTATCTTATGTTTTTTATGTAATTCTCTGTTTTATGTGATTATGGTTCACACTATGTATAATTTTGTTGTGGTATATGTAGTCACTGGCCCATGTCATGATTATTGCAATTATTATTACTTATTACTTTTTCCTTAATTACTCTTCATGTATGACCCCCCCTTTTTTTGCTCCTTTTTTTGCTCCTTTTTAGAGGGATCTTTTATGAATTTCTGATCCTTTGATATAATTTTTTCGTTTTACCGTTTATTATAGTACAAGCATAATAAACTCATCTTTGTTCCTATTGGAACTATGAGTGTATTGGCATATGACTACGACGCTATTGCGTCTTTTAACCCGGCATGCTTTCATGATATTGCCCTTGGCTGCATTATATTTTTCCCCTTTCACTTGTTACATCATTCACTAATGATATGACATGTCTCTTTGTACTAATTATATATCTGTCTTATCGCTGTAGTATCTGTTGTCTCTCCTGTTAATTCCGGATTGACACACAGACTTCTGAGAGCTACGACAAAATGGCGCCTGGCTACTGCGCATGCGCCTTTTGGTCTTTTTAGCTCTGATTTGCACGCCACGGCGTACACCGGTTCTTTCCTCTGAGGATGTGCTTGGCACGTAACGCGTAAGGAGGAACCTGCGCACGCCTTGACGCCACGCCGTCGGAGCATTGGGGAGCTCCGGCGGCCACTACATCTGACAGGACGGTTAGTCTTGTTCCGCCTTCACTGCTAGCTTTCATGTTTATTTGCTAGCGGTGTGCATTTTCATATACTTACTCTGGATGCATCCTGTTTTGTTTCATTAAATGCTTTTTATTATATCTTACCATGGGCTTTTCTTTTCATGAGGAGTATCTCCTCCTAGATGCCGCTGATATGAAGTGAAGGAGTGGTGGTATTCTTTGGTGGAGCTGTGACTGCTTCCTTGCTGTCTTGTGGAACGTGTGCTTCCTTGATCTGGGGATCTTCACTGATCCAGGGGATTACATCTACCTCTGTTCCCTGACTACATCTTCAACTCCATCTCTACCACAGTGCATACACCTCTGATCAGTGTGTATGGGCATTTGAAGTCGTCCTTCTTTTTTGAGACTTTTTTTGGCCTAGGGCCTTTCCCCTCCCCCCCCCCCTCCCCCCCTTTTTTGTGGACTTATTTTTATTGACTTTATGTGCGTTGATTTTTGATTTTTTGTTATTTTTCTAGCGCTGCACTTTTATTTACATTTATGTGAGGAACTCTTTTGGTTGTCCTATGTGTTTCAGCTGCTCGTCCTTTAAAGCGCTCACTCATTTTCATTGATTTATACGTTTATTTACCATTATATAGTTTGTAGCAGCTTTTTCTATTCTATCGAATCATGGGAGATATATTTGATATCAGAGCCTCTAGGATGGCGATCTCGGATGACATATACACACTCTCTCATGAATCCAATGACCTTAAGGGCATTTTTCTACATTTAAATAATCTCACTACCTCTGAACTTAAAACCATATGGGATGTCTCCTTCTTAGAGAGGTACATCAAAGAACAGATGGTACCTAGAGCTCTCAGATGGAGCATCCCACCTGATGCGGACAATTCAGTCACCCTTTCAGAGTGGTACCAATTTTTTAACTCGGTTGGTATTGAGTTGTTAAAATTTCTACTAACTAGAAAGAAGAAAAAATTGAGACTTTTGGATAATGAGATCAGTCTGGTTAAAGATAAATTGGTACCATTTATGAGTACGGAAGACTACACATTAGAATCCAATAAACTCAAAAAACATTTAGAGGATATCGATAACGAACAAAGAGTTAAGAAAAAGAAAAAGTATATTCGTGACAGCAATGACTATAACTCTAAATTGGTATTTAAGTGGCAACTGTCTCCCGAGGAGTTGCCACCTATTCCTACACCTTCTGTACCAGTACAGCCACCTTACTCACAACCCCCTAAACATAAGCGGGCTAAAAAGAGGTTTAACCAACCTTGGGTTGCACCTCTAGTTCCATTTATACCTACCCAGAATAGGTTTGAACCATTATCATACATACCTGAATCCAACATAGGCCCCAGGGACTCGAGATGGCACCCACAGGGTCACTCTATGCCCCATCAGCAAGCTTATCCTGGCTCTCATTACAGAGACTATCAGGATGCTCCACCTAGACAGGGTTACTATAGAGGCCCACCCCAATCTAATAATTATAATAGCCCCTACAGATCTAATCACCATGGCGGTCCTCCTTCTAAGGGGAATTATTACCCCAATCACCATTACCAACAATCAGGAACGCCTAGGAATGCTGGTCCTTCTAGACCATCCAACGGGTCCTATCCACCTCCTCTTAATAATGCAGTTCCCCTTATGCCACAGGGACCCCAGAATTATTACCCTCATGCTCCACAACCTGCGCATTTTTTAGGGACTGGTCAGGGGACAAAAAGAAACAAAGAGGGAAAAGAGGAGGAAGGAGAACGCATGTATACCCCCAAAAAGAGGAAATATTAAAAGGCAATGGAATTTTTAATCTCAGTAAAGTTGATCTCACTGGGGATGAGATCAAACTACTTGACAAAGGTCTCAAGTTTGCCCCTACCAGATACCTTAACAAATTTGAAGCTTTCATAGATGTTCACAAATTTTCTAGGAAACTGTCCATCAAGAGATATTTCCTCTCTAACCCCATTAGCAGGGAACCTGTCGCATCTAGTCACTCTAATTTGAGCAATGCTTCCACCTTCAATCCACCACCCCAAGCCAACTCTGCAGTGGGTCTTTTCCGTGAGCAGGTTCTTAGGGATTTGAACAGTCTTCCCACCAAAAAATACCACACTGACTTTTCAAGTAGAAAGGCTATGAGCTCTCTCTTGGAGAAGAAAGATTTGGTTATCCGCCCAGCGGATAAGGGTGGGGGTGTAGTCATTCTGGATAAGCAATATTATGTGGATGAGGTGTACAAAATTCTGAATGACACCACCACTTACCTACCTTTGAACACAAACCCTATTTCAAAATATAAGAAATCTCTCAAGAGCATCATCAATTCAGGGTTTGACAACAAGATCATTAACCAGAAAGAAAAGGCTTTTCTATGTCCGAAAGTACCCAAATTACCTATTTTGTACATTTTACCCAAGGTACATAAGGATGCTGTACACCCTCCAGGAAGGCCTATTGTAAGTGGGATCAATTCCTTGTGCTCCAAGATTGGAGCCTATATAGATCATTTCCTCCAACCTATAGTTGCTCTTACACCATCCTACTTAAAGGATACCAAGCAAGTATTAAACACTATACAAGATGTGGCCACTTACACCACCACTTACTTGGTTACTGCAGATGTGGAAGCTCTGTACAGTAGTATTAGCCACCACGAAGGGTTGCAGGCAGTTGAATATTATTTAAAAAATCATAGCTCCCTAACTACACCACATACGGGTTTTATCCTTGAACTGTTGGACTTTGCTATGAAAAAGAACTATATGTGGTTCAATGGTAATTTTTATCTGCAGATTAAAGGTGTGGCTATGGGGGCTAAGTTTGCCCCCAGCCTCGCTAACCTCTTTATGTCATACTGGGAGGAGGAGGTCATTTATGCTAGGGAGTGGCCTGAATTATCCTTCTACAAGAGGTATATTGATGACGTCCTGCTATTATGGAATGGCAGTGAACAATCTCTTATTAACTTTTTTGGGACACTGAATCACAATACTAGTAACATCAATTTAACATACACCTATAGTATGATGGAAGTCAATTATCTGGATCTAGTTCTTATGAATGTTGGAGGTAGGATTGTCACCAAATCTTACTTCCAAGCTTCCGATCGGAATAGTTATATTCCTCTTGATAGCTGTCACCATCCAAACTGGCTTTCTAACATCCCTAAAAGCCAGTTCCAGAGGATCAGGAGGAATTGTACCGACCTGAAGGATTATCATTCACAAGCTTTAATTCTGAAGGATAGATTCATTGAAAAAGGCTATAATACATCCACGCTTGATGGCACCATTAATATGGTTGCAGATATGGGAAGGGAACAACTTCTTACTTCTAACCCTAAATCCCCCAAGAATTTAGTATGCCCCTTCATCACCACCTTCTCCATCCAACATAGATCTATCCATCACATCATTAAGAAGAATTGGCAAATTCTGAGAGCTGACCCCATCCTTAGCAAAATCTTACCTCACTCACCAGAGGTTATTTTCCGTAAGCCGTCTACTTTGAGAGATATTATATCTCCCAATGTGATTAATCCCCCTACTAAACCACTAGCACTGTTTAACTTTAAAGGTTTCTATCCGTGCAATAAATGCATAGCTTGCAAAGTGGATGGCATTAGGAAAAAGAAAATTACTGCTTTCCGGTCCAGTTCTAATAACAATACCTATGACATTGACAAATTTATATGTTGTAATAGCAAGCATGTAGTATACTTGCTTGAATGCCCCTGCTCCAAGCAGTATGTAGACCGCACCACAAGAAGGCTACGTGATCGGCTTAGAGAGCATATCAATAATATTAGAAAGGGCTTTAAAGACCATTCTCTCTCACTACATTTTAGACGCCAGCATGGGAGAGATCCCTCCCTTTTGAAATTCACTGGAATCGACATTGTTGTCCCCCATTGGAGGGGCACTCATAAAACCCGGGCTGTTCCGCAGTTAGAGACTAGGTACATCTGTCAGCTAGATACTTTATATCCACGTGGCCTTAACGTCGAACTTGACGTAAATTGCTTTATTGACAATAGCTGAACACAAAGGGGTCACGCCTTTTTTCCTATCTTATGTTTTTTATGTAATTCTCTGTTTTATGTGATTATGGTTCACACTATGTATAATTTTGTTGTGGTATATGTAGTCACTGGCCCATGTCATGATTATTGCAATTATTATTACTTATTACTTTTTCCTTAATTACTCTTCATGTATGACCCCCCCTTTTTTTGCTCCTTTTTTTGCTCCTTTTTAGAGGGATCTTTTATGAATTTCTGATCCTTTGATATAATTTTTTCGTTTTACCGTTTATTATAGTACAAGCATAATAAACTCATCTTTGTTCCTATTGGAACTATGAGTGTATTGGCATATGACTACGACGCTATTGCGTCTTTTAACCCGGCATGTTTTCATGATATTGCCCTTGGCTGCATTATATTTTTCCCCTTTCACTTGTTACATCATTCACTAATGATATGACATGTCTCTTTGTACTAATTATATATCTGTCTTATCGCTGTAGTATCTGTTGTCTCTCCTGTTAATTCCGGATTGACACACAGACTTCTGAGAGCTACGACAAAATGGCGCCTGGCTACTGCGCATGCGCATTTTGGTCTTTTTAGCTCTGATTTGCACGCCACGGCGTACACCGGTTCTTTCCTCTGAGGATGTGCTTGGCACGTAACGCGTAAGGAGGAACCTGCGCACGCCTTGACGCCACGCCGTCGGAGCATTGGGGAGCTCCGGCGGCCACTACATCTGACAGGACGGTTAGTCTTGTTCCGCCTTCACTGCTAGCTTTCATGTTTATTTGCTAGCGGTGTGCATTTTCATATACTTACTCTGGATGCATCCTGTTTTATTTCATTAAATGCTTTTTATTATATCTTACCATGGGCTTTTCTTTTCATGAGGAGTATCTCCTCCTAGATGCCGCTGATATGAAGTGAAGGAGTGGTGGTATTCTTTGGTGGAGCTGTGACTGCTTCCTTGCTGTCTTGTGGAACGTGTGCTTCCTTGATCTGGGGATCTTCACTGATCCAGGGGATTACATCTACCTCTGTTCCCTGACTACATCTTCAACTCCATCTCTACCACAGTGCATACACCTCTGATCAGTGTGTATGGGCATTTGAAGTCGTCCTTCTTTTTTGAGACTTTTTTTGGCCTAGGGCCTTTCCCCTCCCTCCCCCCCCCCTCCCCCCTTTTTTGTGGACTTATTTTTATTGACTTTATGTGCGTTGATTTTTGATTTTTTGTTATTTTTCTAGCGCTGCACTTTTATTTACATTTATGTGAGGAACTCTTTTGGTTGTCCTATGTGTTTCAGCTGCTCGTCCTTTAAAGCGCTCACTCATTTTCATTGATTTATAAGTCTGCACATTTGATGCCACCGGGCGTTGTTCAAATCTTGTGGTGAGAAGGTAGTTTACTTTTAGGGTTCATGTACACTGCAGCTGATAAACTGACATTCAGGAGCTTTTCAGCATTTTTTTCAGCAGCCCCTGAACTCTCCCTAATGTTTTCCTATGTGTCCATGCACCAAACTTGCGTTCAGGAGTTGATTTTATTAGCGTTTCAAACGCCAAACGCTTGTAAACGCGCGTGAACGCGGCAAACCGCGTTTATAAGCGTTTGCGTTTAGAAGCGTGTTTTAACTGTTCCATAGCCAAATGCAATCCAGAGCCTTTTTTCATCATCAGAAATGCATGCAAATCGTTTTACATGTATTCAAATGGACCTAGCACACCAGCTCAGTCAGTTCCAAGTTTTGCGTGAAGGAAGAAATGGTAGAATGTGCTGCATTATGCTCATGATGGGATCCATAGTGAATACAACCAGAAAAGATAGGTAATCTCAACACATACAACTCTCTATGCGTCTGCTCTCTCTATTTCTCTCAAAATGTCTGAAATAGTTAATTTTTTACTGTTTTTCAGTGTATTCTGGAAGGTCTCCTGATATTATCTTTAAAAACGCTTCTAAACATAAACGCACATAAACGTGCAAAAATGCAGTACGCAAACGCGGCTAAACAGACGTTTTCCAGCAGTCAGTTTCCATCGTTCAGAAGTGTTTTCCAAACGTCCCGTGTACATGGAGCCTTATACTATGCACAGAACATCTGTTTGTGAGTGTCTAGTTTTGGATTTTTTTTAATTGTTTTAATACGTATAGAGAGTACTATTGGTTTTACTCCTTTTGCATGAGTACATTTTGCATGGAGACAAGTAGGTTGAACAGAAACCCCAGTTCATGTGATGGTGTCTTATGACTGTACCAGAAACCAGGAGCCAGCTGGAGTATAGTCTAGGGGAGAAAAAGTGCGTATGACCTTGATAATTGATTAAGGTGCAATCCAGGAGGTGAACACTTATGGTTCACTAGGTGTTATGTATGTGACATGTGGGTGATCCATAGAAATGAAGGCTTCTGGAATTCACTAGTGGCTGGCCACATATATATTGATGGACATTCTTTGTTTGTTTATTTGGGACTTGCGGAGCATCAATATTTGTATCATAATTTTCCTTATCAGTCCATCTAAAAATTAAAGAACCTCATTAGTTTACTCAGAACAGAACAGAAGTTTCCTAGGTGAACTTCAAAGGTTTCCAAAGACTGTAACCAGTTCATTGGGGGCAAGCAAAGTGAATGGACCTGCACAGTGGTTTGGTACATTTTGTTTTAGATTTTTAGAAATTTGCTGGCTATATGTCACATTGTGCTTAAAGAGGAATTTATTTTGCTCATTGTTATTGCTTACCCTTTGGGGACACAACTGCACTATTTATATCAGACCAAGTCTCCAAGGTGGCCGCAGGATATTAAAAAAAAAACAATTTTCCTTTCAACCTTCTTGTACCTAATCAATATGTTCCATGTTACATGACACATTAGGCCCAAAGTCTTTCTTCTGCTCTGTAATGTGGGGTCCGCAATGCACACATGGCCTCCTGCTGACATGGACCTGCCCATTGGCTGTCACAAAAGCTCATCATAGGATTCTCATATGGTCCTGCTGAATTCAAGAGTGACATCACACAAGGGGCAGAAACAACACCAGCTGGCTGAACTGGTAAAGAGAACAGGGAGCAGCTACTTAAAGAAGTTCCCCAGAGATTACAAGACTACAGAATCTGGTATGTTTTCACTGATTTCTGATGGTTTAAAGTGGACCTGAACTCAACAGGTGGTGAAGATCTCCTATGCTATAGGGGTAGCTAGAAATATTAATTATACCTAAGCAGTACACTGAAAAATCTACCTTTTGGATGGATTTTCTACTGAAAAATAAAGGTGAATGTCCCAATTTGTGAAGGTCCTATACCGTATCTGCATTTCCATATTGTGAGTTCTAAGGCACTGCTGCTTCTGACTGCTAGTTTCAGGAAATGTGGAGTAGATTTTGTAATGTCCCTACTGTCGTGCTCACTATTCTCCTTGCTGGTGGCTTTAACATGAGAAAGAAAATCCCTGTGTCTACCATCCCAACACAAAGACATTGAAGGATTAAGGGAGTTTCATATTAGCAGTTGTTTCTAATTAGTAAGTATTTAAGCTTTAAATGGGAACATAAATAAAATAAAAATAAGAGTGAATTCTCAGCTAGTTTCAGACTCACTACATATGCAAGCTGTTAATCTGTGATTGACTACAGCTTACGCCACCTAATGTTTAAATTTATAGAAATATCTCACTTGCTGGATAAGATTTTCATACGAGGATACACACCTGTGTCTCTGTCTTTATATGCCAGGCGCGGTGGTGTACATCTGTCAGGGATCCGGGTATGACCAGAAATGTGTGCACTGACACAGGGAAGTAACAGGCTTCAGGAATGATAATAACAATATAATTTATTGTTACCCGCCCAAATATACAAAACGCACAGTAACAAAACCAAACTTCCACTAATATCAGTATGTGTGGGAACACAGGCGTAGTCAGGGCTGGAGAGGTGGAATGGTCAGACAGACCGTATGGTTCTGTCAGATACCGCCTGGCAGTACCTCTAGCAATCCACAGGACAGGGTTCCCCAGAGCGCGGAGTCTAAGCCCCAGTCTGCTTGTTCACCAGGGCCCTTGATGGTGGGGATGGACTTGGAGCAGGCAGTGACCAGGTCGCGGCCCCTGAGTACACCCACCTGTGGTAGAGGGATCCGCCAGAGGTATACACTGGTAAGAGCCTGACATGAAGAGGCAAATAGGTCCGTGCAGGATGGATGGCAGAGAAGCAAACGTGGTCAGACAGGCTGGGTTGGTAACAGTGGGGACAGCACGGTACAAGGCAGCAGGCAAAGAGTAGTCAGGTCACTCGCCGGGTTCGGTAACAGGAGTTCAGATCAATAGGGATATCCAGAAGAGTAGTCAAACGAGCCAGGGATCAGAGCAGGAGAAGTCAGCAAGGTCAGGATCAAGCAGGGTCGGCAGCAAGGCAATCAGGAGTGCAGGACAATCAGGAACAAGATACAGGGGCTCATGGGACAACACCAAGGCGCTGATTGCAGGCCTGGTGCTGCTTAAATATACCTCCTGCAATCAGCCTCAGGTGATGGCTTGATTGCAGGAGTGAAATCCTGGCTGCTGAAAGCACCCACTGGCAAGCACCGGTACTGCAGCCCACACAGCAGGTGAACCCATTCCTGACACACCCACTGGCAAGCACCGGTACTGCAGCCCACACGGCAGGGGAGCCCATTCCTGACAACATCTGTAATCCCACTACTCGGGAGGTTGAGGCTGTTAGATTACTTAAAGTATTACTAAACATGTGAGATGGGGAAACAGCTCTCATTGTTTGAATACTGCTTGTGTGGAGTAAATTAAATGTTTTGACTGACATTCTGCAGTTTAGCCACAAGATGTCACTGTTTTTCTAACACAGCCTCAGACTGCATAGATATTTCTATATTCATGAAGAGGTGGAGTTTTCACATGGAGTTGAGGGAACAGGAAGAAGAGAGAGAGCAGCCATGTTTAGTGGATGGTAAATGCAGGGGCCGTGTGAGCTGAGAATCTGATGACATCCAGGTGTGAAAGCATCCCTCAGTAACCAGAGCTGCGGCTAAGTGAAGCTGATCGTGTCCAAGACCCTGATCCTGTTCAGAGAAAGGAAGATTGCTGCCAGGAATGCTGATGAGAGCAGAGGAACTAAGCAATATATACTGTGATACAGCATGCTTGTTGGAGAGACATTTGTTCTGTTCAGAGTCAACAGCAGATGCAAAGCAGACCCGGGTCGGTAAGGTCATGAACGCACCTCATTTCAGTGTTGGTGCCTTGAGACTAAGTCCAGGCCTATAGATAGTTAGTTAGGGTCTCTGTTTGTGTCAGGCCACAAGTGTTGTTACTGATCACTGGAAGGACTCCACAACTTAAAGTGACATTTCACATTGGAGAGCTGATAAAATCCTACAAACTCAAGCCAGACTGACGTTTTGCTCAGAAGGAATACTCTGGCACGTGCTACAGGAACAGTTATGGGAGAGCGAATACTGTAGATTTGTGTAAGATTGTAAGCTGTTGTGCTTCACCGCAGGCTAGCCCATACCATACACCCATACACTGATTCCTGCTCTTTTAGGGTAATAACGGGTAAGGTGTGGCAGCTTAGTTGTGCCCGCCAGTAGGTAAATTACTACTCTTTCTACCTTCATCATCAGAATGCGCCGTGCTGTGCAGCACAAGGGTCTCAGCCTTTGGGCTGGGTGTATGTAAATTTATTGTATGTTCTCAGCATTTGTGGTTGTGTTTATTTGCCAGATCTAAGTAAAATTCTGTTGTGGCAAAAGCTGGTGTTGGGGTTGCTTTCCTCGTTTGTGACTTCACTGTATCCTGGGGAGCCCACCCCGGTACACGGCCTACAAACCCACAACAGTAAAATCAGTTGGCATATGCAGTAAAGCATGCTTGTTATATTCACTGCGGAACCTAAGGGGTTAATCCTCTGCATTGTGTAAAAACGCTGTTTGATCCTGACTTCTCTGATCCTCTGCTTCTTTCTGCACCCCCCTCTTATCTCCTGATAAGACATATCGTGTGGATACACTCTGCACATGCTCAGGGGGTTGAGATGAGCACAGGTCCAATCAGCACTGTCCAGACAGAGGTCAGGGGTCCTGCATCCTCCTAGAGCAGAATGAAAACTCCTCCAACAAGTTTTAACCAGTGAGCTGATGGACACTAATAGAAGTCACAAGACTGCTCTAACTGCTGCATGCCAATGTTCTGTGTACTGTGGGAGACCAGATATAGTGAATGCAGGGTTCTGTGCTTAGCAACACTTTTAAGTCTAGGAGTTCTGGTCTATACTGCCCTATGCTGATTGGATGTCTACACTAAGCTCGGTATCAGACACTAATGAGCATTCCATTTTATTAAAATGATTATCCAAAATATACCTACACTGTTGAGTATTTTTTTAACTCAATATGATTAGAGTGAGCACAAGAGTTTAATAAATCCCTTTTATTCTACTTAAACAATAAACAGTCATCGGTTCTCATTACTCAATGCCATCCATTTCAATGACACATATTTAGATAAATGAGTTTAAAACATTTTACTTGTCATGTGAGTGAAGGGAGGTTTTATGTAACATTGGCTGTTTAAAACCTTTGCATTCTTTAGAGACCAAGCAAATTTATTTTGACGTTTTTTTTCTGACAAATACAAATTACTTATAGATTATCATATTCGCACGTGCACTGTGCTCAGCGCATTAAGCTGTAGATTGCTCTGCTCTGATTAATGACTTAGCAGGACTGCAGAAAGCCAGGAAAGAATTGGTCCTCGGGGACTGAGTCCAGTGAAATGGCCGAGCAGGTTAATTTACAGTCAAGCATGTTGCTACAGTGAATCCAGGAGTGGCATTTGATAAATCAGTTAATTCCCATTTGTTATCCACAGTCTCAGAATTTAAACACAGCACAGGGGCTTTTACAGCTGATAAATGCAATCGCCTGTAATGTATTCACATGTTGGTAAACTCCTGTCTTAGCACAATATATATGGTCAATCTTAGTAACAGCATTCTTTCCTTTTTATCCATTTATGCAATTCACATAATATACCCATTTTCTTTGGAAGTGATGTTTTAGAGTGAATGTTTACAAGATTACCATAATGCTGCTGCGGATGCTATTGTAACTGACTATTTTTACTGTAATCATGCAGAAAGCTACACTGCAATATAAATGTACAACAAATGTTTTTATTGCGTTTTATCTCTTGATTTGCTTCCCAAAAATGATCAAGATGTGAAAACATGTAATATAAAATCTGCCTAATACCAACAAATGCCATTCATTTTCCCTAAAAGCAGCATAGTACTGCTTCATAGAGACCAGTCTTTCTAATATTTAACCTACATATAGTGCATAGAACCAGAAAACACCTGAGAATTAAATCACAATAAGAACACGGACTGCAGAATTATAACAAATGGTGATATGTGAAGTTGATTGGCATAGAACCTTCAGTAAGTGATTCATTGTGATTGTTGCAGTGGGTTACTACACTTTGTATATTGGTCTTTACCCAAACATACAAGCGACTATGATCAAGTTCTTGATCCCTTCTACCTTTAATCTTTTGGCTGAAATAATGTCTCCACTAGCCCCTGATTTAGAATTGAAAGTGATCAAATTAAGGTGGTTTTGTTCCAATGCTGATCTTGATCCAGTCCACATATCTTTTCTAAGAAATAGAAATTTTGTGATAATGCAACACTTTAACTTTTCGATAAAATAATATTTAAAGTATAACTAAAAGCAAAGCTTTTTATAGTTTTGGATAGAGTGGAGAGAGATCAGAATGTTTGCCAGTTTTTAATATCTGTGCACTTTTTAAGGAGATTCACCCTCTCTATTTGTCCCGTTTACCATTATCATTGAAAGTGAAAGTAAAAGAAAATCCCAAATTTTGGGTGTCCCCAGAAAAGTAATAGAGTGGAAATCTTCCAACAGGGACAATAGTTCTGCTGACTTGGAGGTCCCCAAGGAATTCCCTTCATTTGCAGGGATTTTCTCTCACTTCTTGTTTGACTTTGGGACAGGAAGTGAAGAGAAATCTCCCCAATGGGACACAGATGGTGAAAAAAAATCTGACTGGGGTTATAACCCTCCCTTGCTCTATCCAAAATGAAAAAAAAAAGTTTTGCCTATAGTTCAACTTTAATCCACTTCCATTTTCTACCCTCTTAATGTGCTTTAAACGTTAATTACAACCAAAAATGTTTTGTAGTTTTTAGATAACAAAGTTGATGGCTAAAACTTCTTCACTCCCACTCCATAATACACAACAGGATATAAGGGGAAATCTATTTTTAGACAGTTTTCAAAAAGAAAGTCATCACTAGTGAAAAATGTACCCTCGCAATCAGTTATGGTGACACCTGTAAAATATAGGATTTCTTAATACCTTTTATCTCAGTTGTCACTAGACTAAACAGAGACCTAGTGGGGAAAGAAAGAGTAATACACATTTTTCAGAGGTTCTAGCCTTTACAATACTGATTACCCAAAACCCAGTATGTTCTGCTAGCTGTTTTAGCCTGGTAGACGGTACTAGATTTGTAGACCTATCTTAAGTGGTTGTCTACCTCAAATACAAAATTATAATTCCACAAAATATTAAAATATTACCCTTAACCAGCATATATCTTGATATTATCATACTTTATATAAAAATACCATCATTGAAATGATAAAGGCAAACATACTGTATATTGGGGATGAATGAAAAAAATGGTGCAACATCAGGCCAGTTCAGGTTTCCTCTTTCAGATGAAGGAATGAAGATGGTTGTTAATAACAACTGCTCCAGTTTTACTACATCTCTTTGTAAATCAACTTAAGGGCAGTTGATGAGGCAGTGTAATCTAGCTGGTCTGTATATATGGCAATACATGAGACAAAATTGCCATTTTGTAAACAGTTCTCATGCAGTGAAAATCTCTTCTTAACAAATCTATATTCCACCATGGTCTTTCTCATTGTATTCTATATGTAGCATTATGTGTTTACAAGATACACTCATCGGCCACTTTATTAGGTACACCTGTGCAATTGCTTGGCAACACAAATTGCTAATCAGACAATCACATGGCAGCAACGCAATGCATTTAGGCATCTAGACGTGATGAAGATAACTTGCTGAAGTTCAAACCGAGCATCAGAATGGGGAAAAAGGGGATTCAAGAGACTTTGACAGTGGCTTGGTTGTTGGTGCCAAAGGGCTGGTCTGAATATTTAAAAAAATGCTGATCTACTGGGATTTTCACGCACAACCATCTCTAGGGTTTACAGAGAATGGTCCGGAAAAGTGAAAATATCCAGTGAGCAGCAGTTGTGTGGATGAAAGTATTTTGTTGATGTCAAAGGTCAGAGAAGAATGGGGAGACTTGTTTAAGGTGAAATAAAGGCAACAGTAACTCAGGTCAATATAGACCAAAATCTCTGAGGGATGTGTACAACACCTTGTTGAATCTATGCCAAAGAATTAACAAATTCTTAACATAGAATTTAGGCAGTTCTGAAGTCAAAGGGGGGTCCAATCTGGTACTAGCAAGGTGTACCTAAAAAAGTGCCCGGTGAGTGTATTTATTACCTTAAATGCATATTTGCCATCCAATAGTTTATTACACTAAATGTAGTCACTGTTTACTATAAGTATTAATTTATGTAATTTATGACAAGTTGGAAGCCTGATCACCCAAAAAAGGAATATAAACATGTAGCAAAGCCTCTGCTAATCTAAAAGGGCAAGTGTACCTATACTAGAATTACACTGTGATTTGTCTCAACATGATGTCAAATGCTTCTCTTCCTCAGGTTCCAAACCCCCACTAGTGAGCTAGTGCTGACAGTCACAGGGCACCTGAAGAACTTGCTAAAACTGTTTGTCAGACCTCAGTTACAGGCAGCAGCAACAATTCAATGAGAAGGTTGACTCTCCTTAGCTCCCCCTTAGCTCTAGTTATATGACCGAGCCAAGGGAGGACATCCCTTCACTTGGAACTGCCTGATCTGATTAGTGGGTTTCATGGAGGGAAAGGAGCTGTAATTGAGGGAGATCCATACTAGGGGAAGGTCCGTTCTTGTGGAGAGATATGTACCAGTGGGAGAGACCTGTACTTTAAATGAGAGCTGTACTGGGGGTAAGGGAGCTTTATGGAGAAAGGAGGAGGAATCAGTACTGGGTGGTTAGTCTACTAAAAGGGAGCTGTACTATAGAGAGGGGGGAGATCTGTATGGTGGAGGGATTTTGGCTTGTGTGGATGAGGTATTTTTTCTGTTGTCTCCTGACCTGTGCATTATACTCTCCTCACTCTGTATTCTTTGTGTTAGGTGCCCCTGATCCCTCAGATCTGTGTTACATGCCCCTTATACCTGTTACATACTCCTGACTTCTGCACTCTATGTTATGCACTCCTGACCCCTGCACTCTGTGCCTTATGCACTCCTGACCCCTGCACTCTGTGCCTTATGCACTCTTGACCCCTGCACTCTGTGCCTTATGCACTCTTGACCCCTGCACTCTGTGCCTTATGCACTCTTGACCCCTGCACTCTGTGCCTTATGCACTCTTGACCCCTGCACTCTGTGCCTTATGCACTCTTGACCCCTGCACTCTGTGCCTTATGCACTCTTGACCCCTGCACTCTGTGCCTTATGCACTCTTGACCTCTGTGTTCTGTGTGCTATGCTCCTTACGCATGGGCTCTGTGTGGTATGCACACCTGACCCCTGCCCTCTGTTCATTATGCATTCCTGATTCCTGAACTATGTACACTATCCTGTGTATTTCATAATCCTGACCACTGCACTCTGTACACTGTGCTGTATATGACACTGCACTCTTTATACTTTTTACAACAGTTGCTGATTACTAATTAGTTACTAGTAATATGTTAATGAAGGTAGGCTGCGTGCTGCTAAGCATATGTAGTGGAAAAGTTTACGTTTCTACAAATGAATGTGCTGAAGTTTTTACATGTCTGTTAGATTCTCAAATTGACACAGTAATTAACGCATGTTTTTGGGGTACAAGGACTTATGTTGCATCGTACACAGTAAGCAGGCTCAGGTTCTGACTCTCCTCCCACTGCAATTTTGCCACCCAATCACCTAATTATTCTCTTTTCAATGCCCATAGCTGACCCCCCCAAGGAAAACAAATATCATAATTATGTTATTTCTATTGAGCTTCCATAGATACTGCAGAATAGTGGGTGTCGTATCTTCACTGCCAGTGGGTGCACAATCTGCTGGACAGCTGCAGGTGGTGGTACAATGGCTAGCTCAGTAAGGTATGAGTAAGTGGTGAGGCAATGTTATAGGGCCTTTTCACACCATAGCATTGAGCTAATAAGCATGCTCCTGTGTGATAAGCAAACATGTTGTAGCAATGCACAGCAACACGTGCTAGGTGTGTTGTGTTACCATCCAAAGTGTATGGAAACCCCAGCACTTCTGGGTATGAATGTACATGTGACCTCCTCTTCTGTGACAGTGCTCATGTCAAGCAGTCAGTTTTTAGGCACATTGCTGTCACCAGTGAATTTCTTCAAGCTGTGGTGCAAGAGGGAAAGGCAAATATAGGGAGGTCGGGGGGTGGGGGGGGGAGCATTTTTCAGATGCATTGTCACTTTGCTTTGCATGGACAAGGCAACAATTTCTGATACACAGCAGAGAATACATCACAGCATTGCATCTCCCTCCACTTCTTCAACTGTCTTCCATCAATGCTCCCCTTTTTGACTAGTGCAACCCCCTTCACCACTGCAAACCCTTCCACCTCCTCCTCCCCTTGCATCACTGCAACCACTTCCACCTCTACACTCCCTTCCACCCCTGCACCCCCTTCCTCTATTGAAACCTTTCCACCTCTACACATCCTTTTATTTGTGCATCCTTTTCTCCAATGCACCCCCGTTCACCCTTGGGCACAGCTTACTTGGATGGTGCTTGGGGTGAAGCCAAAGGATGCTGCCAGCGTTATTAACAACCCACACGTCTAGGACTTGTAAATGCATGAAGGGTAACAATGCCCAGAAACAACACAACATCTGGCTGGCTACAGCAGGCACATTTTAAAAAAAGAAAAAGAGAGGAAGGCGCCTCTATCTTATCTTATCTTACAGCTACAGAGGTTGGGCTCCAACAAGCGCACCCTATATAATATAAATTTTTAAAAAAGACAGGCAGTTGGGTGAGGGCCATGGGAGGGACAAGCACTGTCAGCCAAAACACATGATAACTGATTCAAAAATAGGAGGATGCAGGTGAAGTAACAAGAACTGTCAGTAGCGCTGCCTGCAAGTAACAGAATCGTGGAAGGTAGCAGCTCACCTTCATAGTCCCAATTGGGTCCCCCTCTGCTCTGAGTCCCACAGAGCTAATATGGTGGTTAAGGTGGTAGTTCTGTCACTGTCATTAATAGCATATAACCTGTATATTCTACCATGTTATTAATGCCCCATATGGCCTATATATTTCTCCTGTGGGAAAGATGACATTGCCAAGCATATCATGGGACTTCAGTAAATCATTTTTACAAAAGGTCACAAGAAAATCTAATACATTTTGGTGACTCATCTGTCCCTCTTCATATAGGCTCATGATGGTGGTAAGCTGAGCATAAATAATTATCCGATGTATCAAATAGTGTGTCAGCAGATCTGTTCAACATGTCAGACAAACAGCAAACATTCAAACAATGCTGTGTGACTGGTGCGCCAAGTGTCTCTGCTAATAAATTATTCCAGATATGATGTAATTATTCCCGCTCAGCTTACCACATAAGCCCATATGAAGGGGGGATGGTGAGCTCCTAAAATGCCTTGGCTTTTCTTGTGACCTTCTGACATGTGTAGTAAGAATTACTGGACTCACAATATATCCTTGGTGCTTCAATCCCTCTGACATTCTTTAGATTACTACAGGGACCCCAGAGAATATCCAGATTGATAAAGATCTGCCTCTAAAATCTGGATTTAAAGTATTTACCCCTTCTGTTTTGGGTCTAGTGCTCTATTAACATATTTATCATTTATCTGTGTTATTTACAGCACATTACGTTTTTGTTTATTGTTCACAATTTAGTACATACTGTAAGACTTGGTTTTCATCTGTTCTTTATTTAGCTTAGAACCCATTTTTCTTCCTGTTATTGCCATATTTCAAATGCTGGTAACTAGGACACTTGACTCTTTGGTGCCATTAGCATATCATTTTCACATGCAGTATTGTGATGCTATTCTCATGCATATACCATCTATCATAAGGCAAAATCTCCTTCAAGATACAGTTCAGGTTAGATTTTCTTATCTTCCCAGAGGCACATGGAAGTTTAAGCATTATTTAGTGAAACGTTTATTAAACAGTGCAAAAAGCAGTTTGATACAGATTCCTCCTTTGGGTATTAAACAACAGAAATTCAAGGACAGCATCTCATGGTCAAGCTGACAATATCTATGCTTAGAAGAGATGTAAAATATACTATATGGCTAGATGGCTTTATCTGATTCAGCTTGAGATGTCTGAGCAATGACAACATAAATCTAGCAAATGCTTCTAGGTGACACATTTTAAAAAAGTCAAACTAAGGTGATATATTTGATAACAGGCAATAAAGAAATTAATTTAAAGGTAAACAACATAATTTAATCCTAAAATTTAATGGTTTGTGCTTTGTGGTTTGGTCAATCTAATAACATGCCTTAAGGACAATCCAAAAATGAAACTCTCACTCCTTTGTCTTTGGATCCTACTTATTTGTAATCAGTTCCTTAGCACCTTACAGAGAAAATGAAACCAATAATGGGTTTTTCATTTAGTTCCACAAACACAATAGAAAAGGGGAGGACTGAGGGACAGGGAAGTATCTGGTCCCAAGGATAATAATAATAAAATATGTTGGGCTAGTGACCCTGAATGGAGATAAATGAGGAGGGGTTGTATCAGCGCAAACACTGCAGGAAGTCCTGGGTAATAATAGTATGGGGTGATGGTGGTGGTTGTGGCTGTTGTATGAAGAGCGTGGGAATCCATGTGGCACTGAGGGCAAGGCTTCCAAATAAGCTATAGCAGACTCTCTCCTTCTCTTACCCTGAATGGAGATGCTTCACCCTACAGAGACCAATAGACCAGGATTTGCAGTCAATAGTACATGCTGGGAAATAGCTAGCTGCAATCACAGTATTAGGCAGATTCAAGTCCTCCAGCACCAGCTTCCATTGCAATAGGTCATGTGACTGAATGCTGAGAGCTGCAAACAAAGCTAATGGTGAAAGATGGTAAAATGTGTGTCACAATAAACATTGTCCTTTATCTATTACAAGTACTTATATAGAGCTGTCAACTTACGCACCATTTTACATTCACATCAGTCCATGCCCTCAAAGAGCTTTCAATCAAAGGTCCCTAACTCACATACTAGGGTCAATTAAGACAGGAGCCAACCAACCTACCAGCATGTCTTTAGAGTGTGGGAAGAAACTCACAGAGCCACAGGGAGAACATGCAAAGTCTGTGCAGGTAGTACCATGGTTAGGATTCAAACCAGCGAACTTACTGTTGCTAGGTGGTAACCATTTAGCGACTGTGCTGCCCGTTTATAAACACCAACCTTTCACCACTCCCCACCAACCATTGTGGTACCATGGCGTATTTTGTGTGCTATGCTTTCTTTAGCCCACAGAAATTTGGCCCTCGCATGAAAAGGATATATACTGTAGTTGTGCCTGCCCCTCGGGACAAGGATCCCCAGTCCTCCTCTGAACTGACCTCTTTGAGGAATGAACACATAAATATCAAGAATATAGGGGCAGACTTACATTAAACAACAGCCCCTGAACACAGTTTTAACCACTGTTTTAACCACTGAGCCATGCTTTCTTTAGCCCACAGAAATTTGGCCCTCGCATGAAAAGGATATATACTGTATTTGTGCCTGCCCCTCGGGACAAGGATCCCCAGTCCTCCTCTGAACTGATCTCTTTGAGGAATGAACACATAAATATCAAGAATATAGGGGCAGACTTACATTAAACAACAGCCCCTGAACACAGTTTTAACCACTGAGCCATCGTAGTGTATGCTCTTATGTGAAGCAATCAAAGTCCAAACCTGTGAGAACATTATGCAATGAATTCAAAGTAAATCTATCAGATGCAAAGAAATCGTAGTATGCCCAAGTAAGGCTTACTTGCTGGTTTTCTCATGAGCATCAGTTTACACATGTGCGACTTGTCATGCAACTTGACAGATCAAAGTTGCATGACAAGTCGTACTCTATTTGCAGCTATGGAACCATTCAAATCGGCACAACTCTAAGTTGCACCGACTTTGAAATGTGTTCCTGCACTATTTTTTGCAATTTCATGTGTGGCTTGCATGGACATCTATGCAGGAAGTCGCACAGATGTTAGCAAGTCGCACATGAAGTTGCACTGATCGCCAGCTTTGAAATCACGCTGAAGTAGCGCAATTTCAAAGCTGCATTCAGCGTAAACTGGGGTTGAAAAGCATTTGAGGAAAACAAATATAAGGGGGAGGGGTAAACTGTTTGGCGATGAGATCACCACCATAGAAATGCAACAATTTCTAAAAAAAAAGGGTGAAAAGATTTATGAAAACTGGAGAGTGCAAAATCTGGTGCAGCTCTGTATAGAAATCAGCTTCCAGGTTTGATTGCCAAAACTTAATTGAGCAAGCTGAAGTTAGATTGGCTGCCATGCTCAGCTGCACCAGATTATGAGTACCCCACTTTTAGTAAATCTCCTCTACAGCTTTCTTTGCTTAACCCTGCAGAGAGAACCCCCACTCCTTTTATTTTTTTTTTAATTCAATCCATACATATAAATGTGTGTGTTTTTTTAATTCAGTGATATGGCTGTGGTAGGGCTATACTACGTCTTTGAGAATTTTCATTTATTTGATGATATCCACTCAAAGTAAATAAAGCAGCCCCCAGGAAAAATCCTTATCCTTCATTGCAGGCATTATTACTGAAGGAAAAGCTGAAAAACTTTAAAATAAGTGTTTTTAACTTAAACATAAATAAACCAGGGCACTAAAATTCATTCTTTTTTTTTCTAAAAATATGGAATTTTCTTTCTTCTTATGCACACAAATGGACTCAATTTTGGAGCAATGGAACAAATTTTCTTTTCAATCTTCAGAAATGTAAAAGTTGTAATTGTTATATAGAATACAGTAACAGCACTTATTTGAAATGGGATGGTAAACTGTCTTATTAACTTGCACTAAAGGCAAACTGCAAATTTTTCCTTTTATTGGTTTATTTTTCTTAATTGGCACTTTAATTATACCCGGTAGTCAGAAACATTTAGGTTTTTTTAAAAGTTATATTAATTCTGGTCATTAGAAGGATATGCTAGTTTGGACCCTAGTGCAAACCACTGACATCTGTTTTATGGATAAAGAATGTCCTTGGATTTTTTTTTTAAGGGTCAGTATTACAAGGTTTAAAGGATTTAGGGCCATACCAGGGTTCTCATGAAGTGAGTGATTATGTAGGAAATTCATGAGAATCATACTTTGAAGGATCACAGTTGATCAGTGCCAACTAGCTGGGTTTGGATCGGACAGGAATGAAAACCTTCAGATTATACCTGTTTTCTATTTTTTGGAGAAAGCAGAATTTGATGGCCTGGTCATTTCTTATGAAATAATTAGTAACCATTGTGCATGGCTGTCATCACTGCAATTGATCTGCAAGGTTCCTCGATGCTCACAGAGCAACCTTAAGCATGTTCTGCTCTAACAAAATCCTTCTCAATTCAGTTTATTGCTAAATATTTATCAAAATTATCATAAAAGCTAATGTTTTTAATAACTGCATGTGCATGGTCAATGACTGCTTGCATAAATTAGGACACCATATGATCTGCTTCTTGTACATAATACTGAAGACAGGAACCAATGATCTGATTAAGTTCATTAATAAACAGTTTAATCTCTGAAGGCTGGTGTTTTGGCTCACCCACGCAGATATAATCTCATTCTATGACTGTTATAACTGCATGGGTAGACTTGCTTGATTCTTCTAAGACAACATTAACATTAATAACAGGATGAGAGTTCTGCTGTTACCTAGGTGAGAACTGTTAAATTTGACGGAGAGCTTAAAGGGAAAGTATAATATTTTCAATATGTTTTTAGAAAAATGTGTAAAAGAGACCACCTCAAGGTAAGTGATATTTTCGATCTGTGGTAATGTTTTAAAGAATTCCAGTGCTGTGTGTTCTAAGCACTTGGCTTGATCTGCTGTTTTGGAGGCCAGAGAAGAGATCTGCGATCTCATAGACCCCAGATCTCTCCATAAAGAGGAGCTGTCATGGTCCATGCTATCACAAGGGATGTTGTTCACCCCTTATTATAGCAATAAAAGATAGAAAAAAAAATTAAAGGTACAGTGTAGGAATAAAAAATAAATAAAAAATAAAATAAAAATGTACAGCACTCCTGTTCCTCTGTGTTTAAATGCAAAGGTGAACACACACACGTCAGTCTCACACACATATATAAACAGTAATTGCACATGTGTATGTGAGGTATTACCATAAACATCTGAGTGAGAGTAATAGTTCTAGCATTAGACCTCCTGTGCAACTCTAAATTGGTAGTCTGTAAAGGCTTTTAAAGCGTCAATTATGAATAATAGTTCAACTGGCATGCAGAATTTTAAAGCGTGACATATTTGGTATCTATTTAGTCAGCATAACATTATATTTTGTATATTAACCCAAATTGGGTTTTATATTGTGTTTGTGTGCACTAAAATTTAATCAAGTGTATTTTTCCCAAAAAAATTGCAGCACAAATAGCGTATGATAAAAAAAAATTGCAACACCCACCATTTTATTTTCTGGGGCCTCTTTTTAAAACATATATGTTTGGGTGTTCTAAGTAATTTTCTAGCAAAAAAATGCAGATTTTTACATGTATGACAGAAATATCAGAATTGGCCCAGTAGGCAAGTTGTTAAGTAGGAGAGGTCTTTGTTGGATTATATCTGTTTATAGGCAGCCTGTACTGGGGCTATCATTAAGGACTATCCAGAAAAAAAACATGCAGATTACAAAGACAGAGGGAAGTCAGGGCCTCTTCATACTTGTTTTAGATCAGTACTGAAGCCATTGGATCAGCATCGTAGCCAGTCAGATAGCATATGCCAAATGAGAGAGGTCAGAAATTGCAGCCTCCATATTCTCTCAGTATAGGATTATTCTGATAATTGTAACTTTGTATATATTCCTCAATAACCACAAAGGCTATAAATGCAGTTTATGTGCACCAAATGCCTTTGCAAACTCAGATATTACCATGTACAATCATCATCGTGGTGGCATCATCACTGTGCTGTTCATAATCTGTGCAGAGGACAGGTTGTGGGTGGGACCCAGAAAGTCCTTTTTTTTACAGGCAAACAAACAACATGGGACCTATACAAGACCTGTTACGCTGTACAAAAGGAGACAGCAGCATAGGTTGGTCTATATTACAGGAAACTCCTGCACAAAGCAAAGTGTAGGAGTTGGTGCATGCTGGATTACTGCACAGATCTGGAATTAAGACACAAATGACACCGAGATTCAAGTAATAATACATATGGCTCTTGTATTTAGATAGTATTCATTTAGCCTGGAGTTCAGCTTTAAACTGTCAGTTTGAGCAATGCTGAATATAAAATTATAAATGGAGAACATCACATAGAATATATGAGCATTGTTTTAAGTGCATTTGCAAAATAATCCCACACTTTGAGATGCAAAATATTAGAATAATTTGAATATTCTGTTATCAGTAGGTTGCATACTTACACGTCACAATGACGTCACAAGTAAGATGGTGGCACGGGACCGAGCAATGTCTGTTGATAGATGGATGTTAGCGGGACAACGCTGGATCCGGTGGCTGGATGAGTATCTGTTCTGTGCCTACAACACCACCCGGTAAGCCATGGTATAGAAAAAAATGGGGGGTAGGCTATAGGCCATCTTTAAAAACTTTTACTTGTTAAGAATGTATAAATACTTGAATTGCATAGTCTGACCACAGATTCACGTTAAGGGAGTTTGACTGACTAGAAGAATGAGTGTTTCAGACCAATTCACTTACACCTATGATCTTTTAGAGCACTGTTTATTGAAGGCCCTGGTTCTGGTAAGTATAGAAGTACGTCTTCTATGTATAGACCTATTTTTTTCCTTAAATTTCCCAAAGAAAAAACCTTTAATTGAGCCTGATCCTATATAAGTATAGGCCATAGTTCTATATCCTTTAAAACTATAGGCTCCACAGCAAAAGTTAACAATATGAGGGCTAGATGGCAATCCTTTCTTGTTCCTCATTAAAGTTCTTGGTGTGGTGTGGTGTGGTGTGTGGTGGCTGCATTTGTTTTCTATTTCAAGCTCCTTTTTTACATAGTTAGTCTGGCTGAAAAAAGACAAAAGTCTATCCAGTTCAACCATAACAAAAATAAAAGTTACAATCCTACACCCACAGTTGATCCAGAGGAAGGCAAAAAAACCCAGCAAAGCATGATCCAATTTGCTCCTGCAGGGGAAAAAATTCCTTCCTGATCCCCTGAGAGGCAATCGGATATTCCCTGGATCAACTTTACCTATAAATCTTAGTATCCAGTTATATTCTGTGTATCCAAGAAAGAATCTAGGCCTTTTTTAAAGCAATCCACTGAGCTGGCCAGAACCAACTCTTGAGGGAGTCTATTCCACATTTTCACAGCTCTTACTGTGAAGAAACCTTTCCGTGTTTGGAGATTACATTTCTTTTCCTCCAGGCGTAAAGAGTGCCCCCTTGTCCTTTGTGTTAACCTCAAGGTGAATAACTCTACACCGAGTTCACTATATGACATATATATATATATATATATATATATATATATATATATATATATATATAACATATTCCCTGGATCAACTTTTCCTATAAATCTTAGTATCCAGTTATATTCTGTGTATCCAAGAAATAATCTAGGCCTTTTTTAAAGCAATCCACTGAGCTGGCCAGAACCAACTCGTGAGGGAGTCTATTCCACATTTTCACAGCTCTCACTGTGAAGAAACCTTTCTGTGTTTAGAGATTACATTTCTTTTCCTCCAGACGTAAAGAGTGCCCCTTGTCCTCTGTGATGACCTCAGGGTGAATAACTCTACACCGAGTTCACTATATGAACCACTGATGTATTTATACATGTTGATCATATCCCCCCTTAATCTCCTCTTCTCAAGAGAGAATACATTCAGTTCCTCTAATCTTTCCTCATAGCTGAGCTCCTCCATGCCTCTTATCAATTTGGTTGCCCTTCTCTGTACTTTCTCCAGTGAAAGTGAAAAACAATCAGAAATATGAACAATTTACCACCCCCTTTTCTGTTAATTTGTTCCAACTTTCAACATTCAGTATTGTGTTTTGTCCACAGGTGTTTTATGATTTTTTTGGTTGCCATTGGTGATCTGTACAGCCATGATGCCCTAGTATTAAAACAAAACTATTTGTGGAATGCAATTCATGGTAACCTCAAAAGACAATGGTACATACAGAAGGTATTAAGTATAACCACATACAACTAAAAAGAAAAGGAAATTTTACTACTCAAACAAAAAAGCCATTTAAAATATGTGAAAATGGAATACAGTTAAAATTCATTATATTTATAAATTACATGTATAAGCACATGCAATGTATCAATATATTTTTATGTTTTAAGCGGCAAAGGTAAGCTTACATTTTAATATATCCTTTTACGCTAAATCAGGTGGTAAATATATGATGGTGTTTGTAATATGTACATTCAAATTAGGACTGGTAAAAAAAATATTTTTTTTTTTCTAAAGATGCGTACAGAAAATTGTGTGCTCATATCAGACAAGCATGTCTACAGCATACTGTTTGCCTACATTCTTAACAGTAGTCAGCCAGGAAATTTCAATCAGTTGCCCTTTCACTCTAAAAAGGCCAGTTATAGATGAGTAAGCAACAAAGCTAAGAGACGCTGCATTAGAAGGTATTGTGCAAGGACAGCTGTGCAGTATTCAGGTGGAGGGCTTTTACTGGGTCCTCTTCTCCTTTTACAAAAGTCCTCGTAATGCAGCTTTTGAGTAGCTACCAATGTTCAGTGTCCTAACTTGATTCCTAATGTATACGAGTAGATGTCTGCAACAGCAAATAGCTTCTAGTGCTTAAAAGGTTTTCTCTCTGTAGCTTTTAAAGTGAACCCGTGCTTTCCTATTCACGGCAAAGCATTCACTTTTAATAGTGATGAGGGGTTCAGTGAGCGCTAACTGATACAGCAGCTGATACACTAAAAAGGAAAAACCATAAACCTTCAAATTGACAATATAACATAAATAGTGCAGCGCTAGGTGATATATGACTGCACCAGTATTTAAGGTGGTGCAAAAACCCTTGAATAAATATCAAATAGTGTAGGCCACATATATTGTATGTGACCTTCCCAAAAAGTGAAAAAATGAATGAAGTAATGATGTGTACCCCACACGGCTTCACTTCACAATAGAGACGCACAATATGAATGCACAGTAAAAAGATAGTCCAATAATAGTCTAGTAACCAAAAAAATCACAGATAGATGTGTTTGGATAAGATCCCTGTGACGCATATAGTCCGGCGCTGTGCAAAAAAATGAATAAATTGTGCACTCACCGGAAGCACAATTTAATTGTGCGTTTATATCTCATAAACCAAGGATCACTCCAGCTGTGGATGGAAGGAAGCTCAGAACAGGTGATTCCGTGATGGGGGGTGCCACATCTGGGGGTCCCTTATGGTAGACCTGGCTCCAAACTGGATCAGCTGAATACTACTCTGGGCCCTGGGGTAGTCACCTGGTGGTCCTGAGGGATTAAATGCTCGATGTGGAGCAAAAAGGAATACCCATAGTGTAGTATTTAGATCAAAATTTAAACTAATTTATTAAAGATTAGAGCAAAAAAAAAACACTTAACATGAGTATGAAAGTAAAATCAATCCTTGTGCACAAAGGATGTCATGAAATACACACTGACCAGCTGGTATAGGAGAGTGGCCGCCAGACCTCCTTGATCCGGCGGCTTGACGTCACGGCTAGCAGGGGCTCCTCCTTGACGCGCGTTTCGTATCACACGTACATCATCAGAAGGAATAAGAGCCATAGGTGCCGGACGTCACAGGAGCTATATATATAATGTGCTATGTGCCTGTATTCGAGGTAATTAGGTGCCATTTTGCCGAAGTCCCGCATACAGCGCATGCGCGGGCGTCCGCGCGCCATTTTCTTGTGGCCAAAATCATGTATGTATCCACCGCATATGCCCAACCGCGGTGGAACATAATATTCAAGAATGTACCGCTTGTAAGTAGCGAGTGGGTCTTTGGGTAATGGTTGATAGGTTTCTTTATCATCCAGTATTCATTGGACTTCTTTTATATAGTCTATCTTTTTGAGCAGAACTACCCCTCCGCCCTTGTCAGCGGGCCTTATGACTAAATCTTTCTTCTCAAGCAGAGATTTTAATCCCATATCCACGCCTATTTGGTGTGATCAGTAAGATCATTAGGAAAAATTGGGACGTTCTTAAGGCTGATCCAATCTTAGCTAGAGCATTACCTGATAGGCCTGAAATAGTCTTCAGAAGGGCTCCTACCTTACGAGATAAAATCTCACCAAACGTGATAGATCCCCCCTCCAGAACTACGTTCTTTGGTAATATGACGGGTTTTTACCCATGTAACAAGTGTGTTATATGTAAGTTAGATGGCATACGTAAAAAGAAGATTGAATCTTTCACTTCCACTACAACTCATAAAACATATAACATCTCTACATTGATCACCTGTCACAGCTGCTATGCGGTATACCTCTTAGAGTGCCCATGTAAACGGCAATATATTGGTCGAACCACCAGAAGGCTCAGAGACAGGTTCAGAGAGCATGTCAACTGTATCAAAAAAGGCCGGAAAGAACATCCTCTGTCTAGACATTTTAGATACCACCATAACCGAGACCCCACCTCTTTGAAATTCTCAGGGATCGATGTAGTGCATAGTCACTGGCGAGGTACAAATAAACTAAGACAAGTCTCCCAAATGGAGACGAGGTGGATATACGAGATGAGAACCTTATCCCTCTTGGCCATAATGTAGAGGTGGATATAAATTGCTATATAGACAACAGCTAGCACCCATGTTTTCACTTCCTTATGTGGCCTTTTTTCCTAAGTTTGATTATTCACACTTACATTGTGGGTCACCTGAGAATCACCATAACATTATAGATCATAAATATAGATCAAGACAGTCTTAGTGATTATGATAGTCCACTAATTTATTTGTCTATTTGTATTATGGCTTATGCAGAATATTTTTTAAATATGGTCTATTTAGGAATTTTATTTCATTTTTATTAATTATTATGACATCGTTTATTATACGTTTTATTTATTTGGGGTATTTTAATTTTAATTTTAATTCATTGTATTGAATTGGACTCAATGGGGACATATATTGCATTATTATCATTTATCATTTTTGATTTTTGATGGTATCGAGCAACCAGCTTTTCGTCTCCAACAGTCCTCATAAGCACTATGATCGATTTTATAGCAGTGTGGCTGAGGCATTTCTATAAAGGCATTGTTACTAATGCATTTTTCTGAATATTCAGCCAAGCCATACACATGTACGTTCATTTATTAGAGAATTCTTCTGGTTTTATGTGTCTTTTTAAGGCGACCTGTAATATGTATACATCTTCATACATTTCTGTATGTAACAATACTGTTTATGTATAATGAATGTAACTTTAGATTTAATCATATAGACTTCTGATCACCAAAGAGGGATCAAGGGTTTTCTGCATATAAGGATACATGTCATAAATGGGCATTATGAGACACCATATAGGACACTTTGTAACCTAGAACGATGTATTTAACTTTAGAACTAATGAATTATAGTTCCCCCTAGGTTAATGGGATAGTGTATCAATTTAGAGTATACCCCCAATCGATCTTTTACTGTCCCTGCACTTGCGCAGTGATTGTGTAGCCATTCAACGAGACTACACAAACATGGCGGTCCTATTCGCGCATGCGCACTGCTGGACCGACCCACGGCAAAATGGCGTCGGTCCGATGTGCTCACTCGCGCATGCGCACTTATGCAGTTTGCCCCTGGGAATATGGCGCCGGTCCGCAGTGATCGGCGTTTTTCCACTTTTCCTGAAGATACCACCTTGGAAAACAGCATGCAGGAGGAGGAGGTAGGCTTTCCTACTTCCAATTAATACATTCTTGAATATTATGTTCCACCGCGGTTGGGCATATGCGGTGGATACATACATGATTTTGGCCACAAGAAAATGGCGTCCGGACGCCCGCGCATGCGCTGTATGCGGGACTTCGGCAAAATGGCACCTAATTACCTCGAATACAGGCACATAGCACATTATATATATAGCTCCTGTGATGTCCGGCACCTATGGCTCTTATTCCTTCTGATGATGTACGTGTGATACGAAACGCGCGTCAAGGAGGAGCCCCTGCTAGCCGTGACGTCAAGCCGCCGGATCAAGGAGGTCCGGCGGCCACTCTCCTATACCAGCTGGTCAGTGTGTATTTCATGACATCCTTTGTGCACAAGGATTGATTTTACTTTCATACTCATGTTAAGTGTTTTTTTTTTGCTCTAATCTTTAATAAATTTGTTTAAATTTTGATCTAAATACTACCACTATGGGTCTTCCTTTTTGCTCCACATCGAGCATTTAATCCCTCAGGACCACCAGGTGACTACCCCAGGGCCCAGAGTAGTATTCAGCTGATCCAGTTTGGAGCCAGGTCTACCAGATGTGGCACCCCCCATCACGGAATCACCTGTTCTGAGCTTCCTTCCATCCACAGCTGGAGTGATCCTTGGTTTATGAGATATAAACGCACAATTAAATTGTGCTTCCGGTGAGTGCGCAATTTATTCATTTTTTTGCACAACGCTGGACTATATGCGTCACAGGGATCTTATCCAAACACATCTATCTGTGATTTTTTTGGTTACTAGACTATTATTGGACTATCTTTTTACTGTGCATTCATATTGTGTGTCTCTATTGTGAAGTGAAGCCGTGTGGGATACACGTCATTACTTCATTCATTTTTTCACTTTTTGGGAAGGTCACATACAATATATGTGGCCTACACTATTTGATATTTATTCAAGGGTTTTTGCACCACCTTAAATACTGGTGCAGTCATATATCACCTAGCGCTGCACTATTTATGTTATATTCACTTTTAATGTCTCTAACCAGTTGCACATGCTTTCATTCCCTCCCCCACTACTTCTTTTAGCAGTAAAGGAAGCCCTGTGCAGACACTATAATGCTCAATTTGGAGCTTACACAAGGATGTAATCACCAACCACCAACGCTGTCACATGGAACATGTCACCTGCCCCTCCATCTCCGGAAGTCTTGTTTATTTTTTTTCACTCCTGTCAGCTAAATGGAGCTGGGGGTGGGAGGGAGGAAAGGTGAGTGTGTATTACTGGGGAGGGGTTTATTAAAGAAAATCTGTTGCTTTGCCCTGCATGAGAAAAGACAGGTTTACTTTAAAGAACCCAGTGGGTGTGGTTTACTAAACAACTTGAGATTGTTAAAATAAATAAATACATAAATAAATAAATAAGTAAACACAAAGTTTTTAAAGTAATTAATTATTAAATTAAAGTGTTATCAAGCCCACTCACTGTGGAACCTAAGGGGTTAATCCTCCACATTGTGTAAAAAAGAATGTTTGATCCTGTCTTCTCTGATCCTTCTGCTGATAGAATAGAGCCTTGGGGGCAAGCTGCACATGCTCAGTTTGGTATGTATTGCTACAGAGTTTTTTTTCCTCTTGGGAGAGTTCATGTAATCAGCACAGGGCCAATCAGCACCTTCCAAACAAAGGGTCAGGGGTCCTGCAGCCTCAAGGACAATAGGGAGAATGGAAACTCCTCCTACAAGCTTTAACCAGTGCTCTGCTGGACACTGATAGATGTCACAAGACTGCTCTAACTGCTGATGACAAAGGTATTTAGCAGTTTATTTTTACTAAACTAATTCCATTCCCATGTTTTATGTACTGTGGAAGACCAGACAGAGTGATTGCAGGGTCCTGGGTTTAGTAACACTTTAAGATTAGATAGGTTTACCCTGAACTTCCACTTTATTAGGCAGACGTGGCTTCTTTAATGCATGCAACCCACTCACTAAAATCTCATATAAGCTTAAATATGTGAATGTAATTTCAAACGTCACTTTCAATATTTAAATCTGTAACTTTCATTAAAATAATGACTGGTAATCCTGCCCGAAAAGGCCTCATTTAGGCACTTACTTCTATAGGTTGGCAACATTCGGCCTTAATCTCCCAATTTTTTTTCCTGTGTTACTATCCTATCACTCATATTCCCAGAATGAAAACTCATCCTACAAGCTTTAACCAGTGCTCTGCTGGACACTGATTGGTGTCACAAGACTGCTCTAACTAGTGATGAGAAATTGTATTTAGCAGTTTATTTTTACTATAATAATTGCATTTCCATGTTGTGTGTACTGTGGGAGACCAGATATAGTGAATGCAGGGTCCTGGGTTTAGTAACACTTTAAAGATGGGATAAATAAGGTGAAGTCATGTTCAGTTTGCATACCTAATTATGTGTGAAGAAAAAAAAAAAACTGGATTTTTGCTAGGGCACATCTGGTTAAATTAAGTGATCATAGCTTTACCTTTTTTAATAGGCTCACTGAAAATTGCCAATACAAAGTCAACAACCTTCACTCTTTAGTAAATGAACCTCATGGTCTATGCACTATCACTACGTGTTGAATATTAAGCAAGGTATGTGTTAACTCCTGACTGTTTATTTTTGCATAGTGAAGTGTACCAATATATTGGCAGATATTTGTGATCAATTACTTCCTTCTATTCCAGAACAGTAAAGCGTATAGAGTAGAAAAATCACAGCATGTCCCTTTATAATTGATTAAAGGATCTGCCTGTTTACGATAGCCTTTTATTACAGATCTCAAACTGGGTTCAATTAGAATTCATCTTCTTACCTGTAGCTGTAGATTCTTCTTCTACCGATGCTGTTGAAAAAAAAGACAAGAAAAAGAAAGTCAGGATATCTACTATACACATGAGTGGACAAAAAAAAAATTCTCTTTCATTTTTCAAATTGCAAATGACAGTCAAAAAAGAATTGGTTGTTTTTCTTCAGTTTTCGTTGACAATTCCCATCAAGTTACAACACTGTGGCGTTGATGTACTCAGAATCTGGTGCAGCTGTGCATGGTAACCAATCAGCTTCTAACTTTACACTATAATATCAATGTGCAGCGCTAATAAAAATGTGTGTTATAATAAATGATGACCAGTGTGATTGTAAAAAAGAAAAGAAACATCATAAAAAAGAAATAGGACGGTATAGCAAATAACAAATGAAATAATATAAGTCCTCTAAATATCATAATAGTCCCAAAAATAATGATGTGATCAAATCAACAAAATGTAGTGACTTCTACACTGCACCTCCACCATAATGCGCTCACCAGAAGTAAGTAGCAAGCAAGCCCAGAGTGGAATGACACTAAGGGGTGTTCCTGCTTGTTCCTCCTGCCGGTGACCCGGTTGAAGGTGGGATCTCTCCAGAAGCCAGTGATACACCAAATAAACAATCAAAAGTAGAGTAGCCAAGTCTCCATCTCCAGCCCACAGTGAACGAAGGAAAGGGATTCCTCCTATAGGGCAACCTTATAGACCAAGCCCGGAGAAATCATATAGTGTAGTATGTTTTATTAAAAAGATAGCCACCACGTGGAACATAAAATCATTAATGGATAAAAAGCACTTACAAAGATGGCTGCCGGACCATCATGTGGACACGGCAGCATGACGTCAGCTAAGCTTTGACAATAATATCTGGAAATCTATTGGTGTCTATGCAGAAATGCACCAGATTTTGCAGTTCCAGTTTTATTAAATCTCCCTCTGTAGCTATTTAACACATCCTAAAAAGAGTTGTGGGCATCAGAAGGACCAAACGTGTTTCTTGGAATTCTCAGGGAATTTCCTATAATAAGAGAACATAAGATGTGGTACTAGTGTTGGGATGACACTTTACTTTTTATGGACCCTAGGTATCTCCTATTAGTAAAAACATTTGGAAAACAGCAGAAAGATACTGTTTTTTTTAGTACATATTATCAAACATAACCATAGTTAGAAATGGCTTGCAAGGTAAGCAAGAGTCTTAAGGATTGACTTACTAAAGGCAAACAGACTCTTCACTGTACAAATGAATGTGCTCATTATAGGAGTATTATTATTATATTATTCCCAGAACTTAAATGAGGTCAAGCTTTGCCCATCATCCAATCATGTCCAAGCAAAAATGTCATTTTTTTACATTTCTTGCATGTAACTGGGTATTTTTTTGAAACAAAAAAAAAACTTCTGCTGCAAGTGCACTGCCTATTTGCCTTTACTAAATCAACATCTTACTGCTCATCAGGAATGGTTCTGAGAACATTATAATTGGCTTTTGTTAAACGGGTCATGTAGACTTTATCTTTGATAATGGGCATTATTTAGCATCGCATGCAAATATGCCAGTGATTTTACAAAATGTTAGCAAACAGGAGTCTCCACAGAAGCTTAGCATAGTGTAATCAAACAGCGGGCAAAGGATTAGTCACCAGAATTGTTGAAGCAGATCCTTCCCCTTCACAGTGTCTTGCTTATGATTGTAATTTTTTACTTTTTGAGTTCAGGTCTGCTTTAGGCTACCAATATGTTTTTGAATGGTGGCAGATTTCAGAGTACACAGAGGAAACCCATTTATATACCTAAAGTGAAGCATGTTTTAAACTGTACACAGCCTGTGGCACATGCACAGTGCAGAAGCTGAGTGCCTGTATAATCCAACTCCAGATTCATTACCATGACAGCCACCCAATGGCTGAAGAGGGATGGGCTAGAAAAAGGATTCAAGAAGATGGCATCAGTGGTAATAGAGCAATGAGATGGTGCACACACCTGTCAGCACTGGAGAAGGCCAAACTAAGAGTTGCCTTTGCCATAATATGTGCATAATTGTGCACAATTGATCATTAAAGGTAAGTACTCCTGCTGTGCCGGAGACATTACTTTCCACTCCCTTACTTTGTTCAGGCCACTGAGTATTAAAAGAAATTAATGGGTACTTCATGGTATGGGGAACACATAACTCACTCTCCTTTCTCCAATTTACACCTCACATGGAGACAAGGTGAGAGTCCTCATCTCTGTTTAAGCATCAAATAGTTAAAGCTTAACTCCATGTTTTAGTGAACTTTAAATAGTTCTTTTAGACCAGGCTTGTCCAAAAAAATATTTCCTTCACTAACACATGTAGCACTATCAGCACTGTATGAACTGTATGTAGCCTCAGTTATATACAGTGTAGAGCGGTGTGTTCTGGCAGTGGGATAGGAACTTCCAGTTCTGCTCTCAAAACAAAAATCAAGTTGGGGTGAGTGCTACTCAACCATTCATGGAAAGCTTTGTATTTTCTGAATAAAGGCTTCCTCTGATTGGCTGAGGTGGAGAGGTGGGCGGATAATGTCACGATCTGTGGCTCAGCCAATCAGAAGAAGAATAGTATTCAGAAAATAGAAACCTTCACCTGAATGGCTAAGCAGTGCTCATTCTGACTCAATTTTGTTCTGGGAGTGGGATGGGAGCCTCAGCTACATACAGTTCATACAGCGCTGACATCCTGCATGTGTGAAGGAAATAGTTCATTTGGACTAGCTTGGTGCAAATTAACTATTTAAAGTTTACTAAAACAAGAAGTTAGGCTTTAAGTAAACTTCTTGCTTTGCCCAAGCCCAAATTCTCTTTAAGGCTGCCATTTGTTCTGGGTAAAAGTATTAGCTTTATGTTCTCCTTCCTAGTAATATCATCATCAAGTCCTGTTTTCAAATGTAAATGACAACCATACATACACTGGGAAGTAAGGAATTGGGAGAAAGCAGTTTCTTTACCTATGCTCACAGCCATATTAACAATCCACTTTCCGTCTCCACAGTCCAGCATCTGGCACCTGCTTCACAAGCTGAATAGTATACTGGGGTTTGTCATTGAACAAAAGATTCCTAATAATTTTTTTTATTTTATTATTCAGTGAACAGGCATACTTGTACAGTATCAATAAAAATAATACATCATTAAGCATGAAAAATGGTTAAAACCTGTTTTGAATCAAGCGATTGATGTTATTTATATTTAGCCTAATAGGCTCCCGCTCTGTTTAGCAAGATGTAAGCATCTAAATATATTTGTACCATTTTATTATCACATTTGGGGTTTCCGTGAGACATTTTAACCTCTGCTGCGGTTTGCTTTTATGGCTGATTTGCTCCAGGATGAAAAAATAAGAGATATTCCCATCCTGTATATTAGTCCTGCATAGCCCAGACTTTTTCATTTTGTGCTATTTTGGTCTAATGATTTATACCCAGATGCACTATGTAAAACTGCTAAGCCGAGACAAACAGTACAACATAAACACCTGCTAGATTTGTATTTTTAACAAATGAAATATAATAATGCATACCTGGATTTGTGCCCAATTTGGCAAACAGTGATTTTAAAATTGCATGTTTTAAGAAATCAACACGGGCTTTTTGCTTCTATAAATAACTGGAAGAAAATGGCTTGCTTAAAAAGGTATGAAATAGTTTGAAACCGCATGATTGCATTGATTAAAAAGCAATCTCCATGTTATGATTTTTTTCTTCTGTTTTGATTTGCTTAGACTATATTCCTCTAGTATGCTGTTTATGTGGCTTTACACAAATATACTGTAACATGACTGCGTATGCAAAAATGAGTATATTATATTATAATTATGTTCTCACATGTTATATTTGTAGACCAAATATATATCCAGTCTTCCCTAGGTTTGGTGCACCAAGACCCTTCTCCCACTTGGAAACGTACTGTAAGTATGACTCACATATTATATTTGTAGACCAAATTTATATCCAGTCTTCCCTAGGTTTGGTGCACCAAGACCCTTCTCCCACTTGGAAAAATACTGTAAGTATGACTCACATATTATATTTGTAGACCAAAGTTATATCCAGTCTTCCCTAGGTTTGGTGCACCAAGACCCTTCTCCCACCTTTTAGGGGAGAGAGTCTTATAGGAGCAGATATGTTCAAAAAGTGAGAGCTAGCTTGTAAGGTTCTTGTTAACAAAGGTGGAAGAGAGGCAGTATTTTATTTGCAATAAGCGCAAAAGCTCTCAGAACATTGAGAATTATGTTTTTCTGTGATGCTTCCATTAATGAAGGAGTAGATATAATAAAATTTATGGGAATGCCTCCAGTGGAAGGCAGTAGGGGATTCTAATCCTGGAGAGAACAAGGGATTACCCAGAAGGGGTATATGTAGCAAAATAAGTTTGCTAAAATATGTTTGGTGGTGTCCCAAATATTAAGTGCATGCCATATTAGGTAAATGTGGTCAATTGACCCAAAACTAACAATTTGAGTGCCTGATAGATGCTGGAGAGTTTAGCCCAGCCCAGACTTTCCTAGTGACATCTCTACTTGAGTTTCTAGACCTGCATATCCGATATAGCCATTACGAAGGGGCCCTAAGACCTTTACTCTACATTACGGAGGAGTGAAAATACCCCAGGGAAGGGAAAAAAACAATTAAAACTTCACAATGGTTGGACACAGGGCCAGAAACTATGCTGGTAGGATTTTGTCATTTGGGCACTCTACTGTAGACGAGTGTGCAGTAATAACACGTTACCAAAAACACAGTAACATGCATCCCTGTCTACATTCATTCCTATTCCCATTCATGTTCGCACTCCAGCAATTGCATTCCGCAGGCTGGGTTAACAGATAGTGACAACAGTGGGCTTTACTTACATAATGAGGGGAACTTATCAAGACTGGAACAGCCAGAATGTGGAGCAGCTGTGAATGCTAGCAAATCAGCTTCTATCTTTTATTTGCAATGCTTAACTGTGCAAGCTCAAGAAAAACGTGCTGGTCGCACAAAACATGTAAGGGGAATCCTTCCTTTTGATGCCCTATTACCCACTTGAGCCTATGAGGAAGGCCTGAAAGCCATATTGTGATATTTCATGTGAGTGCAATACCATTTATTTTGGATTCTTATAATAAAGCAATATTACACTATTGGTGCCGCTTTGTCCCCTGGCTCGTTTATTTGCGAGCCTTTCAAGGTGGAGCACCCTGCAGAACACTATCAGGAATCTGGACGACGTTGGACCCACCGGTGGATTTGAGGTGACCTCCAAGTGTGGATTACACCATCCCTGTGAGTCTGCCACAACACCGGATGTCGCCACAACCGATGACCAGACCTGCCACCACAGATCATACATACAACGCTCAGATTGTATGTACTTCTGGCAAGTGCATTACTGTACCACAATATTCACGCCAGAGGATTATATGTTATGGAATACCGAATTTGAGTACAGATTACTCGGCTCTTTGACGGTCACTACACTGTCAGTAAGTGGACTAACAGGCACAATATTATTTTTTGAGGACGCTTATATGCTATTTGATATTTGATTGTGTGGACATTTATATATTATTTGATACTATTATATTTTAGATTTCTTCCTTATCAGCGCTGCATATTTGTTTATTTATTTTGTGGCTGAGGATTGCCTTTTATGCTAGCAGCTCTCCATCATTTCCATTCTATATTGTCACTCATATCGGGTTGCGCTCGTTTATTTATTGATCATATCAAGAAAGAAGTTGATTGGTTGCCACTCACACATGCGCCAGATTTGATACATTCCACCCAATGTATGGTGAAACAGACACTTGCATACCTCTCAGTTTTCTGGACAGACACCTATTAGCCTAAACAACATAGGCAAAAGCTGCATTCCTGTTACAGGGAGCCATTACCGACTTGTAAGAGTATCAATTCAAACCGATCTCAGGTTGATCCGATGCTTTGGAGGCCAGAGGAGACATCTGGGGTCTAATATACCTAGATGTCTCCAAAAAGAGGACCTATCACTGCCCATGCTATCACAAGGGATGTTGTTCATTCCTTGTGATAGCAATAAAAGTGATCAAAAAATTAAATAAAATATATAATACATAAAAAAAAAATAAAGTGCCCCCATTCCTGAATACTCACATGCAAATGAGAACGCATGCATTGATCCTGCACACATATGTAAACGGCGATTGCACCACACGTGAGGTATTGCCGCAAAGGTCAGAGAGAGAGTAATAATTCTATCACCAGACCTCCTGTGTAACTCTAAACTAGTAACCTGTAAAGGTTTTTAAAGTGTTGTCTATGGAGGTTTTTAGATACTGAAGTTTGGCAGTGTTCCACAGGCGTACGCAATTTTAAAGCGTGACATTTTTGGTATCTTTTATTTGGCATAACATCATCTTTTTAATTTTTGCAAACAATTGGGTATTATGTTGTGTTTTTGTGTATTAAAATTCATTACAATGTATACTTTACAAAAAATAGTGTTTGAAAAACTGCTGCACAAATACCACATGCCATAAAAATATGCAACGCCCACCATTTTATTCTGTAGGATCTCTGCTTAAAAAAAAAATTCTATTTTATATATATATATATATATATATATATATATATATAAAATGTTTGGGAGTTCTAAGTGGTTTTCTAGAAAAAAAATGTTTTTACATGCCTGAGAGGAATGTCAGAATTGTCCCACTCTGGTACAGGCTAAAGTGGCTGTAAACCCTTAAATATACCAAAGTATGAAGTGACTAGCCTCAGTTGATACACAGAGATAAAACAAATCCTCCCAAGTTGTACCTGTTTATTTGCAATATTCTCTTCTCTACAACTGTTCAAAAGTGCACAATTTATACAGCTTGTCTGAACTTGCAGCATGCAGGGGAGGGCAGCTGAAGTTACACTCTGGAGGAAGTCACACTCTACAGACCTCAGTGAGGAGAGCTCTTAGAGATGATTGGAGGGAACGGACACACCCCCTACACAAAGCACACAGGAACAGATATACCGTGGAACTAAAAAAAGAAAAAACCTTTGCACTAACCCAAATGTGTACACAAAACTAATATGTTATGTTGCAACAAATACACTGTTGTGTGTTCAAACACCAGTGGACATATATCAAAATAACAAATATCAAAAATGCAGAGAAACTCAAATTATTGATGCAACTCAATAAAGATGTGCAAAAATATATATGTCAGTAAATATATAAACATCACAATCACAAATAAAAAAAAAAATACGAATTTATGATTTATGTGTTTACATGTAGTTATCACTATGTATGAAGTCCACATTGGACATCTTCATTGAGCTGCATAAATATTTTGAGTTGTGCTGTACATTTTGATATTGATTTCTATTGGTGTTTGAAAACACTGTTCAACAGGTAAAAAGTTTTGGGCATAAAATTAGCTAATCTTACATAATTTTGGGGTGCTGAAAACGAAAATGACCCTAAAAAATGTTGATTGGCTCTAGTTTCCATGATATATTCACCCATCTAATGACGTAAGCCATTCAAAATTGGCCATAGAAAATTGCATGTATACTGAGATGATGCAATATTAGCCTTTAATTGCATCACTTCACTGCATAAAAGCTGCAGTATCTGTAGCTGATTGTAGTTCGACAGCGTCTTTACATTTTGTTTTATGCTTATATAGACTACTCAGTAATGCCTCGAACTTGTGTGAATAAAGCAGATAATTTCTGCTATATCTGCGGTGAAATAACTTTTATCTCACAAAAAAGGAGGATAACAGGAATGATTAAGAAAGCCTACAACTTGTATTTTGGCTGCAAGATAGGAGACCAGGACAAGAGCTGGGCACCACATATATGCTGCAATTCTTGTGGGACGGCACTGGAGCAATGGTTGAATGGAAAAAAGGCATCTATGCCTTTCGCTGTGCCAATGATTTGGAGAGAGCCAACAGATCATGTTAGTAATTGTTACTTTTGTATGGTGCCTCCAATTGTAAAAGGGCTAAATAAGAAGAAAAAGTTATCTGTGCACTATCCAAATATTCCATCGGCAATACGTCCAGTTCCTCATGGAGAGGGGCTACCAATTCCTAAAGCACCAGAATCCTTCGTGGTTGAGTCAAGTGAGGAAGAACCTGAAGCGTGTAGTCACGTGCAGTTGTAAGAGATAGCCCTTTCCTCGAATACAAGAGAAAAGCCAAGAGAAGCAAAACCGACACAAACTGAAGACAAAACTAGTGAGAATCCTAAGTATTACAATGATTCAACTTAGCTTATGGCTATAATTTTTCTTGGTAATCCTATGCAATATATTATGCCATTTAGGCTTTGTTATGTAGTCAATATCACTTGCTTTATATTTGTGGAAAGACATCTATCTATATAATTATTGTGCATTATGTAGTCATTACGCCTATAGTAGAAAACTTTCCGTTTACAGAAAAACTAGAGCCAATTGACAAATTTCATTGTTATATATGAACTCAGAATGTGAAATTCATTAAGAAATGGATCCTTTTGTTTCCAAAACTGGCAAAAAATAAAAATTTGTTGAACAGTGAAATAGGAACAAAGCTGAGGCTGTCAATCACATGCTGTGTGCTGGAGCTCCCTCCTCCGTCACCTTTTTATCTCTTGGTCTCAGGAAAACCTTTCAAAAGGGACTCATGCAGAAAACAGAGGAATATAGCAGCAGACAGAAATGACACTTAGTGCTCTGGATTGAGACAAGTACACTCTATAGAAGGATATGCTTTTCTCATATGTCATGTCAGAGGTTTGCAATCACTTTTATGTAAGCTGTAGATTTAAAAATACTGAAAAGTACATTTTAAATTACATTAAAGAAATTCTAAAAGCATATTAAAAAAAAAATAACAAACATGTCTATACTTACCTGCTCTGTGTAGTGGTTTTGCACAGAGCATTTGCTCTTCTCGGGTCTTGCACTTCTGGCTCCTCCCTCCTGTTGGGGGCCCTTGCAGCAAGCAGCTAGCTATGGGGGCACCAACTGCACCATGTGTCCATTCACACATAGAGCCGCAGCTCGGTCCCGCCCATCTCTGTCTTCTCATTGGTTCACTTGCTGTGACTGACAGCAGCGGGAGCAAAAGGCTCCCCCTGCTGTTTCAGCCAATGAGAAGAAGGAGTCCTGAGATAGCCGAGACTCCAGTGCACATCGTTGGATCGAGAGGGGGCTTAGATGAGTATTAGGGGGGTTGGGGGGGGGTGCTGCACACAGAAGGTTTTTTTACCTTCATGCATAAAATACATGAAGTTAAAAAACCTTCAGCCTTTACAATCATTTTAATATGTGAATGATTGCATGAGATTGTGGGGTTTACATATAACTAAATAAATAAATTATTGAAAGCAGCAGATGGCCAGTCTCAACTTTTAACTGAAATACCAATTGTACTGCTTGGACCTTAAAGAAGGAGACACTCCCCGAAAGCTTGTCCTCAAAATTGTATGTTAGTGCAAATAAAAAAAAAATAAAAAAGGTATCACGGACAGTACTCAATTGATTCTTTGACAACAATGTCAACAATTATATTAGTGTTTTAATGCCTTAATTATATGATAGGTGTGTATGTATATAGGAGCAGAACATGAGCTCATTACATTTAAAGGTTTTGCACCATCCTTATTAGTATTGGATAATGATTGTGCTTTAATGCTCCTCTTTCTCGATCTGTCATCTCAGACTAACTGAAAACAGTACAATCTTTAGTTGTAACCGGCTTTCTCAGTGGCCATGCAGTAAAGTTGATAATTGTTTTTGACCAATATAGAGATAAACACCCAAAGGAAAAATTTAGAAATGTGTTCAAAATGATTGCCACAAAAATACACTAACAAGAAAATGACTTTAATGTGAATTTCAAAATAATAACATAAAATGCGTGCTTGCTGGCGTGCACTATAATTAACCTATAATGGAAAAACAGAACAATCCAAAAAGAGCATTTATTTCTATTTTTCTAAATGGTGGGCAGAGACACGTAAATGATTCCTTTATGCCCCAGTAAATTATTATGCATCCAGAATCTTTCTGTGTAAATATAAAGTCATTTATCCAACTTACATACAGCCATTTAGAGCTTGTTAGTACATATCATTTCACCACAGCTCACTAGTCCCCAAGTCTTGCTCCACAGACTCCGTGGTTTCATGTATTTTACTGATGAAAGACAACAAGCTGGGAACAATTAGATGCAAATTGGATTATTAGTTTTATATATTAGGGTACATCTGTGCTATAAATGCACATTTGTCTACGGGGATATAAAAGATTGATTTGCTTGACTCTACTGACTCTCCTAAAATAAGTTATTAACTGTTCCTTTTCTGGATCTACTCATACCACCTGACACCCACTACCTTTGTTCTGGATGCCAAACTGAAGCTTGCTGGGCTTGTCTACACATATGAAAAGATTGTGGTCCACAAGCAGGATTAGGCCACATGCATATTGCATTCTCTGTGACACCTTTTCTCCTACAAGAGTCTAGCTGCAGAAAAAAGCAGTAAAAAGCCACGTTTTTGCATGTAAGTTCAGGTATCCGGTGTTAATGCATTCTATTGGTCAGAATGTTCATTTATTCTGGTTATTAGAATGGAAAAACTCACTAGGTGCATTTATGCATATTTAGGCATTTTCTATGCTCAAAAGCTCCTCTCGGTGTTTTGTTTCTGCCTCTAAACACCCCTGCCTCTGAACTCCTGTAAATGCCTATATTGTGCATGGATATATAGGGGCTTATTTAGGAAAAACTGAACGGTGCAAAATCTGGTACAGATCTGCATAAATACCAATCAGCTTCCAGATTTTATTGTCAAAGCTTAACTGAACAAGCTGAAATTAGAAGCTGATTCTGAGTGCACCAGTTTTAGTAAATCTTCCCCATAGGCTAACATAGAGGGGCATTTAGAGGCAGAAAAAAAAAGCTAAAAAATGTAAAAGCAGTGTATTTGAACTCAAGTGTGCATATGCCTTTACTGACTCACGAAGTGTCATCATACAAAACGTTATGATTAATATGATTAATCACTTGATTGTGTTATTAAAGCTCACAGCGATGACCAGTTTGTGAGCTGTTTGTCTGATTCTAAATTAAGAAACTTCGTGACACAACAATGTTGTTATGTGCAGACCATCATTTTTCGAAGGTTTTTTGGGGGGTTTATGATGGAAGTCATTATATCTTAATATCTTTGATTTAATAAGACAATGTTCCACAACACTGCTTTTTTAATGGAAGGTCTTAAAATCTTCAAGGTCCACATGACCTTATATTTTAAGGAACAAACATACAATTATTATTGTAATGGAAGCAAACCTTTACTGCTTTCTAATGCGGTAAACATACACTTCCTTCCATTAGCTTTCTTATTATAGTATTGGCTGGCATATTCATTGCCTAGATGTCGCCAAGAGCACTAAAACCCAAGATATTCTATTCTCCAAACTATACTATTCTGCAAAAAAGTCTGCACAAAAATTCATCTACCACTACAGTTCCAGTTTAGCTTCTAGAAGAACATCGGTGAAGGCCTTATTCCTCCCTGTTATACACATATGCCTGTAAGTTCTTTCATTGTGTTTGCCAAAGTCACATACATAGCTAGTTCACATTGAAATGTATTCAATGTGATTTATAGGAGCTGTTTTCAAGAAATGTATTCATTTTAAGCATTTGTGAGAGACATGTATAAAACATATTGTAATTTCAGTTTATGTGATTGTATTGCAATTTTACAGAACTATTCACAGAAGTAAATTCAGTTTTGGAATGAAACACAATGCTGCGGGTAATGCAGGAACAGATGGAGAACTAAACAAAAGAAAAAAACCTTTACACTAACCCAAATGTGTACACAAAACTAATATGTTATGTTGCAGCTATTCATTGTTGTTTGTTCAAACACCAATAGACATATATCAGAATACCAAATATCAAAAATTGCAGCGCAACTCAAAATATATATATTTTTTTTTCCAAAAAACAAAGTTTATTGAAAACAAGATACAAATTATCACACGAAAATGTACAGATGAAGTGCACATAGGACATACAGCAAAGCATATATCATACAAAGGCAAATGAGGTCCAACGCAAGACCAAACAGTGTGGATGAACTAGGCCACGACAGGGTTGTGCCTGTAATATTTAGGTATGCTTGTCAAGTGCTAAAAATAAAGAGAAATCTGGCCTCCTACCATAATGTCTTGCGGTAAAAATCTGTAGGGGGGAGAAGAGCAAATACGATGCCTAGGTAAGAGTCAATACTACAGAATACGATGGTGGAATTGTGCGAATGTAGGAGTAATTGTCGTGGGAACCGCTAACAAATTGCGGGAGGTGATGCTGACAGCATACTCAGTGTTCTATTGGAAAAATTGTCCGAAACGTGTGTAAGCATATGAAAAGAAAAGAAAAGAAAAGAGAAGGCGAGAAAAAAGGGAAAGAAAGAGGAAGAGGAAGAGAGAAAAAAAAAAAAGGGGGGGGGAGGGGGGGGAGGAAGGGAAGCAAATAGGGAGGGTAAAATAAGAGAGGGGACAACCGTCAAAAATATCTTATCCTCAATACAAACAGTAGCGGGAGTGGGTGGAACCTAAGCTATCATCGGCGTCAAAAGAATGCGTGTGTAACACAGGGGGGAGTATGATGGCACCCTCAGGTCAAATACCACTAAATAACACTATCAGGAAGTCCAAATTAGATTCAGACAGATTGGTCCATGAGGGATCGATACTCCGGGGTAGTCATAAAATGGGTCCAGCAAGCCCATACGTGAGAGAATTTCGTAGGAGTGTGGAGGGCAGTCGCAACCAGTTCTTCCATGTCCGCCGTTTTACCCACTCGGGTGAGCCATTCACATATAGAGGGAGAGCGTGTGGAGCCCCACAGAACCGGAATACAGAGTCTGGCTGCGTTGATCATGTGCATGGCTAATGATTTAAAGTACTGAGCCCTGGGAAGGGAAGAGTGATGGAGGAGGAATTGAGCAGGAGAGAGAGCTAAGGGTAAGGTATTTATAGACACTACTAACCTATGGACCTCCTGCCAAAATGGTTGAAGAATCGGGCAAGACCACCATAGGTGAAGAAAGGACCCATCTGGGGTCCCGCATCTCCAGCAGCTGTTGGGGAAGGCGGGGTTAAAATTATGAATTCTTGAGGAAGTTCGGTACCATCTAGAGGCTAATTTGTAGCTGTTTTCTTGTGTCGAGACATTGAGGGAACATTTATGAGAGTATTGGAAGACCAGGTCCCAATCTGAGTCCGACAGCTCAGCATTAAGATCTCTCTTCCAAGCCCGACATGCGGGGAGGGAGTCATAAGACCGGCTCTCCACTAGAAGTGGGTAGATCTCCGAGATCAGATGTTTCCGCGGTTCAGCCTTCGCGCATGCAGATTCAAATGGGGTAAGAGAGCGATGCCAGTTATGAGGGGGTTTATGAGAGAGCAGATAATGTCTGATCTGGAAATATACCCAGAAAGGGAATTCGCGAATACCCAGGCTTTCCTGCAATTCTCGGAGTGTTTTCACCTTGCCCTTGTGGAGAAAATGTTTCACTAAGATCTGTTTGTGTGGCCAGTGTTTCATTAAAAAGTCTTTATGCATTCCAGAGGGGAAGTCAGGGTTGAGGCGTATGGGGGTCAGGGGGTTGGGTGTGCCAGAAATGGCTGCAGGTCTACAAGCCGAACGGAAAATTTTTAACGTAGGTCCCACCAAAGGATGGGTGAGAAGAGCTTGTGGCGTGTGTTTCGGCGAAAGCCAAGGGATCGATGCCAGGGGGAAGGGCGAGCAAGCATTCTCTATAGATATCCAGTCTTTAGAGGCAGTGTGAACGTGCCAATCAACTATCCGGGAAAGTTGACAAGCCCAATAGTAGCGGTAAAGATCAGGAAATCCTATACCCCCTTTAAGTTTAGAGAGGGTTAATTGGGAGTAGGCAATACGCGGACGTTTGTGGCTCCAAAGGAACAGTGAACACAGTCTTTTGCAAGAAGCAAAGAAAGCAAGAGGTAAGTGAATTGGTAATGTTTGGAAGAGATACAGGAGACGGGGAAGTACATTCATTTTAATGATCGCTGCCCTTCCAAACCACGAGAAACAAGGACGGTGCCATTTATTGAGGTCTTCTTGCATAGAGCGAAGAGCGGTAAGAAAGTTTTTCACATAAAGGTCATCAAGGTTACTGGTGAGCTGGATACCGAGATAAGTTAGGGAATCCCTTTCCCAGTGAAATGGGAATTGGGCCTCACAAGCAGAGACTAGCTCAGCAGACAAGGTAATGTTAAGGGCGGCAGATTTGGAAAAATTAATTTTAAAATTCGACAAATATCTGAAAAGGGCAAAGTCTTTCAGTAGGTTCGGAAGGGTGATGTGAGGGTCCGCCAGGAACAAGAGAATATCATCCGCATAAGCTGCAAGCTTATATTCCTTGTCTGCCACCGTGATTCCTTTAACATCAGGGTTTAAACGAATTTTCTGCAACAGGGGCTCAAGGGATAGGACAAACAAAAGCGGGGAGAGGGGGCATCCCTGACGTGTGCCGTTCCGTAGATGAAAGGAGTTTGACAGATGGCCGTTCACCCGGACCCGGGCAGTAGGGGCAGAGTAGAGGGCCATTATAAAGTTAAGCATCTTCTCACCCAGACCCAGTGCCACTAAAGACGCGTTCAAGTAATCCCAGGCAATCCTGTCAAAGGCCTTTTCTGCATCCAAGGAGAGGAAAAAACCCGGAGTGTTAGACCTGCGAAGCCAGTGGTGGAGATTAAGGGCCTTGATAGTGTTGTCCCTTGCTTCTCTACCAGGGATAAATCCTGCTTGCTCCAAATCGACCAGGGAGGAAAGCAAGGGAAGAAGACGATTAGCAATGATCTTCGCGAATAGTTTGACGTCCACGTTCAGCAAGGAAATGGGTCTATAATTGGAGACCTGGGTGTTGTCCTTCCCGTCTTTGGGGATAACTGTAATGTGAGCCTCCAACAGGTGGTTAGGCGGCCCTGAAGGTTGAGCGAGAGTGTTAAAAGCAGCAAGAAATGGAATACCCAGTATATCTAAAAAAGATTTGTAATAGGCTACTGAAAAACCATCAGGGCCCGGGCTCTTCCCCGGTTTCATCTGTTTTACTGCGGATTGCAGTTCAAGTAAGGTGAGATCATTTTCCAAAGCGTGCACCAGATCCTCGGAGAGGGCGGGTGAACCACAGAGATGGAGAAATTCAGAGATCAAGGCAGTTCTAGATTTGTCCGAATGTACAGGGGGACGTTCCGGAGGGAGGTTGTACAAAGATTTATAGTAGCGTTCAAAATGGGCGGCAATATCGGGGTTGGATGTAGCCTCAATGCCATCAGAGCCTCTGATTTTATGTACCGTCATTCTAGCCCGTTTCTCACGAAGAGCTTTGGCTAGAAATTTCCCGCTCTTATTTGCGAACTCGTAATACAGCTTATGTGAAAGAATGTATCTTTTTCTAACCACCTTACCCAGTTCCGTGAGAAGCTGTGTACGTGTATGCGTGAGTTCCGAAAGGGTCGACGCAGCCAGAGTCTGTTTGTGTACTCTTTCCAAAGAGCGGATCCTATCTGAGAGGAGCTTCAGACGCTCCTGTTTGGCTTTCTTACGTCTCGTCGCAATGGCTATGAGGCTGCCCCGAATGACACACTTGTGGGCCTCCCATTGTGTGATGGGTGAGGCGTCTGACGAGCTATTCAAGGAAAAATATTCAGCCATATTAGAGCGGAGCTCTTGAACAATAGCGGCATCCGCAAGAAGGGAAGCATCCAAACGCCAGTATTTGGAGCGCGGGTGCGAGATGGGGAACCGTAGCATCATGGTGATGGGATGATGATCGGAAAGGACCATCGGTTCAATAATAGCAGCATGGAGGAGAGGGAGATCTGGTTGCGACAAAAAAAAATAGTCTCTCCTAGAATACTTATTGTGTGGTGGGGAAAAAAAAGTATAATCTTTAACAGTGGGGTAAAGTGTACGCCAGGTGTCATGTAATTGTAGAAGCTGTAATTGTATATGTATTTGCCTGAGAGCCTTGTAGGGTAAAAAAGAACTACCCGAGGAGGAGTCTAGCAGAGGGCTCAAAGGGACATTCAGATCGCCTCCAAGTACCAGTAACCCTTCCTGGAAAGCGGCTAGGGCAGAGACGATTGAGCGCAGGAAGGAGACCTGTTGAACATTGGGGGCATAGACATTGGCAAATGTGATAGGTCTGTTAGCGAATACTCCCTTTATAAACAGGTATCTACCCTCAGGATCCACCATGGAATCTGTTATATGAAACTGGAGGTGTCTGGCGAACAGTATCGCAACCCCCTTAGACTTAGCCAGGGGGTTGGTGGCGTGGAGGACCGTGGGGAAGCAGAAATTGTAAAGCTTTGGAATGGAGTCTTGGCGAAAATGCGTTTCTTGTAAAAAGACCACATCCGCTTTCTGTTTGTGTAAGTAAGAGAGGAGCATGGAGCGCTTTTCGGGTATGTTCAGACCTTTGACATTAAGTGAAAGGAGTTTCAGAGACAATTGTCCCGGCTGTGAGGCGGAAGAAAGCATGGCTGCTGGAAGGCGGAGCCTGAGTCCGAAGCTTTGGTATGCCGAGGATCGGGGGGATGGGAAAAAGCAGGGGGGAGGGGAAAAAAAAAAAAAGGGGGGGTGAAAAAGAAGATTATAGATAGTATACGGCTTGAGGAACAGACCCGCTGTTCCACGTTAGAGAAAGAGAAACAGGAAGAGGGGAAAAGATCGGGGAAAAGGAAGAGGAGCACAAAGATAAAAGAGAAGCTCAGAAAAAAGATAAAGATAGAAGCCGAAAGAAAAGGATCAGTGGAAGCTCACCGAGCTCACTGTGTGGGGAACGAGGTCGGCGTAGTGCGCATCCGCCGGCCGGTAGCCCCCTATGAGAAATTATTTAAACAAAGGCAAGAACAAGGGGGCGGGGTTCGAGAGAGGTAAGTGGTGTCAGGAGTCCGCAGGGGTGGAGCACATAGAAGGTTTGGGTACCGGTCTTCCGTGGGGGATGAAGTGTTATGTAACATGCAGAGGAAGAAGACCTGGGCAAATTTAGTAGGTGTATCTCAAGTGAAATGTTGCCGAGCGAGGGGTCTAGCTACACTTAGTATTAAAGAAGTGTAAAGGCACATACAGAGTGAACGCATTGGGAAGGACAGCCTAAGCCAAGGTGAGCGCGAGACAGTAAAGGGGCACCTCACTGAACGGAGAATAGCGAAAGACCCCTGCACATATTACAGGCAAACCGCATCGCAAGGCAAAAACATAACAAGTCAACAATATCAAAACATGAATGAGCATGACAAAAACAGATAAAACGTCAATAAGCCCTTGTTCAGCAGTTACCAATGAAGCCCCCTAAGATCAAGGCCCGTCATCAATCCTACAAATATATAAGTATCAAGGGGACTAAATAAGACACAGGAAACCCCCCTCCCCCTTCCCCCACACACAAATACAGTAGCTGGCACTCCCAGGGAAGCAAAGGGGACGAGCCTCACCTATCTCGGAATGGCGTAGGAGTGGGGAGGCGGAGGGAAGTGAGCATGGGGGTGATCAAAGGCACACAGGCCCTCAGGTATGCCATTTCGGCCAAGTGAAAGCCGGGCTGGAGAGAGTGACATGGTTCCATTTTGGAATGTCTAACCAGTAGCGGGGAGAGGTGGTGCTCGTCCACACAATCAGATTCCACTGACTATACGAACAGTTACACTCCCCTAAAAAAGCAGTTACCCGTCCCCGCATACAATAACCATCTCCCCTCAAACCACCCCCTGGTGGAATTTTAGAGACACTAACATATTCACACAGAAAATATACGTTACAAATTGAGCAGGGATCACTGCCGAAGGATCGGGAAAGCCAAGCGTTCCAATGTCCACGGAGAGGGTGGGGGGGGGGCGAACAATTCATCACCGAACAGCCCCAAGAGAGCAGCAGGACGTCCGCAAAGACGTGAGGGCGAAGTTCAGAGCTTGCCAGGAAGACGAGGCTGGAGGACTTTCATCGCCCAGGATGCATCCGGATGGTAATAGGAGATAGAAGGCTGGGAGAAGGCACAAATCGATAACCAACTGGAGGCGGAGGACTCGCTGTGGGATGCGGAGAACTAGGTGACGATTAGCAAGGCAGAGCCCAGAAACTGTTCCCTCTTGTATGAGGACGAGTCAGCTAGAATGAGGCCAACGCTCGGCCCCTTGTAAGGCAGGAAGGAACTGTGGAGGCCCAAAATTTGCGTATAGGGCAGCGACAGAGTCCCATGGATCACAGGCTGTAATCTTAACAGATAAGTAGTAAAGGCAGTAAAGTAGGAGTCCGACGAGCATTGATCAGAGAGCGCAAGTGCGCAACTGGAACATTTGGGGCGAGTGGACGAAAAAAGGTGTGCAGTAGCAGTAGAACGTAAACACTCAGCAGGGTATGCATCGAAGTAGCAGTGTTGAGGGAAGAACAGGGACCATTAGGTTTCGCGTCGTGGCCTCCTGTACGCTGGAGAGGCCGTCGGGCTGAAGGTAGTCGTGGCGTCCCCTATGAGGGGTCTCGGAGGGGTCGATGAGGTCATCCGCCCTCTAGGATAAGACTGACCGCGCCAATCCATAGCACTATCCTCGGCTACCAAATCCTGGGATAGCGGTAGTCTCATGGAGCTGAACCAATCAGGCAGGTCAATCAGTGGGATGTCTATGGAGGCACAGAAAGAGGGCAGTTCTTCAGGGGTTCGCAGGTTGTAAGAACGACCACTAACTTGTACAGAGAGACAGAAGGGGAACCTCCATCTGTACGGAATGTTACGCAATCGGAGCGTATTCAGAAGAGGGCGTAAAGCGCGCCGTTAGCGCAGGGTGGTGCTGGATAAGTCCTGAAACAGTTGTATTTCTGTCCCCTCATATAGAAGGCGCCCTCTGTCTCTAGCACATCGGAGGACATCTTCTTTGAGCGGAAAACTTACTAGGCAGCAAACGATATCCCTGGGTGGGTCTGCATCTCCCCTCCTGGGGCGGATCGTTCTGTGCACACGTTCGATGTCAATCGGGGTTGCTAGCGGGCGACCAAGGAGGTTATTGAATATGGCCATCGCTGCCTTGGGAATATCGGTATTTTCTACTGATTCTGGGAGACCGCGGATTCTGATATTACGCCTGCGGCCACGGTTATCTAAATCCTCAATATGCCTGTGGAGTTCTCTGATAGTTGAAGCGTGTATCGTTGACTGATGTTGTAAATCAAGAATGGCGGATCCAGTTTGCCTGGATGCGGATTCCACGTGTTCCAATCGCGAACCCATGGCCCTTAAATCATTATGCAGATCCCCCAATGCTGCAGTGAGTGTGGCTGTCAGGGTGGCCTTAATGTCAGCGGCCACAGCCTGAAGATCCCTCAGGGACAGAGATTGTGAGGCAGAGGGGACATCATGCTGAGGCACTGTGTCTGGAGCTGCCTGCATGTCAGAGCAGGGAGGGTTAAGTGTGTCAGCAGCCAAAGAGAGGGGGGGGAGGGGGATGCAGCAGGAGAAGGAGATGGCTGCGGCCCTTCCCTTTGCTGCTGGGAGCGGAAGAGCTCCTGTATGTGTCTCCCCTGCACACCCTGGCCCCGTGGGGAGCGCGATCGGGCACCGGATGAGGTCCGGTCAGTCTTCCCCATGATGTGGCAGCTCTCTCTCACCCCGCTCCGTTGTGTGGCGATGCAGAGGGATCCGGCCGGCGGGAGCTCCCTCTCTGTGCGGCCATCTTCCAGCCGCGGCAGACCACGCCCCCAACTCAAAATATTTATGCAACTCAATAAAGATATACAAAAAATATATATACTGTATATGACAGTAAATATATAAAAACCTCTAATGTGGACTCCACATACAGTATAGTGATAAAAACAGCTGTATTGTTACTGTATTGTCTCTCAATATATTGTAAAGCGCTGAGCAAACTGTTGACGCTATATAAATCCTGTATAATAATAATAATAATATTAATAATAAAAAGCATGTAAACACATCACAATCACAAATGAAAAACAAACAAAAACCCAAAAATTATCATTTGTGATTTATGCATTTACATGCAGTTATCGCAATATATGAAGTCTACATTGGAGGTTTTGACACATATCATTTTGCACATGCTCATTGAGTTTCATAAATATTTTGAGTTGTGCTGAACATTTTGATATTGATTTCTACTGGTATTTGAACATAGGAACAGAGCTGAGGCTGTCAAGCACATGCTGTGTGCTGGAGCTCCCTCCCCGTCACCTTTTTATCTCTTGTTCTCTGGAAAACCTTTCAGAAGTGACTCATGCAGAAAACAGAGGAACACAGCAGCAGACAGAAATGACACTTAGTGCTCTGCATTGAGACACCTACACTCTATAGCAGATATGCTTTTCTTATATGTCATGTCAGAGGTTTGCAATCACTTTAATATAAGCCGTAGCATTAAAAATACTGAAAATTACATTAAAGTAATTCTAAAGGCATATTTAAAAAAAACCTAAAATATCTATACTTACTTGCTCTGTGTAGTGGTTTTGCACAGAGCAGCCTGGATTCTCCTCTTCTCGGGTCCCCCGCTGGCACTCTTGGCTTCTCCCTCCTGTCAGGTGCCCCCACACTATACTATTCTGCACAAAAGTCTAAGATTTTCATTGATTCTTGTCACTATCCTTACCTTCCTATTAGCCTGTGGATACTTTAATTGTTCAATAGGATTGCATGGCAAGTAAGAGGTGCAGAGACACACACTAGGTTGATTTACTAAACGAACAGAGACCGTTCACCTAGAAAAGTGAATGGCCCCTGTTCTGTATATTATATATCATCATTGTGTTGAGTAAAGAGCCGTTTATTGGGTGTTCACTGCAACTGCACCTGTTTTTATTATTTCCCTTCAACGAGAACAGGAAATGTTTGTTAAAAAAATAAATATTTCCCATCTACCACTGCAGTTCCAGTGTTGCTTCCAGAAGAACCTTCTTCCTCCCTTTGATGCACATACAGGTGAAACTCGAAAAATTAGAATATCTCATATATTAGTTTCACCTTTTAAGTTGCATTACTGAAATAAATGAACTTTTGCACGATATTCAAATTTTTCGAGTTAGCTAGATTGTGTTTAAATGTATTCAATGTGATTTGTAGGTAGCTGTTTGCAAGAAATATATTCATTGTAAATATTGGTGAGAGACATGTATACAAACATATTGTAATTTCAGTTTATGTGATTGAATTGCAATTTTACAGAACTATTCACAGAAGTAAATCCAGTTTTTATCAGCTATTAGTAGGACAGCATAGCATCCTATGGAACACTGAGTAGCAAGACTAAAAGTCAAGGAGCTGATTGTTTCAGCTCCTGGGCCTAGCTCTGGGTCCCAAGTGTAAATGACGGCATTATAGTTCTGGTCCTAGAGTTGGCGGGGGCCCACGGGCGTCTCTGAGTTTCAATGCCATTTTAAGACAGACACAAAGGGGTTTATTTACTAAAGTTGTAGAGTGCAAAATCAGGCTCACTGCATAGAAACCAATTGGCTTCTAACCTCAGCTTGCTCACTTAAGCTTTGGCAATAAAACCTGGAAGCTGAACTTGGTTTCTATGCAGAAGTGAGCCTGATTTTGCTCTATTCAGCTTTAGTAAATAAACCCCATAGCTGTTCTCCCTGAGCAGTTTTAAAATGGCACCTAGGTCTCAAGTGCTAAAGGTAAATAACTGATCTCTTGAAACTTCTTGATCGATTATACTAAGATGATACTATAAGCTTTGCGTTGTGTTTGAAATAGTATATGAAAGGTACAGGATATTATTATGTAAAATGTGTAGCATCTCCTTTGTCATAGTGTATTATGAATATATGTACATTTATTGTTCTGGCAAGTTTCTGTATAATTAAAAGTGAGTTTTCAAGATAAGGTAATGTTTCCAGCACCAGCACTTCTTGCAGTGAATGAAAGGATAGACATAGACATGTGCAGAATGGAAAAATCAGTTTTGTTTTGGATAAATTCGTTATGTTACCAATTTTGTTCTGCAGATTAGTTTTGGAATTTGTTTATTTTTGCTTAGTTTATTCATTTTCTAACAAATCTATTGACTGATTAAAATTCAGTTCTTAACAACCAATGACTTATCAGCTGTCAGTGGTTTTCCCATCGACAGCTGAATGTAAAAAAAAGAATTGACAGAAACGAAAAATTAAGAAAAAAAAAATGGTGTGGGTCCCACCCCCCCCCCATCCATCCCCCGCCTGAACCATACCAGGCTACATGATCCTCATCTCTTCTGTTCTGCGGGCGGGGGGCTTATCAGAATCTGGAAGTTCCCTTTAACAAACTCCCAGATCCTGCCCCCCCCATGTGAATTAGTAGGGGTACATAGTACCCCTACTCATTCACTAAAAAAAGTGTAAAAAGCTAGAAAAAACACAATACCATTTTTTGACAAGTCCTTTACTATTGACTAGCGTTACTTTACTTTTGACACGTTTGTGACTATGGAAATTTGGATGCACACGAACTTCTGAATAACCAAAAAGTTGACCGAATTAAGATTCGGACCAAACAAATTGTACACAGTACAAAGGCCCCTTCCATGTAAGGCAATTTGAAATTGCGTGCAGAACAGCTGCAATTCTGCCCACAATTACAAATTGTGGCAGAATACACGATGCAACATTTTTAATGGCACCCCAAATGCGTCCCAAGAAAGAATCGGACAGCAATTGTGAAAAATCACAAGGCTAAAATTCACGCTAAACTTGTCACCAAAAGGGAGCAGGAGCTTCTTTTGGGCAACAAATGTAAATAGGAAGTGAATTGGTGGCACTATGCAGGACACATGTTTCCTGTGTAAATCACTCCTGCTAAATGAGGTCTGAATGGAGTACTGTATAGCACAATTGGAAGGCCAGGAGCGAAATGTTTCAGCTTTTGCATGTAGCTATGGGTCCTACTGTCACTGACAGCCAGTGGTTTTAGCACTTGTGTCAGTGCGGCACCATTTTAAAATGGCACTGGTGCAAATACAAATAACTACTGTCCCTACACCATTTAAAAAAACATGTTTTTAAGACAAGATAGCGTTGATATTTTCAGCACCTGTTGCAGTGCCTAGATCTACATTTTTGCATGCTTGCTTGACAACAGAGGCCTTTTTTTTATAAAGGTCAGACAAGCTTTAGATATTTAGCACTTTGAACAGATTTAGAAAAGATAAGACTGCAAATAAACAGGTACAACTTATGTAGGAATATTTGTTTCATCTCTGTGTATTACAGGCCAAACACTTCACTAGGTACAGTATATGTAAGGGTTTACAAGAAGTCCCACTTACATGGCTGCCTTCTATCCAATAGTAATGCCTTTCTGTCCAATAGGAGTGCCCATAAAAGCCACTGAGGTTCTCACAATGGGCATGGCAAAGGCAGCAGGGCAGGGTTTAATCTAGAACTCAGGAAAGTTAGGCCTCTCATAACCAGGGCTTTTTGTTTCAGCTGGAACATGGTAGAAGTCAGTTCAACCACCTCTGGCTCAAGCCTTCTGCTCATCACTATCATTTGTAAATGCAGAATTCCGGTTTCTGTGTTTACAAGTGAAAGCTTGTCTCCCAATGGCTCTCAAAGATCTCATCTCCTGAGCAGCTACCACTGAACGCAGAATGGGGAAAATGGAGATACAAGTGCCCGGGCTGCAGTGCAGATGCTGACACCCTAACTGGATGATCTTCCCGCAAGTGAGAGAGGCGGAGCCACCTGCAGCGCCCAGGAACATACTAGAGCTGGTGGTGTGCTTCAGCTTAATACAGCAACAAAAGTAAGACATGTGGAAAATGGTGGAGATTTTAAGGAGGGAGGAGAAGATGGGGGCAGTGGAGGGGGGTTGCATGCAGAAATCAGAACTGAAGAAGGGTGAAAGTGAGATGTAGATGGGGGATTCAGAGCTAAGCAGCTGTAGAAGAAGGCTGAACTCTGCGTTCTGCATAATGGACACAGCGCACCCCTGAACTCTGCTCTCTATGTGTAACACTCTACCCCCCTACGAACTCTGTATTCTATACGTAGCACACTCCTGGCATATAATGCCCATTTATGACCCTCCCTCTGTTAGTGAAATTTGACCACACCCACTATTTGTTATGGTTTGGAGGGTGTGTGGGGGGAAGTGGGTTTTGGGGGCCGTGGTTTAGTTCCTGCACCTACTTTCTAAAAATAAATAAAATAAAAGCTCTGTTCATAACAAAGCATACTAAAGTGTTACTAAACCCAGGACCCTGCATTCACTCTAGCTGGTCTCCCACAGTACACAGAACATGGAAATTAAACTATTTTAGTAAACATAAACTGCTAAATACCTTTTCTCATTCAGTGTCCAGCAGAGCACTGGTTAAAGCTTGTAGAAGGAGTTTTCTTTCTGCTCTAGAAGGATGAAGAACCCCTGACTTCTGTCTGGACAGTGCTGATTGGCCCTGTGCTGATCAAATACACTCTCCCAAGAAAAAAAAAAACCTTCTAGCAATACACACCAAAATGAGCATGTGCAGAAAGACTTCACACAATATGTCTTACCAGGAGATATGAGGGGGACACTGGAAGAAGGGGAGGATCAGAGAAGTCAGGATCAGACAGTGTTTTTACACAATGCAGATGATTAACCCCTTAGGTTCTACAGTGAGTATAACAAGCATGTTTTTCTGCATATACAGACTGATTTTACTGTTGTAGGTTTAGTAACACTTTAAATCAGAGAGGCATTGAGAGGACTGATTACTCACTAATAATCACAATGTATTGCTGGTTCATAAAAATCTCTATACAGGCAAAACATTTTTAGATCTGGATAGAGTGGTGATGAGTTAGAACCATTGTAATGTTCTTATTGTGGTCTTTGTGCCCAATAAGCAGATTCACTGTTTTTATTGTCCCTGCCAATGTCACCAGGAAAGAAAATGAGAGCAAATTCAAAATGTTGAGCTGCCACAAAAACAGAATAGAGGGGAGAACTTTCAGTAGGTATACTTGTTCTCCTGACAATTGTCTAAGTGTGGATTTCCCTCACATTGGAAATATGCTCCCACTTGCGTCCTGTTCAGTCTATAGGACAGAAAGTGAATAGAAATCTACCTAGTTACACAAGGGGCAAAAAATGACAGTGGTTTTCACCTTACCATGTTCTATCCAAAATGGAAAAAAGTTAGATGTATTTTAAGTTATAATGTTCAAATGGATGATGGGTTCACTTTGCAACACACAATAATTAAGGCCAGTTGTTTGTTATGACAAATTTTGAAATATTTTGAGGCATTTCATGCTAGCACATTTATATTTTTTGCAGCATATGTAATAGCTTGGGAAGTAATAAGCATTTTCATAAAATACCTTTTTTTCTTTCTGTACAGAATTCATATACCACATAAAGAAAATGATCAGAAGCATGAATGTCATGGAATTGCCTGTATTATAGGACCTATTTTACAGTCTTTCATGTCTTGATCTATTTCTCAATTACAACATTCACTTTACTATTTTATTACTTTTATTTCTTTGAAGCTTAAACAGCAGTGCAGTTTTACATCATTAGCATATTATGCCATATATTCACCGTCATTTGTTCTAGGTAATAGCTGGTTTCACTTGCTGATTGCCATTTTATGTACAGGGGAGGGCAACATCAGGCACAGGAGAAACAAACAAAACATCTTGATATACAGAAGAATGTATTATTGAACTGACAAACTATTCAGACAAGCAGAACAATGGAAACACAATACACGATTTCAAAACAGTACTGAAAAGCAAATACACAAATGAACTAAAAGCAAAAAAAGTATATATGTTAGGTTGCCCTACAGAATATAATAGCCTAAGATACAGTAAGGTCCATATATATTTAGACACAGGCACAATTTTAGATTCTTTTAGGTATTTACCAAAACATATTTAAGCTATAGTTATATAATGGATATGGGCTGAAAGTACGCACTCTCAGGTTTAATTGGAGGGTATGTACATCCAAATTGGAGGAAGGGTTTAGGAATTACAGCTCTTAAGAGTAGTCATCCCCCTTTTTCAAGGTACCAAAAGTAATTGGACAATTGAATATAATCATAAATATAATGTTCATTTTTAATATTTTGTTGAGAATCCTTTACTGGCAATGACTGCCTGAAGTCTGGAACCCATGGACATTACCAAAGACTGGGTTTCCTCCTTTCTGATGCTTTGCCATGCTCTAACTGCAGCTGTCTTCAGTATTTCTTTGTTTGTGGGTCTTTCTGCTTTAGTTTTGCCTTCAGCAAGTGAAATGCATGCTCAAATGGGTTGAGATCAGGTGATTGGCTTGGCCATTGCAGAATATTCCACTTCTTTTCCTTCAAAAGCTCCTGGGTTGCTTTTGCAGTGTGTTTTGGATCATTGTCCATTTGTACTGTGAAGTGCCGTCCAATCAACTTTGCTACATTTGGCTGAATTTGGGCTGACAGTATAACTCTAAACACTGCAGAATTAATCCGGCTGCTTCTATCTTCTGTCACATTATTATTATTATTATTATTATTCAGTATTTATAAAGCGCCAATAGTTCGCTCAGCGCTGTACATTACAAAGGGGGACAGAACATGTGACAGAACAATACCAATACAATGCAAAACATGAGGGGATCGAGGGCCCTGCTCTTTCAAGCTTACAATCTAGGAGGGAGGGGATGGTGGCACAGGAGGAGATAGCTGTGGGGGATGGAGTGGTAGGAAGAGTGGAGGAGGTCGGCAAGTTAGCAGGGGGCGGGGTAGGCTTCCCTGAAGAGATGGGTTTTCAGGGTGCGCCTAAAGGAGAGGAGAGTAGGTGATAATCTGATGGGTTGGGGCAGGGAGTTCCAGAGGATGGGTGACACCCTGGAGAAGTCCTGGAGGCGGGCATGGGAGGAGGAGACCAGGGAACTAGAGAGAAGGAGGTCTTGTGAGGAGCGGAGTGTGCGTGTTGGGCAGTACTTGGATATTAGGTCGGTGATGTAGTTCGGGGCAGTATGGTGGACAGCTTTGTACGTCAGTGTTAGGATTTTGAATTTGATCCGTTGCGCAATCGGAAGCCAGTGGAGGGATTGGCAGAGGGGGGTGGCGGAAACGGAGCGGTTGGAAAGGTGAATGAGTCTGGCAGCCGTATTCAGGATGGACTGAAGCGGGGATAGCCAGCGGCGAGGCAGGCCAGTGAGGAGGGAGTTGCAGTAGTCGAGTCGCGATATGATGAGGGAGTGGATGAGCTGTTTAGTGGTTTCTGGAGTTAGGAACGTGCGGATTTTGGCGATGTTGCGGAGGTGGAGTCTGCATGAGTTTGTTAAAGAGTGGACTTGGGGCTGGAAGGATAGGTTGGAGTCCAAAATGACACCAAGTACTCTGGCCTGCGGGGCGGGTTTGATGGTGGCGTTGTTGGACATGATGGAGAAGTCAATAGGGGGTGGTGTCCGGGCTGGAGGGAAGACAAGAAACTCGGTTTTGGAGAGGTTCAGTTTAAGGAAGTGGAGCGACATCCAGTCTGATATGTCGCTCAACAGGTGTGTGATTCGGGCGGAGACCGAGGGGGTGAGGTGGGGGGTTGAGAGATAGATTTGTGTGTCGTCGGCATAGAGGTGGTAGTTGAAGCCGTGAGAGTGTATGAGTTGGCCAAGGGAGGAGGTGTAGATGGAGAAGAGAAGGGGCCCGAGGACAGAGCCTTGGGGGACCCCAACAGAGAGGGGGAGTGAGAGGGAGGTGGTGGCATTATAGGTAACGCTGAAAGAGCGTTGTGACAGGTAGGATGAGAGCCAGGAGAGAGCAGAATCTCTGAGGCCGAGGGAGTGTAGTTTTTTGAGGAGGAGGGGGTGGTCGACTGTGTCAAAGGCCGCAGAGAGGTCAAGGAGTAGGAGCACTGAATAGTGGCCATTAGCTTTGGCGGTTAGCAGGTCGTTGGAGAGTTTGAGTAAGGCAGTTTCGGTGGAGTGTAGGGGACGGAAGCCGGACTGTAGGGGATCGAGGAGGTTGTTGTCGTTGAGGTGAGAGCGTAGGCGGGCGTAGACTAGGCGCTCGAGGAGTTTAGATGTAAATGGGAGCAGGGAGATGGGTCTGAGGTTGTTCGGGTCATTGGGGTCCAGGGAGGGCTTTTTAAGTATGGGGGTGATGTGTGCATGTTTCAGAGGGGAAGGGAAAGTGCCGGAGGAGAGGGAGAGATTGAAGATGTGGGTGAGGGAGCGTAGGATGGAGGGGGAGGGAGGTTGTAGGAGTTGTGTGGGGATAGGGTCAAGGGGGCAGGTGGTGAGGCGGGCATCAGAGAGGATCTTGGAGACTTCTTCGATGGTAGTAAGGTCAAAGGTGCGGAGTGTTGGGGGAGCTTCAGTATGAGGAATGTAGGGTGGGGTGGGAGAGGAGGTCAGAGCAGTGGTGGGGCCGTGGGAGAGGGGTGTAGAGGGGGTAGATGAGTGAGGGGGAAGGGGGTTGGAGGGAGTTTGAGCAGCGACGAAGTCCCTGTGGGTTATGTCGAGGGGGAGGGGGGATGAGGGGGTAGCTGTGTGAGAGGGGACGGGTTGAGAAGGCGTGTGAGTTGCGGCAATGTCCTTGCGAATTGTGTCAATCTTGTTTTTGAAGTGATTGGCAATCTCAAGGGCAGTGAGTGAGGTGCTGGGTGGAGGTGGGGGTGGCGAGAGTAGAGAGTTGAAGGTGGAGAAGAGTCGGCGAGGATTGGAGGAGAGGGCCTTGATGAGGGTCAGGAAGTAGGCTTGTTTGGCAGTATGGAGGAAGGAGGTGTAGGTGTGGAAGGCAGATTTGTATCGGGTGAAGGCTTGTTGGGATTTGGTTTTGCGCCATAGTCGCTCCAGGGCACGACTGTGTCGTTTGAGGGTTTTGGTGTGATCAGTCTGCCAGGGCTGGAGCGGTCGGGGTCTGATGTTGCGTGTGGTTAAAGGCGCTAGTGAGTCAAGGGCTGTTGACAGCGCATTGTTGTAGGCGGTCATAGCCAAGTCGGGGCAGGACAGGGGGAGGATGCTGTCATGGAGTTGATCAACTGCGGAGTGGAAGGAGGCAGGGTTAAGGTTGCGGAGGTTACGGCTGGTAGTAGTGTGACATTTGGAGGGGTAGGCGTTGGAGGATGAGGAGATAGAGAAGGTGATCAGGTTGTGGTCAGAGAGAGGGAAGGGGGTGTTAGTGAGGTTGTGGGGAGCGCAGCGGTTGGAGAAGACAAGATCAAGGATATTACCGTCGGAGTGGGTGGTGGATTGTATGCACTGTGCAAGTGCAAAGGAGGAGGTTAAGTGGAGGAGACGGGCTGTGTCCGGGTTGTCGAGGTTGACAGGGATGTTGAAATCCCCAAGGATGATAGTGGGTAGCTCAGAGGAGAGGAAGAAGGGTAGCCAGGAGGAGAAGTCTTCCAGGAAGCGGGGTATGGATCCAGGAGGCCGGTATATCACAGCAATCTTCAGGGGGGTTGGGGAGAATAGTCGGACGCAGTGGGCCTCGAAGGAGGAGAAGGATAGGGAGGGGGGGTTTGGGAGGACTCGGAAGGTGCTCAGCGGTGATAGGAGCAGGCCAACCCCACCACCTTTACGACCGTTGGGCCTGGGTGAGTGGGTCCAGGTGAGACCGCCGTAGGAGAGTGCAGCAGGGGAGGTAGAGTCAGTGGGCTGGATCCAGGTTTCCGTAATCGCCAGGAGGTTGAGGGAGCGGGAAACAAAGAGGTCGTGGATGGCGGTAAGCTTGTTGCACACCGATCGGGCGTTCAGGAGTGCACATGAAAACGGGGGGGAGATTTTAGGGAGCAGGGGGACAGATACTAAGTTGCGGGGGTTGCGGCAGGACGTGGAGGCGGGAGGGTTTTGTGCGGGTGAGGGAGGTGGTGGAGGGCCAGGATTCGGGGAGATGTCCCCCGCGGTTATGAGGAGGAGAAGGGTGAGAAAGGTGGCATGGGAGCGGGATGTGCAGGAGCGTGAGAAACTACTAGTGGAGGTGTTGGGGTCAGTGGGAGAGTGGAGTAATAGGAGGAGGTGGTGGGTGCCATAAATGGGTGAGGGAAGCAGTGAGGGCACAATATACAAATGTTTGGGAGGAGCAGAGGGATATAGTGAATGGATTTTGGGAACAGAGGAGAGGAAAATGAGAAGGAGGAGTGGAAGAGGCATTTTGGGGAGGTGATGAAAGCAATAGTAGGGAGATGATAGCAATGAGGGGGAGATGTACAAGTTTTGGGGTGGAGCAGAGGGGTAAAGAAATGAGATTTGTGAACAGAGGATAGTAATATGAAGAGCAGAAGAGGGGTGTATTATATAAAAGGTACACGGAGTGGGACTCAGGTGTGTAAGAGATGTTTCCCAGGGTGTTTCCTTGCAGTCTGTCCAGCATGCAGTAGAGTTTCTTGCTGTTGTTGTGTCTTCCTGCTGCTTAAGTTCTCCTGCTTCAGTTCAACTGCTGTGTTTAACTGCTCTGCACTCATTCAAAGCCGCACTCCATCATAAGCAGCACCCCCATCAGAGACTGTGCCCCCCATCAGAGATCTCCCCCATGAGCTGAACTAAATTTATAGGGAGATGCTCAAATGAGCATTCAACTCCGCCCCAATTAGAAGCTGATAAGGCTCACATGAATAGGGGGGGATGATTCTTAGGAACCAGGCCACAGTCATAAACCTGAGTGCGCCTAGAGGTGAGGACAAGTCAACAGATACACAGATATAATTACAACATTTGGTGAGAATTTAACAGGAGTCAATGCGTTTGTCTGGTTAAGAGTGGAGGTAGCAGATAAATGCAGTTACCCAAAGAAGAACAGCAGGAGTCAATGCGTTTGTCTGGTTAAGAGTGGAGGTAGCAGATAAATGCAGTTACCCAAAGAAGAACAGCAGGAGTCAATGCGTTTGTCTGGTTAAGAGTGGAGGTAGCAGATAAATGCAGTTACCCAAAGAAGAACAGCAGGAGTCAATGCGTTTGTCTGGTTAAGAGTGGAGGTAGCAGATAAATGCAGTTACCCAAAGAAGAACAGCAGGAGTCAATGCGTTTGTCTGGTTAAGAGTGGAGGTAGCAGATAAATGCAGTTACCCAAAGAAGAACAGCAGGAGTCAATGCGTTTGTCTGGTTAAGAGTGGAGGTAGCAGATAAATGCAGTTACCCAAAGAAGAACAGCAGGAGTCAATGCGTTTGTCTGGTTAAGAGTGGAGGTAGCAGATAAATGCAGTTACCCAAAGAAGAACAGCAGGAGTCAATGCGTTTGTCTGGTTAAGAGTGGAGGTAGCAGATAAATGCAGTTACCCAAAGAAGAACAGCAGGAGTCAATGCGTTTGTCTGGTTAAGAGTGGAGGTAGCAGATAAATGCAGTTACCTGTGAAAGTAGAGAAGGCATAATTAAAGTGCTGTGTTTAACTGCTCTGCACTCATTCAAAGCCGCACTCCATCATAAGCAGCACCCCCATCAGAGACTGTGCCCCCCATGATGTCACATCATCAATAAACACCAATGACCCAGTGCCACTGGAAGCCATGCATGCCAATGCCATCACACTGCCTCCACCATGTTTTACAAATGACGTTGTGTGCTTTGGATCATGAGCTGTTCCAAGCCTTCTCCACACTTTTTTCTTTCCGTCATTCTGGTACAGATTAATCTTAGTTTCATCCGTCCAAAGAATGCGTTTCGATAACTGGTCTGGCTTTTTAGATGTTTTTTTTAGCAAAGTCTAGTCTGGCTTTTCTATTTTTCAGGCTTCTGAATGGTTTGCACCTTGTGGTGAACCCTCTGTATTTGCTCTTGTGTAGTCTTCTCTTGATTGTAGACTTTGACTTTGTCTGGATGTTGTGAATGGGTTTTTCTTTATCATAGAGAGGATCCTGTGATCATCCACCACTGTTGTCTTCCGTGGACATCCATGCCTTTTTTTATGTTGCTGAGCTCAACAGACCATGCTTCTTTCCTCAGAATGTACCAAACTGTTGATTTGGCCACTCCTAATGTTGCTGCTACCTCTCTGATGGATTTGTTTAATTTCTGAAGCCTTACAATGGCCTTTTACACTTGCATGGACAGCTCTTTTGAACGCATGATGTAGGTTCACAGCAATAGATTCCAAATGCAAATACCACACTTAAAATCAACTGCAGACTTTTTACCTGCTTAACTGATGAAGAAATAATGAAGAAGTAGCCCACACCTGGCCATGAAACAGCTTTTGATTCAATTGTCCAATTACTTTTGGTCCCTTGAAAAAGGGGGGATGGCTTTTCTTAAGAGCTGTAATTTCTAAACCCTTCTTACAATTTGGATGTACATACCCTCACATTAAACCTGAGAGAGTGCACTTTCAGCCCATTTCCATTATATAACTATAGCTTGAATATGTTTTAGTCAATACCTGAAAAATCTGAAATTGTGCCTGTGTCCAAATATATATGGACCTTACTGTATGAGGGGAAATGCATAAACAGAGACTACCTGTAGTGTCCATTCAAAGTGCTGCACTGCAGTAATGTACATTAAAGTGTATGTAAACCCAACATTTCATATTCCTGATATGTGCCTGCTGTGCCATGTCTTTGTATGAAAAAAGATCCTGTTCTCTTTGTATTGCTTCTTTGGTATGAAATCCCTGGTGATCCTGCCAGTCCCTCTGCGTTCTTATTAAAAACTGACCACACTAGGCATGAGAGCACAGCATGATCAGATCTGTAGCTGCATGGAGAACTCAGTGTGCTCTCCTCCAATAATCAGACTTGTCCTGACACCCCACCCCCACACAGCCATTCAGTGGGAAGGTCAGTGTACTGCTGTTTCTCCTCCCCCATCGCTCTGATCTCTTTATGCAGTTGAGAACAGAAGGTATGTAATCACTTTTTATATCTATGCACAAATGTTTTGCCTTTCATTTTATATTTAAACTGAATGGGTTGTTTTACAAGGTGAGGGTTTACATATATTTTAAGTGTTGCTGCTGCTGAATGTGCCTTCCCTTTTGAATGCCATAGCAATAAATATGAGTTGCACAGCACTGCAAAGTGTGGTAACGGCCATTTGCTGCCCAACACTATAGAGCTGAAGATCCAATATTTGGTTTGTTTTGGTGCATATGACTTAAGTATTACCCTACCCTTCCCAAAACAGAGATTTCATGTTGGTCATTGCACCTATCCATCATAGATCATAGGCTCAATAGACAGAAGGGCATGGAGCCAATCTTGACTTTAAAGTTTACATATAGCCATTTCTTTGTATAATGTAGAAAAGGATTAGAACCTCTGTCAGGAGTTCATTATTGTGTGCCCTGGCCAGTTAGATTCACCCTCTTGATTTGTCCCATTGACTATTGTCACCAAAACAGAATTTGATGGGAAATCCAAAACTTTACAGTTGTCACCAGAACAAGGGGATGGAAGGGAAAACCTTTGAATGGGGACATCTATTCTGGTAAAAATTGTCCAAGAGAGGAAGTCCCCTTAGTGATTTCCTTTGAAGTCCTATTGCATGTCTGGGACAGGAAGTGAAAGCAAATTTCCCCAATTTGATACAACAAATAATCTGACAGCAGTTTAGACCCTTACATGCTCTATCCAAAACTCAAAAGAGAAAAATGGCCTCTACATATACTTTAGGAGTGCATTCACATCTGCAAATGCACCCTATCTCTGATTAGATACAGGAAATCCAGCGGGGGTTCACACGATTAGCTGCGAGAGACAACATCATTGAAAACAATGGGAGGCTGCCTGCTCCAACAGCTAATAACTCTTGCTCTGCACCCAGGAACGATCATTCACATTGATTCCTGCATGAGAGTTTACATGCAAGTGGGCACAATTAGCTGCAGGCACTGGCAGCTTCCCATTGCTTTTAATGGGGCTGTCTCCTGCAGCTAATCATTGGAAACCCTGCTGGGGTGCAACTTTGCCCATAAAATCAGGAGCTAAAAACACTTAATCTTATTTGAAGGTTACCTCTGATAACATACTTTTTCATTATATGCTAATTTGAAACTGCTCAAATTGGTAAGTGGTTTAATGTAAATGTCCTCTTCACTGGGGACTTGTTCATCATGCTCCTACAACTGTTGAACCTGGACTGTTGGAATTTTTGCACAATACCATGGTCCATATGCTACTATTAGCCTCAAGTAGCTAGAAGCTAAACAGTTTTGGCATGGGACCTCTGTTCTCCAAAATATAGTCCTTGATAGAGAATTCTACATGAAGAACAGACCCACCATGGGGCGGATGAAGAGAAGACTCTTCAAATCTACACTCTCTAGCCACTTTATTAGGTACGCCTGAACAATTGCTTGGTAACACAAATTGCTAATCAGCCAATCACATAGTAGCAACTCAAGTTCAAACCGAGCATCAGAATTTGGAAAAAAAGGAATTTAAGTGACTTTGAACATAGTATGGTGCAGGCAGGCTGGTCTGAGTATTTCAAAAACTGCTGATCTGCTGGGATTTTCATGCAGTGGTAACCATTGACTCCTGCTGCTGTCAATCAAATCCTTTGAACAGAGAGAGAGGGACAGGGCTGAGCCATGCTGTGTGTGTCTATGGACACACAGAGCCTGGCTCTGGAGTCCACACATGCACCTCCCATAGGTAGCAGCTTCCTATAGTAGCACATGGAGAAGAGGAGGAAAAGCCAACAGTGCAGGCAGGAGACCTCAGAGGAGGAGGTTCAGGGCCACTCTGTTCAATACCGTTGCACAAAGCAGTTAAGCCTAACCAAATATCTTTAGCCTTTACCATCACTTTAACAATATATCTCTTGGTTGTTACTGTCTGGAATATACTTGAATGCGTTCATTCAAAATTCAATGATACGTTTTTTTCGAATGGGTGCCTCGCTGCTTCTGAATGCACAATAATAGACCTTGATGTATGATGTGTCTATGAAGAACACTGAGAGCAGAGAAAAAACATCTGAAAAGTGCATAGGGTGGGCTGTTTAATTTTTGCTCCATTTTGAGTAGGCAGCCTTTTTCCCTCTCTGTATAAATGGAAAATGACCTTTAGCATTGGTTATTAACTATTTATTTGTGGATAACGTGTAGCTCCACAGCTGGAGTACCTCACCTTACCCATAACAAACTCAATCTACAGCTCCGCACATCAGAAAATAATTTTATCAAGCTGCAAGAAGCAATGAAAATTGGTAATGTTGGTTGCTGAACACTTTCAGAATTCTGAAAAACGTTTGTAATAATTGTTTTTTTAATCAGATGAATCCTGAAAGCCAGGACCCATAGCAGAGCATTGGGAATGCAATGAAAAGTTGGTTAAAGCCATTTTTGATTGTTCTGCATTCCAACAAAAGACTAAGTAATATAGGGAATATTCTGGAATCACATTATTTTGGCAACACATGTTTAAAGTTAAAAATGTAACTTGTTACATTTAACTCGAACTTTGTGCGAAGTAAAAAATGAAATAAATGACGCAGTCTTTCCCTCACTAATATTTTGTGTCTTTCTAAATCACATCTATTACATCATTTTATTACCTGTTAATCCTGCCAGTAGATCCTGTAAAGGAGTTAAAATGCTGTTTGTTCTGCAGGGAAATTGCACAGCGGTGTTGCCACACTGTGAATAGTTTTAATTGGACAAGGTTTAAGGCCTTATGCACGCTGGAATTTTTTTTCAACTGCTCCTAGGGGTGTCTGGTGTTTTTTTTTTTTTTTCTGTTGCTAAACACCCCTGTACACTAATGTATGTGTTGATGCACACATGGACTTTTAAAAGAGGAGTTTAGAGGCAGAAAAAAAAACACTGCCAGTGCATCCAGAAGCAGCAGAGTTTTGCCAGAAAAAACAAATGATGCCTGTAAATGCTAGAAGTGTTTGGTTCTTGAACGTTAATTGATTTCTATGGGCAGAATAAATTATTATTCTGGCCAATTAAATTAATTAATGCCCAAGTGCTTGACGCTCCATAATGTGCCTAAATGTGCCTAAATCAGCAACATACTTATACAAGCATTTTTTCTGCTAAAACACTGCTGGCAGGAGGAAAGGCTTCTAGGAGAACTGATAAAACATCCTGTGTGCATGAGGCCTAAAATGGACAAACTACAGCAACAAGTTTTCTACTGGAAAAAAATGTTTAAACCATATAAAGCTGATCTTTGTAAGCAGCCGCAGCAATGTTACACGATTTGTACCATCCCTTGTAACTGTCACTTGCTGGAAAGCTCAGCATGCATAAATAGAGAAAATATAAATAAAGGCCTGTGAAATAAAAAATGAATTTATATATTGAATACTATTATAGTGGGTGTAAACCATGTACAATTGTATACAATATTTTGTACTATAGTGAGCCTTTAATATGTTGAATTTATCACAGTATAAAACAGCCTTGCAAGTAGCCCTTCAGATTGTATCTATTTCATTTGATTTTCTGGGTTCCTGGGAATTTTGTAGTTTTTATTTATATTAAGCTGGGTATACACTATGAAAAAATTGGACAACTGGTCATCCGATTTTCCACGAAGGTGCACATCATGATGTAGCCAACAATGGTATTAACCTGCATGAAAATTCTTGAATGACAAAGAAAAATTATTTTTCTTGTGTATGATTTCTATGTTTGTTGCCACCTTCTCCCAGGTCATTCTTTGTTTTTGATCATGCGCGTTTTTCTCTATTTGATTATTTCCATGTGAATACTGTAAACATTGCGTGAAAATCGGACGTTGTGTTCACTCTTCTTACGGAATTTTTCTTCTGATTTTCTTATAGTGTGTACATCTGAAGGGATCATATGAAGTCCAGAAGTGACGAAACGCGTTAGGGATGTGACGTCAAGACGCACGCACGCTAACCGGAAGTGTCGCTGCGGCCATTTTGTTGGTTTGAAACATTGAGATTTCAGCCATTGAATACTGATATATGAGACAAAGATTAACAGAGCTGGAAGTTACTGTTTTTGGATGTAAGTTGCTATTAAATGTAATTCTATGCCTTGGTAATCAGTCTAAAGAGTTTTCTTATCTTTGTGAGGACCTTGGAAATTTAATCCCAGAATTGAAGAAAGGAGAAGAGTTTTTGAATCCATAATGCATACAAATACTCATAGAGGGTAATAGTATTTGGCACTACTGTTTGCTGGGTCACAGAATGTACACATTGTTGGAATGTTCACGGAGTGTTCACAATTTGTGTATTATATAGAGATATATATATTTTTTTTTTTTTGCACATTTTTTGAATGGTTTGTGATTTGCACATAGTAGAGTATTATTATTTATTTAAGGGTAAAGCACTATAGTTTATTTCTTTGTTTTGAGGTGTTTCGTGGAAAATTAGGATTATTATCCTTCGTATTGGATGGAAACTTGGAATTTGGACTTTTTGGATTTTGTTGAACACATTTAGTTTTAAAATATTTATTGGACATTTTTTGATTTTTGATTGGGTGATAATTTAATTTTATTTTATTTTATTTTATTTAATTGTATTTAAATTTTACACAAAAAGGCTTTTTTATTATACTGTACTTTCTAGGGAGAAAGTGTGACTTTTTGGTGGGTTTTATGAGGTTACGTATTTCTTAATGTACTTAATTCTAGGTTTGCTAATGATTATTTGTGCACCACTGATTTTCAAATAAACCTTTATTTTAAAATTTGTACTTCTAAAATGTGTTCATTAGATCGTTTGATAGACTCCATCTTACTTGCTTGCATCATAGTGGATTTCTGGCTTTTCTTGGCTTTTCAAGGAACAAGGCAATAAACAGAAGAGAGAATACTGGAAAAATGATTTTGAGAAATGTCTCCAAATGTCTAAATGGTTAAGTTTTCAAATTTTGCAAAGTTCTGAAAAGTTGTTGGACAAGACTCCTGCTGTCTTTGTCTTTGTTAAGTTATCTTGTCTTCCCGTTCTTTCTTATAAAAGCTGTACATTACACAGATCCTTTGCTCTGTCACACCAGCAGCATTTCCAATATTCTCGGCGAGGTTAGCGCTACTGAATGAATGTCTTGCTGTCTAAGTTTTGTGAATTGATTAATGAGCATATGTTGAAGATTTCAAATTGCTGCTCCAAGTGCAACAGAATATAAATGCCACATTTGAAATGTTCCAAAATACAAACCGGAGCCAATATGCCATTTCACAGCTGCGTTTCAGCAAAAAAAAGTCACAAGGCCAGCCACCTGGATAAGCCCATTTCATGCCAGTGGTTTTATCTCTACCTATGCCCACTAAAACACAGAAATATCAATTACCAGAAAGGACAGCTCCCTTTTTTCTGTACACCTTAGAAATATTCCAAGCCCTGTAACAATAGAATACCAGTACATACACATATGACATTATCTTAACTTCTGCCAAATGCATGTTTGAAATGACAGCTTTTTAATTCAAATGCAATAAAATGGTTTACATATCAGAAATTGTAATACATTGCACTGCTCTTTTGAGGTTTTTATGAAATAATTTAATTAGAGAGAAGTAGATTTAATGAATATTGTGTGTCAGTCTATGAAATAAGTCACAGCAGTATACACTATTAGTGAACATTTCCATTTACAGTATTATAAAGTTTAAATAAGTACTTGCAATCTTCTTTGTTTGAAATTCCTTTTGTTTGCTTGATATTTGAAAGCATCTTGTTTAAAGTGAATCTAAAAGTGAAGAATCAATTGCTGCCATGGTGCAAGTGTTATAAAAGATACTGGGAGAGCAAATGCTGGTAAGTATCGATAAGCTGCCAGTTCAGACAGAATTTTGCTTTTTTGGAGATTCAGCAAACAAACTTAATTGGTATTTGGCAGAGACGAACCTCAGGCTGCATTTGGAAGTAATACATTTAGTAGCAGTATTACTGCTGCTGCTAAATTTGACAGCTTCTCCTCAGTCTTGTTGTTAGGAACCTGGCAACTGATGTCATCCTAACAACCACAACTCATTACTGCCTAGCTAATTCAGCTGTCAGCTGCGGATGGGGGGGGGGCAGTATCTGGGGGTCACTTATTGTTAAAAGGATACGTTTACCTGTCTTAACATATTCAGGGTGCAACATGTAACATGTTACAATCAGACCGGCCCCCACTCTCCCTACTCCCTCACTTTGACAGCTAGTGGGGGATCTTCTCCCCCCCGCAAAAGTTTTTTAAAATGCGGCCGGACAGGAGAAGTCCACCTGGCCACGGCACACATTCACAGTCAGTTTGTAGTCCTCAAAGAACTACCACGGCACTGTGGATCGCTGTGGTAGTTCATTCATTCTTCCTGTTAGTATACTGTATCTGCTTGCTTGTACATCCTGTCCAGGCAAACAGATATACTGACAGATCTGCAAGAGACCAGCATGGCACCAACAATCTGCTGATCACTGGTGCAATGCTTTACAGGCTCCTGTAGACAAAAATAATAAATGCACATTTTTTTAACTGCAAAAAAATGTGGATTTATTGTTTTTTTACTAAAAGGTGAACTTATCCTTTAAAGAGGGCTTCCAGATGATGATATGCTCTACCTGCAGCTCCCAAAAACCACCCAACCAGGTGTTATGTTCTTATGTTCTCATCAACGTTGGGTCAATGTGCCTAGCAAGAGTCTCCCCCCTATTAAAGCATGTGGCTTAATATTGTTCAGGAGTGGGAGGAGCACACTCATCATCTTCATTTCCTGGCCTTTCAGGCTGAATGGTCAGATAAGGGTTTGGCATGTATTGTTTTTATTTTTTATTTGCATGGGTTTCCTCCTTAAAATACATACCAGACTTAAAGGGACTCCACACTGTTTTCCCAATCCCCCAGACAAGTTAATTAAAGGAATTTTTATTGTTGTTCTTTGATCAATACCAAAATTACTGCTCCTCACCAAATCTTTTTTTTGCTTTGTTTCATGTTCCCTGGGCTGTGCTCAGTCCCCTGTGCCATTAATTTCAATAATCCCTTGTCTATAAGCCTAATGGCCTAAAATAGCCATTACTGGTTATTAACAATTGGCACCAACTGACTTGAGTTTTGGATTCGGCACCCGAGCTTTAGCAAAGATTGCCAAACTGACCTCAATCTGAACTCGGAATCTTTGCTATTGGTACCGAAAGTGCCTGAAAGAACAATTGGCAAGGTAAAGACAGGTGGGTTTCCTCCACAAATGCATTCACCTGTGGTTTTAGAGATGGCAGTTTCTGAATGTGATGGTGGAAGTTTATAGCCACAAGTTTCAAGAACCAATCATTGCACTTCAAGGAACTGTCACTGTGTTTCATTGTGATTTGGGCTGCTTCTAGTCAATTCACTACAAAAAAAGGAAACTAATGCATTTGTTAAATAAGTTGTGGTCTAGCCATAAGCTATTTAAGAAATGTGAATAGCTGGTTGTTAAGGAGCTGCCATGTCCTTGAAAACCATCCTACAATCTTCTGTTATCTCGGGCTTCCCTGCTGACAGCCGAATGTAAAAAAAATACAGACAGTAAAAATAAAGTGTATGCCCCCCCATCCAAACCTCACCAGGTTCTTCAGGTCTGGAGGTCTGGTATGGATTCTGGGGATAACCGCATGCTAAAAATTAAAAAAAAAATGTTGTGAGGGTTCCTCGCCCCAAAATTCATACCAGACCCTTATCTGAACATGCAGCCCAGCAGGCGAGGAAAGGAGGGGGACAAGCATGCACCCCTTGGTGAGGACAAGGGCCTCTTCCCCACAACCCTGGCCCAGTGATTGTGGACATGCATGGGGTGACGTATTGGAATCTGTAAGCTCCTTTAACAAAGGAGCCCCAAGATCCCACCATCCATGTGACTGAGTAAGGGGTACATATTAGACACTGCTTCCCCTCCACTGATATAAACAAAGGGGGCACCCAGCATCATTGACTATACATGGAAATGTCAATATATGTTCAATAACATCACTGGGTGGCCACACCCTCTTAGAACATCATTGACCAAATATGTACGGATGTGCCCATGTATGACTGAGCGATTGTGTCAGCAGGTGGTGTTTTGTTTTGTTTTTTTGCAGGCGTCATTTATCGTGATTGGCGATGGATGTACATCAGGGAAATTTTAAAAACTTTTTTAATAAAGGAATGTCAAAGGTTTTGGTGTGTTTCTTTCTACGGCACATTCTATTTTTTGATGCATGTGTAGGGGTACTATTTATGGTCAAAGAGGGCTTCCAGATTCTAATAAGTCACTTCCTGATCAACCACCAGACTAGGATTGTGGGGAAGAGGCCCTTGTCCTTATCAACATGGGGACACCGTGCTTTGCCAGGACCCAGCCAAGCCTTGTTGAAGGTGTGTGGCCTAGTATGGTTTTGGAGGGGGCTACATATAGGCTCATTCACAGGTGTCTTCAGTGACCAGTCTATGGGTGTTATTTTTGTTGTTTTTATTTTTGGAGAACTTGGAGAATGAGTAGGATATTCCGAAAACAGCTATGTACATTTGAGGACTAATATTAAGGATAAGCAATGTTGTAGTCCTTGCTTGAATCAAACAGTGGGCTTCAGCTTAAGTAGTAGTAGTAGTAATTTCTTTAGAGCCCTGGAGCAGTGTCCCTTTAAGAAGTAGTTCAGGTGAACAAAGTTCTTCGGAACACCAACCAGTGTTCCCTTTGACAGACCCACAGCTGACTTCCTAGCACCAGATTGGGGGGTTAAACAGCATAGTCTCATTTAGGGATGTCTGTACTCACAAAGCCCAAGAGCAGCTGGATGTCTTCCTCCATGATACCAGACCAGATCTTCAGAAGACAGGCCCTCAGTCAGCATAGCAGAACCTGGGTCTCAGCATTCAGGCCAACAGGTCACCCACCTGAGGCCGCATGGCAGTAGTTGCCTGGGAGGGCAATGTGCCCTCTCCCAGGCTGGACCAATCCTGGAAAGGAAAAGACCCCGAGTCCAGTGTGCTCACTGAATATATACAGTTACCCAGCATGCCATTAGAGCCAGTCTCTCTGGGAAAGGCTGAGGATGTCAATATTCATGCTCGCTGCTGCATAGCTCCACACATATGATCTAGAAACTTCCCAAGTTTCCTATATGGACAGGGAGCTATCAGCCTGACAGCAGCTGATCACACTGAACAGACCCAACTAACAGAACAACATATCACTGATGCAGTGTGCCAGTTATACTTTTACCTAGCAACAAATTGCAATCACATTGACTACAGTGTGTTAACTCATTTTACCTATCCAAAACTAAAGCTAACTATCTAAACCTAGCACCTACCTAGGAGGGTCCTACATCTGCATTTGGTATCCCTTACAATATGTGTATTAGCACAGTATAGGTAAACTTCACTTTTTGACCTCATCTCAGGATATATATATGACATTCCCATAGAACTCATTATCAGCCAGGGCTCAAAAGAATTGAATGATGCCCGCTATCATTCAACATGGAAGAGACCTGTGACAATGAACAAGGGAAGAAACAAGGAATATTGGTGCAGTGCACAGTGTATAAAGAGTGAGAACTGCTTGAGCGCCTTTTTATAATGAGGGACAGAGAGCCTATAACTAGAAATAAAAAACATTTGAAGTTCTACTTTAAATTTTTATCAATGAGCCAGCTCTCATTCAGTATAGCCAGTAATGTATTTTGCTTAATTAAATAGTGGTCATAGTATTCTAATGTAGCCTCAGTATCACAATGTTTTTTTCAAATGTATAGTAAACCTGTCAGAAGCATGGAAAAATCAAACTGAGCATATGATGGCAAAATACACAGGCATGAGTTACTTGCATTTCACAATGACCAGCAGATCTGGAGCTGGAGCCACAAGCAACTTAACGTTTCACGTAAAACTTGATCTTGCTCTGCCTTCCCCCATCTTTATCAGTGTCCATATTGGTCCATGGTGTCATCCTCACTGACGAATGTGGAGGTACAGAAGTTGGATAGGTGGTGCCAATTAGGAACTTTAAATGCAAAGTTTAAAGTAGAACTAAAATCAAAACTTTTTTTTTCATTTTGGACAAAGTACAGGAGGGTTTTATATTTCCTGTCACTTTTTTATGTTTGCTATCTTCATCCCATTAGAGAGATTTACCTTCACTTGCTGTTCCATAACCAAAACAGGAAGCAAGAGAAAATCCCTGCAAATTAAAGGTATCCCTTGGGCCCTCAGGTCACAAGAACAAGTACCCCATTTTGGGGACAATCCAAAATTTGGAATTTTCTATTACTTTCACCTTTGATGATAATGGTAAACAGAACAAACAGAGAAGGGGAATCTCCCTAAAAGGAGATTGCTATCTTCATCCCATTAGAGAGATTTACCTTCACTTGCTGTTCCATAACCAAAACAGGAAGCGAGAGAAAAACCCTGCAAATTAATGGTATCCCTTGGGCCCTCAGGTCACAAGAACAAGTACCCTATTTTGGGGACAATCCAAAATTTGGAATTTTCTTTTACAAACAGAATTTTCTGAACAAACAGAGAAGGGGAATCTCCCTAAAAGGGACATAGACAGCAATAAAAACCTAATAGGTTGTCTAATCCCTCTCCACTCTGTGCAAAACTAAAACTAAAAAATGTTGCCTTTAGTTACACTTTACATTTCCATAGACATTCAGTGGCTGTGGCCTTTAGCTCTGTCTCCACTGATCTTTGACATATTTATTCACTGAGAGTAGCCTCTTTGAGTATTTGTTTTCATGCATCAGATTAGTGACATTTTTATCATAGAAGAAAACTAAAGATAGCATATAGCTTCAAAAGGCTGTTTTAACTTGGTACAAAAAAAACTTTACTGATGGATTCAGTCAAATGATTAATCTTCAGGTGAAAGGAATTGCTCGAATTTGTTTTCTTTAAAAGTTTATCCATAGGAAAAGCCATCAGTTCATTATGCTGACATGCTGCCGAATATTCTAATCTGCTTTGTTCCATTAACTAACAGAGTTGGATGTTGCTCAAGGTTCCTAAGTCTGCAGGGCTTTGGTAACAGATTCTTTCCAGAAGTAAAATTAAAGTAAATCCAAATCATTTTCTTCAGCTCTATGACATTTTTCAGGCTTCTTATAGATTTGTGCCTTTGAATGGATTCAGTAAAAATACTTCTTGCATATTTGTAGATTTTTGAAAACCATAAAATATAAACAAATTACCCTTCAGCTTAAATTCTCCTGGTCTAATTCTGGGATATGTATACACAGAAATCACACAGAAATGTACAACGTATTCAGCAATCCCTGTCTGGAAAAGGTCAAACATAAAAAAAATTCCAAGCAGAAGACCCTTGTATGTATTGTGTATATGTATATGCTGTACATATATATATGTTTGCTCAAGAACATTTTACTGAGCAAAACCATATAAACGAGTGACCTATCCTTAATGCATTTATTATTTAATGGTTTAATAAACATGAAGGATAAAGGTAACGTCACTGAAAAAAAAAATCTGCAAAAAACGTTTAACCATTGGTTGAAATACTTTGTTTTGTGTAGATTTCCCTTAATCTGTTATGCTTATTGAAGCCTTGGAATATATATATTTTAAGTCTGTGGAGGTGGGAGGTAAGGAGTATTTTTTTTTTTACATACACTTTATCTACCCATCTGTTAGGGTTTACTGATAAAATGGAGGTGTGGGTGGAATTTTTTTTCATCTTTACAAACTCTGTATCTGTACAAAAGAATTGAAAAGCAATAACACTATACTTTACAAATGAAGGGTGATATTATTTCTAGACAGATCTAAACTATACCAGATTTTACTCAAAAAACTGTTATTAAACAAAGAGAAGCCAACATGATGGAGATGTATAAAAACACTTCTACTTTGAGAGATGTAGACAGCTAATGAGGCACACCAGCCTACATGTGCACATGACCTAACTTTGCTTAGCCTACTAAAACAAAAATATTCATAATGTGACCATTACTGACCCAGATCTATTGCACTGAATAATTATTTGACAGAGAACTACATTTAGGATTGAGGAACAACATAACGGCATGTCACACCACCAGGCTACTAGTGAATGCCCCTCGCCACATTTTTTTCAGGGTATGACTTTACCACTCAGCATCTTTAGTCATACAAATTCTCTTTTTGAGCATGAATAGGAATTTCAAGTAAACTCAAATTTCCTGGGCTATGTGAACTTCCGGATAGAACTATAGGCAAAACTTTTTTTTATCATTGGATATAGTAAGGGAGGGTGATAGCCCCTATCAGTTTATTTTTTGCCATCTATATCCTATTGGGGAGATTCATTTTCACTTCCTGTTCCAAAGCCAAAACAGGAATTGAGAAATAATCCTCACAAATTAAGGGAATTCCTTTCCCTCCTATTACTTTTCTAAAGACAACCCAAAATGTGGGGTTTTCTCTACTGTCACTTTCAATTATAATGGTAAATGGGACAAATAGAGAGGGTGAATCTCACTAAAGAGGGCACAAGCCGCAATAAAAACCCAATAGATGTTCTAATCTCCACTTTTTCCAAACTAAAAATAAAGTTCTGCCTTTAGTTATACTTTCAGTAAATTAACCCATCAAAATATCAAGTGCTAGTAACCTGTGGTGCTAATGGGACAAGATATGTGAAAAATAGGGATAAGCAAATTTGCGCTTGAGTTTGCATTTGAGTTCAGTTCTTCAACAGTCTCGGGAATCTCGCTTGAAGTTCAGGAAGTTTGTGCTAAATTTTATGGGGGGGGGCTTGCTATTCAATTCTAGCCATTTGTAGGGCTAATAAGCAAGCCTTTTTCAATCAAAAGAGATGTGATGCCAAGCACTGCCATGGAGGTCATGTACCAAAAAACAGTAATAAATGAAAAGAAAAAAGAAACGTATCTCTCCCGGAGAAAGTCTACACGATTAATCAAATCAGTGATATTGATTAATTAATTAATTAATCAACATACCACAGTGTCTCCAGCCTTTTATAGTGCTAATGAGCATGAAAAAAATTAATAAATATATCCACACTAACTTGTTTAATTTCCTGAATCCGTTACTCTATGTAGAGATTTTTAAGCATAATAAAATTGTATGAAAGTATGGATCACGAAACGAAAAAATAAAATTATTTAACAATCAAGTCATTAACAATCACATACTGTATATCAGTCTGAGTTACTGTAAAACATAGATAAAGTTAGATTAAAATACTCTAACTACAACAGTAATTAGTAGAGCTAAAGATTTAGGCCTAGGAACTAAGAGGCGTAAGATAATTTACTTCTTACTCTAAAAATTTACCGCCACTGTACAGAGTAAAACCATTTGGACTAAGGTGTCCTTTTATCAAGCAGCGGTAAATGACCACTGCTCAGTTCTCCGGCATTCTTAAAGCAGAGCGTTCTCTTCTGAATGCCTTTTTATGAAGCAGAGTAGTTTGCCTCTCTGAATGAAGAGAGAAGCGATCTACAAAAGCTTTGAACGCTGTTAAACGGCTGCTGTTACTATAATCTCACGAGATTACAGTAAGAGACCAGTCAAACACCATTTACTAAGCAGTGGTAAATTACCGCTGCTTCGTTTGTGGTTCCCCCGATTCTCCAGCTCTGGGCTGGAGAATCTGGAGAGAGAACACAGATCGCTAGTGAAGGGCTGACATCGCTCCTTCATACACTGGTCATCTGTGTGCTCAGATGATCAGAACATGTTTCCTAAACCACTAATAATCGGAGATCAGCAACGATCCTCAGGATCGTCGCTGATCTCTGTTTCAGAAAAGGACACCTAAACTAGCAGACAACCAGGTCCCCCCAAGTAGACTTTTTCCTCGGATTCTTCTGCAGAAGAATGAAAGAGGTCAAGTCTATGTTACTGGCTGTGCTAAAAAAGCTTCATTTAATTACAAGATTCTTAAGTGGGGAAGGAAGACCGGGGTGAAGATGTAATCCCTGTCAGCTGTGACATTATTATTATTATTATACAGGATTTATATAGCGCCAACAGTTTGCTCAGCGCTTTATATATAATGGGAGACAATACAGCAACAATACAGTTCAATACAAGAGGGTTAGGAGGGCTCTGCTCGTTGGAGCTTACAATCTAAGAGATTAGCATTCCTAAGTGAGGCCTAGTCGTTACTGCTCACCTCCACCATCACAAGACTGAGCTCTTTCTCTGATTCAAACCCCCTCACATGCTCTTTCTCTTCTCTGATGCAGTAGCTCTGAGCTCAGAGTTTGAGAGCTCACTCCTGTGATGGAAGAAGTGAGTATTAATGACTAGACCTCACTTAGCAATCTCTTAGCAAGATCCTGAGAGTATTCCAGGCAGGCCTCAGGAAGTACATAAATGGCCTACACCTAAAGCGAGAGCATTTCAACTTTAGTCAGAGCTGCACAGTTTGTTTTTATCTACAGATACCCCTTATTTGCATAAGCAGTTTTTTGGTAAAGGTGAACTAACAATTTAAGGGTGTGTGTGTTGATAACTTTCTGGATGTATAACCAGATATGTAGATTTCTATCTAATCTATATTTTAAGATAAGTGAGAAAGTATTACCAATTCACATTTTCTAATAAAAGTCAAATAATTTAATATGTTCAACACAAAAACTAAACACAGTAACTTATTTTCTTATATTTAAAAGTTAACAATTTACATTTTTTTTAAGGAAGATAAAAATAATCTTTATAATTGTGGATATGTTTGGATATAACCAAACCACTTTTAAACTACTAGTGGTTACCATGGTGACTGATTCATTCAGAGACTTTACAAAACGATAGAAAAATGACTTTCCTTTGCACTGAACAATTTATCACAATCGCAATGAACTACGGGTTACAGAGACTCCTGTTGTTAAAGCTGGGAAGGTTAAAGGGCAAAAGAGGTTGTGTAAAAGCAATTAGGTATATATTTGGCCATCATCTATCACTACTTAATTATCATATCGTGGCAGATTCTAGCTAGGATGGATGAAATGGTCTTAACAGCAGTAGGTAACTCATTATATTAAAGATGAATGTACTATTGGATATTCCAAACAATTCCAGAAACACAAAAGCAAGCATATGCAAAAGCTAATATATGAGAAGTGAGCATCACTGCCCTCTTTGTGCACTTTGCCATTTACGAAGTGCATGGTGACTCTTAGAGCAACCTCTCCAATGCAGAGGGAGCTAGAAGTACAGCTCCCATAATAATATCCAGGAATACGGAACATAAAGTTTGTAGGTACTTTTGGACAAGCACATTATTCATCAAAAATGGGTAGAAGTAAACATTTATTGAGATATTAGAATCTATGAAAATGATGGTGCTCAGATCTGGGCTTTAACTAATGCAGCTCAGTGTTCATTTGTGTCATTTTCATCCTCCAGGAATTCAGCATTAAAACAAGCATCCAGACAAAAATTACGGTATAAAAATTAATAGTACAATAAAAGATAAAATAAAAAAACTAGCATTTTTGCCTTCAAACTAAATATTTTTTTCTGCAGTACTTTTTTCAGTTGTAAGATTACCTCAATCTGATGTCCAGCATCATTAAATCTAGTGTGATCTAAGGTCATCCTGGACCCACCTTAGCTTGTTACTGGACAAGAGAATCAGCGCAATGATGAGCACATCCCTCTGTCATTTAGAATCCTCCTTCAATCTCAGCACATAAACTGATTGGTTCCTTGTGCTGCTTCTTCCTCTAACAGCTCTTCTTTAAAAGGACTGCAAAGGGCTGCTATCAAATTCAGGTACTTCTGTTTGCATTTAAAAATATATTTAAAAGAGAAGTATGGGAATTCCTTTTTTTCCCAAATCATATTTACCTAGGTGGATGCAGCAACGGTCCGATGCTGCATCTGTCCCCTGCCGGCTCGAAGGGTGAGAACTCAGTAATCACATGACTGCTGAGTTCTCACAGCCGCTGCGAGCAGAGAGCAGTGACTGTCAGTCACTGTCTACTCTGCCCCCCCCCCCTCCATGCTTACTGGAGCGCTGAGCTGTGGAGGGGGAGGGAGCAGCTGGCTCAGGCTCTCAGTGGATCGCTGAAAGGCTGAGCCAGGTGCCATTCCAGACTCTGGGGTGGATCCCAACTTTACATTCAGGATCTTTCCTCAGCCTGGACCGGCTGAGTGACGTCAGCCAACAAAGGGCTTCAGCCTGATGAACTGCACAGCTGTGATCCTCAGGAAAGTACAGCCAAAAGAGCTTTGGCTGTACTTCTCCTTTAAATTTTGTGGTGTATTAATGAGCGATCTGCATTCATTTGCGTATGTTATGTCTGTCTAGGGTACACCTTTAAAGGCATTTCACACTACATCTTTTTCAAGCCTTTAAAGTGGTAGTGAAGTTTGGTAAAAAATGTGCATAGCATACTAGCACATTGTGGAAGACTTACCTGAAAACAAAGTCCCCCCAGAGGCACAATGTCACAGCTGACAGAGATTACATCTCCGCTCGGTCTTCCTTCCGGGTTTGTGGACTCTGGCCATTTGGTTAGCCGAGCTGTGATGACATCACTCCTATGCATGCGAATGAGAGCCATGATTGAGACTCACTATACCATCCCTTCAGAGGGCAGTGCGCATGCACGGGTGACTGCACCGGCTGCAGAAATAGTGAATATCTCCTAAACAGTTCACACATAGCAGATAATTCTTGTACCTACAGGTAAGCTTTATTATAAGCATATAACTGTAGGTATAAGCCACCAAGCAGAGATTACTACCGCTGTAAAGGGCAAGTCTACTAAAGATTTATATTTAAGTGCCGGTTCACATATAGGTGGATTGGATGCAGTTTGAACCTAAGAGAAGATCGTGAGCTAATCCTGTCCTGAACCTAATGTAAACCCAAGATTTACCAGTGAACAACTTCTGTATCAATTAGATGTGAAACTTGAGCTTCAATCCACACTGCACATGTGTGAATCAGCTTAGTCTTTATTACGTTCTACTGTTCAAATTTTATCCATTGAGAAAAAAAGTTAAATCGCTTCCTGGTTTCTTTTACTACATTGAAAAGAAGCAAGAGCTCTCATGCAGTAACAAGAAGAGTGAAATTTTACTCTGGGCAGAAACAGAGCTGGAAGCTCTGTGAGATCTCTCTGCTGGTCTTGTCAAGAAATATAAGATTCCAGCAGGCATTTCAGCCCACCTGACTTCACCTATAACCAAACTATTACTTTTGAGTGGACTGAACTTTTAAACATAACATGAATCCATTTTCTAAAACACTAGTAGGTGGGCGTTCCCGCCACATGAACTTTAAGTCTGAAAGTAGTATAAAACTGCTCTCAGGCATTCAACATTTTCACTCTTTCGCTCTTTCACAATCCTCATTGCCATATAAATGTTCAAAAATGCTACTATACCTATCACTGCTGTGTCTGGATTATTGTTTTATGCTGACCTTAGAGCACTGTAATTCACATTGTACATGGAACAGTAAAAATACTCTAAGTCAAAACTTGCTACTTTAAACCCGGTGTACCACACCACCATTATTCTGATCCTATTTAAGTAAATATATACATGAAATTATAGCATTCCAGTCATAGGTCTTTTTCTCTGTATCTTGGCAGGCAAAATTACCAGCTGTCAGTAAACCTGGATCAAACATCTCGAGCAGGGTAGTCCCCTTGACAACAATGTATGCTCTAGCTTTCAAAGCCTGAAGACATAAAGTAAACCTAACATAAAAAAAATCTGTCCCAGATGAAAATCTAAGCTGTAGAAGAATATACAACATATCTACCCTTTAATCAATACATTTCCAGTCTTTGGAAGAGAGTAACTCCTTTAAAACTGTCCAAGTCACACCCCAGGGCATGTTAGCAAGGACTAAAGCTGTCTTTAGCATAAAACTCAATTTTTATATGGTGATTATAGGAACAGCTTAGTGCAGAAAGTTTGTACTTTCAATGATATCTTTTATTGGCTGTCTTAAAGTGATTGTAAATGCTGACATTTTTATTTAATAAAATAACAAACATGTTATATTTACCTGCTCTGTGCAATGACTTTGCACACAGCAGCCCTGATCATCCTCTTCTTGGGTCCCCTGGCTCCTCCCCCCTGCTGAGTGCCCCAATAGCAAGCCACTTGCTATGAGGGCACTTGTGTGGGCTCACTCGCAAGCTTTGCTCTGTATGTCCATTGGCACCGCCCTGCTCCCGCCTCACAGGCTGTGACTTACATCAATGGATCCTGCTGCTGACTCTGTCCAGTGAGGAGAGAATCCAAAGAACAAAGGTATACCGCTCAGGCAAACAATCCAGATCAATCCACAACAGGTGCAGGCTCTGGCTCGCCACCACACACGATGCAATAGGAAGAAGGGTCAGCCGCACACTGGAGGATAGATGAATAGAGTGTATATTTATTGATCCTTAGTGATTAAGCACAAGATCATGTGAAATGCGTTAACAGGTCCTGTATTCATGTCCTCATGTTTTGTGTGTGCTATGGATCAATACATACACACTATATCCATCTATCCTCCGGTGTGCGGCTGACCCTTCTTCCTATTGCAATGAGGAGAGAGAGAGCCAACAGAGCCAGTTGCACATGGCTGGTTTGAGATCGGGCTCAGGTAAGTATAAGGAGGGGGGGGGGTAGCTGCATGTGGAAGATTTTTTACTTGATTGCAGGAAATGCATTAAGGTAAAAAAAAACCTTCTGCCTTTAAGACCACTTTAAGTTATTAAATATTTCAAGTTAGCCAAAAAAGAATATCACTTAAATTCCAAACTTTCTAATTTATTTGATAGCCAACATGGTAAAGCACTTTGCTACTGGAACAGTTTAGTATAATTTACAATTTAAGATGCTGAAAAGCAAACAAATCTGTGAACCCTAACTGTGTAAACAGTACTGAGGAACACAGGAATAAGTGGGCTTTAGTTACTTTAAACATCTAAGACCCATTTTAATTTACTGAATCCACTGACAAGCAATCATCTGCAGGGCCCCTTCCTATTTAGCACTTGCTGCAAACATTACAGGTGTTTTCACTGCTTTTAACCCCTCCCCTGTCCCACCCAAAATCTCAAGTCCAAGATCTTCAACAGTTCCTAAATATATAGGCAAGTTCTTATGTGTGGTACACTGGTCTAGTACCCTTTAGGACATATACACATAATGCACAAAAAAAAATTACTTAACAATAGATAAAAAGAGAAAAAGGGAAAACGGCAGATCAGTGTGTATCCGAATTCTACAAACAACATCAGTCAATCAGGCATGTAGAATGAATTTTTTATTACATGCTCTTCTGCTTAAATATCACGGCTAGCTACATCTTCATTGATTCCAACTAAAAATGTATTACTGTAAACATTTATCCACCATCAATGACTCACTTCTACTGAGATCATGAATTACATGCCCTGTATTGCTTTCTTTCAAGGTTCCATGTAAAACATACACATATTTTTAGACAGCTTTGTTTCCAACTATTGCTAGAAGCCTTAACCCTTCAGCTAGACATAGACGTATTGTGTTAAAGGGAGGCTGTAGTAGTAACAACACACTCTCAAAACAACATGATCTGGAATATAGTTAAACACTTTTCAATGATTAATGCTTGTGCTGTATTCCGCTGCTGCCGTTCATACCTCCACTGCAAGAAGGTCTCTGTAGAATAACCCAATTCTCTTAAATATATCAGTACTAAGCTTCCACACATAGCTGCAACTTGTTTAACACTCCCTGCAGACAGCCACTGTCAAAGGTCGATAGCATAATATAGAGGTGCTATGGTAAACCATGGTATTACATTTCCTGCATCTATGAGAATATTCTTTTATTATGATGTTCCCTGAGAATAATAGTGAGGCAATATCGTTGGAGAAGGCAAAATCAAATTTGGAAGTAGGTAAAAGATTTGTTCTGTAATATCTATGTACAATTTTGAATATAATGCCCTATCTAAAAAGTAATCAGCATAATGCTATTGATTGCAAAAAAAACTTATATTCTAGGATAATGTTCCTTTACTTAGCATTAAGTCACAAGAGACATGCTGCTGCCTCATACTCTATATTAGCCCTCTTAAAGTGTTACTAAACCCACAACAGTAAAATCAGTCTGTATATGCAGTAAAGCATGCTTGTTATACTCACTGTGGAACCTAAGGGGTTAATCCTCTGTATTGTGTAAAAAGGCCATTTAATCCTGACTTCCCTGCTCCTCATCTTATTCAAATGTCCACGTCTTATTTCCTGATAAGACAGACTGAACCATAACCATTCTGCACATGCAGAATTAGTGTGCATTGCTAGAGAGTTTAGTTTAGTGTGTATTGCTAGGGAGTTTTTTTTCCTTGGGAGAGTGCATGTGATCAGCACAGGGCCAATCAGCACTGTCCAGACAGAGGTCAGGGGTTTTGCATCCTCCTAGAGCAGAAAGAAAGCTCCTCCTACAAGCTTTAGTCAGTGCTCTGCTGAACACTGATAGAAGCCACAGTGTCCCCCTCTTATCTCCTGATAACACATATTGTGTGGAGTCACTCTGCACATGCTCAGTTTGGTGTGTATTGCCAGGGAGTTTTTTTTTCTTGGGGGAGTGCATGTGATCAGCACAGGGCCAATCAGCACTGTCCAGACAGAGGTCAAGGGTCCTGCATCTTCCTAAAGCAAACTGAAAAATCCTCCTACAAGTTTTAACATGTGCTCGGCCGGACACTGATAGAAGTCACAAGACTGCTCTAACTGCTGATGAGAAAAGGTATTTAGCAGTTTATATTTACTAAAATAATTGCACTTCCGTGTTCTGTGTACTGTGGGAGACCAGATATAGAGAATGCAGGGACTTAAGTTTAGTAACACTTTAACACTATTAACTATAGCTTATGCCTGAATTAAAAAAACAAAACAAAAAACACATTACATTATACACTTATATGTTGCAGTGCCATCTCTAGTTGTTTTTAAAATGATAGCATATTTAATAACTAATCATGGACAAATCTACCAGATTGTTACATTCTGTCCATTTGTAGATCTAACAGGCAAACTACTGTAAAAAGGCATAGGCAGGTAGGAACTGCCATAAGGGACATATACCAATGAAAGAACATTTATAAAAATACCATACAACAGGCAGAGGGCCTTTTTATGTGGCTCTGACACTGAAAATACACAAATCCTTTAAAGAACATTCTTGGGGGATGCCTTAAAGCTGTTCATGGGTTTAGGGAACAGTATGATTTTCAAAGACCCAGCGACAGTATACAATGGCAGCTAATGCTGCAACTGAATTTGTTTCCTTTTACAATTAGTTTAGCTTACATACATGACCAGCACCCAGGGGCTTACTGACAACTCATGGGGCCCCCGGGCAATAGGGGATCATGGGGCCCCTATGTCCTTGCCCAAACTCAAAAAAGCCTATGAAAAAGGTACCAGGAGCATCTCATGGGGCACCCTACTGATTCCGGGCCCTCGGGCAGTGCCCGAGTTTCCAAATGGTCAGTCCGCCCCTTCCAGTACCCCAATCTGATTAATTTCAGTTAAAAAAAAAACCTTTATTTCAGGTAATTGTAGTTTAGCCAGGCATATGACCAGCAGGAGAACAGCTATGAATTGCAAGGCTAAGCCCAAATTGTATAGAGACAAAGAAAACAAGCTGAGAACTTACTGAAAAAATAAGTTACTGTAGAGGATACAGCAGTGTAAAACTGGTCTGTTGCAATACAGTCTTAATCAGGGATATTAGGCCAAATTGTACTAGAGATAAAAAACCCAAGCAGATGTTTTACTACAGGAGTGAAAATACTAAAGTTGATACAGTAGTGTAAACTCTGGACAGTAGAAGGGCAATTTTAATGAGCAAGGCTATGACCAAACTTACTAGAAACAAATAGCACAGGTTGTGATGTTACTATAAAAATTAAGATACTGCAGAGGATACAGCAGTGTAAAACAGGTTAGCAGCAGGACAGTTGTAATCAAAGATAACAGGTCTAACTGCTGTATGCCTAACTTTTATTTAATCTGTGGGAATAGAGCGGTGAGTTGAATGTAATTGATATAACATAAGGTGTTTTAAGTGCCCATCTCCACCTTAGGCTATCTCCACCTTTAGCAACATGTTAGATGTTACATCCAAATTTAGCATGTTGCTGAGCACTCCAACCCTCACCTACTTAGCAACAGCAACTGAGAACTTGTTGGCAAGATTGTATCTACAATTTCATATTTTTGTAGATGCAGCATCATCCTTTGCAGCTTATATGGTGCAGGTGAAAGGGATCGTGATCTGATTCTAAATTTGCCTGTATATTCATTTATAGAAGTATTCTCATCCAAACAGAATGTATATCTCTTTTCTATTTTTAACAGAAAAAAGGTGAATATGAATGCATAGTTTTTGTTTTATTTATTCTTGTTAGTTCTGTCTTTCCCTGTTTTTTTTTTGTACTTTATCTGCTTAAGTCATGAGTTTTAATTGTGTTTGAGCTGCTTCATGGGCTCTTTCAATATCAGTTGCTTTGCTTAGAGTAAGATCAGCATCTTGAATTATTAATTTCTTTTGCATGAGGTTGTTTGCTCCAAATACAATTCTGTCACTAATCATTTCATCAATATCAGCGAGGTCAATGCACAATCTCTGGCTTATAGTTTCAGGTATATCACAAGCTGTCCAACCGGTTAAATTACACCTTTTATATTGAATTCTGTTTAAGAATACATCATTATTATTATTATTATACAGGATTTATATAGCGCCAACAGTTTGCTCAGCGCTTTACAAAATAAAGGGAGACAATACAGCAACAATACAGTTCAATACAAGAGGGTTAGGGGGGCCCTGCTCCTTGGTGCTTACAATCTAAGAGGGAGGGGCTGGTGGTACAAAAGGTAATAACTGTGGGGGATGGACTGGTAGAAGGAATAGAAGATTCAGTTATTAGCTGAAGGCAGGATAGGCTTCCCTGAAGAGATACGTTTTCAGAGATCACCTAAAAGTGGGCAGAGTAGGTGATAGTCAGATAGATTGGGGTAGAGAGTTCCAGAGGATGGGAGAATGCATGCAGTATCTGGCTTAAAGTGATATTAAAGCTTCCTTTTTTAATTAAAATAATAAATAGATTATACTTACCTGCTCTGTGCAATGGCTTTGGACAGACCAGCCCCAATCTTCCCCTTCTCTGTTCCTCGCAGGCGCTCCTGACTCCTCCCCTCTGCCCAGTGCCCCTATGGAATGCTACATTCTGGCTCTCTCATCGCTGGATTTAATTGACAGGAGTGGGAGCCAAAGGCTCCTGCCGCTATCAGTTTGCCCAGTAAGGAGGGACAAGGCCCAGGGAGCCGCAGCTCTCGTGCACAACACTGGATCAACATCCGGCTCATGTAAGTATAAGGGGGGGTGAGGAGGGAGTGTGTGACACAGAAAGTTTTGTACCTTAAGGCATAAAATGCACTAAGGTAAAAAATCTTGAGGCTTTAGAGCCACTATAAATTACAGTTGCTTTATTGCTTAATAATTACACCTGCTGTAATAAGCACTGAGCTGCAGTAGGCTTTACCTTATATTTACACATATTTCCATGTTCTGCAATATTCCGTTTTAATGCAAGAATGATGTCAATAATTATCATAAAAGCAGTAGAAACATATTTTTCAAGAGCCATGACTGTCTTATAATGGCATCTCTGTGTACAAATGATATTTCTCATCACTGTCCAATTTTCCAGCAATTGCACTGGTGACAGGAAGGACTTTTTCCAGAATGCCTTTAAATACATTACCTATGAAGCTGAAAAATTGTGCTTAACATTTTTAACACAGAGACTAGAAGAGAAAATTATTTAGAAATGTGCCATCATAATACAAACATGATGAAAGGATAAGTTCAACTTTATTTATTATTATTGTAGGTAAAAAAATGTGCATTTATTATTTTTGTTATTAGGAGCCTGTAAAGCATTGCACCTGTGAGCAACAGATTTCAGGTGCAATCTCAGGCTCCTGCAGCCTGTCAGTGTAGCTGTCTGACCGTACCTCATACAGGCAGTCAGTTACTTAATGACAGTAAGTATATTTGGTGTAAGACCTGCACAATCACTTGCATGTTTTGTAACCATCCATAGAACCATGAATGTTTAGTTTAAGGTCTGCTCTAAAAATGGCCAAAAATGCACTGATTACTTCTATGCCTACATCATTGATGTCAAATGCTTCCTCAACCTCTTCCCTCTTCCTTTTCTTTTTAAGCATTTTAAGCAATTAGAAAGTAAAATAAAAACATTATGTACAATCCCCTTACCCCTCATTAAAAAAGGAAAATCCTAGGGATCCCTAGCTACAACTTGTATCCAGGCAGTCTCATCTCTGAATTCATAAATGTGCTCCCATTTCATTTGTATTCTCAGACGCTATAAAAGTAGTGATGGAAATTGCATTAAAACATTAGTAGCCTCTTCATCAGACTAAGGAATGCAATGGAAATGAGGTCTTTTACCCACTAATTACAATGGCCCTGGTAAATGTAACAAGTAGAATATTTTAAACAAAACCAGCACTCTTGTTTCAGTACTCTGCAAGAAAATCAGTGCATTCTACACAGGCCAAAGAATCAGATTTAAACAGTCATTATATTTGCCTGCTAAGTAACATGCTTTAGAGTTATTTTATTCTGGGAAAAAAATCACAATGATAATACATTATTATCCACGATTTGCATAGATGCATGCTAACAATATTTCATCTATGTAAAACCAGTATGAAGTCCCATTAAAATTTATTGAATCAGAAATGTCTTTCCATATACAGAGGTATAATTAAACTGCTAAATTAGTCTTCATGCTTTTTTTCCCTAAAACATCTTTTTAAATTGTATATCAGCGGGAGTGGTCTCATCTGTTAAATCTCAAGAAACTGACACATCTCTATGATTAAAGTATTCTATCTTTAGTCTGTACATGAAAGAGTGATGATGTTCACAAACTGGTTCAGCTTTAACAAGATACACTGTAGCATTCAACATGTTTGTTAACTGTACAAACTCAATCACAACAGAACTCAGATTTAATGGAAAAGCAATTCAATCCAGATAAAATGCAGTTCAAAAATGACCACCTGAAAATATTCTGTCTGTACTAACCTATCCACCACAACAAAGTTTCCAACTCATGCCCTACAGTCACAACTAGAGTTCACATTTGTGGATATCTAAATCACTTTGCTCAGACAGAAATGACTCCAGTTGTGCACGTTAGGGTTACCTTCAAAGTGTGCACTGTTGGTAGGATTAGACAAGTTTAGGACAACTACACTACATTGCCAAAAGTATTGGGACACCTGCCTTTACACGCACATGAACTTCAATGACATCCCAGTCTTAGCCTGTAGTAATATTGAGTTGGTCCACCCTTTGCAGCTATAACAGCTTCAGCTCTACTGGGGAAGCTGTCCACAAGGTTTAGGAGTGTATCTATGGGAATGCTTGACCATTCTTCCAGAAGCACATTGTGAGGGCAGGCACTGATGTCAGATGAGAAGGCCTGACTCAAAGTCTCCATTCTATTTCATCCCAAAGGCGTTCTATAAGGTTGAGGTCAGGACTCTGTGCAAGTCATTTAAGTTCCTCCACCCCAAACTCACTCATCCATGTATTTATGGACCTTGCTTTGTGCAGTGGTGTGCAGTCATGTTGGAACAGGAAGGGACCATACCCAAACTGTTCCCACAAAGTTGAGAGCATGAAATTGTCTAAAATGTCTTGGTATGCTGACATCTTAAGAGTTCCCTTCACTGGAACTAAGGAGCTAAGCCCAACCCTTGAAAAACAACCCCACACCATATCCCCCCCCCTCCACCAAACTTTACACCTGGCACAATGCAGTCAGACAAGTACCGTTTTACTGTCAACCACCAAACCCAGACATATGCATCTGATTGCCAGAGAAAGAAGTGTGATTCATCACTCCAGAGAACACATCTCCACTTCTCTAGAGTCCAGAGGCAGCGTGCTATACACAACTGCATTCGACGCTTTGCATTGCACTTGGTGATGTAAAGCTTGGATGCAGCTGATTGGCCATGGAAATCCGTTTCATGACACTCTCTATGCACTGCTGTTGTGCTAATCTGAAGGCCACATGAAGTTTGGAGGTCTTTAGCTATTGACTCTGCAGACAGCTGGCGACTTCTGCGCACTGCGCACTTCAGCATGCTCTGTCATTTTATGTGGCCTACCACATCATGGCTGAGTTGCTGTTGTTCCCAGTTCCTTCCACTTTGTTATAATACCACTCACGGTTGACCGTGGAATATTTAGTAGCAAGATAATGTCTGGGATGGACTTATTGCACAAGAGGCAACCTATTACGGTACCATGCTTGAATTCACTGAGCTCCTGAGAGAGACCTATGTATTCTTTAACAAATATGTTTAACAAATATTCTTTAACAAGTGTACATATTGAGAGTGACCCATTGTTTTGCAAATGTTTGAAGAAGCAGTCTGCATGCCTAGGTGCTTGATTTTATACACTTGTGGCCATGGAGGTGATTGGAACACCTGAATCCAATGATTTGGAGGGGTATCCCAATACTTTTGTCAATATAGTGTATATTGTATGAGGCTGTCAAAACCTGCCATGCCATTTCCTTGTTTGACATGCTGCTGGCACTCGTCTCCCATGGCAGTCAGCATGTGATCCTGGTAGCCACCAGCAGTTGTCTCCCTGCAGTCATTGAACTGGACTTTTGTCATTAGTCACCCCCCTGGTTGCTGGGTGAAATTATAGACCCAACCTTCGATTAAGTGATCCAACAATTTGCCTGTTTCCCTAATGCATTCTGCTACATCTCTTTGGCCTGGCGCTTTTTACCTTGCTTTACCTGCTCTTCTCTACTCCTGTTCAGCCCTGCTTGACCTCTGTTTTTTACCCTGCTCATATGGCATAGTTTGTACATAATATAACTTGCTGGAGTGTTGTATTAGATTGTTTTCCTGTTTTCCTTTTGTGTTTTGCTTGCTTGTTTCAATATTTGTTGCTCTGTTTGCCTTTCTCTTTCTCACTGTAAACAGTCATATTACACATATTCTAGATAATGCCTCATCCGGTAACAAGTCTGGTCACACCCGTTACAACACGATTCTAGCATCAGTTTCCAAGTCCTAATACTAGCATATAACCCTAAAAATAGCAAACTAGCAAAAAAAATGGAAAAAAGATAACAGGAATAAAAGTTGATGCCCGTATTGGCCAACTCATTCCATATTATAGTTTCAGAGGACATAAAAAAATAATTTAACAGATCACCAAAGATTGAAACTCTGATATCGAGCTAAGCCTTTTTCTACAATTTATACAAATAGCCATTCAATTAAAAAGGCTGTCGTTTTTCTGAAACTGCATTTGGGTTATGTTATGGCACATCAGATGAAAATTATTGAGTACAATCTTTGATACTTTTTTGATATTGGCTACAGTCACCTTAGACTCTGCGATTGTGTTTTATATGCATGCACTCAGGATAGTTTCTAGGGCTGTCTCTGCTCAAGGCATAACTAAAATATCCCTCCATTGGCAACCACTGAGCTCAAACCCTTCCGTATGTGGAAGCCTGAGATCACCAATCAGCCGACTTGGCAAAAGCAAAAAGAAGACAGCTTATCTTCAGCAGGGGAAAAAAACAAACAAAATAGTGCAGCCACTTTTGGCACACCACAAATAAATTATGGCTCACCATTAGTAACACTCATCCTTTTTAAAAACATTTTTAAAGCCCTCACCTGTTCCAGAAGTCCAGAAAAGCCACAAGAGCTTTGCAGAGTCTCAGCCGATCAACAGCCTACAGTCCTCTCACAACTGATACTGTTCCATCATGCACCTCATAGACACCTGCTAACAGTTTTTTTTTTCATTTTCAGCACTTCCAGGACAAACGTCCTTGCAGTTAGAGTTGGAGGCTCTTTCTCACCCACCCCCTGAACTTTCAAATTATGGGTCCTAAATGAGGACATAAAAGTTCTGAGAGAACTGAAATCAGTTTTCTCCTCTGCAAATGGACCACCTTGGAAGCCCTCATCCTGGTTAGTTTATTCCAAAAATGATTTTTTAAAATAATTTCCAGGACCCAGTCTTGGTATCCTATGTACTGTATACATATTCTACATCACTGTATACAGGAGTGGGATATGGTGTTAAAGAGACAAAAATGTAAAAAGTTTCACCTGAAATACTTCCAAATTGTTAGTCTGAGAATAGTATCCTAAATGTATCTCTTGCAATCATTTATCTCAAATGCAGAAGCAAGTCTCCGCTCCCCCTATATTTTACACCTCCCAAATGTAATCATTATTCTTTTCTATTGTGGTCATTAGTCATATATACTAGAGAATAAGTGGAATACCACACAATCTCAATAACTACATTATTTATCAGTATAGAATATTAAACTTTACCATAACTGCAAAGTAAATAATAAAAGATTACCACTGACAGGGCGCTAGTAGTAGCTGTACTCTGTGCATTGCTCTTCACCTTCATAGAAGCTAGTATGTGTTTAGAAAAAAAAAAAACCTTCCATGCTACCAACATGCCGAAAGCAAAAACCTTGCCTCCAAACTTTAAGTAGATAATTAATACAGTTCACTGAGTTTCCATTCAATTTTGCACCAAATCAAACAGAAACCACATTCTCAAAGTGTCATTATGCAAAAATAAAGATACTTGCATCAATACTTTGACATCCCATTACAAAGAGGCTCATTTTTCATAGATAAGGCTCATTACACAGAAGCGATATTATGTATTCGACTGCTTAAAAACATGGTTTAGGCGGTTATGCAAGATTTTTGATTATTCTATTGAGTTTAAACAGCATGCTGAGCTATTATTCATAATAAAACTACATATATTGAATATTTTTCCTCCTAATAGTATAGTTTAACCAACAACAAAGAAAACAGAAATATATTATGTGGCATTTCACAGAGACAAAACTGGCAGGAAGATTTACATGATTCATTTATTTGAGTGTCTGTGATGTGTTCCAAAATCAAACATCACTCAGTCTGGTGTAAATTACATAGCAGTTATCAAGTGAACAACATGGATATCAAATCCAATGTTATAATATGAGAAACTCTTGCCTTTTTATGAGCAGAATGTAAACATTAAACAAATAAAAGTCAGTTTGAAGTTAGGATCGTTAGTGTTTGTTAGAGGAAAAACAACCATTAGGGGTTTTTAATCTCTTAGTGCCTCTTCTGCCCAGAAGATGTGTATCTGTCTCTGCTACTCTAAAAGCTCCTTGACACTAAAAGATCAATATTTAACTGCAATATCTAAAAATGTATCTAAATATGTAAATATATAATAATATATGCTATCTAAATATGTTTCCGTTCACCTAAAGTTAAAACAATCCTAAGCCTGTGTCATGATTCATTGGAAATCCACCTCACCCCCACAGTTAGTCGATGGATAAATTCTCTCAACTACATTATGTACATGGAGGAGCTAGCCCGTTTCAAAAACTTGGTTTTACTGGACCCAATTCACCTTCTCTGATAAGTACAAAGAGCTCTTGGAGGGTGGCTCCACAGTAGTGAAATCCCCTGGAACCTGGGAAGAGAGTTCCATCCTTCCTCTTTCCTTTCCCTCCCTTTTTCCACCCCCCCCTTTTTTTTCTTTCTTCTCCTCTCTTTATCTCTCTCTCTTTTCTTGGTCCTTTCTTTCTTTCTCTCATTGTATCTCCAAAGATTTCTCTTTGGAAGGGTACCTGCAACCCCCTGCCAGCAACATCTGTTTTCCTTAGCCTCTTATCGTATCATTACCCCTTGGCAGATCTATGACACAAGGTCTGATTCAGGGCTAATTCTCTCTAGACAGCCTCATTCTTTTGAACCACATTCTGCCTACCCAATAGGATGTTCTATTTGTTTTAATTTTAGTTTGCATTCTGTATTGACCTTGGACTGTCATATTGGACACAACCAGTAGTTTTTCGTGGCCTTCTGTCACAATAATTATATTGGTCCAAGCTGGACCAATGTAACTATGTAACTGCCATAGCTTTAATAATCCAAAGTTTTAATTGCTGATCAGCCTGTATGTGCAGGTGTAATATGGACTTTCTATGTGAAAAAACAAAAATATCTGGGTTTTTTTTTTTACAGCAACCATACACTTCCTTTCATTTCTAAAGAATACTAGAACAATGACCTCTGAAAGCTGAATGGCTGCTGTACATAGCACACTTTTCTTGTCAATACTCTAGCCACCTACAATGGGTAATGAGCAGCAATGAAGATTTATCTCAGATACAGGTATAGTCTCTTGTGAGAAAGACAGCAACTCACACTGAAATAAATACATAGGCTGTGAATTGAACTGCAGTTTCAGAAAAGAGTCTTTCTGGTTTCTAGTACTCAACAATAAAGCCAGAACTATACCTTGTCAAATCCATTGTAGTTATCTTCTATGATTGTAAATATGTATGAGACTGAAGTTTTATTAAAATCCAACATTTATTCTGTGTCAGCACAGTTTTCACACCCTCCCCAGATTTGGCAGTGGCCATAAATCTAACATAATGAAAGAAAACTGTATGCTCACACACCATATTTTACATTTGTACATATGCAGCCAGTTTAACCACTTGTATGCATTACAATACATAAAAACAGAGAGAAAGAGAAGATAGCAAGATAGACGGGTGAAAAGATGGAAGCCTCATTCCATTATATGGGAAGATTAGACAAAATATAGATGTGCAAGAATAAAAAAGGATCCATTTGTAGATTAAACACACAGACATATCATTGTTTTAAAATTAATCTATCAAATATCTGATCATGAGACATAGTTTTATATGCTTAAAATGTGATATATCCCTATTCCATTATTTTACCCTGGTTGGACTTGGCTTGATACTATATATAAACCTCCTGGATAACTACCTTTAGGCCTGACTTATCTTCTTTTAATGCCACCGACGATCACCCTTTTTACTAACACTCACATTGAACATTCAGTTTGATAAGTGAACATTCAATATTGCTTTAGTAAATTAACCCCATTTAGTTTTGTAGCCACCCTGCCATAAGCAGAGGAGGTGGTAATCTGCTTAGGCTGCCTGACCACTAGTACGTTTATTTCCAGTTGTGCATACTGGGAGAGAAAATAAATATTTGAGAAATGGCCCGATGAGAAGTTTTTCTTCCCAAGGTTTCGCCTGAGGAGATATGTGTAGTAATATGTGCTGGCTAGGTTGGAAGTCTATTTGGCTATTCTGCCTGGTTGAGGAGAATACAGTATCTAGATGGAGTACCAAGGGAAGCTGTCCTGCTGGAGAGGGAATGAGTCTGACCCTCAGAAAATCCTGGTACTTACATGGAGACACCCACTGCTTGGCTGTGGAGCTCCAAAGACAGTGCTGATGGTTGCCTGATGGTTCATATTTTTTGCCATACACCATGGTCTATGTTTTATTTATGTACTTTGAAGGCAGAAGTGGGAACAAAGTCTGAAAAAAAACATGTTGATGGAGGTATTGGAAGCTCTAACCCTCTATCCCTTTGAGCTTGGAGCAAACAAAACATCTTTGAAAAAACAGGCATCCAACATTAATTTTCATCGTTCATTACAGCCCGTAATCCATCCTCAGGTAATGTTAGCCCACCCCAGCACTGGGGGTTCTCTTTCCCGCTGGGAAAATGTAGTGCAGGAAAATGTAGTGCAATTGAGGACAAAGAAGAGGTTTCAAGCAGGAACCATTTTTACATTATTATGAGTATACCTTTGAGTAATGCAACCATCTTGATGCCTCTGGTAAATTTGAGCTGATATTTTGGTCACTAGTTTGAACTGACCCCTTTGATCTGTGTACAAGTACTGGTTTCTGTATCTAAAATACACTTTCATTATACTGTAATTGTTTTAGAATAGTTTAAAGAGTCACATGTCACCAAAATTGCAGATAAAAGCATAAGTGACAATTCTGAATCTGCCTCATGGCTTCACATCCAAGAAGGAGGCACCCAGTAGCAGCAGCAGGACTTTTGGATGGCTACACAAGGGAGGCTTCTACAAGTGAATAACATGCATAAAATGTATTAACGGAATATGTAATTTTATGGGGATATTTTTGTTCGAATTAGTGGTCTGGCAACAAGTTGTCTTTAACCGCTTCCCTACCACCCTATAGCAGAACTACTGCTACAGGGAAGCAGGGCTGTGCAAAATAGCGTATATATATATGTGATTTTGCATTTCCGGGTAGGGGGCGCGTGTGTGGGCATGCCACCCTACCCGCGCCATCATTGGTGGCTTCAGATGTTGATCAGCGGGTCCTGGCCAGAGATTCCCCACCAGCACCTAGCAATTGTCGAGTATCACTGACAGGGGAGAGACCAGTGTGTAAAAAACACAGGTCTCTCTCTGGCTAGCAGTAACATGCTGCTGTGTATTTCTCTGCACAGCAGAGAGTATTATTGTCACTGGGGAAGCCAGTGTCAGAATGCCTGCCGCAGTCTCGTAGGCCCGCTATAAGTCGCTGATAGCCGCCATTACTGGTATAAACGAAAAAATAATCCAGTATATATACCACCATTTGTAGATGGTATAACTTTCACACAAACCAATTAATTTACATGTACTGGGATTTTTTTTTAGAAAAGACATGTAGCAGAATACATTTTGGCATAAATTTATGAAGAAATTAGATTTTTAAAATTTTTTAATGGATATGTTTTATTGTAAAAATCTAAAATATAGGTTTTTTTTTCGAAATTGTCGGGTTTGTTTTTAATAGCACAAGAAATGCAGAGGCGAAAAAAAGGATATACATGTCATTTATGGACAACGTCGCATGGCTGTGCAATTGCCAGTTAAAGTAACGCAGCGCCGCATCGCAAGAATGGCCTGGTCAGAAAGGGAGGTAAATCCTCTGGAGGGCAAGTGGTTAAACAATGCTATAGCATACAGAAAAACATCAGCAAGAAATGCAACTAAAGATAAACTGAATGAGAAATAGTTCTGCAGGCAGAATAAATTAGAGCTACAAGTGGTAAGCCTTAAGCAGAACTGACAGAAAGTTAGAAACTTTTAAAGAACTATTGATTCACTACAAAGTAATTAGTGAGAGAGAAAAGAACGAGATACACAAAACAGATGACAAAGTTTCACTAATGACTTCATTTAAACCAGTGCTGCTGACTCTAAAATACCGCTATGAAGATGCGCAAATAAGTAAATGCTCTGTAATTTGATTTTGATTAGGGGAGTATCAGGCCCAAGTGAAGAGCGATAATGTGGCAAGTTCAGTATCATACACCAAAAAAATCGAATCAATATTTTTGCTGATCTGTAAGCACTAACTTTGCTGTTGTGGCTTAAGGTACTTGCTCTACATAATCACTGCTCTATTAAATACACATAAACTAAGACTGTTTTACTACAAGAGAATTTTCACTTTGCAAGCACATGTTAAATTATTTTCTCACTTAACCTCCCTGGCAGTATTCCCGAGTGTAGCTCGGGGTTAACTTTCAGTACCAAAAGTGGTAACCCCGAGCTACACTCGGGATTACACTGCAGCGTTGCTCTGGGATCCCTTGAGCACTTACCTTGTCCTGCGGTCCCGCGATGTCCCCCCTGCAGCGTCCTCAGCCATGTCCGCTGGGCAATGCCGGCATCTGTCTTCCGGTGTTCTGTTCTCTGCAAGCGCCGGGACGTACGGGGAACAGAACCGGCAGGAATTTAAAAAATGTAAAAACTTGACATTCACTCAATACACTAAAATCTGATAGTATTACATTACTGTATCAAACCATTTCACATACATTTTGTCCTGTGCCCTGCCTGCATTTATACCACAATTTCTGCCTGAGAAACGTCCATGGCATCCAAAAAGCGTCCCATTATGTAAAAATCAGTTTTAGCCCAGCTAGAGAACAGCGATAGTAAATTAGAACTACTTGCAGAATTGACTGATAACAAATCGTGGGGAAATTCATCATCAGACACTGAAAACGATTTTGCAACTTTGCTCAGCGATGTGCGAACTTGGCTCTCTATTTCAAATTTCAGTGTTTTTTGTTTGATTACATTATTGAATTAAATGTATTATTATATTATTATTTTTTATGATTATTTATTATATTATAGTTTATGATTTTATCATATCCGGGATGTTTACTAGACAGATATCAGTGAGTTATTCCTAAGAATTACAGGCCTACAATAAAAAAACAACATATTTCCATTGAAAACAATGTACCACTTTGAGCACAGAAATACTGACATAATCAGACCGCTAGGGAGGTTAAAGTGTTACAGTATCTTGAAGCATTGTAGTTCTCCTAACTCCAGCCTTCCTCCCAGTCATATGCTCACTTTTCCCTGACACAAAGATATTGGTATCAATGTCTCAGGGCAGATTTCTCAATGGTGACAACATGCTAATGCAATTCACAACAGCATGACCAGTTGTAGTCTGCATTGGGAATATGTGTGATAGGATAGCAACACAGGAAAAACATTGGGAGACTAGGGCCGAATGTTGCCAACCTATAGGAGTAAGTGGCTAAATGAGGTCTTTTAGTGCAGGATTACCAGTCATTATTTTAATACAGATTTAAATATTGAAAGCGACTTTTGAAATGACATTCACATATGTAAGCTTATATAAGATTTTTGCGACTGGGTTGCATGCATTAAAGTCGCCAGGTCTGCCTAATAAAGTGGAAGTTCAGGGCAAACCTATCTAATCTTAAAGTGTTACTAAACCCAGGACCCTGCAATCACTATATCTGGTCTCCCACAGTACACAGAACATGAAAATGCAATTATTGTAGTAAATATAAACTGCTAAATACCTTTTCTCATCAGCAGTTAGAGCAGTCTTGTGACTTCTATCTGTTTTCAGAAGAGCACTGGTTAAAGCTTGTAGGAGGAGCTTTATTTCTGCTCTAGAAGGATGCAGAACCCCTGACCTCTGTCTGGACAGTGGTGATTGGCCCTGTGCTGATCACATGCACTCTCCCAAGAAAAAAAACTCTCTAGCAATACACACCAAACTGAGCATGTGCAGAGTGTCTCCATACAAAGAGGGGGACAATGGAAGACAGGGAGGATCATAGAAGTCAGGATCAAACAGCATTTTTACATAATGCAGAGTATTAACCCCTTAGGTTCCACAGTGAGTAAAACATGCATGCTTTACTGCATATACAGACTGATTTTACTGTTGTGGATTTGGTAACACTTTAAATCTGCTCACATCCCCATTCTAAGTCCTGTAATAACTAGCCTGTAGAGGGGAGATGTCTGATCACATGATTGGCTCCCGGGGCAACTTCATGGTAGAGGAGAGACCAGCAACAATGGCTGCAGTGCCTGGACAGTGACGTCACCCATAGGCTTACTATGGGGAATCTGCTGTCAACTTTCCCTCCTCTCCCCTCAAGGCGGATCTGGGAGCCAATCACGTGACCGGACTGGAGCGCCATTAGAATGGGCAAGTATAGACATCTTACTTCTACAGGCTAGTTAGTGATGTGAGTACACCTAAAATTAGATAGGTGTAGCCTGAACTTCCACTTTATTAAGCAGACCTTGCTACTTTAATGCATGCAACCCAGTCTCTAAAATCTCATAGAAAGCTCAAATATGTAAATGTCATTTCAAAAGTCACTTTTAATATTTAAATCTGTAACTTTCGTTAAAATAATGACTTGTTTAGTCTGGACTTCCACTTTTAGTGCATACCCCTACCTGATTTCAAAATGCTGCTGCTGCAAAAAAAAAACACCTGTACAGAAAATGAAGTTCTCTACAGAAGTATTATTGCACTGTGCAGTAAAGTCATCTAGTAAGATTTCAGGTACTCAGCATGCTATTGGATATCGCTGGAAAGATGATGATGTCACTCCTCCAGTGCAGAAGCCAAGAAATGATAAGTAGTTTACCTAATCCTTTTTTCTTCCACCGGAGATGTTTTATTTTCATGTTGGTTTAAGATGGGGGAGGGGGGGCCTTACTTATTAAGTAGACTTTGCATGGAATGCAAATTGTGCTTTATAAGAGTAAAGTGAAGCCATGTTCAACTTCACAATCCAACTAGCAATAAAAAAAACCTTCTTTTGTAACATTTCCATTTCACAATAATAATTTTTCAAAGTGAACACAGCATAGTAAACATTCTTTATTCCTTTAGTGAATTAACCCGTTATTGCTTTTTTTAAGAGAACATTACATTCAATGAAAAAAAAATTCACGAGTTACTGATTTGTATTATTTTGGTTCACAGTTGTATCAAAGTTTGCATTCCAATAATATGATACTTCATCTGTTTTATTTTTTATAATTACTATGAAAAAATGTATGTGATATAATCACACTGTGTTGATTTCAAATACCCTTCAGGTTCACATGTCATGGTATTTTACAATGAATCTACACTACTGCAAATATATTTCTTTATTTTTAACTATTTTCTTAAGAGTAGGCAATAAGAACTCATCAGGGGTGGACTGACCATTTGGAAACTCGGGGACTGCCTGAGGGCCCAGGGTCAGTAGGGGGCCCCATGAGATGCCCCTGGTACCTTTTTCATAGGCTTTTTTGAGTTTGGGCAAGGACACAGGGGCCCCATGATCCCCTATTGCCCGGGGGCCCCATGAGTTGTCAGTCCACCCCTGGAATTCATGTACCCCATAGTCGTTCGTTTGGGGTGTTGGATATGTGGAGGCCCACTTATTATAGTCATTATAATATTTAGTCAATTTCATCACCCAACTTCACCACCTGGCTTATTTACAAACAGCATTCTTTTGGGGATCTTTCATTTCCTAACAGAGCAAAATGAAAGATCCCCGGCTAGTTGATGTTTGTGAACAAACCAGCTGGGGATCTGTTATTTTGAAACTGTAGCGCTAGTAGTAGCACTGTAGTAGTGGTTCTGCTGCTAAATGAACAGTCAGGAATCCTGGGTGATGTCATTGACCAAATATGGTCATGTCAATATTTGATCAGTGATGGAACTCAGAATCCTTGGCTGGTTTCTTTACAAACACCAGTCACCCAGGAATATGAAATTTTACAGCAGTAGCTACATAGTTACATAGTTAATCTGGCTGAAAAAAGACAAATGTCCAACCACAAAAAAAGGAATTTCTTTAATGTCACCTTTAAAGGATTAATTTGTACTGTTCCATAATTTCATGTTCAGCTTTAAGGTATCCACCAAGCAGTTATTTAGATAAGATTAGATGGATAGATGAGATAAAATTATGTTGCCCTTTAAAACGGTAGTAAACCGCCAAAAAAGATGCATAACAATGTCCCCTGCAAAATAATAGCATAATGTGTTACGGTAGTATGCATCACATACTACCACATTTTGAAATACTTACCTTAGAACGAAGCCCTCCTCCCGTCAGCACTGACAAGCCTTCCATGTTTGCCCTTCCGGGTTTGCGGGCTTTGTCTATTTGAATGGCCAAGCCATGATGAAGTCACTCCCGCACATGCGTGCAGGAGTCATGGCCGCAGCACAACTCTCTCAATGGACGGCATGCCATCCATTGAGAGTGCAGTGAAGATGCACCGGTAATGTCATCAGCTGCTACTAGAGTAAATATCTCCAAAACAATGCATGTTTAGGAAATATTTACTGTACCTACAGGATTACTTGTAGGTACAAGTAAATAAGGTAGGTTTACTACCACTTTAAGCTTAAATAAAATACTCCCTCCCTGTTAGACATTTTTTTTTTACTTTTTTGCACTGGTACATGCCCCCCATGGCAGTGCCCAGCTATCTCAGCTGATTTTTAACAAAAGTTAGCAATTTTCTTTAAAAAGGCTATTAAAAAATGGGAAAATGTGGCTCCCATTAACTTTAGTAGGATTCAGAGCTATATTCAGGGTTTGCAGACCTCCCACTAAGTTCACCGATCCTTCTTCAAACCACGCTTTGCCTGGTTCACTCATCCCTTCTTAATGTATCTCCATGCCCCCCTATTAATGATGGTTAAACTATGTGGGAGTCTTTGAAATTATATATAAGTGGCGTTCAATTGTAAATAACAAACTTATGAATGCATGATTGGAGATAGTAACAGTGTAAGCCGGTTAAGAGAAAAATAACAGGTAGCCATTATTCATTAAGGACTCTGTTGCATTTAGTATGGAGTACTAACATTAGAAAACTGATAGCATTATAAATTATTGTAGCTATATTTTCAATTTCAATTAACATTAACAAGTCACCTCAAGAACAGGAAGGAAAAAAAAATGACAGTCAAAAATGAAACTATTACACACATGAGAGGTTATATTGCTCCAGTGAAATTTCACTTTAGCTGTGAGTTGGTTATTGATAAGATGCGTGACATGACTCCATTCTAATCTTTCTATTTATTGGTAAAAATAATAAATGAACAGTATAAACATAGAAAATCCTTGTTATTAGAATTATGTAATGATCAGCCTTAAAACAGAACTCCAGGTGCAAGAAAACAATGTTATTCAGTTCATTGGTTAGATAGTTGTGGTAGTGCATCCTTGTCATAGAGCATTCATTTTACACTTAGATACTCATGAGGGCCACAAGATTGAACAATAGGGCGCCTTTTCACACTGAGGTGGCACCTATTTCCTAGGAAGATGACCAGAACAGGAGTTTGGTTCACATGAACAGTGGGACTGGTCACATAACACTCTACTTTAGTTGAATGCAGGCACATTAACATCACCATGTCATTGGATACTGGTGGGGTTTGCACAGTCCCCCCGCACACTTTCCACAACTCCACCAAGCTGCTACTCTGCAACTAACAATTTAATCCAAAACTAGGTTTGTATCGGATCTTGGTTGTAAGGGCAATTGGAAGAATGTCTGAACTTTAGTTTATTTGGCCCCCTGTTTTGCAACAGGAGCTCTTTAGAGTTGTAGTCTGGAAGGGCACTGGAAGCCATGTAGGGTACCCTGCTAACTCCTCCCTTGCTGCTGCCCAGACATGTGATGTGATGACGTTACATGGAATAAAGTTAGGATTATCAAAACAAGTAGTGTGAGAAAATCCCTTTAGTGTTTTAAAAGTGGCAAGAAATGAGGTTTAAAGATTGTATATGTTGCCAAAGTTTATCTTTAAGTCTTTTCCATCTACTTGTCATTACGCAGCACAGCAGCACACCCGTGCCCTAATCAAGACACTTAAGCAGACTCCTGGACATTCATTTTGGACCTGGTCTCTGCTTAGTCTGTTTGCAAATGCTCTGGAATCAGCCCTGTCTGACTTTTGCCACCCTTGATTACTATTGCAATAATATAAACTGCATTTGTACTCAACTTTATGTGTGCTTATTCTGACAACCAGCTTATTACATCTGCAACATGTCTGGGATCTGGACTGGTTAAGGATTGGATAGTTTTTGCCATATCTTACCATCAACCCCATAACTTTGCCACTGTCTGTGTTTTGCTTTGACAATCTCTCTGAGGATTTGGATTGTTCTAGCTCAGTGGTCTCCAAACTGTGGCCCTTTCAGGCCTATAACTGGCCCTTAGGGCAGTATTCCTCCACCAGATATGAGGCACTATTTCTCCCACTGACACCAACAGTGGAGTATAATTCCCTCCACTGACACCCATGATAAGGCGCTATTCCTCCTCCTACTAACCATAAGAGCTATGGAATTGACCACCAACCTGAGGCAATGTTTATTTTCACTGATGCTAGGCCTTGACATTTTCTACCCCCACTGGCCACAGTCTGGCCTCCCTAAAGTCTGAAGGACAGTAAACTCTCCCTTTGTTTGAAAAGTTTGGAGACCCCCTGCTCTAGCTTATTTTCCTGTCTGTTAGTTGGCGGAAATCATTGGTGACACAGTGGGGTTGATTTACAAGAAACTGGAGAGTGCAAAATCTGATGTAGCTGTGCATGGTAGCCAATCAGCTTCCAACTTCCGCTTGTTCAATTAAGCTTTGACAAAAGAAGCAAAACAAAAACTGGAAGCTGATTGGTTTCTATGCACAGCTTCACCAGATTTTGCACTTTCCAGTTTTAGTAAATCATCCCCAGTGGGGTTACCAAATCATGAGGCAGACTGCTTCAATTCAGTAAGTGTGCACATACAAACCTTTATAAATGCAAGTAATTCATGAACTGCTTGTGGCAGTTTGCTGTGTGATTAATAAAATTGGAGCAACAAAGTGCATACGCTCATATCTACTTCTGATTTCTGACATGCTGTAAAATCTGAATGTGATTAGTAGAGATGAGCGAAGTATCAAAAATTCGATTCGGCTGATTCGGCGAATTTCAGGAAGAAATTCGATTCGATGCGAATTTATTCGCTACGAAGATGACTTATAAAAAAGGTTTCTAGGCTTCAGAGAGCCTTTAAATTAGTGCAGAACACTGTACCTTTAATGTAAATGCCCTTGGAGATGAGGAAGGAGAAGGATGAGAAGAAGGAGAAGGAGAAGGATGAGAAGAAGGAGAAGGAGAAGGATGAGAAGAAGGAGAAGGAGAAGGATGAGAAGAAGGAGAAGGAGAAGGATGAGAAGAAGGAGAAGGATGAGAAGAAGGAGAAGGAGAAGGATGAGAAGAAGGAGAAGGATGAGAAGAAGGAGAAGGATGAGAAGAAGGAGAAGGATGAGAAGAAGGATGAGAAGAAGGATGAGAAGAAGGAGAAGGATGAGAAGAAGGATGAGAAGAAGGAGAAGGATGAGAAGAAGGAGAAGGATGAGAAGAAGTAGAAGGAGAAGGATGAGAAGAAGGAGAAGGAGAAGGATGAGAAGAAGGAGAAGGATGAGAAGATGGAGAAGGATGAGAAGATGGAGAAGGAGAAGGATGAGAAGAAGGAGAAGGATGAGAAGAAGGAGAAGGAGAAGGATGAGAAGAAGGAGAAGGATGAGAAGAAGGAGAAGGAGAAGGATGAGAAGAAGGATGAGAAGAAGGAGAAGGATGAGAAGAAGGATGAGAAGAAGGAGAAGGATGAGAAGAAGGAGAAGGAGAAGGATGAGAAGAAGGAGAAGGAGAAGGATGAGAAGAAGGAGAAGGAGAAGGATGAGAAGATGGAGAAGGAGAAGGATGAGAAGATGGAGAAGGAGAAGGATGAGAAGATGGAGAAGGAGAAGGATGAGAAGAAGGAGAAGGAGAAGGATGAGAAGAAGGAGAAGGAGAAGGATGAGAAGAAGGAGAAGGATGAGAAGAAGGAGAAGGATGAGAAGAAGGAGAAGGAGAAGGATGAGAAGAAGGAGAAGGATGAGAAGAAGGAGAAGGATGAGAAGAAGGATGAGAAGAAGGATGAGAAGAAGGAGAAGGATGAGAAGAAGGATGAGAAGAAGGAGAAGGATGAGAAGAAGGAGAAGGAGAAGGATGAGAAGAAGGAGAAGGATGAGAAGAAGGAGAAGGATGAGAAGAAGGAGAAGGAGAAGCAGAAGGAGAAGGATGAGAAGAAGGAGAAGGATGAGAAGAAGGAGAAGGAGAAGGATGAGAAGAAGGAGAAGGATGAGAAGAAGGAGAAGGATGAGAAGAAGGAGAAGGATGAGAAGAAGGAGAAGCAGAAGGAGAAGGATGAGAAGAAGGAGAAGGAGAAGGATGAGAAGATGGAGAAGGAGAAGGATGAGAAGAAGGATGAGAAGAAGGAGAAGGATGAGAAGAAGGAGAAGGATGAGAAGAAGGGGAAGGAGAAGGATGAGAAGAAGGAGAAGGATGAGAAGAAGGAGAAGGATGAGAAGAAGGAGAAGGATGAGAAGAAGGAGAAGGATGAGAAGAAGGATGAGAAGAAGGATGAGAAGAAGGAGAAGGATGAGAAGAAGGACAGTTCTGTGACAGTTTCTGTCTATTTCTGACAGTTCTGGGACATTCACTCCATACAGCGGTTTCAACCGCTGTATGGAGCGAATGTCATGGAACTGTCAGAAATAGACGATTTCTGACAGTTCTGGGACATTCACTCCATACAGCGGTTGAAACATTGTATCTATTTGTTTCCATAAATGGATCCATTTATGGAAACAAATAGATACAATGTTTCAACCGCTGTATAGAGGGAATGTCCCAGAACTGTCATAAATAGTCTATTTCTGACAGTTCTGGGACATTCACTCCATACAGCGGTTTCAACCGCTGTATGGAGGGAATGTCATAGAACTGTCAGAAATAGACTATTTCTGACAGTTCTGGGACATTCACTCCATACAGCGGTTGAAACATTGTATCTATTTGTTTCCATAAATGGATCCATTTATGGAAACAAATAGATACAATGTTTCAACCGCTGTATGGAGGGAATGTCCCAGAACTGTCAGAAATAGACTATTTATGACAGTTCTGGGACATTCACTCCATACAGCGGTTTCAACCGCTGTATGGAGGGAATGTCCCAGAACTGTCAGAAATAGTCTATTTCTGACAGTTCTGGGACATTCACTCCATACAGCGGTTTCAACCGCTGTATGGAGGGAATGTCCCAGAACTGTCAGAAATAGTCTATTTCTGACAGTTCTGGGACATTCCCTCCATACAGCGGTTGAAACATTGTATCTATTTGTTTCCATATGGAAACAAATAGATACAATGTTTCAACCGCTGTATGGAGGGAATGTCCCAGAACTGTCAGAAATAGTCTATTTCTGACAGTTCTGGGACATTCACTCCATACAGCGGTTTCAACCGCTGTATGGAGGGAATGTCCCAGAACTGTCATAAATAGTCTATTTCTGACAGTTCTGGGACATTCACTCCATACAGCGGTTTCAACAGCTGTATGGAGGGAATGTCCCAGAACTGTCAGAAATAGTCTATTTCTGACAGTTCTGGGACATTCACTCCATACAGCGGTTGAAACATTGTATCTATTTGTTTCCATAAATGGATCCATTTATGGAAACAAATAGATACAATGTTTCAACCGCTGTATGGAGGGAATGTCCCAGAACTGTCATAAATAGTCTATTTCTGACAGTTCTGGGACATTCACTCCATACAGCGGTTTCAACCGCTGTATGGAGGGAATGTCCCAGAACTGTCAGAAATAGTCTATTTCTGACAGTTCTGGGACATTCACTCCATACAACGGTTTCAACCGCTGTATGGAGGGAATGTCCCAGAACTGTCAGAAATAGTCTATTTCTGACAGTTCTGGGACATTCCCTCCATACAGCGGTTGAAACATTGTATCTATTTGTTTCCATAAATGGATCCATTTATGGAAACAAATAGATACAATGTTTCAACCGCTGTATGGAGGGAATGTCCCAGAACTGTCAGAAATAGACTATTTCTGACAGTTCTGGGACATTCCCTCCATACAGCGGTTTCCGGCAAAAAGTGTATGTGCAGAGTTCCTCTATTCTGCAGATACACTTAGAGGAGCTCTGCAGATACACTTAGAGGAGCTCTGCACATACACTTTTTGCCGGCTTGGAATTAATCTTATTTTCATCCTACTTCTTCTTCTTCTTCTTCATCCTCATCCTCAGAAGAAGAAGAAGAGGATGAGGATGAGGATGAAGAAGAAGAAGAAGAAGAAGAAGAAGAAGTAGGATGAAAATAAGAATAATTCCAAGCCGGCAAAAAGTGTATGTGCAGAGTTCCTCTATTCTGCAGATACACTTAGAGGAGCTCTGCAGATACACTTAGAGGAGCTCTGCACATACACTTTTTGCCGGCTTGGAATAATTCTTATTTTCATCCTACTTCTTCTTCTTCTTCTTCTTCTTCTTCTTCTTCTTCTTCATCCTCGTCCTCTTCTTCTTCTTCTGAGGATGAGGATGAGGATGAAGAAGAAGAAGAAGAAGCAGAAGTAGGATGAAAATAAGATTAATTCCAAGCCGGCAAAAAGTGTATGTGCAGAGCTCCTCTAAGTGTATCTGCAGAGCTCCTCTAAGTGTATCTGCAGAATAGAGGAGCTCTGCACATACACTTTTTGCCGGCTTGGAATTATTCTTATTTTCATCCTACTTCTTCTTCTTCATCCTCATCCTCGTCCTCTTCTTCTTCTTCTGAGGATGAGGATGAGGATGAAGAAGAAGAAGAAGAAGTAGGATGAAAATAAGATTAATTCCAAGCCGGCAAAAAGTGTATGTGCAGAGCTCCTCTAAGTGTATCTGCAGAGCTCCTCTAAGTGTATCTGCAGAATAGAGGAACTCTGCACATACACTTTTTGCCGGCTTGGAATTATTCTTATTTTCATCCTACTTCTTCTTCTTCTTCTTCTTCTTCATCCTCGTCCTCTTCTTCTTCTTCTGAGGATGAGGATGAGGATGAAGAAGAAGAAGAAGAAGAAGAAGAAGTAGGATGAAAATAAGATTAATTCCAAGCCGGCAAAAAGTGTATGTGCAGAGCTCCTCTAAGTGTATCTGCAGAGCTCCTCTAAGTGTATCTGCAGAATAGAGGAACTCTGCACATACACTTTTTGCCGGCTTGGAATTATTCTTATTTTCATCCTACTTCTTCTTCTTCATCCTCATCCTCGTCCTCTTCTTCTTCTTCTGAGGATGAGGATGAGGATGAAGAAGAAGAAGAAGTAGGATGAAAATAAGATTAATTCCAAGCCGGCAAAAAGTGTATGTGCAGAGCTCCTCTAAGTGTATCTGCAGAGCTCCTCTAAGTGTATCTGCAGAATAGAGGAACTCTGCACATACACTTTTTGCCGGCTTGGAATTATTCTTATTTTCATCCTACTTCTTCTTCTTCTTCTTCTTCTTCTTCTTCATCCTCGTCCTCTTCTTCTTCTTCTGAGGATGAGGATGAGGATGAAGAAGAAGAAGAAGAAGAAGAAGAAGTAGGATGAAAATAAGATTAATTCCAAGCCGGCAAAAAGTGTATGTGCAGAGCTCCTCTAAGTGTATCTGCAGAGCTCCTCTAAGTGTATCTGCAGAATAGAGGAACTCTGCACATACACTTTTTGCCGGCTTGGAATTATTCTTATTTTCATCCTACTTCTTCTTCTTCTTCTTCTTCTTCTTCATCCTCATCCTCGTCCTCTTCTTCTGAGGATGAGGATGAAGAAGAAGAAGAAGTAGGATGAAAATAAGATTAATTCCAAGCCGGCAAAAAGTGTATGTGCAGAGCTCCTCTAAGCGTATCTGCAGAGCTCCTCTAAGTGTATCTGCAGAATAGAGGAACTCTGCACATACACTTTTTGCCGGCTTGGAATTATTCTTATTTTCATCCTACTTCTTCTTCTTCTTCTTCTTCTTCATCCTCATCCTCTTCTTCTGCTTCTGAGGATGAGGATGAGGATGAAGAAGTAGAAGAAGAAGTAGGATGAAAATAAGAATTCCAAACCGGCAAAAAGTGTATGTGCAGAGTTCCTCTATTTCTGACAGTTCTCTGACAGCTTCTTCACATGTACAGCGGTTGAAACATCTGTATCCTAAATGGAAAACTAATAGATACAATGTTTCAAACCGCTTTACATGTGTTCCTTCTGTCAGAGAACTGTCAGAAATAGCGGGAGCTCACTGCAGGGACACTTTTGCCGGCTGATCGGGAAATATTCGATTCGCGCACCCGAAGTAGGCAAAATTTCGGATTCGACGCGAATCGAATATTTCCTGAAATTCGTATCGAATTCCGGTTCGCCTGGTTCGATTCGCTCATCTCTAGTGATTAGTCATTCTTCAATGGCTTTTTCACGAAGAAAAGGAAAATAACATTTACTATACATCCACCACATCTATTCACCATTTGAGCCTTGGAGATGATCATGGACCGATCCCTAAGACAAAAGGGAGATCCCTTAAAAGTGCTTTATCTACAGCTACCCTAACCTAAAAAAGATCCATGCTTGCTGAAATATAAATCAATTTCACAGGTCAACTTGGAATACTGTCCAGGTCCTTCTTCTTGTATATGGGAATGGGTTATCTATATGACATCTAAATTCATTTATTTAGAGGAAGATTATTTCCATAATAATTTCCCAATATCCATTTTCAAACATATCTTCCCACAGTGCTTAAATAATATACATATACAAAATCTTGAATTTTTTCATTTCTTAAAGCATATTTTATTTTCTTCTCATTTCACATTCAGTAAGGTCCTGAACATCCATGTTATTAGTAACTTTATAAGATTAGGATGATGACCTTTCCTTTGCATTTGATCCAGTGACAAAGTAAATCCTTAATGCACATTTGCAATTGATAAAGAAAATGTTCTTCTCTTACTTACCTTAAAGCAGAATTAAACCCCAAACAAACATTTATTCTATTGTAGCTTACCAATTCTTAGATTTCTTCTTTTAGGCTTCTTTCTTTTATATTCATCTTGTGATTCAGCCAGCAATTCTGCTGTTTTTTAGAGGTTCAAGCACTCCAGCAGTATGTATTGGTTTACATGGATGATATATTCCATTTACCACTGACAGGGGTTATTAGAATGATTAGATTTTATTTATTCATGGGAAATCTTTTTTCCCAAAAGATAAAAAAAAAAGTTTGCTGCAACTGATTATAAAGTGTTAGCTGGAGTTTGGCTTCAATTTGCTAGAGCATTTAACACTCCCCTCCCCCCCCCCCCCAGACTGGCAATGCTGCTGTCTGCTGTATCCTGTACTCATTCCTCCAGGGTGGTGTTTCACTAATACAGGAGTTATTTTACTGACAAGATCACCAGGTGAAAAAAGCAAGAGAAAAGCCAAAGGAAAGAAAACAGATGCAGCAACCACATCTAGTGATTGATAAACTGCAAAATAATACATTTTTGGTTTTGAGTTTAATATTGCTTTAAGAATAGGGTTATGAACTGTTTGAGCAGAAAAAATTAGGCAAAATGATCATGAATAGAATTCATATGAATATGATTTTTATCAGTGTGACATGCATAAAGCCGGATATGCACATTACAATCTGACTGTACAATCTCTGTAGAATCTTCCTTAGATTTACCAAAACTATGTATGTGAGAACATAAATAAACATTTTTCTATATCAGTAACCTCTGTAAAATTTTTAATTCCCTCTTACTTTTTCTTCTGGTGACATGGTTCATCAGGACAAATAGTAAGGTTAGGTTCCTAGATTGTAAGCTCCAAGGAGCAGGGCCCTCCTATCCCTCTTGTATTGAACTGTATTGTTGCTGTATTGTCTCCCGTTATATTGTAAAGCGCTGAGCAAACTGTTGGCGCTATATAAATCCTGTATAATAATAATCACCCCAGTCGGGATGCAAACAGGTCTGAACCCTCCTCTATTATATTAAAAATAAAGTTGATTTTAACTATCTGCCAAAGGGTCTTATTCAAATTAAACTAATGAACCTCATTTAAAAAAAACAAGCATCAATGATATGTTAAGCTTGCACTTACCAACCTCCACAACACTAGAACAGTTGGGATCGTTGAAGCCGACTGGGCACTCACATGTATAGGTTTCATCAGACAAGCCCGATAAACATATTCCTCCATTTTCACATGGGCTGGGCTCACATACATCTCCTGCCAATCAAATATAAAAAAAAGTGCAATTAACAACTCATCCACACAGTCATCAAGGCCATTTTACATTTCTCAACAGAATGAACATCAAAAAGCAGAAAACATATCAGCTAGTCAGTCACTTCTAAAACAAGCCAGAGGGTACTGCTTCAATGTATATAGGCAGCACTATATTTAGACAATATCTTGCTAGAAAATGACTTTTTCTGTCTAGGTGTAAGGACAAAAACTCCCACACATTCACAGCCCCTTTAACAAGTCAAAGCTAAAGAAAAACATATGCTGATAGATATAAGGAAAAACACTTTATGCACACATACATGTGGTGTAACTAAATTCCCCCGGTCCTGAAGCAAAATGTGAGACAGAACCCAATTACATATCCTCATTATTCATGACACCTAGGGTAAACACAAATGCTTCATATGTAATACCAAACATGCAGGGCTGGTTTTATTGATCAGGGGCTTTCCAGACAACCTAAAGTACCTTAAACTTCTATTACTGTTAATAAAAAATGTAATCCACTCAAAAGACGCAATTGTATAAAGGAGTTATGTCACTAGAAATACTTTGGTACTAGAGCAGGAACCTTACTGGGGATCATGTGGCTTCAGCTGCCATTTTACCAGAAAGGCAAGGTTATTGGGAAGCATATTACTAGACAACCTTATTAGAAGATCAGTCATGTTACTACGGCTGCCATTTATCTTTTCAATGTTGGACATGACTAATATTTTTTTCTTAAACAACTACCAAAATAACTAGTACATGTAAAGAATTGTTTTTTGTTTTTTTGCTCTGATAACAGCGATATTATTACTATTGTTTGTATTAACCACTTCCTTCTCGTGCCAATTCTGACATTTCTCTCGTATATGTAAAAATCTAAGTTTTTTTGCTAGAAAATTACTTAGAACCCCCAAACATTATATATTTTTTGTATCAGAGGACCTAGAGAATAAAAAAGTGGCCAGTGCAATTTTCTTTGTCACACGGTATTTGTGCAGCAATTTTTCAAAATCATTTTTTTTGGAAAAATAAATAAAAAAATTTTTTTTAAACAAAAAACATTACATAACTCATATTTGTAAAATATGAAAGGTGATGTTATGCTGAGTAAACAGATACCCAACATGTCATGCTTTAAAATTGTGCACGCTCGTGGAATGGTGCCAAACTACGATACTTAAAAATCACAAGTGACGATTTAAAAATTTCTACAGGTTAACAGTTTAGAGTTACAGATGAGGTCTAGTGCTAGAACTATTGCTTTCACTCTGATGTTTGCGGCAATACCTCACGTGCGGTTTGAAGACTGTTTGGGGCGTGACTTATGTATACGTTCACCACTGTGGGCAAGCACATTTTTTTTTACATTAATTTTTATTACTTTTTTTATTTTTACACTTTTACACTTTAAAAAAAAATTTTGATCACTTTTATTCCTAACTTAAGGAATGTACACATCCCCTGTAATAGAAATAAGCAGTGACGGGTCCTCTTTATGGAGAAATCTGGGGTCACAGCTCTCTACAATGTAAAGCATTAGATGAAAAAAAACACTGATCTAATGCTATAAAAAAATGGCCTTGTTTACATTAGGAAGAGATGTAATGAAGTCGCTGCAGTCCTTTTAAGACATGGAGATGAGTGGAGGCTATCTTTCCTTCACTCATCTTTATGCCCAGCCACCGCAATCCTCAGATGGGTTCTTGGGCTCACCGATCTTCCAAGTAAGCTTGAGCCTTCTCTCCCACCGCTCCTAAAAGTGATCGAGCAGTGACTCCCCTGCTCAAAGCAGTTTTAGGAGGAATAGAATCGCCTTCTGAAAAAAACAATACTGGGATTATGGCACATTACTGCAGACATAACCCCCGCGTCCCACTCCCAACCCAGGACGTATATATAAAATACAACTAAAGGCAAAACCAACAGCAGACCTGAAAAAAGGGAATTTGAATATTGCAAACACATTCAATTGAGATCCTTCAGAAAGTTCCCCTGGTTACATGCTATCACCGTTGGTATGTAGCAGTTCTGTCTTCTTTCACGCCTGAGCAAGTTCCCACATTTATATTTTGTAACAACATTTCAGTAATTGATCAACATTCGTATGCATCTTAATATTATTGGTAATTTTTTGTGGCTTATACAGTGAGGAACAGAAGTATTTGAACACCCTAAGATTTTGCAAGTTCTCCCACTTAGAAATCATGGAGGGGTCTGCAATTCACTTTGTAGGTGCATTCCCCCTCTGAGAGACAGAATTTAAAAACAAAAATTCAGGAAATCACATTGTATGATTTTTAAAGAATTTATTTGTCCTGCACTGCTGAACATAAGTATTTGAACATCTGAGAAAATCAGTTTTAATATTTAGTACAGAAGCCTTTGTTTGCAATTACAGAGGCCAAAAGTTTCCTGTAGTTCTTGACCAGGTTTGCACACACTGTAACAGGGATTTTGGCCCACTCCTCCACACAGATCTCCTCTAGATCTGTCAGGTTTTGGGGCTGTCGCTGAGCAACACGGAGTTTCAGCTCCCTCCAAAGATGTTCTATTGGATTTAGGTCTGGAGACTGGCTTGGCCACTCCAGAACCTTAATATGCTTCTTACGGAGCCACTCCTTGGTTATCCTGGCTGTGTGCTTCGGGTCGTTGTCATATTGGAAGACCCAGCCACGACCCATCTTCAATGCTCTGACTAAGGGAAGGAGGTTGTTGCTCAAAATCTCACAATAAATGGCCCCATTCATCTTCTCCTTAATACAGTGCAGTCGTCCTGTCCCCCTTCGCAGAAAAGCACCCCCAAATCATGATGTTTCCACCCCAATGCTTCACAGTAGGGATGGTATTCTTGGGATGCAACTCATCCTTCTTTTTCCTCCAAACATGACAAGTGAAGTTTAGACCAAAAAGTTCTACTTTGGTCTCATCTGACCACATGACTTTCTCCCATGCCTCCTCTGGATCATCCAGATGGTCATTGGCAAACTTCAGACAGGCCTGGACATGTGATGACTTGAGCAGGGGAACCTTCCGTGCAATGCATGATTTGAAACCATGACAGCGTAGTGTTCTACCGACAGTGACCTTTGAAACTGTTGTCCCCGCTCTCTTCATGTCATTGACCAGCTCCTCCCTTGTAGTTCTGGGCTGATTCCTCACCTTTCTTATCATCAGTGATACCCCACGAGGTGAGATCTTGCATGGAGCCCCAGTCCGAGGAAGACTGACAGTCGTCTTTAGCCTCTTCCATTTTCTAACAATTGCTCCAACAGTTGATCTATATTCACCAAGCTGCTTGGCAATTGCCCCGTAGCCCTTTCCAGCCTTGTGGAGGTCCACAATTTTGTCTCTGGTGTCTTTTGACAGCTCTTTGCCCATGGTAGTAGTTGGTGTTTGACTGACTGTGGGGTGGACAGGTGTCTTTAAAGAGCTCAGACAGGTGCTACTAAGTTAGATTAATGAGTGGAGTAGAGGTGGACTTTTTAAAGGCACAGTAACAGGTCTTTGAGAGCCAGAATTCTTGCTGTTTCTTAGGTGTTCAAATACTTATGTTCAGCAGTGCAAGACAAATAAATTCTTTAAAAATCATACAATGTGATTTCCTGATTTTTTTTTTAATTCTGTCTCTCAGAGTGGGAATGCACCTACAATGTGAATTTCAGACCAATCCATGATTTCTAAGTGGGAGAACTTGCAAAATCGCAGGGTGTTCAAATACTTCTGTTCCTCACTGTATGTAACCTATGTACCATGGCTTGTTACTTGGACCAATGTTTATTATGTTTGACAACCATGTGTTGTACACAGTGGAAATATTTTACAATACATATATTGAACAAGAAATTCTATGGAAAGTTAAAAGACAGGGAAGGTTCTAGCACATGTGTGAGGAATACAGATACATGTTTGGGTTTTCAAAAGCAATCAGGAGGAATTTGCCATGTTGAAAGTAAGCACCAGCAGTGGAGTTATGGTTGCCCATGGTCTGTAACTTTGTAACAGAATGTTAAAGTCCCTGATTAGGTAATCGACAAGTAGATTGCACTGTTTTAAACTACTGCACAGGGTATCTCATTTGTTTCTTCTAATTTGATTTGCTTGACTGTCTGTTGGCTGTGACAGTGAGTCACTGACCTAGAATAAGTATTCAATGATTTGAATCAGAATATTTTTTCCAGGCCAGTGAATCAGAAGCTAATAAAGTCTTGGGCCAGCATTAGAACAAGGCAAGTAACATTTTCAGATTATGAGGTTTGCAATAGCAATATATATAGCTCTCCTGGTCATGGTTTGTACTAATAACCCTTTCAAGTATAAGTATAAATAGATAGAAGCAGAGCACAATAGTATGAAATTACTGTAAGACGTTACTGTAAATCTGTTCTTTATTTGGACCATACAGTGCTGCAAAATGTTAAAAACAGTGTGGTGCATACGTCCATCTAAAACATTGTGTCTAGTAAAACAAAGCTAAGAAAAGAAAACCAAAAAAGTCCAGTTTTAGTTTTCATTGGTCCAAGTCAAATGATACTCAGTAGCTAGTAAGTTCATTCAAAACCCCCACCAACAAGATCACTATAAACATAATATCAAACTAAAGTCTAAACAAATATTCTAATCTTTGACTACACCAGAATGAAAATATGTGCAAATGCTATAAATTCAGCTGTCAGACACATTGTCTTCTATCTTGAACACATGCTTAAGTGTTTAGTTGCTGCCAACATAGCAAAAAATGAATAGGCATCTGTTACGTCTCTCAGTGCAGTATGGATCACGTATCCTTTGTTTTTTAATGTAATGCCTTAGCTATCGATTTTCATACAACAGAACGTTCTTTTCATACAACATAACAATAATCAGACATTTAAGTTATCTAGTGCATGGTATAAGATACTTTAATAATTTGAATACATATTAAAACATGTAAATCAATTTGCAGTTGACACAAAAAATATTGGATGCCTTGTGTTTGGTGCTAAGAATGTACATCATGAAAGAAAACAAATGTCTCCAGTGATGTCCCCAGCTTCAGTTATTTCAGTTCAATTAAAGGAAAGCCTTAATGTGTTTTTCTCCTCTGGAACTCCACTGAGGACATGGGCAGGAACCTTACTGTAGAATTTGCTGCAGACCACACCACACTCCTATGCTTGGGGCTCTGGTAATATGGTGGAGGGAACAGAGCTTAGCTGTTTCCAGGGGGACCCTTTGCATGGTGCAGAAGTGGCTCCCAACTTAGAGCCATGACATCGGATGGATGTAAATGGCAACTGTTTGTGAGGGTCTCTGCTCGTTTGGGCCTTCCAATCACTGACCATCATCAACTGCCAACACTGGTCCAGAGGAAATAGGGATTTAGCCATACTAAAATCATGTAACACACTAGCCTGAACTGACACACTCTATGGACTTTTCAGACCTCCTGCATTATTTAATACTCTAACCTGTGCACTCAATGTTACTCAATACTCTGACCTCTGAACTCTGCTTTACTTTCTTCAGATCCCTGACATCTGCGCAGGGGCGGACTGACAACTCATGGGGCCCCCAGGCAATAGGAAATCATGGGGCCCCCTGTGTCCTCACTCACACTAAAACCACACTTAAAAAAGCCTATGAAAGGTACCAGGGGCATCTCATGGGGCCCCCTACTGACCCCGGGCCCTCGGGCAGTGCCTGAGTGGCTAAATAGTCAGTCCACCCCTGCATCTGTTTTATTTGCTACTCTGACCTCTGTGTTACTTACATCTGACCCTTGGACTGTTACTACTGACTCCTGTGTTACTTAATACTCTGACCTCTGGGCTCTGTGTTACTTACTACTGACTCCTTCACTCTGAGTTACATACTTCTAACCCCTGAACACTGCATTAATTACTCCTGACCCCTGAACTCTTCATTACTTACTACTGACCCATGCACGCTGTGTTGCTCCTAACAACTTATCTCTACATTACTTACTCCTGACCCCTGAACTCTGTATTACCTACTCGTAAACTCTGGGATACTTACTATTGACCAGTGCAGTCTGAACTCTGCATTACCTACAACTGACCCCTGAACTCTGTGTTAGTTGCTCTTGAACTCTACATTACTTAGTTCTCACTCCTGAACTCTGCATTACTTAGTTTTCACTCCTGAACTCTACATTACTTAGTTCTCACTCCTGAACTCTGCATTACTTAGTTCTCACTCCTGAACTCTGCATTACTTAGTTCTCACTCCTGAACTCTACATTACTTAGTTCTCACTCCTGAACTCTGCATTACTTAGTTCTCACTCCTGAACTCTGCATTACTTAGTTCTCACTCCTGAACTCTGCATTACTTAGTTCTCACTCCTGAACTCTACATTACTTAGTTCTCACTCCTGAACTCTGCATTACTTAGTTCTCACTCCTGAACTCTGCATTACTTAGTTCTCACTCCTGAACTCTGCATTACTTAGTTCTCACTCCTGAACTCTACATTACTTAGTTCTCACTCCTGAACTCTGCATTACTTAGTTCTCACTCCTGAACTCTGCATTACTTAGTTCTCACTCCTGAACTCTGCATTACTTAGTTCTCACTCCTGAACTCTGCATTACTTAGTTCTCACTCCTGAACTCTACATTACTTAGTTCTCACTCCTGAACTCTGCATTACTTAGTTCTCACTCCTGAACTCTGCATTACTTACTACTGATCCTTAAACTCTCTGCTGATTTCAACAGACCTCTACATTGCTTACTACAGATCTCTGCATTACATGCTACTGACCTCTGAAAACTATGTTACTTTCCCCTGATCTCTGAACTCTACATACTATTGACCTCTGCATTACTTATTACTCTAAACTAGGGGTGGCGAACAAGTTAGACACAAAGAGCCAAAATTTTAAACTGTGAAAGTCAGAGAGCCACACCACGCAGTGACCTGCCAAAACAGACAAACACTCACACAAAAACACATAATTAAAACCATATTATTCACCATAACACTTTCTTCCCCTTACAAAACAACAATGTGTTCATTTCAAGGTAAGTGTCCACCCTCAACACACACATCAAATGCAACTTAGCCAGAGTTAACACATCAACTACCCTGGAGGTTGCTGTGGCACCTGTCTCTCTCTCTCTCCCTTCTCTCTCTCACTCTAACACACAAGTATACAAAAAAAAATTCTGAACTAATGGACTGCAGACACAGTACAGGAGATGACCAGAGACTGCGGACAGCACAGGGATGACCAGAGACTGCGGACAGCACAGGGATGACCAGAGACTGCGGACAGCACAGGGATGACCAGAGACTGCGGACAGCACAGGGATGACCAGAGACTGCGGACAGTACAGATGACTGCTGACCTTTGGGGAGGGGGGGGAGCGGGTACCTGAATTTGACAGGTACCCGCTCTTACTTCCGCAGAGTTTTTGTTTGATCTTACCTGTTCCTCGATCCAGCCGCGCGCTGTCTTCCCGGCTTCTGTAATGGCGCTCGGCATGACAGCCGGGTGCCCAGTGCGCATGAGCGAGAAGCACTTGCGCTTTGTGATTGGTCCGGCGTCTTCTGGGATCTGTCATGTGTCCCAGGTACCGCCTTACCATTCACAAAAAGCACCGCTTCTTGCGCATGCGCACTTGGCACCCGGCTGTCATGCCCAGTGCCCACACTACAGAAGCCAGGAAGACAGCACGCCGCTGGATAGAGGAACAGGTAAAAATACGAGAAACATGAAACTTGGCAAAGAGCCACAGTATACAAAATATGATAAGAGGCAAAGAGCCGCATTCATTTTGGCCGGGAGCCGCACGCGGCTCGAGAGCCGCGTGTTCGCCACCCCTGCTCTAAACTCTTCATTACATACTACTAACCTATGAACCCTGCATTACTTACTCCTGACCCCTGAATGATATTGAATGTCAAGTTCCAAAGGCAGGAATATTTTTACAACAACAGTTGTAATTTAAAGTTTTACTAAACCCAGGACCCTACATTCATTATATCTGGTCTCCCACAGTACACAGAACATGGAAGTGCAATTATTTTAGTAAATATAAACTGATAAATACCTTTTTTCATCAGCAGTATATAGCAGTCTTGTGACTTCTATCAGTGTCCAGCAAAGCACTGGTTAAAGCTTGTAGGAGGAGTTTTTATTCTGCTCTAGGAGGATGCAGAATCCCTGACCCTGTCAGGGATCCCCTCGATCCCTGCCGCGATGGTCCCGGCGCAGGCGCACTGCTCCGCCCTGTACACGGGCACTAGGTCCGGGCCGGCCGCGGCGTTCGAGTTCGCGCATGCGCAGTAGAAGCCGCGGTCGCCCGCTGGGCACCAATGGCAGCGCAGGGCGGGATATTTAAAGGTCCCTGAGCTGTCATTTTGTTGCCTTCTGGTCTTACCTGCTTCCTGTGATTCTGTACCTGTGCCTTGTAAGTTTATTGACCCGGATTGTTCTTGACCTGCTGATTTCTCCTGCCCAGACCCTTGCTTGCCTGACCTCTCTCCCTGGATGCCCCTCATTAGATCTGACCTCCTGTTGCTGACCTGGCGTGTGACCCGACGATTCTCTGCCTGCTCCCTTGTACCTTACCGTCCTCTACGTTACCAACTCGGCCTGTCTGACTTCGCACTTGCTCAGCCATCCATCCATCCATCCCATCGGGGTCACCCGACCTCCTCACATCTGGCTCTCCCTGGTTGGAGCCCCTGGCAAACACCCCTACCACTGACAGGTGTGCTCAGTAGTGGCGACCTGGTCTCGGGGTACTACAAGTCCATCCCCACCATCAGGGGCCCTGGTGAACAAGTACCCTGGGGCTTAGACTCCGCGCTCTGGGCACGCCTGACCAGTGGAGTGCTAGTGGTGCCGCTCGGCGGTCCCTCACAGTACCAGAAGGCCATGACTGAGCCTCGAGGAGGACCCTCCCCGTTGGACGAGGTTTGCAGGCACCTGGCTACCCTGACGCAAGCAGTAAACACATTACAGGACAGATGTTTGCAGATCGAGAATCGGTTTCAGGCCTGCACCATATCTGCTCCTGTTTCACAGGCCCCGGCTCCTGCACCGCCGGTCGCAGCAGCCCACGGGCCGGCTTCTGGGCCTTCCACATCACTCCCTATGGCGGAACCCCGAGTACCCTTACCCGAGCGCTTCCATGGGGATCGCACACGCTTTCGGTCATTCCGTGACTCCTGTCTGCTCTACTTTGAACTGCAACCACGGACCTTTTTGACAGAATCGGTGAAAGTGGGGTTTGTTATCTCCCTGTTGCAGGGTGAACCCCAAGACTGGGCCCACCGACTAAGGGGAAATAATGATCCTCATCTGGTTACGGTTGACAACTTCTTTAACGCTATGGCCATCTTATACGATGACCCACAACGGGCGGCCTCGGCCGAGGCCACATTATACGCACTCCGACAAGGTCGGCGGGCGGCTGAGGAATACGCCTCTGACTTTAGGCGCTGGATGGGTGACACTCGTTGGAACGAGTTCGCACTTTTGCACCAGTTCCGTATGGGCCTTTCTGAGGCTCTGAAAGACGAGCTCGCCCGGGTGGAGGTGCCCGAGACATTAGAGGACTTGATTGCACTCACCATTAAAATTGACCGTAGGCTACGGGAGCGCAGATTGGAGAGGTCTGGTCAGGGTCGCGGAAATACCTGGGGGTCTTTCCAAGGATCCAGTCAACATTCTAGGCCAAACATCCAGAACCTGCCGCCTGAAGATGCTCCCGAACCCATGCAGCTAGGCCTGGCACGGCCTAAACTATCGCCAGAGGAACGCCAGCGCAGACGCTCCCAGAATCTGTGTCTCTACTGCGGTGAAGCGGGTCACATGGTACGTTCCTGCCCGCAGAAACTGAGTAAGTTCACCTCATCTTCTTTATCTATTGGCAATATGAATCTGTCCCAATACTTAGTTGTTCCCCTCTCCTTTCAGCTTTCAGAAAGGACCGTGGAGGTGACGGCCATAGTTGATTCGGGGGCATGCAGCTGTTTTGTGGATATCAATTTTGCTCACCAGCAGGGTATCCCCCTCCGCCCAAAGGAGAAGGGGTTTCACATCTTTTTGGCTGATGGCTCCCGGATAAAGTCAGGGGTGGTTAACCAGGAGACCCCTTCCATTGTGACTTCTATTGCCGGTCAGCACCGGGAACTCCTCCGCCTGGATGCTATTGCATCACCCCTTTTCCCAGTCATTCTGGGGCTCCCATGGTTGCGGGCCCATAACCCCCAAATTGACTGGGAAACTGGGGTTGTCTCGTTCCCTTCCCCATACTGTCGGGAACTGTGTCGAACTTCGGGCCCGGAGGTCCCCCAGGTCCTCCTGTGCTCTGAAGGGGATGCCAGCCTAAAACAAGTGATTCCTGCAGCCTATCATAAGTTTCTTGATGTGTTCAGTGAACGGGGAGCAGATGCTCTACCCCCCCCACCGCCCATATGACTGTCCTATTGATCTGTTGCCCGGTTCTGAAATTCCTTTCGGGCGAATTTTTCCCCTTTCTGAGCTAGAATTAGGGGCCCTGAAGGATTATATTGAGGACAGCCTCCGGAAGGGATTCATCCGTCCCTCCACTTCCCCAGCAGGTGCAGGGATCTTTTTTGTAGAAAAGAAGGACAAGACTTTGAGGCCATGTATTGACTATCGGGAGCTGAATAGGGTCACAATTAAAAATCATTACCCATTACCACTGGTACCTGAATTATTCCAGAGCTTAAAAGCTGCAGTAGTATTTACCAAGCTGGACTTAAGGGGAGCCTACAGCTTGGTTCGCATAAGGGAGGGGGATGAGTGGAAAACGGCCTTCCGCACCCGTTTCGGCCATTTCGAATACCTGGTCATGCCTTTCGGGTTGTGCAATGCGCCGGCCACCTTCCAGCACTTTGTAAACGACATCTTTAGGGACTTCCTGGACATCTTTGTCATCGTCTACTTAGACGACATTTTGATTTTCTCATCCTCCCTGGGGGAGCACAGGGTACATGTAACAAAGGTGTTGGGGCGGTTGCGGCAGCACGGGTTGTACGCTAAAGCAGAGAAATGTTGCTTTGAACAGGCTAGTGCTACATTTCTGGGTCTGATTATCTCCACCACGGGGGTCGCAATGGACCCTCAGAAGGTCTCTGCGATCCTTGATTGGCCTGAACCCACGGACAGGAAAAGCGTCCAACGTTTTATTGGGTTCGCAAACTTCTACCGGAAGTTCATCAAGAACTTCTCGGGTCTGGTCTCCCCCATCACTCAGTTAACCAAGCTTGGGACGCGATTCAGATGGACGCCAGAGGCACAGGAAGCTTTTGAAGCACTAAAGAAGTTATTTACCTCGGCACCCATTCTGGGTCATCCCGACGCCTCCCTGCCCTACATCTTAGAAGTAGATGCGTCAGAAAACGCGGTTGGCTCCATCCTTTCCCAGCGAAAGGGCGCCAAGGAATTACTTCACCCAGTAGCATTTTTCTCACGGAAACTTACCCCTGCGGAGAGGAACTACAACATTGGGGATCGAGAACTACTGGCTATCAAGACCGCATTAGAAGAATGAAGGTACCTGCTGGAAGGTGCCTCCCATCCCATCCTGATATTCACGGACCACAAGAACCTGGAATATCTGAGGACGGCCAAACGTCTGCGCCCACGACAAGCAAGATGGGCATTGTTTTTCTCGAGGTTCCAGTTCCACATCACATACAGGCCCGGTTCAAAAAACACGAAGCCAGACGCGTTGTCGCGCATGTACGAGGACACCAAGGAGATCCCAGTACCCGACACTATTCTTCCTGCAGGAAACTTCTTGGCTCTTCAGACGAACCTTCGCTCCGAGATCCTGAGAGCGTCCACAGCGATGTCTACCTCCGATGGGGCGCCCCTCCGGAACAAGGAGGGACTCCTATGGAGGGAGGACCGGATTGTGGTGCCGGAGGATGCCCGAATCTTAGTCTTGGGACATTGCCATGACCACCCAATGGCAGGACATTTTGGCCCGGTCAAGACCCTGGAACTTCTCCGACGTTCCTTCTGGTGGCCGGACATGGCCAAGGATTGTAAAAGTTACGTGGGCTCCTGTGCCATCTGCCAGCGGAACAAGCCTTCAAGAAATAAGGCGTGGGGCCTGCTACGTCCATTACCCATCCCTGAACGGCCCTGGCAGACAATCTCTATGGACTTTATAGTTGAGCTTCCACCTTCACTGGACCACACATCCAAGATGGCCCATTTCATTCCTTTACGGAAGACTCCATCAGCAGCCGAGACGGCGCAAGTTTTTATTCGAGAGGTCGTTAGACTGCATGGGGTTCCCGAAGACATCGTCTCGGACCGAGGGGTGCAGTTTACCTCGAGATTTTGGAGGGCATTGTGCAAAGCCCTGGATATCAAGCTATCCCTTTCCTCGGCATTTCACCCTCAGACTAATGGTCAGACCGAAAGGACCAATCAGACCCTAGAGCAATACCTGCGATGCTACACATCATTCTCTCAGGACGACTGGGTGCCACTTCTCCCTTTGGCGGAATTCGCGTACAACAACGCTTGCCATTCAGCAACTGGGCAGTCCCCGTTCTTCTCCAACTATGGGTTTCATCCTGTCTTCCTCCCGGATTTAGTCCCGGAATGCCCAATTCCAGCGACACAGGATGCACTAGTCTTCTTCACTTCAAACAATAAAAAACTACAGGAAGCCATCCGTCAAGCCCAAGAAGACTACAAGAGGGCTTTTAATAGGAAGCGAAGAGGGGATCTGGTGTTGCAGCCCGGAGAGAAGGTTTGGCTGGCTACATCGAACTTGAAGATGCTCTGCCCGTCAAAAAAGTTGGGACCTAAATTTATAGGCCCTTTTTGCATCAAACGGATGGTCAATGAAGTGGCCTATGAACTTGTTCTCCCTGAGACACTCAAGATCCACCCTGTCTTCCACGTGTCCCTGTTGAAGCCGGTAGTCCCTGATACCTTCCCGGAACGGGAATCCAGGCCCCCGGAGGCCGTAACGGTTGAAGAGGAAGAAGAATTCGAGGTGGAGGCAATCCTGAAGTGCCGACGAAGGGGGGGCCAGACCCAATTTCTCATCAAGTGGAAGGGCTACGGCCCTGAGGACAATTCGTGGGAACCAGCCCATAATGTCCATGCACCTAGACTTGTCCGGAGGTTTCTTTGTGATCACCCGTGGTGGAGAGATCGGGTGGGCATCCGGAGGTTGGGGGGGCAATGTCAGGGATCCCCTCGATCCCTGCCGCGATGGTCCCGACGCAGGCGCACTGCTCCGCCCTGTACACGGGCACTAGGTCCGGGCCGGCCGCGGCGTTCGAGTTCGCGCATGCGCAGTAGAAGCCGCGGCCGCCCGCTGGGCACCAATGGCAGCGCAGGGCGGGATATTTAAAGGTCCCTGAGCTGTCATTTCGTTGCCTTCTGGTCTTACCTGCTTCCTGTGATTCTGTACCTGTGCCTTGTAAGTTTATTGACCCGGATTGTTCTTGACCTGCTGATTTCTCCTGCCCAGACCCTTGCTTGCCTGACCTCTCTCCCTGGATGCCCCTCATTAGATCTGACCTCCTGTTGCTGACCTGGCGTGTGACCCGACGATTCTCTGCCTGCTCCCTTGTACCTTACCGTCCTCTACGTTACCAACTCAGCCTGTCTGACTTCGCACTTGCTCAGCCATCCATCCATCCATCCCATCGGGGTCACCCGACCTCCTCACATCTGGCTCTCCCTGGTTGGAGCCCCTGGCGAACACCCCTACCACTGACAGGTGTGCTCAGTAGTGGCGACCTGGTCTCGGGGTACTACAAGTCCATCCCCACCATCAGGGGCCCTGGTGAACAAGTACCCTGGGGCTTAGACTCCGCGCACTGGGCACGCCTGACCAGTGGAGTGCTAGTGGTGCCGCTCGGCAGTCCCTCACAGACCCTGTGCTGATCACATGCACTCTCCCAAGAAAAAAAAACTGTATGCAATACACACCAAATTGAGCATGTGCAACTTGCCCCCAAGGTTCTGTTCTATCAGGAGATGGATTGAGTACAGTAGAAGAAGGGGAGGATCAGAGAAGACAGGATCAAAAAAGGCTTTTTACACAATGCAGAGTTCTAACCCCTTAGGTTCCACAGTGAGTATAACAAACACGCTTTACTGCATATACAGACTGATTTTACTGTCGTGGGTTTAGTAACACTAAGTTTTCTTCAAACCTTCATCACTTCTTAAAAGAGCCCTGCTAGCTTATCTGTTTTTAAAAAGTGTGCTGCATCTTGGTGATCTGTGTATGTTATGTGTACTGTCATACTTCAATCTTTAAACCATGAAGCAACACCCACTTTATTGGCCATGTCTACAGCTGTTTACTCAGCGGTGTGTTTTGCTCTGCCTTTTTCTTCTTGATACCTTCAAGATGATCCTTCATAACTATGCATATCATTGCACCTCTTTATTTTTTAAATATGTTTATTTTTCCTTTATAATTTAAATGTTTGTCATTTGCTCCATTGTTTGAGGGTGTGTTAAACATGGGGGTGTGAGCTTGTAAGTGTAGCAACTAATGCGGGTGTGTTTGTTGTCAGTATGCTGTAACTGGATTTCAATTTTTAAAATCTGGTAACCCTATCTTGGCTTCACCATGTGGCGTTGGGTTAGAAGGTTATAATTTAAAATCTGAACATGGAAGATATATAGAGTAATAATAAGTAGCATAGAGGAATGGCCAAGTCATTTTCTGTCATTCATGAGTACTATGGGGGAAATTAAATAAAATTGGGGTAGGTAGGATCTGGAGAAGCATAGTAAACAATCAGCTTCTAACTTTAGCTTGTTCCGCTCTCATGGCGGTTCCTGCTTTCCTATTTGTAATGTCATCTTCTATGCAGTCATGTCTTTAAACAATACAGCCAAGGTAGATTAAAGATCTGTGATTTGCTTTGGCTGTAAATCTTAACTGTTCCAGGTGTATGAAGGTTTAAGGTCATAAGGTCTGTTTTTCTTTGGCAGACCTTTAATCCCATCTGTCGAAGCAATCGGTCTTCTCCTGCATATCACAGGAAGTAGAGAAAGCAAATTTATATCATTTACAAAGTTCATGCCCTCTAAAGTTGTATGAATTGTCTACCTGATAATTCACAGTAGCCAGTTTCATGACCTTATGAACGGCAAGGGTGAAAAGGACTTACATCAGTCTTCATTTCAAAGCACAAATATAACTCATACAAAGCGATTGTAAAGGTTTTTAGTAAGTGCGCCATCCAAGTCCTCATACCCACCAGACGTTTTAAAAGTGGTTGTTTTTGGCTTTTGGCGGTGTTTTCGACAGCCAGTAAACTCCCCAGCATGTTATCCTACTGTATGTGTCCATGCACACATAGACTGTAATCAACGTTTTTTGGCAGGGGCATTTTTTGGCTGGAAATAAAACCCAGAACCAGTGGGTTTCTAGAGGAGTTTTGTAGCTGTAAAAATGCTCTAATGCTGAAAAACGCAGCAAAACGCAGTAAAACGTGGTAAAACGCAGTAAACCGTAACAAACCTGCATTTTTTTATTTTTTATTTGTCAAACACGCGAACAAAAACTCCAAAGCACCGCTAAACGCTAATGCAAAAATGCTGAAACACTCACGTTTTTAACGTGACAATATGCAGCTAACGTTACCAGTGTTATTAACTTGGCCAGTGTGCATAGAGCCTAAGGATGAACCAAAGACTATCTCTGTTTTTTTCCTCAAACGTTAATGCTACTTTAAAAACGTTATGTATCCTTACCTTGCATTTGTTCTATGGTGTTAAAGTAAAGTATTTACCACCCACCCAGGAAGTCTCTTTATTGTCTCTTTATGTAATGTATCAGTTGTGATAATTGGCCTAATTTGTTGCTAGAATGGAGAAAAGTGTGATGTCATGCCATTTGTTGCAATCTATGTACAGTATCTGTATTTCTTGGGCCCTCTGGCGCTGTTCTTTACCGATATTGGTGAAAACTGGATAAAACGTGTGGGCTTTAAACACAGGATCTGCCAGAAAACTCAACATGCCATTATTATCATGATCAGAAGCCTTTACTTTTAACCACTTTACCCTCCCCCCTTCCTGACCAGGCCACTTTTTGCAGCGCTGCGTTACTTTAACGGACAATTTTGTAGCCATGCAACGCTGCACCCAAATGAAATATATGTCCTTTTTTCCCCACAAATAGAGCTTTCTTTTGGTGACATTGATCGACTCTGGCTTTTTTATTTTTTGCGCTATAAACAAAAATTCAAAAAATCAGATTTCTTCATAAATTTAGCCTTAAATGTATTCTGCTACGTCTTTGCTAAAAAAAAATCCCAATACATGTAAATGAATTGGTTTACGTGAAAGTTATAGTGTTTACAAATGGCGGTATATATACTGGGATTTTTTTTTTGTTATACCAGTAATGGCGGTGATCTGCAACTTACAGCAGGACTGCAGGACTGCGGCAGGCACTCTGACACGGGGGGGGGGGAACTGACTAACTGTCACTGACATCCACAGTGACACTAATACAGTGATCAGTGCAAATAAAAAACACTGACACTGTACTAATGACATTGGGCAGGAAGGGGTTAACATCTGGGGCGATCAAAGGGTTAACTGTGTGCTGTTTTACATTGTGCTAAGCATATTGCTTTGTATTGCTCTGCTATGTAGAGCAATGCAAAACAGTGTGCAGGAGCTGACAGGGAAGAGATCTGTATTGTTTACATACCGACCTCTCCCCTGTCAGTGATATGCAGCAATTGCGGGTGCCAGTGGGGAATCACCGGCCAGGACCCGATGACCGACAGTTGAGACTGACAACAGCGGCGTGGTTAGGGCACATGCACTCCCTACCCAGAAATGCGAAATCACGTATATATACACGTGATTTTTTGTAGCCCTGCCGCCCCGTAACAGCTTTTGTGGTGGCGAAAAAGTGGTTAAAAAGAAGTTCACATCTTCTATTCTTGTGGCTCTGTTTGTTGGAGCTGTGCTCATCCTCAAATGTCTTTCCTTAAATGGAGGTCTGTTTAAGATTTCCTCAAAATATTTTATCCATTGAATTTGCTGTTTCTTTTTGGTTCTAGGAAGGTGTCCCTATATTTGACCAGTGCAGGTGACGTTTTTGCACCTTTCCATCAATATGTTGACATCCATGATGCATTACATCTTGATTTATTTACTAACCACCTATTCTACCTGCAATACAAGGATGTCCATAGAAGCTCTTCTGTGTCTTCTCCCCATTCTCTGTTGCAACTTTTTGGGATTTACTATACTTCTTCAGTATTTTTTTTATACCTGTAGTCTGGTAGGCACAGCATTACTTGGTTTCACCTTAAAATTTGGGATGTGTCAATTGCCTTCCGGGTTTATTTTGTGATCAATTGCTATTCTATTTAAATCCTAAACATTTCTCACCACTCTTAAAGTGTTACTAAACCCAGGACCCTGCATTCACTATATCTGGTCTCCCACAGTACACAGAACATGGAAATGCAACAATTATAGTAAACATAAACTGCTAAATACCTTTTCTCATCAGCAGTTAGAGCAGTCTTGTGACTTCTATCAGTGTCCAAATGATTACTGGTTAAAGCTTGCAGGAGGAGTTTCCACTCTGCTCTGACTGTCCTATGAGGCTGCATAACCCCTGACCCTCTGTCTAGACAGCGTTGATTGGCCCTGTGCTGATCACATGCACCCCCCCCCCCAAAAAAAAAGCTCTCTAGAGAAAATGTCTCTAGCACACTAACCTGAGCATGTGCAGTGTGACTGCTACAGCTCTGTACTATCAGTAGATGGATTGGGGACAGTAGAACAGCCTTTTTACAGAATGTGGAGGATTAACCCCTTAGGTTACACCATGAGTATAACAAGCATGAGTTACTGCATATACAGACTGATTTTTACTGTTGTGAGTTTAGAAACACTTTAATGTATACCAATTACAACTCTTTTCCACTTCTTCCTAATATTAGTTGTGTCACATGATTTATTCTGAAGTTTCCAAATCCAGGTTATCTCTTAGCAAAAATAATTGCACTCTTTACTTTGAAGCCCTTTCATTTACCAGCATACAAATAACTCTGAATTTTGGTATGCTGTCAAACACTCCTTAATTTCACATAAGCGGATGCAAGGTAGAAGTCAATACCAAAATCATAATTTGGCCGAGAACCATCACAGCCTGAAAGCTGACAACCGATATGTACTAGGCTATAGCTGCAATATATAGCTTCAATCGCTTTCAGGCTGCTTTTTAGTAGGGGCATTATAATGGCGTTTAAAGAGAGAAGATAAAAGATTTAGAAGCACTTTATTTTATATGAGGCGGTCATGACTTAGCCAGTATCCATTTTAATTAAGATACTTTTGGATTGACTTACTAGAGACAAACAGGCTGTTTATTTTGCAAGAGAATCTTCATTTTGTAAGGAAAGTTTCCCTAGCTTGGTAAATAATTATGTGCAAGCAAAAATCCATTTATTTCCTTTCACATGACTGGATATTTTGTGCAAAGTTAAAGTGTTACTAACCACACAACAATAAAATCAGTCTGTATATGCAGTAAAGCATGCTTGTTATACTCACTGTGGAACCTAAAGGGTTAATCCTCCACTGTTTGATCCTGACTTCTCTGATCCTCCCCTTCTTAAGACATATGATGTGGAGTCACTCTGCACATGTTCAGTTTGGTGTTTATTGCTAGAGAGTTTATTTTTTCTTGGGAGAGTGCCTGTGATCAGCACAGGGCCAATCAGCACTGTCCAGACAGAGGTCAGGGGTCTTGCATCTTCCTAGAGCAAACTGAAAAATCCTCCTACAAGCTTTAACATGGGCTCAGCTGGACACTGATAGAAGTCACAAGACTGCTCTAACTGCTGATGAAAAAAGGTATTTAGCAGTTTATATTTACTAAAATAATTGCATGTCCATGATCTGTGTACTGTGGGAGACCAGATATATTGAATGCAGGGTCCTGGGTTTAGAAACACTTTAAATTACAACTGTAGTTGTAAAAATATGAACTATTCCTGCCTTTTTAAATTCAGCGAACTTGACATGCAATATCATTCAAAGTGCAGGGGTCAGGAGTAAGTAATGCAGAGTTCAGAAGTATGTAATGGAGAGTTTAGAGTAGTAAGTAATGCAGAGGTCATCCACATTCACTAAGCTAAGAGAAAATTCCCTTGCAAAGTGAAAATGACCTTGAAAAGGAAACAGCTTATCTCCTTTTCATAAATCAAACCTGTTGACATAATAAGGTGTTAGTGAAGTATCTGAGTACTAAGTCACTATATTTTTCAGCCTAATGCTCCATTTTATAGTTATACTAAAAGCATGGCATCTTATTCAATTATTAACTGAATACATTTATGGGTTTTAATACACAGAGAGTCAGGAGAAAAGGCAGATGTTTAAATACAGACAGCTTCAAAAGAAACCAAGGTTCGGGAACGGGTAGAACAATGGTGAAGATGACAATTACTTGAAAGCTTTGGGTACTGCAATGATCTCAAAAGGTTTACCTTCATGGGCAGCAGTGAAGCATTTTACCCGGAGCAGCAAACTTTGGTAAACAACCAGACATTGGGGGGGATTTACTAAAACCAGGGCCCACAGAATCTGGTTCAGCAGTGCATAGTAACCAATCACCTTCTAACTTCAGCTTGTTCAGTTAGGCTAGATTCACAAATGTGTGGGTGGTGCGGCTGCGGGTCCGCATGAAAATTCATGCAGCCGCACCACCCGCACAGAGGAATGCGGACTCGTGGGCGGGTGCCATTAGTTCTAATGGCACGCAGCCCGCACTGGAAAATTAAGCCGTACTGGGAACCGAGGTTCCTGTGCAAGCCGTGTTTTCAGAAGAAGTGCAGGGACTTCTTCCTGCGTGTCACGGGGCATGGGAATCCATTCAAATGAATAGGCTCTTGTGCCCACATAAACCGCGGCTCGCACGGCCGCATATATGTGAACCAGGGGTTAAGCTTTGACAATAAAGCCTAGAAGCTGATTGATTACTATGCACAGCTGCACCAGATTTGGTGTGCACCAGTTTTCGTAACTCTCCTTTAGGAGTCTTGGGGTCACTCGAATTCTTCATGGAAAGTCAGGGAGCTAAGAAGTAGCGGGGGTACATTAGGAAACTTCTTCACTAGGAAACACTGGGGGGACACATGGAAGCTTCCTCACTTGGAAACATTATGGGGACACTAGGAAACTTCCTCACTAGAAACCATTGGGGGGGGCAATAGGAAACGTCCTCCCTATGAAACACTGGGGGAACAGTAGGACCCAGTAGTAGTAGTAGCCCACCATTGTCTTCTTCATCCAGCATAGAATACCACTCAGTGTCCTTGGATGCACAGGTCCATAGGTTTCTGCCTGGTGATAAAAACTGTGCTTCACTCTGGGGTAGTATCAAGTATGTGGAATTACAAAGAGGTGGGGAATGTTGAACCAGTCAAACCCTAGAAGAACTGGGTAGCTAGTGGACTACAAGATTTATAAATGACATTAACGTTTTATGAGCATTTTCTGTTGTCAACAAAATGCATCTCCTGGTGTTTTAAAAGGAATCTATAATCTTTTTAGAGCACTATGAAACCTAAAGAAATATAGTTGAGAACACATTCTGAGTCATTTCCATTGTACATGTAAGGGTGTTTTCATATTGCTGTAATGGAATCCATTCATAATCATTTTTACATTTTTTCACACCAGAATAATAAAAATAATCATATGAATGTGTTCTCACCAGCACATCATGTGGATGGATAGATTACAGACAAGTACAACATTTCAAAAATTGTTGCAACAGAGGCAGATTCATGTACAGGGTGAAGCACCTTTTAGCACTAGCTACTAGCAATGGGTTGTTTTACAAGGTTAGGGTTTACAATCGCTCTAATTTTAGTGAGCAGCATAATCTATGATCTTGTATATAATGTACAAATATCAAAATATGGAAAGGAAAGCATATACAAACGTGGAAGTAAAAAAAATACCTGCAGATAAATTATAACTCAAAATGAGTTCTCAATATCATACTATGAGATCCCATTAAAATGCTTTCTGGTTTATCATTTTACAGTAGTCTGTCCCCCATGCATTAAATAATCATTTTTTATTTCGAATGATTATGTCCTTTAGTATTAAGAAGGAAGTGCTTTATGTGTAGATAATGTAAGTATGCAATATGGAAATACAGAACACATCGCAGGAGCTGGATCTGCAATGACTGCATTTAAAAACACTGAACAGCCTACAGTGGAAACAATTATTTACAGCCAGAGTCCTTGAAAAACATTATTTCTGCTAACAGCAAGATCTCTATCAGAAATCACATGAAGCTTTTTTATTTGTTTACATGTTTTTATTTAACATGATGTCTCTGGCTCTTTACCTACAGCTCCATGTTGTTGTTCTACAGCAAATAACATACAGCTTTTTTAATCTTATTTTTTTTACCATGCCAAGAATATATTCTATATCTATATAGTTGCTGCTTTCTTAGCTAGTCAATGATGTATGAAATGCATTATTACTATCAGGCAGTTAAAACAGATTCATGCTGTGACCTATCCATGAATAGTAAAAGTGATTTGAGGGACTATAAAAACACCTGATCATGTCTACAAGCTTGAAAAATAGGCTTCCCACTCCTGTGCTGTCTAGGTTTACAGTGCTGCAACACATTTTTTGTAAAAACAACTTTTGTAGTAGGACTCTTCTGCACTACAAAAGTTAAATGCTTGTTTTTATTTAGGGCGCAGGTGTCAAACACAGGACCCATGGGCCGAACCTGGCCCTCCAGGCCATTTCATGTGGCCCTTGCACCTCTTCTGCTGGTATCCCCTTGTCTCCGTCCCCCACCTTGTCTCAGCAGTCGGCAGCAGAGAGGAGAAGAGAACTCCTCTGCCAAATCCTGTTCCTCTCAATTAAGCAGCAGCACCCCCTCATTTCGGCCTCCCCTGGTCTCAGCATTCAGCAGACTCTGGTAACTGACTTCGCTCCTCCTCTGGTCCTCCTCCAGACCCTGCACTTTCTGCTTTCCAGCTCTGCTCCCAAAGGGGGTGCACAGTGATGTTAGGGAGGGTGTGGAATTCTTGACATCTGAAGTAATGGTGGGTGGGGTGCTCTGGACATCTAGTCTTACAGATACAACCGGCCCTTTGAGAGCAACAATAATACTGATAAATACTGATATGGCCCACGATAAAATGGAGTTTGACACCCTTGGTTTAGGGTAACATGAAAAAGCAGTTTCAATTAGCTTATCAGTTGCTCCATTGGCAGCTGGTAATGTCCTCTTCCTTCTGACACCTTGGGTTTTTGGCAGGACCTCGCTGTCCTCAGTTACAATGCAGGCCTGCTGGTCCTGCACTGAAGGAGCATAAAGGAGAAGCAGCCTTGAGAGATGGGTTGCTCAGAAAGGAGAAGCATGCAAGAATGAGGGCTAAAGTAAGAATGAGCATTTAACCTATGCTCTACAGGGAGAGATCCACTGCAAAAGTAGTTTTTAAATCTCCTTGGAGTTCAGCTTAAATTCTACATAGTTACATAGTTGGTAAGGTTGAATAAAGACACCAGTCCATCTAGTTCAGCCTGTGTGTGTGTGCTCATGTCAAAAACTCATATCCCATATCCATGTACATTGTGGTCACCAAGATGCCCATCCAGTAGTTTTTTTTTTTAACTACCAATACTTTCCACTGACACCAACGATTGTTGAAATGAGTTCTACATCATTACCGCCCTGACAGTGAAAAACCCCCTACACTGTTTAAGGCTAAACAGCTTCTCCTCCAATTTCATTGAAAGGCCCCATGTCTTCTTATACACGTCTAAGAATGCTGTTCTACTTGTATATTTTATTCAGTTACTTCCAAGACTTGGTTCAGAAACATTTCAGTGCAATGTAAATGTGGCTTTGATGCATGGCAAATAATGTAAGTTATGGATGTTAGGGTACTATTGCATTTTGCAGTCATAAGAATGTTTTTTTTCTGATCAAACAAGGCAAATACTTTACTTCTGTGCTGGGGATGGACTCAGCAGAGGCTAGGATGTCAATGTAAATGTTCTGGAATATGCACTGCTTGCTGCCCTCAACGGAACGGGGTAGTCCAAAGTCACTGAATGCAAAAGGAAAACAAAAAGAGGGTGCACCGGCCTAGTGCATTATCCTTTAAAATATTTAATGAAAGAATAAAAAAGTAGGTATCATACTCACAATTGGCATATAAAACACAGGCACATCACAATGAACAAAGGTGTTCAATCCATATAGCATCTGAGTCCACAACGATGGAACCCTGGATGACCAACTGGCTGACGTGTTTCGAGGACTCAGCCTCTTCATATGAAGAGACTGAAGAGGCTGAGTCCTGAGGAGGCTGAGTCCTCGAAACTTGTCAGCCAGTTGGTCATCCAGGGCTCCATCGTTGTGGACTCAGATGCTATATGGATTGAACATCTTTGTTCATTGTGATGTGCCTGTGTTTTATATGCCCATTGTGAGTATGATACCTACTTTTTTATTCTTTCATTAAATATTTTAAACGATAATGCACTAGGCCGATGTGCCCTCTTTTTGTTTTTCTTTTGCATTCAATGTTTTTTCTGCCCTGATGGCAGCCATAACTAAAAAATATGAGACTATACTGTACCTAAAAGTTAAAAATAATATGTAATGTTCAACAATAACTGCTAAGAACACACTCCCTGGTCTAATAAAAAGAAATTAAGCACATTTGTAGAGAGTGCTTAAATCTAGGCAGGTGCCACAATATGACTTCATAATTAAATCGATACCATTTGTTTTGAAGAATGCACATTTTTCGTCTTCAAGTTAGGGGTTGTGTGTCATCGCTCCTTCTACTCAACATCTTATAACTGTCAATGATCGTGGAGATGGAAAATCCCTGCAATCTTTAGCATAAGAGAAATATGCAAGCTGCCATTACTGACCTTCTAAAAATGTTAGTTTACAGGCTGTTATGCTGATCCTTTGTCTTTAATACTTTGAGTTACTGAGCTGCAAAAATGCATACAGATAAGGAGGATCCGAGCAAGTCAAAAGTCCACTTAATAATATTTCTTCGAGGATAAAAGTAAGTATAAAAGCAGGAATGTTACCATAGCCAGGCAACTATCTTGTTTAGAGAGAGAGGTTGGATTCTTTTATGATCTATGAGTAAGTTCCTAACCTACTGAAACATGTTAGTGGGTCCATATACTGGATGGATTAGTCTGTGTGTTGGAAGACTCAATAGACTGTTCCTGAGACTCTGATATGGTGAGAACTTCCGCTCTCATTCTTTGTAGCTTTGTGTAGACTTTTATAGTGGTCGATGACTATAGGAACTGGTTCCTGTTGTTGTTGGTGGCCCGGGGATCAAGTGTCTCAGCTGAATATCTGATTTTTCTAGACGATCTTTATTGACCTTGTTATCAGGCATCTAAAAATACCTAATTTGCATATTGTCAGCCCCTCCAGCTAAATAAACAGATAAAATGTGATAAAAGATTACAATTAGAGAGACTATTAAATTTAGCACCCGAAAAGTTGTTTCTGTTTAGACCAGAACTTTTCTTTGAGCTGAACTGATGACATCTTTATGAAGCTTTAATATTCAATTGCATTCTTACATAAAATACGCTAACACTGTGGTAAACAGCAGCTAATGAAATACCATAAAATGGTAATGTTAAAAGTCAAACACGAGTCTTTGCTTTAAACTTTCTGAGTTCCAAAGCAACAAGTCCGCTGCTCACATCCTACATTAATGCAGATTCAATTTTCCACTTCATTTCCCCCCTAGGTAAACTGAATCAGCATATTCTGTAAGACAGTGCCCCGGAAAGGCCTCCAGCAAGACTTAGGAGAAAGCAAATCATGGCAAAAAGATACAGCATGAAGGTTAGAAATTCTATTGCTAGAAACAGTCCCTGTAGCCTTTACGCTAGCATTGCCCTTTTCACTGTTCTCTAAACTCAGTGATGGAGCTGAAGCTACCTTGCTGCATTTGATGTCATGACAACATGCAAGGATAATTTTTATCCTGCTGCTCAGTGGTGAGGGGCTAAGACTGTAGTTTCAATGCCAAGTTTTGCTTCTCTAGAAACTAAATCTTTAGAGCTTCCTGTTATAATAAATCTATAAAAGCACATAGAGAAATCTGCTATTTAGCAGCTATGAAAATGCATACAGTACAATGCAAGGTGCAAGGCGACTGTCATAGATGATCGAGATCATGGACCTTCTGTGCAGCTTACACATTGAAGCAGGGGCAGACTGACAACTCATGGGGCCCCTGGGCAATAGGGGATCATGGGGCCCCTGTGCCCTTGCCAAAACTTAAAAAAGCCTATGAAAAAGGTAATAGGGGTATCTCATGGGGCCCCCTACTGACCCCGGGCCCTCGGGCAGTGCCCAAGTTTCCAAATGGTCAGTCCACCCATGCATTGAAGATACTTACAGCACTGGGGTGCAGGGCTCACAGGGAGACAGGAATATAGAAGTATCTTACAGCAGTGGGATGCTCAGCTTACAGGAATACAGGGGTAACAAGATGCATGAGGAACATTGAGGTGCACAGGGGTTCCAGGCAGGGCCGCTGATTAGGCAGTACAGCCGGATCTCCTGTACTGGGCTCAGGCCCCATCAGTTCATAAGGGAGAGCCTGTGAACCTGCTGAGAGAGAGGACTGACTGTACTGCGTTATCATTGACACTAATCCTCTTGTGGATCCCCTTACAGTTCTGTCAGTTTCTCCTCTCCCTCACTTTGGCTGCACTGCAGGGGAATTGGTTCTAGTATCTGTGCCTACCCTCACCACTCTGATCACTAGCAACCCTTTGCTGTCCAGGGCCCTCTTTGTGCCCCGTTTCACCTGCTGTCTGCCCACCTCCCCCATCTGCCCTTTCCCTCATAGTGCTGCTGGATTCTCTCCTCCCCCTCTTGGCTGCTGAGGGCACACAGGAGGGTCATTTAAGAATGAAGAGCAGGGGAAGGGGGACATCAGTAAATATGGCATGCTTACTGACCTCTTCCTTTCCTGAATGAACACAGTGAGGGATCAATGAGTTCCTTCTGAAAAGTGATCCACCTCCAGTGTCAAAGAGCATGAAGACTGAACGTTGGCAAAGGTACACATGGAAAAAAGGCACAAAGGCAATGGAATTCTAAAAGTGGAAGAATGTCACCAGCACACCAAGGAATCCTCAGAAGGGTCCAAAGCTTTATTTAATGGTCACATAATATATACAGTGGCAATGGAAGGCTCAAAGGACACAACATGTGCAAGGATACAGGTTATGAGCAGGAACACACTGAGAGCCACTGGGGACAGCTTGAAAGGCACTGAGAGACGCTTGCAAACATACACTAGGAACAAAAGGGATCCAAGTACAAGAGCACTAGGAATCTCAGGGTCACTAGGAGTCTTTCAGAAGTCAGTGACACTAGGAGTTTTGAGGTCACAACAAATCTCCTTGGAAAATTAGGGACACCATGGGAAATATTCACTAAAACTGGTGCACACAGAATCTGGTGCAGCTGTGCATGGTAGGCTTTATTGTTGAAGCTTAGCTGAACAAGCTGAAATTAGAAGTTAACTGGTTACTATGCACAGCTGCACCAGATTCTGTGTGCACCAGTTTTCGTAACTCTCCTTTAGGAGTCTTGGGGTCACTCGAATTCTTCATGGAAAGTCAGGGAGCTAAGAAGTAGCGGGGGTACATTAGGAAACTTCTTCACTAGGAAACACTGGGGGGACACATGGAAGCTTCCTCACTTAGAAACATTATGGGGACACTAGGAAACTTCCTCACTAGAAACCATTGGGGAGGGGGCAATAGGAAACGTCCTCCCTATGAAACACTGGGGGAACAGTAGGACACTTCCTCACTAGAAAACACTGATAGGACACTAGGAAACTTCCCCACTAGGAAACACTGGGGGGACAGTAGGAAACTTCCTCACTAAGAAACTCCGGGAGGACATTAGGAAACTTCCTCACTAGGAAACACTGGAGGGACACTAGGAAACCTCCTCACTAAGAAACTCCGGGAGGACATTAGGAAACTTCCTCACTAGGAAACACTGGAGGGACACTAGGAAACCTCCTCACTAAGAAACTCCGGGAGGACATTGGGAAACTTCCTCACTAGGAAACACTGGAGGGACACTAGGAAACCTCCTCACTAAGAAACTCCGGGAGGACATTAGGAAACTTCCTCACTAGGAAACACTGGAGGGACACTAGGAAACCTCCCCACTAAGAAACTCCGGGAGGACATTAGGAAACTTCCTCACTAGGAAACACTGGAGGGACACTAGGAAACCTCCTCACTAAGAAACACCGGGAGGACATTTGGAAACTTCTTGGAAATAGAGTCACTGAGGGACCTGGCACGGGGAACATTAACTCAGGCCAGGCTTGTGGGAATGAGCCCAGCTTAAATAGAAAAGGAGATGGCCTGGCTGGTCTGGGCATATAGCTAAATGAATGAACAGCAAATTCAGTTAACTTGTTGCTCAACAGTGTGGCAGTGGCACTGCTTCCTAACAAACCATTACACCATTAAGCAAATATTACACTGAAACTCCACTACGCAATCATGTTCTCATAATCTATTAAGGAGAAAAAACTTTTTTATGCATTACATGTGACACAGGTAAATGATGATAAATTCTCAGTGCTATAAAACTTGACTTCCTACTATATCAAACAGAAAAAAAATATTTTTCTTTTGTATGAAAAAAATTACACTGATGAAGTAATGTAATCTATGACACAAAGTGTTGGTTGGAGCTGGGTGATGTCACTTCAGGTGCAGTATTGAAACCCGAAGTTCGGATACATGGTGTTTGTTACACTGACCCTGCCTGTTAAAAAAAACAATTTGTCCCCCCACAGAGTGGGTATACTGTATAGTATATGGTGCATACCAGCACATTATAACAGACTAAAATGCATCCCTCCAGAGGTGTGCTATCACCGCTGATAGGGATTCCATCTTCACCCTGTATTTCTTCCAGATTCGCGGGCTCCAGGCCGTTTGAATGGCCAAGTCACAATGACATCTCTCCTGCAGCACATCTTTCTCAGTGGATGGCATGCTTACTACCTCTAACTGGATCCACCAGTTTACCCCGAAAGGGACAAGCCCTTGGACCTGTAGTTGTATGGGTCCAGTGTATGAAGTGAGCATTTAGTGTACATGGAGGTTGAGCACTGTGAGCAAATACTGTTTAGAGTGGAGCACAGGCATCATTATCTGAAAAATATTGGCTATATATGGACTTATATGTATGCTAATGTGGCTTTGGTTTACAACCAAAAGGTTTAATATTGATTTGCAGCACCGTTCTTTTAGAATCACCTACCATTTACTATAAATATGTTTGAACTGGAGCACTATTCACCATCACCTTGATGTATATTTAGGTTTGAGCTTACAACACTAAGATTGTGGCATTTTATTTTCTGTTTGATTTTTTTTCATGTTTTAAAGCTCTGGTAATTTGTCATCATTTACCTGTGTCACACGTAATGCACCAAAAAGTTTCTTTCTTCAAAGTTTATTTGACTGTGTGGTGGAGTTTTGGTGTATTATTCCTGATGCAGCTGTGTATAGTAACCAATCAGCTTTTAAGTTTTTTTGTCAAAGCCTAATGCAGGCTATACATGGGTCAAATTCTGAACAAATTTTCTTTATAAATTTAGAAATTTAGTGCATTTTGTAATCCGATGGTGCCACCGTTCATTTCAAAATTCAACCAACAACGCCTTCAATTTCACCTCATGTTGCTACAGAAAAGAATTTTCCAGGCCAAGAACTTTCCTTTCTTTCCAGGCACAGCTCATGCTCATTTCTTTTTCAATTACATTTCTCTCACGATTCTCCCATCGTTGATCCAAAATTTGTTAGTTTTCAAAAAATGTCCAAAATGTCTGATCACAAAAATTTGATGGTTACACAAAAATCGTCCGTTTCTGTGATCCACTAATAGTGCGAAATTCGAACAAAAATTATTTTGGAATTCGACCCATGTATGGCCGGCTTAAATTCTGGTTCACACTATTGCAGGTTTGTAGCCCCACTATTTCTGTTTAGGTGACAACCTAAAATTTGGGAATTTTCTTTCACTTTCACTCTCAATGATAACAGTAAACAGGACAAAGACAGAGGGTGAATCTCCCAAACAGGGGCAAAGACAGAAATAAAAATCTCTCCAATCCAAAATGAAAAAACATAGCCTTTATATATATGTTAACCGGTTTTAACTCAAATCCAAAAATGTGACATACGGCAGCTTTCCAATAATTTGATGTGGTGGCTGTATTAGCTTTTTTTTTTCCTTTCTGCTTTCACCTGTCCAGTAACACACCTCCTGTATTAGAGTGCCCCCACTCTGGATGAAAGAACACAGGGGGCATCTTTGGACAGCACCATTGTCAGTCTGGGGGGAGGGAAGAGTTAGATGTACTAGCAGATTTAGATATACTAACAAACTGAAACCAAATTCCAGTTAACACTTTTTAGGCTGTTACAGCAATTTTTTTTCCCTTTTGAGATAAGCTTTTACATAAATAAATAAAAATTAATCATTGTAAGCACCCCTGTCAGTGAAAAATGGTTTGTCTCAATCCTCTAACCACTATATAGCAGGACAACCTGGTCTGATAACAAATAACAAACTTATCGGGATCACCAGGTGAAAATTAAAGAGAGAAAACAAATGCAGCCACCACATCTAAAAATTAGTCATCTGTAATATGATTTTGTGTTTAATACTGCTTTAATTCCTCATTGTTTAAAATGGGTTTATGAACTTTGCACATTATCAATGTTTTAATAAATAAACTTAGAGGAAACAATATCCAGCACATTAGGTATTTCTAAAGCTCATACAAACAGATCTGTAAACAAATATAATATTTATTGAGTTACTGCCGTGCTTTACAACAAAAATTCTCAAAAATAAAAAAATTAAATTACAGTATAAAGAAAATCTTAAATAAACTGCTGATAAAAATTCTGTTTTCCTGAGCAGATGTTTTCCCAATACCAATGGTATTTAAAAGCATAAGTAAACCTAAAGCACCCAGAGATTAACAAAAACAGCTAAACAAAGGTAGATGTAACTTTAATAAAACACATTCATACATTTAAAAACTTCCTCTGTCTGAGATGGAAAGAGACAGCATCGCTCCATCGTCATAATAAAATATGTTATGGGAATCCTTCAGGCTAGCAAAGCAGCAGCGCTAATGATAATGGTCCAAAACACTTACTGCTTTATAAATATGCCCCTTAATGTCAATGAGGATTTCCATCTCCTGCCAAGAAAATAGCTGTGTAGGTCTATATAGAATAATCCGATTAGCTGTGTGCACTGTGAGCTGTGATTGATCACATCAACCATCAAGCAGCTTAAGTACTTTGGTATCTCCCAGCGTACTCATGTTCCCTACAATAAAGATACGGAACTCCTCAATTTGCAAGCTGAAACAAATCAGTTCCTAAAATGCTGGGTTATTAGTAAAAATATAAAACATAAGATGCATTACCTTTATATGAAATACACCAATAATAGATATGTACGCAAACTCTGATAGCTACACAATAGAGAATGTGTACTTTACATGAAGCACAGTAAGGTACAAGAAGGAGTTCTCCCCTTCTTTCTGGTCCCCAGATACTTCCTATGACAATAGAGCAATAATGTTGAAGTTGTGGGTTGTTTTACTAAAATTGGCAGCACAGTGGCTAAATGGTTAGCACATCTGGCGGTTAGCTCAAGGGTCATTGGTTCACAATCCCAACCATGGCACCACCTGCATGGAGTTTGCATGTTCTCCCTGTGCCTGTGTGGGGTTCCTCCAGGTACTCCAGTTTCCTCCTACACTTCAAAGACATGCTGGTAGGTTAATTGGATCCTGTCTAAATTGACCCTAGTATGTGTATGTATGAATGTGAGTTAGGGACCTTCATTTGTAAGCTTATTGAGGTTTAGGGACGATGTGACTGTTCAATATATACTGTATATGCTGCATAAATTGATGGTGCTATATAAGCACCTGTAATAAATAAATAATTAAATACATATAGTAAATAAAACTGGAGAGTGCAAAATATGGTGCAATTCTGCATTGAAACCAATCAGATTCCAGGTTTTTCATTAAACAAGCTGAAGTTAGAAGTTGATTGGCTGCCATGTAGAGCTGCACCAAATTCTGAGTGCACTAGTTTTAGTACATCTACCCCTTTGTATCTTCTTCTCTGGCCTATGTTTAGCACAAGAACTATAAAAGAAAGCCTTCAGAGAGCTAGAGCTGAAACAGAGCTCCACCTATCTGCTGAAAATGATATATATATATATGAAATATTCTTATGTTAGCAAATCACAGTACAATTGGGTGGAGCTAGCGGTGATGTCACCGCTAGCCACGCCTATTTGTTTACATCTGACTAGCAAATGTCTGACCTGTCATGTTGCAGAGAGTGCTCAGCAGGTGCGGATGGGTCAGTGGGCATTGTTTTTTATTTTTATTTCGGCGAGTCGGCGTCCTCATGAAAATGCTGGATGCTGTGATCGATGATGGATTACAATGATGGAATCATTTTGTTGGCTTTGTTTTTTTTTTAAAGGACTTGTAAAAATTGTTGTTTTGTTTTTTGTTCAATTAAAGGAATTTTTCAAAAGTCTGGCGTATTTATTTTTTCTAAATGTAACCCTTTAGTGAATGGGCAGGGGTACAAGTACCCCTTACTCATTCACAAGGGGGGACAGCATCAGGGTGCCCCATTATTTAAAGGGTACCCTAATGCTAATGAGCCCCCCTGCCCGCAGACCCCCATAACCACCCGACCAGGGTTGTAGGGAAGAGGCCCTTGTCCTCATCGATTTACTAAAACTGGAGAGTGCAAAATCTTGTGCAGCTGTGCATGGTAGCCAATCAGTTTATAACTTCAGCTTGTTTAATTAAGCTTTGACAAAAAAAAAAAAAAACTTGGAAGCTGATTGGTTTCTATACAGAACTGCACCAGATTTTGCACTCTCCAGTTTTAGTAAATCAACCACTAAGCATAGTAAATAAAATAATATGTAATAAGATTAGATTATAAGAGAAGTATGAAGATCTATAAAAAAAATTATACCCACTGTGACGGAGATCAGAAATATTATTTTATTTTGTGTTGTTTTGTTGAAATCCACAAGTGTGCCAAGCAGTCAGCTTGTCTGCTTAATTAAATCTTGGAGTTCCTGTGCCCGCAGGGGGTGGGAGATAAGTTTGATCTCAGCAGGCGGTACACACAGCACTATGTCCTGCAGCTGGGAAAAGCCAGACGTGTCAAAATCAGGTGTTTGGTTTGGTAGAATTGAAAGGGCAATATAATGTCCCTATGCTGGCAGAATGGGTCAGAAAACATGCAGAGCTGAAGTTAGTGATGGATAGAGGAGCTCATGGCTACAGACCTTGCTAGGAGATGTATTGAACTGCTGAGACAGATCTGTATGGGCTGTCCTTTGCTTTTTTCCTGGCTAGGACTTGTAGTTCTGCATTCTCTGTGTGGTTTTCCAGACACTGGGACTTTATTCTACCTTTTGCTCTTCCATCAACTGCTGCCTGTGTGGTCTTGAAGCTGCGGCCAGGACACACAGCCCTCCGAAGACCCAGGAGGAGTTGTTGAATGACCTCAGCCCAGAAACCTTTGCCCTGTGGGCTGGACTTAATCCTATTCTGCCCGGAACCATTTGCCCTGTGTGCTGGACTCAACCCTATTCTACTCGGAACCCTTTGCCTGTGTGCTGGACTTAACCCTATTCTGCCCATAACCTTTTGCCCTGTGTGCTGGACTCAACCCTTTTCTGCCCGGAACCCTTTGACCTGTGTGCTGGACTTAACCCTATTCTGCCCGGAACCCTTTGTCTTGTGTGCTGAACTTAACCCTATTCTGCCCGGAACCCTTTGCCCTGTTTGCTGGACTTAATCCTATTCTGCCCACACCCCTTTGCCCTGTGTGCTGAGGACTTACTGCCCTGTTGTGTTGTGAGATGGGGAAACAGCTCTCATTGCTTGAACACTGTTTGTGTGCAGTAAATTAAACGTTGTGGAGTGACATTCTACGGTTTAGGCACAAGATGTCACTGTTTTTCTAACACAGCCTCAGACTGCATAGATATTTCTATATTCAATAAGAGGTGCGGTTTTCACATGGAGTTTAGTGAACAGGAAGAGGAGACTGCAGCCATGTTTTGGACGATGCTGAATGAAGGGGCTGTGTGAGCTGAGAATCCGATGACATCCAGGTGTGAATGCATCCCTCAGTAACCAGAGCTGTGGCTAAGTGAAGCTGATGAGGAAGATTGCTGCCAGGAATGCTGATGAGAGCAGAAGAGCAACGCAACATATACTGCGATATCGTATGCTTGTTGGAGAGACATTTGTTCTGTTCAGAGTCACCAGCGGATACAAAGCAGACCCAGGTCGGTAAGATCGTGCACGCACCTCATTTCAGTGTTGGCGCCTTGAGACCGAGACCAGGCCTATAGTTAGTTAGTTAGGGTCTCTGTTTGTGTCAGGCCACAAGTGTTGTTACTGATCATTGGAAGGACTCCATAACTTAAAGTGACATTTTACATTGGAGAGCTGATAAAATCCTACAAACTCAAGCCAGACTGACGTTTTGCTCAGAAGGAATACTCAGGCACGTGCTACAGGACCAGTTATGGGAGGGGGAATACTGTAGATTTGTGTAAGATTGTAAGCTGTTGTGCTGCACCGTAGGCTAGCCCATACCATACACCCATACACTGATTCTTGCTCTTTTAGGGTAATAATGGGTAAGGTGTGTCAGCTTAGTTGTGCCCGCCAGTAGGTAAATTACTACACTTTCTACCTTCATACATCAGAAGGCGCTGTGCTGTGCAGCAGAAGGGCCTCAGCCTTTGGGCTGGGTGTATGTAAATGTATTGTATGTTCCCAGCATTTGTGGTTGTGTTTATTTGCCACATCTAAGTAAAATGCTGTTGTGGCAAAAGCTGGCGTTGGGAAGGCTTTCCTCGTTTGTGACTTCACTGTATCCTGGGGAGCCCACCTCGGTACACGGCTTACAGTTGCATCACTGCTCTGCCTTGTTTGCCCTGTGGACTACCTCCCATCCTGTTGCCATCCTGAAAATCATTCTTCATTGCGGTGTCTTGTGTTATCCTGTGAATGAGTTTTCTATTGTCTGCACCCCAAGTCTCCTCAACAAATGCCTGCACGTCGGGTTTTGTGTGATCTGCCTCTGTGTGCTCTCTCTCTCTGCGCTCCTAGTTCGTCACACTCACCTAGGTGGATGCAGCATCGGTTCGATGCTGCTTCTTTCCCCCGCCTCTTCTAAGAGTTAGAACTGAGCAATCAAAGACCATTGATTGCTTAGTTCTTGGTCTTCACTTAGCAGAGAGCCGGTGACTGTCAGTCACCAGCTCTCCTCTCTGCTGCTCCAGTGTTCACTTGAGCACTGGCCTGTGGAAGGGGCTGGAGCTGCTGGATCAGGCTCTCAGAGAATGAGAGGCTGAGCTAGCTGCCGGTCCAGGTATCTGGGTGAATTTTGACTTTTAATTTGGGATCTTTCCAGAGCCTGGACCGGCTGAGTGATGTCAGCTGGTCACAGGAGTGCAGAACAAAGTGAGAATGAAGAAGTAGGACCAGAAAAGCTTTGGCCATACTTCTCCTTTAAAAGCCAAATGAGCATCATAACATCCAGAAAACACAGTGTTTTGCTTGCACGTGATTAGTTGATGGAAGTTGGAGGAGCTTCACCTCCTTCACTAAGCTAAAGGGGAAAATTCCTTTGCAAATTATTGCCTTTGAGTCACTGACCTTGAAAAAAGATACAAATCAGGATGATTGATTTTGAATACTCTTTATAGCTCAGTGACTCCAAAACTATTGTAGCAAGTGTGTCAGCACAAGAGCCAGGCAACTAGAATTTTCCAATGGTCAGCATTTCACATGGCAGAATTAGTTATACATTTGTAGGCAGTTTACTAGCTCTTTAATATTTTTGCGATACTCAAAGTAATGTTTTATACATTTTGACAGTGAAATGAGGTAGTTTGTGATGGATAAATATAATCTTGTACTACACACGTATTTATTACAGTTGGTGCAAGAGGAAAATTGTAGGGCACAGAAAAGTTTCATTACTCGCTGTCAAAACATTCTTGACTCACCATTTTCATTTGGACAGTATCCCTAAAGAATAAAATAGGCATGATTCAACATATTTTTCATTTTGTGGCCATTTATATACATTCTCATATTTTTCTGTATTTATTTTTATATACACTGCCATCCCATAGTTCTATTTAAAGAACACGGAAAGTATAATGGCCATTTAGTTTCATTATGAAATGCAGATTTCAGGTTTATAAAAAATAAAATTAGATAAGCATTATATCAGTTATTTAGAGATAATCAATGCATGTGTAGTTGAATTCAAAAACAGTAGTTAAGCCAGCCATACTGTAGATGAGTTGAATCTTGACTGGTTCAGCAGGAACCAGCTGAGATTTGATCCAACTATGGGTAGGCTGGTTTTCCTGAAGTTGATCCATCAATTGACTTCAGTACATCCACCCTGTTGGATTTTTTCATGCAATTATCTCCGGTGGCTACAGCCACCAGCAGTGATCATTGTGTTCTGCTAGCAGGGAAAGCCCTTCACCAGCAGAACACAATAACGTTGCAGGAGGGATTCCCCCATCAACACGGACTGTGCTGATGGGCGAATTGAGAAATTTTCTTTCCTTCTACCATGACATTTGCATAATGCATGGGCTGCTTTAGAATTGGTCATTTTAAAAGAATATTATTATCCCCCTTGGAATCTTTTAAGAGGACATTGGGGTTCTGTCAGGGATCAATATGGTACATGCCTATCTCATTACTATAGTCTTAGATACGTAAGATGGTGCTTAAGACATTCCTATGAACCATATTTCCGCACATTCACAGTATGTCTAGAAATATTCTCCCATACAGATGAGCAGTGTGCAGTGTCCTGCTTCTACTGCTCCCACACTCGCTTTCATCAATATGGCGATGAGATCCCATACATGCATGATAGTGACCATTCTATACTGTTGTTAGTGCATGCATGGGGTTGCATCTCAGTATTGTGTTTTCCAATATGGTGGCAATATCCTATGCATGTGCAGTAGTGGCATACCAGACCTGTCATCACAGTGCATGCAAGATAGTGTACCATCTCAGAGGTTTCTAAGGTCACTATTGTGCATGCGTGAGTTCATAGAAGTGGTAACAGAAATAGAGAAAGGGGTAAGCGAAGGACTGAGGAGGCAGGAGGGCAGCAAAGAGAGAGAACACAGGAATATAGACAGAGAAGGGTGCAGGGAAAAGAGAGACATAGAGGACAGCAGCAGAAGACATAAGGACAGCAAGAGTGGAAATAGAAAGATGAAGACAGGTGTACAAAGGAGAAAGGGAGGCAACAGTAGAGGCAAAGAAGAAAAGAGTAGTGAGAATGACAGTAGTAGTGACATGGAATGGGACCAGGAGCAAAGAGAAAAAGGAAGGCAGTAGTACTGAGAGAAGGGAAAGCAGCACTCACTGCCACAACACCGAACATGCACTCTTAGGCCAGTTGCATATGGACATAATAATTTACTGATGTGTACACTCAGGAACTTGCTGACAGAATGATTCTCAGTAAAATGTGCCATAGAAATGTACACTGATTAGCCATAACTTTATGACTACCCACCTAATATTGAATAAGTCCACAAACAGACCCCTTTGCCACCAAAACAGCTCAGATTCATTGAGGCATGGACACCAGTAGACCTCTGGATGTATGCAGTGGTATCTGGCACCAAGCCATCAGTAGCAGATCCTTTAAAGTTCACCCACCTTTTAGAAAAAAAATAATACATTCACATTTTTGTACAGATAAAACAAATGTGCATTTATTATTTTTGTTCACACCAGATGCAGTCCAGTGCATTTTGTTTCTGCATCACAAATGCCTGCACAGCATTTTCTTTGTATTCCAATGGCCCTTGTTCACACCAGTGCAGTCAGTTTCAGTCAGTTTCCGATGCAGAAAAAAAAAATTAGAACATGCTGCATTTTTTCTACACAGAACTGTACTAGAACATAGCTAACTGCATCAAAACTGCACAGGAACAGAGTGTGGTGTGAACTGTAAGCAAAATCGTATGTGGAATGCATCATAAGTATGTTTTTGTGTTGTGAACTGACCCTTAAGGAGCCTGAAAAGTATTGCACCAGAGATCAGTAAATCCTGCTGCCATACAGGTTTCCTGCAAACCTGCCAGAATATCTGCTAGCTATACGGGATGTACAAGCAAGCAGATATTCTGACAGGAAGCTTCAGTGAACGACCACAGCGCTCCACAGAGCCGTGATAGTTCATTGAAAACTACAAGCTGACAGCCGCTAAGGCTGTCGGGAGTTGCAGTTCATTCATTCACGGAAGTCCATGAAGGAATGGTGCAGCCATGTGGGTGTTAAGATAAGCAAACAAAATGGAGTCAGATCACTATCATCTATACACGTATATATCTATATATTCAATGATATATTCCTTGTTCCTCTTGTATAACTTTTCTCTAAGTATTTTGTAACTTGTTTTCCTCTGTTCCGATTTCTTTTGGTATTATATAACCTTTGTACTATATATTGTTGTTGTTGTTGGGACAGCTGTGGTTTCTATTTTCTGAGAAATGGTTTGGCTGGACGGGAGTTGCAGTTCATTCATTCACGGAAGTCCGTGAATGAATAATGCGGCCATGTGGGCGGAGCCCCATAGGTAGCTGTGGCTATGGGAACATGTTACATCTTCCATCCTAAAAACCCATAGAACATGTAACATGTTCTCAAAGGTGAATTTGTCCTTTAAGTCCTGTAAGTTGCGAGGAGCGGCCTCCATGGATCGGACTTGTTTTTCCAGCACATTCCTCAAATGATCCATGGATTGAGATCTGTTGTGTTCCTCAAACTATTCTTCAACCATTTCTGCAGTGTGACAGGGCACATTATTCTGCTGAAAGAGGCCACTGCCACCAGTGAATACTGTTTCAATTGCCAAAAGCCTCACACTGCCTTCACTGGCTTGCCTTCTTCCCCTACTGCATCCTGGTGCCATCTCTTCCCCAGGCAAGTGACACGCATGCGCCATCATGCACCATGTGCCATCCACATAATGTACAAGAAAACGTGATTCATCAGACCAGGCCACCTCCTTCTCTTGCTCCGTGGTCCATTTCTGATACTCACATTTCTGACCTGCTCTTGAGGTGTTAACACTTAACACGCTGCAGATCACAACTGCAGTGCATATTGAACACACTGTGGGAAATGTGCATGGAATGTGGGTTTCCTGCACCATGTTTTGGTGTGACTTGGCCATGACAGTTTCCACCACTGCTCTTCACATGCATTGCATTGCAGTGTACATTCCTGCACTCACCGCAAGTGTACTGACATGCTCTTCTGTATTCAGCTCACTCAAAGAGCAGGCACAGTCTTGTTAGTATAATATTTCAGAGCTCGTTTGTAAATTTCTCCTCCTTTGTTCTCTCATCCCTCCTCTTTATTCTAAATTTGATTCGGTTATGCCAGAAACTCAATATTGTGATGAATTACAGCTGTATTTCTCAGATTTATGCTTTTTTCTGGATAGATAAAGAATATTAAAAAAAACAACATTCTTCTATGCGTTCATCTTTCACTGTGCTTTACCAGTGCTGGCAATGTGACCTAGCAAGCTGTCAAATTATTCTAACAAGTAAATTTGATTCTTTCACTCATAATCGGAAGCACAAAAGGTTCAGTAATTTCTAATTAGCAAATCTATTGAAAGTAAATGAGCTTAGCCAGATGCTGTACTTTGAAATAAAGCAAAACTGATAATGACTTTTTATCCTTTTGTGCTATCATTTATGTACTTAAATCATTCTGCGATGTGTATATGATGTACATGGAAACACAGTAGAAACATGGCAAAATTACTAGACCTTATTTAAACTGGAAATTGCCCTTTTGTCCCCTTTGTCTGTTTATATTGGACAGTACCCAATGATAGAAAGTGTGCCTGTAATGTAGTAGTGAAGATAATGTTTTTAAGGCTGATGAGGACTGGTAAATATTATCCATTGTTCTGGCAAAAGAAAAAGTTTTATTGCATTTTGGAGGTGTCTGCTTTAAAACAAATCAGGAAACCTACTCCCAGTTAGCATTACTGGGTTTTGGTATGGAAGGACTCCCTTCACAACTAAGTACAGTTATAGTACATATACTAAAAGCGGCACGCCTAACATTATTAAGCAAATAGAGAAAGGCGGAGTCGCCTAACTTGTCAAAAGTTATCCAATAAGTCCACCTACAATGTACACATGAATACATTTATGCTGCTCGTAACAGTAGACATAAAACATTTAGATATGATTGAGAACCTTGCATAACAATCTATAACTTTAAATATATCCTTTAAATCTTAATGTCGTCATGTGCATACTGAAATTAATCCAAGGCCCTCCTCTCTCCCTACTGATGGAAGGCACTGGTGGAGTAAAACAGTAGTTAGGCACTCTATTTGTTATTCCTTTTTTTCCTTTGTCTATATAGCATTCTTTTTTATCGCCATTTTTAAAGTGTAATACGATGATGGTTCAGCAGGAAATATTAAGTTACTTGTATTACACTGCTTAAAGGCTTTTGATTACAAGTTATGATTTCATTGTTTGATATACAAGATATGTACCCAGATTAATATCTGTTATAACATGGAGACTTTGTCATTTGAATAATGTTATTTTTTTCTCTCCTAATAAAAATCTAAAGTATTAAAAAAAACAGGGTTTTCCCATTCAGGGCAAAACAACAGGTTTATTTTAATCCCCCTATCCCCAGCAATATATACTTATTTTAATTTCATTCCCTTGCTAAACATGGCAGCAGTAATTGGGTCGGCATACTATTTTTTGGCAGTACACCATACTGCATGTTAGGTGCTCTGTACTTGAAAACATGCCCATCGCAGGTGTGTTAGGGTGCCGTTCAGAATGAATGACACCACTATGCACCAACACACTTAACAGTACTGCAAACAGATTGGATGAATAGGTTTTCCAATACCAAAATTAGCAGAAGACCCAGTATTAAAATATAAATGCCGAATTAAAGGTTTAAGTGGAAACATAAAGATTATAAGGAATAAAGTGAAAGGAAAGCACTAACAAATCTTAGATAATCAGGCAAAACAGGATCATGTTTTGGATCACAAAAAAGGAGAGAAATCCACAACTCAAATGTTAAAAAAAAAGAATTTTAACTGTTCTAATATATATTTAACATGCTTGTTGTGGTCCCCTTGTTAGATTCAAATGTTAGCTTATGAAGCCTGTTGTTACATAAAGCATATAACTTGGATGATCCTCTCTGCAGAAAGAGCATTTGTGTTTCAATCTTCATTAGGTATAGTATTCCCATTGTTTCTCACTAAATATTCAACAAACACCTTTTTCCAGGTGTCAAAGCTGACACTGAATTGAAGGTAGGAGGGGGTATGTGGAGAAATAGAGAAATAAAAGCAAGCACAAGGTATTAACCAGGATATAACCCTTTCTTAACTGACATCTGTTTAATCCCTTCACTTTCAGGGCCATTTTTTGTGTGTTTTTATTTACAACTTAAAAAAATTATTTTAGGTCTAAAACCTCCAAACAGTATATATGTTCTGACAGAAGAGACATTGGAGAATAAAAAGGTGGTATTAGTGCAATGGTTTATCAAGAGAAAATTCTCAGTAAACAATACACTATCATTAACTTTAGAGCACACAAATGCAATATATTACCCAATTTTTGCTAAAATATAAAAGATGAGGTTGCAATGAGTAAGTAGATGCCCAACATTTTAAGCCTTAAAATTGTGTGGGCCCATGAAATGAAGACAAACTTTGGTACCCAATAATTTCTATAGATGATGCTTTAAAAGCCCTTACAGTTCATCAGTTTCAGAGGTAACTTTGAATAATGACCCTAGACTTATTCTCACTGATCAGACATAGGTGCCACAGATGTGTGCATTTACATACGTATGTGAATGTACACAGGGGTGGGTTCATAAAATTTTATTTAAAGGGGGGGGGGGTCATTGCTTGGGTGTACTTTATTTTCACTTTTTTCCTTAGCTTTATTGCTATCACATAGGGGGCTATTGGGGGGGGGGGTATATCACATACAGTAGGAGGCTATTCATGGCAGTGCCTGAATGTACCAGGGATCCTTGTACGCTGGATCTGCCAGATCACTTCCACTTGAAAGCCTACAGTCAGATTGTCAGATATACACACACACCCAGCTGCTTTGATTCTGCAAAACCAGTAATATTATAATAATCCCAAAATGTAAAATCATTTTTTTGTTTACAAACGTATAAAAGAAATAGATTTAGAGTAATAAATTCAACTAGTGTTAAAATGCACAGAATAAAATTTGTTTCTCTTTCAGCCTCCAGGCAAAGGCATGCATAAGAACACTTATAGGTTAATTGTTTTCATTTTATTTATACACAAAATTGCATTAAGAGATTCTTCACTTTATTTTGGATTATCCATTTAGAGATAGAAATGCGACTCTGAGACTGTATCCCCCTCCAATTCCCAGAAAACCCACAAAATGTAATTTCACATTTTTAAGCATCTCCACTGACCTCTCTGCTACATACTACAGCAGAAAAAACTTGGCCACATTTATATTGAAATATATATACTACATTGCAGGTCTTCATTATTTAATCTTATGTTCATTTCAATCACATTTTATATCAGAGTTTTTGTAGTCCTATGTTGTTTTGTAGTCCTATATTGTAAAAGGCATTCTTAATGCACATTGAATTATAAAAAATTTAAAAAAGAATAAAACATATCACACAATTTATAAAAAACAGCACAGCAAGTGAACTCCATCCTGCCAGCCTACCTGTTGCCACTGGACACTCCATAATCTGTCCAGAGGCACACTCCCATTCATCAATGGACTAGATTGTGTCCAAGTATGAACATTTCAAAATCTCCCAACTGAGGTCCAAAGGCTGCAAATGTCCAGCTTCAAAGATGGGCAACATAGACCACACACCCTCTGACTATGCAGACTCCGATATGGAATGATCCTGGCCTACCAGCAACTAGCCAGTAAACATGTTAAGTCGTGGGTAGACTGTCAATTCTCAACCTGTAGTTCTTCAGCCCTTCATAAAACCATGGCATAAAAACTCAATGATCTTAAGAATTGTTTGAGGAGGAATAACTTAGGTTTGTACTCTTCAGGTGGAGCCTGAAGAATAGAAATCTGCAGACATCAAGAAACTCTTCTCCAAATCTATTCCTGATAATCCTGACAAATCCATAGACTAGGCCCTCCAAGACTGCATCACACTACCTTGTGTTCAAACATCAATCATCACCTGGACTTCACTGATAAATCTGAAATCCTGTGATCATACTGCAAACAGGGGCATCTGGACGTAAAGGACCACAGGCCCCTAGCCTTCTATGATTATTCAGCTGAGGTGACTAAGTGAAGCAAAGCCTTCATAAAGGTCTGTCAATGGTTAGTCAAAAATGGTTCTAGTTTACTCTTTTTTATTATCCAGCGTTTCTACACTTCCCACAACTGCCAGAAACCAATGTGCTTTTACAGATGAAACTGAAGCCTAGAACATTTTCCCATTATTCAACATTCAACCTGCATCTCTAATGTCCAGTTTTGTATGCTTTGATACCTCCCACTACCCACTACAGAATCCCCAATGAGCCTCACGGTCTCCAGTGGTTTCTTTTAACAACACACAATTGCTTTAGCATTTCCCCTCCACCTATATAATGAAGAAACCTTTGCTAAATATCCAAAGTATTGGTGGCTGGACTTCAGCTTTCATAATGCCCCCAAAGGAATGATCTGGTCCTTCACTGAGAGACAGCTAAAGCTGTTTTGTGGGAGTATAAAAATCAGGCTTACTTTCCTCTCTCTCAAGAAAGGTGATTAATGATTATATGACCTGGAAAGAATTCATAAAGCATAAAAAAATCCTATATATGTGACCCCACGTTATCTTTTATGGTCTTGTTGAACCCTGATTAAAACGCATGCTGTTCTCCCTGATTCAAGTTAAAGTGATATTAAAGGCATAAAAAAAAAATAGCATGTCAAAATTACCTGCTCTGTGCAATGGTTTTGCACAGAACAGCCCTGATCCTCCTCTTCTCAGGTCCCTGCTGATGTGCCTGACTCCTCCCTCCTGCTGAGCACCCCCAGAGCAAGCCGCTTGCTTTCGGGAGCACTTATGCATGCTTGCTCCCAAACTCCACTCTGTGTGTTCATAAGACACACAGAATGGGGGGTCGGCCCAGCCTGCTCCCTCCTCACTGGCTGTTATTGACAGCAGCGGGAGCCAATGTCTGAGCTAATGAGGAGGGAAAGATCCAGGAGAGCAGCTGCTCTTGCAGAGAGCTCTGGATTGCAATTGGGCTTGGGTAAGTATTGGGGGGGGGTTGCAAGGGGAGCTCTATAGAATGCATGAAGGTAACCCTCAGCTTTTAGAATCATTCTAAGCATACCATTCCATTTCTCATGCTATGAGTTATGCCAAGAGTATGGATCATATAAAAAGTTGGTGGGTCCATGCCCTGTGTTAATATTACATAAGGTTTGCAGGCATATATTTTTTTCTGAAACAAACGAGACACCCCATTTCAAATATCTAGGCTTCCTTAAGTAAAGCTCCCAAAGAAAGACTTTAAGTTCATTCTCAAGTTAGGGGCTGGGCACAGTTTTTGACTGATGTGCCAATGTTACATATCAGCTGACTGATAGCTAGAAAACATATGATCAGAGAAATCTGGTGAGAAATAAAATATTAGATCATACATAGAGCCTACTATGCATTTAACCTTTCTCCAAAAGCTCACGTTTCATGCCTTACAGCCCACCCAAAATAAAGACTACCCAAACTGGAATTTTGGGAATGCTCAGATATCCAAATTACTGGTGGCATGTATATTCCTAAATTGAGGACATGTCAGGCCATAGAACATTAGCTTCTCCCATGCTTGGTTTGTTTTGGACTACGACTCAATCACCCTCTGATACACAATCAAATACCTTCACTTATGTAGGAAGATTGGAAATATTAGCTCACTGGTTGTTCCAACTCTGAACAAACTCATGCTTATCCACAGGCTAGACACTGAAAAATCAAAGCAGTTTTTGTCAGTTTTGCAGAACACTGTCTTGTACCACAAAGGTAAGCTTGCAGGACCCTTTGTCCTCTACAATTGAATGGCAGTCAGACCATCAGTGATCCATTTCCTGACTATTTAGCTGTTTATACAAGCCTTTCGGGTAAGATGAGCAATATTTTTCCCACCATTGCCCCACCGCCTTAATGTTCTATACATTTTGTATTTTCATCACAAACTGATCTTATGATAAAGCCATCAGGGAAAGAATGACTGAGCTTACCTTCTGAGTTTCCATCCTACATTGTATTTTATAGTTACTTATTTTTTATGCTTGAAAGGTGCCTGGGTTTTTCTCCTGAATGTATGTTTTCCTAAGTTTATAGTGTTATATATTGTAAATGTTTAAACTAAAGGACTGTCAGGCTACATGCATATTGTATTATGGCATTGCCTTTGTGTTCATATGTTATTCTTCTGCTCACAAATGTGCTCTATGAGTATTGTAAATCATTCTACAAGAAAAAGTATATTATTAAGAAAGAAAAGAAAAAACTAACATCTAAAACCCATACATTGGGCTGTTAACATTTGACCCAATGGGAATGTTTACCATAGGAATAGACAATGTTCACTTTACAAAGCAAATCTTCATTTGACTTTGAGAAAAAAATTAATTCATATGACTGGATGATTAAGTGGTAGTAATTGTTTTTAATAGCTAACATGTTATTCTTACCTGCTCTGTGCAATGGCTCTCCCTTGCTGAGTGCCTTCATATCAAGCCACTCATGTGGGCTCATTCCCAAGCCATGTCCAGTGAGGAGAGAGGACAGAGAGAGGGAGAAGAGAGAGACGCTGCTCTCAAGCACAGCACTGGATCAAGTTTGAGCTCACATAAGTATTTAGGGGGGCTTGGGGTCGGAGCTGGACACAGAAGGTTTTTACCTTAATGCAGAGAATGCATTAAGGTAAAAAAAAACCTGGCGCACAAAATCACATATATACAGGGGCAGACTGACCATTTGGAAACTCGGGCACTGCCTGAGGGCCCGGGGTCAGTAGGGGGCCCCATGAGATGCCCCTGGTACCTTTTTCATAGGATTTTTTGAGTTTGGGCAAGGACACAGGGGCCCCATGATCCCCTATTGCCCGGGGGCCCCATGAATTGTCAGTCCGCCCCTGCATATATATATATCATGTGATTTTGCATTTCTGGGTAGGGGGCTCTCGTCCTACCCGGCTGCAATTCGTAGCTGCGGCTGTCAATCACCGGGTCCCGGCCGGTGATTGCCAAGCATCTCCGGTGGGGAGGAGAACTGTATGTAAACAACACAGTTCTCCTCCCTGTTAGCTCCTGCACACTGCGATGGATGTCTGTGCACAGCACAGCTATGCAAAACAGTGTGATTACAATGAAGCACACACACACAGACATAAGTAAAACAGCACACAGTACACAGTTAACCCTTTGATTGCCCCCCATGTTAATCACTTCCTGCCCAGTGCCCTTAGTACAGTGTCAGTGCTTTTATTTAGCACTGATCACTGTATTAGTGTCACTGGGGATGTCAGTGACACCAAGTCAGTTCCCCGCAGTGTCAGAATGCCCACCGCAGTCCCACTATAAGTCACTGATTACCACCATTACTAGTAAAAATTTAAAAAAGTAAAAAAGTCCAGTATCTATACCGCCATTTGTAAACGCTATAACTTTCACGTAAATCAATTAATTTACACATATTGGGATTTTTGTAGCAAAGACATGTAGCAGAATACATTTTGGCCTACATTTATGATGAAATTTAAGTTTTGAAATGTTTTAACTGGACATGTTTAATAGCAAAAGTGCAAAATATTTTTTTTTCTCAAAAATGTCAGTCTTTTTTTTTAATAGTGCAAAAAATTTAAAAACCGCACAGGAGGGCAAATGGTTAAGCACACAGACTCACTTTTTTTCTTCTTAGCTGAGTGAGCATTTGCAAAAGAAAATGATCTACTCCTTCAGCAAAGCAACTCTATACATTTATTGAGACGGAGCAGGAAAGCACATCTATTGTGTAGCACAGCACACCAGAACATGGAACCTGTATATGTAAATGTAAATATGACTGCCCCAATGTACAGTACATGTATTATTACATAAAGTCACAGTAGTTAAGTTTAAATAAACACATACTGCTGAGGCTGTGTACATCAAACTGATCTCTTTATGGTATTTAAAAGACTGAACATGCTATAGATTGCCTTTAAAAAAATGGCAGCTATAATGCAATGTATTTGCTTTTGGAAAAACTGTTGCATTCATATATAACTTTAGCTGTAAAAGATGCATGATATGGTATCGCAATTGTAGGGTTTTGTCTATAGCCTTGCAAAAATACTTTAATTTTAAGTTTTATTTTTAAAATACAGTACTATCTTTTTCTCATCATCTATCAAATGTACAAGCAACGCGAAATAACGGAAATAGCTCATCAATATCAACGACCTACTAAGGAATAAGACCACATTTTGTCTTCAGGGCAGTGTAATTGCTTGTTGGGATACTGTTATACAAATCCTAAAGTGTGTGTTTTGGCATTGTGCAGCATTCTTGGGAAGAAAAGTCTTAATTTCTGTTAGAGATAAAAGTGTTTTAAATCAGCTTTAAACTTTGCAGTCCTTGCAGTCCACCACTTGGTGACCATTGAAGGTATCTGGTAATTAAAAATACAGCATTAAAGAAAACCCTTAGCATTGAAAAGAGACACTTGATCCTGGAAAGAGCACTAAGGTCAGAATGAAAATATAGGAATATACTGTAACTACAGTAATTGTAGATGACAAAGGACAAAAAGGAGATGTACACTAAAGAAGACAACTAAGCAGTGGTAGCTCTAAACCTCTGTGTACTTAAGCACATCCAAAAGAGCAAGAGTGCCACAGCTTAATGTGTGTTATGTTACTAAGAAAAGCACTAGCCATATGCATTTCACGTGCCCACAAAGTTTAAAACAGAACTGAAGTCCAAAAAAAATTGCCGAAAGCACAGTTAATGTTGATAGAAGACACCTTTTATGCATTTTCTGCTGAAAAAAAACACTCTGCTCCGCATTTTTCTTTGTTTTGATTTGGATACACTGTCTTTGATGCATGCACTGTGCAGCTTTGACTCTTGGAATCTGTAATGAATCCATTATATGTCACAAAATATTACCATTTGATAAAAAGCATTTTTTTTAAAGGGAAGCCTTGCAGCAAAAAAAAGTTTGCTATGGACAGGACAGTGTGTAGGGGGTTAGTGACCTTTCCACGTGATGTGGCCAGGCGCCATAATGTGGGCTGATGCCAAGATGTCTATCCCCTGTGGGGTTCTTTGGGCTATGCTGAACAAGGCTAAGTCCATTTTTAAGGAATACTCAACCTTAAGGTTGGCCTCTGACTTTAGAGATGGCCGTACACCATGTACACTTGAACAATAACTGTCTTTCAGTTAACTTTCTCGTCCCCACGTCAATGTACACCTTCACTGTAGACTTTTGCATTTAGAAGGGACACACTGAGCCTATGTTCACTCCACCCATCCAGCATATCTCTGCTACCTCACTATCAGTAACAAAATGGAGCCCAGCCATGCAACTTGTGCACACCATACATGCACTCACTTAACCCTTGTTCTTCCATGCCTATGCACAGGCTAAGGATCTCTATGAAGCAGATCTGCTTACATTGCTATGGGAGACTAACCGATCATGGAAAGAGTTCAAACAACATCTCTCTCGCTGAAAGAAACTGTTCACCTATTACAGGTACATGCTTTATGACAGATTGCTTGTTAGATTCCCATTACTCTTGGTAACCAATTTGCTGTCTTCATACCCCAATGTTCTTTGACTGATCCACGCTATAGACTATGTGTAGTGCCGTTTAATTGCATTACACCTCTTTAGTAACTTCAGACCAGGCAAAAGCAAATTTTCAGTCCATTCTTGGTAGTGTCCATTATGGCAGAATCCAGGCTTGGCATCTTTTAGGGCAAACTAGTCCCAGAGTCCCAGCAGTCCAATAAAAGTGGAAGGTTTCAGATGGCAGAATTTCTAGAGGGAGTACTCCGGCATCAATGTCAGAAGGGAACCCCAATAGTGGCAGCGGCAACAGCAGACGGCAGGCTCTCTAAACTCCAGAGTCGGTTGGACCCCAAAAAAAAATGCCAAGACAAAGCCTGGGAAACACAGTTAACCCTAACCCTCCCGGCTGGGGCAACATCTAGCTAAACTACACATAGAAAACCTGCCTACATGTGCAAATTAAATGAAAGAGAAAAATGCCCCCAATAAGGACCAAAAAAGGCAGCAAGGGGTTTGACTGCCCAAAGAGCTAGCAAACAGAACTAAAGCAAAGTTTCTTAACTGACAGTAATCTCTCCCTGTGTGGCTTGTCAGCTTGTCATGGTGTCCTATGTTTTCCTTACAACAACTTCCAATCCACTGACACATATTTACGGGGGGGAGGTGATTGTCAGCAACTTTGCATGGTGACAATCAGCTTCATTTTTGTGTATAGGTTGGGCAAGATTATACTGGAACACAATCCTATGCTATACAATGACTGAAAATATTACATAGACCTGCACTAACTATTAGATTTAAACATAACTTAAAAGTTACATGGTGTATCATTAATTTTGTAAGGCCCAATCTATAAAGTGGATATAAAGTGGATCAGGTCACGAGATAAGAGGCTACTGTCCTATTTCTTAATTGCTGACGTCTACTTCTGAAATTGCAGACTCTCCTAAGAAACAGAATTTTAAGATAAAGAAATATTTGGACTGAGGGACCAACTGCATATAATCTACCTTGGGTTGGGTTGTTCTTCCCCAAAGATTAATATGGGCAAAATAAAAAAAAGAACCCAGAAGTCCGATATCATAAAAAAAGAAGCTCACTTTCAGTTTGTAGTCTGGAGCAAGTGAAGATAAACACAAAAGATTGCAATGTATTTAAATTATTTCTTACACAGGAAGCACATTCATTTTTTTTTCTTTGTATTGCATGTCACCAAATTGGATGAACAGGTTATTTTTAGGTGTAGGCTTTCTACACATGGTAATTATAAGTGCGCGTTTAATCTTTGAGATTTCTCTGCATATCATAGCGCCCTTTTCACTTTTTTATTCATTTGAAATTTCAATATTTTTATTTTTACAGAACTGGATGAATTACTGCTTTTCCTCAAGTTAGGGGTCATCACCTCTGTTACGTTTGAATCAGTTTTATCAACACATACACATATTGATTTGGAGAATTATGATTGTTTCTTGCTTCCTTAAACAGAAATGGAGGAAATTGTCCTCTTGCAGCTATATTTACCTTCATGAGCCTTGTCTCACTATCCAAGGGTTAGATCAATGGCCCTATGGCTTATCTCTGTGTGGCTTACTTCACTATCATTATCTGCTGATTTCCAATCTCATCAAAGAACCACTTTTCCTTTCAGATCTAGATCTCCCATCATTTTAACCTTTATTTAGCCCAGTGATTTCAGTCTATAAATGGACATTTCCCCTGTTGGGGACACTTTTGGACTATGTCATTCCTTACATGTGTTGTGTTAAATATTCTATAAAATACATTTGTGTATTATAATGGCTGTTACTAAACTTTCAAGCATGTTGAATTTGATTACTAATAATAATTCCATAAAAATAGTTTTTATTTTATATGTAAGCAACAGTTTTGTCTAGATGGGGTGTGAAAATGGTGTATACAAATATGTCTCATCTGCTTGCAGTGGATAGTTATTTTTAAATGCTAAGTTATTTTTAAAAACTAAGTGCAGCCAAAATCAAAAACAAAATCAGCACAAGGGACATAACTTATAGTAAGTAGGATGTGTTCCTTGTGTTGATTCCTCTGTTGTTATTAGTAATCTTCCTCTGTCTTTCTTTCTGCCCCTCCCCTGCTGTAATCCCATTTAATCCAATTAGGTTAATTACAATTAAATGTATGCTATGTTGTGCAAGGGGCAGCATGCAAGTACAAGTAAGTGCTTGTCGGGTGCTAGGGGTGGACCTAGCTTATCCGGGGGAAGGGCGATTGAAAATTAAATTTGTGTGTACATAAATAGTCAAGAAAAGAGATAAATAGGCTATTTGATCAATTTCCACTGCTTCTTGTTGTGTGCTGAATGTTTTTTTGCATGAAATTCGTAAGCCAACCAAAGATGGTGCTATTTTCTGTCCTGCAATTCCTGGTTCACTTGATTCCCATGGAGTCATTGTGTTCTCCCAGCATTGGGGAAGGGGGCAGGGGGAGCCACCCCCACCAGGAGAACACAGTGATTGCTGCTATTAGCAGCAATAATCACATGTAAAAATCCGACAGGCCGATTGTACCCAAGCTAATCGATCAACATACATTCAGCCTACCCATAGATGGTTTGAACCTCGGGGGGGGGGGGGGGGGGGGTCCCGCTGAACTAGCCAAGATTTGAACCATCTATGGCAGGCTTAAGTTTGTTAGTTTTCTCATAATTTACAGTGTAAGCACTTTCAATGATATGTTGTCACTCCATCACATCCATCACAACCATCACATCCATCACAACCATCACATCCATCTTTTCTTTGGAGATACACATAACAATAGCATTTTTGTTAATGAAAATTGGATAAGAATATGATAACTGGGGATGTTAACAGTTAAATAGGTTAAAAAAACTAATATACTGTAGATCTAGATGTCCAATAGGCTGTAATATTGAGAGAGTATACAGACTGTGGGTTAAATATAATTAATTGGTCTTTGGGTTGTGCGTTTACTCATTTGTTCACTGCATCAGATAATGTTCATATACTTTATATGCAACTGTAAATATATATCAGCTATACAATGCTCAATCAGGGCCGCTGATAAGGCAGTACCGCTGGCTCTCCTGTAAAGGACCTGGGTCCCATCAGTCCATCAGGAAGGTCATGGTGGTTGACAATCAGGAATTGAATTGTGGACAGAGAGGGTGATCAGGGGGGGGGACATTACTGCAACTGATTCCCCTGTGTGGCCCCCCTTCAGCAGCTGAGAGCCGGCTTCTCCTTCTCCCCCCCCCAGCTGATGCAGGGAGAGCCACACAAAGAAATCCTTTCCAGTATTGCACCCCCATCACACCGATCACCCTCTCTGTCCACAATCCAATTCCCCCTGCTTGTCATCTACCATGACTCCCCAGCTGTCTACAGATGTCTCATCTATTGGTCTCTGTCTTGCCCCCCCCTCACCCCAGCTACCATGACCCAACTGTGTGCCCCTTTCCTTTGCAGTGTTGCTGGTTTCTCCAACTCTCCCTCCCGCCGACTGCTGCAGGCACGCAGATGGTTCATTTAAGAATGGGGGAGAGGCAGTAAATACGGCCATATTTACTGCCCACTTACGTTTCTAAATGAACACAGTGAGTGATTGATACCGATTGCTCACTGTTTTCACTCATAACTGAAACATAGTAAACTAAGTTTATTATGCTTCAGTTTGTGAATGAACAAGAAGCCCCTGTACCGAGTGCTTCCTGTTCATTCATTCTGTAGTGCAGCTGAGTCTTCAGAAAAGGGATTGAGGAATCCATGTCCTCAATCTATTTCTTTATCTCAGAAGTGATCCGTTAAATTTCACCAAAGTACCCCCAACAACAAAAATAGTTTAAAATAAATAAATAAATAATAGTAAAACATAATTAATATAAATTAGGGCTCATTCACGCAGGTACTCTGGCTGTGTGAATGAGTGGCTTGTGCATGTGGGTGGAGCCACCTATTACTCTGTGGGGCACATAAACAAACTGCTGATTCATACTGTACAGGTCACAGTGCCCATGTGAATGATTTTAGTGTATTTTTAGTGAAAATATTGTTTAGGTATTGTTTTGGGGGGAAGGGGTTGGAGCAGGGGCGGACTGACAACTCATGGGGCCCCCCGGGGGATCATGGGTCCCCTTTGTCCTTGCCCAAACTCAAAAAAGCCTATAAAAAAGGTACCAGGGGCATCTCATGGGGCCCCCTTCTGACCCCGGGCCCTCGGGCAGTGCCCGAGTTTCCAAATGGTCAGTCCACCCCTGGGTTGGAGTCCCTGGCAGGTAGGCTGTAGGGGATGCCATGATTTCTAACAGCGGCCCTGCCCTCAATCACTTATTTTTCATTGAATGATGCAGAAATTGGGTGACAGATGAGTTACTAGACTGTGTTAGTTTTTTCCTTTTAAAATGTCAGTCCAGGTTTTTAATCAGGATATATGTTTTTGTCTATTGGCATTGGATACAAGTGGTTTCTGAATAGCCCTATCTTAAAAAAATGATGTCCATAATGAAATTAACAGTAATAGTTTGGTAGTTAGCTCCCCTTGCCACCCAATCTACTTACAGAATTTACAGGGAGACAATGATCATTATAATTGCAACAAACTAGTACAATCCTTTTTGACCAGAGAGTCCATTGAAGTCACATCTTCCATACATGTAACATAAAACATTGATAAAAGACATCGGATAATTTATATACAGCACAAGCTGACAGAAGACTGTTTCTGTGTTGTACTGACCTAAGGCAAGGTCACACATATGTCATACTAATGTGCTATAAAATATTTTATTTTCTGTTACTATGATATAATACCTTTTTAATCTTGTAACCTTGTTTTCATTGTGCTGCCAGCCTTCCATGTTCAGTTTTTTCCACAAATTAATAATTGACTTTTGTTCCAGTATTGTACTTAAATTCCTAGTGATTCCCAGTGACATCCAGGCCACACTAGGAAATTAGTGCTGTATTAAACATGGACTGGAAGGGCTCATTTATGCAGGTGAATAAATGCATCTTGACAAGCGTGTCTTAGCCCATGACTCACAGTTCTGTCCTTTACATTACACAGCTATAACATCTCTGGATCACCAGTTGTTTTGAAGAACAGAACTTTCAGGGATGTCTGTTGTTTTTTTGTGGAAAAAAAAAATCTGATCACATTGTAAACAGACTTATAGGATTTCGGCAGTCTTTTCCTGACACGCTGTCACAGCGTGAGGAGAGACAGTAACCAGCAATTCTGACACGGAACATTTACACTGATAATCAGGTTACTGATCATCACTGCCCTGATTATCAGTGCAGTGCCATCAGAGCCAATCAGTGCCTATCAGTGAAGCCTGTCAGTGCCTATCAGTGCAGCCTATGGCATAGAACATGACACAAACAAGTGGAAATCTTGAAGTGTACCTGTGCTTTGCCCATCCAAAGCATCTAGTTCTTTTTACTAACACTTTCAGTCCTCATGCACACTTGACATTTTTACAGCTGCTTTTTTTGGCTTTTGACATTTTTTCTACAGCCAGTAAACCCCCCAGCATGTTATCCTATGTGTCCATGCACACAGACTGTAATCAATGCTTTTTGGCTGGGTCGTTTTTTCGCTGAAAAAAAACAACCCAGGACTAGTGGGGTTCTAGAGGAGTTTTTTTAGCTGTAAAAACACTAAACGCTGAAAAACACCACAAAACTTTTTTGGACTTTTCTTGACCCAAAAAAAGTTTTGGTTAAAAAAAAGCTAAAAAACGCAAATGCGGGAAAACGCCACTAATTGCGGCTAAACGCTAATGCAAAAAACGCTAAAAAAAGCTGAAAAACTCACATTTTTAATGTGACTTTACACAGCTAACATTACCAGCGTTATCAAAACGTCCACTGTGCATGAAGGCATACTACCAGGCATAGGAATTGATTTACTAAAACTGGAGCACTCAGAATCTGGTGCAGTTGTACATGGTAGCCAAGCAGCTTCTACCTTCAGCTTGTTTAATTAGGCTTTGGTCGAAAAACCTGGAAGCTGATTGGTTTCTATATAGCGCTGCACCAGATTTTGCACTCTCCAGTTTTAGTAAATAAACAGCATAAACATCTTCCACTTACTCTCTCACTACAGCTTTTCACCTGTGAGCAAAGAGAAGAGGCCCTCCGTAAATTCTCAATTAAGCCCCTGTTAACACTGAATGTGACTCTAAAATTGTGCCACTTCACTTGAAGTAGTGCGATTTCAAAGTCACAGATCAATGCGATTTTAGGTTCAACTTACCTGACTTCTCTGCAACTTCAGCACAGATGTCTATGCAATTCGTACCTGAAATCGCCAAAAAATCAGAGCAGCATCAATTTGAAAGGTTCCATTGCCAACAATAAGGTGCGATTTGGAACTGGATTTGTGAACTGGGGCTCAAATGGGAAGTGTGGGACTGCGTTACTTTAACTGAGAATTGCGCGGTCATGCAATGCTACACCCAAAATAAATTTATGTCCTTTTTTCCCACATATAGAGCTTTCTTTTGGTGGTATTTGATCGCCTGTGCGTTTTTTATTTTTTTATGATAACAAAAAAAGGCCGACAATTTTTAATAATAAACAATATTTTTAACTTTTTGCTATTAAACATGTCCAGTAAAAAAATCAAATTTCATCATAAATTTAGGCCAACATGTATTCTGCTACATGTTTTCGCTAAAAAAAATCCCAATACATGTAAATTATGTTACGTTTCTGTAAAAGTTATGCGTTTGCAAATGGCGGTATAGATACTTGATTTTTTTTTATGCTGGTAATGGCGGTGATCAGCGAATTATAGCAGGACTGCGGCGGGCATTCTGACACTGGGGGGAACTGACTTGGCGTCACTGACATCCCCAGCGACACCAATACAGTGATCAGTGCTAATAAAAATCACTGACATTGTACAAATGGCACTGGGCAGGAAGGGGTTAACATGTGGGCGATCAAAGGGTTAACTGTGTGTGGTTTGCTGTTTCACAGTATGCTGTGAGAGTGCTTTCCACTGTAGGCACACTGCTTTGTATGGCTCTGCTATGCAGAGCCATACAAAGTAGTGTGCAGGAGCTGACAGGAGAGAGATCTGTGTTGTTTATACACAGGTCTCTCCCCCGCTGGAGATACTCGGTGATCACGGGTGCTGGCAAGTAATCACCAGCGATTACTTACCCGGTGATTGACAGCCGAGGCTGTGATTGGCGACACGAGTAGGACGCACGCTCGCCCCCTACCTAGAACTGCAAAATCACGTATATATACATGATTTTGTGCACACGTGCTGCCCTGTAGCAATATTTCTGCTATAGGGTGGCGCGGAAGCCGTAAACCATATATTTGCCACATCGGTCTAGGGCAGCAGCTGCCTTCCCTTGGTTCTAAGCCCAAAGAATTGAGGGATCATATGATCGCTGATTGCTAAATTCTTGAGTTCACTCTGAGCAGAGAGTGGTGACTGTCACTGAGAATCCTTTGACGTGTATTAATGTGTTTATTTGTAAAACAACGATTGTATAGGAATGAGAAGATAAGTATAAAATAAAAAGTTCAAAGTTAAAAAAATAACTTACCTAAAACCATTATAGTCTCATTTAAAAAGAACATGTTCTTATTTTATTACTTGGTGACCATCCTGAAAAAGTATGTGCATGTCACATGTGAGGACACATGTTATGCACATGTTTTCTGTGGCCAGTGACTAGCCAAGTAGTGAAGTATTTATAAAGATGATCAACCTGGAATTTGCACTTTCAGAAAATGGTATACCACAACAGCTCCCATATTTCTAACCCAACAGGTAACCAATTACCTGTAAATATGAGTCACCTATCGCCAGCCAGTGATGAATAGGATCATATTTTGCTTTTGAACAAGTCTAGTCTATAAAATTATTTGCACACAAGTCACATAAAATACTAATTGTCACCTGGTCTATTACAGTTATGAAATAGCTTAATTTTCCTTAAAGTGGAAGTAAACTCCCACTGGACACTTATACCATTTCAGTCTTTGCAGATGACACCAAGCTGTGCAGTGGAATAATGTCCTTACAGGATGTCTTCAATTTCCATGCTGACCTCAATGCACTGTTTAATTGGGCAACTATGTGGCAAATGAGGTTTAATGTTGATAAATGTAAGGTTATACACTTGGGGGCTAAGAATATGCATGCCTCATACATACTAGGGGGGTACAACTGGGGGAATCAATGGAGGAGAAGGATCCGGGAGTTCTGGTAGATCACAAGCTTAATAATGGCATGCAATGCCAAGCTGCGGCTTCTAAAGCGTGCAAAATCCTCTCTTGCATTAAAAGAGGTATAGACTCCAGAGAGAGAGATATCATATTACCCCTGTACAAATCATTAGTAACACCTCATCTGGAATATGCACTTCAGTTTTGGGCACCAATTCACAAAAAGAACATTGGGGAACTGGAGAAAGTACAGAGAAGGGCAACCAAACTGATAAGAGGCACGGAGGAGCTCAGCTATGAGGAAAGATAAGAGGAACTAAATTTATTCTCTCTTGAGAAGAGGAGATTAAGGGGGGATATGATCAACATGTATAAATACATCAGTGGTTCATATAGTGAACTCGGTGTAGAGTTACTCACCCTGAGGTCATCACAGAGGACAAGGGGCACTCTTTACGTCTGGCGGAAAAGAAATTTAATTTCCAAACACGGAAAGGTTTCTTCACAGTAAAAGCTGTGAAAATGTGGAATAGACTCCCTCAAGAGTTGGATTTGGCCAGCTCAGTGGATTGCTTTAAAAAAGGCCTGGATTCTTTCTTGGATACACAGAATATAACTGGATACTAACATTTATAGGTAAAGTTGATCCAGGGAATATCCAATTGCCTCTCGGGGGATCAGAAAGGAATTCTTTCCCCTGCAGGAACAAATTGGATCATGCTTTGCTGTTTTTTTTTTGCCTTCCTCTGGATTACTGTGGGTATAGGATTATAACTTTTTTTTTCTATGGTTGAACTGGATGGACTTTTGTCTTTTTTCAGCCAGACTAATTATGTAACTATGTAACCTACACAAGCAAGCTCATAATACAGCTTACCTATAGGTACAAGAAATATCTCCTAAAGGTGCACCGTTTAGTAGATATTCAGTGTCCCTTCAGCCAATGATGTCACCAGCACATGTGCAGGGGTATGCCATTTCTTCAGAGCTCTGTGCCATGGCCGAGACTCCCACATGCATGCACAGGAGTAACATCATCGCGGCTCGGCCAGTCAAGTAGCCATAGCCCATGAATCCAGAAGGAACACCAGGTGAAGATGGAAGCTTTGACAATGGTGAAAGCGAGCCGCTGGAGGGCTTTGTTCTAAGGTCAGTCTTTCATAATGTGCTATTATGTGATGCATACTAGCACATTATGGTATTATTTTGCAGGGGGTAATTTTTTCATGCTTTTGGAGGTTTTACTACCACTTTAAATAAAGTGGTTTGTTCAGACTATAGTACAATGCGATTATTGTTGCAATAGGAGTGAAGCACTTTCTTCAGTGAAAGAAATGCTTTTAAATGGGCACAAACATAGCATTCTAATAGTTTCTATAAATATTACATGACATTTCAGAAGCTCCCCGTGAACAAACAGCGTAACTAAAAAAATCTACACTTCTTTCCAAAACAATAACTGCCCTTGGTTGTTCCTATTTCAGCAGTGGGAAGAAACACAAATTATTTGTTTTTAGATAATTTATATTCAATGATGTGTGTCTTCATATAAATATACCATATATAAAGTATATAGTACACTTGAAAATCCAGGTGATTGATTTAAAGATTGGGACTATATTTCCCAGTTGTGACCCTCTTAATACTATACAGTATATGCTCAGTGCTCAGGGCTTTTTTTAAGTGGTAACGTGGGGGAACACAGTTCCGGCACCTCCAGCACTGAATGTATGTAATAGCAAGGGGTGCTGGGGTGTGCTGGAGGGTCTATTGGTGCTGGCTGCTGAGGGATCTATTGCTGCTGGAGAGATCTATTGTTGCATGGGGGCCTTTTATTGCTAGGGTTTTCTATTGTTGCAGGGGGGAGTCTAATGTTGCTAGGGGGGGTCTTATGTTCCTGGGTGGTCAGTTATTGCTGGGAGGGATCCATTGTTAAGGGAGAGGACTATTGATGCTGGATTCTTGGAGATCTGTTGTTGCTGCTGGGGGTTTATTGTTGCTGGGGTGGATCTATTGTTGCTGGGGTGGTATTTTGTTGCGGGGGTCCATTGTTGTGGGGCGGATCTATTGTTGTGGGGGGAATATAGTTTTTCTGGCTGCATCTATTGTTGTTGGGGGTCTATTGTTGTGGGGGATCTGTTGGTGCTGGGGAGATCTATGGTTGCTGGGGGCATCTATTGTTGCTTGCTGCATGAGATCTATTTTGCTGCTTTTCTTGTTAACTTTAACAAACGCTATACAAATTACTCAGCACCACAAAATGATACTTGGCTCTGTATTTTCTAAAAGGATTGGTACTGGAAGGTGAGTAGGGAGTGGAACCAAAGGACTGTGATTGGGGGTGGAGACAAGGGGAGACTTGGAATGGGGAGTTCCTGCACCTATTCTCTGAGAAGAAAAGCTCTGTATATGCTTATAGATAGGTTTGATCCAGGGGCGGACTGACAACTCATGGGGCCCCCGGGCAATAGAGGATCACGGGGCCCCTGTGTCCTTGCCCAAACTCAAAAAAGCCTATGAAAAAGGTACCAGGGGCATCTCATGGGGCCCCCTACTGACTCCGGGCCCTCGGGCAGTGCCCGAGTTTCCAAATGGTCAGTCCGCCCCTGGTTTGATCTAAATGCTCCACTTTCTAACCTCTGCAAATGCCTCACTTGAGTATTACTGTCTCTTGTTTAGTATCTGTAACAGACTCCAGAGCGCCTTTCTGCAGAGTACCCAGGACACAGGGCAGCACTGGATTTAAGGCAGGATCAACTGATATGTTCTTTTCAATTAGATATACAAATACATGTTTAATGGTCTGTCTGTATAATAATATAACAGTATAACAGAGCAAAGGGAGTAAAAAGGAAACTTTCATTCTTAGGGTTTACAGGCAGTCCCCGTGTTACGAACATTATTATTATTATTACATTACATTACATTGAGTTTATATAGCGCCAAAGGGTTTGCTCAGCGCTGTACAATAGAGGGGGGGACAATACATGAAACATTACAGCAGCTACGAACAGCACACGAAGGGTAAGAGGGCCCTACTCTTTCGAGCGTACAATCTGGGAGGGAGGGGGTAGTGGTACAGGAGGAAGTGGCTGTGGGGGATGGAGTGGTAGGAGGAATGAAGGAGAGCAGCAGTTAGGTGAGGGTGGGGTAGGCTTCCCTGAAGAGGTGGGTTTTCAGGGAGCGCCTGAAGGTGAGGAGGGAAGGTGACAGTCTGATGGATTGGGGTAGTGAGTTCCAGAGGATGGGGGAGGACCTGGAGAAGTCTTGCAGACGTGCGTGTGAGGAGGAGACCAGGGAGCAAGATAGAAGGAGGTCCTGTGAAGAGCGAAGGGTACGGGTAGGGTGGTACTTGGGAATCAGGTCGGTGAGGTAGTTAGGGGCAGTGTTGTGAATGGCTTTGTAGGTCAGAGTGAGTAGTTTGAATTTGATGCGTTGGGCGATAGGGAGCCAGTGGAGGGAGAGGCAGAGGGGGGTGGCAGAGGTGGAGCGGCTGGTGAGGTGGATGAGTCTGGCAGCTGAGTTCAGGATGGTCTGAAGCGGGGAGAGTTTGCACTGGGGTAGGCCGGTGAGGAGGGAGTTGCAGTAGTCAAGGCGTGAGATAATCAGGGAGTGCACAAGTAGTTTAGCGGTGTCTGGGGTAAGGAAGGTGCGTATTTTGGCGATATTGCGGAGGTGGAGCCTGCATGTGTTTGTCAGTGATTTGACATGAGGTTGGAAGGAGAGGTTAGAGTCCAGAATGACCCCAAGGACTTTGGCTTGCGGGGCGGGATTGATGGTGGTGATGTTAGTAGTGATGGATAGGATGGGGGGGGGGGCGCGGGCAGGAGGGAAGACGAGAAGCTCGGTTTTGGAGAGGTTGAGTTTGAGGAAATGGAGCGACATCCAGTCAGAGATGTCGTTTAGGAGGTGAGTGATGCGGGCGGAGAAAGTGGAGGTGAGGTGAGGGGTGGAGAGGTAAATTTGAGTGTCATCAGCATAGAGATGGTAGTTGAAGCCGTGGGAGTGTATGAGTTTGCCAAGGGAGGAGGTGTAGATGGAGAAGAGAAGGGGTCCAAGGACAGAGCCCTGGGGGACCCCAACAGAGAGGGGGAGGGAAGGGGAGGTGGCACCATTGTAGGAAACGCTGAAGGAGCGTCGGGATAGGTAAGAGGAGAACCAGGAGAGAGCGGTGTCTCTGATGCCAAGGGAGAATAGTTTATTAAGGAGGAGGGGGTGGTCAACTGTGTCGAAGGCCGCGGAGAGGTCCAGGAGGAGGAGGACAGAGTAGTCGCCTTTAACTTTGGCGGTAAGTAGGTCGTTGGTGATTTTGAGGAGGGCGGTTTCGGTGGAGTGTAGGGGACGGAAGCCGGACTGTAGTGGATCAAGGAGGTTGTTGTCAGTTAGGTGGGCGCTTAGGCGGTTGTAGACTAAGCGCTCCAGGAGTTTGGAAGTGAGTGGCAGCAGGGAGATGGGTCTGAGGTTGTTTGGGTCAGAGGGGTGCAGGGAGGGCTTTTTGAGTATGGGGGTGATGTGCGCATGCTTTAGGGGGGAGGGGAATACGCCGGTAGAGAGGGAGAGATTGAAGATGTGGGTGAGGGAGCAGATGAGGGAAGAGGGGGGTGACTGGAGGAGTCGAGAGGGGATAGGGTCTAGGGGGCAGGTAGTGAGGCGGGCTTCAGAGAAGACCCTGGTGACTTCCTCAGTGGTAGCGGGGCTGAAGGAGTGCAGAGCTGGTGGGGTTACGGTAAGCGGGGTCTTGGGTGTGGAGGGGGGCAGTGCGGTTGCGAGGTCAGAGGAGGGAAGAGATGAGGGGGAGATAGGGGGGGGGAGGCTAGGTGGGGAGGTAGATTGCGAGTTGACTATGTCCTGACGGATAGCATCAATTTTATTGTGGAAATGAGTGGCAATCTCGTGGGCGGTGAGTGAGGTACTGAGTGGAGGAGGGGGGGGAGAGAGCAGGGAGTTGAAGGTGGAGAAGAGTCGGCGAGGGCAGGAGGAGAGGGTGTTAATCAGGTTTACGAAGTAAGCCTGCTTGGCGGCGTGGAGGGAGGAGGTGTAAGTGAGGAAGGCAGATTTGTAGAGGGAGAATGAACGGGGGGACCTGGTTTTGCGCCATAGTCTCTCCAGCGCACGACTGCGACGTTTGAGGCATTTAGTGTGGTCGTTCTGCCATGGTTGGAGCGGTCTGGGTTTGATGTAGCGTGTGGTTAGGGGTGCCAGAGAGTCTAGGGTACCTGATAGTGAGTCGTTGTACGTGTTAGTGGCTAGGTCAGGACAAGACAGTGGAAGGATGCTGTCGTGTAGGCGGTCGGCAGCTGAGTGGAGGGGGGCCGGGTTCAGGTTGCGAAGGTTGCGGCTGGTGATGGTTTGGCGCTCTGGGGGGGGGGAGTTAGGGGAAGGGGAGATGGAGAACGTGAGGAGGTGGTGGTCGGAGAGAGGGAAGGGGGTGTTAGAGAACTGGTTGAGGGTACAGAGGTGGGAGAAGACGAGGTCCAGGGTGTTCCCAATGATGTGGGTGGAGGATTGAGTGTGCTGTGTGAGCGCGAAGGAGGAGGTTAGGTGGAGGAATTGGGAAGTAGCCGGGCTGTTGTCATTGATGGGGATATTGAAGTCCCCGAGGATGATGGTTGGTAGCTCAGAGGAGAGGAAGAAGGGAAGCCAGGCAGCGAAGTTATCCAGGAAGCGGGGTATGGATCCGGGAGGCCTGTAGATCACTGCGATCCTTAGGGGGGTGGGTGAGAAGAGCCGGATGCAGTGAGCCTCGAAGGAGGAGAAAGTTAGGGAGGGAGGGTTAGGGAGGACCTGGAAGGTGCTCAGCGGTGATAGGAGCAGGCCGACCCCACCACCTTTGTGACCGCTCAGTCTTGGTGAATGGGACCAGACGAGACCTCCATAGGAGAGTGCCGCAGGGGAGGTGGAGTCAGTGGCCTGTACCCAGGTTTCGGTGATGGCTAGGAGGTTAAGGGAGCGGGAGATAAAGAGGTCATGGATGGCAGTAAGTTTGTTGCAGACCGAGCGGGCGTGAGAGGTTCTGTAGGTTTGTTCTTAAGCTGCATTTGTATGTAAGGTGAAACAGGTACATCTTTTAAGTGTAACTTCAGCCAAACAATTATTTTTAGGTTTTGGATACCATAGGAAGGGGTAATGTGGGATTGCTGACAGGTCCGCCACACAGTAGGTGGCAGCATGTAGTGAGCAGCAAAATGGTCACCCTACGGTTTCCGGGACCAGTGTGACATCCCACTTCCTCTGCTCTTAAAGCGGAGTTCCACTCACTCTGTATAAAACTTTTAAAAAACAGTCACTCACTTGTCCCACAATCCTGCGTTGCCCCTGCCGCAGCCTGTTTCACCGGCCGTCCTGTATTCTAGGCGCCGGCATCTTCAGTCTGGGCACCCGGCTGTGACAGCTTGCGGCTTCACAGACGGGTGCCCACTGCGCATGCGTGAGTAGCTCTGTGCTTCCTGAATGGCCCCGTCGTCTTCTGGGACCTGTCACGTGTCCCACAAGACTTCAGCGAGGGAGGGTAGGAGGACAACTTCCATTTCTGATCGCCTAGGCGATTGCAGCGGAAGTGGGAGCGGGTACCTGTCAAATTCGGGTACCCGTTCGCCCCCCACTCCACAAAGGTGCCAATCCTTAATGGGGAGCAGGGACCAATCTTTAAAGTGGAACTTCCCCTTTTGGGTGGAACTCCGCTTTAAGTATCAGTCATATGTAAGTCGGATGTTTGTAACTTAGGGACTGCCTGTACATATACTTTAATGCCAACCTTTAGGCACAATGTCACCACACATCTCCCTAAATTTGGCTGACAAAGATCAGCAGATAAAGAATTATGGGTTCACTCAATAAAGTTGCACAAAGTGAAGTGACTATTTGTGCTGGGTATATTGAAGATTGTATTGTTTGTTTGCTGTACTCAACTTAGATAAGAGATGGTTACTTATTGATAGCTAAGGGTTATTTTACTTAGCATATTGTTATTAGAACAGGACTCCAAGGGGGAGATTTTCTAAAACTGGAGCATGCAATATCTGCTGCAAGTCATCATAGAAATCAATCAGCTTCCAGGTTTTATTGTCAAAGCTTAAAGTGGTTATGAAGGTTCAAGGTTTTTTCCCTTCACGCATTCCCCCCTAAAAAACCTTCTCTGTGCAGCATTACCCCAAGCCCCCCCTAACACTCACCTAGGCCCCCTTTTGATCCAGCAATGTGTATTGGAGTCTCAGCTATCCTGGGACTCCCTCTCCTCATTGGCTGAGACAGAAGCATAAGCAGGAGCCATTGTCTCCCACTGCTGTCAATCACAGCCAGTGAGCCAATGAAAAGAGTGAGGGGATGGGACCGAGCCACGGCTCCATGTATGAATGGATACACGGAGCAGCGGGTGTTCCCATAGTAAGCTGCTTGCTGTGGGGGCACCCGACAGGAGCGAGGGGCCTAGGAATGCTGGAGGAGGGCCCGAGAAGAGGAGAATCCAGGCTGCTCTGTGCAAAACCACTGCACAGAGCAGGTAAGTATGGACATGTTTGTTATTTTAAAAAAAGGAAGCCTATAGAATCACTTTAACTGAACAAGCTGGAGTTAGAAGCTGACTGACTACTATGCACAGCTGCATCAGATTTTGCATGCTCCAGTCCTAGTAAAGCTCCCCCCAAAGGTCTACTGTCTAGTCCAATGATGCATGAGCTTGTCCTCTTCTTATTCACTGGCATCAGTGGGTGGAATTAAATCCTGCACCAAACAGAGCTCACATAATCATGTGTGACATCATTCTGTGTTGTAATACTGTGAGTTCAGACCAGCATGATGACCCCCCCTCCCAAGGGCCATCATTCAAACCAGAAGCATGGTACAATCTGGTGGCGGAGCAGCTCTATATAAAGATGAGTATTACAGCAAAAGCAGATTCTTTAATTAAATTTTTTACTTTTTTTGGTTTTATCTCTGTTTGAAGGGCTGTAATAACTTTAAAAGAGTCTATAGTAACATAGTACAGTTATCCATAGTAACCAATAATAGAATGCATTGTTATTAAAAAGGTAAAATACGAAGGGGTATTGTTGGTCACTGCACATCACTTCAAATGTACTTCACTCATTAAACTCCTTTGTGTTACTATAAGGATATTTTTTTCTGTTTCGAAAGATCGGACTAATTCTTAGCTAGTAATATTGATTCTTTTAATTATAATGGTGTACAGCATTCATAGATATTTTTATATCAAAACTTTAAAATTATCTTTGAAATAGGATTTTACATGAGCACAATTTTCCTGGGAATAATCTGTTTTGCACAAATGTGCCTCTCTGGAGGACCCAGTGACAGGCTTTTACTGTAAGAGAACCATTTGACACATTTAGAAAACGAAACCCTCGCTTTTATCACCCACTGAACTGGAAACAAATTACTATGTGGTAACTGTCAAGTGTATGATGGTGTTTGACAGCAGGCAGATAAGAAGTCAAGGCATAATAGATAACCAGTCAAGACAAAATACACAATAAAAAGGTTAAACAGAAAACCATCTTTACCAAATAATATTACACTGGAAGCAATATCCACGTTTATCTTTAAATTTCTGCCCTCTCTGTAGGATTTTTACATTTTTTTAAATTGTAACAGGTGAAACAATTAATTGAGGAATTTACTGCACTATCCATCTCTTTTATATACTGTCTTTTAATAAAGTATTTAATACTTGATGTTTTCCATTTGTAAAATGACTTGTTAAAGCATACTTTTACTCACAAGTGAAAGTACCATTCATCCTCCTGGTCACCCCTAACACATCTGAAGTTTTTTTTCTTTCAGGGAGCCAGTATCTTTTTTGACAGGTTCCCTCTCCCACCTTCTTAATTCTCACCTAGGTAAGAAGAATGTCCACTTGGCAGTCCCTCAGCGAAGGTGTGCCTCACACATAGTGTAGTGAGGAGCCAGCTGTAAGATATCGGGAAATCACAGCCAGCTCAATTATCCAAGATGGCGGTGCTGGAGAGGAAAATTCTGGTGAAGAATCAATTGTGGGGAGGACAGCACTTGCCTTTTTGGGCTGGTAAGTGTTTGTTTCTTAAAAATCAAAAGCTACAGTATTTGTAGCTGCTGACCTTTATTTTTTTTTAAACAAGAGTAACGTCCTCTTAAAAGTTGACCTGAACTTAAAACATGTTGATTTCCTATGGTATACAGAACATCTAGAAATGTTAACTGTGCATAAGAATTTTGTCTGGATTTCCTCCTGGAAAGTAGCAGTGAACTTCCTGGCATGCTATCTATATATACAGTATGCAGTGTGAGATCTAAGGCTCAGATGATTTGGAGTGAAATTTGTAAATATTTTTTATTTTTGTAATTCCAAAAACAGCACAGGTGATGCTAGATCTCAAGTCTGTAATATTGGAGGCCAGTAAGAATCAAATAGGGGGGGGGGGGAGTAACAACAAATGTACAAGTACTGCCCCCATGAAATTTGTACATCTTTCTGCAATCTGTGCATACAACTTGTTTATATGCTACTGTAAATAAGGCAAGTAAGAGGGAGAACATATGTAAAACTGCCCAACACACAAGTAATGGGTAACCATACCCACAGACCTAGTTTAGGAATGACATCATCCTCAGCATACTAGGCTCCATGTATCAAAAGTAAGAACCATGGTTATTTAATCTTAATCTGCCCACCAATCAAAAGCAAACATGCCCAGTAAAATTAAAATTACAACTGAAATCTGTAATATGGAAGCTGAATGGTGGTTCTAGAAAATTATCTTACAGTTGGCTTCATGATATACAGTATGATGGGCAACACAGTGGCTAAGTGGCACTACCTGCCTGTACTTTGCATTTTCTCCATGTGCCTATGTGGTTTTCCTCCAGGTACTCTGGTTTCCTCGTACACTCCAAAGGCAAGCCAGTAGGTTAAATGGCTCCTGTCTAAATTGGCCATAACATGTACATGTATGAATGTGAGTTACAGACCTTAGATTATAAATTTATTGAGGGCAGGGACTGATGTGAATGTACAATATATATATATATATATATATATATATATATATATATAGCACTGTGTAAATTGTTGGTGCTATAAATAAATATGAGCCCTATAATTCTTCAACCATTATCTTGTTGTTTATTTGTAAATTGTCTCCCAGATTAAATCTAAAAATCTCAAAGCAGTAGCCTCCCTGGCGGTATTCCAGAGTGTAGCTCGGGGTAAACTTTCAGTACCACAAGCAGTAACCCCGAGCTACACTCGGGCTTACCATGCGGCGCTGCTCTGGGATCCCTCGATCACTTATCTTGTCCTGCGCTCCCGCGATGTCCCTCCTGCAGTGTCCCCGACAATGTAATCCAGCGGATGCCGGCATCTGTCATCTGGGTTCTGTCCTCTGCGAGCGTCAGGACGTACGGGGGACGGAACGGCGGGAAATTTGAAAATGACAAAAAGTGACATTCACAAAAATCACTAAAATATTATAGTAAAATATTACTGTATCAAACCATTTCACATACATTTTGTCCCGAGTGCTTTGTCCTGTGCCCTGCCTTCATTTTTACTGTTCTTTCTGCCTGGAAACTGAGAAACGTCCCTGGCGTCCAAAAAGCGTCCCTTTAGGTCAAAATTGGTTTTAGACCAGCTAGAGAACAGCGATAGTAACTTAGAACTACTTGCAGAATTGAGTGATAATGATTCGTGGGGAAATTCGTCATCAGAAACTGAAAACGATTTTGCGACTTTGCTCAGTGATGTGCGAACTTGGCACTATATTTCAAATTTCAGTGTTTTTGGTTTGATTATATTATTGAATTAAATTTATTATTATATTATTATTTTTTATGATTATTTATTAAATTATAATTTATGATTTTGTGTTTCAAATTTTATCATACCTGGGATGTTTACTAGACTCTTGTTCGGACAGATTTCAGTGGGTTATTCCTAAGAATTACAGGCCTACAATATAAAACACCAAATTTCCATGCAAAATAATGGTACCGCTTTCAGCACCAAAAATCTGAAATAATCATACCGCCAGGGAGGTTAAAGATATCCCCAATAATTTACGAATGACAATCACTGAGCAGGAAATGGGTGGTTCCAGCTATTGTGATTTCATATTAGCAATCTTTACTCATGGGTCTATTTGTAGCAGTGAATATAACTTTCACTAAACATTCCCTAGTAAAGAATCAATCAACATTATTTAAAACATACAAGCCTAGAAGAATAATCTTCAGAGAATTTTTACTGAATGTCAGATTCACTGCATCAAAACTATGTCCCTTACTGATAATAATACATAACAAAACAGTTTTCATAATTTTGTTCATACTTTTTGTGACTATGGTAATGGGGGCTATTCACTAAAACAAGAAAGTGAAAAATCTAGTGCAGCTCTGCACAGACACCAATAAGCTTCTAGGCTTAAAGCAGAATTCCAGGCAAATTATTTGGATATACTTACCTGACCTGCTGATTCTCCCTGAACAAGATCGGTCCCTTCAGCTTCAGCACCCCAATCTCCCCCCGTGAACGTCAGCACACTCAAAGCATGCTAAATAGACAGGAACAGACAACCGCTGAACCATGGGGGAGCACAGTTTTCTGGAGGAGTATGAGATTTGTGATCACCCCTAGAAAAAACGAGCAGCTGATTCATGCAGTGGGGGGCACAGCCCTACTACATGGTGAAATAAAAATTTTGACTGCTGCATTAATTGAACAAGCAGAAGTTACAAGCTGACTGGCTATATCTCACAGCTGCACCAGATTCTGAGTGCACCAGGTTTAGTAAATATCTCCCAATGTGTCTGAATAGAACAATTTCAAGGGCAACTGCAGATTAATTTTGAATTGTGGATTTCTCAAAAAAGAAAAAAAAGTGTATATATATACACACACACACACACACACACACACACACACACACACACTAATTGGCCACTTTATTAGGTACACCTTGCTAGTGCCAAGAACATATCCCCCACACCATTACACCACCACCAGCCTGAATCATTTATACAAAGCAAGGTGGATCCATGTTTTCAAGTTGTTTAGGCTAAATTCTGATCATCTAAATGTTGCAGCAACCAGTCTGCCCATTCTCCTCTAACCTCAGACATTAACAAGGCATTTTTGTACACACAACGTCTGCTCACTGGATATTTTCTCTTTTTTGACCATTCTCTGTAAACCCTAGAGATGGTTGTGCGTGCAAATCCCAGTAGATCAGCAGTCAGTTTTTGAAATACTCAGACCAGCCTGTCTGGCACCAACAACCATGCCACATTCAAAGTTCCTTAAATTCCCTTTCTACCCCATTCTGATGCTCGGTTAAAACTAAAGCATGCCGTCTTCACTACAGCTAGATGCCTAAATGTATTGAGTTGCTGCCATGTGATTGGTTGATTAGCAATTTGTGTTACCAAGCAATTGAACAGGTGTACCTAATAAAGTGGCTGGTGAGTGTATGTAAATATACTGCTCAACAAAAACTAAAGGAACACTTTGAAAACACATCAGATCTCAATGGCGAAAAATATCATGCTGGATATCTATACTGATATGGACTGGGTAATGTGTTAGGAACATAAGGATGCTCCATCGTTTGATGGGAAAGAAAATTATCAACCTACAGAGGACTGAATTCAATGACACCCCAAAAATCAAAGTGAAAAAATGATTCAGCAGACTAGTCCATTTTGCTGAAATTTCATTGCAACAACTCAAAATGGTACTCAGTAGTTTGTATGACCCCCCACATGCTTGTATGAATGCCTGACAATGTCAGGGCATGCTCCAAATGAAACGGTGAATGGGGTCCTGGGGTATCAATTCCTTTATCCTCCAGGAACTGCCTGCATACTCCTGCCACATGAGTCCGGGCATTGCCATGCACCAGGAGGAACCCAGGACACACTGCACCTGCATAGGGTCTGACAATGGTTCCAAGGATTTCATCCTGATACCTAATGGCAGTCAGGGTGCCATTTTCTAGCCTGTAGAGCTCTGTGCGACCCTCCATGGATATGCCTCTCCAGACCATTACGGACCCACCACCAAAACGGTCATGCTGAATGATGTTACAAGCAGCATAATGTTTACCTTGCCTTTTCCAGACCCTTTCACATCTGTCACATGTGCTCAGGGTGAACCTGCTCTCATCTGCGAAAAGCACAGGGCGCCAGTGGTGGACCTGCTAATTCTGGTGTTCAATGTCAAATGCCAATTGAGCTGTAGGGTGCCAAGCAGTGAGCACAGGGCCCACTAGAGGAAGTCGGGCCCTCAGGCCACCCTCATAAAGTCTGTTTCTGATTGTTTGGTCAGATACATTCACACCAGTGGCCTGCTGGAGGTCATTTTGTAGGGCTCCAGCAGTGCTCATCCTGTTCCTCCTTGCACAAAGGAGAAGATACTGATCCTGCTTATAGGTTAAGGGCCTTCTATGGCCCTGTCCAGCTCTGCTAGAGTAACTTCCTGCCTCTTGGAATCTCCTCCATGCTCTTGACAATGTGCTGGGAGACACAGCAAATCTTCTGGCAATGGTACATGTTGATGTGCCATCCTGGAGGAGTTGGACTGCCTGTGCAACCTCTGTAGGGTCCAGGTATTGCCTCATGCTACCAGTAGTGACACTGACCCTAGCCAAGTGCAAAACTAGTGAAAAATAGTCAGAAAAGATGAGTAGGGAAAAAAATGTCAGTGGCCTCCACCTGTAAAACCATTCCTGTTTTGGGGGGTCTTCTCACTGTTGCCCATCTAGTGTACCTGTTGTTAATTTTATTAACAAAACAGCTGAAACTGATTAACAACCCCCTCTGCTACTTGACCATATCAATATCCCAGGAGTTTAACTGACTTGATGCTATACTCTTATTAAAAAGAGTTCCTTTAATTTTTAAGAGCAGTGTATATATATACATATATATATATATATATATATATATAATGATGGGGCTACTGATTGAACAATATATTACTAGGGAGATGAAAGAGGTAGACTTGGAGTTAAACCAAATGTATTCACAAAATCAGTCAATATGTTCTCATCCTTGTTTTAGTGAAAAAGATAGGAATTTGAAAGAACATCTTGAGCACTTTTGTGCTGAAAAAAAATACATCATAAATAGTAAAAATGTGTAAGAGATAAGATGGCTTTTGGTAGCAACACAGCATATAGATGGCCAGTAGGGGGATTGAGACATTCTTGGGCACACCCAAAGTTTACACGTGAATATGTAAAACACAGGTCAATGAGGGATTAGTGTCAGATTGCTCTAACACAGGGGTAGGCAACCTGAGAGCCACAGGACTACAAGTTCCATCATGCCTCTGCAAGTCATAGCTGTAACTGTCAGTTTTGTAATCTTTGCAATGCCTCATGGGAAATGTAGTTCCAAAACAGCAAGAGAGCCACAGGTTGCCTACCCCTGCTCTAACACATCTGCCTTATCTCACATATCAGAGGAACCACGTAAATCACATTGGAGAAAGAAAAAGACCAAAAGAGGGTGATGGTTCTACATCACAACATGGTCGTGGTAAGAAATGTTTGGTGGAGGGCAACACCTCTAATATCAATCACGATGACATTTACACACAAAGTGACCGTACACAGACGGTGGAAGGTTCTTCTAATATAACCTCTCAAGATACAGACACACAGGTGACACAAGGTAAAACAATTTTCAATCAAGCACAGGGCGTTGGTGCCCAGGAAATGACTTCAATTTGAGATGGTGAAAACACAGAAACGTTTTTAGAAAGCCTCATACAAATAGATCACAAAAACGAGCAAGCTAAAAAACAAGTAAGCAAATTGGACAAGTTTGCAGTGTAGAAAGTCTTTAATCTTAACTTAATCTTTTTAATTTATCATCTCATATATTGACTGATATACAAAGGGAAATACTAAGCTTAGGTCTTACCTACAGTATTGTCCAACCCACGATATTGAGAGTTTTGAAACGATAAAGGATCTCAATCTTTTTGCACAAAAACTCACCTATAAGTTTATATTTGATGATGACCGTAGAAAATAGAAAACTGGTAGGGAATTGATGGAACAGTGGAAAAAATGTACCCCCTATGACTTTTCTGCTTTAAAGATTTGATGGATCTCTTAGAAGAAAACTAAGGTTTATCTGATCCCCCCCATCACCTCCTGGGTCTCCAATATTGGACTCTTGGGAAGGGATAGTACACCCTCTGACCCACATAGGTGTGATGGAGACCCTGAGGAGGGTCCCCTCTAACTCTACACCCACTGATACCCCAAGGGTTGAAAAGAAATCAGATAAATGTCCTCCTCTCCAAACATACAGTCATGGCCGAAATTGTTGGCACCCTTGATATTTTTCCTGAAAATCAAGTATTTCACACAAAAAAGGTATTGCATTAACACATGTTTTGCTATACACATGTTTATTCCCTTTGTATGTATTGGAACAAATATAAAACAGAGGCAGAAAAGCAAATATGACATAATGTCACACAAAACCCCAAAAATGGGCTGGACAAAAGTATTGGCACCCTTAACTTAATATTTGGTTGCACACCCTTTGGAAAACATAACTGAAATCAGTCGCTTCCTATAACCATCAATAAGCTTCTGACACCTCTCACCCGGAATTTTGGACCACTCTTCCTTTGCAAACAGCTCCAGGTCTCTCTTATTGGAAGGACACCTTTTCCCAACAGCAATTTTAAGATCTCTCCACAGGTGTTCAATGGGATTTAGATCTGGGCTCATTGCTGGCCACTTCAGAACTCTCCAGCGCTTCTTTGCCATCCATTTCTGAGTGCTTTTTGACGTATGTTTGGGGTCATTGTCCTGCTGGAAGACCCAGGATCTTGGACGCAAACCCAGCTTTCTGACACTGGGCCCTACAGTGCGACCCAAAATCCTTTGGTAATCCTCAGATTTCATGATGCCTTGCACACAGTCAAGGCACCCAGTGCCAGAGGCAGCAAAACAACCCCAAAACATCATTGAACCTCCACCATATTTTACCGTAGGTACTGTGTTTTGTTCTTTGTAGGCCTCATTCCGTTTTCGGTAAACAGTAGAATGATGTGCTTTACCGAAAAGCTCTATCTTGGTCTCATCTGTCCACAAGACGTTTTCCCAGAAGGCTTTTGGCTTACTCAAGTACATTTTGGCAAACTGTAGTCTTGCTTTTTTATGTCTCTGTGTCAGCAGTGGGGTCCTCCTGGGTCTCCTGCCATAGCGTTTCATTTCATTTAAATGTCGACGGATAGTTCGCGCTGACACTGATGCTCCCTGAGCCTGCAGGACAGCTTGAATGTCTTTGGAACATGTTTGGGGCTGCTTATCCACCATCCGGACTATTCTGCGTTGCAATCTTTCATCAATTTTCCTCATCCGTCCACGACCAGGGAGATTAGCTACAGTGCCATGGGTTGCAAACTTCTTGATAATGTTGCGCACTGTGGACAAAGGCAAATCTAGTTCTCTGGAGATGGACTTGTAACCTTGAGATTGTTGATATTTTGCCACAATTTTGGTTCTCAGGTCCTCAGACAGTTCTCGTCTCCTCTTTCTGTTGTCCATGCTTAGTGTGGCACAGACAGACACACAATGCAAAGGTTAAGTGAACGTCTCTCCTTTTTATCTGCTTTCAGGTGTGATTTCTATATTGCCCACACCTGTTACTTGCCCCAGGTGAGTTTACAGGAGCATCACATGCTTGTAACATTCTTATTTATCCGCAGTTGTGAAAGGGTGCCAATACTTTTGTCCAGCCCATTTTTGGAGGTTTGTGTGACATTATGTCGAATTTGCTTTCTTTCCTCCCTTTTTTTGTTTTGTCCCAATACACACAAAGGGAATAAACATGTGTATAGCAAAACATGTGTTAATGCAATACGTTTCGTGAGAAATACATGATTTCCTGGAGAAATATCAAGGGTGCCAACAATTTCGGCCATGACTGTATATGAATTTGTCACCCAGGTCAGTAAGAAAATGGAGCAAGTTCAAACACAAGGCTTCACACTGGGGAATCTATCTGATGTACAAAGACGTGCATTTAAAAAATTAAGTTCCAATCATGAAATTATTTATTATAAAACCCTCTGATAAGGGGGGAATGTGGTCTTGATGAACAGAGATCAATATAGAGACATGTGCCTTAAAATCCAAAAAAATAAGGAATGGTATAAAGAGATTCCAGAGGAGTTAATGACAAAGTTCCAGAAAAAAAATTCAGAACTTTTGATTCAAGCATACCATCAGGGTGCCATAAAGAAACATATGAAGATATTTTGGTAAAATATCCAAAAATTCCTACAGTCTATGCTTTACTTAAAATGCATAAATATCTTAAACACCTACCTGGACGACCTATTATTTCAGGGATTGGATCACAAACCGAAATGGCGAGTCGTCTAATAGATGCTAATTTGCATCCACATGTCATTTTCCTGCCATCTTACATCAAGGACACTCCAGACTTAATGAAACAACTAGAGAATATACAGGTCCTTGTGTGTACCCTTTTGGTAACCATTGACATTGAGACTCTCTATAGCAGTATTCCCCATTCTAGGGGCATTTCTGTTGTGTACAGTTTTTAAGGGAAAGACAACAAAACTGGAGGACATTCAGCTAATTTATCTTATCGATTCTTGAATTTATGCTCACGAGGGTTCTTTTTACATTCCATGGCTTCCACTACCTCCAGGTGCAGGGAGTAGCAAAGGAGACTTGATGTGCACCCTCATACGCCAACCTGTACATTGGGGGTTGGGAGGGAGTGGTTTTTTTGGGATGAGAGGTTTGCTGAATTTTGGAAATATATACTATCATACAAGACAATGGAATGACTGGCACTGCATTATTTCATAAACCAACTGTTGGCAATACCATTTTACATGCAAAAAGTGCCCACGCACAACCCACTGGTAAACAGTATCCCCTATAGCCAATATTTGAGGTTAGATGGATCCGTTCAGATGAGGAACAGTTCAAAAAGGAGGCCAATAACCTGCAGGAGAGATTATTCACTAGAGGTTCTTCACATACTATTCTAAAGAAAGCCTTTAATAGGTATACAGACAACTATGTCAGGAGGTCTTGTTTAAAATAAGGATAAAAATAAGGAAAAAATAAATTCAGATACAGTGAGATTAATAACTTCATATAATAGAAAACTATTACAAGCTACCAGCAGTGACACTGACCCTAGCCAAATGCAAAGTGAAAAACAGTCAGAAAAGATGCTACTTAACTGACCAGATTAATATCCCAGGAGTTTAATTGACTTGATGCTATACTCTGATTAAAAAGCGTTTACTTAATTTTTTTGAGCAGTATACATATATAAGCATACCCTGGTGTTATAAAATGTTTTATGTATAAATTGTTTTGATTTATTATGTATATATTATTATCATTGTGTTTTTCTTTGTTTATACTTAGTGCATATACCCTCATTGCCCTGATGAAGCTATTTATATGCGAAACGTGTTGATGTATCTGGATATGGACAAGCACGCATGCACATTTCATTGTATATTTCACTAGAGTGCGCATATTTGAATAGGCTTGCTGACACACTAATCCAGTAGAGGGTATTTGGTATACTTTTGATTTTATATGTACATGTCAAACTTTATGTTTTTTAGACTGTACCTTAATTAATACTGTTATATATCTTGTGTAATGTGCCTATAAAGTCCGCACTGGAAGCTGGTGGAGATATTCTCTTCCCCAGTTTCTTAATTTTTTCTTGTTTGAAATATTGGATGTGGCATTTGGAAGTCTTAGATTTTTGGTATATATATATATATATATATATATATATATATATATATATATATATAAATAACATGATGGGTCCGTTGCCTCTGTTCTTCCTCTTCGTCTGACATTACATAAAGCTTGAGGAAGAATTACACAGTTAAATCCTGCATACCTTACCATAGATTGATATAGATCCCGAAAATACTTTTGTGAGAGTCATAGATGCCTAGATTCAATTAACTATCATGGCTTATTGTTCTATTCACTTTAACAGAAACCCCCTTTCTCACTTGTGCTTCAGCTTCTTGAGTGTGTGTTATGTATTTCATTGCAGTGTCTGACATATTATGGATCAATAGTGCATTAAATGTTAAACCCTTTTTCCACTCTCACAATCCATTTGGAAAAAAGAACCAGAATGAAACAGCTTGAATAAAAATACAGTTCAGTCTGCTTTGAAGCTATATTACAGACAGTAAGAGCGCTAACAGAAAAGATGTAATCTTTATACAAAACTGGTATTACAAAATAAAGCTATTATTAATTGTAAAACTATTATTGTTATTATCTTATTTCATTCTCAATTTGCAGTCCTTAATATTGCCCTCAAATTGCCATTCTGCAGTAAGTGAAGGAAGTACAGAATTGAGGCCAATATGTAATGGGTCATGCAGTCTCATCGACTGCCACTTCCAAAGGATCAGAGGAAGCACAGCAAGTAAATCAACAAAAATAAATCAAGCAAAAATGACATTTATTGTCAAGTTAATTTACCATATGTGGCTATTTATTACTGTTTTAAAATTTACATATATATGTTTTTCAACCACTTGCCCTCGTACCATAGCAGAAGTACTGGTATAGGGCGGCAGGACTGTGCAAAATCACACATATATACGTGATTTGCATTTCCAGGTAGGGGGCGCCCTAACCGTGCCACTATTGGCTGATAGGGATGTCAATCACTGGGTCCCGACCAGCGATTCCCTGCCAGGACTCGGTGATCGTTGGCGGGGCTGAGAGGGGAAAGATCTGTGTGTAAATGACCGACCGAATGTTATCATGTAGAACTCAGATTACACACAGATAAAAAATTTTTTTTTTTTTTTGTACAGTTTTTTTGAGATGTTTGAGGTTTTTTTTTGTACAGTTACTATACTTTAGCAGTTTACTCAATTGACTTTATGAGTTCTTTTGTAAGTACTTTTTTGATATTGCCTTTGCAGTACAACACATTCCTATGCTGCTACAAAAGCAACATCTCTGCAAGGCAGTTATAAAGCTCAATCTCTGTTCACAGAGTCTTCTTTTTCTCAGTTGTCAGCTGGCAAGATGAATGGAGACTGCACACATCAGCAGATACGATTCAGGAACTAGGCCTCTATACTTAACTACCAGGAAAGAGGAAGCACCCATAACCCCAACTGATGTCTTTCAAGAGCACATCTTTAATAATGGTACTTCCAAATAAAGATAAAGAATTCAATATATGTATTTTTATTCTTTTGTAATGCTGCAATGCTCCTTTGAAGGAAAGTAGGTTACATTTTGCACTCACCTGTAATAATCAGTCTACTGGAGTGTCACTCTATTTACTGAGATATGTATCTCTTACATGTGGGGCACTTTCTTCTGAATAATGCAAATGAAACACCTTACTATGTCCATTTTTTATTTATGTGACTAATGCAGGAAGACAAACTATGACATGGTTGAAACATAAAATGACTTTCTCAGGTACTTTTCACAGGCAGGATTTTCAGATGATCCACATATCCAAATTAAGCAAATATGTGTCAAGAACTCCGTGCCTTAATTCTTAATTACTTCCGTACATTAAAAAGAGATTATGAAATTACAAGCTTGAGTGCCTGGTACTTACAGACTAATTTCATTTGCATTGTTTGCTATGGTGCAGAGCAAGAGTGTACAATAAGGTTGTGACCCTTTCATTCTATAGCACTGGCCTGTGTTGATCCCCTAGCCATTAAAAAACTGCAAGTCCAAGTACAATCTGTTTCCACCACATGCATATGCTGGCAGTGAATATTGAAACTTTATGTTTCTTTAATGCTTTCATAGTCAAATGTTGCTCATAAATGGTTTAAAATCCACGCTATTTAATGTTATGCTAACTTTTAATTTCCAATTTTTTTAATGGAAATTTTTATTGTGATTGGTCAATACAGTAAGGTATTTAACCAAAAACCTACGGTCTAAGGTTTTACCCAAACAAGGAGATATAATTAATTTCCTTTGCAGAGATACGTGTGTTTACTAATTTTGCTGTACAGCTATTCACATACAACCATTTCTATGAAATGATATTAAATGAAGAGTGTGGGCTGCAGTTCACCAGCTACTGTCAATCAATGTTTCTCAACCATCAGTGCCTCAACCACTATAGGTTGTCTTAGTTAGTTGAGCATAAAAAAATAATTCATGTAAACACATACATCAATGCCTTATCATTATCATTTTCAGGCCTCTCAACTCTATGGATCCAATAGAAAGCAGACTAATCATATAAACACAACTTTCCTGTACCAAGGTGCAAGTAGACAGTTATAGGGCATCCCCAGGCCAGTGGGGAAGTGGGTCATGCATCGAACTATGGCCCGGTTGTAATCTCCAATATACCCTTAATCAGCATATTGCTAAGTGTGAACCAGCAAGAATAAAGTCAAGTTTTCTCTCCAGTTTTGCAAGGAACATTAAATTTTTTGAATGTGATTAGATACAATGGGATCCTAGTCACAAGTGATGGAAGAAGGAAGAGTGAGATTGATAAGAGGATTGTTTCAGAGGCTGCTGTTTTGCTGATGATGTATGAGTCTGAAGCACAGACGCATGAGCTGTGTTTTTGGACAAGGTTGGTGGTTTATTGATCCACGTATATCCCTATCCTTACCTCTGAGCTATGTGTAATGACCACCAGAAAATGACTGTGGGTGAATAAATTAGGTTTTCTCCACAAGGCTGCTAGATGAACAATTGTGAACTATTTTATGACTTTTTTTTTTTCTTAACACCTGGACTGAATTGTAAATGTTTTGTCAGGTAATAAAGCTCACATATGCATTTCAGCTGTGTATTTGTCTGCCTGGCTGGAGTTCAAGCAGTAGAAATCATGGTATTGTCTGATATAGCTTTCTACCACTGGGCTCTGTCTGTATTTATTTGCGTTAAACTAAGACTGTCGCAAAGCTAGAAAATTAAATGGAAGCACGGGCAACTGAATAAACAAAGGTTACCCTTGATGAAAACCACAATTCCACAGTTCGAAATGATCAACAGTCTCAGAGATTATGCATTAGAGGTACTGTATTTATGTAGCACTGACAATTTATGCAATGCTTACATACTGTACAATAACATCAGTCCCTACATTAAAGGAGCTTACCTTCCAAAGTCCATATCTCACATGCTTATATACATGAACATGCTAGGGTCATTTTAGACAGGAGTCAATTAACCCTTTCGCTGCTAGAGCATATTTGCATTTTTTGCACATGTTTAATTATTGCTCTCACTCTTGATGCGCAGAAATATGTAACATGCGTATCGCAATCAATGTTTTCATGCATAGACTCCTGCATACGTGCGTATATCTAGGGCTGGGGGGGCCATAAAATGTTTTTTGGGGGGATGTTATGTTCTTTTGTGTAACTTTATTTATTTTTTAATTTTTTGCACTTTTTTTTCATCACTAGGGAACACAAAATCCCCTATGTGATGATTTTTATGTGACAGGTTCTCTTTAATGAGACATGCAGGGTCTAAAAGGCCGCGAATGTCTCCTCTGGGGTCCACTGGATGCATTGCAATACATCTCTCCCCAGTTATTCTAGCCAGGGAAAGTGACAGTGGTGACCTGACAGTGATGTCATATGTGTCGCTCTCTGGATCACAGCAAGAATGTAAGCAGAGCAGACATTTGTCACTCTCCTCTCTCCCATCAACCTGATGGCACCTGCCATATCAGCCCTGGGCTGCAGGCACTGGATTGTGTGTAAAACGCCCCGCTGTCAGGAAAACATTTTGGCCATTTTCACTGTAAAAATTGCAGTGAGCAATTTGCAGTCACTGCAGTGTTGTGTAGTACTCTTGCTTTCATTTCCTAACATACAGTACAGTCAGTGCCAGACAATGCTGAAACTTACAGTCCTAGCTGATGTACACTAGATAGTAGCTAGGATAGTTGCTGTGCAGGTCATCCATTCTCCTTTGCAGCCAGTCAACGAAAGCAAGGCTTTATGTGATTGAAGAAGGGGATCTGCATCTCCTCCAGTCACAGAATGTCTGGTATTAGTTGAAAATAAATTTTTAGAACTTCAGCTGGAACTGTAAGTTCCAGTGCTAGGCATTAAGCAATGACTGTATGAGACAAGCGCAAGTAAGAGTATTACATAACACAGAAGCGGCCACACATTCCACACACTTAATTAATGTTCAGTGTAAATTTCAAAAAATGGTTCTGGACAGAGTTCAGCTTAAACCTGTTGGTATGTCTTTGGAGCATGGGGGGAACTGGAAATTCCCAGAGAAATCCCATGTAAGAACAGGGAGATCGTGCAAAACTCACACAGACAGCATCCAGACCTAAATTCGAACTGAGGACAGTATTGCTTCCAGGCAGAAGTGCTAACCATTAACCTATGCTGCCCTCTATACTTATGAATTTATTTAGAAATCTTAACTATTCCTGTAGAAGTCAAGCTTGGCCCCATGCCTACCACCTCCTGCACCTCCATATTGGTCTTAATGTGACAGGTGGAGGAACTGGTCATTAGGCTAGGGCAGGGGTAGGCAACCTGCGGCTCTCTAGCTGTTGTGGAACTACATTTCCCATGAGGCATTGCAACATTACAAAACTGACAGTTACAGCTATGACTTGCAGAGGCATGATGGAACTCGTAGTCCTGCAACAGCTAGAGAGCAGCAGGTTGCCTACCCCTGGGCTAGAGAAACAGGAAAGGCTGCTTTCAAGCTCAGATTTTACAGGAAACGTTTTCATAGAAATGAATCTGCTGTTAGGTGCTTGCATTGTCCTGCAAAAGCATGTAACTCATTGGGGTTTGCCAAAGGCAAATAGATTGTGACTTTTCCAGTGGAGTTGCACTCTGCAGTGGAATTTGCCCCAGAGATTAGTAAATGAGGGAAAGCTCCAATTCAAACATTCCTTCAATCATCCAATCATGTACAAGGAAAATTTTTATTTTTTTTTATTTTCTTTGTATATGATCGAATTTTCTTTGAAACATGAAGCTTCATCTCATTTATCAAGCTCTAGATCAAATTCCTTTGCAAAGTGCACAGTCTATTTGCCTTTAGTAAATTAACCCCATTGCCATGCTTTGGTAATCCTGTCTGGCAAATGTCATAAATTACACACCTTTACCACACCGCATTGCTGGGTAAGTAACATATTTCTTGGTTCAGCAATGCAGTTATTATTTCACAAGTTTTAAAATTAAAAATTGTGATTTCACTATATATATATATTTATATATATAATTTATTGCATCTCAGTGCTGTCAACTTCCTGCAGACTCTTTGCAGCCATTTTCTGTCAACATGCATTCCAGGGGAGACAAGGCATTTCCTATGGTGGATTTCCTTCTTGCAACAATTGTGGGCCCTGCCTGCATAATGTGTGCCATCGCTACTTGTTGTCTCCATGGGAAGCCCACTTGTCAATGTGACGATGCAGTAGCACAGCTGGGATATAGGAACATAGTGTTGTCACACTACAATAGGAAACAAGGACTTTTATGTCAGGATCACCAAACTTTATTCAATTTAAAGCTTTGGATTTTCAAATATTGAATATTACTTTTATTGCACACTAACATGTTAAATTGGAAAATGTACAGACAATAAAAGGCACAGACATCTTTACAAATCCTTATGTGTTAAAACAGTTATCTCTCTGTGCAGGTCACCTCTGCTTGCTGTGCAATTCAAGAATTTGTATATACCAGATTATACAGCAGAGCTGGCTCTCATGCAAAGAGGCAGTCAGGTCATTTATCCACCTCTCTCCTTGTCCATCCACAGAACGCCTTGTATTCGTCGAATGATTTACAAAACTGGCATATACAAAATGTATGAATTGCACAGTTAAATAGAAGTTAATACACCTACCCAGAGGTAACTTTCTTTTACTTAACAATTTGTAACGATATCTGTGCCTGAGGTTACACTTTAAAGATTATGTGAGATGTACTAATTGGGTTTACATATATTTTAACATTTCGCTAAACTTCTGCATATCAGTGCTCTTGGGACTTAAGAAAGGAGTAGATCTCCTAACATGCTTGTCCTGAAAAATGAAGTTAGTACAAATAAACTAATAAACAGTACTCAACCTCTGCACTTCTCTCCTGCCCAAACTGCCTGTCATCAAGTCTCAACACTTAACACAAGCATTTGTTGGAATATCACAAAACTCTAGTGTGTTTTTGAAAGTATCTAGCTGTTTGCCTGGATCTATACTTTTAAGTTTTTCCATCTCTGAATTTCTTAGTTTAGCCTTCAAATTCCCCTTTCCTCATTATTATTTCTATTTTCTATATTTGAGGTTTTGCCTCTTTGCTTGTTATGGTTTTCAGATGTACTGTTCATCTTTTTGTTCCCTCCTTCCCTTTGTAGTTTAGGAGTCTCTCTTGGTTTAGCCATTTTCCCCTTGTTTGTTTTTACTTTATTTTGCTTTGTCACTTGTAAACGTTCCTCTAATGTTATATTTTCCTTTAGCCCTTCATACCTGTGTATGTTGCCTGGAGTGATGGGTGTGCTGTGCTTGTGATTTTCTGACTTTTCAAGAAGCGTTTTGTCTTCAGGATCTTAATTTCTGTAGGGCAACTCAAGTGTGGAAGACAGTACAAAATGAATGTTGAAATCATATGGAAAGTCATGTAGGATGCTTAGCAATTTAATCCAAGTAGAGAATAATGCATTAGAGTTTTTTCTGGCAATCATATACAACCTGAGATGAATTTGTATTCTCAGTTTTAATACGTTCAGTAATTCTCTGAAACATTTGTCTTCAAGATTCAAGAACATTTTTGCCTCATTTTTTTCCTTTTTTTACATCCAAAGGATCTATTTTCATTTCAGATATTTTTTATTTTTAGATTTTTGGTGATAATGGAGATATCCTGTCTTTGTTTAACAAAGTATGATCGTTTCCACTTGAAGATACTCTCTCTAAATGGGATGGATGAAATATCATTATTCTGAACCTTAAGATGACATCCTGACTATCATCAATTTCCAACAGTCATCAGCAGAGTTATTGGCATGGAGAGCTTGATTTTCCATTTCAGTACATATAAGCTTAGCTCTCACCTCAGAAGAAAAAGATACTTTACTCTTAATAGACAAACTCTACTTTTAAAGAAACTCCCTTTATAAAATGTAATCATTGTCCTGGAGGTTTCAAGCAAATTAGCATTAATATCTACATCACTATAGACAAATTCACATTGTGATAGGGATTAGTTAAGGGTTAAGGTGTCTTCTTGTTTGTCTTTTCTTTTCTTGAGTTTTCATTATGGTCCTAGCATCTATGCTCTACCAGGACTTTTGCTGATCTGCTGCAGTGACAACAGTTTTCTGAACTAATAGAAACAGGAACACTTTAGTTAAGTTCCTGCCATCATTTCCAGTTATTCACTCTGCATTCTTCACTGCTGAGCTTTAGAGCTTCATTTCCTTCTAGGAGAACATTATGACCTCAAACCTCAACAGCAGCAGGGAATAGAGGGTTCAAACAAAGTGATAACAGTTTTATTATTTAATAGGAACATGTCAACTTACTTAAGCTCTTGACATGATCTCAAGTTACTGCATTGGATCTCTTTCAGCTTCATGGAAGCTTTGGATAATGTCATAGATGGACATTTAAAAACAAGCACTCCCAAAATTGATATCTCTGTTATCACTGTGTGTCTCCCAAGGACTTTGGTGGTAAGATCTGTCTCTGAGTTTCTGTGTTTTCTGTAGAAAATATAGGAGCTTCCACTCTCTTTGCTTGAGTTTATACCCACTGATTTGACTGTTTCCCAAAAGAAAGCTCAGGTTAGAAATGTTAAATTATATTAAATCCATAGTCAAGCATGTCAATGGTGTTATCTGCAGTGTTTTCATTTACATTCTGCCTACTAGTGCATATGCAGGCATGCTTCTGGTGATTACTGTCACAGTTGTCAGTGTGCTTATGTCAGCTCTTAATTGAACTATTAAATTCTCATATTGATGTTGCTATAGCTGTTCACATGTGCAGCACCATGGCAACTGCTGATCTAAATAGAGCTAAGATGGAGTAGTCATTACTGCAAAAAGATAGGAGGGTTTTGTTTCACTTTCAGCAAATATTAACCTTAGGAAACAGTTTTAAATTTCCAGATAAATTTAAATTCCCCCCCCCAATACTTACTTGAGCCCCATCGGGATCCAGCGATGTGCACTAGAGCCTTGGCTCTCTGGGGACTCTCCCTCCTCATTGGCATTACAGCCAGTGAGCCAATGAGGAGAGAGAGGGTGAGGGGTCAAGCCCCCACTCTGTGTGTAAATGGATAGCTGCTTGCTCTGGAGGCACTTGGCAGCAGGGAGGAGACCCAAGAAGAAGAGGGAGGGGTTGCTCTGCGCAAAACCACTGCACAGAGCAGGTATATATGACGTTATTTTTTTTTTTTTAAATAAAGTTGTTAATATCACTTTAAGAAAAAAAATTCCACATACTTTTTTTGCTCTCTTTCAGTGAAACTGCAGTCTCAAATTAGATATGGGGTAAAGTTTTGGTTGGTGAGACCTTATATATCTTTTCTTCTAAGTACTCCTTTCCTCTTACACATTTTTTGTGCATGCGCCTTTGGTGCATCAACAGTATAGTGTGCACTCTCAGTCTGTAAATGTGTCAAAATTACATCTTCACTGCTAACCCAGGGGCCAGAGAAAGAGGAAGTCAGATTTATAAGGGGCAGAGAAGCAGTGGAGAAGACCGTAATGGGGATCATGGACTTGTCAGCAACAGAGAAAGGCCAACTAATTAGTAAATCTGCCATAACGTTTAAGTATGCAAACTTGCACATACAGTAATGATGAGAGTTGCTGCTCCTTGTACATGCAAATGTGTGCATTACAGCACAGGTTGCTGCCACAGATATGCTTTAAGTCAACTATCTGATGCTAACAACATATTACACATATTACAAAAGCAATAATGTGACAGGTCTTTAGGACAGATGGATTTTTATCAGTATGGGGCTTTTTACTGTTTGCGTACCCAACAATTTCTTGGGTTGGATGGATGAAGCCAAGTACTCAACAAACAATGGGTCTAAAAGTTCAACAGACTTAGGACAAATGTCATTTTCAGGGATGTGACATTGCAGTACAAGCTGCTTTTGATGCCCTTCCACAATCAGTGTGAAAACCTTATGGAGGTGGCCTGATTTAAAAATTGTGACCTTATGACAGCTGTACCAAACATGTACAATGCACAATGACCACATATATGTATTGACAGATGCAATTATCATTCAACTGTATTTTTAAATTTGGCTATCTTCAAACTGGATTCTATCCATCAAAGTGGATTCTATTCATCATAAACACTCCTCAAAGTATGTACTGTACATATCAGGTTAGCTGAATATAATCACTTTTTACAACTAAAAGCATGCATAATAAAATATCCTCAAAAGAGCTGGCCAACTAAACTGATACAAAACATAATACATGCTGGCAGCATAAAGCACAAAATGTTGGTACAGTAATTAACAACATGAAATCATTAAGTTTATCTCTACTTTTCTCTATTTGCTCAATTTTTAAATTTGATATTGAAGGCAATTAAGTTCAGCAGGCTTAATATTTTTTCCATTTCAGAAATTCTAACAATATAACTCTAAAGATAAGGTCAAAAATCTGTTTTTAATAATGAAGCAGTACAATTCTTTCATGAAGCATCATTACTGAACAATCTTGTTGGATAGTGCTGAAAATACTATAGTAAAGCATCCACAGATTGCCAAAATGTATTAGTCTTTGTTCGACAATAATCTAATCAAAAACACAATGGAAGATGCAAGTACATTTTTATACATACTCAGAAATAGCAATTACTACTGAGAAATTGATGACCAAATCTAAGCCTTAAGAGAATTGCAGCACTCTACATTTATATTGGTTTAGCTAAACTAGCAAAACATTATTGGGCTTAATGAATAAAATGGGGCAAGGAGAAATTGTGATGTGTACATTGCAGAATCATACAGCAACACATTAGATTCTTTAGTTTTGAGGGGTACGTCTTAACTTTATTAAGTACCAGACTGTGTAGGAGATAACTATTAGCTTGACAACTTTCCCCAGCCATTCAATTGACTGTAACATCACCCTAAATTTACTTTTCAATTTGTGACTTTCTGAAAACTAAAACCAGGGGTCTCCAATCTATGGCCCTCCAACTGTTGAAGTACTACACGTCCCATCATGCCTGTGCCTCTTGGAGTCTTGCCTGTGGCAGTCACAATCTTGCAAGGCCTCATGGGACTTGCAGTTCCTCAACACCTGGAGGGCCATAGTTTGGAGACCTCTGATCTAAGCAAACATACATATAAGTATAGCAGTGTTCGTAGGGTGCTCTGCGTAGGTATAACCTCCAGGAGAATAATATCTTGGGCATCAAGTGAAAGGAAAGGAATCCAGATGACATGGGAGCACAGAAAGTACTGGAGCAACTCTTCAAGAGTGGAAACAGACTCTAGTAACCAGCAAGGAATGCACCTCTAAGTGCAGTATGCTGCAGTTTATTGGATTATAAAAGCACTTACGAGACAGTAGTCAGATAAAAGCTCATCAGGTATAATGCCAAGGAAGCATGCTAAGCCGACCAGCGGTAGTAAGTGTGGCGGAATGCACAGGCAAGATGGCCACCATACTTCCGGGAGAGGCATGGAACGCACACACCGGACGTGACATCAAGGGGGCGGTAACGCATTTCAGAGCATGCACAAACAGTCCTTCTTCTATACAAATCCTAAAACCTCCACCTAGAAGCAACAAACAAGGCTACCCAGTTGTGCAGTAGTGTTCAAGTGCTTACAAAGAGAAGGCTGATAGGAGCAGAGAGAAGAGTGACAGAGAGTTGAGCTCAACAGACCAGTGCTTCTTCTTTTACTGTCTAGTTACCGACTAGGGAAGAAACAAGAACTGTGTTATTAACTGTAGCAAACCAAATCAGGTCCCTTGCCATGCCAGGCAAGACTTGCAATATGGTGAAGCGGAAGGGCAGAAACAGAAATCCTTTAACAAGTAAAAGAGCTACCATATACTGTATGTATTACATCTATGTATTTAGCTGTTTTGCCTGGAATTGAGCTTTAATGTTTCATTTTACCTTTCCGGCAAATGTGTACTATATTTTAGAGCAGAAAAAAACATCAGCCAAACCTAATAATTTTAGTCTGTATACACATTGCACTATGTATTTTATTAAAAAAGAAATATGCAATTGGAAAAAAGGAAACAGGGAACAACTGACACAATGGTGTTGATTTGCTACTAAAGGCAAATAGACTATTAACTTTCCAAGGGAAATTGCCCTAGAGTGTAGATGAAGCTCTGCTGACTTCCATCAACCAATTATGTGTAAGGAAAAAAAATTTTTTTTTCTGTTCATTATTATTTTCCTTGCCCATGATTCTTTTCAAAGTGAAACTTCACAATATTCAAGTTCCCTTACAAATTGCATCTTCCCTTACAAAGTGAACAGCCTATTTGCCTTTAGTAATTCAACCCCAATGAGACTACTGTACAGTGTATGCTAGCTGGTAATGTGAGGCCCTTTCTGCCAGTCTCTTCACTAATCTTTACTCAAGTTGAGTGTAAGGCTGGCCATACATTATACAATTTTCTGTTCAATTTCTGCCTATTTCCTTTAGATTTACCTTCAACTATGTAGTGCAAGGGCCCACCTAATAGGATACAATTGGAAGTGTTGTTTAGGTTTGACCTCTTTTTATATGGTTTTTGGTAAATCTAAAGCAAAAGTCTCAAGAAAATTGTATAATGTATGGCCAGCCTAAGTTACTATGCTTTCATTTCACAACACTTAACAGTTCATGAACCCCCATCACCTATGTTTCTGCCCACATCCCCAAATATATTCCTAGCCCTTGCTGAGCCTCTTCTAACTTAGTTATGTGCACCTTACTGCATGTAAAAGTGAAAGATTTCTTAAAGGAAGTGTCCATATGTGTACTTAAAGCACTTATTTTCTGCCTTGTGCTGTGCACAAAGAAGTGACCTCTAATGTTGGTTGCCCTAGGTATCCTTGGTACCTGCTGTGCATGGTAGAAATCCTAATTGAATTCACACTGAAAAAGTACAGCTAGTGCTAAATCTTCAGCATTGTAGGGATGAGAACTGCGGCTCTCATACAGTGAAGGGATCCTATCAATTATGTGCCTCTCCTTTCCCATTGTCCTTTTACATAAGTTTTTTTATTCTGTTTACATAATACAAGGCATTCTGTGAATGGACAAGGGTAGATCTTGTCATCCCCATTCCCTCTCGCCCACTGATAGAACACCTTGTATTGTGTGAACAGAATACAAGGTGTTTTTTTTTTAATGGCATAAGAAGAGGAAAGGAGCAAAAGACAGGAACCCTTCACTGTGTGAAAACCACTGCTCTTATATCTCTCATCCCTGCAGTAAAGTGCTGGCTATATATTCCAGCATAAATCAAACTAGGATTTACATTACACAACAGGGATCCAGACCTAGGAAAACAATCATTAAGGCCTGTTTCACAATACATGCATTTCAGTTGCATTTTTTCTGCATCCAAAACGCACAGAAAGTAGGTTATATGATTGTGAATGTCATAGTTCACATCATTGCTTCCAGTGCGTTTTCAGCGCAGAAAAAAAAAGAGCATGCTGCATTTTTTCTGCATTTTTTCTGCATAGAACTGTACTGGGACATGGTAAAATGCATCAAAAATGCACCGGAATGCACTGGAATGCTGCAAAAATGCACTGACACACACATGTCCCTATTCAAATTGAAGAAAAAGAGAGAGGAAAAAATAAACCGGAATGCATAAAAAACGCACTGGAACACGTCAAAAATGTGCATACAAAAACGCATCTGGAACGCATCTGGTCTGCCTTTCTATAGTGTTAACCAGCCCTAAGGATTGGTTCACACTAGATGCAGTTAATGTGTGCTTTTTTCTGCATCAAAAATACATGCACAGTGTTTTCCATGTATTCCAATGGCTCTAGTTCACACTAGTGCAGTCAGTTTCAGTCAGTTTCCGGTGCAGAAAAAAAAGTAGAATATGCTGCATTTTTTCCGCACAGAACCATACTGGAACATGGCAAACTGCATCAAAACTGCACAGGAACTGCGTGCGGTGTGAACTGTAAGCACAAATGTAGCCCTAAAGGTAACTTTTACTGTATGTACAATGAAAAAAGCTGAAAAATATGGTTTTTCCCCCAGAGTTTCACTTTAAACAGCTTCTCATTTTTATATTCAGGAACAATGGCCTAATTAAAAGCATTTTATTTTTACAACAGTTCACTTTGATCGAAATGTATTTGTAAATAGTATTAGTGCAGAATATTTATTTTCATGTGGCATAACAAAATCCGATTGGCTATGGTCCTCTGATCTATATTCCTTAGGGCTAGTCATTAGATTATGTAAAATGTTAAGGCTGTTGCACAGTGCAGACCCCTTCAGCACTGAATACATTTATAGATAAAGTTTATTTGTCACTGCTTTAAAACGGAAAACCTTTGGCAATTTTAAAAATGTGGTCAAAGTAGAGTTTGCATAAATGATCTCTTAATAACAGGAGCCTGATCACACTTTGGTGTAAATTACACATATCTGTAAACAAGATTTCTGAGAATCTTCCCTCTTTCAATTTGTTAACCTCTTCAGAGCTGTTTTCCCCATTTGGACTAGGGTAATACTTTTATTTACCGCATGGCTTGGCAATAGCTTTGTCAATACTTATAATACTAAGGTGACAAGTAAGAACAAATAAGTCTTCCAAAAATCACACTTTGATGTATTTCAAAGGCAAAAATAAGAAAAAAAAACACCAAAACAATGTTTTGCAATATGATCAATAATTTTTTACAGAAAGCTATTGCTTGTTATAAAAAACTGCACATTTGGCCAGATATTGGCAACACTAAAATGATGTTGCTAGCAACAATTATACTAAAGTTATCTACAAATGAAATAAAGATTTAAAGTTTTTCTGTATTTTTAATGGCTCTTTGTTATTTTTATTTTAAAAAAAACTAATTTATTTGTTCCTAATGTGTATATATATATTAACCCCACCATAAAAATGATAGTAAGTAGAAATAGTTGCCCACAAGCAGTTGGCAATCTTCCAGCAATGCCAAATCATATTCCAGACACCTCCAGGGATATCAACCGTATTGCACACCTTTGTGTCATCAGCAAAAATACATACCTTACCTTTAGTTATATCACATACAACCATTTCGACTTACTATCATTCTTATGGTGGGGTTAATATATATATATACATTAGGAACAAATAAAATTTGTTTTTTTGAATAAAAATTACAAAGAACCATTAAAAATAAAGAAAAACTTTAAATATTTATTTCATTTGTAGATAACTTTAGTAGAATTGTTGCTAGCAACACCATTTTAGTGTTGCCAATATCTGGCCAAATGTGCAGTTTTTTTTATAACAAGCAATAGCTTTCTGTAAAATATTATTGATCATATTGCAAAACATTGTTTTGGTGTTTGTTTTTCTTATTTTTGCCTTTGTAATACATCAAAGTGTGATTTTTGGAAGACTTATTTTTTATTATTTGTCACTTTAGTATTATAAGTATTGACAAAGCCATTGCCAAACCATGCGAGAAGTAAAAATATAGCCCTAGTCCAAATCTTCCACATTCTGGTATCCATCCTTTAGCCAACTGCATATCTACTGAACCACTCAAGTCCTAGCTTGTGCAACTTTTGTATTAGATCATTATGTGGAACTGTATCAAATGCCTTGCTGAAATTAAGATATACTGGGGTTTATTTACTAAAGCTGGAGAATCCAAAATCAGACTCCCTTCTGCATAGAAACCAATCAGCTTCTAACCTCAGCTTGTTCAATGAAGCTTTGGCAATGAAACCTGGAAGCTGATTGGTTTCTATGCAGAAGTGAGTCTGATTTTGCACTCTCCAGCTTTAGTAAATAAACCCCACTATGTCCACAGCACCACCCTGGTCCAAAACATTGGTAATATTGTCAAGCAAATTCAGATTAGTCTGACATGATCTGCCCTCACTAGAGCCATGCTACTGCTACTTTGGGATCAGCAAGTTGTGTGTTATTAAGTGACCAATGATCCTCCTTTCGAAGTTAAACTCACTGGCCTGTAATTGCCAGCTTCTTCCTTGCTGCCCTTCTTGTGGATAGGTACAATATTAGCTGTCAAGTCAGTCATAGGGAACATCTCCTGTTAGAAGAGATTGATTAAAAAGTTCAGTTAATGGTCCAACAACTGTAACTCAAAGTTCTCTAGGAACTCTGGGATGAATACCATCAGGGCCCATTGCTTTAATAAACTTTAATTGAACCAGTTCCTTTGCTACCTCTCTCTCCAGAAATCCTGAAAATGAACTATCATTACTAGAACCATTATGAAACAAGGCACAAGTTGCCCCTAGACATAAAAGCTCACAAAGATTATTGTCTAAACTACTTGCATCATTGCATTTGATGTGACAACTACTGCTATCTACTGCTTTATTTTTGGCACTCAAAATTTTAACTGAAGTGACTACCCCATCAGCCCAGTCTTTACCAACACAAACCCACAAACCCTCACACTTTTTTTAGAATGCTGTGGACAGAAATATTTCACAATAATTAAATATTTGCCCCCAGTTCTCATTAAATGCATTGTGTATGCATTGTTAGGGGGAAACCCGTGCCATTTTTTATTTTTGTGATGGGGTCCTCTGTTAGGCTTCATGTACACGAGCAGCTCCTAAACTCACGTTTAGGAGCTTTTGGCGTTTTTTTGCCAAAGCTCCTAAACTCAACTCCATAAAAGCCTACGTGTCCAGGTACACATAGGCTTTTAGCAGAGTTTAGGAGTTGCCATGTTTAGGTGAGGTTGAACCTCCCTCTCCTGAAGGCAGAAGAATTACGTAAAAAACCCCGCAAAACTGCTGGAAAATCACGGTACAGCAGTTACCGTGGTTTTTCCACAATTTCTGTTTTCCCGTGGCAGGTGGTCAGGATAGGCTCATGTACATGGAGCCTAAACATCTATAACAGACCCATCATCTAGGATTAGAGTCTGGTGTGGATGAAGGGAACCTAAGCTGTTTGTTTATAAACAGAAGTGAAGAAGCCAAAGCTGCCTGTCAGGGACCCTGTCGCCGTGCAGCCGTGTGACAGCGATGGATCCCCTCGGGCCGTGGCGGTGCAAGTGAGCAGGCGAAGGAGCGTGCGGGCGCGCATGCGCAGAAGCGTGGAAACTTGCGCATGTGCAGTAGCATACACATCACCGCTAGGTGGGCTATTTAAACCTGCAAAATAGTAAAATCATTGCCTTCTGGTCTACAACGTTCCTGCACATAATACCTGATCCTGTTGCCTGTATTCTGATTTGCCTAAGAAAGAACTCCGCCTGCACCGACCTCGGCTAACTCTGACCATCCGCTTGCCTGCTCCCTTGTACTTGATCTGCCTGCTTAATACTGACCCGGCTTGTCTGATTCTGCTACATCTACTTACCTGCACCTGGCTTGCATCCTGACGGCATTCATACTTACCTGCCACTGCACCCACGGTCCTGCATCCGGCCTGCATCCTGGTCACAGCCATACTTACCTGCCGCTGCACCCACAGTCCTGCACCCAGCCTGCATCCTGATTGCCGCCATACCTGCCTACTGCTGCACCTACGTTCCTGCATCTGCGCCTGGCCTGCATCCGGATCTCCCGGGTCTTCAGCTACCTGTCGTCAGCTCCAGATCTACCCAGCACTCGTGCCACTCCTGGCTCTGCGCCCTCTGTTCCCACTATCAGGGGCTCCGTGTGGGAGTCATAAGAGGACGCCTTCTCTCCACGTCAGGCTCCCCAACCAGGTACGTGACACTGCCATTTGCTGACAATTTAAACTGCAGTTTTTCTATGTAAGAGTCAGCTTTGCTGTAGTAGGTTGTATCTCACAGGCAGGTAAAGGGCATCCCCCAGGCATGTTATTTAAAGGAGTTTAGCATACCTAATGTTGACCATAAAGCATTATTAAGATCACAGCTCCCCACCAAATTGAATGTTTAAAACTTTTCATTTGCTTTGATACATGTTCCACAGAGCAGTGCCGTGAATGTCAGTCCCTTGCCTATTAGGCTAGAAAATGGCCATTACTGGTTTTTCACATGTGGCTTCAATTGACTTCAATGGGACTGAAATTTGGCATTTGAACTTCAGTAATGTTCAACGAACCTGACCCCAAACAAACCCAGGTATATTCAGTTCACCCTACATGACTGTACTTATTGGTGCTGTGTAAACATCTGCCTGGAGTTCTGCTTTAATTAGGCCAAATTATGGTTGGCTAGATTAGATATAAATCAACCAAATAGTAAAGCAGTTGTAAAGGTTCCCTTTTTTTAAATTAAAATAACAGACATGTTATGCTTACCTGCTCCATGCAATTGTATTGCAGAGAGCAGCCCCAATTCGCCTCTTCTCAGGTCCCCTGTCTGCACTCCTGGCCCCTTGCCACCCGCCAAGTGTCCTCCATAGCAAGAAGCTTGCTAAGGGAGCACTCGTGTATGCTCATTCCCAAGCCCTGTTCTGTGTGTCCATAAGAAAGTGTTAGGACTTGTTCATAAATCTTCATAAATAAATGTCTTTTCAAATACTATCTTTAGTTCCTTTCAACATAAAAAAAAAATGTGCTGCAATATTCCTCTGATATATCAGATGTGCCCCCATCTGGACTTCATATCATGTATGGTCAACAAAAGCTGTGTCTTTTATAATTGGTACTTTTTTTTCCTTGGATGGCACTGCAAACAGCATTTATATGGATGATCAATCTCTGTGCTGTCCCCTTTAGACATTCCCTTTTTTTCCTCCACAACTCAGAAACCATATAAAACTCCACATTGTGCTTTATCCTCAATTGAAATATAACGTGCTCTTGTAATGCTACTCACAGTGTTTCAATGTGCCAACAAACTTGATTAAAACTGTGTCACCACCACTGGATGTGTCCTCACCTGGATATTATGACCCTTCACTCTGTGTATGGTCCAGCCAAACTTTTGTTTAATTATAAACATAAAATACTTTGCTGTTTATTGCCAGAATGTGATCAGTTATTAGATCAATCTCTTTCTCTTCAATATTATCAGTACTGTCCCTTTAAGATGTTCTTCAGCTATCTCCTCTGCTCAACATACATGCATAAAAACAAATACTACATAGTCCTTTATCCATATACTGTAAATTGACCCAAAAACATGCCACCATAACCAGATGTGCCCTCAACTGGACCTTTTAATATGATATGTTCGTAGATGGCTATATAACACTTTAACCACTTCAATACCGGGCACTTTTACCCCCTCCCCAGGCCAATTTTCAGCTTTCAGTGCTTTCGCACTTTGAATAACAATTGTGCAGTCATGCAATACTGTACTCATATGAAATTTTTATAACTTTTTTCACACAAATAGAGCTTTCTTTTGGTAGCATTTAATTACCACTGAGTTTTTTTATTTTGTGCTAAATAAAACAAAAAAAACTGAAACTTTTGAAAAACAAATGCATTATTCTTCGTTTCTGTTATAAAATTTAGCAAATAAATAAAATTTCTTCATAAATTAGGGTCAAAATGTATTCTGCTACATTTCTTTGGTGAAAATAACCCAAATTAGTGTATATTATTTAGTCTGTAGGAACATTATAGAGTTTACAAACCATGGTACATATATCTGACAATTGATCAATCCTGATGTACTGATGGCCCACCTCATTTCTTGAGGCCCGAAAACACCAGGATAGTACAAATACCCCCCAAATCACCCATTTTTTTAAAAAATAGACAGTTCACAGTATTTAGTAAGTGGCATGCTGAGTTTTTTGGAGATTGTCATTTTTTGTTACAATTTGTTGGAAAATGTAGAAATTAAAAAAATAATAATCACAATTTTTTTAAATGTTTTACATATTGTCACCATTCCAGTATAGCGTGTGGCAGTGATCAGAAACACTGACTGATGACAGTATGTAAAAAAAAATAAAAAAATAAAAAAATAAATATTTTTTTTCCAAATGTTTCTATTATGATTTAAAATGGTATTACATTATTTTTTTATTGTTTTTACTATTTTTTTTTCAACACACTGTGACCAAAGCAATACAATGTTACCATAGCAAAATTGAACTACTCTGGGCAAGTGATAAGGATTTTTTTCTTTTTAACACATTATGATTGCTAATACCAATGTATTTCATTGATATTTGCAATCATTATTACTGAATGAAACTGATTCATTCAGTCTTTTGTTGTGAATAGCTGTGATTGGGAAAAGCTCATCACATGATACAGATGGGCTGTGATTGACCCTGTCTGAATCATGTGACTGCTTTGAGCAGTCACAACTAACAACCTAATTGTATACAATGGATGGCATGACAGGAAGTCATTCATTGTATATAATTGACATATGATCTGCTGTAATTGGTCGGTGTAGTGATATGTCATCGGCTGTAGTGATATGTCATGTATTCTATACATGAAGGTAAAAAACCCTCTGTGTGCAGTGACCCCTCCCCAATGCTTACCTGAGCCCCAGCAATGTTCTCGACAGCCTCTGTTGCCTGGGGACTCTTCCTCCTCATTGGCTGATACAGCAGCGGGAGCCCTTTGACTCTCGAAAGGAAGAGGGTCAGGGCACCTGTGTGCAAAATCACTGCACAAAGCAGGTAAGTATAGACATGTTTGTTTGTTTTTTTAAAATCAAGCCTTTAGAACCACTTTAAAGGAACTCTCCAGCTCACCCCTCCGCTCAGCAAACATATAAGGAAGCAAACCGCATATAGTGCTTTATCGTTAAAAACCATCTTTATTCAGCCACTCTTTAATTAAACATTCTCAAATCCTTTAAAAAAAATTGCCTCCAGTATATTATACAAAAAAAAAAAAAAAAACCCAAAGCTTTAATGTCACTTTAATCTCCAGATTCTCCGTCCTTCTGGCTATCTCAATGGTATTCCTTTAAAGTGGTTACAAAAGCTCAAGTTTTTTTACCTTCATGTATTCTATACCTGAAGGTAAAAAACCTTCACTGTTCGGCATTCCCCAGCCCTCCTAATGCTCACCTAAGCCCCCTCTCGATGCAGTGCTGTGCACTGAAGTCTTGGCTATCCCGGGACTTCCTAGTCTCATTGGCTGAGACAGAAGCAGGCGCCATTGGCTCCCACTGCTGTCAATCACAGCCAACGAGTCAATGAGAAGAGAGGGTGCAGTGCCGAGCTGCAGCTTCGTGTGTGAATGGACTCCCGGAGCACCAGGTGCCCCCATAGCAAGCTGCTTGCTGTGGGGGCACCCGACAGGAGGGAGGGTCCAGAAGTGTCAGCGGTGGACCCAAGAAGAGGTATGTTGTTAGTTTTTTTTCCTAAATCAAGCTTTTAGAACTACTTTAAGGCCCTCTCCAGCTCACCCTTCTGCTCAACAAACATATAGGGAAGAAAACTACATATAGTGCTTTATCCTTAAATATAATCTTTATTCAGCCACTCTTTCATTAAACATTCTCAAATGCTTTAAAAAAACATGCCTCCAGTATACAGTATAGCAAAAATCTAATGATCGCATGGATATCACTCCTATATTACACAGTGTGGTATATACTATATCATATTGGCCTTCCGATATTTCCTAATGTTGTAGCAAGCAAGCCTCACCCCTACATGTTTCATCACATCATGTGACTGCTTTAGGAGGATCTGATTGGATGACACATCACTTTATCCTGCATAGGGCTGTACGGATGCTATTTTGTTGTAGATCACTCCATATTGTTGTAGCTCATAGATGTAAACCTATTACGAGTGCCATTTTGTTGGAGATAGAACTAAATCTCAGAAGCAGCTGCCATCTTTCTGTGGATTTTGTCATTATATCTCCATGACTCTTAGACCGAAAGTATTACTCAGTATATATAAGTGATGGAATGCTATTCAATAAATATCTATCTAGCTAATCTGCTGGCATATATACTATACTCACATTAAACTGCTTACCTATAAGGAAGGGCTGGGGGGGGAGCTGTATGCTGAAGTTTTTTACCTTAATGTAGAGAATGTATTAGAAGTAACCATAAGTTGGCCCACAGGTTTCTAAGATAACAGCAATGCTGAAGTACAGGTGATGTCTACAGTATGATCTTAAATGACAGTATAAGTTTGCAGCTCTTTGGTCTCAGATCTTAGTGAGGCCTCTTGTCTTAAATAACCATGTAATTTTGTAGCTGTTTACAGTGTTACATTGAATAATCAATGTCACTGGCTCTTACAGTGATCATTCAAGCAGAAGCCATTATTTTTGACTCCTGCTTGTCAGATTATATGGAAACACACACTGCAGGGTGGAAGTAAAGTGGGCACAAAGAACAAAATTTAAATAAACCTGTCATGAGTCCATCAATTCAGTTGAGCATATGATGGACAGCCTACATGGGCAGAGGTTCTCTTCAGAGAAATTGTAAACTAGCAGAGCCAAAAATATACGTTGCTGAAATTATAATCAAATCTTTGATATTCCTGTCCATTCACACCACCCTATTGGTCCTTTTTTGTGACGGGCAACCCATCACAAACAGTGAGGCTTAGGAGATGACAGAAAACAATGTTTGGCATCAAAAGTCAAAATCTCCACTGAAACTCGCAGTTTTCACTGTGGATAATCCCTGATTATAACCATTTTCATTATATACTCCGAGTTGATCAGGTTTGTGACAAGTTCTCTGTAAATTCATTGTAAACTTATTGTTAGTCCTTCTTGATGTGAATATACTATATCAGTGTTCTGAACTGGCAAACAGCAATAAAAAGCCAAACTCTAGTCACATGGTAAATCCTTCAGACTGCAGACAATGCCAACATGTCTAAATACATACCCATTTGTCAGACTATAAAACCAAAGTGGCTTCAGGACCCACAAAACTCGGGTATGAACCTAAAATACTGACTATAGAGGATAATGAGTTCTGATCTCTCTCCCAGATTCTGACCATGTACTAAGATCCTTCTGTCTGTTTTCATACAGTGTATTATGGTCCATGGCTGCCTCATCAAGTCTTTATTTTGATTCATGGACTATTACATGGAAAATCAAACAAATAAAACTACCCAGTTCAACTTGCCAGCTAGCTAACCAACAACAGTGGTCAGCAGCCCAGTCTAAAATTGGCTTTTATCAGCAAGGAACATGGACAGGTTTCACATATCAAAAAAGGGGGAGAAGATACCCAGTTCAACTTGCCAGCCAGCTAGCCAACAACCAAATTAACCTGTCTAACAATATGCATTTAAAAACAAGGGTTTAGTTAGCACACATTTGCAAATACATACGTAAGCCACAGAGCCACATCATGGCACCCCGATATTCTGTGGTCCTAACTCTACAAATTTTTTGGCTAAATGGTTATCACTTCCTGGAAGTACTAGGGTCGTTGGTGTGAATCCCAGCCACGGCACCTTCTGCCTTGAGTTTACATGTTCTCCCTGTGCCTGCATGGGTTTCCTCAGGGTACTCCGGTTTCCTCCCACACTCCAAAGAAATGCTGGTAGGTTAATTTGATCCTGTCTAAATTGGCCCTAGTATGTGTATGTATGAATGTGAGTTAGGGACTTTAGATTGTACTCCCCCTGAGGGTTAGGGACTGATGTGAATGTACAATATATACGTAAAGCACTGCATAAATTGACGGCGCTATATAAGTACCTGAAATAAATAAATATTAAAATACATACACTTTAACTCTGAATGTGCAAAATCCTAAAACCACACAGAAGTAAATAGTAGAAGAAAATTTGGCAAAAATATGGATAAAAGTAACAAAAATAAAAACATAAACAATTACATACAGAGTCATTATTGTAATTAATAATAATATTGTGATCAGGCTGAACTTAATGCTGAAATAATCCTTTAGGGAAATACATTTAAAAATTGGCCATTAAACATTTTGATTCATAAAGAGCATTTATCTCAGTTCCCAATTACTTCTGTTTTTTCTATCTTTCATTTTTTTTTTTGTTTTGAGAATAAGTATAACATGCTGTGTTTTAGAGATCACAAGGGGCTCTTTGGATATAATTATTTTGTGCTCTAGGTAAACTCCCAAACATCGGAAATGCTCAGCTGAGACAAAACTACATGTAACTACAATGTAGGTTGCTGTAAAATAGACTCAGGTGATGTTTACTGGGATTTCAGGTTTCCTTACTGAACATTTTTCACTATGAGAATATTACCCATCACCTCTAGTGTTATCATTATCATTGGGTTTATTGCATATTTGTTCAACCTCTATGCCTGTTTTTAAAGTTAATCATTCAGGTTTTTTTTAACCACTTGCCCTCCAGAAGATTTACCCCCATTCCTGACCAGGCCATTTATTGTGATACGGCACTGAGTTATTTAACTGACAATTGCGCGGTCATGCAACACTGTACATAAATGAAATATATGTCCTTTTTTCCCCACAAATAGAGCTTTCTTTAAGTGGTATTTGATTACCTGTGCGTTTTTTATTTTTTTGTGCTATAAACAAAAAGAGACCAAAAATTTTGAAAAATACCAAACTATTTTTGACTTTTTGCTATAAAACATATCCAGTAAAAAAAATTAAAATCTAATTTCTTCATAAATTTGGGCCAGAATGTATTCTGAAAGTTATAGTGTCTACAAATGGCGGTATGTATGCTGGAGTTTTTATTTATTTTTATACTAGTAATGGCGGTGATCAGTAGCTTAAAGCGGGACTGCAGGATTGTAGTGGGCATTCTGACACTGGGTGGGAACTGACTAACTGCCACTGACATCCCAATGACACTAATACAGTGATCAGTGCTAATAATAAGCACTGACACTGTACTAATGACACTGTGCAGGAAGGGGTTAACATGTGGGTCAATCAAAGGGTTAACAGTGTGCTGTGTGCTGTTTTACACAATGTGATGTGTGTGTGTTTTACTAGGGAGACATGATGCTGTGTATTTCTCTGCTATGCAGAGAAATACACAGCAGCATGTGCTTGCTGGCAGGAGAGAGACCTGTGTTGTTTACACATAGGTCTCTCCCCTGTCAGCTTTGCTTGACGATCTCTGGGTGCCAGTGGTGAATCTCTGGCCGGGACCAGGTTTTTTGACATCCCTAGCCACCAATGGCAGCGTGGGTAGGGCTGTGCACACGCATCCCCCTACCCAGAAATGCAAATCACGTATATATACGTGATTTTGCACAGCCCTGCCGTCCTCTAACAGTAGTCCTACTATTGGACAGTGGGAAAGCGGTTAACGTACTTCAATATTTTCAATGTATTTTAGAGGTATAGAAAGAATCAACAGTTACAGGTCATTGTATTTATGTGCACTGTAGACCTTGAGCTCTCATTGCAACTTCATAAAAAATGCTCTATAGTACACAGGAGAAGGATACACGCAATGTTGGATGATGTAAAATTTTATTGCAGACACTGAGGGGTTGATTTACTAAAACTGGTGCAAAATCTGGTGCAGCTATGTATGATAGCCAATCGACTTCTAACTTCAGCTTCTTCAATTAAGCTTTGACAAAAATACATGGAAGCTAATTGATTTCTATACAGAGCTGCACCAGATTTTGCACTTTGCAGCTTTAGTGTTAGAGCAAGGAATGATTAGAACTTAGTTTTTCACTGCTCTCCAGGTCTATCAACTTCCAGTCCTGCTAACAAGACTTTCACCAGACAGGAAGTGAGGGAAAATCTGCAATGGGGACAAGGACGGAAACGGAATTCTGACAGGGCCTTGTCTTTTTCTACTCTACTAAAGAATACATGTTTATTTCTATTGTGTTTGGTTCTACTCATTACCTGTCTGGTATGGTCAGTACAGTGGCTTACTAGTTAGCACTTCTGTCTTGCAGCACTGGGGTCTTCAGCTTGGATCCAAGACACTATCTGCATGGAGATACATGTTGCCCTGTGCTTGTGTGAGTTTCCTCTTACGCTCCAGAGGCATGCTGGTAGATTACCTGGCACAGGTTCCTGTGTTAGTTGGTCCTAGTATGTGTGAATGTGAGGTAGGGACCATATATTGTGGGTTCCTTGAGGACAAGGACTGATGTGAACAAAGAATATTGTATGTACAGTATAGCTCTGCCTAAATTGCTGCTATATATCTGTACTAATAATGAAAAATGTCAGCAGGGCAGAAAGAAAAGGTAGATGTCTCTAAGTGTGCTCGAGTAAGATGCCGCACGGTGTTTTTCAAAAAGTTTTTTTTTAAATTGACTAAAAAACACTACTAAAATACCGCATAAGTTATTTTATGAAGTCATGCGTTATTTTAGTAGTGAAAACACAAGGTAATTTAACACCAGTGATAGCTACTGTATTTATTTACAGTAGTAAATACCAAGTTGTTAAGGAGCATGTGGCTGCTGGCGCCCTTAACAACCAGTAACTGTCATGTTTGTTAAGGAGTGGGTGGCTGCTGTGTCCTTAACAACTGAAGAGTCATCAGCTGTCAGTGGGATTCCCCACTGATGGCTTAATGTAAACAAAATAATTGTTGGCAATTAAACATTTTGTAAACAAAAAGCATTGGATCCCCCCATGGGTTTTAAGGGGAACCTCACGTGAAAATAAAAAAAAAACAGTGTGGGGTCCCACTCCAAATCTATACCAAAGCCTTAGGCAGCCCAGCAGGTCAAAAAAGGGGAGGATGAGTAAGCGCCCTCCCCCTTAATATTATATCAGGCCACATGCCCTCAAATGGGGGGTGCTTTGGGGGGCTCCACATGTTGATGAGGACAAGGTCCTCTTCCCCACAACCCTGGCTGGTGGCTGTGGGAGCCTGCGGGAGGGGACTTATCAGAATCTGGAAGCCTACTTTAACAAGGAGGTCCCCAGATCCTGACCTCCCACTATGTGAAAGAATAGTCCCCCCCGGTGTAGATCCTGTGTCAATCACAAAGCTGGTCGCCAACCTGAAAAAGAGAAAAAAAAAGGTCTGCTTCTGACGAAGGCTCCTGCGAAATGACAGCTCCGTCAGCTGCTGCTGCTAAATAAACTATGGGGTGGGGCCACCCTTATGACATCATCAACTCAGCATTTTTTAAAGAATTTTTTTAATAAAGGACTTGTCAAAAACCGTTGTAGCATTTTTATTTGCCACTTTTTTTGTGAATGAGTAGGGGTCTGGGGCCCCCTCGTTAAAGTGGGTTTCCAGATTCCGATAAGCCCCCTCCCACAGACCCCCACAACCACCGGTCAGGGAGGCAAGGTGCTTGGGGGGGAACCTCTGCCCCAAAGCACCCTCCCCATTTGAGGGCATGTGACCTGGTATTGTTCAGGAGGTAGGGTGTTCACTCGCCCCCCCCCCCTTTCATACGGGCTGCATGCTAGGATAAGGTCCTAATATGAATTTGGAAAGGGGGGCACGTCATTTTTTTAAAAGTTTTGGTTTGGGGTTGCCCTTAAAATCCATGCTAGACCCCAAGTGCCTGGAATGGATTAGGGGAGGCCCACCACACTGTTTTTTTATGTAATTTCTAATTGCCGGCAATTGTTTTGTTTACATTCATTCTAGCCTACTACTATCATTAATAATAGCCTTCTATAAACATGAATGATACTAAAGTCTGTAAATTTACTTTGTGAAGATCTCCACACATTTACTGTGGAAAGAGATGGACAGCAGACAAGCAGCACACACACCATGAAAGGGGATGTTTCAAGTAAGCTAATAGTTACCGTTTGTAATGCTATTTCAATGCTGATGTTATAAAATGATCATAGTACCCATTTACACTTATTTATTGACACTTACAAGAATGTACATTCATACGGTGGTTTTGTACTTAAGCCTAAAAAATACATGAAAAAAGGAGGCTTCTCATCTTTTTTAGTGTCAATGTTTGAAGGTATCTAGTGGTCATGCATAACTGTCAAGATAAACTGCCCCCTATGTTGATGTCATAGTATAGTTGTGGAGTGCATTCGGAAGGGTTCTGTAAGCTTTAGTTACCACTAGTTTTTGCTACTTTTCTATAAAGGGAATAAAAGTAATTTATTGAGGATATTTAGTGACTTATGATATCTGATATCTCTCTCATAGGGGCTTTATGTCACTCCCCTAAGACCTAACAGGAGAGGACTGAGTCCCCAGATAACATATGGAAGAATGCACATGCAGTCCCACAATATAAAGGCTACAGGGTTTGGAATAGAAGTAAATTTATGTTATTAAATGTGTATAACAGGATCTAGTCAAAGGTGCTATAATTTGTGAATTGTTATCACAGAATAATTACAAGGAAAAAAGTGATACCTATAAGTAGAGAACTAAACATTCACTGCAATGTGTGATATAAACTAAATAGACAAGCAAGCAGCAGTGACCGAAAGTAGAGCTGGATCATTAACAGAAAGAACACACATGAGCAATGTACCTCATTGGCAATGGAGAAAGACAATTTAATGTGCCACGGAAGAACTGCATTTAGAATTAGAATGAACTATTTTTTTTTCTGTAATCATTGGCGGACCCCATACATAACAGAGGTAGTTAAGGGTACTTAGCGGTCACACTGACCTTGCACAAATATTTCCAAGTAAACAGGTGCTCAATAATGAATGGTGCAGGTCATTGCTATTAACACTATTAAAACATCCAATACATAAAGCAGCTTGACTCACTGAAATGTAATTATAAGAACTGCTGTGTTCTGTATTTGATCTGACTTTGGAGGGCCTCTTGCACAGTAAGCACAAAAGTGCTAAATGGAGACCTGCTGGTTAAAAATAACTGCTTAGAAAATAGGTCTGTCTCGCCAGGTGTACTAATGTGTGTGTTTGTCTATCCGAGTGTTTTTAATGCAAGGTTACACTTTGTCAGAAGCAATTGCAGCTATTAACAATTGAACTAAGGTCATATCAAGAAATTAGCATTTAGTTCTTCTATGACGGTTCCCTATGGAAGTTTTCATTTTCTTGTGCACTATGTCAGACAATTGATTGAATTTTGGAAAAACTTCCCCATCTGTGTATGCCCAGCCAAAACTTTTTTTTTTGTTTACTTTTAAATAGAGTATGGAATATAGAACCAGACCCCTGTCTGGTTCTATTGCTATTTGGGACTCAATTAAAAAGATTTACTTTGAATTCCTGTCCTGAAGACAATGGTTTCACCACACAGGAAATTACAGTAAGGCTTGCCCTAGATGGATCATTTCTTTTTTGTTTTGTTCAACAAGCGCTGAATGGAAGAAAAATGAAGGATTTCGCCATCCACACAATCACCGTTGTCAGAGTACACTAATCAGCTGATCAGCAGCTGCAGCCCATTGGCTGCAGCTATTGAATGAGACAGAATATGATTGTAAATGGACTTCTGTTGAGCAAGAGTAGCCACACATGGATCAAAATTTGGCCAGTCCCTGCTAAACAAGCTGAATTTCAATCCACCTGTGCCCAGCTTCAATCTACAACACTAACATAGGCATAAATATATACATATTTTGTTTTTTTTAAGAAGAGTAGGAGAACATAGGAACCCTTGTCAGCATTTTACTGCAGTCTATGTTCCTGTTGCAGATCTGTCCCCACTTCCTGTGTAGTGAAACTGTTGTAAGAATAACAGAAAGTAAGAGGAAATATTTTTAATGGAATCCCTGATAGCAGCAAAATCTGAAGGGATTCTATCTAACCCTTTCCCCACTTCTACCAAGATTAAAAGGTTTTGGTTGGACATACACTTCAAGCAGCAGTTGTTTCAATTTTTGTTTATCTTCATTGGCCAGCTATCCCATTCAGGGTTCTGTGGAACCCTAGGTTTCCTCCAGAGGTTGCTAAGGGCCCTTGAGGAATTAAAGATTTCTTCCTCGCAAATGAGTAGCCACTAAAACCAATGATCTGAAATATCTCTCAGGGAATCATTCTTTCCACTGAACACCAAAGTAGGAAGATATCTTTCAAATGGCCACCACACTACTGGACAGTGAGTTGTGGATATGATAAATATTGGCAGTGGTTCTCAGAGACCTGAAAGTCATTTCAAGTTTTCTTCCATTGTAAAAAGTTTAGGAAAGGCTGGTGGAGACACTTTCTCTATGCAGTGTATTACAATTAAATAGGTCTGACCTAAAAAATCAGTAAAGATATAGTAGAAAGGCAGTAAACAGATGTAAATCACAAACGGAAGTCATGTTCTGGACTGCAATCTACCTAACTTCCCAGCACAGAGTAGATCATATTCTTATATGTGTCTACTTCCAGCAATAATTGTCAACAATGGATATATTTGTATTTGTAAAATTACTAATTCTATTGTGTAAAGGTACTGCAAACTTTTTAAAAAATCCCTATTTTTTAATGATCATTTTAAATAAAGGTGACCAATTTTTTGTCTGAAACAATAGATTTGCTAAAGCTGTAATTATTTAGCGAGCATAAGGATTTCAAAGCATATAGCCTTTAAATGAATGAATGATAAATCTGTATTGGAAGTGAAAGAATTAACAGCTGAGTAAAGTGTGAGGTTGACAAATTTGCTGGATGCTAACAGAAAACATTTCACAGGCAGCAAACACTTGAATACATTTTATTCTTAAAGAAAACCTGTACAACAATCAAATGGGGGCAACCAGCATTAACTATAAAATAAATAAAAGGTGCAGCGCTCTAAGACAAATAATAATGTTCATGAGTATGCCAATAAATGATAGTCAGTTAAGATCTGGGTGCACATAAGCTGTGGATTCTTGAATCAGTGCTCCAATAACGTATGGAAGAATTACGCACTCACCAGATGCGTAAAGTAAATACGCATTAAATATCACTGCGGAGGTCTTACCTAGATGTTGAATGGGGTCCTAATCCTGGGCTGTCCTCCTTCTGAGTATGGTGGTGCTTTTCAGGAGCTCACAGATGGGAATATGGTCCAGCTGGCCAGAGATCCCTTAAGGGGATGGACGGGTTGTAGAAGCCTGGATAAGGGACTCCCCTCTCTGGATACTGTGGATGCTGGATCATAGAGGGCTCTGGAAATATATTGCTCCATACAGGAGACCATAGAAAAAGCCTATAGTGTAGTTACTACACTATGGGCTTTTTCTAGATCTTAGTAGATAGCTCCAAATGTTTTAAAACCAGAGAATTCTAGGAAATTATGGTGCCTAAAGTAAGCCTGCTCTGTATTATAAATGCATTGATAGAAGGCATCTATGGTTGCTGGAAGTTTCAAAGTTATTATATCTCTATCCTTAATTTTAGGGTCCTTAAGGTGCTTGGTCAATTAACTAACCTAAGTATAGGCACTTGCTTCTTATTGCCATCGTATTACATATAAATAAATCCAGGTTTGATTTGAAATAAACAAACCAATTTTTCTCTAATTATGGATTAATTGTTAGAAATAGATTTTTTTTATTTTCTTGGTAAGTTCCATAGAACATGGTATAATCTAGTAGTGCAAGAAGTCAAGGACTAAGGTCTAAATTACTATTTGACAAGCACTTCATTATGAATATACACCACATACCGTTAATAATATTCTGTGGGAATAAATAACTCTCCAATAATAAAGAAGTTATAGCCACTGCTTATACCATTCTAAATTGTATGTATTAAATTCAAGAAATAATAGCTGCAGCCATAAAAATAAAATATTGTTTTAGTAAAAGTGATACAATTTTACATAGCAATTTATCCACGTATGAGACTTGTTTAAAATCAAATCTTTTCCACTAAAAAAAAATATGAATCACTTCTAGACAAGAATAATGTAATTGCATCAAACTGAGATACAGAAATTTTTCATTTCCTCTTATTGCTCTGTTCTTTTGCTAATGGGTTCATAGTCATGCATACTTGTAATTAGTGAAAAATTAAGGAGCCCTAAATGAGAGATCCACCTAAATGTTTTCTTCTTTTTCCCATTACCAACCAGAAATAAATTTGCATTTGAATTTTCATTACTTATTTATCACCTTCACTACAATCTATTATATGGCAAATGTGCATTTGACTATGTTGTACAAACGTTGTATTGATCAGTAGTTTGCAGAGACAGTAATGTCTGCATTAGAAAATGAAAAACAAAAGTGTGGAAGTACTTAGAGTACCTCTTTCTTCTTCATTAATAAGTCATGAACTCAATAATATTTTTTTTTCTGTTTGCAGGACTGGTCTCACCATGAGCTGGTGTAAGGTTACAGCATGTGTTCCTACAAAAAAAGTACAGACCACAACTGACACATGGAAACACTAGAGGAGCTTACTTTTGATGCCTGGATGGTTATGTTTCATGCTTGAAAGAAGGATAACACCAAAGCAGACTACTTGGGTTCTCCTGCAGCATGGTTGTACCTTCATATGTAAAGAGAAGGGATGAGGTTTTGGTTTTTCACTACTTTAAGCTCACAGTAAATCCCCAGGACTCCTGTATGCAAATTATGAACTTTGTCCAAACCTTAATGAGAACAACCTATCATACATTGCATACTCTTTGCTCTTGCTCAGATAAGTTACAATGGCCAATGATGTGAAGAAATGGGTTTAATTTTGTCATTGGTATGTGTTACTAATGGCAGTGGCTTCTTAAGCCTTTTTGTTTAACAATATCTTGCTTTTTAGCCCTACAAATGGCCAATAGAACAACAAATTTCGCATCTGACATACACTTCGAACTTACAAACTTGGAACAAGTTTCAAGAAATTGTTTGAATAACAAATTCAGTTCAATTTACTCATTTCTAGTGAACTGTCCATTGGCACTACCTATTATGGAAAAGCTCTTATGACTTCTGAAGAAGCTCTGAGGTCCAGTACAGATGTGAGCAAACTCACGTACCACTGAGTGGAGTGTATGTCACATGTTTTGTTGAACAGGGGAACATGTTCACAGAATATTGTTTGCACTGTTCATAACTGAAGGTTTTTGTTGGACTATTTCTTTATTGATTATAATTGTATGGAGAAGCTGACTAATTGAAGATTTGTAAGAGTCACATGTAGATGTTTTGGCCTAATAATTTTGATTTGAGCACATGATTTAGTTGTTCAGGTAGCGCTATACTATTTTATTCATTACATTGGCACTGCTGACATGAGATACACAAGTCATTAGAATGAATGGGTGATGGATGGAAGCAGAAGAACACTCTGGTTCTCAGAGTTTGATTCAGAGTTGACAACACCAGCACCTGTGACACCGCTATTGTTTAGGGGGACTGGAAGTAGTCACAAATTCCTGCTTAAGCAACTTTCAAAAATCAATATTTAAAGACTTGCCAGTAATCTACAATGCAGTGTACCTCAGGTGTCAATTATAGATACTCCACTGAGTGGAAACATGTAGCCTCAGCTAGGAAGAACCTTAAAGTACAGTTGCAATACCTAATAATAAATGATAAAAGTACAATTGTTATTCCTAATGGTTTCCTAGTATGGGAATACACGAACTAGAAAAAAGTATGTGTGTGTGTTTAGGGGGGGCAGTTTCCAGAACTTTCTACTGTACATCCTGTGGTGATGAGTGCACAGGACACTGGACCTGTATTGTCATTACTACACTCATTCTCCAATAGGGAATGAAAATTACCACCGTGTCCATGAGATTGACACCATACATTATTGCACAGTTGGCACAAAGGAACATTTCAGACCTTAGTATTTTTTATAAAATCGTTTTTGAGTCTTGTATTAAGATAATGATTACTCACTCAAAACCTGTGTTTATTATTAGACTGTATTTCAATCTGAACACCATCTGAATGCCCTCTGCCTACTGATTAGACAATCAGTAGTAGTAACACATTCATACATCATCAACTATGCTCACTCAACTTTCTCCTATCACCACAAAACTACATCTTTCTCCCCAACTCAAGACTGGATGCTGGCATGTGAACAGACCAAGATTTTATTGTATCTTAACAAAATGTGGGTTATTAGATTTTAAAATAAACCACTGCTATGAGTGCCTCCCCTTACCTGTCAAAGGATTTGTAATTCTGTACAGCAGGTCTTATGATTTATATACATCACCATACTGCATACTGGTTCAACGTCCAGTGTCTGACTCCAGTCTGCTCAATGGGCAGAGAGGTGATCCAGGAAGTAGTAGACTGATCTTTCTGGCAGTGTCACCTAATAGGATTGTGCAAAATACATCCATTGTCTGTAAAACTACAAATTAATTATTATTGTAGAATATATTTGAAATTGAGCAGGTAGGATCAAACACTAGATTGATCCTTCATGCAATAGCACAGAATGTTTTGGATGTGAACTTTACAGCGTTTATGGCAGCATCAGTTAAAAATTAGCTGGGAGATGTAGTCTATTGAATGATGTCATCACTCTGCTACAGGCAAGTGGAAGCAATTCTTAGTCTCCACTCCACCATTGATCACTCACTCATGTTGAGGACTGTAGAATTGTAACTTTAAGGCAAGCCACATGGTGAGATGTAAGAGTAGGGACTAATCTGCATACACATCTCAAAACATTAAGTTGTCATACAGGGGAAGTGGGTACAAGTTCCGAGTGATGCCAAAACAAAGATGCAACTTGCTTTCTTGGGAAAAATAGATGAAGGCATTAACAAAGGGAGTATTATGATACCTTTAAAGCGGAATTCCAGGAATTCAGACACTTTGTAAAATGTGTTGGCATACTACGATTAAAGTTCAGTGAGGTTCATGCCACCTTGTGGATTTATCTCTATAATTGACACTTAACAGTTTTAATGGCGCTCTGGGAGTACAGCTATTATTATACTCCTGGGGTGCTGAGAGGAAAGACACAGGATTTTGTGAATGAGTTCACATGATACAAAGCACTCTGTGACCAGGTAGGAGAAGGAGCGGGGTGTGCACAGCAGCTGCATGCAACTCTTTAACTGTAGCAGCCTGAGATCAGTGGGTACCACAATAAAGCACCGGAAGTATAGTGATAGCTGTACTCCCAGAACTAAGTAAAAATAAAAATTGTAAAAGAGAGAAGACCATGACGTGGTATTCATCCCACTGGACTTCTTCTCTAGTAATTCAGAACAATTTATAAAGTGGCTGAATACCTGGATGTAATACATATACCTGTATTATTAAAATATATTTAGCATGCATGTACATAACATAAATATGATAGCCAAAGCTAGGTCTAGGATGATAACTGCAATAAGATGTTACAGAAGACAAAACCAGTCTCGATCAGAAACAAAAGAAAAAACACATAAGAGCACCTTCAATTTCTTGATTTGTCAATCAAAACAGCCAAAATGTGTTTCCTACCTGCTCTACAGTTTTTTTAAACATAGGCTGTTTAAATAGACTTTATGCTGTCGGCAACTACAAATTTTCTTGAGATCACACAATCTGTTCATGCTGTTAGCAAATGTTTTGGAAATTCGCAATGTGAGCCTTAAATAATAAAATATCAGTAACTGCTTAGCCTACATTTAGATTTAATTGGCTGACACCAATATTCCTGTGTTTTCTTAAAAGAGCTTTAATGCCTGCCGTTTGAAAAGCACATTTACAAAATCATAGAGAATAGGTCTAATTACAATAAGTAATATGCACCTAATAAAAATGGATAAGAATAACATAAGTCACATAAGTCTTTTCTCTTCAATCAGAAACTCTAATTTTTAATCATGCCCTTAATGCTTACTTTCCATCTGTGATAAGAAGTTGGCATGCTATTATGCACACCACTGCAGGATACAACATGAATTAAAATAAATTTTAACTGAAGGAATAAGGAAGAAAAGGTCTCTTCCATACAGAAACAGAGGTAGCAGCAGTAGCTATGACAATCACTTCTGGAATTGTCAGGAGACAGAGACCTACCACCTCTCTCTGCTATATCACTTGTAACCCCTCTCAAAAGCAATTTGCCCACTATAAAAAGGCAAATGTATAAAAGCAAGAGATCTGACAACTTGTTATTTCATTGTGAAATTACATGCCCACCAAACAGTCAATCATGTAGTCAGGGAGATGCTTTTGAAACAATGATTGCTTAAAATAATTATAAATTAATTATGAAGATCTTTTCACCCCCAATTCTGCTCACATGATACTTCTCTCAGTGATTCTTTTCTCTTAAAAGAAAGACAAAAGAGGCATCCTTAGACATTTTCTGGCTGCAGCCTTTGCAATTATTCCACATCATTGGTGATCAGCACAGACTCCTAATTTACTGGAATGGGCTGAACTATATCCCAAAGCATGCATGTAATCACTCTTAACCCAGGTCACAGATGCTCAAAAATAATACATACAGATAGGGGCCTCTTGGTAGGTGTTTAAAAAAATCTCAGAAATTCAAAGACATCATTTAAGAATAATATAATCCCATGGATATATTCTGTCCAGCTAATCCATATTGAAGTCTCCCCATATCTTCCTATAATCCCTTCCCCCCTTTTTTCTTTTTTTTTCTTTATTGATCACCTCCTGTCCCTCATAGACTTTCATTTCCATCCTACCTTTACCTCCTAGACTAGACTTCCCCATTCCCTGCCCTCTCCCTTTTTTCCCTGCAGTATCCTTCCCTATTTTTACCCCTACTCTCCGTATCAAGTGAGTCAATACCCATTTACATAATGTTCTCTACTTTATACCAAACATCACTTATTTTCCATGGTGCCAGGCAAATGTACCCTTTAACTAAATAGATGTAATGTAAACGTTTTCCTCCATTTTTCATCTGATTGCTGATTTTCCATTGTAACTAATCATTCGTTATCTCTTGAGCTATGTTTGTATTCACGTGTCCTCTTGTATTTTCCTACAATCTAATAAAATTTGCTAATTAGAATTAGACTGAACTAAATTAATTATGAAAACTGAGCTCAAGCTAAGTACTGTAGCACAGAGGGAGGGGTGTTATTTAAAGATTCATCATGTAACTAATTGGGGAATCCTAAATGCACAAAATATAACAAGATTTTAACATTTAAAGGTAATAACACTGGAGATGGTTGATCCAGGAAAAATCCAATTGCCTTCGGGGGATCAGAAAGGATTTTTTTATGACCCCTGCTAAAGCAAATTGGACCATCCTCTACAGGGTTTTTTTTTGCCTTCCTCTGGATCAACTGTGACTATAGGATTCTGTATATAGAGGTTTTCCGTTTATTTCATTAATTATTTTTTTGATTGGTTGAACTAGATGGACAACTATGTAAGAAATAGTTATATCTGCTGAAATATGGACATTTGCTATATTTAGAATGTATCAATAGATGATATAGAACATACATTAAGGCCCCTTTCACATGGGGCAGAATCTGCTCAGCTCAGCAGCGGACCTGTTCGCTGATCCACTGCTAAGCAGAGCAGAGTGGGTGGATAACAGGTCTTTGTCCACTCAGTTTATGCAGGGCAGACACTGACAAAGCCCTCTTTGTTCTCTGGGCAGCTGGGTGTAAACAGTCCTGATATCTGTTTGCACCCGACTGCCTTCTGATCCACCTAGATGGAGGGGGATGGATCACTTTACATTTTATTTTAGCAGACCTGATCAGATCGGTGGTAGGCAGATACACCTGCTGGTCCATAGGCATACCTGGACCATCTGATCAGGTCTGCCTAAAAAACTGACAGGTGAACCTTATCGGATTGCCCATGTGAAAGGGGCCTTATAATTGTCTAACCCTTTAAGAAGTGTGAATGAAGTTAAATGTCAGCTGGTGCTGTGTTCTCTCCTACATTTATTGGAATCCCCTGGTAAGAGAACAATTGCATTTGGTTTAAGCATAGTAGATTTGAATAAAAAGCTGGGAAACAATAAAATAATCCTCTTCCATGATGATTTTCTGACAAGAGGCAAGCATGCTAATATACCATCTAGATAGAACTTGTAAAGGAAATTGTAAATTCTTTATAAAATTGTATTCTATTTTGTATGCACCGGATAAGCAGAACAGTTATTTGGAAAGATGCAGAGTGCATCTTTTCGTGTCTGTTCCCTATTGCAGTAGTTGTTATTAATTTGGAACCACTAATCAATAGGAGTCGCCTATCTATAAAATTTCCATATTATTGTCCAAAACTAAGTCTACAAAAAAGTGGTGGGATCACCAGGTAGTTTCTTTGTATAGTCTAGGGCTAGAAAAGATGAGCATATTTTTGGTGTGCATGTCTGATAGGAGCCTTGTAGGTGGGTGTTTTACTTTTTGGCTTGGAGTTTCACTTTAAACAATTTAGCTTTACCTAGTTTTTCTACAGCGAAGGCTTCTTCCTTATCACTCTGTAAACTGTTCTCCAAGGTTGACATCTCTGTATTCTATAAGTGTATCTGTCACACTCGTCTTTCGGCAAGAATTCTGTATTACATAGATAGCCACTGTACGAAAAATCTATAAATCTGAATAGCATACCATCATGAAAATAAACAAAGCAGAGAAGAAATATCCAAGAAAGCCATCCTTATACTTCCAGACATACCTCAATATAATAACTGAAAATGTGTACAGTCTTCAAATGCACTGTAGTTTCATTCTAACATGTTCGGCAGACAGGAAAAAGGTCAGAGCTCTGGTTTACTCTAATATGTCTAAGATGTAACAGGTGAATGCCATTGGGTCATTCATTAACATCTGACAAAACTACCACTGCACCTGCTTGCCAGGAACAGATTGAGGTCAGGCATACACACAGTGGAACCAGTCTATTAACTGAATACAGAATCTGTTGTGATCCTCTGTGAATGCTGAGTTGCAATATTCCGTTTGTCAGAAGGAGGACTGTGGTCGCTCCCAGCTTTTCCCCTTAGGATTGAAGCTTGGTATATAGAGTGTTAAAGACTATGGAGAGGTTAATTTCCGTTCTAACATGCTGTACTTCTATGAGAAGTCTGTTTTTGGAATCTGAAAACACACTATGAATTTTCCTCTACACTCCAGGCACTAGAAATAATTCAATAAGGCATTTTCAACACGTGGTACCGATGTGAGTATCAATGCACATGACAAATTTGAATAGTTCTTATTTGCAATCCTATTATCTCTTACAGGTATTGTATTTATATAGCACCAACAATTTAGGCAGAGCTTTACATTGTACATTCACATTAGTCCCTGCCCTCGAGGAACATACAATCTAAGGTCCCTTTCCCACATTCATACATACACATACTAGGGCCAATTAATCTACCAGCATGTCTTTGGCTTGTGAGAGGAAAACCCGAGTATGCAGAGAAAACCCACACAAGCACAGAAGAACATGCAAACTCCATGCATGAAGGTGTCCTGACTGGGATTTAAAATGGGGAACCCATTTCTAACCACTAAGCTGTCGTGCTGCCCTGTATGGCACTACTATTGTGGTGTGGCCCCATTGATCTCAGTAGAGTTTGATAGGCAATGCCTCCTGTCAAAATCTGCAGCAAGAGTTAAAATTTTTGCAAAGCATCCCAGCATGTGTACAACTCTGTCAGGCTGTGATGTTAAAATTTTGGAGGGGGGGCCTAGGGGCAGTAAAACCTTCTGCTTTTACCACCCCTGGCTGCCAGTGTGAAAGAGCTCTAACAGCTACATAGCTTTAACTCACCATACAACATATATGTATTAATGCTGCCTTTGTAAAAAATTATGACCATTTAAATTGTCTCATATTTTGTCACTAGTTGATACTATGATCCTTACAATGCCACATGGCCATCTTTGATCAATGTCATCCCTACTCAAAAGATTTAAGATAAAATCTGCTTCTAATTTGATTGTGCTTTGCTTGCTCCTTTTCCCAGATTATATGGGGGTAGATTTCTGCATATGATTGGGTACTCATAATGAATAAAGGCCCACCTAATTACATTTTGCAAAGTGAATGTTGACTAAGTCAATGGCCTTTGCTTGTTAATGAATTATCTGATGCATTTGGGTAGATTTACTAAAGGAGTAGTGAATGTTCACTGAGCTTAGCAAACAAGGTAGGTAGCAGCGTGCACTCTAATCATCCAATCATGTGCAAGAAAATCTTTTTTTTTTCTCCTTCCTTGTGATTGGTTAATGAAAGTGATCACAACTTCACCATAGTTACCAAGCTCAATAAACTTTCACTTATGTTAAGAGAACAGTCTCTCCATCTTTAGTACATCCACCCCATTGATTGCAGAGCCTTTCCTTGTCGCTGATTGCTTAGCAGCTGTTAAAAGTGAGACAAAGTTATGAAACTGAGCCACTGCGACCGCCATCTGGTGGCTAATATTCCAATCTGTATCTTAATTACAAAAACTAAAATATAGAAGAGAAAACTTGTAAAAAAAAGTCCAAGTTAAAATTTATTTTATAGTACATACTGTAATAGCAAAAAACATGCACTAGCGGAAAGTACAATCTACTGTTTAAATCTTGTCATGTCTGTTAGATAAAACAGTGAGAAAAACAGTATAACAAACATGTTACTGAATGTTTATCCCAAAAAATGTAATCCTGAGGGTGCAATTAGAGGCAGAAAGAAGCCTACTTTTTTGGACTGCCCATTCACCAACAGAGAAACCAAGAGAAAGAAGCATGAGCTACAGAAAATGGTGAGACCTCTCCCAATAGCACTGCACTTCTTAGAGCTGAATCCCAGCCAGATTTAAAAGACACTATTTCTTAATTATTAATACATTCTTAAATACAAACAGTGTAGGTACGTGCATTTTACCAGTCAGTTATTTTGCAGTGCAAGGAGCATGCTGATAGGATGAGAGAGCAGAGTGACAAAAGAATGAACTCATCAGTCTGCTGCTTCTCCATTCACTATTTTCCAGTCATACGTTGGCGGTGGGGAGTAGACCTGTAAGTGCTACTGAACTGCAGCAGGGAATAATCAGGTTTCTTGCCCTGCCAGACAGGGCTGTATGTGTGTGTGAAAGAACTTTGTAAATCACACAAAAGGATGGACAGAAATATATATCATTTGCAGTAATAATAGCTTCAATATATGTACTTCAGCTGTTTATTTAGGTGTTTACTTTGAGTTCAGTGGTAAAGCAAAACTATCAGTAACTTTACAATCAAACATGCTTAACCTCCCTAGCGGTATGATTCTTTCCGATTTTTTGTGCTGAAAGCGGTACCATTATTTTGCATGGAAATATGTAGTTTTTTATTGTAGGCTGTAATTTTTAGGAATAACTCACTGAAATCTGTCCGAACAAGAATCTATTAAACATTCCGGATATGACAAAATTTGAAACACGAAACCATAAATTATAATTTAATAAATAATCATGAAAAATAATAATATAATAATAATAAATTTAATTCAATAATATAATCAAACCAAAAACACTGAAATTTGAAATACAGAGGCAAATTCGCACATCGCTGAGCAAAGTAGCTAAATCGTTTTCAGTGCCTGATGACGAATTTCCCCACAAATCATTATCACTCAATTCTGCAAGTGGTTCTTATTTACTATCGCTGTTCTCTAGCCGGTCTAAAACTGCTTTTGACATAAAGGGACGCTTTTTGGACGCCATGAACTTTTCTAAGTTTCCAGGCAGAAAGAACAGTAAAAATGCAGGCAGGGAACAGGACAAAGGAGTAGGGACAAAATGTATGTGAAATGCATTGAAATAGCAATGACAGCAAAAATGACATGTTTTAAAAAATTCAAATTTCCCGCCGTCACAGGTACCGGAACACAGGAGCCGGATGCCAGCATCGGCCGGAGGAGATGGCCGGGGACGCTGGAGGGGACACATCGCGGGAGCGAAGGACAAGGTAAGTGCTGCAGGGACCCCCTGAGCAACGCCGCATGGTAAGCCCGAGTGTAGCTCGGGGTTACCGCTTTTGGTATAGAAATTTTACCCCGAGCTACACTCGGGAACACCGCTAAGGAGGTTAAAGAAAAACTCTAGGATAAAAATCACCCATTAGTACACCCCCCTAAACAAAACACTAAACAGTAAAATTTTGAAAATCCTTACCATTTAGGAGAAACTTCTAACTGAATTTTTATTACCTCATCTCTGTAATTCAAAAGCTAACAGCATCTGCTTTACCAAGGAGAAGGTGTAACAGCAGGGATTACATCATAGCCTCCCCACTCTTTCTGCAGTAAAAGGAAACTACAGTACCCATCAACCACAGGGAATTGTAGTGAATATGGGAGGGTACACTAGGCCTGTACATGTTGAATTTGTCTGAAAGTCCCAGTCCGCCCACCACTGTAAGTGGGGCTGAATTACATCACTGCTTTCTGGAAAAAGAACTACAGAAGAGATGTGCCAAGGCCAGTGGCTGGGGGAATAGGAGGCATAGCAGCCACCGGTCTTACAAATATGGAAGCAAAGAGAATTAACATATCAGCACACAAGGACCAGGAAAAAAGTTTTTGCCTGGAGTCCTGCTTTAAATTTGCCATGTCTTACAAAGTACACCCCCAGCATAATAAAAAAAAGCTGTGCTTTTTTACATTAAGAGGATTCAATCTATAATCTCTAATCAAATAATTGAATTCTAATCAAATTATTGCAGCTTTGAATTTGCACACACCCTAAAAACAATGACAAACTTCGGTACCTATATTTTGCATAGGTGATGCTATAATAGCCTCTGCAGGTCATCAGTTTAAAGTTAACTGTGAATAATGACTCTAGAATTATAGCTCTCACTCCAGCATGTGTTGTTATATGTAAAATGTGTATCATAAGCAATGTTTTCCTATGCAGGCATCCCTAACCAGGGCATTTACAATCATGTGTGTGTGCACTTGGGGGTGGGGTGAGCTCAACAATTTTTGGGTGGGGGTTTTAAGTGCTTGGGTGTAATTAAATTTTTTTACTTTTTTTAACTTTTACTAAAATTTTACTTATTTCACATAGGGGACACAACCTCCCTTATGCAATATTATATTTCTAAGACAGGTTCTCTTTAATGAGGTATCAGGGGTCTTTTAGTCATTGTAAGTGATTGCTAAATTATATAGGGACACCAGGGGGTTGATTTACTAAAACTGAAGAGTGCAAAATCTGGTGCTGCTCTGTATAGAAACCAATCAGCTTCCAGGTTTATTCCTCAAAGCTTAATTGAACAAGCTGAAGTTAGAAGCTGATTGGCTACCATACACAGCTGCACCAGATTTACATTCTCCATTTTTAGTAAATCAACCCCCAAGGGTTACTAGTATGTATTTTGACTTGTTACCTCCCTAATTACTATAGCAAAACTAAACTCCTAATCCAGTGTTTACCTACATGTATAATATTTTATATTGTTACAAAATTAATGGCATGCATGCTGTCTAAAAATTGAATTACTTTTCTCTGTGTGAATGGAGACAAGAATTTTGTAATGTACTTTTTTCCAATCAAAAGAGTCCTACCTGTACCACAGGCTCACTTCACTAATTAAAATATGTGAGACTCGGATAGATGAGAGCAGGATCTAAGGTTTCCCTTCGCAATCAGGTAGGGAACACAGGACTTCCTAAATTGGCCACCGTGGAGGTATAACCTATATCCACATTTAGCAGTACTTGCACTTAATGAAGCATCAGGGGTTGACAGAATCCACAACGTGGTGTAGCTGAAAAGTTCCAGTAATTACATTTACAGTAACATAGATACAGTACAACAGGTGCACAGAACTGACATTTTATAAAACCAAGACTTATAATAATGATATTTTTCAAAGAATGAAAAATACTGTAAACAGTTTCAACTACTCAAAGACAAGAAAGCGAAGCTAAAGATTGGAGGAAAATAGCATTAATGATGTTTCTTAATAAATACGTGTTTCTTTCTTTAACTCATAAATCTACAGATACATCCCTGAGCCACCATTATGAAAGTAAATGAGGAGCACTGTGGGGGACTCACCAGACACTGCATTGGTCCCGAGCACCAAAAGGAAAAAAAAAATGGACCCTTTGAAAGACTTTCAGCTATAAAAGTTGTGTACAAGGCAGCAGGCTCTTGTTTTACTGTTTTTTATATTGCATATAAGGAGTGAGGTGTTTAAGTAATTTAACGAGATGGATATGAGACCTCCTTGATCTGGATTGTCCTACCTGGTTTGTCTATGGTTTGGGGTGATGGATTAAGCCCCTCTATCTGCACTGCTCCACCTCCATGGGGAATTGATACTTACACCTTTTATTAAAAGCAACCTGACTCTTCCCTGAAGAAATGAAATACGCTGAATCCAAGAAACGCTTTGAGTTGTATGATCTACAACAACCACTATAGGAATATTTGATTATCATATGTGTATTTCCCATTATCTGTTAATACATGTTCTAGTAAAGTGGGTGATAGAGTCAGGCCAAATTTCGGGGTTCTTCCTGTCACATTGCTCTTGCCATTTTAAATTTTAAGCCACTGAATGTCTTTTAATACATTTTGTACCAATAAAATCACTTTTTTTTAATGCAAAAGTTACTGCTATCAAGTGGTGCCTTTAAAAGTTCTGCCTCCAAATAAAGTGTTTCTATAGATACAAATATCAGGGATGCGGCACAGAATTAACTTACTTCATGAACATTATGAAAGTAAAAGGCAATAGGCCTGATCGGCTAAAAGCAAACAGGCTGTGTTTTGTGCAAGGGAATGTTCCCTTTGCAAAGAAATGTTCCCTTAGCTTAGAGAATATATATATATATATATATATATATATATATATATATATATATATGTGCGTGATCCAATCAAAAAATGAAGCATTGCCTAACCCAACCAAATAGTGAACTGCGATAGTTTAGCAATTATATGCAAATAGATGTATAATATTCAATAGATTGCTGCCCCTTTAAGGGAAACTATCATAAAAGGTGCAATAAGTAAAGGTAGGTGCTCACCAAAAACATGCAATTGTGATAATCATAAGCAATAATTATAAATCAACATAACATATAATAATGTGTCAAAAACGTGAAGTTTATCAAAAATCACAAAAATCATTCACATGTGACAGTCCAACTAGTGACTACTTCTTGCAGCTCCAAAATTGTGTTCCCCCACCATGTATAGCCGAAATGGGAACTCACCAGATTTACTCAGCCAACAAAGTAGCCAGCAAGCTTGTACACAGATCATCTGCAGAATCCTTCAACCTCCTCCAATCAAATGATACTACACAACCTTCTCCATTCTCAATATCTCAGAAAAATACCAAGAAGGTAATCATAGTGCCGCAATTTTTATTTAAAAATACGTAAATGTAATGAAAGTCCACTCACATATTATAGATGCACCAACCCAAACAGCTCACTAGGGGGATATCTCCCTTCACACTGCCGCTTGTCCTGCGGTCAGCATGCATTCCAATGCCAGATGTGACATCAGAGGAACCGGAAGTGACGTATGCAGTTCAACCCTCGATGCATTTCGCACATAGCACGTCCTCAGGAAGCTTAGAACCACCATCATATTGCCTACTATTTAATGGAGGACCTCGCTCATGATTGGTCACTGAGGACATCAGTCATTCACAGCCAACATTTTACCAATGACAATCGGTACATTAAATAAAATGGACCAATTTACTAGTATATAGAACAGAAGGGACATATACATATATGTAGATGGATATGGCCAAATTAAAACCCCAAAGCCATCAAAAATGTAAATTTCCTTCACAGATGGTTGACAAACATAAAAAACAATGAAAATAAAAATAGAAATAAAACACATAAATATGTATAATCCAAATTTGAATGATTAGATGGTTTATGTAGAGGTTTCTATTATGTATGCTTACATGGGTTTTTTCTTGCCATCGTATTATACATATTTATGTGTTTTATTTCTATTTTTATTTTCATTGTTTTTTATGTTTGTCAACCATTTGTGAAGGAACTCCAACATACACAGCTTACTTACATTTTTGATGGCTATGGGGTTTTAAATTGGCCATATTGATCTACATACAGTATATGTATATGTCCCTTCTGTTCTATATACTTGTAAATTGTTCCATATGATGTAATATACCGATTGTCATTGGTAAAATGGTGGCCGCGAACGAATGATGTCCACAGTGACCAATCCTGAGTGAGGTCCTCCATTAAATAGTTGACAATATGGTGGCTCTAAGCTTCCTGAAGACGTGCTATGCCCGAAATGTATTGAGGCTCAAGGCACATATGTCCCTTCTGGTTCCTCTGATAACACATCTTGGCACTGGAACGCACGCCGACCACAGGATGAGCGGTGGTGTGGAGGGAGATATCCCTCTAATGAGCTGTTTGGGTTGGTGCTCCCTGTTGCACCTATAATATGTGACTGGATTTTCATTACATCCACAAATGTTTAAATAAAATTTGCTGCACTGTGATTATCTTCTTGACATTTTTCTGAGATACTGAGAATGGAGAACGTTGTGTATTATCATTTGATTGGAGGAGTTTGAAGGATTCTTCAGGATTGTGCGTCACACCTAAGGCATAGAGGGTCTGTGTACAAGCTTACTGGCCGAGTTGGACTGTCACATGTGAATGATTTTTGTGATTTTGGACTTCACGTTTTTGACACATTATTATATGTTATGTTGATTTATAAATATTGCTTATGATTGTCACGATTGCACGTTTTTGGTGAGCACCTACTTTATTTATTACATATATATATATATATATACACACACATATATACATATACATTGTAAAATATAAAATTTTATGTTATGCTAAGTAAATAGATACCAAACATGTCATGCTTTCAAATTATGTACGCCTGTGGAATGGCACCACACCATGGCACCTAAAAATTCCCATAGGGGACAATTTACAAGCATTTACAGGTTACCAGTTTAGAGTTACACAGGAGGTCGGGAGCTAGAATTTATTCTCCTACGTTGATGTTTAAGGCAATACTTCTACCTATGTGTGGTACAATTCCCATTTACATATGCGTACAGGACTGGTGTGTGTATTCACATTTATGCACAATCACAGGGAGACAGGGACACTTTTTTTATCTATTATTTATTTTATTCTCTGGCAGGTAATGGCCAGGTAAACAAAGAACTGGAAACAGAAGTGTCAAAATCCCCTTCTGCTGCCTGTAAAAGTAATTTAGCAGCTTTTTAGCCGCTAGTAATGCTTTTACCAGCTTCAGAATCGCTGGCTGCAAAAAATTATAACTCGTTCATCACACTAGCTGGAGCGATAACCAAGATATCACCCTTCCTATCCAGTGACTCACCGGTACTTTTCTGGATGGGGAGCAAGCGTAACTAAACCCCCTTGTTCTTTACAGCCAAGAAAGCTGCAATCTTGACCTCTGTTTGATCTACAGTTGGTGCTGCACATGTGAACAGTTATGACACCAACCCTTTGATGGCTTGATAGTTCAGTTGAAAGCACAAGCATCTTTGACAGTTATCATTCACAGCATGCTTTTAATGTGATTGATTTGAGTAGCTATTAAACCAATTGGTTTAGTTCCATTTTAATGCAAGCAAAAAAAAATAAAACTGTTTAGTAGTGAAAAAAATATACATATGTATCAGTGCAAACTAGCGGCCCAGGTTGGATGTCAGATGCATTTGGCATCCAGAACTCCAAAGTTTTTTAACCCCTTCACGTCTAAGGGTAAAACAAATCTTAACGCCTAAGCACAATTTTGCAACTTTGACATGTGTTAGCAAAACCGTACATATCGTCCCATCTACTTTGTGCATTCAGGTGGATTATACCTTGTTTTTTTCAGGACAAACTGGGCTTTCATTTGGTGGTAAATGGTAATAGATATGACCTGATTTTTTTTTATTACCAAAGGAAAACTGGCCCAAAATAGTAAAAAAAAAACCTTTTTTTAAATTTCGCTGCATATTTCTTGCTACTATCATAACCAACCACCAAAGAACAACCCAAAATAAGTTCTCCTGCTCCTGACAATCATAACGATACCACATGTGTGTATGTTAGTTGTTGTTTGTACCCGTAGTACAGCCCAGAAACCATAGTGCGCAATTTGCTTTTTTTTTTATTCTGCCACTAACTGACACTGATACAAATAAAAAAAAAAAAAAAAAACCTGACCCCCCCCCCCCAAAAAAAGAAACAAAAACAAACCCTGGCCTTGGCCTTTGACCCTGACTCTGACCAAAACACTAACCCTGGCACAGACCTAGATCAAACCTTCATCTAGGTATTTTTGTTTATTTATTATTTGTATTTATTTATTTAAATAATTTAGTTTTTACAAACACTCTGAGAAAGTAATTCAAAACTGTATTTTTGCAACTGTGTGCCAATGGACACTGACTCCAAATGTAGGTGACTGGGATTTTTTGTGTCCCTACAAACACACATAAGAAATGTGTGTTTCTACTCCTGATTTACCATAGGCTATTCCCATATTTTGTTTGTAAGAGAAGTGTAGGTTAAAGCGAGTTGCTACATTTAAAAAAAAAGCTTGCATGCAAGAAAAGAGTTAATGCTTTCCTCCCCTATCAGCCATCTCTGCTGTCTTTAAGTGTAGACTGGATTCTGCATTGGAAACGCTTCCAGGCGTGTTGGATGACTACTCCCCCCCTATGTTCCCTTCAGCTGGACCCTATGTTACTACTGTCCTGTAGTGAGTTAGGGGTGGCAGAAGGAACCACAGAGCAATTAGTAACCACAGGATAATTAGTAATCAGATACTCCTGTAGCTTTCAGATAAAGTTTTCTTTTTCTTTTTTTTTTTTTTAGCCAGAGTGGCGCTTAAAGAAAGTGAAGATTGGCAAAAGAGGTGTCGTAGTAACTTTTTTATTTTTAGCAAAGCCTTTTTGAAAAACTTTTAAAATCAAAGAAAGAGTTAAGTTAAATGTAGTGAATAAACACAGGGGCATCTTTGCATTTGGATTCAAATCATGTTATTTTTTAATTGGAGGTGTTCCCATGGAGATTCTTCAGAATATACTTTGCCTGTAAGTATTTAAAACTTTTCTCTATAATTTATAATTAAACCTTAACCTCTGAAAGGATTTAACTCCTGTGCTGGTAATTAAGTAATGCACTCTAGTTAAACCTACACATGTTATTGCTAAAAAAAAGGGCTACATTTTTTACCAGCCAAGCTGCGTTTAGGGCCACATTTAATGTAAAGCGGAGTTCTAGCTTTTTTTGTTTATTAAAAGTCAGCAGCTACAAAAACTTACCTGTCCAAGAGTCCAGCAATGTTCTCACCTGTGCTGTCCCTTCTCCCCTTCTCTCCTCCATGGCGCTGGCATCTCTACTGTGGGCACCAGGCTGTGACAGCTTGCCCACTGTGCCCACTGCGCATGCACGAGTCGCGCTGCGCCTCCTGATTGGTACAGCAGTCTTCTGGGACCTGTGAAAATTGCCAGGAGACTGTGGGAGGGAGGAGGGGGCTGAACTTCTGGTGCACTTTGCCATGGCGAACTGAGCCGGAAGTGTCAAAAACAATTATCCGCTCACCCTTCCCTCTCCAAAAGGTGCCTAATATGGCAGTGTGGGAGGAGGAAAACAAGTGGAGCTTCTGCTTTTGAGAGGAACTCCGCTTTAACAAAGTAATACATCTATGTTTTTTTTTCTCTCACAAACAGGACTTTTTTTCAGTGATACTCTCTTTCAAAAATTATTTTATTTTCTAAGCAATCTATAGACAAAAACATTTTTGTCTATAAATGTTTTAATATTTTGACCAGTGTTAGTCTGAAAACAACTGTAGATAAAGAGTATACTTTGTATATTGCATTTTTTCCTGTTTATAATGACACTAAAATAACAATGCTGGTACAAAGCATGCCAAAGGTATGATAGATACTTTAATAATTAAGGAACAAACTAAATGAAAATGAAAACAGCTAAAATATTAATGGTTAAAAAAAGAAATAAAAAAACAACAGGACAGTAACAGTTAAGGTTGAGAAAAGAGGAAAAGGCTAATTAGGGCTGATTAAAGGTTAATAAGGGAATAATTAAGAGCACATCTTATAAAAAAAAATAATAGGTAGGGTGGATTTAACTAATATTTTATACAGATTAAAGGTCCCCTCTTTGCTCTGAAGATGAATTAAAAAGTTGATAAGAACAGACTAAATACCGTATAATAATAATAATAATGTTATGTTATTACATGGCATTTCTGAATACTATACAATAATAATATTTTTTCCTGGCATTTCTAAATGAAGCTTCTAAACAGTGCCCTGAACACTGTTCAGAAGCTCTTTCTCACAAAGCAATGGCTATAGCCCCTACTGTGTTAGCAAAAAGATAGATAGCCCTGGTCTAGGGTCTATTGCGAATTGATTTTACCTCTATTCCACACAGGAAGAAAAATGAATATTTCAATTGATATTTTAGTTCTGCTGATGTCAGAAAGTCATTATAGAGAAGTCAAAAATGTTAGATTTGACTTCACACCTATGAGTTGAACTAACAGTGAAAATGTGCAATGCGTGCTAATGCATGTTAATGTGCACACACTAACACACGGCAGTGATCAGGGTTGTAGAGGGAAATCGGTCTGAACTTTTATCTGCTTACTCCCCCCTTCACCCCTCGTAACCTCCACTCCTCAAACACTTCTGTATATCCCCCTACTCACCTACACTCAATGGGAGACAGAGCCTTCTGCTATGCTCCAGAACTCTGGAATTCACTTCTAAGGAACATCAGTCATCTTCTCTAAACTCATTCAAATGAAATTCAAAAATTTTTTTTAGACAAGCTCACTTAATTATCCTTTTGTTTCTTTGTTTTATATTGTGTATTTCTTGCATTGTCTTTGTAAAGCTCTTTGAGTAGCTACCTTTAAAGGTGCTGTATAAAATCAAGTTAATTATTATAATTATTATTATTAATAATAATAATAATAATAATTAGGGGCACAATAGTAGCTCAAGATATAATATCTTGGGGAAGATGCCATCATAACAGTGACATTTTTGTCTATAGATGTTTTAATATTTTGACCAGTGTTAGTTTGAAAACAACTGTAGATAAAGAGTATACTTTGTATATTGCATTTTGTCCTGTTCATAATGACACTAAAATAACAATACTGGTGCAAAGCATGGCAAAGGTATTTGAGATACTTTAACCACATGCCGCCCAGCCACCGCATATAAACGCTCGTAGGCAAAAGCACGTTTTAAAACGTGTGCCTACAAAACAGGTAGGGGGCGCGCCCGAGGCCCTACCTGTCCCGCGGGTGTCTGCAGCGGGTCTCCGCCGCCGGGTCACAGCCGGTTTTTACCGGCCGTTTTCCCGCGATGAGCAGTGAACACTGACACAGAGCAAGGCTGCATTGTTTACACACAGCCCTGCTCTGTGACAGTTCGCCGCCAAGCTGCAGAGGGAGAGAACAGTTTCTCTCCCTCGATCAGCTCCCCCCTCCCTCCCCCCCCCCGTCCAGTACACACCCCCGCCCCCTAGTAAAACACTCCCCTTACACTGCAAATTCTAAAAATGTTAACCCCTTCCTCCCCAGTGACATTAGTACAGTTTCAGTGGTTTTTTATCACTGATCACTGTATTGGTGTCACTGGGGATGTCAGTGACCCCAAGTCAGCTCTCCCCCAGTGCCAAAATGTCCGCCGCAGTCCCGCAGTCCCGCCATAAGTCGCTGGTCACCGTCATATGTCGCTGATTGCCGCCATATGTCGCTGATCGGTGCCATTATTAGTATAAATAAAAATTAAAAATCCCAGTATCTTTCCCGCCATTTGTAAACGCTATAACTTTCACGTAAACCAATTAATTTACATGTATTGGGTTTTTTTTTTAGCAAAGACATGTCGCGGAATGCATATTGGCAGAAATTTATGACTAAATTTGATTTTTGCATTTTTTTTTTACTGGACATGTTTTATAGCAAAAAGTCCAAAATATTGTTTTTTTTTCCTCAAAATTGTCAGCCTTTTTTTATAGCGCAAAAAATAAAAACCTCACAGGCAATCAAATACCACCGAAAGAAAGCTCAATTTGTGGGGAAAAAAAGGATGTAAATTTAATTTATGTACCGCATTGCATGACCGTGCAATAGTCCGTTAAACTAGCGCAGCGCTGTATAGCAGAAAAATGGTGTAAATTGCAGTATTTATACCATAGATTGTAGACGCTATAACTTCCACACAAAGCAATCAATATACACTTATTGGGATTTTTTTTACCAAAAACATGTAGCAGAATACATTTTGGCCTAAATTTATAACCAACTTTGAGTTTACTATATATTTTTTATAGCTGAAAGTAAAAAATATTGTTTTTCTTCAAAATTTTTGGCATTTTTTTGTTTATAGCGTGAAAAATAAAAAGCGCACAGGTGATCAAATACCACCGAAAGAAAGCTCTATTTGTGTGAAAAAAAGGACGTAAATTTCGTTTGGGTGCAGCATTGCATGACCGTGCAATTATCAGTTGAATTAGTGCAGCGCCGAGTAGCAAAAAGAGGCGTGGTCATTAAGGGGGGTAAATCCTCAGGAGGGCAAGTGGTTAATAATTAAGGAACAAACTGAATGAAACTGAAAACAGCTAAAATACAGGAAAATAACAGTTAAAGGTGAGAAAGGGGGAAAAGGTTAATTAGGGCTGATAACTAAAGTTTAATAAGGGAATAAATAAGAACACATCTTATAAAAAAAAATAATGATTAAGGTGGCTTTAACTAATATGTTATAAAGATTAAAGGTCCCCTCTTTGTTCTGAAGATGAATAAAAAAGTTGATAAGAACAGACTAAATACCGTATAATAATAATAATGTTGTTACATGGCATTTCTGAATACTATACAATAATAATGTTGTCTCCTGGCATATCTGAATGAAGCTTCTAAACAGTGCCCTGAACATTGTTCAGAAGCTCCGTCTCACACAGCAATGGCTATAGCCCCTACTGTGTTACCAAAACGATAGATAGCCCTGGTCTAGGGTCTAATGCAAATTGATTTTACATCTATTCCACACAGCAAGAAAAATGAATATTTCAATTGTTATTTTAGTAAATTGTATTTTAGTATTTTGCTTAAATATTCTTAAGCAAAATAGTTATTTTGAAGATCCTTATCAAAACGTTTGAGTATATCTACCATTTTATTAGTTATTGTTCTGTTCAGTCAAAAATATAGTATCCTGACAAAAGATTCATCACATGTTTTAGAGACCTTGACAAATGGAAGGTCAATTGATATTCTGTTCTACATCATCAACCTTATTCCTGTATGTTCTGTACCTTAAATGTTCTGTGCAAAGTAAAAATGATCAGTAAAGTCTTACTAAACCAACAACAGTAAAATCAGTCGGTATATGCAGTAAAGCATGTTTGTTATACTCACTGTGGAACCTAAGGAGTTAATCCTCTGCATTGTGTAAAAACACTTTTTAATCCTGTCTTCTTTGATCCTCCCCATCTTCCAGTGCTCCCCTCATCTCCTGATAAGACATAGCATGTGGAGTAACTTTGCACATGCTCAGATTGGTGTGTATTGCTAGAGAGTTTTTTTTCCTTTTCTTGGGAGGGTGCATGTGATCAGCACAGGGCCAGTCAACACAGTCCAGATGGAGGTCAGGGGTTCTGCATCCCCCTAGAGCAGAAAGAAAACTCTTCCCAAAAGCGTTAAGTGCTCTGCTAGACACTGATAGAAGTCATAAGATTGCTCTAACTTCTGATGAGAAAAGGTATTTAGCAGTTTATATTTAATAAAATAATTGCATTTCCATGTTCTGTGTACTGTGGTAGACCAGATATAGTGAATGCAGGGTCCTGGGTTTAGTAACACTTTAATTTGTTTTTAATATCTTTGTTGGAAATATATAATTATCTTATTTACTGGTAGTGTTAGCCCAAAAATTCATTGAAATTGAAGCTGACAAAGCCAAAAACAGGAACAATGGCCATAAGTTTTATAAGGGTTGATCAAATTTCAAAGGCATAAATACAGTACGTTACATCAAAGTATTTCCCGCTTAATAAGATACAAAAATACTCATCAATGGCTCCATAATCAAATAGCCAAAGTACACAAAACAACAAGACATAAAATAAGGCCTCTTGCACATTGGCCTTTTTTACAGCTGCTCCTAGGGAAGTCTGGCGTTTTTTTGTTTTTTAATGCTTCTAAACTCATTTTAGTGTCCATGCACACGTAAACCTTTAGAGGCGTTTAGTGGCAGGAGAGTTTAGAAGCAAGAAAACAAAACCACACAGCCAGTGTGTCCAGGAAAAGCAGAGGTTTGGCATAAAAAAAGTTTGATGTGCGTAAATGAGTGTTAAAGCACGGTGTGTTTAGCGCTTGAGCGTTAATGTATTTCGATGGCCAGAAAAATGATTTACTTTGTTCAATGAAATTATTTAACGTGCAAATGCTTGACGAGGCTAAACACAGGTAAACACAGCTTGGCACATTAAACACCTTCACAAATGTCAGGCTTTTTTTTGGCCAAAATGCTGCTGCCGGGAGACAGTTTCTAGAAGAGTTAGAAAACGTCCAGTGTGCTTGAGGCCTAAAGAGTGTTCTCGTCTTTGGCTATTGTTAATCATAACGTCATGAGACAAAGATGATACAGTTTTGATATATGTGGTTGGTAATTAATTTAAAACTTTAAGGCCTGTTCACACTAGTTTAATTTATGATGTGACTTGTGTCGCACAGAATCAGAAATCACATTATTCTCTATAGTGACCATTCACTTCAATGCTGTACAGCACAGCACATTTTTAAAAAGAATCCTGTGCTAATTCGGAGCAGTTGCTGCATGATTTTAGCCTCATAGGCTTCAATGAAAGTGCACTGGAAATGCAAGTACATGCAGTTTTGGTGTGTTTTTGCCTGCATTTTGTGTTGGTTGTCATAAGACAGCACCTATCGGCTTCCTAACAACAATGTAAACAACGGAGAGCTGTCATTAAAAATAAAAAAGGGGGTCCTTCAGGTCTCGAATGGATTTTAAGAAGGACCCCATGCCAAAAAAACAAAAAAAAAATGGCATGAAGTTCTTCCTCCCAAAATCTCTTTCCCTCCTTCTCCCCATTTCTCCTGCATGCTCATATATGGGTATGGATTTTGGGAGGACTGTTTTTTTTTCAATTTTTTCAATTTTTAAATGCTGCTACAGGGCAGCAGGGCTGCGCAAAATCATATATATATATATATATATATATATATATATATATATATATATATACATATACGTGACTTTGCGTTTCCAGGTAGGGGGCCCTACCTGCACTGCCATAGGTGGCTACAGCTGTCGATCACTGGGTCCTGGCCAGAGATTCCCCATCGCCACCTGGCGATCACCGAGGAACACTGACAAGGGAGAGCTCTGTGTGTAAACAATACAGATCTCTCCCCTGTCAGCACCACCATGCTGCTTTGTATTGGTCTACACAGCAGAGCAATACAAAGCAACATGCTTACTGTACATAATAAAACACACAGGCCACACATTAAAACAGCACACAGTCAACCCTTTGATCGCCCCACATGTTAACCCCTTCCTGCCCAGTGTCAGTAGTACAGTGTCAGTGCTTTTTATTAGCACTGATCACTGTATTAGTGTCACTGGGGATGTCAGTGGCAGTTAGTCAGTCCCCCCCCCCTCCGTGTTAGACTGCCCGCCGTAATCCCACAGTCCCGCTATAAGTCGCTGATCCAGCCATTACTAGTACAGTCAGGTCCATAAATATTAGGACATCGACACAATTCTAACATTTTTGGCTCTACCACTATGGATTTGAAATTAAACGAACAAGATGTGCTTTAACAGCAGACTGTCAGCTTTAATTTGAGGGTATTTACAAATCAGGTGAACGGTGTAGGAATTACAACAGTTTGCATATGTGCCTCCCACTTGTTAAGGGACCAAACGTAATGGGACAATTGACTTCTCAGCTGTTCCATGGCCAGGTGTGTGTTATTCCCTCATTATCCCAATGACAATGAGCAGATAAAAGGTCCAGAGTTCATTTCAAGTGTGCTATTTGCATTTGGAATCTGTTGCTGTCAACTCTCAAGATGAGATCCAAAGAGCTGTCACTATCAGTGAAGCAAGCCATCATTGGGCTGAAAAAACAAAACAAACCCATCAGAGAGATAGCAAAAACATTAGGCGTGGCCAAAACAACTGTTTGGAACATTCATAAAAAGAAGGAACGCACCGGTGAGCTCAGCAACACCAAAAGACCCGGAAGACCACGGAAAACAACTGTGGTGGATGACCGAAGAATTCTTTCCCTGGTGAAGAAAACACCCTTCACAACAGTTGGCCAGATCAAGAATACTCCCCAGGAGGTAGGTGTATGTGTGTCAAAGTCAACAATCAAGAGAAGACTTCACCAGAGTGAATACAGAGGGTTCACCACAAGATGTAAACCATTGGTGAGCCTCAAAAACAGGAAGGCCAGATTAGAGTTTGCCAAACAACATCTAAAAAAGCCTTCACAGTTCTGGAACAACATCCTATGGACAGATGAGACCAAGATCAACTTGTACCAGAGTGATGGGAAGAGAAGAGTATCGAGAAGGAAAGGAACTGCTCATGATCCTAAGCATACCAACTCATCAGTAAAGCATGGTGGTGGTAGTGTCATGGCATGGGCATGTATGGCTGCCAATGGAACTGGTTCTCTTGTATTTATTGATGATGTGACTGCTGACAAAAGCAGCAGGATGAATTCTGAAGTGTTTCGGGCAATATTATCTGCTCATATTCAGCCAAATGCTTCACAACTCATTGGACGCCGCTTCACAGTGCAGATGGACAATGACCCAAAGCATACTGCAAAAGCAACCAAAGAGTTTTTAAGGGAAAGAAGTGGAATGTTATGCAATGATCAAGTCAATCACCTCACCTGAATCCGATTGAGCATGCATTTCACTTGCTGAAGACAAAACTGAAGGGAAAATGCCCCAAGAACAAGCAGGAACTGAAGACAGTTGCAGTAGAGGCCTGGCAGAGCATCACCAGGGATGAAACCCAGCGTCTGGTGATGTCTATGCGTTCCAGACTTCAGGCTGTAATTGACTGCAAAAGATTTGCACCAAGTATTAAAAAGTGAAAGTTTGATTTGATTATTATTCTGTCCCATTACTTTTGGTCCCTTAACAAGTGGGAGGCACATATGCAAACTGTTGTAATTCCTACATCGTTCCCCTGATTTGGATATAAATACCCTCAAATTAAAGCTGACAGTCTGCAGTTAACGCACATCTTATTCATTTTATTTCAAATTCATTGTGGTGGTGTATAGAGCCAAAAATGTTAGAATTGTGTCGATGTCCCAATATTTATGGACCTGACTGTATATAAGAAAAAAATAAAAACAATTTTCAAGTAAACCAATTAATTTACATGTTTTGGGATTTTTTTTAGCAAACATGTAGCAGAATACATTTTGGCCTAAATTTATGACCAAAATTAGATTTTTAAAATTTTATTACTGGATTTGTTTTATAGCAAAAAGTCAAAAACATTGTTGTTTTTTTTTTTAAATTGTTGTTTTTTTACTTTTTATAGCGCAAAAAATAAAAAACGCAGAGGCAATCAAATACCACCAAAACAAAGCTCCATTTTTGGGAAAAAAAGGACATCAATTTAATTTGGGTGCAGCATTGCATGACCACAAAATTGTCAGTTAAACTAACTCAGCGCCGTATCACAAAGAATGGCCTGGTCAGGAAGGGGAGTAAATCCGCTTTGTTTAAATTTTTCTGTCAGTCAGGAATCCACGGCTGACAGTGTGGATGAGTACCAGTTGTTGTTATAACAAGGTGTGCAGACTCCTTAACAACAAGCAACTATGAATTGAGCAGTTTCCTCCCCATAACAAGAAAAAACACAGCAGCATGAAAAATGCATCAAAACTTAACAATGTCGCAATACAAAATTGAATTTAGAATCGGATCAAGTTGTGTCATTTATTTTACCCAAAGATAAATATATGTTTTTTTAATATATATATATATATTTTAGAGGGGAAGAAATGCTACATTTTCCAAAAACCTACTTAATGGACTCAATAACTTGAATATACAAAAACTAAACCATAAACCACTTATGATCAGTATCAATATCATATAACAATTTTCACCTCTGTTGATGCCTAGACCCACCATTTAAAGGAAACTCCTTTGGATACCAGAATTCAACTATAAAAATATGTGTGTTGTTTACTTTTTGTATTTTACCAATTGATTAGGTTGTGGTGCATTGGGATGTTATCCGTATTAGGGTGTATGTTTACAAGTCTTATAAAAGTGTGTGTTATCCCATATGTTTTGTTGAATAAAAAACATGTGTATTCTCTTTTACTTTTTATACTATTCATAAGTGGCTCATGGTTTTATATATATATATTGTAACAGGGTTAGCTCGGCAGCGGGTGTGTGTGACCCCCTGGATGGGTGCACAACACAAAACAAAATAGGCACAGCACAACAATAGTGGAGGTGAAAACAAACAGGTGCAATTTATTTACAATATTTACAGAAAAAAATGATAAACAAAAAGGAACATCAAAATAAATCCTGGCCAACTTGGCTACTTACTGCAACAACAGCTTCTCCCTAGCTACCCACTAGGTACAGCCTGCTGCTATACCTAGTTGCTAGTACTGGGAGGCTAGCCACACAGGCTTTGGTCTCTCTGCACACAGGTAACAGGTCAGCTCCCCAGACAGTTCAGGCACAGATCTGGTTCCAGGGTGGAGCAACTCCCTAAGCACTCTGGGAGGTTTTATAGAGGTGTTTAATGAGCCCACTACCTTCAGCTGGGCTCATTACCTCAGTGCTGAAGGACTCAGCACTTCCCTCTAGTGGTACAAATCCCCATAAAGCCTGAACCTTGGACAAATATATCGTCCATCCAGGACGCAACCAGGTGATTTCACCTGCCTACTGTCACATACCCCCCCCTCTTGTTTCAACCTTGGGGTTGTAACACCAGTAGCCAGGCAGGCATGTACCCGGGATAAAGCATCCACATTTCCCATCTGAACACCAGGGCGATGCTTCACCGTGAAGGTAAATTCCTGTAGGGCCAGAAACCACCTATTTACCCTTCTATTGGTCTCCTTATTTTGAGCCATCCATTTCAAGGGAGCGTGATCTGTGATCAGGTCAAAATGTCTGCCCAGCAGATAGTACCGAAGGGAATCTAGGGCCCACTTCACCGCTAAACACTCCTTCTCAATCGTGGCGTAATTTTCCTCGTGAGACTTTAGCTTTCGGCTGAGATAGATTACTGGGTGCTCCTCCCCCTGCCAAACCTGGGACAGCACTGCTCCTAAGCCAACATTGGATGCATCCGTCTGGACCACAAAGTCTTTTGAGAAGTCTGGGGAGTATAGGACTGGCTGGCTACATAAGGCCCTTTTTAAAGACTGGAAGGCTGCTTCAGCATCAGGGGACCACTTAACCATGACAGGCTCCTTCCCTTTTGTCAGGTTGGTTAGGGGTACTGCCATAGAAGCAAAATGGGGAATGAATCGCCGATAGTAGCCAGCAATTCCTAGAAAAGCCCGTACCTGCTTTTTGTTATTTGGGCGTGGCCAATTCTGTATTGCTTCCACTTTGTTTATCTGAGGTTTTATTACCCCTCTCCCAATAGTGTACCCCAGGTACCTGGCCTCCTCCTGTCCAATCGTACACTTCTTTGGGTTGGCCGTAAACCCAGCTTTCCGTATTGAGTCTAGCACAGCCTGAACTTTTGGCAAATGTGAGGCCCAGTCTGCGCTATGGATAATCACATCGTCCAAGTACGCTGCAGCATACTTCTGATGGGGACGAAGAATCTGATCCATTTTTCGCTGAAAGGTGGCCGGTGCATTCTGTAACCCGAACGGCATTCTTTTATACTGGAATGACCCCTCTGGGGTTACAAATGCAGTCTTCTCCTTTGCCGACTTAGCTAGGGGAATTTGCCAATAACCTTTTGTCAAGTCTAGCGTTGTCATGTACCGGGCTGCTCCCAGTCGGTCGATTAGTTCATCTATCCTTGGCATGGGGTAGGTGTCAAATTTTGTAACTTTATTCAACTGTCGAAAGTCGTTACAAAATCGCCAGCTCCCATCTGGTTTGGGCACCAACACTATGGGGCTGGACCAGTCACTTTGGGACTCCTCTATCACCCCCAAATCTAGCATTCTCTGTACTTCCCCACGTATTGCCTCCCGTCGAGCCTCTGGGATTCTATAGGGTTTCAGTTTTACTCTTTCACCCGGTGGGGTGATAATGTCATGCTCCACCCCCGAGGTTTGTCCCGGCCGCTCAGAAAAAACATCTGTGTTGCGGAGCACAAACTCTTTAGCCTCCTGTTTTTGAACTGTAGACAGCGTGACTGCTATTCCAACCTCCGGAACCAAGCAGTTAGATGGCGCTGGTGACAAACCCTCAGCAACTAGGGATTCCCTGTCCCTCCAGGCCTTTAGCAGATTAATGTGGTAGATCTGCTCCGGTTTCCGCCTTCCTGGTTGTCTGACCCTGTAATTCACTTCACTCACTTTCTCAATCACCTCGTAGGGGCCATGCCATTTGGCCAGGAATTTGCTTTCAACCGTAGGGATTAGCACTAGCACTCTATCTCCTTCAGCAAATGACCTGGTCCGGGCCCCCCGATTGTACACCCTCTGCTGCGCTAACTGTGCTTGGGACAAATGTTCCTTTACGATAGGCATGACCTGGGCAATTCTATCTTGCATTTGGGCGACGTGCTCAATCACACTCCGGTGGGGAGAACTCTCACTTTCCCAAGTTTCCTTGGCGATATCTAACAGCCCCCTTGGGTGTCTCCCATAGAGCAACTCAAATGGTGAAAACCCTGTGGAGGACTGGGGTACCTCCCGGATGGCAAACATCAAATAGGGTACTAAATAATCCCAACCCTTTCCATCCTTATCTACCACCTTCCTTAGCATTTGTTTCAGGGTTTTGTTGAACCTTTCCACCAACCCGTCAGTTTGGGGATGATACACAGAGGTGCGCAACTGTTTGACCTTGAACAGTTTGCACAGCTCTTTCATCACCCGGGACATAAAGGGGGTTCCCTGATCCGTCAGCAGTTCCTTTGAAATACCCACTCGGCTGAAAACGAGGAATAGCTCCTTAGCTATTGTCTTGGCAGAGGTATTTCGGAGTGGAATTGCTTCTGGATAGCGGGTGGCATAGTCGAGTATGACCAACAGGTACTGATGCCCCCTAGCGGATTTCACCAGCGGACCTACCAAATCCATGGCAATCCTTTCAAAGGGGACCTCAATGATGGGAAGAGGTACCAGTGGACTACGGAAATGGGGCATAGGGGCCGACTTCTGACACACAGGGCAAGAGGAACAGTAATTTTCCACCTCCTTAATGACCCCAGGCCAATAGAACCGCTGCAGTACTCTTTCCCGTGTTTTCTCCGCCCCCAAATGACCCCCAAGGATGTGTCCATGGGCCAACTCCAACACCAACTTCCTGTAAGGTCTGGGCACCACCAGTTGCTCAATGGTTTCTTCTGCCCCTTGAGCAACTCGATAGAGTAGGTCCCTTTCCACAAGGAAGTATGGATAAGCAGCAGTTTTCTCGGGACTCACTAGTTGACCATCTACTTTTACTACATTTTCCCGGGCTTTTATCAGTGTGGGGTCTTTCAGCTGTTCGGTTGCAAAATTTTCCCTATGCACCTCTAAGTCCGAGAACTCCACAACCGGCAGATTTTCATCTGAGGAGGCGGGCTCCTCCTCAGTTCCTTGGGTCTCCCCAGCTAGTACCGACAAGGGGAACTTGGGAGAGACCTCACCACACTCAGACGCTTTCTGGGATTCACCTTCCTGGTCTGCAGGGGAGACAGTGGGGGGGTCAGAACAATCCCAGAGTTCCCAGAATTTTGGAAAATCCCTCCCCACAATGGCATCATGTGGTAAATGAGGTACCAATCCTACCTGATGAGACAGGTTACCTTTGGGGGTCTCAAAAAACACAGTAGCCACGGGATACTCCCTAGTGTCCCCATGCACACAAATCACCGCCACCTTTTTATGCCCAGAGACCTTTGTAGTGACCATCTCCTCTCTTATCAAGGTTACCAGGCTACCTGAATCCAGCAACCCCACAATATTATTTCCATTAACAGTCATTTTGCACAAATGTTTCTCAGTGCCCGGGCTGGCCGTGCATACCACTGTCGCAAACAGCGACTGACGTCTATTGCTCAGAAAGTCACACTGCATAGGCTCATCCACCACTGGGCAATTAGCTGCAATGTGTCCCTCTTGCAGGCAGCGGTAACAGACAATTTTTTTCACCGCTTCTTGCAGCCTTGGCCTTCCACCCTCTCACTCTCTCCACCCTCACCCCTTGTAGTCATCTTACCCGCCGCTGGGGATGGTCTGGTCTTAGGGTGGAAAGTCCGTGAGTCTCTGGAAGAGGAGGTCAGGTTCTCAGTAGCCAAGTATCTCTCCACTAGATCCACCAGCTTGTCTGCAGTTTCTGGGTCTCCATGGCTGACCCACTTTTGAATAGTAGTAGGCAGAGACCTTAGGAACCGATCCATGACGACACGTTCCACAATTTTTGGGGCGGTCAAAGTCTCTGGCTGCAGCCACTTCCTGCTCAGGTGAATGAGATCATACATCTGTGACCTGGGAGGTTTCCCAAGCCGAAAAGTCCAATTATGTACCCGCTGAGCACGGACAGCGAGGGTAACACCCAACCGGGCCAAAATTTCCACTTTTAGCACATCATAGTTTTTGGCTTGGTCCGGCTCTAGGTCATAGTAAGCTTTTTGCGACTCTCCAGTTAATAATGGGGCCATCAATCCAGCCCACTGTTCTTTAGGCCACTTTTCCCTTTCAGCAGTCCTTTCAAAGGTGGTTAGAAACACCTCCGGATCATCCTCTCCCGTCATTTTTGGCAATAAACGGCCCACAGAAAATGATGGTGTTTTACCAGAATCAGCCTCAGTCTGCTGCCTCTGCTGGAGCTGCTTCAAAACAGCCTCCATTTGTTGCTGGTGTTTCTGGTCCTGTTGCACCAGCAATTCCCTATGGCGGACCTCTGCTTGTTCCAAGGCCCTCTGCTGGGCTGCAATGCTCTGCTGGAAACTTGCATTTGCCTGTTGTTGATTGGCATTTGCCAGAGCCAACTGTCTGATTATCTCCTCCATGCTGGCCTTTAGTTACCACAACTGCCCGCCGTCCTCCACCATATGTAACAGGGTTAGCTCGGCAGCGGGTGTGTGTGACCCCCTGGATGGGTGCACAACACAAAACAAAATAGGCACAGCACAACAATAGTGGAGGTGAAAACAAACAGGTGCAATTTATTTACAATATTTACAGAAAAAAATGATAAACAAAAAGGAACATCAAAATAAATCCTGGCCAACTTGGCTACTTACTGCAACAACAGCTTCTCCCTAGCTACCCACTAGGTACAGCCTGCTGCTATACCTAGTTGCTAGTACTGGGAGGCTAGCCACACAGGCTTTGGTCTCTCTGCACACAGGTAACAGGTCAGCTCCCCAGACAGTTCAGGCACAGATCTGGTTCCAGGGTGGAGCAACTCCCTAAGCACTCTGGGAGGTTTTATAGAGGTGTTTAATGAGCCCACTACCTTCAGCTGGGCTCATTACCTCAGTGCTGAAGGACTCAGCACTTCCCTCTAGTGGTACAAATCCCCATAAAGCCTGAACCTTGGACAAATATATCGTCCATCCAGGACGCAACCAGGTGATTTCACCTGCCTACTGTCACAATATATATATATATATATATATATATATACACACACACACACACACACACACACACACACACACACACATGCATATTTAAGTCATTGAGTCCATTGACTGACCTATAGGTAGATTTGTTTTGCATATTAGGTTTGGAGTCAGTATTGCTTTAATTCTACTATAAAAGTTTAATATATATATATTATATATAAATATATTATAATATATATATATATCTTTTTTATTTTACAAATACTGTATACAAGGTATACCCATGATAACAGATTGCCTAAGCACTATGGGGTTTTAGTGAGTTACCACAGCAGAATATGTCTCCTTTCAGACAGTTCATTTACCATCGAAGCCTTGAACTGAGCCATAGAGAGGAAAGGGATGCATTTCAGCTTGAGCTATTGAGCTCTGTTAACAAAAGCCTTTTAAGACAATTCCTAGAGTGTAAGCTCCAAGGAGCAGGGCCCTCCTTTTCCTCTTGCATTGAACTGTATTGTCTCCTGTTATATTGTAAAGATCTGAGCAAACTGTTGGCGCTATATAAATCCTGTATAATAATAATAATAATAAGAGAAGATGAGGAGAGCCTAAAAAAAAGTAAAATGGGGCCTAAAGCTCCACCAGCTTGATGAATATACAAGTACATACAATCAATCTGTAATATTTCATATATGTCTGATAAAAAAAAATAAAAAGAATACAATTTTAATGTAATTTTTAAACCTGGCCATAATAAAGAATCAAAAGATAAATATATGTACAAAACCAATATTCCTATTAAAAATGTAACATGCCGAACACAGCAATATGGAAATGATATCAATGATGCACTTACTGTATCTCTAATAAAAAAGGACCAGTAACCTCAATTCTGCACTAAATTATGCATGGCATAGATGAGAATGGCTCAATGTATGCAAAAAATACATTCATTAGAGAAGATATATTATTCCATCATCTATTCTGCACTGAGTTTGTTAGTATAGCCTGTCCTTTTAAGTTAGTAAACGCATACTTAAAACTCATACTTAGAAGGACAATTCATGGTTGGACAAATCTTATGGAGAAGACATTGAACAGCATACTTGCTGCCCCCCTTGTTTCTTAATTACCTTAATTTAGCGACAAATCACTTTTGCTGCTCCTTTGACCGCGTGAGGTAAACAATAAATGTGCTGTCTCTGTGACTTTTATACTTGAACAACTATTAGGGCCTCATGTACACATGAACTCACCTGGTCGTTAAACTCTCCTGGTAGAAGAAAAACGCGAAAAGCAGCAAAAACACCTGTAAACGCGTTACCATGTTTAGCTGCGTTTGGCCGCGTTTACCCGCATTTAGCACTTGGATGTTTATTAATTTGACTGGCCAGAGTATTTTCCTTTGGAATGGATAAATGCCCAAGCACTAGACATGGATAGCGTTTTTCCCGCTTTTAACGGTTTTTGGCCAAAATGTTCCTCTCGTGAATGTGATTATTCAAGAGAAGAGAAATGTTTAACTGCCGCTAAACTCTGCTGCTCCTAAACTCTGGTAAAAGCCTATGTGTATATGGGTAAATAGGCTTTTAATGAAATGAGTTCAGGGGCTTTGGCAAAAAAAACGCCAATAGCTCCTAAATTCACATTTAGTACCAGCAAAAAGAGAAAATCATGACTATCACAGAGCTGTCCAGACTCAAAAAAGGCGTGGATCCAATTCTTTAGATAACAACAAAAAATAATCTCTGCTGTTAATCATACTTCTCAATAATCTTAATTTCCATTAAACTTAAAAAAATCCAGGAAAAGGATTTTTTGGCAAGTTTTCATTTTATTTTAAAGTTGTTGTAAACCCTTCCATATACCCAGTGAAGTGACTAGCCTCAGCTGAAACACAGAGATGAAACAAATCCTCTTGCACAAGTTGTACCTATTTACTGTATGTATCTGCAGTTTTCTCTTCTCTACATCCATTCAAGGTGCTGACTTTATAAAGCTTAGAGCAGTGGTTCTCAACCTTTCTAATGCCGCGACCCCTTAATACAGTTCCTCATGTTGTGGTGACCCCCAACCATAAAATTATTTTCGTTGCTACTTCATAACTGTAATTTTGCAGTGGGAGGACTAGCGCCCCATCACTGATGTCAGTGGGATGAATAGTGTCCCATCATTGGTGTCAGTGGGATGAATAGTGTCCCATCGTTGGTATCAGTGGGAGGAATAGTGCCCCATCATTGGTGTCAGTGGGAGGAATAGTGTCCCATCATTGGTGTCAGTGGGAGGAATAGTGCCCCATCATTGGTGTCAGTGGGAGGAATAGTGCCCCATCATTGGTGTCAGTGGGAGGAATAGTGCTCCATCATTGGTGTCAGTGGGAGGAATAGTGCCCAATCATTGGCGTCAGTGGGAGGAATAGTGCCTCATCATTGGCGTCAGTGGGAGGAATAGTGCCCCATCATTGGCGTCAGTGGGAGGAATAGTGCCCCATCATTGGCGTCAGTGGGAGGAATAGTGTCCCATCATTGGCGTCAGTGGGAGGAATAGTGCCCCATCATTGGCATCAGTGGGGGGAATAGTGCCCCATCATTGGTATCAGTGGGAGGAATAGTGCCCCATCATTGGTATGAGTGGGAGGAATAGTACCCCATCATTGGTATCAGTGGGAGGAATAGTGCCCCATCATTGGTGTCAGTGGGAAGAATAGTGCCCCATCATTAGTATCAGTGGGAGGAATAGTGCCCCATCATTGGTGTCAGTGGAAGGAATAGTGCCCCATCATTGGTTTCAGTGGGAGGAATAGTGCCCCATCATTGGTATCAGTGGGAGGAATAGTGCCCCATCATTGGTATGAGTGGGAGGAATAGTGCCCCATCATTGGTGTCAGTGGGAGGAATAGTGCCCCATCATTGGTGTCAGTGGGAGGAATAGTGCCCCATCATTGGTGTCAGTGGGAGGAATAGTGCCCCATCATTGGTGTCAGTGGGAGGAATAGTGCCCCATCATTAGTATCAGTTGGAGGAATAGTGCCCCATCATTGGTGTCAGTGGAAGGAATAGTGCCCCATCATTGGTATGAGTGGGAGGAATAGTGCCCCATCATTGGTGTCAGTGGAAGGAATAGTGCCCCATCGTTGGTATGAGTGGGAGGAATAGTGCCCCATCGTTGGTATGAGTGGGAGGAGTAGTGCCCCATCGTTGGTATCAGTGGGAGGAATAGTGCCCCATCGTTGGTATCAGTGGGAGGAATAGTGCCCCATCGTTGGTATCAGTGGGAGGAATAGTGCCCCATCGTTGGTGTCAGTGGGGGGAGGAATAGTGCCCCATTGTTGGTGTCAGTGGGGGGAGGAATAGTGCCCCATCGTTGGTGTCAGTGGGGGGAGGAATAGTGCCCCATCGTTGGTGTCAGTGGGGGGAGGAATAGTGCCCCATCGTTGGTGTCAGTGGGGGGAGGAATAGTGCCCCATCGTTGGTGTCAGTGGGGGGAGGAATAGTGCCCCATCGTTGGTGTCAGTGGGGGGAGGAATAGTGCCCCATCGTTGGTGTCAGTGGGGGGAGAAATAGTGCCCAATCGTTGGTGTCAGTGGGGGGAGGAATAGTGCCCCATCGTTGGTGTCAGTGAGGGGAGGAATACTGTCTCATCGTTGGTGTCAGTGGGGGGAGGAATAGTGCCCCATCGTTGGTGTCAGTGGGGGGAGGAATAGTGCCCCATCGTTGGTGTCAGTGGGGGGAGGAATAGTGCCCCATCGTTGGTGTCAGTGGGGGGAGGAATAGTGCCCCATTGTTGGTGTCAGTGGGGGGAGGAATAGTGCCCCATCATTGGTGTCAGTGAGGGGAGGAATACTGTCTCATCGTTGGTGTCAGTGGGGGGAGGAATAGTGCCCCATCGTTGGTGTCAGTGAGGGGAGGAATAGTGCCCCATCGTTGGTGTCAGTGGGGGGAGGAATAGTGCCCCATCGTTGGTGTCAGTGGGGGGAGGAATAGTGCCCCATGGTTGGTATTAGTGACACAAATGATGGGGCACTATCCCTTCCACTGACACCAATGATACTTACCTTGCTGACTCCTGCTCCAGCCTGGGCTCGCTCTCTCCCTCTCCCATCTACAGCCTGCATACCTGGCTGCAGCAGCAAAATTTGCACTTACCTGTCAGCTGTCTTCATTCTCTGGCCTCTCTCTTCACTCGTTCCTGCAGCTCCCTCAATCTTCTTCGATCTCCGCGTGCTGCCTCTCGGCTCCTCCTCTCCAAGCTCCACCTTCTCGCCGGTGATTGGCCGCCTGTGTGCCTCTCCTGAGCTACAGTTCCGGTGGCCAATCAGCGGCGAGGAGGCGGTGACAGGGGCAGCATATCATCCCGCCCACACATCGCCGGAGACAGCAGCGGTGTCTCGGTTCCTAAGACCATCGGAAATATGTGTTTTCCGATGGTCTTAGGCGACCCCTGGGAAATGGTCGTTAGACCCCCAAAGGGGTCGCGACCCCCAGGTTGAGAACCGCTGGCTTAGAGAGTTCAGAAAAAAGGGGGTGGATTGCTGAAATTACACAGTGAGGAAAGCTCTGAATGCTGATTGGAGGGAAGGGACACCCCCTCCCTCCACACAGATCACAGGAACAGAGCTGAAGCTGTCAATCTGCTGGAGGTCCCTCCCTTGTCACTATTTTTCTCTTGGTGTCAAGAAAACTTGTCAGAAATGATTCATGCTGACATAAATGACACTCAGTGCTCTTAACCACTTCTCATCCAGCCCATGTCTATAAACGGCCAGAAAGGGAGCGCTGCCGAAGCGGGTTGATGTTTCTAAACATCACCCGCATTCACTGGCTGTGCGCGCTGCCTGAATCCGCAAACTCGGATCCCTGTACGGGGCCTCTGTGTGAGGTCCCAATTCAGTGATCACATGAATAGTAGTAAACAAGATGTCACTTTCTGACATCATTGCTTACTACATGCTTATGTGTATTTGTATTTTTTATTCTTTTAGTATTAGCGCTTCACCAGTGTGTTTATAATATATTTTGTTAAACTACATATTTCATAAAGTTCTTCTTTAACCACTTCCCGCCTGGTCCATGTACATAAACGGCCAGATGGAAGCAGTGCCTAAGCGGGTTGCCGTCTATAAGTGGTCCCCGCATTCACTGCCTGTGCGGGACCTCTGTGTGAGGTCCTGATTCATGTGATCACTGATTGACCAATCAGTGATCACATGAATAGTAGTAAACAAGATGTCACTTGCTGACATCATTACTTACTACTTGTGAAATCTGTGAATGATCACAGAGGTCACATGGTACAAGGCTATTCACAACAGCCTTTTACCATGTGACAAGCTGTGACCAAATCACAGCTCTCACAGTATTTCTCAATGGCTGCAAGAATGCAGCCAGAGAGAAGGAGAAATGATTGCTTTTACAGCCTTTATGGGTGTAAAAGCAATCAGTGTAAAAGAAGAAAAAAAATCTTCATCACCCCCGACAAGTAGTACAGTGTCACTATGGGTGATGGTATGTTAAAAAAAAAACATAAATAATAATATAAAAAAATAAAATAAGAATGTAAAACAAATGTTGAAAAAATATAATTTTTTGGTTATAAACTAATTTGGGTTATTTTTTTTTTACTAAAAAGCTAGCTGAATGCATTTGGGCCAATATTTATGAAGAAAGATTATTTATTTTCTAAATTTTATAAGAAAAACATTTTTGTTTTAAATTTTTGGACTTTTTCATTTATATAGCAAAAAAATAAAAATCCCAGTGGTGAATAAATACCACCAAAATAAAGTTTTATCTGTCTCAACAAAATGCAAAATAATTCATATGGGTACAGTGTTGCATGACCTCGCAATTGTCAAAGTGTGATAGCACTGAAAGCTGAAAATTGGCCTGGACAGGAAGGTTGTGAAAGTGTTCGGACTTGAAGTGGTTAATTGACACAAGCACACACTATATAGGGATGTGCTTTGTTCATGTCTGAGGTTTACAACCACTTTATGTTTATTTTGCTTGATGCTGGAAGATGTTTTAAAACATTTATACATAGGCTTTATTATATAAAGATTCAATATAGGGTACCACCATAATATTGCAAAGCATGCTGGGATTTAAATTAAGAAAGCTCTGCACTGTTGCATGCTTAAAACATATCAAAACCCAACCCACCAAAAATGTAACATATTACAGCCTACAAGTCTTTAAATAAGGTAGTTGCATTCATTTTGTTTTTGCAGACTTTTTTTCCTTTATTTTTACTTGGTGATCATGCCAGTAGCCACATTTTTATCCTACAGTAACAACACTCCCTTAATGTACTGTATCTGCAAAAGAGTACTTGATTACTCATGATTTGGACTGCAAAATACCTCTCCATCTCCATAACATATTAGGACGGAGTTCTGTAGGATGTTACAATCTTGTTAGGGTTTACACTTTAAAGCCACACTTCAGGCAAACCTCTAAAAACTCAGATGGGAGCTGTTTTACCTGCCTAAGGATTTGTGTTTCTGTCTATTCAGTTCTGCCAAACAACACAGCCTTGCCTGTCTGGGCAGAAGACCTGATTTTTCTCTGTTGCAGTTATTCAAGATGGCCATACACTGCATGAATTTTGCCTGATTTCTGCTGAGTTAGAACTGTGGGTGGCCATGTCAGCAACATCCAGCTTGACCAAAGTTGAATTTTCAATATAATTTTGTTAACTTCTTTCTGCCACTGCCTCCCAGCCATTTAACAGATTCTAAATCCCGGGAGGCAGTATTCACATACTCCTTGGGGGTATATATAAACATCAAGTGGGGTGCCCTAGCCACGCTCCTGATGACGTCATACGACAAAACATGTAGAGCGGGGCTTGATAGCGCTACACTTGTCTTCTGAGAAGCAATTGCTTTTTGCTGGGATTTAAAGTGCCATACACATGGTTTTATGTAAGTGCAATTTTAAATGTTTTTTACCTAATAAATACGGTGTTAAGTTATGGAAGTTTCCCTTTGATGTTTTTACAGTAGTTGAGGAGTACTGTGGAGGTTGTGGAGTTTTGTCCCAAGCAATTGATCTAGAGGTGTTTCCACTATGGAGTCTGTCATCAGCATATAAATGTGTCAAGACCACACAGACGGCCAACTTTCCTGCAGGGGGAGCACTAATTGGAGCACTTCGCACAGAGAATTGCTATGGATAAGAAGATTTACTACTGTATCACTTAATATTCACACCAGATGCGGTTTCTTTGGGGTTTTTTGGAACTTTCAATTTTTTGGGAACTTTTATATGTTTGCACAATTATTAGGACGTTAATATATATATATTGTTTTATATAATTTCACTGTATACACAGTTTCATGGCATTATATATGTGCTATTTTCAGCACTATTGTCATTTAAGCACCTTGTATTTACTTATTGGTATATTTGGGATTTAGTCACTGAGGAGCAGGGATTTAATTGCCAGCCCACGGGGCATTATAGTACATGCACATTTGTGGAGACCCTTTGTGTAGTAGGGAGTTCATCCATTTATTTAATTAATTAATTAAAGTAGTTTTTAGGAGAGGCAGTGCAGCAATTTTTATGTTTGCACATGATCAGAAAGCTCCTGATAGCAAGTATGCATCGGGAGCTTTCTGGTACCCATTGGTTACTGTGCTAGGAGCAGGCACCTACACTCCTGGTATTTACAAATAGTACATTTTTTATTATAATCTTTATTTACATGTTTCAAGGACAAAACCGAAACACCTAATTACCACTTTGTTATGCTGAAATGTGGCACAGGAAAATATACAATACATATCATTTCACCATTTATCACATCAGGGCTTGATATACATTACATTGGGTGTCATTAAAAAAAAACAGATGCCAGAAGATCGAGCAGTGACATATTTAATATCAAGATAGGTCAGTGGGACCAAGTAATAGTATGACGTGTTGGAGGTTGAGATTAATTTACTCACTCAATTTGTATTACTATAGGTGCCAAGCAGAGCATAATGTATAAGGAAGTCGTAAATAAGTAGCCTGGGTTAAAGTGTTACTAAACCCAGGACCCTGCATTCACTATATCTGGTCTCCCATAGTATACACAACATGGAAATGCAATTATTTTAGTAAATATAAACTGCTAAATACCTTTTCTCATCAGCAGTTAGAGCAGTCTTGTGACTTCAGCTGAGCACTGGGTAAAGCTTGTGAGAGGAGTTTTCGTTCTGCTCCAGGAGGATGATAAATCCCTGACCTCTGTCTGGACAGCACTGATTAGCCCTGTGCTGATCACATGCACTCTCCTAAGAAAAAAAAAACCTCTCTAGCCATACACACTAAACTGAGCATGTGCAGAATGGCTACGGTTCAGCCTGTCATATCAGAAGATAAGACATGGACATTTGAACAAGAGGAGGATTTTACTGTTGTGGGTTTAGTAACACTTTAACTAATGTCTAAAAAAAACAAAGCCACTCTCCAGAATAAAACTACAAATAGTACATTTAATGATGGAAAGGAAAACAGATATTCTTGAGTATTTTACATCTGCCTGGAGGTCAGTTTATTGTAAGCCAGTAAATAAATGACTACACAAGATGTATTGCCCTTGTTAGGAGAGTGCAGTGGTGTCCTGTGGCAGGTGCGGGGGGTGCGCGCCGCATCGGGTGACACCTACCGCACGGAGTGACACCGGACCCGCTCCATGAAAAGGTATGTTGTAAAGCAAGCCAATGATCGCAACAGGATGGATCCAATCCATCCTGCGGGGATCATCGGCTTTCTTTACAACTTATCTTTTTGTGGAGCGGGTTCGGTGTCACCCCGTATAGGTTGCATGCCGACGATCCCCGCAAGATGGATCGGATCTATGGATTGGGGAGCATAATGGATTGGACTCCGATCAATTATGCTCAATCCGCAGATCCGAATCATCCTGCGGGGATCGTCAGCATGCAACCTATATGGGGTGACACCAGACCCGCTCCACGAAAAGGAAAGTTGTAAAGAAAGCCGATGATCCCCGCAAGATGGCTCGGATCTGTGGATTGGGGAGCATAATGGATCGGAGTCCGATCCATTATGCTCAATCCGCAGAACTGATCCATTCTGCGGGCATTGTCGGAGGGGGTGTCACCAAGTGTTACTGCACTGGGTGACACCAACCCTAGGGACGCCCCTGGGAGAGTGAGTGGAGGTATGATCCTACTGTAAGAAATACAGAGTATGAAATTTATTTAGATGTACTGTATTTTACAATAGTAGTTGAACAGCTGCTTGTCTGCTCAGAAGTCATAGGGAACATTCAGATGGCAGGTCAGTGGCATTTTCCATGCGGAGCAGCTGGCAGATGCATATGTATCCACCTCGGAGTTGCATGCCCATAGAAGCAGATGCACACGCAGTGCCAGAATGGACAAAACGCATGTCTGAATGCAGAGGATCCATGCACCCGCTCCTTCCTGCATATTCAATTTTAACATGTTCATGACAGCATGCAAACAATGTGTATCCACTTCTATGGGCTTCTATGGGCTCCCTGCACACAGCTCTGCGGTGGATGCTCACACATCTGCCAGCAACGCTGTACACTAATCTGCTGGTTAAAAAGTTCCCGTTAAAAAGTTGGCTGGTTAAAATGTTGTTAAGAGCTGGAAAAATGATTTTCTTTTATATTTATAGTAAATAGTCTAATAGTTTTTAATACACATATTCTCTTTGCAGGAAAGAAAGCTTCTGTACAAAGATCTCACTGCTTTTGCTTTATTTATTCTGTGGATCTGTGCTTCTTCCACTCTTCTAGCTGCTGCTTAAATTTTTCCCCCTCCCCTCATCAGATCACTCCTCATGGGTGGGTGGGTGAGTGGGGAGTTTATAGTCTTTGACACAAGTAAGCTAAGCCCTGCTAGTCTACCAAGTGACTGTCTTTACTGCCAGCCAATGTGCATAAAAAGGCATCGCAAGTTAGTGATTGGAAAAAGTTCAGTTGCAGGGAGAACACAGGCAATATTGCTGACTAGTATTATGACTGCCTTTATAGTTCTGGATTCTTTAGTGTTAAAATCTTTGTAGAAAAACAAACTATTTCAGAATATTTGTACATGAGATTTTCGCCTTCTACAGCAGCAGCAGTAGAAAGAGATGGAAATGTTCCTAGTAGCCCATCCTTTTACTATGAATATGCCATGCTGTCATGCAAGTACCTTTACATATACACACCTCGGAGTAATCTGTGCAAAGTTCTAAGAAAATAACATAAGAACAGATGCTGCTACATAGCTTATGTGCTAAATTTAACCCGGTACCAGAGGCAGAAAGTGATAAAACAGTGAAAAGCGTTTCCACTGCTGTTTGTGACACATGAATACTGATCTTTTATAGTCAAGCAGAACCTGAAGAGAATATTAATACAGAAAGAAAAACCACAAAAAATGTTTCGACAGATGGAAAATCCAAAACAATTGCTCCATGATTTTCTCCCCTTACTGAACTTGGTACAGATGAATGTTCATGTGCCAACTGGATAGCTTAGCTTTGTTTGGAGAGATGATTTCTAAGTGTTCCATGGAGCATTCTACACATTCATATCTACTGCACCAAAAAGTCTTTCAAGATTTTTCAAATAAAAAATGAGCAGCATAACAGAATTTTCTGTCTTATAGGAAACGTGTAGATATGTTTACTGTGTATAAACAATACTCTGAAACACTGTATCTACAATGTTGTACCACTTTTCTTGAAATCCTACAAATGGTAGTACACGTCCTTTGCCTACACTCTTGTACTTACAGCATCATACAGTAGATGTACACGCACCGCCCTCTTTATTAGGTACACCTGTTCAATCGCTTTCTAACACAAATTGCTAATCAGCCAATCACATGGCAGCAACACAATGCATTTAGGCATCTAGACCTGGTGAAGACAACTTGATGAAGTTCAACCCGAGCATCAGAATGAGGAAGAAAGGGGATTTAAGTTACTTTGAATGTGGCATGGTTGTTGGTCTCAGATGGGCTGGTCTGAGTATTTAAAAAACTGCTGATCAACTGGGAATGGCACAACCATTTCTAGGGTTTACAGAGAATGGTACAAAAAAGAGAAAATATCCAGTGAGCAACAGCTGTGTGGATGAAAATTCCTTGCTGATGTCAGAAGAGAATGGGCAGACTGGTTCGAGATGAGATAAAGGCAACAGTAGCTCATGTCAATATGAACCAAAATCTCTAAGGAATGTTTTAACACCTTGTTGAATCTATGCCATGAGGAATTAAGGCAGTTCTGAAGGAAAAAGGGGGTTCAACTCTGTACTAGCAAGGTGTAATAAAGTGGACGTTGAGTGTATATCTTCAATGTGAGATCATCTAATGCAGTACTAGTCTATCTAGGTTTAAGTGAAATTTGGTGAAATCACTACTGTGCTGCTCACTGTTTTCTTTGCTGGAGCGTACCTGTGGACCTGCAATGCAAAAATATACTTGCTTCTGCATTATTCTGTAAAACCGATTCCTCTATTGGATCTTCTTGATCATTACTCTAACAATTTATCTGAACACCAGTAATCAGGGGCAACTCTGATATAAGAAAGCAATGTCTTGCTCCATTACCAATATGGCTGCTTCAGAGAACAGACAGTCTTGTTTTTTAAAATAACAAATACGTTATACTTACCTGCTGTGTGCAGTGGTTTTGCACAGAGCACCCCGGATCCTCTTTTTGGGTTCCCCACTGGTGTTCCTGGCCCCACTCATCTGTCGGGTGCCCCCACAGCAAGCAACTTGCAATAGGGGCACCTAAGTAGGCACGCATCCAAGCCACCTCTCTGCGTGTCCATTCACACACAGAGCTGTAGCTTGGCCCTGCCCCCTCCCTCCCCTGATTGGCTCACTGGCTGTGATTGACAGCAGTGGGAGCCAATTGCTGCTGCCTCAGCCAATCAGCAGTGGGAGTCCCCAGAGAACCGAGGCTCTTATGGATATCACTGGATTGGAATGGGGCTCAAATAAATGTTAGGGGGGGCTGCTACACACTGAAGGTTTTTCTTACCTTTATGTACAGAATGCATGAAGGTAACAAACCTTGAGCCATTAGAACCACTTTAAGATTTAACTTTTCTCATCGTACCATTTACCTTCAGCATTTTAGCAATATTTATCTACACAATGGTCATTTTGAGTAAATATATATATATATATATATATATACTGTATATAATGTATGTATAAATGCCCCCAATCCCTCTGATGTAGAATACAACACATATTATACTACTGAATGATGTAATACAAATGAATATTTGCCTTAATCCATATCTTACCCTAATCCATTCAGCAGTGACTGCTAGTCTTGTATTGTATGTGATGACATCAATGGGAGGGGTATTGACAAGTCCAGGTGGGGGATTGGTTTTCCACTCATCACAAATGGAACTAGCAGGGAATAAGACTGACTATGCAATAGGATAAGTATTAGGCTCCATGCACACTGGCTTAAAAAAAATGCCCCCAGAGGCGTTTAGTGTTTTGCCTGTAGAAGCAAATAATGTTATCTTATGTATCCTTGCAGGAATTCTTTAAGCTCAGCCTTTAGAGGCAGAAAAAACCCTTGTGTTTTGCATTCCTGAGGGTGTTATTTTTGACAGAAAAACAGGCTAAACACACGTAAATGCTAGTACAAAAAATGCTCAAAATTGAGTATTTTTTTGCCAAGAGAACTGGCATTTTTTAAGCCAGTGCATGAAGACTTACTATCGATTACATCATCCACTAATAAGGGGAAGGTTTCTTCAGTACTGAGTCACTAACCTCAAACAAGATAGATATTGGGGGACACAATAAAGACATAACTTCTGATTTGCATACTTGTTCCCGGTCAGAGACTCAGAAGCCACTGATTTAAAATGTCAGCCAGACAAGTAGCATATTATTAGAAGATGAAGTTAGCAATGTCAGATTCTACACTTCACTGTTTTTTTTTAAATTTTTTTCCCAAAAGGCATATTACACCCATGTGCCTCTATTCTAGGAATGTTTCAGTGAGATATTTCATGTAAAACAGTAATTACACCAGGACGAATTTGTGAGAATAGAGTAATTAACCCAGCTCGTTATTTTTTTCTGGTGATCATTTGCACCTAAAATGTTCATTTCACAAACTTAAATATCACTTGCATGTTAAATCGTCATGTTAAATCTTAATTTTCCACATGAAAAGGTATTTCATTGTTGTTTAAAGGTTCACTGCATAATGGTGCGTAACATGCTTTATTTGGTCTGCTCTTTAAGTAGAGTTGCTTTACCTCTGTTAGGGCTATATAATATCACTGCCAGTGGGTTTTTTTTAGTGTCCGGTATTAACAAGTACACTCAGATCATGGACTTCAAAGCTGGTGATAACTGAGTTAAAAAAAAAAAAACATTTTTGAGCAAACAAAGATTTCATCAGTTACTTGTCTGTTAAATGCCCAATTCTTGTACAAAAATAATCATTACACTTATGGGTCTACTTTTAAAAATGAGAATGTGACTATAACAAACATATATTTTAGGTGAAACATTTTGAATATTATGTACTGAATATTGATATTTGAGCAAGGTTCCACTTAAAGGGAAGCTTATTGTTGGCCATACTTCTCTCGTGGGTCACAGGAATGCATTTACATGTTCTCTCCTGTGACCGAGAATCAACTGACAGAGGGCTAAAGTCTGTTGTCTGCTGACATCACAGAGCTGCCCCAGGCTCTGGGGATCCCGACATTAATGTCAGAATCCATCCAAATGCCTGGATGCCTCAGCCTCTTAGCATGCCTTTGAGAGTCTTAGCCAGCTGACAATCACTGCTCTTTGGTCAGAGCGAACTGAAAATTGAGCGATCAGTGGTCACGTGATTGCTCAGTTTTCAGGCTTAGAGCTGGCAATCAGTGCTACAGCATGGAGGTGGGTATATATATTTTTAACATTTTAATGACCCCATACATCTCTTTAAAATTCTACCATATATTTTTCAGTTCCATGACTTCTGTTATATTTTGTGTTGAAAGACAGGATTGTCTTCCAAACCACTGAAACAAATTAGAAACCACTAAAACAAGTTACAGTGATACCTCATTTTTCGAATTTTATGAGTTCTCTGGGACATTTTGTATTGCAAAAAAATTGTAAACCGAAACATGGTTTCCCATAGGAATGCACTGAAAACCAATTAATCTGTTCCGGAGGTCAGAAAAAAGTAAAAAAAAATCTTTTATCTGTTCAAAACTCTTTATAAAGTGCACTTTAAAGGCATAAATACTGTACAGGGACATGTTAAAAAATTTCCAGAATGGCTCCAAAACTCGATGCAAGAACCGCTCTAACACCTCCACACTCGACGCCACATGCTACCCACAGACTCCAGTATGCACGGGGGTGGCGTTATAAACTTCCCAGGAGCAATGCATCCTGCGGAAACTTGATTTGCATTGCGAAAAAAATTTGTAAACTGAGGCATTATTTCCAATGGATTTTCATTCGTAAACTGAAAATTACGTTAACGGAGGCGTTCGTAAACCGAGGTACCACTGTACTTTAATATTGGTGTGGAAAGAGGGGTTACCAATGAGATGTTTGCCCTGGGATCCCAAACATCTATTTTCAGCTCTTTGGTTAAAAGACATGGGTTTGCAACTCATAAATACAGTCATGAAGTCTATGTGGTCGATCTATAAAGACGATCCCTCCTTAAAATATAGATAGCTTTTAAAAGTGTAACAGTTGTAAGGTTCTACTGGTGAAATAATAAAATAGAGACAGTGATGTGGAGATAAAGTACCAGATATATGTGATTTCAATTATTAACTATCCATTTCATGCCAAGAAAATACCAATTCCACTTATCCAATATTTATGTTTGTAACTGAACATTTTGATGAGACAATTATTGTGAGGTAAGATAATGAACACAGGTTAATTAATTCATTTGTCTTAGTGAACCCTCAGATGTCCATCTAGCTTTTGACACTACTTGTACTTGCCTGTCTATTTCCACTGTCATTTTGCTTACCAATGTGTTGCCTCCCTTTGTATCTCCTTATTTCCCAGTTTCCTCTCTCATTCCCCAGTCTTTTTCCACTCCCAGCCTTTCCCTTTATTTATGTACTGTTCTCTACTGTTCTGTTCTCCCCCCTCTATTGTTTTCATACCTCCTCTTAGCTCCTTCCCTAGCTTTCAAAACACACATTTACTTATAACCACTCTACAACCCTGCCCCTACCCTTTACATCCAATGGGGACCACTATTCTTGAGGTCTACTCTAAGGTGGTTCTCTAGTGGATCAGAGGAACCTAGTACAGGTACGCTTTAGAAATAAAATAATATCATATTCCAAAAGACCACAATCTGCCCTTGTACATTGTAAGTGCTTCTTATTGAACATACTGAAAATAAGGAGTGCACTTCAACTTCAGCCATTACATAGAAACATCAAGAACAAGCTTGCATGAATAGATTGTATGGTTAATGCTTTATAGCTCTTTTTCATAGACAAAGCTCCTTATATTTGTTTGGTCTCTATTACCGCTTGAAGAAAAGAAAAATTTCATTGTACAACTGAGTGTACAAAGGTTGGCTCCTGTTGTCTGTACAAAACGCTGTTTATTGCTAACTTTTTCTGACATTGCCAGTACAGGAAACCCCCTCTTGGCCTGAGGCAATTTCCCGGCACACATCTGAACTTACAAGGTTGTTGTCATGGACAAGTAAAATGTCAGTCAATGGTCCGCTCATAAATAACAATACATGTGTGGCAATATTTTACTGCAATTATATAGTAGCTTAAGGCAGAAGATAGATAAGATACAATTGCATATTTATACTTTTCTTGATGAACAGGATATCAAATAGAAAAGTAATCCTCAAGAAATAAAAAATATTTCTATTGGTTATTAAGTTTTATATGCCTTTAGGCAGTTTATTACTATTTCTGAAAACAAACTGTATGCATACGAATTTATCATATATTTTAAATATTAAATTAGCTGAAAATATTCTGTGTGGCATAGAATAATAAGTAAAGGGTATAGGAAAATCCCTATAATATAAGAAATAAGGTACCTGGAAATTTGGAATTAGACACATATGGCAGTGTTGATCTCCTGGGTTCCCTGCACCTCTCACTAGGTCCAAGCATGTATAGCAGCATGGGCAGATAAAACTGTTCTTTTAAAGGTGTGCCTTCTCTGAGAGCAACTTGTGTAGCTGCAGTATCAATTTAAAGTGTGTCTATAACAAAAACTTTGAGGGATAAAGTGATGATGGGTCAATTTTTGTTCTTTAAGTCCTTGCTAAGGAGATTTGCTCTTTATCTTTACCTCGGTGTCCATGGTCATCAAAATACAAAATAAGAGCATAAAAAAAATGTAAGTTACCAGAACAGGTGGACCTTCCAACAGGGGCATTATTTTGGTGTCTCTTTTTGTTGTGTGCAGGACAAGGAATTAAAGAGAACCTATCCAAAGGGACAGAAAAAAATCTAACTGGGGGTTTAAGTCCTCCCTACTCTATACAAAATTTAGAGTAGAATTCCAGCTATGGATATTTTATTCATAGTTACATTGGTGCAGCTTTAATTGCCATTATGTATATTCCATACCTGGCCAATGCCACTGTAAGATGGAAATCACTTAAGTGGACACCGCTATTCCAGGGAATGCTGCTTCTGGGTCCCATACCGAGCAAACAGCCTGATGCATTCTGAAGCACAGAAGGTTGGGGGCTCAGCATAAGTGCCATTTACAGAATGCTTTGCATTTTCTGAATGAATGCAAAGCATTCTCTAAATGGACAAGGTGGAGAGCCTCACCACTTATATTGGCTGTACATAAACTTTAATGTAGGGAACAGAAAAATGTAGGGTACAGGTACTTTACAAATGAATCATATTTTCGTTTTTTAAAGGTTAATGAAAATGATCATGTTATTAACAATATTAGTTAATTTCTTGGCGTTTCCTTAAAGTTTTCTACAAGGGCTGTTTCTGGCATGTAAGTAAAGGATGTTTCTTTGTGTGCTTTGATCATGGCAAGCAAAAATAAAACCTGCCAGGTACATTGTTCAGTGCCTTAGGGTTTTCCCACACCACAAGGCTGCAAATCCTGAAGACAGGAATCTATAAGGAATATGCAGACAAGAAAAACTGAGGAAACACAGAGAAGCTCAAAGGCATCTTTTCATACATCATTTCCAAACTTCAAAAGTACATATTTCAATAACAAGTAATCTGCAAGTTTTCTGTTTTGCTTAAGTACCATTTTACTTTTAAATTGTGGCTGGCCAATCATTTCACGGCACTACATCTACAAGCTCCTGTAAAATGAACTCAGCTGTTCAGCATATAAATAATTATGGAACCACAACATACAACGGTACAATAACTTTCAGAAAGACTAGTCAAAGCAGAAGAAAGATTACTTCAATAGTATTGTTCACGTTTTTTTTTTATAATTACTTGGAAAATTAATTGGTTTTTCCAATTTAAATACAATAATTTGCTTTCTGTGTTGCATGTTGAAAATAGATTACAGTGTTCATTTTCAAATATTTATCTATATTTCATAATTATGCATATTAAAAGCCCATCTCTAGGCATGCCCATCTTCCCCTCCCATACCTCTGTGGCAACCATTAATATTTTTTACATACATTCTGCTACATTTTTTTACACCTAAGTTTACTTTGCATGTCCCTTGCTGCTCCAAAGCATGACATCTTTGTAATACAATATGCTGTGCAGCATTTTAGAGCCTGAAAGGACCAGTGAAGTGGACACCCAAAAAAGGACCAACCTTTTCCACAGCAAAGAAGAAAGATCACTTGGGACCTGGTTCATCACATGAGTATGGATTTAAGTACTGTGTTTAGTGGCACTGTCCATCAAATACACCAGTATAATTTTTGCCTTGACTGCAGAACATTGTGGCCATGGCATGTGTGTGTGGGAAGTCCATGAGGGTGAAAAATTAGAAATAAGGCCTAGCACTCAAATAGGTTCAGAGCAGGGGAGGACTGACCATTTGGAAATTCGGGCACTGCCCGAGGGCCCGGGGTCAGTAGGGGGCCCCATGAGATGCCCCTGGTATCTTTTTCATAGGCTTTTTTGAGTTTGGGCAAGGACACAGGGGCCCCATGATCCCCTCTTGCCCAGGGGCCCCATGAGTTGTCAGTCTGCCCCTGGTTCAGAGCTGAGGATTCCTGGGAAGTCATACCAGATAGCGAGAACCCTTACAGGGATCCTGAGTGATGCATTATGCACTGCCAATTTTCCAAAAATAAAAACAGTTTGGACAGACACATAAAATGAAGGTAGGATAGGAACCAAACAGGTGAGCTTAATGCAATTATGCTGAAAAGGATGAGAGAATAGAGTGAGCAGAGGTGACATATTTATCTTTTTCTTTTTGACTGTCCAGTAACAGGCAATACGTTTGGAGGTGTCAGTAGTGTATTCCTTTACTGAATCAGAGAAAGTGGTGTCATCTGCCTGGTTGTGCTGCATACCAGAGCTGTGTAAATCTCAGGACTAAATGGACAGAAAAACAGCTTTCATATAAACACATATACTGTATTCTGAATGTTTAATATTTTTGTCTAGAGTTTAGCTTTAAGAACATTTGTTGCATTTTTTAAAAACACATTGGTTAGCCAGATTAACGCAATCAACTTTCCTTTGCTGTCCAGCATCCAAACAACCCATCTATCAGTGAGATGTCTAGGCCAGTATTTATAAGATCAATGTTACTTATACCAGCTGTGATCACTTTTATTATTTATTTAAAATAGTTTTTACATGGTAAATCACTGATTTTATCAAACATCCCTATGAAAGATCAGCCACATTTGATCCTGTTCTCTTGACACTGAAAACATATCAAACATAAAGTACCCTGCTATCAAGGCAATTTGGCTAGAATCCTCATTTGCATAAGTACAATTTGGCCTCTGAACCCAGTGCAATAAAAAAGGCATATGAGGTCAAATCAAAGCCACAAGAATCAAAGGTCAAATATAGGCCACATTAATTTACAAATGTGTGACTATATATATATATATATATATATATATATATATATATATATATACACACTACTCAAAGAAATTAAAGGAACACTTTGAAAACACAACAGATCTCAATGGGGAAAAATATCATGCTGGATATCTATACTGATATGGACTGGGTAATGTGTTAGGAACGTAAGGATGCCCCATCGTTTGATGGAAACGAAAATTATCACCCTACAGAGGACTAAATTCAAAGACACCCCAAAAATCAAAGTGAAAAAATGATGCAGTAGGCAAGTCCATTTTGCTGAAATTTCAATGCAGCAACTCAAAATGGTACTCAGTAGTTTATATGGCCCCACATGCTTGTATGCAGGCCTGACAATGTCAGGGCATGCTCCTACTGAGACAACGGATGGTGTCCTGGGGCATTTCCTCCCAGATGTGGACCAGGGCATCACTGAGCTCCTGGACAGTCTTAAGTGCAACCTGGAGGCGTTGGATGGACCGAAACATGATATTCCAGAGGTCTTCTATTGGATATAGGTCACGCAAGCGTGGGGTCTATCAATGGTATCAATTCCTTCATCCTGGAACTGCCTGCATACTCTTGCCAAGTGAGGCCGGGCATTGTCATGCACCAAGAGTATCCCAGGACCCACTGCACCAGCGCAAGGTCTGACAATGGGTCCAAGGATTTAATTCCGATACCTAATGGCAGTCAGGGTGCCATTGTCTAGCCTGTAAAGATCTGTGCGTCCCTGCATGGATATGCCTCCCCAGACCATCACTGACCCACCACCAAAACGGTCATGCTGAACGATGTTACAGGCAGCATAGCATTCTCCAGACCCTTTCATGTCTGTCACATGTGCTCAGGGTGAACCTGCTCTCATCTGTGAAAAGCACAGGGCACCAGTGGCAGACCTGCCAATTCTGGTGTTCAATGGCAAATGCAAATCGAGCTCTATGGTGTCGGGCAGTGAGCACAGGGCCCACTAGAGGATATTGGGCTCTCGTGCCACCCTCATAAAGTCTGTTTCTGATTTTGTGGTCAGAGACATTCACACTAGTGGCCTGCTGGAGGTCATTTTGTAGGGCTCTGGCAGTGCTCATCCTGTTCCTCCTTGCATAAATGAGCAAATACCGGTCCTGCTTATGGGTTAAGGACCTTCTACAGTCCTGTCCAGCTCTCCTAGAGTAACTGTCTGTCTCCTGGAATCTCCTCCATGCTCTTGAGATTGTGCTTTGAGACACCAGCAAACCTTCTGGCAATGGCACGTATTGATGTGCCATCCTGTAGGAGTTGGACTGTCTGTGTAACCTATGTGGGTTCTAGATATTTCCTCATGCTATCAGTAGTGACACTGACCCTAGCCAAATGCAAAATGAGTGAAAAACAGTCAGAAAATGAGGGGAGAAAATGTCAGTGGCCTCCACCTGTAAAACCATTCCTTTTTTTGTGGGTCGTTTCATTGTTAATTTCTCATTTCATTACGTTCATTAACACCAAAGCAGCTGAAACTGATTAATAACCCCCTCTGTGACTTAACTGACCAGATCAGTATCCCAGGAGTTTAATTGACTTTATGCTATACTCTGATTAAAAAATGTTCCTTTAATTTTTTTCAGCAGTATATATATATATATATATATATATATATATATATATGTTTATAAACAATCGTGATTCCAATAGTAAGTGGCAGCAGAAAAAGTATGATTCCAACTACTGCTCTTGGGGCCAGGTGCCTCTATGTTGTCAAACTACACAAGTGCACAAATTTGGAATTTTGTTATTTGTGTTCAGTAAGTGCAAAAAATACCTGTTGATTTTGCCAAAATCTTGTGAGTTGCTAACTTCCTGTGCTCTCCGCCTGTGCACAAAGAGGGGTTATGTAGATAAGGAGGAGGGGAGGAGATGAAGAAAGGTCTGTGTTCCTTGTAATGCATCAGAAACAAAGTAGGCAAGGGCTGACACCAAGCGCTTAGGAATTCAGAGTTGTGTTGCCATGTCAAAGAAGAAAGCAAGAGAACACTGAAATTTTTGGACAACAATGGTTTTTTTTTTATGTGTGTGTTTAACAGGTTCCTGACCACGCTATAGCAGAACTAATGCTACAGGGTGTCAGGGCTGCGTAAAATCATGTATACAGTATATACGTGGTTCTGCGTGTCCGTGTAGGGGGCGCACGCACACTGCCCTACCCGCGCCACCATTGCCGGCTACAGCTGTTGATCACTAGGTCCCGGCTGGAGATTCCCCGTCAGCACCTGGCGAACGCCGAGGAATAGTGAAAGGAGAGAGGCATAGCAGAGCAATACAAAGCAGTATGTATCCCTAGTAAAACACACACAGCACACATAGTAAAACAACACACAGCACACAGTTAATCCTTTGATCACCCCAGATGTTAACCCTTTCCTGCCCAGTGCCATTAGTACAGTGTCAATGCTTTTTATTAGCACTGATCAGTGTATTTGCGTCAGTGGCAGTTAGTCAGTTCCCCCCCAGTGTCAGAATGCCCGCTGCAGTCCTGCAGTTTTGCTATAAGTCGCTGATCGCCGCCATTACTAGTATAAAAAAAATGTAAAATAAAAATTCCAGTATATATACCGCCATTTGTAGACGCTATAACTTTCACATAAGCCAATCAATTTACATGTATTAGGATTTTTTTTAGCAAAGACATGTAGCAGAATACATTTTGGCCTAAATTTATGACAAAATTTGATCTATAAAATTTTTTTACTGGATATCTTTTATAATAAAATGTCAAAAATATTTTTTTTTCTAATGTGGATGACTTTTTTTGTTTATAGTGCAAAAATAAAAAACGCAGAGGTGATAACATACCACCAAAAAAAAGCTCTATTTGTGGGAAAAAAAAGGACATAAATTTAATTTGGGTGCAGCGTTGCATGACTGCACAATTGTCAGTTAAAGTAACTCAGCGCCGTATCGCAAAAAATGGCCTGGTCAGGAAGGGTGGTAAATCCTCTGGAGGGCAAGTAGTTAAAGGGTAAAACATTAAGAAATGTGCATGTATTGCAGATATGTTTATTTATCCCCACTTCAGTCGTTCCTGAATACGGCGGCCAGACTCATCCACCTTACCAACCGCTCCGTTTCCGCCACCCCCCTCTTCCAATCCCTCCACTGGCTTCCGATTGCCCAACGGATCAAATTCAAACTAACACCGACGTACAAAGCTGTCCATAATTCTGCCCCAAACTACATCACCGACCTAATATCCAAATACCACCCAAAATGCACTCTCCGCTCTTCACAAGACCTCCTTCTCTCTAGTTCCCTGATCTCCTCCTCCCATGCCCGCCTCCAGGACTTCTCCAGGGCATCACCCATCCTCTGGAACTCCCTGCCCTAATCCATCAGACTATCACCCACTCTCCACTCCTTTAGGCGCACCCTAAAAACCCACCTCTTTAGGGAAGCCAACCCCACCCTCTGCTAACTGCTGATCTCTCTTCCTACCACTCCATCCCCCACAGATTTTCCTCCCGTACCACTATCCCCTCCCTCCTAGATTGTAATCTCCAAGGAGCAGGGCCCTCGAACCCCTCGTGTATCACATTGTATTGTTATTGTACTGTCTCATGTATTGTCCTCCATTGCAATGTACAGCGCTGAGCGAACTGTTGGAGCTATATAAATTTTGTATAATAATAATAATTTATTTATTAATGTATTATATATATATAATTTATTATTATATTTTATCTTTTAAATTTTCCCCTAACGTGCTTTAAAAATAAAATAAAAAAGGAAAGCAAAGTGATACAGAATGAACACATCCTTCTACAATATATACTTATTTAGCATTTTATTTTTGACTTTATTTCTTCTTGAATGATTACTGGGCTACAGTGCCATTAAATGCATGGTTGACTGGTGGTATGCATAGCAGAATGTCATACACATTTTTATTGTAAGTACAATTTTGAACATTTTTGCCAAGTCAGGCAAATCCAAACACACGTGCCAAGTGACTGGACACCCAGAGGGAACATAAAATAATGTTCTTCCAGTCTGGTATATGTTTCACTACTTCAAATTCATCGGGTGTACAAACACCAGTACATCATGACCTCTAAACAGGATATTTGCCAGCCTAGATTTACCTATACATGTGGAATTCATTCAACAAGCAGTGCAGGCCTCTACAGGGAATAACTGAAAAACACTTGAATTTAGCAAGTTCAGAATAACAAAGGTAAGAAGGTCAGTCTTGTAACATTTTTTCCCTTACAATACCAAGAATGTTACATTTAACAGCTTTCCCAGTTGAATAATTCTAAAATTCAGATGATCCAGGTGAATTTTCTTGGAATGTTCTGGAAAATAATAATGTTGAATAGCAGCTATAAATGTGTTGAATGATTTTCATTAAATGTGTAAGGAGTGTTCTGTTTTAAATGTCACTTTTTGCTGAAGACAAATATTTTTTACTACAACTGCATGGTGCAAAATCTGGTACAGCTCTGCATAGAAACCAATCAACTTCCAGGTTTTATTGTCCAAGCTTAATTGAACAAGCTGAAGTTAGATGCTGATTGGCTACTATGCACAGCTGCACCAGATTCTGAGTGCACCAGTTTTAGTCAATCTCCCTCATAGTTCTAAAACCCAGCTAGTGTGGACAGTATGGCAGCCTGCTGACTCAACAAGATCCACAGGCAGTGTCAACTCACCTAGAGGACTCCAGGATAGCAGGTTTAAAAAAAATCTGTTTCCAATCATTTCTTGCAGATGAAAAAGCATTTTGAGGTTGACGCCTTTTTATTCTCTAAAAGGACCATTTTTTTCTCTAAAAGGACAAGGCAAACTAAATCTAACTCTGGGGAAGCTGGAAGCATCTAACTAGTATACAGAGTTGGAAAAAGTTGAAGGTACCAAAACACTATCAAGAAATAAAAAACAGGCTGCTGTGGCAGCACACCAAATCTTGAGTCTGAGGTTTGACCCTTGATCACTGTGTCCTTTGTGTACATTATATATTGAAATTGCATTTTTAACCACTTGCACTCCTGAGGATTTATCCCCCTTAATGACCAGGCCTCTTTTTGCTACTCGGCGCTGAACTAATTCAACTGATAATTTTGCGATCATGCAATGCTGCTCCCAAACGAAATTTGCGTCCTTTTTTTCACACAAATAGAGCTTTCTTTCGGTGGCATTTGATCACCTGCGCAATTTTTATTTTTCATGCTATAAACAAAAAAAGACCAAACATTTTGAAGAAAAACACTATTTTTTACTTTCAGCTATAAAAAATATATAGTAAACTCGAAGTTGGTTATAAATTTAGGCCAAAATGTATTCTGCTACATGTTTTTGGTAAAAAATCCCAATAAGTGTATATTGATTGCTTTGCATGTATTCTGCTACATGTTTTAGTACAAAAAATCTTAATAAGTGTATATTGATTGCTTTGTGTGAAAGTTATAGTGTCTACAAACTATGGTATAGATACTGCAATTTACGCCATTTTTTTTTTCTATACAGCGCTGCGCTAGTTTAACGGACAATTGCGCGGTCATGCAATACGGTACATAAATCGAATTTATGTGCTTTTTTCACACAAATAGAGCTTTCTTTTGGTGCTATTTGATCACCTGTGCACTTTTTCTTATTTCGGTCATAAAAAATATCCAAAAAAAAGCTAAAATTTCTTCATTAATTTAGGCCAAAATGTATTCTGCTACATGTTTTTGTTTAAAAAAAATCCCAGTAAGTGTATATTTATTGCTTTGTGTGAAAGTTATAACGTCTACAAACTGTGCTATAGATAATGGAATTTACACAGGTTTTACTTTCTGACTGCTCATCACATTTCTTGAGGTGCTAAAATACCAGGATAGTACAAACACCCTCAAATGACACCTTTTTGGAAAGTAGACACCCTAAGCTATCTGCTGAGAGGCATATTGAGTCCATGGAAGATTTATTTTTTTTCCACAAGTTTCTGGAAAATGACAAAAACATTTTTTTTGTTTACACAAAGTTGTCATTTAAATTATTTATTTCTCGCACAAGCCATGGGTATATGTGGAATTACACCCCAAAATACATTCTGCTACTTCTACCGAGTATGGGGATACCACGTGTGTGAGACTTTTTGGGAGCCTAGCCACATACAGGAGCCCAAAATCCAATGATCACTTTTAAAGCCCGAGGGTGCGTAACTTCCTCATATCACTTTCTCAATACCTATCACAGTTTCGAAGGCCCAGACATGCCAAGATAGCACCAAACCCTCCCAAATGATCCCTTTCTGGAAAGTAGACACCCCAAAAAATTTAAAAAGAGGCATGGCGAGTATTTTGCAGATCTCATTTTTTTCTCACAAGCTTTTGAAATATAAAAAAAATAGAAAAAATATGTTTTTGTTTTTTTTCTTCATTTTCCAAATACTTGTGGCAACAAATGAGATCTGAAAAATACTCACCATGCTTCTTATCAAATTCCTTAGGGTGTCTACTTTCCAAAAAGGGGTCATTTGGGGGGTTAGGTGCTATCCTGGCATTTCAGGGCCTCTGAAACTGTGATAGGTAGTCAGGAAGGGTAATGAGGAAATAAAGCCCTTTAAAAGCCCGAAGGTGCTTATATTTGGGGTCCTGTACTTGGCTAGACTGCAAAAACGTCTCTCACATGTGGTACCCCCATACTCGGGAGAAGTAGCAGAATGTATTTTGGGGAGTAATTCCACATATACCCATGGCATGTGTGGGCAATAAATCATTTAAGAGACAATTTTGTGTAAAAAAAATTTTTTTTGTCATTTTCCAAAAACCAGCAAATAGCTTGGGGTGTCTACTTTCCAAAATAGGGTCGTTTTGTGGGGTGGGGGTGTTTTATGCCCAGCATTAGAAGTTTATTTCACACATCACTCACTCTTCACCTGAGATCAAGCCTTTTCTGACACTTTTTGCTCACATGAAAAAAATCTGTATTTTTTGCTAAGAAATCAATTTAAACCCCCAAAAATTAGTTTTTAAAGCAGACACCCTAGTGAATTAAATGGTGGGTACTACAATTTTGTATGGCACATAGTACTCGCGCAGCAATTTTTCAAAATAATTTTTTTTAAAAAAATACACTTTTTTACTTTTAATGCACAAAAACACAATATATTGGCCAATTATTGGGTAAAATATAAAAGATGATGGTATGCCGAGTAAATAGATACCAAACATGACATGCTTTAAAACTGTGCATGCCCTGTGTTTTTATTATTTTTACACCGTACCTTTCATTTTTTTTTAATCGCTTTTAATGCTATCACAGGGAATGCAAATATCCCCTATAACTTTAATGGGCATTGTCATATATTCTTTTTTCAGAAATCTGGGGTCTATCAGACTCTACAGTAGATATCTCCCCTTACATTATCTAATCAAACCAAAATTGGTGTGATCAGATGCTTTCCCAATTTACAAATGGTGCTGTTTATATCCTGCGAAACTCAAGTGATGAAATGCTCGTAGCTTCTGATTTCTTAGGCTATAGAGATGATTAGCACCATTCTGGTCTCCAATCAGCTCCATGGTCAGCTGGCAGAAACACCGGCTGCATTCTCAGGTTCCCCCGATGGCGCGGGACTGCCCAAGAAGGCTGTGGAAGGCAGCAGGGGAGGGGGTCATCATCTCCCGCTGCTTGTAAAAGCAATCCTACAGCTAATTAGCCACAAGGATTGCTCTTATATGAAAGCCGATCGCCGTCTGAAAAAAGTGATACCAGGATGATGCCTGCAGCTGTAGGCATTATCCTGGTATAACCAATCAAAGTCCAGTGATGTACCAGTACACCGCTGGTCCTTGTTGGGTGTATATGCTATGTTCTTTCTTTTTGTATGCAGCCTGTGGACTGAATGAAAAAAGAGAAAAAATCTCTGCCAGAAATAGTGTGTGGTATGCCCACCATTAGAATATACCGCCCTGCATCCACCCACTTCTATTGGTGGGCACACATTAGGTCACACTTTGCCACAAGTGCCAGTTCCAAGATTGAACAAATGTCTAAATAGTGGCACGCTTGAATAAAAATTGTCCTTATATAAGTGGTACCCCATATGGAAAAAGGATGACACCAAGTCCCAAACTATCTTGTCACTACTCCCCATGTAGACTGGGCATCCGGGGGGCTCCACGTGACTATTTTTTCCCTCGTAAATTTGAAACTTATAAGTATAGCCTGTTGCCCTCTCACAGATCTTCTACATCTTGACCCCATATCTGGCACGCTTGCTGGGGAGAAATTGTTTGAATGCAATTCGGCCAGAAAAATTAATCAGGGACTCATCAACGCAGATTTTTTGCTGGGGAGAATAGACATCTGCAAATTTTTGGTTAAGGTGATTTGCGAGGGGCTGAATTTTGTGGAGCTGGTCAAATTCAGGGTTACCCCAAGGATACAGAGTGCATTGTCGTTGAAATGCATAAAACACATTAAACTCTCATATCTATGCCTGGCCATGGCAGCAGAGAACACGGCATATGATGAATCAGGTCTGTGGACCAATACAACTGCAATTCATTTTTTTTAGTAATGCCCATGTTGAGGGTTAGGCCCACAAAAAATTTTAAATTTGGAAACCGTAATGAGTTTCCATGCGACTGGTCTGGCAAGGTTTGAATTTGGGTTGGTTGCGATAAATTGTTGTGCATATAAATTGCTTTGATCCACAATCAACGCATACAGATATTCCGTGAAAAACAGCTCCAAAAATCAAGGGGAGTAGTTAAATTTGCTATTTTCACCTGAATTCCGGGTGAAGAATGGGGGAAGTACAGATGCTGCAGAATTTGTGGGCTGTCAATCAGGATTTGCAAGCACATCCAGAAGGATACTAGGAGCTCTATGGGCCTGTGTGCAAATTCTTGGTGGCTGCGGGACAATACTTGTGCTCGCCACCGCACCGGCTTGTACTGGATTTATGGGACTCGCCACGTCACCAAGTTATACTGCAGTGCTGGTATTATTATTATACAGGATTTATATGGCGCCAACAGTTTGCTCAGCGCTTTACAGTATAACGGGAGACAATACAGCAACAATACAGTTCAATACAAGAGAGTTAGGAGGGCCCTGATCCTGGAAGCTTACAATCTAAGAGATATGTGAAAGACCAAGATGTACTAGACCGCTGGTGTTCGCCAGTTCAACAAAAGGTAGCGCGGCACTAGTACTGGCACTCTGCTGCATATGAGAGTCCTCAAAATTTACTGACAAGTGCTAACAGAGATCAGGTCTGATTCTGCGAACACTGCGGTTTTGTTTGCAATGTATCAAGTGACAGTGACCTACTGACACTGCACTTGCTGGGGAGATGGGGGGGGGGTAAGCGTAGGGGCTAAATGCAGGTGCTGGCAGGTGCCGGGGCTGATCCTGCTAACGCTGCGTTTTTGGGGACACTATACTACTATGAAGGCTGGTATAGTGCTGATCTGACCAAAGATATTGATCCGTTCAGACACTATACTAGCAATGGAGGTTTATTGTGTATGAGCGTGTTCCTGGCAGTCAAGGGTTTAAAAGTGATGACTGGTGTACTGACGGGCAATCTGACGCCATCTGGGAGGGGCGTGAAAACCACGGGAGCACAAATCACATTAATATATATATATATATATATATATTAATTTTGCGCACCTGTGCCGCCCTGTAGCAGTATTTCTGCTATAGGGTGGTCAGGAAGCAGTTACAGAAGCGGTTTGTGTTACGGCGCTGCGTTACTTTAACTGACAATTGCGCGGTTATGCAACACTACACACAAATTAAATTTACGTCCTTTTATTCACACAAATTGAGCTTTTTTTCGGTGGTATGTGATCACTTGTGCATTTTGTATTTTTTGCGCTATAAAAAAAGCTGACAATTTTGAGGAAAAAAAACAATATTTTGGACTTTTTGCTTTAAAACATGTCCAGTAAAAAAAATGTAAAAATCAAATTTTGTCATAAATTTCAGCCAAAATGTATTCTGCAACATGTCTTTGCTAAAAAAAATCCCACCCAATACGTGTAAATTAATTGGTTTACCTGAAAGCTATAGCGTTTACAAATGATGGGAAAGATACTGGGATTTTTTTTTTATAATAATAATGGCGGCGATCAGCGACTTATGGTGGTGATCAGCGGACAGTGACACTGTACTAATGGCACTGGGGAGGAAGGGGTTAACATTTTTATTCAATCAAAGGGTTAGCTGTGTGAGGGGAGTGTTTTACTAGTCGGCGGGGGGGGGTGTACTTCATAGAAACACACTGACCCCGAGAGATAAACTCTGCTCTCAGGATCAATGTGTTGGGAACTGACAGGGAGCAGAGATGCATTGAAAACAATGCAGCTGTGCTCTGTGTCACTGTTTGCCGGCAATTGCCGGGACCTGGCGGGTAATGACCGGCTGGGACCCGGTGATTGACACCCGCAGCCGCGACCAGCGGTGTGGGTAGGGCGGGTGCGCGCCTCGCGCGTGCCCCCAACCTGTTTTGCAAAATCACGTTTTAAAATGTGATTTTGCGCAGGGGTGCTGCCCTGTGGCCGTTTTAATACAGTGGCTGGTCGGCAAGCAGTTAAACAACATCCAGGGAACATTTGTATAGAAATGTAAACATTATTTATTTTTTTAACTTATTTATCAAAGTCTCTAGACGCAAATAGAGTAGAGTGATTTTAAAGCCCAACCTGGGGCAGAAAAAATATCCCTTACAATAGATTAATAGCTTGCGTGTCCAGGGGAGAGGAGAAACAGTTTTACTTACCTGATCCTCTGCTCCCTTGGCAGACAGGTCTCCCTGGCAGGGGACTGTCCCTCGGGGCCTTCATGTCCAGAGTAGGCCTATGAACCCTGCTCTGGACTTGGTGATTCTAGGACCCTAAACTTCTAGAGCGTGGGGTTGCAGAAGCTGCAAGGACCAGTCTAGCTGCAGGGAGGACTGGAGGTTCAGGTAAATATATTTACTTGTTTTGTTCCCCTAGACCACACATGTCAAACACAAGGCACAGCAGGCCTTGTCATGTGGCCCTCACACCCAGTTTTGCAGCTGGAACATGACAGATCTCTATTTTGCCACCTTCTGCTCCTGCTTCCTGCTGTCACTTTTGTTTGTGCTTGGCCTTTTGTTTGTGCTTACAAGGGACAGCTTTGTTCTCAGTGGCTCCCGGAACTATCATCTGGACATCTCTTCACTCCCTTCACAGGTAAACCTGCATTTATGTTAATGCTGTTTGGCATCCACCTTAAACTGAATACAGACTGACACCTCTCAGTGTCTTTCAGGTAAACCTGCATTTATAAACATACAAGAGATTTAAATTATTGTGGAGCCTAGGGCTAAAGTGCTTATAATAAAATCTAATAAAATTAATTATGTAAATTGTGCTACCCACCAGCAAGTCACTGTGGGTATACAGCTGCCCTTAAAAAGTCAAAATAATGACCCATTTAATAATATTATAAACCTGCATTTATGTTACTGCTGTTTGGTATCCATCTTTAGCCTTGTTCACATTATTGTGTTGTTTATATTGTCTTTAAGCTTCTTACCAAAATTATGACTGATCTTAATCTTAACAACCCTGCCCTCTTGGTTCTATTGCAGTTTCATTGTGGTGTGAAAAGTTTTCTCTGCTAGCTGTGTGCCTTAATTTAACTTCTGATTGATTAATTGGCAAACTCAACACCCACCCACCACAGTATAAATCTAGATCACCTCTATGGGGGAGGCACATGCTGGGGCGCACATACCAGGGTGGTGCATGTTGGGGTTCTCCCAATAAATCGGGGTTCATTCATTAAGTGGCACTTCCACTCTTGCACTTCAGTGATTGCACGAAGCGAAAATCTACAGCAAGATACTTTGCACAACACCAGATTTCAGGTGACCTCGCTATCCCATTCAGCTCTCTTTCCTCTGTGTAACATACGCTCTTTACCTTTCCCTTTCAGAATTGTGTCCTCTCTCCTCAAACTCTCTTTCGTTCTTCTCCACCCCACAATTTGTATATATCACCCTTGCTTCCGTCCTCCCCTTATCACTGCACTCAGCATGTCATCCTAATTCTAATCTCACATGCTAATAAAGCCCCCAGGATGCTGAGGCATGTACCCTCATATAAATCACACTCATATTACCTCTCTCACCCTTGTGCTTCCTTAACCTCTGGAGACATATCGCCAAACCTTGGGCCTCCTTTATTTTTCACTGCAACCAACACACCCATCACCCTGTGCCATCTGGCAGCAGCTGCAATCTACTAAATATAGTCTCCATTCCTCTTCTTCCCAAACCAGTCCACCCTTCTCCTGTGCTCTCTGAAATGCTCACTGTCTGCAAAAAACTCACCTCTGTTCATGACCTCTTTTTCACTGACTCCTTTCAACTACTTGCTGTCACCAAAACCTGGCTTTATGAATCCGACACTGCTTCTCTTGCATCCCTCTCCTACGGTGGTCTTCTCTGGACTCACTCCCCCAGACCCAGTGGATGCAAGGGAGGAATCCTCCTATCCCCACAGAGCACCTTTCAGGTTCTTTACTCTCCTCCTTCTCATCATTCGAAGATCCCTGTGTATGTCTATTTTCTCCAATTTGTTTAAGAATTTCTGTCATTTACCGGCCTACCCTAAACTTTACTCCCTTGGTATTTGTGACTGTGCTTTCCATTGGCTCTCATCCTACCTTTCCCACCACACCTTCAGTGTCACTTCTCTGCCCAGTTACCCTACTTTCTTTCTTCTGAAATTCCCACAATCATTCTCGGCGACTTCAACATCCCTGTTAATACTAACACTCCTGCTTCTTCTAAACTTCCTAGTCTAAGCTCCTCATTTGACCTGAAGCAATGGGTACATGCTCCTACTCACTATGAAGGCAACACCCGTGGCCAGGGGTGGACTGACCATTTGGAAACTCAGGCACTGCCCGAGGGCCTGGGGTCAGTAGGGGGCCCCATGGGATGCCCCTGGTACCTTTTTCATAGGCTTTTTTGAGCTTGGGCAAGGACACAGGGGCCCCATGAACCCCTATTGCCCGGGAGCCCCATGAGCTGTCAGTCTGCCCCTGCCTGTGGCCTTGGATTTTCCTACCTATGCACCCCATCCAACCTCTTGAACAATCATTTTCCTCTCTCTGATCACCTCCTTATTAGTTTCACTCTCTTCCTTTCTTCCACCACCTCTCCCTCCAACCACCTAACAATTACCTGTAAAGATCTTTGCCACATTAACCCTTATCCTCTCCACTGTGCAACTGACCACCTCTATGACAATATCTCACCCCTGTCCTGCACCAATCTAGCCACTTCTGTCTACAATAGATCCCTGTCCAACGCCCTGGATGAGCTTGCCCCTTTCACTACATACAGAATCACACAGAATCAGGCACCCGACCCCACAACCCTGGAAAACAGACAATACCAGTCTCATAAAATGCAGCTGTGCTCTTGAGCATCTGTGGCGTAAGTCTCACAAAGACTTCAACCAATATAAAACTGTCCTCCAAAAACTGCCCCACCAATCTTAACTTACACCCCATCTCTTTGCTCCCCTTTTCCTCCAAACTCCTTGAACACCTGTCTATAACTAAATGAGTGGCCACCTCATCAAGAATAACCCTTTGATCCCCTTCAGTCTGGATTTCGCCCTCAACACTCCACAGAAACTGCTCTCCTAAAACTCACAAACGATTTACTAATAGTAAAAACCAATAGACACTATTCTGTACTCCTAATCTGGACATCTCAGCTGCCTTTGATACGGTTGACCAACCCCTCCTCCACAAAAAACTTTACTCCCTTGGTATCCGTGACTGTGCTTTTCATTAGTTCTCATCTTACCTAACCTACTGCACCTTCAGTGTCACTTACAATTCTACTCCCTCCTCTCCTCTTTCTTCCTCCATTGGGGTCCCCCAAGGTTCTGTTTTTGGACCTCTCCTATTCTCAATCTACACATCCTCCCTGGGACAGCTGATAGCTTTCAATATCATTTCAATATCTCTCAACCCCTCAGCTCACAACAACAGTCTCCTCATGTATTACTAACTTACTGACTGACATATCAGCCTGGATGTCACACTACGCTCTCAAACTCAATGTATCCAAAACTGAGCTCATATTATTTCCTCCCCCACATGCTCCTTCCCCTGACTCCTCTGTCAAGACTAATGGCACAACCATCAACCCGTCCCCACATGCCAGGATGCTAGGTGTAATCCTGGACTCTGAACTCTCCTTTTAGCCCCACATCCAATCACTTTCCAAATTTTGTCAGTACAAGCTCCGCAACATCTCTAAAATACGTCCCTTCCTAACCAATGACACCACAAAGCTCCTAGTTCACTCCCAGGTTATCTCATGCTTTGACTACTGCCACTCACCCAATTAACTAAATTAAACAGGTAACAGGTATTAAAACATCAGAAAATGATAAGTTTTCATATAAATACATGAAAAAGCAGGCATATATCAGGAATATGAAATCCTGGATTTACATATTTAAAATTTTGCAATAGGGCCTCCTCAAACTGCAGGGGTTAAAGGATAAGTTCACCTTTCATAACATGTTACATGTTATACCCATATTTAGGGTGTAACATGTTACGAATGGACCGACCTCCACTCCTCCCAGCTCTGCATTGACAGCTAGCAGGGAATCCTCCCCCCACCCGATGTCACAATTTTTCAAAATGCAGCCATGCAGGGCTCCGCCTGTCCATCCGTGTTACTCATTCACAGTACTCTATGAATGAGAGCACTACAAGTTCCGACAGCCTTTGTGGCTGTCAGCTTGTAGTTTTCAATGAATTGCTATGGCGCTGTGGTGTGCCGTAGTAGTTCATTAAATCTTCCTGTCAGTAAGTATCTGTGCTGCTGCTGGGTGTCCTCTTTCAGACCTCCCACCCGGCCACCGGTGTCATCCTCACGGGGTGTGGGGGGCTGCGGGTCGGGACTGGGGGACAGGAGCTGGTGATTGCCTGGATTGTTGGTGTATGGAAACTTCTGCTCTCTGCAGCTGGAGGTGGCAGTCACTTACTTGTTGACATGGTGACTTGGGCAGCTCCCACCCCATCGGTCCCGATCTGTGGCTCCTCGTACCCCGCCCACTGTGGGGATGGCATTGGTGGCACCTTGGGGTGGCATGGCTGAGGTCCGGACGGGATTGTCCAGTTCCGGACCACGGTCCACCATTTAGTGACCACTGGTATATACTGTATGTTAACCAGAATTGTCCTATCATACACTTTTTCTGTGATATGGTTCCAATCATGTCAATATGGTATTATATTGCATCTATTTTCTTTATGCAAGTCACTGACTAATATGAAGGAATTATTTTTAAAAAATGCTCATCTCTGGGAAAAAGTCAACCCTTAAATAATAACTCAATTTAGCCTTCCCTATTAACTTTAATGAAAGGCAAAAAATCCTGCATTAGCAAAGTGAGAGCTCCTAGTTTCAGTTATCATTATTGACACTGGGCATTGTCCCTTGCAATACAACAGACTCACAGCTCCAGTAAAAATTGACAGCTGAAGAAAGCCGGAATCTGACAGCTGGCTATGGAACAGTACAGACAATTGTTATGAAAGACTTTTGAGTTCTTGGAAAGACTTGCCCTTCTATAGTAAGATAACTTATAAATGAGTTTAAAGAAACCTGTATTAAGAAAAAATAAAAGCTACTTGCCTTGTTCTGAAAGAACTGAAGCCAAATACAGAGCATTTTCTGAAAGAGGTCAGCAACAGCATACTATGTAGGTATCCATTAAATTATTTAAGAAACAGATGCTGAACTATTTTAATTACTCTGCAAGGTTTACTTTTAATGCTTAAATAAAGACTTTCCAAAAACATGTAAATACTATTCAGTTCACCAAATACTATAACTGCTTTAAGATAAATATTGACAGCAAAACCAGAATATAAATCAGTGCAACAGTAGCAGAATCCATTTCCATGCAGAATTTATACCATGATGCTTTATGTTAGATGCTTCTTCCACCCCACAATGAATCTGTCCATTACATTAACACATAAATTAGATAATTCATTATTGGAAATCTCCCCTGCCTCCTAAGGGACTGGATGAAGAGGCTTCAGCCATAAATTTTACTTTCATTTCCTCACCAAGTATATGCCTCTTGTTACACTTTATGTACACATTACAAATCACAAAATTTGACCCACATGGTTATTTTGTGATGTTTAGCTTATGAAAAAATGGATAAAAATACAAGAATTATTATGTATTATTTTATTTTATTATCATTTATATTATGCTTTAACTTGCAGCATTTTACCAAATGCAGAAAGTGACAATATTGGTCCCTGCTACCAAAGGAGCTTACAATATTAAAATGGATCCTTCATCTTGTAGAAACACAATGTTTATGTATTTTTGTACAACAACTGCATCAGTATCAGTATTCAGTAGATATATATTCTTCAACCAGTAGATGACAGTGTTTATAATGGATTATTATGGATTCTATGGACTAGTAAGTATGTACTTTCCAAATATAACTTATAAACATTTATTTTTGTGGCCAGTTTCGATTTTTGACATATAGATGTAAGGCCATCTTTAAAATGGACCTATACTCAAAAGCGAAAGTACCACTCATCCTCCTCTCCGCCCCAGCTTTTTTGTTTTTATGGGGACTTTTGTTGACAGATAGCCACTCTCACATGGATGTCAATGATATTGCTCATCCTGCTCCCCACCCTGTCTGCAGCCTCCTGGGATGTCCCAGGAGGCTTCAGGACCGGTTTCCTTGCACTGCATGATTTTAAACATGTGTAGTGGGGAGCCGGCTGTGATTCCTTTGGAATTTACACAATGTATAGGGTGGAACATGGGTGAAGTTCCTCTTTAAGTACATATCACAGTCATATGGACACATGTACACACTTGAGCCAGTCAGGAATGGAGAGAAGCTGATTAAGCAACTAAAATGTGTTTGAGTTGTAGAAAAAAAAACATGCAAACTCCTAAAAGAGTGTACAAGCTCCATGTAGATATTGTCCCTGGTAGGAACTGAACTCAAGAGCCTAACACAAAGTGTTAAAGTGTACGTACATCCAAAACTATTTTTTCAGCTATGGATAGAGCAGAGAATGGTAAGTGTCCCTGTTGGTGTTTTCACTTCTATTTAGAGCTCAGATGGAGATATTCTCCCTTACTTCATGTCCTGTTGAAAACATTTTAGCAGACAGAAATGAGAATTCACTTCAACATCAACACAGACAGAAATTACCGAAACCCCCCCCCCCCCCATTTTTTTCTTGAGCCGGCCATTCATTGAACAGATTACTCCATCCACAAATATGAGATGGATGTAAAAGTCCACCCTGCTGAGCTATTGTATTATGACAGAACACACTGATCAGCACTGCAGTCGATTGATTGGCTGCATGTGCTGATCAAATGAAATTTTACTATCCGCCCCATTCGAGAGAAGCCATTTATAAGATTCCTTTCAATTGGGAATGGCCATCGATGAATCAAAACGAATCTGGTCGCTGCTGAACTGGTCCAATTTTAATCCACTTATGACCAGCTTTACCTCTGTCAGATTTTTATTTCTGTCTGTTTCCTTGTAACAAATTTTCCCTCACATTTGACTGCTAAGACCAGTTTCACTAGAAATCTCTCCAAGAAAGCCCTGAACAGTAGCAAAAACAAGACAGTAGTTCTACACCATCCCCGCTCTACCCAAAATTTTGTGACATACTCTTTAACTATTTAAAAATGTGGATGAACCACTGAGGTACAATATTAAACACTCATTTACAAAGAGAAAGTATACATACATCATATAATCTTGTCTTTCTTCACTATATGAAGGTGTTATTTTATTGAAGTTTATGAGGTTGCTCTTTATTTTCTGTTCATTTTCACGCTCTATCACAGTGGCTCTCCAATTTGCCTTTGGGGAGCATTGAATGAAAGATTTAGTGATTAGTTAATTTAGCTCAAATATCCCCATCTGAGACCAATTACTGGGCTGATACAGAAGACTGGTTCGTGGGCCAGTGCTCCTACAGAAGATCAACTCATTCATGGATTAACAAAGGGTTTGATTAGATTGTGATTTCTCAGGGAGACTCAAATGAACAACGAACAGAATTTTTTTTCTCTCCACGCTTACATTTCCCAATTAATCATTCATGTGCTGTCAACGAGAGATTTTCAAGAACATGCAGGTATGACAACCCAGCAACTACTTACCAAAATGCTCATTATAACATTCAAAACCATGTTTAATAGGTAATAAGTTGTGAATTGATCTGGAGCCCATTGTTGTAGAAAATCTACAGGTGCGTGTAAGGTTAGTTAATGAAGGATTGTTTCCTATTCATCACGTCAGCTATTACAGCTGTAATGTAAATTCACTTGTTAATGCTTAAGAATATACACGTAGAATCTTCTATAAGAGGAAGTTATACAAAGACAATGCTAATGCCAAGTAAGATTTCTGAACTCTGTAGATACCTCTTTAGGGATCCTGTTACAGGCAGTGAGTGTCTTTAAAGCCCTACTCCAGACACAGCCCTCCCAGATCACACATAACCCCACAGTTTCCCCTTCTTTACATTTTGCTGCTTTTTTTTTAATACCTTTTTCAAAGGTTTTTAGGATGGTCACAACACAACAGGGTCTTATTCCTCTTTTGCCTTTTTCTGCTGCTTTGGGTGGCCTTCCATAATGCTGATAGTAAGCACTGCTCTCTACATTAAAAGAGAAATTCAGAATAAAAAAAACAAACATACATACTCACCTAGGTGGATGCAGCATCGATCTGATGCTGCATCTGTCCCCCGCCACCTCTAAGAACAAGAACTGAGTGATCAAATGACTGCTGATCATTTAGTTCTCGGTCTTCAGTGGGCACAGAGCCCCTTCAGCACTCACTTGAGTGCTGAGCTATGGAGGGGGGGCAGGCAGCTAGCTGAGACTTTAAGTGAGCGGCTGAGTTGTGGTCTCTCCAGAGCCTGAACCAGCTCAGTGATGTTAGTCGGCAGCGGACTTTATCCCGCTGTAGACTGAATATAGGTGCACTCCTGTGACCCACCGGAGAAGTAGGGCCAAAAGAGCTTTGGGTCTACCTCTCCTTTAATATACTGTGAATGAAGAGGGCAATGATGATACAAACCCATGATACCCTGCATTATCAGTAATGTCCTTGAAAGACTGACGTAGTTATATAATGGAAAAGAAGTACTGCAAGGGACAGATCCAGATTGAAGAGAAGTATTGCAGCCATAGCTGTTATTTTATAACAGAGAGACCATATAACCTCTCCCAGAAAATGAATGCCGTAGTTGCATATTTTTTTGTGATTTGCAGAAGTTGTGCAACAACCAGTCAAATGTGGTTTACTTTGCTGTTAGCCATACTTCAGTGTTTCTGTGTCAGAAGTGTTAATGGTCCAAGTTATGAATATTTATCAGCTCATCTAGTCACTAAGGAGATGATCCTTCTGATTTCAACTGAGGAGGTGAGGGTTCTCTCTTCCCTGGGATTCTGCCCAGAGGGTTTGAATGTTGGAGGAGTCTTTCCTTCTGGGAGACTGCTATCAGATATTGGCCTACTAAAGCTTTTACCTACATAAGTGGTGATTAACTGACTGAGGAAGTACTCAGACTCTGGAGTTTACTCAGTTATCAAGCTTTAGAAAATGGTTACCAAACTACCACTAATACCTTGGTCCCTAAGGAGCTGGAAATCAGTAACTTTGCTATTAACCAGCATAGACCATTAGAACAGAAAGTTTATTGAAGAATCCCTTAAAAAATATCAGAATACTGTATTTTTGGTCCAAGTGTGATCGGGGTATCCTGATTGTTCCTCGTCCTTCCTCCTGTTTTCTGCATGTATGCAGAATTTCTACAAAGTCATTAGCGTCCAACATTATTTTTACTAACTTCCTAAAGAAGGAGCCAGCCCTGAGGTAGAAGTGCTTACAGACTAATACTGCATTGAGGCAACAAAATGTGGCTTATTAGGCCATCTGGAGGTAATTTGGTGCAACTTCAGAGTAAATAGCATTATGGTTCCATTATACATAAAGCTCTATTAGAAGGTTCAGAATGTCTACGTAGGGGCAGAGAGGAATACATAAACACAGTCACCTTACTTACATCCCCAAAGTAGCTGCAGGGTTACAATAGCTGTGATGTAACTACATACAACCTACCACTCATTTCTCCAAGTCTAGGAAAACGGAAAATAGGGAATAGCTGTTGATAAAAGTGGGGGGGACACAGGTGTACAGAATGCACATTTTATAAACAGGTGGAGCTTTAAACACTGTATGAGGTTGACATATTGTAAACTGCTCCACCCCCCTCCTATCAGCCAGTGACATCTCTCATCACATTGAGCATCCCTTGGGGAGGTGCAGGATTTGGGAGAAAAGTGTTACTAAACCCACAACAGTAAAATCATTCTGTATATGCAATAAAACTTGCTTGTTATACTCACTGTGGAACCTAAGGGGTTAATCCCCTGCAGTGTGAAAAAGGACATTTGTTCCTGATTGCTCTGTTCCTCCCCTTGTTTAAGCAACCACCTCTTATCTCCTGAAAAGACTGAATGGCAGGCATTTTGCACAGGCTCAGATTGGTGTGTATTGCTAGAGAGGTGTTTTCCTTGGGAGAGTGCATGTGATCAGCACAGGACCAATCAGCACTGGTCAGACAGAGGTCAGGGGTTCTGCATCCTCTTAAAGCAGAAAGAAAAGTCCTCCTACAAGCTTTAGCTAGTGCTTAGCTGAACACTGATAGAAGCCATAAGACTGCTCTAGCTGCTGGCGAGAAAAGGTATTTAGCAGTTTATATTTACTAAACTAATTGCACTTCCATGTTCTGTGTACTGTGGGAGACCAGATATAGTGAATGCAGGGTCCTGGGTTTAGTAACACTTTAAAGTAAGGAAAAACATTTTTTGTGTTCTTTTGGATAGAATAATGGAGGGTTTTAACCCCTGACAGGTTTGTTTTTGCCATCTATGTCACATTGGAAAGATTTTCTTCACTTTCTATCCAAAAACCAAAATAGGAAGTTGGAAGAAATCCTTTCAAAGTGCAGGAATCCCTGGTTGTCACCAGGGTCACCCAATCTAGTGTCCCCATTGGAATATTTCCCATCTCTTACTGTTCTAGGGACTACCCAAAATGTGGGATTTTTGTTTTTACTTTCACTTTCAATGATAAAAGTAATATTACAATAGAGATGGTGAATCTCTCTAATTGGGGCACAGATAGCAATAAAAATTTTAAAGGTGTTCTGATTGCACTCCATTCTGTCCAAAACAAATGACCTTAGTAATACTTTAAATAGCACAGTAAATAAACATAAAATGAGATTTTGGCGTTCTGAAAATAAAGTGCACTTACAACTTACATGCAGTTACCTGGAGGTATCTGCTCTATATTCAAAGGTCCTATTCACCATTTGAAAGACACAGGCTTGTTTTATATACTTAGTTATTAAAGTGAATGTAAAGGCTGAAGGTAAGGTAAAAAAACCTTCAGTGTGAAGCCCCCCCCCCCCAGTATTTACCTGAGCCTGATCTCAATTCAGCGCTGTGCACAAGAGCAGTGACTCTCTCAGATTTCTCTCTTCTAATTGGCTCAGACACAGAGTAGGAGCCATTGGCTCCTGCTGCTGTCAATCACAGCCATTAAGGAGGGAGCAGGGGATAGGGCCAAGCCCCATTCTGTGTATCTTATGGACACACAGAGCAGGGCTTGGGAGTGGGCACTTAGCAGGAGGGAGGAGCCAGGAGCACTGGCAGGGGACCCCAGAATAGGAGGATCGGGGTTGCTCTGTACAATGTTTCAGGTAAGTATAACATATTTATTTTTTTTATTAATTATACCTTTAATATGACTTTAAGCGATCCCAGAACAACTGATTGCAAGTAGCATAATACATTTGAAACCAAAACCCAAACATAGCATTATATGAAACTGTTTCTAGTCATTTGAATATACTGTAGTATAATAATTAGTAAACAAGCTGACAAACAGAGCATTACATTTTGTTATTTTCATATGTAGATACTGAATGCAATTGTACATAACAAATTACTCCCATGTTCACAACCCTTTTTACTAGTTCCCTATGCGCATTTAAACTATTCACAATTAATACCTACACATACATATATTTATATGTCATTAACCATTTACTATTAAGCCATTCAATTTTTCCTTTATTTCCTCTTTAACACTCTGCAATTTTCTTTCCTACTTTCTATTTTTCCCATGGGCCCACTATAGTTATTTAGTAAATTAAAGGAGCGCTCCAAGTGGCTTGGATAATAAAAGCAGCAGGAAGTGGCTATAGTTTTTAGATTGTATAAATCTCCATGTGCTAGTCTGCAGAATCTGAACTGCTTTTATCTCTCTCAAATATGTATGGCAAGCACAATCAAATTTTACACTTTTAAATTGAGCGCCTAAAAACATGTTTTTGCATGGTGGCATACAGGGGCGGACTGGCAACTCATGGGGCCCCCGGGCAATAGGGGAATATGGGGCCCCTGTGTCCTTGCCCAAACTCAAAAAGGCCTATGAAAAAGGTACCAGGGGCATCTCATGGGGCTCCCTACTGCAGTGCCTCGGGCAGTGCCTGAGTTTCCAAATGGTCAGTCCGCCCCTGGTGGCATATGATCTTCCTCCGAGTCTGATACCCCATACTGTGGGTATAGAATTATAACTTTTATTTTTTTTAATGGTTGAACTGGATGGAATTTTGCCTTTTTTCAGCCAGACTAACTATGTAACTATATAATTTTGCCTGGAAAAAGCAAATCAAGTCCTTACCACACCTTCATCTCTATAGAGTGTTTAATCTATAAGAAAACATGTTGAACAGCGAACAAATATTTTTGATGTGCTTATCTTAAATCAGATTAGTTATCTGGCCAAGTATTTTTTATGTTCACGTTTTTATCACCTCTGTTCTTCATCCTTGCTAGAGAACACGGCTTTGCTCAGTCACTGTGCAGATGAAAAGATTGCATCAATTTGAAAAGGAATTCCCTAGATCTTGGACAATTCAGGAGGCAAATTACAGCCATATGTACAGTATATTTGTGACAATGAAGGTTAATTTGCTTGGTGTATACAACAGCCCTGAGCTGCCATTTTTCCCCAGCTGGGGATTGGTTCACTTGTGCAAGAATTCCCTTGACTTTTGCTCTGCCTGTTGCAGGAGAATCTCTTAAACCAAGACGGTCATGACCTCTCACCTGCCTTCATTCACAGAGCATGCATTCAAGGGAATTAATTGCAAATAGTAATGTGAAAAAAAAAATCTTACAGTGCGTTGTAATTAACATTATTTATATCACCAGAGATCACACTGAATCATACAGTGTCATAGATGACAGGCTAGTGTCGTAGATGACAGTACTTCGCAGTACTCTGACTGCTGAAAATTGCTAGTTATGCTATTACTGTTCCAGGGGTCTCCTTCAGTGCTATAGGCAGTCTACTGAGAACAAAGGGGGAATCTTCTTGCACTGCTGCGATGCAAAATATTTGTTCTATGCCAACGTATGCATTATAATGGTGTGTGAAGTTTCCCGTCTTTGAAGCTTTGTGTTGAAGCTGAGATATGCCTGCAGCTTGAGCTCCTAGTAACATGTCCTACTGCAGTGCTGATTGGAAAGCGCTCATTTAGTACAGGAAAAACACCAACACAGGCTGCTGCAATGAAGGTTTGTGGCTCATATTCTGTTAGGATAACACAGTAGGGCTCATTTATCAATATTCCTGACATTTCGTATATGCACTTTTCTAAAGACATCAACTTTATTGGAAATTTAGGGGAACATGAATGTCACCTTTGGTAAAATGCAGCAAAAACAGGTGCTGATGTTTTGTAATTCAAATGCAACTCCCATTTGACCATTTAGTTAAATAAAACAATAAAAAGCATCATTCACTTAAAGTGTATTTCTACCCAAAATTTTATTTATTTATTTATATGGATAGAATAAAGAAAATGTACAACCCTTGACAGATTTGATTTGCTGGAAATAGACAAATAGTGGATCTCTTAATGCTATAGGTATTTTTAGTCAAGTCTGTAAGTGATACTAAGCCCATTTGTACATGCTTTGACACGGGTAGTAAAAAGTAACAGTAACATCGTGCTCCACATAAAACATATTTTGAAGGATTCTTAATATCTTTTTAAAGGATAAAAAATCTCCAAAAAAAATGTTGCACTGCTCAAATCAATAAAAAAACCAACCAAATATAAAAATACTGCCAAACATATAGCATGTGATAGCATGTAAGCAATGTGTAACGAATTGGCATCAATACTCCTGAAATATTGCATCACACATAAAACATATGTAGACAACGTTGGGAATTAAATTGACATCAATAATCCACCTTAAACTGAACTTTGGGGTGGAGCACGTATGCAACATTTAAGTTTGGTAGTATTTTTCTTGCATTTGGTTATTGTATTGATTTGAGCAGCGCAACACTTTTTTGAGATTTCATATTATTGGTGTGGGACCATGTTTGCTGCAGCTCCGAGGGTTTTTGTTTGTGTGTTTGATTTTATTTTGTTGATTATGAGGTTAAGTTTTGGTAATACACGGGGATTTTCATTTACATTAGTTTTTTAAAGGATAAGTTCACCTTTACAGAAACAAAATAAATGTGCATATTTTTGCAGAAAAAAATGCGTATTTATTATTCTTTTGTATAGGAGACTGGAAAGCATTGAACCTAAGATCAGTAAATCATGGGTGCAACCTGGACTATCAGCCTATAACTCTGTATGGGCTTTTTGTTTGAAATCCAGAGGACATGTCAGTGGACTAGGGGGGCACTCATCAGAGCCCATTCAAACTACAAGCCTGTCTGTCACGGTGGCAGGCGGTACTTGTAGTTTATTCATTCAAAGGAATCAGTGAATAATTGATGTGGCTGTGTGGGTGGAGCAACGAAGAAAAAGAAAAATCCCCGCCCATTGCCACAGGGTGGGATTGGGGGGGGGGGTGGAGGGGAGTGGGCATAAACTGGAGTGTGTATATTATATAGGGTGCGCTTGTTGGAGCCCAACCTCTGTAGCTGTAAGATAAAGGTGCCAGATGGATATCAGGGATGGATGGGAGCAGTAACACTGAGGCAGCTCTTCTTAGAGTGGAGGCAAGGCTCTAATGCAGTAACAAGAAAAAGAGAGGAAGCGCCTCTAAGTGCAGTATTGACAATTTATTCAGTAAACAATCTGACTACATTTCACAAGGTACAATACTTAAAAATAAATTTATCAAGAAGGGCTACTCTTTGGATATTGTAGAAGAAGCCCACACACTTTATACCAATGGCCCTACAGCATCAGAACATCCTACTGACAATATGCTATCACAGATTAGATTTGTCACTCAGTTCCATAGTCATCATAAGCAAATGGAATATACTATATGCAAACACTGGCTAATCTTGCACCAAGACCTTTACTTCAATTCACTTTTACCACAACAACCTAAGTTTTCATACAGGAAAGCTCCCAACATAAAAGAGAAAATAGCACCCAGAAAACATAGAACTAAGAGAAAGAACACAGTTCCTCTCACACTTTCCCCTATTGTTGGTATGTATCAGTGCAAAAAACCCTTATGTAAGACATGCCAGTTTATTCACCATGGACAAAAGGAGTTTACTGTTAAAGGGATATCATATGAGATTAAGGAATTTTACACATGCTCTTCTGAATACGTGGTCTATTGTGTAATTTGTCCTCGTGGTCTGAACTATGTGGGTAGAACCACACATACCCTTCGTAAACGTTTTGGTGAGCACCGTCGCCTCATAGAGGATGGAAAAGATCAGCATAGTGTACCCAGACATTTCCTTGAATGCCACGAAAAATCCACTGACGGTCTTAGTGTGTGGATCATTGAAGGAATACCACGGGACCTCCCTCTGGCAGAGCGTTTTTTGTGTCTCTGTCAGAGGTAAACTTTTTGGATCTATACCTTGGATGTGTTATCCCCTGGTGGCCTAAATGAAGAGCTTGAAATAAGCTCCATTTTATAGAGCCATTCGCTTCCTTCCAAATGGTGGTTATGAATATCAACACAATATCCTTATATAGCTGTTTGTACTTTTTCCAACTAATTTAAGTATATCCCTTCCTTATCCCTCTCTCACTTAACTACGATCCCTTTTAGTACATCACAAAGGGATAATAAGGTGATACATGAAATTCACATACTATTATAGCAAGCCCATTTATTAAAATGCATTTTTATTAAAATGCGTTTTTATTAAAATGCGTTTTTCAAACTTTGTTTTTATTTTGCTTTTATATTTATTTATATTAATTTTTTATTTATCGTAATAATCTAACTTTTGCACTACCTCATTGATTTATTCATTATTATTATTTATTTTCAACTCCATTATTCCATTCTATTTATTTTTAGATTTAATTGTCATTTTCTATTTCCCTTCTATCGAATATGCCATTTTTTAGATATATGTTATTATATGTATACATACACACTCGTATACTTTTTAACCCAAAAGCATTAGAGCTATTCTCTCGTGTGTTTTTATTTCTATTTTTATTTCTGTTTTTATATCTTTTTTATACTTGTATTAATTCCTGTATGATGCAGGAAAACATGTAGGTCCTTAGGACCCAGGAATTACTTGCCTCCCTCCCATTCCCTTCACACTATAAAAATGGCAAGGTTCTACTGGGGCTGGTGTCTGAAGAAGGAGCCTATTGAGCATGCTCCGAAATGCATTATCACCCCCTTCGCCTGCTACATCTGACTCTGCTCTCCAAGCTTCATTTTTGATGCACAGGCACATCCTGGACTCTACTTCCTGATCCTATAGGCATAGTTTGCTGCTGGATGGCTGGATGTCCCACCTGGATCCAATTACCACACGATGAGTCTTTTTAACCATTTATCTTGTAAGTGCAAATTTTCCATTGTCTACTGAATAAATTGTCAATACTGCACTTAGAGGCGCCTTCCTCTCCTTTTCCTATAAACTGGAATATGTTTCCTAAATGCAGATGGAACATGTTCCAAAGGTGAACTTATCTTTTAGGTGAACTTATCTTCTGTAACCCAGTCACATGATAATTTCCAAATTTCTGTGTAACTCAATGGGCAGTATGTGCATACTTTCTTTGCCTGTGGCTGAAAAAAAAGGGCTGATTGGAGCTCTGGCAATCACATGCCTGTTTGTTAAAAAAGAAAAAAAATCTAACTATAAATGACATTTGTTATAAAAAACACTATACGTGTATAGTTTGCTCAGTTTAACTATAGTTCATTCACATGAAAGATGAATTCTTTATTATCTTCTCAGCTGCCCCACGTGACACACCTGCAGTTTTATATGGTATCCCCATCTTACAGCCTGTGATTGACAGCTTCAACTCTGTTCCTGTGTGCTGTGTGAAGAGGGGGAAGGGGTGCCTCTTCCCTCCAATCAGCTCCCCTAGCTCTGCAGAGTGTAACTTCAGATCCCCCACCCCCTGCTTTACAGAGCTGAGAGATCCTGTGTAAATTCTGCACTTTGAATGGATGTAGAGAAGAGAATGTTGCAGATAAACAGGTACAATTCATGTAGGAGGATTTGATTAATCTCTGTGTATCGCCTGAGACCAGTCCACCTAAATTTTCTAGTGCATCTAACAACATCCAGACCAGCAATGCTGCTGTCCAAAGGTGTCTTAGTTGTTTCTCCAACCAGAGTGGAGACACCCTAAGCCAAGCCATAGATTAATCAATTCTCTTTACTTTCACCACAGGTGGAAGGAAGGAAATCTTCTCGATTCCCCCATCAACACAGCGCTATTGTACTCTGCTGGTGGGGGGTGGGGAGCCTTCCTGGCTGGGAAAACACAATGATTATTGCTAGTCACTGTAGCCATGGGCTGTAATCGCATACTAAAAATCGTACAGACTGGTTATACCGAAGTTGATCCATGGATTGACTTGAATACAATCAGCCTGCCCATAGATGAATCGAATCTCGACCGGTTCCTGCTGAACTGGCTGAGATTCGATCCATCTATAGACAGCTTAAGACACAAAGCGTGTTACTAGTCAGATCACCAGATGAAAATAAAGGGGCAAAAAAAAGTTTAAAAATAAAACTAACGCAACCACCACATATAAGGACTGAAAAGTTGCAATATATTTTGTTAAACTACATATTTCATAAAGCTCTTCTTTAACCACTTCCCGTCTGCTGCATGTACATAAACGGCCAGATGGAAGCAGTGCCTAAGCGGGTTGCCGTTTATAAGTGGCCCCCGCATTCACTGCCTGTGCCGATCACTGTACGGGACCTCTATGTGAGGTCCTGATTCATGTGAGCACTGATTGACCAATCACTGATCACATGAACAGTAGTAAACAAGATGTCACTTGCTGACATCATTACTTACTACTTGTGAAATCTGTCAATGATCACAGAGGTCACATGGTACAAGGCTATTCACAACAGCCTTGTACCATGTGACAAGCCGTGACCAATCACAGCTCTCACAGTATTCCTCAATGGCTGCAAGAATGCAGCCAGAGAGAAGGAGAAATGATTGATTTTACAGCCTTTATGGGTGTAAAAGCAATCAGCGTAAAAAAAGAAAAAAAAAATCTTCATCACCCCCACAAGTAGCATAGTGTCACTGTGGTGACACTGTACTGCTAGGGTGACAGTATGTAAAAAAAAAAAAAGACATAAATAATAATATAAAATTAAAATAAAAATGTAAAAAACATTTTGAAAAATTATAATTGTTGGTTATAAACTAATTTGGGTTATTTTTTTTTTACTAAAAAGATAGCTGCATACATTTTGGCCAAGATTTATGAAGAAAGATTATTTATTTGCAAAATAAAAACACTTTTTTTTTTTAAATGTTTGGACTTTTTAAATTATATAGCAAAAAAATCCCAGTGGTGAATAAATACGACCAAAATAAAGTTTTATCTGTCTCAAAAAAATGCTAAAAAATTAATATGGGTAGAGTGTTGCATGACAGCGACATTCAAAGTGTGATAGCACTGAAAGCTGATTGGCCTGAACAGGAAGGGGGTGAAAGTGTCCGGACTTGAAGTGGTTAAGGTAGGCTCAGAGAAAGATAAACAGAGAATGGATGTTTCATTTTTAAAAAAGATAATTTGTCTTGTTTATTGTTGCACAATAATTAAAGCATATTTCGTGGAACTCCAGCATACTGTATGTGTGCAGTAAATACAGAAAGTATGCTCTATTTACACATGTCCTTTAAATCATCCCAGTTTTAAGTGGTCATGTGAAGAAGAGGTCTTTGGTGACCCAATCTGTAGCTGTGTAGGGCATACAATCATGTTTTGATTTTTTTTGTCTAATCCAGCAGCAAATGCCATTGCCTGGAGCTACTAAACCTTGTAGCCTTGCCTTGACTTTCTTCCTGAACCTAAACATATGGTAGTAAATCAGCTCCACTGGGTCACTAACTCAAAACAATTATACAGATCAGAAAAGTCAGATTTCCCTATTCACAGACTAGCTGGGGGTCAGGAACCTCAATCAGCACGCAAGCAATGGCAGTCTCCTTTTTTTTGTAATGACAAGATACCTATCATTTGTTTGGTAAATGAATTGGGCAGTGGCATCTCAGACAATTTTACACATTGTATCAAACCTAAAAATAAATATTTTGGCAACTTATCAAGGATATGCAAACCAGTCCAAAACTGAATATATATATCCCCAGCAAATATTCAGCTTCAGAATTTTTGGCCTTCAATATATGTAATGCTGGCATCAAGGCCATTTGCGGCTGCCACTGGCAACAAGCCAGGCGTCACATCATTCAGGAAATTTCACAGGGAAATGATTATTAAACATGTATGATATGCACACTATATATGACAAGATGAATCAAATGAAGAAATACATGAATTATTGAGTAATGGAATCTGTCCTGACAAATGAAGAAAGGTGTGACAGAGCTGTTCATGTCAAAAATAATTAAACTTGCACCCTGACTACATTTTGAACAACTGTACATTATTATTTTTACTTACTATACATTTCATTTTGACAATATCATGTCACAATAGCATATTATATTAATTAAACTGCTCCAAAAAAAATGACAATGACGGCATCAGGAAAACAAAGGTAAAATTCTTTAATTCACCATACTAGCTAATTCTGTCTGCAAGAATTATACCTGGCTAAACATCTTAAAATCTGATTGTACAATCTCCTTTGGATTGGGTAAGTCTCCAACAGCTGGGTAGGTCCTACCTGCTTCTCGCCAATACTTATTTTTTTGAACAATGTGGGGAACTGATAGAGCCCCAGTCATGTTTTTAGAGCAGTCTGTGTAAAAAAAAAAACTATATAAAATGAATTTGAGTACAGTGTTGCATAGTAATTGTCAGTCAAACTATCACAGAATCAGAAATGAAAATGTACTGGTAATGAAGGGGTGATACAGGCTAGTACTGACGGCTAGTTCTTAAAGGATAAGTTCACCTTTTAGACAAAAATATTAAATGCACTTTTTTTGCAGGTAAAAAAATGTGCATTTATTATTTTTGTCTACAGGAGCCTGGAAAGCATTGCACCAGCGATCAGTAGATCATTGATACTATGCAGGTCTCCTGCAGAGCGGTCGGAATATCTGCTACCTGTACGGGATGTATGGCCAAGCAGATATTCTGACAGGAAGAGTCAATGAACTACCATGGCACTCCACAGCGCTGTGATAGTTCATTGAAAAATACAAGCTGACAGCCGCTAAGGTTGTCGGGTCTTGCAGTTCATTCATTCACAGAAATCCATGAATGAATGATGTGGCTGTATGGGCGGAGCCTCGCATGGCTGCACGGTTTTCAAATTTGACAGGTAGTACGGGAAGACTTTTTGTCAGAGGGAGGGGTGGCAGCGGCTGGGGCTATGGGAACATGTTACATGTTCCACCGTAAAAATGGGTGGAACATGTAATATGTTCCCAAAGGTGAACTTATCCTTTAAAGTGGTTGGTGGTTCTAAAGGCTCACGATTTTTTACTTTAATACATTCTTTGCATTACAGTGTTAAAAAAAAAACCCACAACAGTAAAATCAGTTTCTATATGCAGTAAAGCATGCTTGTTATACTCACTGGAACCTAAGGGGTTAATTCTCTGCATTGTGTAAAAAGTCTGTTTGATACTTTCTTCTCTGCCCCTCCTCTTGTTAAAAAGTCCACCTGATATAGACTGAATCAGTGGTCACATGCACATGCTCAGTTTGGTGTGTATTGCTAGAGAGTTTTTGTTTTTTGTTTTTTTGGGAGGGTGCATATAATCAGCACAGGGCCAATCAGCACTGTCCAGACAGAGGTCAGGGGTTCTACATCCTCCTACAGAAAACTCATCCTACAAGCATTAACCAGTGCTCTGCTGAAGTCACAAGACTGCTCGAACTGCTGATGAGAAAAGGTATTCAGCAGTTTATATTTACTAAAATAATTGCATTTCCATGCAGGCGGGGGACCAAGAAGAGGAGGATCAGGGCTGCTCTGTGCAAATCCATTACACAGAGCAGGTAAGTATAATATGCTTATTATTAAAAAAAAAATAAAACCTGAAGATTTACTATCACTTTAAAGTAAATATGCCAACAATTCAAATTTTAGGAACAGGACAGCTAATCATATTTGGATTGAATTAGGCATGAGGCCAATTTAACCCCTAGAATAATAGTGTGGATATTTACCAAGTCTGCTACAATGTAACTAATAAACTCTATGTTTTTCTCTCTGTGCAATATGCTGCCTTGATTGTAAAATACCATATTTAGATGATTTTAACACATGGCCAGATTGTTTTGTTACACCAATCAATTTCTGCAATATAAACTCATAAATCTGCATAAAGAAAACAAGATAGATTGCGGTGCTTTTTTTTTCACATATATATACATATACATACGTTTTTTTTTTTTACACATGACACGTACTAAAAATTTACCATTAGGAAACAGAATGCTTAAACCAATCTGGTCAATGGCTTTTTATATATGTCCCTGAACCTGTGACCTTTGACATCCCCACTTTACTGCACGGAGCATGCCTCGTGATTCATCTGTAAGTATGAGCCTCAGAAAGGTTATGGTACACAGCTCCGCTGGATGGAAAGAGGGATATCTTTAGCACCAAAATGTTTTGACAAGACACTCTTTCCACAAGTGATGTCATATTGCGTCATTTCAGACAGAAAAATAAATTGATGCTTCAATACGCACAGATGGTACAGTTTTTCATATACTCTGAGGCAGAAAAATGAGAAAACATTTTATGCAGACCTTCACCCTTTTCTGACACCTTCCATCGTATTACTTCCTCCCCCACCTTTTTCACCATCGTAAATACATATTTTTTGTTGTAAATATCTTTTATAATAAAGCCACCCCAGCATTTCAGATCTCTCGCCTAGATGAGACAAACATAACACAGCTGGCCGCAACCTCCTGGAATGCTCAAGTCACGCATTCCAGGAGCCTTCAGGGCAACCTACAACACACCTAGCATGCGCCCGCCGTGCTGCAACATCGAGGAGCCGGCTTCAATGACCGAAGAGAGAAAGCTGGCTCCTGATGATGAGAAAAATGCAGCAGGCTCTAATATTATGTTATTCCTGATATGTGCCATGCATTTACTTGTATGAAAAGTATCCTGTTATCTTTGTATTGTTTTCTTCTTGTGAAATCCCTGGTGTTCCTGTCAGTCCCTCAGTCCTGTCAGTGCTTTTCTATTAAAAACTGACCACAACACTGAGCACAGCATGGTCAGTTTTCTGGGAACCCAGCATGCTCTCCTTCAATGATCAGACTTCTGCTGACACCCCCTCCCGCACAGCCATTCACTGGGAAGGCCAGTGTGCTGCTGTTTCACATCCCCTAGCTGTCTGAACTCCTTATGCAGCTGAGAGCAGTATGTGATCACTTATAGAGAAGGAAAAAAGGTATTATATATATATTATTATACAGGATTTATATAGCGCCAACAGTGTTTGCTCAGCGCTTTACAATATAATGCGAGACAATACAACAACAATACAATTCAATACAAGAGGGTTAGATTGTAAGCTCCAAGGAGCAAGGCCCTCCTAAGAGGAAGGGGCTGGTGGTACAAAAGGTAATAACTGTGGGGGATGGACTGGTAGGAGGAGTAGAAGATTCCAGTATTAGCTAAGGGCAGGAAAGGCTTCCCTGAAGAGATAGGTTTTCAGAGATCGCCTAAAAGTGAGCAGAGTAGGCGATAGTCTGATAAATTGGGGTATAGAGTTCCAGAGGATGGGGGAAGCTCTGGAGAAGTCCTAGAGATGAGCATGGGAGGAGGAGATGAGGGAGCTAGAGAGCAGGAAGTCATGCGAGGAGCGGAGAGTACGGTTTGGGTGATATTTGGAGACAAGATTGGTGATGTAATTTGGGGCAGAGTTATAAATGGCTTTATATGTTATTGTTAATGTTTTGAATTTTATCCGTTGGGCAATGGGAAGCCAGTGGAGGGATTGGCAGAGAGGGATGGCAGATATGGAATGGTTAGTAAGGTGGATGAGTCTGGCAGCAGCATTCATGATAGACTGAAGAGGGGATAGCCTGCGACTAGGTAGGCCAATGAGAAGGGAGTTACAATAGTCAAGGCGAGAGATAACAATGGAGTGAATAAGTTGCTTAGTAGTATATATATATATATATATATATATATACAGTCATGGCCGAAATTGTTGGCACCCTTGATATTTTTCCTGAAAATCAAGTATTTCACACAAAAAAGGTATTGCATTAACACATGTTTTGCTATACACATGTTTATTCCCTTTGTATGTATTGGAACAAATATAAAACAGAGGCAGAAAAGCAAATATGACATAATGTCACACAAAACCCCAAAAATGGGCTGGACAAAAGTATTGGCACCCTTAACTTAATATTTGGTTGCACACCCTTTGGAAAACATAACTGAAATCAGTCGCTTCCTATAACCATCAATAAGCTTCTGACACCTCTCACCCGGAATTTTGGACCACTCTTCCTTTGCAAACAGCTCCAGGTCTCTCTTATTGGAAGGACACCTTTTCCCAACAGCAATTTTAAGATCTCTCCACAGGTGTTCAATGGGATTTAGATCTGGGCTCATTGCTGGCCACTTCAGAACTCTCCAGCGCTTCTTTGCCATCCATTTCTGAGTGCTTTTTGACGTATGTTTGGGGTCATTGTCCTGCTGGAAGACCCAGGATCTTGGACGCAAACCCAGCTTTCTGACACTGGGCCCTACAGTGCGACCCAAAATCCTTTGGTAATCCTCAGATTTCATGATGCCTTGCACACAGTCAAGGCACCCAGTGCCAGAGGCAGCAAAACAACCCCAAAACATCATTGAACCTCCACCATATTTTACCGTAGGTACTGTGTTTTGTTCTTTGTAGGCCTCATTCCGTTTTCGGTAAACAGTAGAATGATGTGCTTTACCGAAAAGCTCTATCTTGGTCTCATCTGTCCACAAGACGTTTTCCCAGAAGGCTTTTGGCTTACTCAAGTACATTTTGGCAAACTGTAGTCTTGCTTTTTTATGTCTCTGTGTCAGCAGTGGGGTCCTCCTGGGTCTCCTGCCATAGCGTTTCATTTCATTTAAATGTCGACGGATAGTTCGCGCTGACACTGATGCTCCCTGAGCCTGCAGGACAGCTTGAATGTCTTTGGAACATGTTTGGGGCTGCTTATCCACCATCCGGACTATTCTGCGTTGCAATCTTTCATCAATTTTCCTCATCCGTCCACGACCAGGGAGATTAGCTACAGTGCCATGGGTTGCAAACTTCTTGATAATGTTGCGCACTGTGGACAAAGGCAAATCTAGTTCTCTGGAGATGGACTTGTAACCTTGAGATTGTTGATATTTTGCCACAATTTTGGTTCTCAGGTCCTCAGACAGTTCTCGTCTCCTCTTTCTGTTGTCCATGCTTAGTGTGGCACAGACAGACACACAATGCAAAGGTTAAGTGAACGTCTCTCCTTTTTATCTGCTTTCAGGTGTGATTTCTATATTGCCCACACCTGTTACTTGCCCCAGGTGAGTTTACAGGAGCATCACATGCTTGTAACATTCTTATTTATCCGCAGTTGTGAAAGGGTGCCAATACTTTTGTCCAGCCCATTTTTGGAGGTTTGTGTGACATTATGTCGAATTTGCTTTCTTTCCTCCCTTTTTTTGTTTTGTCCCAATACACACAAAGGGAATAAACATGTGTATAGCAAAACATGTGTTAATGCAATACGTTTCGTGAGAAATACATGATTTCCTGGAGAAATATCAAGGGTGCCAACAATTTCGGCCATGACTGTATATATATATATACACAAATGTTTTACGTTTCATTTCTATTTTAAACTGAATGAGTTTTACAAGGTGAGGTTCACATATACTTTAAGAGGAACTTCAGTGCTCTTACTGTTGGCCTGCCTTCCCTCTTACTGGTGGTGCCATCTTTGATGGTCTGGCAAACACACAAATGTGCCAAATCCCTCCTCCCATCCTTTGGGATCTGGCAGAGCCCTGTGGAAGATCTATACATGCATGGATGCATGAACATAGTGCAACTAGGGAGGTAGGAAATTATGTTCAGTCTTTGGCACATGTGAACTGAACACATAGGGGTTGATTTACTAAAAACAAATAGGCTGTGCACTGCAAGTGCACTCCATGTCCACATGCAAGGAAAATAAAAAAAATTTAATTTTTGCTTACACATGATTGGATGAGAGAAATCAGCAGAACTTTGCCTCATTTCAGAGCTTCGCTTGCAGTGAACAGTATATTTACTTTTAGTAAATCAACCCCCAGATCATGTACCTCCCTAATTGTGTTGTGTTTGCGTGCAGGTGCACCCGCACATGCGCAGATATGCCAAAGGTCTCTGCTAGGTACCTAAGGCCAGGCAGAGCCCTTCAGCACATCTGCGCATGCATGGATCAGACACAGCATAGTTCTGGTCTACGAAAGGCAGATGTGCTGCCCCCCCCCCCAGCACAAAAACAATAAATGTAAATAACAAAAAAATATCCATTTTGGGAGAGGGAGGGGGCTGGAGCCAGATACTAACAATGATTTTTTTAGGGTGAATGAATGAATGTCATTAAAGTGAACTTTTCATTCTCCAAGAATGTACATATAGTAGTAACCTCATAGTCCACTCCCTTTCCTTTCTCAAAAGCACTCTTTTTTTGCCCTAAGCCTGCAGCGTAAACAAACTAAACATACTGTAGCTCTTACCAATATGCCGTTTCCAATGTTTTTTGTCAACCAGCATCATTTAAGCCCATCATTAGCTGCTCCTCCTTGCCTCAGACACCTTTCTACTATCCTGCAATGAACAGTGACATGACTGTTATAACAAGGACAAAAGTGTCTTTGGCATGCAGGTTGTAATTGACAGCCCAGCTTCACCTTCTCTATGCTGTGGGAGAGACAAGATGTCAGAACTCAATGAGAGAATACTTAGATCTCTGGGGACAAACTGGATTACAAAATATAGCTAATCAATTCATATTTGAAAGGCATTTCTCTAAATACTAGTTAATGAAGGGATCGCTTTAAAGACCTGTATACAAAACCTGCAAAAAGTACAGAGAAAGTGGATCTCAAACATGGGCTGTTCCTCCAAAAGAAGAATGATTGGAAACTATAGTTAGTCAACAGTAGTATGGTCTGCCAACACTGCAAAAATTCCCTATTTTGTTGGAAACAGATAATTAATACTTTCTGTTGGACAGTATGTTCCTTTGAAATACAGCAGACTCACTGTATGAAACACCAGATGAGAATAGAAGAAGGTCTAAAAAAGAGAACGAATGCAGCTATCACATGTAAGAAATGGTAAGCCGCAATGTACTAAATGTTTGCTTTTGGGTTTTTTATACTTTCACTTCAATCCATGCCTTCAATGAGCTTACAATCTAAAGTCCCCAACTCCAAGACATACATACACTTATTAGCGCCATTTAGATGGGAGCCAATTAGCCCACCAGCATGTCTTTAGAGTGTGGGAAAAAAATGGAAGAACACCCACGCAAACCCAGGAATTACATGCAATCTCCGTGCAGGTAGTAGTAGGAATTTGAACCAAAGACCTAGCTGCTGCAAGGCAGAAGCCCTCTACAAAATTGCTCTCCAAGTTTTAGCAGTGAAAGTTAAAACATGTCCAACCAAAGGACACTCTTTCTTTGTGTAACTGGCATTCATTCCTTGATGCTTTGCTAAGAGGACCAACTTTCTCAATGATCTAGCATGCATTCCAGACACTGTTTTCCTCAAAATGGTCCTACGCTATTAAAAGTAGACAATTCCAGAGTGAGAATTAAATCAATATGCGAGAGAGCCCACAGACAAAGAGATACCTCCATGTAAACAACAGGTGGGGAGTAAATCAACCCATCCTGAAATGTGTCATTGGGCGTCCTGTGATTCTCACCCAAGACGGGTAGCAGAAAGTGAGCAGTACTACAGTCCTTTGCTCCTTTACATCAAATAGTGAAGGACATGGCCTCCTTACAGGAAGATTTGTTAACAAGAAGGAAAACGTTCCTTGGCAATAACTATCACATTTAGCTGCCAGAAGCCCTTGTTATTCCCTCCAGGAGGTCCAAAAAAGCCTGATTATCATAAGTGATGCTCACAACTAAGAACATTGGTTTCTAATTTCTTGGCTTTTATGGCCACCCTAATGTCTGCTGCAGGTAGCTAACAAACATCTTCTCCCAGCAGGCAGTAACTACTTAAATTACCTTCCAGTAACAGGAATATCCTGCTTACTTAGCCTTCATCCACACAATGATTGAATTACTGTAGGAGCACAAATTGAATGGTCACCAAGCTTAGTAAATAAAGTGAAGCTGTGTTAACTTTAATCACCCAGTCAGATTTTTTTTTTATTTCACTTGCATATCATTGGTTATTTAATGTCAATGCAGTTTATTTACTAAGCTCGGTGATCATTTGTTTTGCTACGTGAACTCCAATAGGCATTAAACGTTCACTTAACTACGGACATACTGTATTTATAAAGCAGTGAATGAGGCATTCACTTCAGGCACATCTTGTTGGAGCATGGGTTTTAGTGAAGGCTCACACTATTGTGCTGCTGTAAAGCATACTATATGCATTGGTGAATGGAACCCCATAGTGCTCAGATAATGCACATGCTTTTCAGGACACCACAGTGAACAGTAGTCCAATGCCATGCATCGCAGTCCTAAAAGGGCTGTTCTTTTAAAGCCCAACCCCGGGCAAAAAAAAGTTTTCCCTTGCTGTGGGTCTATGCCCACACTGGAAGGGTTAACTGCTCATTTTTGTGTATCGGATTGAAGAAGGGATATATACTTACTTAATCCTCCAATGCTTCCTGCACAAGACCGGACCCTGGGGCTCCTGCCCCCCATGTTCCAGTGGTTGTGTGCGGTGGACTGTTCCTGATGTCATCATGCTTATAGACTAGCTCTGGACAAGAGGATTTCAGGAACATTCCACTGCTGGATTGTGATGGGAGCGCTATTTGCCACTGGATCAGGAGATTGGCTGAGTATAGGCTTTCTGATTGCCCCTGGACAAAACAAGCACTTAACCTGTGCAGTGCAGGAACTACCCTACTGCATGGGAAAACTCTTTTTTTTTGCCTGGAGTTGGGCTTTAATTACAGTAATTGATTTACCTGTAGTAAATGTTGGGTGAATGTGACATTCATTGCTTTTTATGTAGGTCCCTAAATGAAAATTGTGAAATTTGTTCACTTAAAAGTGTATGCCAAGCTAAACTTTTTCTTAGTTTTGGATAGAGTGCAGAAGGGTTCGAACCCCTGCCAGGTTTTTATTCCTGTTCTTTAACCCTTTCACAGCCTCTAATGTAACAGTTACATTGGCAACAGTGGCAACATTTACGCATTGCTATAGCAGCCAGGAATGTGTGTATATTTCTTAATCCAGTTGTTGGCTTTTTTTTGTGTACAGCTGCCCCTTTACTTCCATAAGGGTGGCAATGTGCCACCCTTGACCCTCTCTGCTGCCATGTATGCCCTGAATCCGCTGCCTCTCCAGGGCACCCATAATGCCCATGGCCAGTGTCAACAGGGAGAGCGGAGGACATGCGCTGAATGACGTCTGCATGAAAAGCTGTCATTCACAGGCTACAGCGGCTAGAGAAGAAGCTAATCAAATATTCAAACAAACTCCTGATCTCTCATTAAAAAGAACCATGCCACTTGCATCGTGCTATCACATAGGGAGCTTGTCATCCCTCTATATATTAGCAAAAAAAAGAAGTTTGAATATTTATTAAAATTCACTTACAAATTCATATATGAATCGTAAGTGTTAACATGCATGTTAAGTGCTCCAGCATATGCCAATGACATTTGTGCTACACGTATTAGTTATCATCATACAGGCAGGCATTAAGGCAGTAATTTTAGGACCATCATTTACGGTGCGGTGCAGATTAAATTCATTGACACAGTAGTTTTTCAGCGGTTCAGGTCAGGTTTACATCAGGTTCAGGACATGATTTGGTCAAGATTTTATCCTGTTCACATATATGCAGTTTAGAAATGGTTCCCATAGAAGTCAATAGACTGTAATCCGCACCTTTACCGGAAGGCACTGCTCAGAAATCATACATGACTCTTTCAAACACTGAATCCACACTGAATCCACACTGCCAATGCACCAGATATTTGTGAACAGGCACCATAGGAAGTAATGCTATTTCAGATGTCATGGGGATTGAATGTGGTTAAAACTGCATCCAATCCGCATATATGTGAACTGTCACTAAAGGTTTTTAAAGTGTTTCCTATAGACAATTTGTGGTACCATAGTTTGCTGTGGTTTAACAAGCATAATGCCTGACATGTTTGGCACCTATTTATTCAACACAACATAATTTTACCAAAAAAAACAGTCAATATATTTTGTTTCTCTGCAGTAGTACACACTACACAGTAATACACTTTAATGTATTTTATACTGTAAATGTGAGTCTGATAAACAGTTGTGTTAATCTCATGAGACATAAGAACTGCAAAAAAAAACCCCTCCAAAAGCAATGAAAGGGTCCTGTCTGATAGAAAATTAGGGAAAAATGTACCTAATTGAGTCCTGGATAGCTGTCAAAACCAGGCAGAAATATAAAATCCATCCCCAAATCTGAAAACAAAATCTAAGAAAATAAAGGGTTTTTCTCGATATGCACTTTAAATATCTCATCACGTTCAAGGGAAAAAAATAATTTTGCTTGCTTGGGCTGGATTATTGAAATAATATCAGTTTTCCATGTTTCAATTGAACATTTACTTTGCAAATTAAAAATGTTTCCCACATTTTTTGGATCTATTTGTTTTGCTTCTCTAACTTGCTGTTTTTTTCCCCTGCTTCCTTAATCTCTAACTATGCATATACAGATAGATACTGTAAAATGCATATAAACGAAGAAAACTAACTTTTTTCGGTACTATAATGTTTGCAACAAAACACTGTATTTCCTAAGTTACAAAGCATATGGTTTCACTGTCCAGACAGTTAAGGCATTTGCTGAAACCTACATCCTGAATTCCTCACTAATGACATTACAAGATTTTCCTAAGATACATTTTGATCTTCTCCACTCTGCAACAGTGTATAAAGAAATCAATGCTTTGTAGAGAATATACTGTATTTTGTACCCTGCTCCATGCAATAGCTACTTTACCCCCCACATACATATTATAGAAATGATTGCTTGGACAACGTAAAGAGGTTATGATCTGCTTTAAAATATGTCACTGATAATACTGTATATTTGACACAAAATAGAACTATAAACAGCAAGCTCAGCTGAATATTTCTGAAAGTTTAGAAATATGAAACACCAAGTCTGACTTCCCTCTGGAACTCACTTACCTAGTTTAACCACCTGCTGACCTCTCACAGTAACTATACTGCAAGTGGGCAGCAGGTGCAGGCACAGCAACATACATGTACATGTACGTTGCAGGCTTTATTCCAAGTTTGGGGTGCATGGGTATGCCCCCACAGCATGAGTTTGGCAACAGATTTCAGCCAACGATTTTGAGTGAAACCTGATGATCGTCTGTGTCCAATCACAGCACGGAGTTCTGTGTTTAAAAACACACAGAACTCTATGTACAGAGAACAGTGTTCTGTGTGTTTCTTCTCCCTGAAAACCAGGGAAAAAGGCACATATGTTAATAAAAGCAGCCCTCATCATACATTACACTGGTTAGGCACACAGGCAACCCCTTGAGAACCCCCAAATGTTAACCCCTTCCCAGCCAGTGTCATTAGTAAAATGTACAGTATTATCACCGATCACTATTAGTGTCACTAGTGACATCAATGTCAGTTAGTCAGTTAGTGACGCTCCCAGCCAGTGTCTGTTAGTGCCAGATTGCCTGCCACACTATCATAGTCACACTATAAGTTGGTGATTACCACCATTACTACGAAAAGCTTCTATAGCTGCATGAATTTCAGTATACCTAGTTCACAGACACTATAACTTTCACACAATATATACTTATTGGGATTTTTAGTTACCAAAGACATTTTGACCTAAATTTATGAAGAAATTCGATTGTTTTAATTGGATATGTTTTATAACAGAAAGTATAAAATGTTGTGTTTTTTCAAAATGTTTGGTTTTTTTCATTCATATAATTGAAAAAAAAACAGTGGTGATCTAATACTACCAAAAGAAAGCTCTATTTCTGTGAAAAAAAAAATATAAATTTCATTTGCATACAGTGTTGCATGACCGCACAGTTGCCAGTGCTGAATACCAAAACATACCCTAGTCATAAAGGGGGCAAACCTTCTAGAGGTCAAGTGGTTAAAGTACACCTGTTCCATGCCCTGAGGGTGCTTCATCACTGTGTCTTCGGATCACAGTACTCGTGGACAGCGTGGTGCTTACAGTTCAATATTTGGGCAACAAGCTGTCCAGGAGGAAGGACCACCTACCACTATGGCTGAAGGAGAAGAAGAATGACCCATGATGTAATCAGAACAGCCAGAAGATTGTAGGAAAAAGTAATGTATAAGCTTACCATGCCTTGCTCTGCACTGTGAAGATTGTGGAGGCAGGAGTGAAACATCTTGCGTGAATAAATAGGCTAGGAAACTCCAAATGGTTGAAGCATAATGACCACTTTATTGGTGTATAATATTATATTTTTTGCCTTTGCAGTTGCAACAGATATTCCAGAACACTGATATCATATAAGGACACAGACTACAATCCCCACTACCAACAGATGTAACACTATCAAAGCTCTGAAGAAGGGGTTTTCAAATCCTTTGAAACATGTTGGCTGAATCTTATGTTGTCCATCAATAAAGTAATCATTGTTCTTCAACCAGCTTGAGTTTCCAAGATTTTCTATTCACATACATCGCTCTTGACTTATCTCAGCAATCCTCACATACCTGAATGGATCAACTCTAAGGACCCTCCACATACAGAACAAAAATGTTCTCTATAAAAAAAGCTAAATAATTTTTGATTGAAAACCCACTTTAATGTTTCAATTAGGGTACACTTTAATACTGTAAGATATAAAAAGCACATAATGATCTCTAACACAAAAGTTAAAGCAAAGAGGAGGATTTAAAAAAAAAAATGATGTGCATAATGTACTCTATTTGGTGAACGTTGTAGGAAGGGTTGCAAAACCCCAGCAAATAATTTACTAAAATGAATCCATACAATCGCATTTTAAAAGATATAACTTGTTGCATAAAACTTTATTCCTTAGATTATACTCACTAGAAATGAGATTTCATGCCTGACAATGTGCTAGAGTACTACAAACGTTAGTTAATGCTTTATTTCACGGATGTCAAGCAAGTTAAAGCCCAACCTCAGACAATTTTGTTTCTACATTTTGAACATAGTAAGGAGAGGTAGCAACCTGCGAACTTTGAATTGCTGTCCATGCTCCCATCTTCATCTTTCTTCCCTTTTAATGGGTGCTAGATAGAACATGAACTGAAATAAATCTTTCCGACAAGAACACTAAAAGGGGGGTGGTTAGAGCCTATTTCAAGTTTTTCTTGTTGACGTGAGAGGGAATCTCTCCAATGGGGACACATACACCATTTAAAAAAGTGACAGATGTCCTTACCTTTCCCCACTATATCCAAAACAAAAATAAATATATATGGAGGTGGGCTATTCCTATAAATGATGTGCCTGCTGCTTAACATGCAACAGTGTATATGTGTAATCTAGCCACCAGCTTAGAATGCTCATCTGATTATCCATTTGGGTCTAGCACTTCGAGCAGATGAACAAGCTTGCCTTGGTACACATTACAAATCAACAACTGAATGTCACTACTCCAATCATGAACAATTCAATTAGCTCCAAACTTTATTATGGAGGGAGACATATGAGAACAGTTGACGAGTTTCCCACTACAAAGAGAATTTGGTAATAGCTTTGCCTTGGGATTCAGACTAAGGATTCTGCAGCTCCAGAACATGTTCGTGATGCCTTATACTGGCCATACACTAATAGAATTTCTTTTCATTTTAAAAATGTTTGTTCAATTTTCAAATCATTTGTGGGGTCAAATCAACTTTCATTTTCGTCCATAGTAAAAAATAGAGAACATTTGAAGGAACAGGATGGAAATTCTCTATCAAATTTCTAACAGTGTTTGGGAAATTGCATTAATTTCACAAGGGAATATTAAAAGCAAACAAACTATTGAAACACTTTCAAATGACATTCGTCAGGCCATTGAATGTACTGAAAATGTTGATACCAAATCTCTTCGTGTCTTAATTTTGGACTTGAACTGAATCTTCAAATGGAACTGAGACTTAAACTGAGTCTGTCATCACTGGAATATTGCATTCATTTTTCATTGACAGGCATCGTGCTCATGATTATCATTTTCAAACAATTTATCTAGGAGGGTAAGCAATAACAGACTGACCTGACTTACATAACCAGGGGTGGACTGACCATTTGGAAACTCAGACACTGCCCGAGGGCCCGGGGTCAGTAGGGGGCCCCATGAGATGCCCCTAGTATGTTTTTTATTGGCTTTTTTTAGTTTGGGCAAGGACACAGGGGCCCCATGATCCCCTATTGCCTGGGGGCCCCATGAGTTGTCAGTCCGCCCCTGCACATAATTATAACCTAAAATTCAGCATCTTCCTTAAAGTAAACACGTGTACATTAAAAATTAGAATGATATGAACAAACATACCCAAGGTGAAGCAGTTGATATTATGTGCTAACCTTGAACTGAGCTTCATGATTCCTGCTCTCTATCAGTCTTGTAAAATGAGGGACAACCTTAGCAATTACAGAGGCTCAGCAGGCAGGGCTGATTTCAAAAAGTCAAAATCTACACATTAACATTAAAGGGTATATAAAGCCCAAACATTTTTTATTTTGGATTGAAGGTGGAAAAGTAAGAAGTCTGTATTACTGTCTGTGAACCCCCCCCCCCCCCCCCCCGGGGAGATTTACTCTCTGTGTTGGTCCTGGTGACCATTGTTTCTGGTACAAAAAGTTATAGAAAGGTAAAAAAATTTCAGGTTATCACAGGAACAGAAGGTGACAAGAACTGTTCTCAAAGGTAAAGCTGTTCTTGGTACAGCTGTCTAAGGAAGTACATCTCCACACTTTGAAGAGATCTCCTCTTGATTCCTGCTGGGTCTTTGGAGCAGGAAATGAATGGCAATGTAGACAGGAAAAAACTGATATGGGTCTTAACTGTCACCTACTTTATTCAAGACTAAAAATAAAGTGTTGGCTTTACTTAGATTTACAGCAATACATTTTCTATTCAATTTAATGTAATATTTACCATAATAGTCATAATTTATAGCCATGTCACTGTTATTACAATGGTTAGTAGAGCAAATAGTTGCACCCGGGACAAATTGATAGTTATGTGAGATACTCAGTAGGGCACAGCAAAGAGAATGGAAATTATGGAAAGTGCTGTAACCCACAGCAATCAATAAGAAAGTTTAATTTTACACCTCCAGTTAGCTAAGATCTGATTGGTCACTATTGTGCTTTACTTATCATCACTGTTCGGTGCACCCTACACTCTGCGATGATGGGTCATCTGCAGCAGGCATGGCTTAAATACTCATTCAAAAGCACGAGAGGCAAATAAAAGCATGGAAAAACACAGGTAAACCTTAAAAATACACACAAAAAAGTATGAATGACCAGATCAATTTAGCTAAATGCTCATTCGCTATTCTTAATACTATACTCATCAGTTTTGCACCAATAACTTTGTCCCTTTATAGCCAGGAACACAACTTGAAAAAGATATCTACAATATCAATAAATGCTAAATAGCTATTTTAAAATTAGATACTGAGCAGAGCATTCAGCTTCTTCTTTAAAGACACGTACCATTTAGAATCATTTAAATGTAAGGCTACAGTGGGCACCAACCATTCTAAAAAAAATCCATTAGTTTTCACTCATCAGGAAAACAGAAAATCATCCACACTTGTTCCCTAACGTAAATGTTAAAGCGCACTAAACCTGGAAGGCTCTGCAATTTGGCAAATAACACATTTTAAGGAAGGACGACATTCAATTTTACAGCTCGTTGGCCAGACTGTTGGCATTCCAATGTAGTTAAAAATCAGATATCATAATCTGAAACTTTGTAGTCATCAACTTTTGGTTAAAAAAATTGAAAGCTTATTAGGGAAAGAGGTCATTCTCATGGCTCCAAAGCCATTTTTTTTTTAAAAATGGGATTTTGTTAAACAAGTTTATAAGGAGCTATATTAAACTGATTGATTATCCTTAGAGAGAAGAGGAGAAACAAAAGACATGTTACTACTTTTGTAACTGTTACAACCGAGGCCAGTCCATTATCTTAAATGATCTATCTGTAAAATTAGAAAAAAAAAAAGATAAAAAAGTAGATTTTTCTTTTAATGAATATTTAATTGATGAAGGGTTACACAGCAAGTGAATTATATGAGCCATCTCTGTTTCAATAGTTCATTTGCGACAGAAAAGGGAATTGAAGCTACCCAGGCAAGTCAATCTGTAAAACAAATGAATTTGTCTAGACCTTAATGGGGTACATTTTGCTTAAAGGATTAAAACATGAGCGTTAGCCATTGTGACAGATGGCATAACGTCACGTGCCTCCTGCAACTGTATGAAATGCTATTGAATTTTTAGTATGGCCCATACCGATGCATTATTTATCAGCTGATACAATATTCAGTTTGAAGACTGATCCATTGGTTTCATTTTAAAAGTAAAACTGATTCATGGGTAGGGCCTGTAGTGGAAGGATTCCTATCATACCACTGGAAAAAAAAAACAAATCACAGGGAGGAATGCCACGTTATAGTATGTCTTGTGATGCTGGTAGCTAAGTGGCATCAAACAAGCTGGAAACATAATAATAAACCCAAACAGTTATAAAAACAAACCTCAAGCCCACATTGCATAAAAAAGACTGTTTGTATGTTAATGAAGCTCATTTTTCCTGTTCCAATCTACCAAGTCGCCTTTGTGTTTATACTGTGTAGCATCATTAAAATAACATCTGTCTAAATATGCTGTGATCGAACTAGCATCTGCCAGAGCATCATATAAAAGGAATATATATATTAAAGAAATAACACAAAAACAAGGACTGTTTTTAAGGACAGCTGTTAGGATGTGCTGCATCATCCTCCTTAAATTCTTTTTTTTTTTCCATAGAATGTGAAGAGAACAAGTGCATCACTTCCTAATCAGTACTCAAGGGATCACTGAGGTCAAAAGTCTGCATGATGGTTTTATTAAGGCATTTAAGTCCTGAAGACACCATCTGGGACTGTCTGGATGTCTGTGTACAGGTTAAATAACCACCTAAGAAGGAGTGTATCTGAGCTAAACAAATCTGGGAACCCTAATTAGACTTTTTTCTAATGACAGGACAATAGCCACAAGTGAGTCTGCAGTCTCTTCAGTAAAATCTGTGCTTCCAAGAACTGCTCTAATCCTCCAAACCCAGAGAGCAGAGGGATGTGGAGAGAAAGAAAGGCAGAGGGTGACTACAGGGGGAATACTACCAAAGCTAAGGATGGGTGCAGGAATCAGAATTATTTCAACTCAGGACCTAAGTGCAGGGACAATCGATACCTGCAAATGCACCGGAAAATATGTCTCTTAAAAGCAAAATAATTTGCTGAGTCCAAGTGCTTATTAAAGCTGTTCCGGATACCTTTTGACTTTTTGTTCCAATCTATAATCTAATGACAGCGATGTTGGCTTTACTGATTGCACACTTGTTTCCTTAGTAGATAAATCTATATGCTGCACACTGGCCAAATAAACAAAATGCATCTCCCTGTAGCTATACAATCTCTCTCGGTTAATAGTGCCTTTTTTTTTTCCCCGTAGATTGATACAGATGTTCTAAATCAGAACTGTTCATGGGAGCAGAGGTTGACACGGAGGAAATATGGAACAGCCTTTGTACTGAGGGAGAAAGGGATTTATTTTATGGATGCGGTCACTCCCATTGTGATATTTATATTAATTTGGGAGATCAGATCAGTGCCTGTTCACACAATTTAAAGCCCCAAAGGCTTCATTATCTTTCAGGCAAAGAAAACGAACTACACAGTCTAGTAAGCACTAATCTCATCCATTCCTTTCATCCATAGACCTACTCCTACAAGGCATGATGAATTGTCTGCATTTAACAAGACCTTTCCCCCCTAACAAGAGAAGTTAGGGAGCTATTCGATTCACAGAACAGATGCCAGCCACAAGAGCAGATAGATCTTCAGCAGAGGTGCAGAGCTCAGGAGCAGGCAGAGATGCAGAGATACACAGCAGGCAAGGAAACAGAGCCCCGCATCAGCTGCAGGTCAGGGATGCATCTAATATACAGACAACTAGGCACTTGATTAAGGCACCACTAGTCGGTTGGGGCATACAACTGTTACTAGGTGCATTGTGCTATTTTATTTAAATTTTTTGTGTCCCTTTACCTTTATTAACCAGTCCTGCAAAAACTGTGACAAAGAAGAAAAGCTGCACAGTGAGGGATGTGTGGGCTGCTAATTAGAATGCATTTAATCACAATGCCTAGGGCAGCATAAAATCAAAATATGATATAAAGTTCAAAAGAAAAATGGAGCAAGTGCAAATTGAAGAGAAGAGCTGAGTTAGGCTATAGTAAAGAAGCCCACTGGCAGTAGTGCAGCTCACAGCTGAAGGCTAGGGTGTAGAGCTTAGGTACAGGCTGGAGATTAAAGGCCAAGTGTGGGCTGCAATTAATAGAACAGACAGACTCTAAGTTGTACTGCCTGGGGTGCAAAGACTATGTATTGTCTGTTGTGCATAGACCAAGTACGGGGGGGGTATATAAGTCAGGTACAGTCTGGGGTGCATAGCTATGGTACAGGCTAGGGTGCATAACCCAGGCACAGGGGAGGGTGTACAGCTCAGGTTGGGATGTACAGCCCAGGTGCAGGTGCAGGGAAAGGTGCATAACCCAGGTATAGATTGGGGTTTATAGCCCAGGTACACAGTTGAGTGAATATCTCAGGTATAGAGTCTGAAAAAGCTCAGGTACATGGCGAGATGTATATACAAGGTACATTCTAAGGTAAATAAACTAAGTACATGCTGGGGTGTATAGACCAGGTGCAGGATGGGGTACACAGACTACGTACAGTCTGGGAAGTATGGGCCAGGTACAGGTTGGGAGGTATACCCCAGGTACAGGCTGGGGGCACAGACTAGGTACAGGCTGGGATGTATAAAACAGGTACATACTGGGGGCATAGACTAGGTACAGGCTGGGATGTATAACCCAGGTACAGGCTGGGGGCATAGACTAGGTACAGGCTGTGATGTACAACCGAGGTACAGGCTGGGGGCATAGATTAGGCACAGGTTGAGATGGATAACCCAAATACAGGCTAGAATGCATAGCTCAGGTACAGGCTAGGTGGTGTATTACAGGTATAGGCTATGATGTATAATATGAATAAAGAATAGGGTGGATAGTCCTGGGGCAGGTTGGGATGTATACCTCAGGTACAGGCTGGGGGGCATCAGCTACGTATGGGCTGTAATGTGTAAGCCAGGTACAGGCTGGGGGCATAGATTAGGTACAGGCTGTGATGTGCAACCCAGGTACAGGTTGTGTTGTATAACCCAGGTACGGACTGTGATGTACAACCCAGGTACAGGCTGGGGGCATAGATTAGGCACAGGTTGAGATGGATAACCCAAATACAGGCTAGAATGCATAACTCAGGTACAGGCTAGGTGGTGTATTACAGGTATAGGCTATGATGTATAATATGAATAAAGAAATGGGTGGATAGTCCTGGGACAGGTTAGGATGTATACCTCAGGTACAGGCTGGGGGGCATCAGCTACGTATGGGCTGTAATGTGTAAGCCAGGTACAGGCTGGGGGCATAGATTAGGTACAGGCTGCGATGTGCAACCCAGGTACAGGTTGTGTTGTATAACCCAGGTACGGACTGTGATGTACAACCCAGGTACAGGCTGGGGGCACAAACTAGGTACAGGCTGTGATGTATAACTCAGGTACAGGCTGGGGGTACAAACTAGGTACAGACTAGGATGTACAACCCAGGTACAGGCTGGGGGCATAGACTAGGTGCAGGCTGGAATATACAAACCAGGTATAGGCAGGGGGCACAAACTAGGTACAGGCTGTGATGCACAACCCAGGTAAAGGCTGTGGGCACAAACTAGGTACAGGCTGTGATGTATAACTAAGGTACAGGCTGGGGGCATAGACCAGGTACAGGCTAGGATATACAAACCAGGTACAGGCAGGGGGCACAAACCAAGTACAGGCTGGGATATACAAACCAGGTACAGGCAGGAGGCACAAACTAGGTACAGGCTGTGATGCACAAACCAGGTACAGGCTGTGGGCACAAACTAGGTACAGGCTATGATGCACAACCCAGGTACAGGCTGTGGGCACAAACTAGGTACAGGCTGTGATGTACAACCCAGGTACAGGCTGGGGGCATAGACTAGGTACAGGCTGGGATAAACAAACCAGGTACAGGCAGGGGGCACAAACTAGGTACAGGCTGAGATATACAAACCAGGTACAGGCTGGGGGCACAGACTAGGTCCAGTGTGGGATGTACAACCCAGGTACAGGCTGGGGGCAGAGATTAGGTACAGGCTGGAATGTACAACTCAGGTACAGGCTGGGGGCAGAGACTAGGTACAGGCTGAGATGTACACCCCAGGTACTGGCTGGGGGCAGAGACTAGGTCCAGTGTGGGATTTACAACCCAGGTACAGGCTGGGGGCATAGACTAGGTACAGGCTGGGATGTATAACCCAGGTACAGGCTGGGGGCACAGACTAGGTACAGGCTGGAATGTACAACCCAAGTACAGGCTGGGGGCACAGACTAGGTCCAGTGTGGGATGTACAACCCAGGTACAGGCTGGGGGCAGAGACTAGGTCCAGTGTGGAATGTACAACCCAGGTACAGGCTGGAGGCAGAGACTAGGTCCAGGCTGGGATGTGCAACCCAGGGACAGATTGGGGCAGAGACTAGGTCCAGTGTGGGATGTACAACCCAGGTACAGGCTGGGGACAGAGACTAGGTCCAGTGTGGAATGCACAACCCAGATACAGGCTGGGGGCACAGACTAGGTACAGGCTGGGATGCACAACCCAGGTACAGGCTGGGGGCACAGACTAGGTACAGGCTGGGATGCACAACCCAGGTACAGGCTGGGGGGCACAGACTAGGTACAGGCTGGGATGTACAACTCAGGTACAGGCTGGGGGCACAGACTAGGTACAGGCTGGGATGTACAACCCAGGTACAGGCTGGGGGCACAGACTAGGTACAGGCTGGGATGTACAACCCAGGTACAGGCTGGGGGCACAGACCAGGTACAGGCTGGGATGTACAACCCAGGTACAGGCTGGGGGCACAGACCAGGTACAGGCTGGGATGTACAACCCAGGTACAGGCTGGGGGCACAGACCAGGTACAGGCTGGGATGTACAACCCAGGTACAGGCTGGGGGCACAGACCAGGTACAGGCTGGGATGTACAACCCAGGTACAGGCTGGGGGCACAGACTAGGCACAGGCTGGGATGTACAACCCAGGTACAGGCTGGGGGCACAGACTAGGCACAGGCTGGGATGTACAACCCAGGTACAGGCTGGGGACACAGACTAGGCACAGGCTGGGATGTACAACCCAGGTACAGGCTGGGGGCACAGACTAGGTACAGGCTGGGATGTACAACCCAGGTACAGGCAGGGGGCACAAACTAGGTACAGGTTGTGATGCACAACCCAGGTAAAGGCTGTGGGCACAAACTAGGTACAGGCTGTGATGTATAACTCAGGTACAGGCTGGGGCCACAGACTATGTACAGGCTGGGATGTACAACCCAGGTACAGGCTGGGGGCACAGACTAGGTCCAGGCTGGGATGTACAACCCAGGTACAGGCTGGGGGCAGAGACTAGGTACAGAGTTGAGCACAGAGGAAGTTCTGTGCACAGGGTCAGGATAAGATATTGGAGTGTGGATCTGAGGCTGTAAAACAAATCCCTCTTCTGCTCATACACTTACTATTAAGAGAAAAAAAAACCTTCCATCATTTAGCTCTTTATGACCTAACTGCACCAATTTCAACAATTGCAAAAATTCCATTTAAACTTGAAATGATCCATTATCACCAATGCAACTTTTAAACAGAGAGGTGTATTCGTAAAGCCCCTGTCAGGGGATAAAGTTGCAGGAACAGTTGCGGGTCTGGAGGGAAAGCAATGCAGAAGTGGTCCTCAGCCTTCCCAGCCTAATTTCCAAGGCTTGCTGCATCTCCCATCATCACCGCCATGTAGACCGGGAGAGGAGAGGGATGGGGAGCGGTGCCTGCGGATCACCGCTGATCGGGATTACAATTAAGCCCTTTCCCTGTCATCTCATTAAGACCACTTGCAAAGCAGATGATGTGTGCAGATGGCAGGAGCGGTAATCCACTTGGCGATCCGGCTTCTCTCCCCGTGTTCAGAGCGGATCACGTCATCCATCGCCCGGTATCCCCGGTGCACAACTCCGGAGCTGTCACTCCATCTAGACAACTTGCTTCCCATGACAATGAAAAGTGCCGGACACATCATCATCATCACTTACCTTCCACTAGCAGAGGGACCCAAAAGCTGAGGCTGATCAGGAGGCGTGTGACCTCCTTAAGGATCATGGTTTGGGGGTCACTAAAAAAAAAGGTGGTGCAAAGGATGTCCCCAAAAAAGACACACTCCAGTCCCGGGAAGAGGTCCCAATGGTCCTTAGTATTCCTAGGCAGCAGCGATCGGCAGTATCCGGGCTGGAGGAGCCGGCAGATGGGTCCTGGAATGAGAGGCGGCTGAGAGGATGACAGCTGTCAGCCGGCCGGGCGGAGAGTGCTGTGTATACAAACACGGGGAGTCCCGGCTCCGCCGCCTGCCTTCCCTCTGCTCAGACAAGGAGCTCCTTCTGCTGGAAGAAAGAATGAAAAGGAGCAGGAGAGAGATCGCACATAGACACTGAGAATGGGAAGAAGGGAATGGATCGCACCGCCCAGACACCTGCTCCTCCTGCTGACTTAGTTCATCCTTCTCACTTGGGCTTTGCTACACAGCTCTGCTCTTAAAGGCTCTGTAACCCCAATGATTGTGTTAGTATTGGAGGACTGCTGTGGAGGCAGGTACTACTGAGCATCCTTCCTTCCTGGGCTGACCTGCTGGGGAAGGAGTCTCCAGGATGGATGAGATGTGCAGCAGGAGGAAGGAGCAACTCATTCCCCTATTTACAGCTTTAGTTTACAATACAGGGGCTTATTTACTAAAACTGGAGAGTGCAAAATGTGGTGCAGCTCTGCAGAGAAACTAATCAGCTTCCAGGTTTTATTCCCAAAGCTTAAAGTGTTACTAAACCCAGGACCCTGCATTCACTATATCTGGGGGTCCCACAGTACACAGAACATGGAAATGCTATTATTTTAGTAAATATAAACTGCTAAATACCTCTTTCTTCCCACTTCCTATTTTGTTTTTTGGATAGAAAGTGAAGGAAAATCTTTCCAATGTGACACAGATGGCAAAAACGAACCTATCGGGGATTACAACCCTCCATTATTCTATCCAAAAGAACACAAAAATGGTTTTCCTTACTTTAAAATGTTACTAAACCCAGGACCCTGCATTCACTATATCTGCTCTCCCACAGTACACAGAACATGGAAGTGCAATTATTTTAGTAAATATAAACTGCTAAATACCTTTTCTCATCAGTGGTTAGAGCAGTCTTGTGACTTCTATCAGTGTTCAGCTGAGCACTGGTTAAAGCTTGTAGGAGTTTTCTTTCTGCTCTAGGGGGATGTAAAACCCCTGACCTCTGCCTGGACAGTGCTGATTGGCCCTGTGTTGATCACATGCACTCTCCCGCCCTAAAAAAAACCTCTCTAGCAATACACACTAAACTGAGCATGTGCAGAATGGCTACAGTTCAGTCTGTCTTATCGGGAGGTAAGACATGGACTTTTGAACAAGAGGAGGAGCAGAGAATTAAGGATCAAATGGCCTTTTTACAATGCAGAAGATTAACCCCTTAGGTTCCACAGTGAGTATAACAAGCATGCTTTACTGCACATACAGACTGATTTTACTGTTGTATAACAAGCATGCTTTACTGCATATACAGACTGATTTTACTGTTGTATAACAAGCATGCTTTACTGCATATACAGACTGATTTTACTGTTGTATAACAAGCATGCTTTACTGCATATACAGACTGATTTTACTGTTGTGTTTTTTTTTTAACACTGTAATGCAAAGAATGTATTAAAGTAAAAAATCGTGAGCCTTTAGAACCACCAACCACTTTAAAGGATAAGTTCACCTTTGGGAACATGTTACATGTTCCATCCATTTTTACGGTGGAACATGTAACATGTTCCCATAGCCACAGCCGCCGCCACCCCTCCCTCTGACAAAAAGTCTTCCCGTACTACCTGTCAAATTTGAAAACCGTGCAGCCATATGAGCCTCATTCATTCTGTGAATGAATGAACTGCAAGACCCGACAACCTTAGCGGCTGTGGGCTTGTAGTTTTCAATGAACTATCACAGCGCTGTGGAGTGCCATGGTAGTTCATTGAATCTTCCTGTCAGAATGTCTGCTTGGCCATACATCCCATACAGGTAGCAGATATTCCGACAGCTCTGCAGGAGACCTGCATAGTATCAGTGATCTACTGATCGCTGGCTCCTGTAGACAAAAATAATAAATACACATTTTTTTACCTGCAAAAAAAGTGCATGTATTATTTTTGTCTAAAAGGTGAACTTATCCTTTAAGAACTAGCCTTCAGTACTAGCGTGTATCACCCCTTCATTACCAGTACATTTTAATTTCTGATTCTGTGATAGTTTGACTGACAATTACCATGCAACACTGTAAGTTAGAAGCTAATTGGCTATCACGCACAGCTACACCAAATTCTGAGATCAGATTCAGTTTTAGTATCTACCCTACTGTGTCTAGTTCTGGAGACCTCGCCTACAAAAAGGTATTGATAAGATGGAGTTTGCATGTGCCCTGAGCAGGGGTGCACTGAGAACTCATGGGGCCCCCGGGCAATAGGGGATCATGTGGCCTCTGTGTCCTCACCTACACTCAAACCACACCCAAAAAAAGCCTAGGAAAGGTACTAGGGGCATCTCATGGGGCCCCCTACTGACCCAGGGCCCTCGGGCAGTGCCGAGTGCCCGAATGGTCAGTCTGCCCCTGGCCCTGTGCCTGCATGGGTTTCCTCTGGGTACTCCAGTTTCCTCCCACTCTCCAAAAACATGCTGGTAGGTTAATTGGATCCTGTCTAAATTGGCCCTAGTATGTGTATGTATGAATGTAAGTTAGGGACCTTAGATTGTATGCCCCTTGAGGGTTAGGGATTGATGTGCATATACAATATATATGTAAGACGCTGCGTAAATTGACGGCGCTATATAAGTACCTGAAATAAATAAATAAATAGAAGTCCAGAGGGAGGCTTTAAAAATGGTGGATAAAACATATCCAGAAAAGGCTCCAGGAATGTAAAGTGGAACTAAACCCACTGATTTAACATTTTGGAAAAATCAGTTATATTTCTGTCGTGCTGTCACCTTTATTTGTACTTTCAACCAAACTGTCAAACCCTCAAATGGCTGGTGTCATAACTGATCACACGTGTCATACCATGACAGTTGCAGATCAAAAAAAGCTAAGATGGCAGCTTCCTTAGCTGAAACGAACATGAGGGTTTAGTTCCTCTTTAAAAAGTTTGTTAAGGCAATTTTTTTTTTGAGGTAGTAAACTGTAATAAATAAAAAAAAATCTTTTCCCTGCAAGTTAAGAGGATAAGGTGCTAGTATGTTCCGCATACTAGCACATTATGAAAGACTTACCTGAAAATGAAGTCCTCCAGTGGAGCGTTGTCATGGCTCCCCGAGGCTTCCATCTTCACATAGTCTTCCTTCAGGTTTTACAGCTGCAGCCATTTGACTGGCCGAGCCGCAATGACGTCACTCCTGCACATGCGTGCGCATGACACACTGTCCATTGAGGGATTGAGAGTGCAGTGCGCATGCGCCGGTAAAATCACCAGCGTGCAAAAATAAATATCTCCTAAGCGGTGCACATTTAGGAGGTATTTACAGTACCTACAGGTAAACCTTATTAACCACTTGCCTACCGGGCACCTTTACCCCCTTCCTGCCCAGGCTGATTTTCAGCTTTCAGTGCTGTTGCACTTTGAATGACAATTGCACAGTCATGCAATGTTGTATCCATATGAAATGCTATAATTTTGTTCACACAAGAGCTTTTTTTTGGTGGTATTTAATCGCCACTGGGGTTTTTATTTTTTTTGCACTATAAACAAAAAAGAGCAAAAAATGTGAAAAACATTTTCTCTTTGTTTCTATTATAAAATTTAGCAAACAGGTACTTTTTCTCTTTCACTGATGTGCATTGATGAGGCTGCACTGATAGGCAGCACTGATGGGTACTGATAGGCAGCACTGATGGGCACTGATGAGGTGGCACGGATAGGCAGCACTAACGGGCACAGATGGACTGCACTGATTAGGCGGCACTGGTGGGCATTGATGAGGAGGCACTGATGATGCTGCACTGATATGCAGTAATGATGGGCACTGATAGGTGGCACTGATGGCACTGATAGGTAGCACTGATGGTCACTGATTGGCGGCACTGACTGACGGCACTGATGGGCAGTACTGATGGATGCAACTACTGGGTGGCACTGCTGGGCACTGGTATGTGGCACTGCTGGGCACTGCTGGGTGGCATTGATGGATGTCAGTGCTGGGCACTGATGATCAGGGCACTGGTAATCAGTGCCCTGATTATCAGTGCAGATCTGCTCTGTGACATTTGCTGGTTATCGGCAGTACTTTCCTCACGCTGACACAGCGTGAGGAAAGTGCTGCCGATAACCAGCAACTGTATTTTCTTTCTGACAGGGGTGGACTGACCATTTGGAAACTCTGGCACTGCCCGAGGGCCCAGGGTCAGTAGGGGGCCCCATGAGATACCCCATGAGGTACCTTTTTCATAGGCTTTTTTGAGTTTGGGCAAGGACACCAGGGCCCCAGGATCCCCTATTGCCCAGGGGCCCCATGAATTGTCAGTCCGCCCCTTCTTTGTGATGTGCTATGTCAATGGACACAGTTGATCACATGGTAGAAGGCTGCTGTGTTTAGCCTTTTACCTAGTCATTTGATCAGCTGTGTCCATAGGACACAGCGATCACTGGCAGCGCTAGGAGCGTGCGGGGGGGGGGGGGGTGTTGTCATGCCATATGATGCCCTCCCAGAACTGGCGAACCGTGCTGTAGCCGTCTTCCAGCTATAGCGCGGTTGTAAAGCGGTTCAAGGCTTATCTGTAGGTAAAACATACAAAGTCGATTTTATTTCCACTTAAGTAACAAATTGGCACTCTAGCCAATTCCTCTTCTGCATGTGCCACCATAGCAAGCCATTTGATATGGGGGCCTGCATGCGGACTCTCTCCAGAGCCAGGTTGTGTGAGGCATACAACACTGCTCAGCCCTTCCTCTCGCTCTTTCCTCACAAGATTTGATTGGCAGCAGCAGGAGCCAGTGGCTCCTACTGCTGCTTCTATGTCCTGTGAATGCAAGGAGAGAGGAGAGAAAGCCGCTACAGGCAGGCACAGTGCTGGACTGAGTGATAAGTATTTTGTAAGCGCGGGGGATACAAATAATGGAACATTTTTCACCTTAATGCAAGTAATGCATTAAAGTGATTGTAAAGGTAACAAAACCCCATATATATATATATATATATATATATATATATATTACACAAAATAGCAGGAGTGCTGCCTCAAAGGATATATAACAAAGTATTGAGATGAACTTTTGATATTGACCAAATACTTATTTCCCACCATAATTTGCAAATAAATTCTTTCCAAATCAGCCAATGTGATTGTCTGGATTTTTTTTCTCATTTTGTCTCTCATAGTTGAGGTCTACCTATAATGCCAATTACAGGCCTCTCTCATCTGTTAAGTGGGAGAACTTGCACAATTGGTGGCTGACTAAATACTTTTTTGCCCCACTGTACTTTTCTCCTGGCAACCACCAAACCCAAAAATGTTAATCGGAATTGCAGACAGAAGTGTGATTCATCACTCTAGAGAACATGTCTTCACTGCTCTAGAGTCCAGCGGCTGCGTGTTTACACCACTGCATTAGATGCTTTGCATTGCACTTGGTGATGTAAGACTTGGATGCAGCTTCTCGGACATGGAAATCCATTCCATGAAGCTCTCTACACACCGTTGTGATAATCTGAAGGCCACATGAAGTTTGGAAGTCTTTAGCTATTGACTCTGCAGATAGTTGGCGGCTTCTGCACACTGTGCACTTCACGTCATTTTACGTGACCTACTACTTCATGCCTGAGTTGATGTTGATTCTACTTGCTTCCACTTTGTTATAATATCACTAATAGTTGACCGTGAAATATTTAGTAGCAAGGAAATTTCATGGATGGACTTATTGCACAGGTGGCAACTATCATGGTACCAAGCTTGAATTCACTGAACTCCTGAGAGTGACCCATTCTTTCACAAATGTTTGTCTGCATGCCTAGGTGCTTGATTTTATACACCTGTGGCCATGGAGGTGATTGGAACATCTGAATGCAATGATTTGGATGGGTGTCCCAATACTTTTAGCAATAGAGTGTGTGCGTATATATATATATATCATCTTATTACCAGGTCTGTGCAATACTTTTGCAGAAAGCCCTGATCCTCCTCTTTCAGGTCCCTCTTCGGAGCTCCTGACTCCTACCCCCTGTTGAGTGCCCTCATAGCAAGTCGCATTGACACACACAACGTGGCTCAGTCCCACCCCTGATCCCTCCTCACTGGCTGTGATTGACAGCAGCGGGAGTCAATGGCTCTAAGCCAATGAGGATGGAGAGAGCAGAAAGAACTCCTGCTCTCATTCACATTGCTGGATTTACATTGTGCTCTGGTAAGTATAAGGGGGGCTGATGAGGGGGAGTGATCTGCACACGGATGTTTTTTTTAACTTAATACATAAACTTCTGCCTTCACAACCACTTTAAGGTAAATAAATGTCTTACCTTTACAACAACTTTATTATGTACAATCTGGAGGAAAGGAGGGAAAGGGGAGACATGTTTGAATCCTTTAAATACATCAATTGGGTCAATAAGGTTCAGGAGGGGCAGTACTTTCAATATGAAGCCAAGATCAAGAACATGGGGATATGACCTGAAACTAGCAGGAGGAAAGTTCAAAACTAAATTTAGAAGGTATTATTTTACTAAAAGAGTAGTTGATGCTTGGAACAAACTTCCAGCAGAGGTAGTCAGGCAATCAATAGTAAGTGGGGTCAGATATGCTTGCGACAAACACAGATCTATACTAGGTCAAAAAAGTTAAAAAAAAAACATACACACACAAAATATAAATAAAATATACAAGTATAAAAACAAACAAACAAAGAAAAAAAAACAGGCAGATACACTGGGCCACATAGTCTTTACTGCTGTTACTTTTTTACATTTCTGTATGTTAGAAGGATGCTGGCTGGGGAGATCACCTCTGATTTCAATACACAGAACCCAGCTCTTTCACCGCTAGATATTCTGGGGGTTACTAAGTTGAAAAGCTCAATGCACTGCTGTCATAGTGGAGCAAATTCAGTAAGAAAACTGAAGCTGTCAAATCTCCCAGGAATTTTTGCAGATAATTGGGTTCTCTCCCAGCAACTGAACAAAAAATATGTAAATATATATATATATATATATATATATATTATTATTATTTATATTTTGCTAAAATAAAAAGATGTTATTGCACAGAGCAGTCCCTTACCTCCTCTTTGGCAGTCCTCCACAGCTCTCTCCGCTTCTTCCACTTCCAAGTATCCTTTCAAACTGTGGGGGTCCCTGGGAGATCAGAAAGAGAGGAGAGCGGTCCTGCAGCTGTGACAGCGCTGGATCGGTGAGAGAACAGGGTAAATGTTTAGTGATGGGGGGCTAGAACAGGCAGAGAATGCATTACAGTGTTTGTTACTCATTTTCCTGATATGCATCTATTGTACCATGTATCTATATTAGAAAAGTATCCTGTTCTCTTTGTATTTTTTCTTTGTGTTATCCTCCTCTGGGGATCCTCCCATTTTTAAACTGGCCACACTAGTCATGAGAGCACGTCCTTCTCAGCGTGGTTAGTTTTCTGGTTGTCTGGCTGTCTGGGAGCACAGGCTGTCTGTCCTCCAATGGTCTGACTTGTGCTGACACACCCCTCTGCCCACTCTTCACTAGGAAAATCAGTGCATTGCTGTTTCTTGTGAAAGAAGAAAAATAAGGTATTTGTACACATTTGCAAATATATGTGTGCACTGCAGTGGCCACGTCAAGGCACCCCAGTGTACTGCAGTCTTAACTCTATAACTTTAAGAGTCTCGCAGGTTGGATCACATATAGTAATGGATAGATTAAGGGCAGGTGTGCCTGGAGGGAGCCCACCCATCCTTAAAGGTAGAGGGATGCATGGAAAACCCAGCAAGGACACAATGTCAGGTGATGCATCCCCATACCAATTAACTCATTGCTGCAAAGGCTAGTTATAGGTTTGGATGGTTGCCATTTGTTTGTATAGTTGGTGAATTGGTGCGGGGATGCACTGGATACCTTCAGCTGCCATTGTGCCCTTGCTGGGTGTCCCATGCTTCACTGTACCTTTAAGGAGGGGTGGGCTTTCTCCAGGCAAACTTGCCCTTATTCTATCCATTACAATATGTGATCCAATTTGGGAGACTCTTAAAATTATAGAGTCAAAACTGCAGTACACTGGGGTGCCTTGACATGGGCACTGCAGCATACACATATTTTTGTCAGACAGGGTCAATTCTGTTTTGTTGCATCCTGGCTGGTTATTGAGTTTGGAATTTTTGGTTATTTTTGATGTGTGTTGCCCTTCCATGTGCTCCTTGCTGCAAAGGCTAGTTTTAGGTTGGGGTGGTTGCCATTTGTTAGTATGAGGGAGCTAGTTTCTGGGTGCCCCCTTATTGTTAAAAGGGGCTTCCAGATTCTGATTAAATCACATCAGTACATGTCCCCTATGGCAATGCTCCCCCATGCTTTTTTTTTCTTTACCTATGAAAATGGGCATTTTTAACTTGACAGATTCAGCAGTTATTGATTTAGACCAGGTTCAGGTTCGACATCCAAACTTCTTTGAAGTTCACCAATCCCTTGCAGAAGCAAACTCGGGATAGTTTGGCTCATCACCCCTCGTGTAGCATCCTTTATGTTCTGGATTGTGTGAGAACATGTATCATTTAAATTAGTCTCCTCTTGCTGCATCTCCCCTTAGGACCTACTACAATGTTGTAGTTTTACAGTGAAAATGATCATTGGAGGAGAGGAGGCTGACCCAAAATGAAATGGTGGTGACAACACACTGGTATCTTTATGACTGTATACTAGCCTTTCTCAACCTTTTCAACAGAGACAAACTCTTAAAATAACTTTCTGGACTCGAGGAGCCCCTACTAAAACTTAATATATCTGCAACTCATGATACATTAGTGTGATGGTCAGTGGGAAGAATGTTCTTTACACTTTTGGTCACTTCAAAGAACGATCCCCTTACAGATAGCTAAAAAGACCAATGGAATCAGGGGGAACTTATCTGAGGGGCAGATATTGCTCATTACTCAAGGAACCCCTAACAACTTCTGGAGCAACCCTTGGTTGAGAAACACTGCTGTATAGGGTTCAAATTAGGAAGCTCTGTACCATTGTTCCATCATATTCCTATATTTTCTGACATATACAAGGTTTGAATTGACGCACAACAGAAATCACCGCATGGTCCCTTCCTTACAGCATCCACTATGCAAAACATGCTTGTGGATTCCCCCATGTTGTGTATGCAATAAAGAACAGTGCTAGCTTATCTCTGTTTTATTTGACAACTGTTTCTGACCATATAATCTACTGTGGTGACAATATAAATGTTCAAGTTCCACTTGGAGTTTGTCAGGTGATTGTACTGAATCTGTCAGTGTTGTGTGACAAGCTCATGTGTACGGCCGGCCATAGTTCTAATTGGCATACTTTTCTGGGAAACACTATTGTAAATGATGCAAAATTGCTTCACCCACACAGTGTTATATTGTATCATTCACTGATCATTGGTTGTCACTGTGCTAGTGCTGTGCATAGAAAATCAATCATTTACATTGATCCCTGCCCTACAGGAGCTGACAGTCTAACATCCCTACCATACTCATTTTTCATCTGGCGTGATAAGGATATGATGTCAGAAATTAAATTGCTGAACTTCTAAAAAAATATATATTTTTGGATATTTGTATCAATAAATAATCTCTAATGAGGTATGTGTGGATGGTTGCTGAGTTACATAAAACTCTTAGAGCAGCATTTATAAACAACTTGCATAGTAATGCACTACATAAAGATTTGTTCTGTGCGAATGGAGAAAATATAGGCTATATCCTGTGCTGAACAAATGTTTTTCATTGATTTAACCGCTTGCCCGCTGCCCGGATTCCGGTTAGGGGGAGGGCATGCGCACCACCCTAGCTGCACCACCATTGGTGGCTAGAGATGTCAATCACCGAGTCCCGGCCAGCGATTCCCCACCGGCACTTGGTGATCATCGCGGAAAGCTGACAGAGGAGAGACTTGTGTGTAAACAACACAGGTCTCTCTCCTGCCAGCAAGGACATGCTACTTTGTATTTCTCTGCACAGCAGAGAAATACAAAGCAGCATGTCTCCATTGTAAAACAGCACATAATGTAAAACATACACAGTTAACCCTTTGATTGCCCCAGATGTTAACCCCTTCCTGCCCAGTATCATTAGTACAGTGTTAGCGCTTTTTATTATTTAATTCAGGTACTTATATAGCACCATCAATTTATGCAGCGCTTTACATATATACAATATATATAGTACATTCACATCACCTAACCCTCAAGGGGTGTACAACTGAAGGTCCCTAACTTACAGTCATACATACAAGGGCCAATTTAGACAGGAGCCAATTAACCTGCCAGCATGTTTTTGGAGTGTGAGAGGAACATGTAAACTCAGTCAGTTCATGCTGTGGTTGGGATTTGAACCAATGACCCTAATACTACCAGGCAGAAGTGCTAACCATTTAGCCACTGTGCTGCCATTATTAGCACTGATAAATCTATCAGTATCACTGGGGATGTCAGTGGCAGTTAGTCAGTTCCTACCCAGTGTCAGAAAGCCTCCCGCAGTCCGGCTATAAGTCGCTGATCGCTGCCAATACTAGTATAAAAAATGTAAATAAAAATCCCAGTATATATACTGCCATTTGTAGACGCTATAACTTTTACGGAAACCACTTAATTTACACGTTTTGGGAATTTTTTTTAGCAAAGACGTGTAGCAGAATACATTTTGGGTGAAATTTATGACGAATTTTTAAAAAATTTTTTATTGGGCATGTTTTATAGCAAAAAGTCAAAAATATTGTTTTTTTTTTTCAAAATTGTCAGATTTTTTTGTTTATCGCTCAAAAAAAAAACCCACAGAGGTGATAAAATACCACCAAAAGAAAGCTCTATTTGTGGGAAAAGAAGGGCATAAATTTAATTTATGTACAGTGTTGCATCACCACGCAATTGTCAGTTAAAGTAACATAGCACCGTATCGCAAACAATGGCCTGGTCAGGAAGGGGGGTAAATCCTCTGGAGGGCAAGTGATTAAAACAGAAAATTTGCCCATTGCATGGCTATATGTATCTTTGGAAAATCCTATGATACCTACTGCCATCTGGTGCCCAAATGCAGTATTTTCCATTTTCAATAAAAGAAAAACATTCGACCAGCACAGAACATAGCCTAATAACCCCTCCCTTTTTGACATACACCCCCATAGATACTGTTTTTTTTTTTTGGAAGACTACTAACCTTCAATACAGAACTAGAAATCTACTGACTATTATATTTATAGGATTATTTAATTTATATGGTATTTTTGATCTATATGTCATACTTCCCTAAATAGAGATTTTTATTCATCTTATTGCTATATATGTAATATAGTCATTTCTAAAGCTTGTATTTTACTAATATTTAATTTGTCAGGTTGTATTCCAATATACCTTAGAAAAATAAACATTTCATAAAAAAAAATAGCCTAATAACATTCTTATTTTGGACACAGAGCAAATTTAAATGCACTTTCACGGAGTGAATTGCTATGTAGATTGTTTTTTATAAAAACACCCCTTGCTGAGGCTTACAATTCCAGTTTTCATACAACACATGCAGTGAAGGCTATGTGGCTCCCTCACACTTCACTTAATTTCATGATTAGCATTGAAGATAATTTTAGTATACAGAGCTCTGAGGTGTTGTTACAGCAGAACTTAACTGCATTTGAGGAGCACAAACTGAAAACGCTATTTAATTCATTTTTATTATTCAAAATAAACTACCTCATGCATAGATGTCGCCATGCTTTATTTTGCTGAGAAATCACTTTGGACCCCCCCCTAGCATTTCTGTCTGAAACCATCTTGAGTAAGGGCAGATGATTTACTTCCTGGACTCCTTCTGCCTTTAGCTCAGGCATGCAGGCAAGAGGGTGTGTCCAGCTGAGAAAGCCTATTCTCCTCACCTCCATGGGATGAAAGAAAAAAATGCCCATGAATGGGTTGTATGAAATTATTTTGGCCTAGGTCAGAAACCAGGATGCAAGTGAAGAAATGAAAAAATATTATTATTCTACAGTATTTATAAAGTGCCAATAGTTCGCTCAGCGCTGTACATTACAGAGGGGGACAGAACATGTGACAGAACAATACCAATAAAATGCAAAACATGAGGGGATCGAGGGCCCTGCTCTTTTGAGCTTACAATCTAGGAGGGAGGGGATAGTGGTACAGGAGGAGATAGCTGTGGGGGATGGAGTGGTAGGAAGAGTGGAGGAGGTCGGTCAAGTTAGCAGGGAGTGGGGTAGGCTTCCCTGAAGAGATGGGTTTTCAGGGTGCGGGCATGGGAGGAGGAGACCAGGGAACTAGAGAGAAGGAGGTCTTGTGAGGAGCGGAGTGTGCGTGCTGGGCGGTACTTGGATATTAGGTCAGTGATGTAGTTCGGGGCAGTATGGTGGACGGCTTTACAAAAAATATGAATACAAGTAAATATAATGTACTTTTCTATCTATTTACTAATGCTAGCAACATAAGCATTAAAAGTAATTAATGTTGATTTAGAGAGTTTAGTTCCCCTTTAATATATCCCATTCTTTATTCTTTTATTTATACCTCTCTACAACTTACTGATCATACAAATGTACAAATGAGCTGGAAATAAAAATTTAACTGGGGGTTCACTGAGACTCAAAAACTTTTTCAGGGGTTTTTCCAAGGGGTAGTGCACACTGCACACAACAGGGGGTTGGGCTCCTCCAATAAAAAAACGTTGAGAAAGGCTACCAATTTCCCTCCACCCTAGAGCAGAAATACTGCTACAGGGTGGCAGGGCTGCGCAAAATCACACACACATATATATATATATATATATATATGTGATTTTGCATTTCCAGGTAGGGGGTGTGCACGGTGTGCACCCTACCTGCGCTGCCGTTGGCAGCTTCAGCTGTCGATCACCGGGTCGCGGCCAGTGTGTCAGGAATGGACTTGCCAGTAATGGTGGGACTCACCTGCCTTGTGGGCTGCAGTACCAGGGCTGGCCAGCGGGTGCTCTTAGCAATCAGAGACTCAACCCTGCAGCCAGCCAAACACCTGAAGCTGATTATGCAGGTGTATTTAAGGGATGGCCAGACCTGCAGTCTGTGCCTTGGTGTGTGTTTTTCCATGGGCCCCTGTATCTTGTAACCTGTGTTCCTGTTCCTGTTCCTGCTCCTGCCTCTGCCTCTGCCTGACTTGTTGCCGACCCGGTCTGATCCTGACCTCTGCTGACTTCTCCTGTTTTGATCCCTGGCTTGTGACCCTGACCATTCTCTCCGTCTGCTCCTCCTGTACCTACCTGCCCGATAGTTATCGACCTGGCCTGCCTGATTACATTGTGCTCTATATGTGTATGTACCTGTGTATCTGTATCAGTTTAGGTTTGGGTTTGTTTCACCTTGTTGTATGTATTTGTGTTAGCTTGGGGTTTGGTGCACTGCGTTTATGTTTGTATTGTTAGTCTTTAATAAATTGTCTTATTGTTTATAACATATCTGAAGCCTGCGTTTCCCTGCGTCAGTTCACATACCTCTGGTCATACCCGGAGCCCTGACACAGTGATTCCCTACCGGCCCCTGACGATCGCTGAGTATCACTGATGGGGGAGAGGACTGTATGTAAACAATACAGATCTCTCCCCCTTCAGCTCCTGCACACTGCTTTGTATGGCTCTGCATAGCAGAACCATACAAAGCAATGTGCTTACACAGTAAAGTACACACACGGCACACAGTTAATCCTTTGATTGCCCCTGATGTTAACCCCTTCCTGCCCAGTGTCATTAGTACAGTGTTAGTGCTTTTTATTAGCACTGATCACTGTATTAGTGTCATAGGGGATGTCAGTAAACAGTTAGTCAGTTCCCCCCAGTGTCAGAATGCCTACTGCAGTCCCGCTATAAGTCGCTGATCGCCGCCATTGCTAGTATTAAAAAAAACAACAAATTCTAGTATATATGCCGCCATTTCTAGATGCTATAACTTTCATAAAAAACAATTAAATTACATGTACTGGAATTTTTTTTTAGCAAAGACATGTAGCAGAATACATCTTGGCCTACATTTATGACAAAATTTGATTTTTCAAATTTTTTTACTGGACATGTTTCCATGTTTTTTTCTCAAAATTGTAATTTTTTTTGTTTATAAAAACGCAGAGGCAATCAAATACCACTGAAAGAAAGCTCTATTTGTGGGAAAAAAGGATGTAAATTTCATTTGGCACCATATCGCAAAAAATCCTCCGGAGGGCAAGTGGTTAAAGTACAACTAAAGGCAAAACTTGTTTTTCTTTTTTTTAGTTTTGGATAGAGTGGAGATGGTCTAAAACATCTGTCAGGTTTTTATTTCTGTCTATGCCCCTGTTAGGGAGAGTCACCCTCTCTTTTTGTCCTATTTACCATTATCATTGAAAGTGAAAGTAAAAGAAAATTGCACATTATGGGTTGTCCCCAGGAAAGTTTTAGGGGGGAACACTTCCAAAGATGATGCTAGTGCTGGTGACCTGGGGGTCCCCTGTTTTGCTATGGGACAGGAAGTGAAGGGAAATCTCCCCAGGACACAGATGGAAAAAAATAAACCAACTGAGTTTATGACTCTCCACTACTTTATCCAAAAGTTTAAAAACATATTTTGGCTATGGTTCTACTTTAATGTCTTATTCATGTGCATCACATTAAAAAAATGCAACTCAGTTCTTTGCAAGCAATGCGGCCCCTTTTATTTGAATGGGTCATGACTGACAGGAGGTAGTGCCCACTGCACACAATAGAGGGTATCCCTGGGGTCCTCCAAGATAAAAAAACATTGAGAAAGGCTACTGTAGGGCTCTTTCACACTACAACACAGTGCAGGAAAGCTGCGTTCCCGTGTGGCTTCCCGAACCTCACTCCAGTCGCACTGCCCTTGTGATCTTCTGCAGGTTACATAGTTACATAGTTAGTCTGGCTGAAAAAAGACAAAAGTCCATCCAGTTCAACCATTAAAAAAAAAAGTTATAATCCTATACCCACAGTTGATCCAGAGGAAGGCAACGCATAATCCAATTTGCTCCTGCAGAGAAAAAAAATTCCTTCCTGATCCCCCGAGAGGCAATCGGATATTCCTTGGATCAACTTTACCTATAAATAGTATCCAGTTATATTATGTGTATCCAAGAAAGAATCCAGGCCTTTTTTAAAGCAATCCACTGAGCTGCCCAGAACCAGCTCTTGAGGGAGTCTATTCCACATTTTCACAGCTCTCACTGTGAAGAAACCTTTCCGTGTTTGGAGGTTAAATCTCTTTTCCTCCAGACATAAAGAGTGCCCCCTTGTCCTCTGTGATGACCTCAGGGTGAATAACTCTACACCACGTTCACTATATGAACCACTGATGTATCGCAGGTCGCAAATACAGTGCGTTTGCCCGCACGGGTTCTCACTGGATCACATGGTACAAAAGTATCATGCAATCCGGTTGCCGTGCATTTCAAAAAGTAGCACGTGCACTACTTTTGGTGCAGTGCAGTGTGATTTCAGCCCATTCAAAATGAATGGGGCTGAAGTTGCACTGCACAGAACTACACGTGAATAGCACAGAAACCACACAGAGTTCCTGTGTGATTCATGTGCAGCTCCTAGTGTGAAAGGTCCATAAATGTCTCATTCAAATGCATCACATTAAAAAAAAAAAAAAAATCCTTCCATCCTCAGCCTTTAATCGCTTCTTCCCATGTGACTTTGGCATCACAGGTGCCCTTGGATAGTTACTACTTTGACATCCCCCAGTCACCTGTGAATAGTCCTTGTCCCTGTTGTATTCTCCAGGAACTCTTTCAGCATGATTGTTCTTTTTACCGTGTTTCTTCGAATGTTACATGAAAGTTCAAAGACTTTCCTATGCATGGAATTAAATCCCTTGTTAATGCATATTGGAAGCTTAATCCTACTAGCGCCAGAAGCACCAATATCTGAATCCTGCAACCTTTAATGCCCATCTGACTCTGAACGGATTATCTAGCCTCTTTTAATTTGATTTGTTTTAGTTGTGTGTTATTGCGGTTTGCTGGGATCTCGTACTATAAAGGTTTATGCAGTCATATCATTGTTTAATTTGGATGTCTTGGGATAAGTGTAAAGAAATTAAGTGAAACGACTCTCTCCCACAACAATTAGTGCACAAACATTGCTAAAAACGGGATGAGATTTCCAGATAGGCATTTAGCTTTTCATTCAAAGGATAGTAAATATAATCTGTGCCCAATAAATTTTATAATCTTATTTCATGGAACATATATCACAGACGGAACAAGAAGCTGGCTTGATTTGAATTCCAGCAGTCACATACTTTGTTTCAGAATGATTTCTTGGAAAATCCCCAGCAATGCAAAGTATTGAGAGATCCCCACTAAAGCGGTTCTTAAATCCATAGATAATTTAACCTGGAGATGACATTGGGGGTTTCTGAACTGGGTGCCTTATTAATATTCCTTGCAGGCTCTGCTTGTAAAAAAAAAAAATGTAGCAAGGCATGGTTCTGAATGAATTCTAACATTTGTGAAAGTTGTTTCTTCTTCAGAATTGCATATCAAATACTAAAAGTCAATCTGTCGCAGAGGAAGCAAAATCACAGTGTTGTAGACTTGACTTATAATGACAGAGAAATCACTCTTACCTTTTAAATTTCTGCTACAGTTGCCCAGTAATTAGCAGTTGAAAATCAGATGCTTGGGTGACTTCTGTTTAAAGGGCTGTTCCACCCAAAAGTGTTATTTTAGTTGCAGGCAGAGCTCAATGGGACTGAGAATGTAGGCAGGTGCAGTTAGCTATTCTGCCACTAGGTGGCTCTGTTTCAGAATATTGTCTGGTTACAGAAAGTAGTGTCATCAGGTGCCAGGCCCCTTGTAGTGATGTAATGGGTGTGTCAGTGTCTAGATTTAGGCCAGTTTGGGAGGAGCCTTCGTGCCGATGGAACATGAGAGCCAAACAACCCACACCAATACAGATGTAACCAGCATGTGGAGGCCCTGGACAGACCTGGAGGCTGGGGAGAAGTAGACATGCACCCAGGAGAGCAAGCTGTAAACTTCCTGACTCTAAGACTAGGTTCACATCTATGAAGGTTGCGTTTGAGCTGTTTCTGTATTGTGTTTTGTGTTGCATTTTTGCCGCATTTTTGATGCGTTATGCAGGTTTTTTTTTTATTGTTGCTAGGCAGTTTTAAAACTCAAAACACATCACAAACACAGCAAAAATGCAATACTTGCTTTTCTGCAGCATTTCCATTGAACTAAAACCACAACTTTTTGCATTAAAAAAAGTCCCTGACCCTTTCCAAAAAATGCACCGGGTGAAAATGCACAGGTGTGAACATGTCCCATAGGAAATCATGTTAAATGGACTGTACTGCGTTTCTGAAAAATGCTGCAGAAAATGGAGGTGTGGGCTAGGGTGGGTTGCAAAAGGCCTTTTAGGCCAGGCCAAGAATAACCTGAGTGAGGCTATTCCCCTGGACGGTCCTGGGATAAGTGTGCCTATGTAAGATCCTATTTCTGTAAGTACTAATGACCCCGTGGTGGAAGGAGAGACTGTCAGAGGGAGATGGCTGTATAAAAGTGCTGCACAATGCTTTCACATGTGCCTACTGCAGACCATCCACTGAATGTGATTTACTATGTATTGTCAATTGACTCCATAATGTATGTGATGTTACTGTGTATGCCAGTAAAGTGCAGCAACCCTATTCTTGTGTGGACATTCCTTCCTTGGGGGATATATAAGGTCAATGGCTAGGAATTTTATATGGAGGCCTCTATCGTGGACTGGGCAGGGTTCAGCCTTAGCAGGAGGGACAGTGTTCTAGCAGAGACAAGAGCAGGGCAGGGGCTTACGCTCTTGGCACCAACTTCTAGCCAATTGCAAAGGCCCTCTTACAAGCCCTTGGCTTCCTATGTGCCTTGGATACTATAGCATAATTTGTCTACTGTAAGTCATGCTGCATCTCTATTCTTGTTCACCCCTAAGCTTTGTGTTTTCATATCAACATTTGTGTGCTCCTACTCCTCCTGTTGCTTTCTCCATAATATAAAATAGAGATTAAACCTACTCATAATGATCAAAGCAGGAGGTCAAGCACAGAGATCTCATGAATAGGGTCCACAATGGGTATAACAATTATTAGGTGTGTACATTGTCTAGCATATAACTGGTGTGGAATGATCCTTTAAAATGTCACTTCTGTAACAATATGGTAACAACATGTAAACCCTAACAGTGAGCTTTCTCTTATGGCTCATTTACACTAGCATCAAGGACCACTGCTCCTCTGAAGTCATCTGCACTCAGATAGCTTTTTAGAGGCATTTGACAGGCCAGGAGGAGGTGATATGTCACCTCCTCCCTGCATGTGTTAACCCCTAAATGCAACACTACCACACCCCAATTGCATTCATTGTGTGCGGTTGCAGCATGACCCATTTCACTTGGAAGGGTCACATTTGACAGGCGGTAGTGCCAGGTGCACACGATAGGGGGTATAATTCCCGCCATGACTGTAAAACAAAGCAACTTTGCCATGGCATGTGTCCATCCCTGACTGATGCCTTTGAAGCTAAAGTGGAAGCAGTTGGGGAAGCCTTAGAAATACGACACAACCACATGGGTTTACCTCCCTCCAACCACTAGTGTGAATGAGCCCTTATTTGTTCCTTTTGATCTGGTAAATATCTCACTGAAAGTCTTGTGTTATTTTGTTCAATACCTGCAAAAAATATCTGTTGTTTGTTCAACAAATCTCATCAGCTGACAACATCCTGTGCTGCACCCTTAACAGCATTATTCACAGCTATCTCTGTGGAGGTGTTGAGCAGCAGAATTGGGCTTGAACACCTGTCGTGCCCCACAATTCACTGTGCCCTGACAGTGCATTGCAATTGGCCAATGCATTGCACCTGTCCACAGGTCAGGTGCATTGCTTTGGCCAATCACAGCGCATGATGATGTCACAATGGGGTGGGGCCAACCAGTGACATTAACCGGGTGCCCCTGCCCCCTTTTTACATCATCACAGTATTTAAGAACTACACAGCTGTCAGATGGTGGGAGCCAGCGTCGAGGGTGGGACAGTTTGTTTTTTTTTCGGGTCGGCGGTGGCATCGTGTTTGATGTTGGATCTACTTCAGGGGACATTTTTTCAATTTTTTTTTAATAAAGGACTTGTCAAAGACTGTCTCTTTCCATTTTTTACACTACACTTTTTTTTGTGAATGAATACTGGTACCCCATAACCACGGGGGGGGGGGGCAGGATCTGGGAGCTCCCTTGTTAAAGGGGGCTCCCAGATTTTGATAAGCCCCCTGCCTGAGGACCCCCACAACCACTGGCCATGGTTGTGGGGAAGAGGCCTCACAACATGGTGCTTTTGGGGGGAAGAGCCCCCCCTGCCCCAAAGCACCCCCCATGTTGAGGGCATGTGGTCTGGTTTCGGCTTGGGAGTTCCCCCCAAAATCCATACCAGACCCAAAGTGTTTGGTATGAATTGGTGGGGACCCCATGCTAGTTTTTAAAACCCAGCTGACAACTGAAACATTAAAGAATGTTTTCCCTACTAAAATACTGCATGACTTAATAATATAACCGATGCAGTATTTTAGTAGCTGTGCGGTATCTTACCATATACTCTTACCGCTTAGTGAATTGTCCCTGTTCGAAGTTTGTGGTCAAACTTTCATTAGGTTCGAGTGTTTGACTGCAAGCCGAACAGGTGGGTGTTCGGCCCATCACTATTGAGCAGTCCAATCCTAGGATGACAACACTATTTCCCTATATTATTATTATTATTATTATTATTATTATTATACAGGATTTATATAGCGCCAACAGTTTGCTCAGCACTTTACAATATAATGGGAGACAATACAGCAACAATACAGTTCAATACAAGAGGGATATAAGGGCCCTGCTCCTATGGAGTATGGTGAGTGAGCGTTGTCACCCTAGGACAGGAAGTGTGTGTTTTGGCAGGATTACTAGGAGAATAAAAAAGCCAGGAAGAAGAATGCAGCCACCATATCTAAGGACTGATTAGCTGTAATTAATTACATTTTATCCTTGGGTTTAGATATGCTTTAAGCTGGGGTGTCTTGACACATTACAGAATATTGCAGGTAATGTTTCAGGTTGACTTTTGTATAGCAACATAATTGAAGTGTGCATTCAGTACTGCACACCCTCAACCACAAGGCTGTCAAATTGGGAGCAGTGACTGTGTCCCAATTGAAATGAATGGAACTGCCTGCACGGAGTTGCATGGGAATCCTGTGCACCCTATGTGGGCAAACACAGCCCTCACACAGGCATATGATATAGTGAGCTCATGTGAATATGGCCTAACAATACATTTTTCCTATCTGCTTCCTTCTAGCCTATTCATAATAAAAGTGTTGACAAGTCCCACAAAATAGTTGCTCATTCAGCCAACTGATAACGTCCTGTACTCCTTGTCTCTGGATTGCTGGATTGATATCAGCTAGCATTGGTGCCTGCTATATCTGTGGACTATATTCCTAACAAATATCCTTTCCTAGGGTGACAAAGCTGCTCAGAACGGTTGTCACCGTAAGACAGGAGATGAGGTAATGACAGAATTGCCAAAATTTAAAAAAGGTAAAACAATTGTAGACACTATTGCTACTAGAAGCTTCTAAAAGTCTATATGTGCATGGACACATAAGACAACATGGAGGGCTGCCTAGAAGCAGTAATAAAAATGCCTGACACCCCTAAAAGTGGTTGTAAAAATGCCCTGTGTGCATGAGGCCTAATGCAGCCACCACATCTAGGGACCAGTAAGATGCAATACTATCAATTTTTGTTCCTGGGTTTAGATATCCTTTAACCACTTTCCAACCACGCTATAGCCAAAGGACGGATACAGCGCGGTTTTGTAATCCTGGGACGACATTCATGGACGTCATTCCAGGACACGCCCCTCTGCATGCCCCCAGCGGCGCACACCCGGAGCCGTCGGTGATCGCCATGTCCTAAGGACACAGCTGATCACGTGATATGGTAATCGGCCAATCACGGCAGCCTTTTACCATGTGATCAGCTGTGTCCAATGACACAGCAGATCACATGGTCAGTGCCTCACTGATCAGTGCCCTGACGATCAGTGCCACCCACCTGTGCCCTGGAGTGCCACCCACCTGTACCCAGCAGTGCCACCCACCTGTGCCCTGCACTGCCACCCAGGAGTGCCACCCACCTGTGCCCTGCAGTGCCACCCACCTGCGTCACCCACCTGTGCTCATCAGTGCCAGCCACCTGTGCCCTGCAGTGCCAAGCAGTACTGCCCATCAGTGCCACCCATCAGTGCCCAGCATTGCCGCCCATCAGTGCAGCATCATCAGTGCTGCCTATCAATTCCGCCTATCAGTGCCTGCTATCAATGCCCATCAGTGCTGCCTATCCATGCCACCTCATCGGTGCCCATCAGTGCTGCCTATCAGTGCAGTCTCATCATCACACATCAGTGATGGAGAAAAGTTACCTGTTTGCAAAATTTTATAATAGAAACAAAGAAAAACTTTTTTGCTCTTTTTTTGTTTATAGCGCAAAACATTAAAAACCAAGCGGCGAGTACATACCACCAAAAGAAAGCTCTATTTATGTGAAAAAAATTATAACAATGTCTTATGGGTACAGTGTTGCATGACTGTGCAAATGTCATTCAAAGTGCGACAACTCTGAAAGCTAAAAATTGGCCTGGTCAGGAAGGGGGTATAAGTGCCCAGTAGGCAAGTGGTTAACCCTTTCACCACCAGGTCCACACATCATATGGACCTTACAGCAGAGGGTTTTATATACAATCCGGTGGAAGCATTTGGGCGGCAGCACTGCTGCCCGATTGCTTCCACAGCCTCTGGTACCAGTGCCTCCCCCCCCGCGCACACGCTCTCGTCATATATCTGGGCCATACTTGCCCATCTGTGAGCCCAGGGATCTGCATTACCTATTGGAGACCAGAGGAGACATGCAGGATCTTTTAGACCAGGGGTGTCAAACTGGCGACCCTCCAGCTGTTGCAAAACTACAAGTCCCATCATATTTCTACCTAACACCCCCCCTAAAAATGTTTAAGGCCCCCCTTCCCCCACATATACGCACGTAGAACATAAATGCACACTTTGGGGCGCCTATGCATGAAAACATTGATTGCGATACACAAGTTACATATTGCGAGGCACGCCAGAGTGAAAGCAATAATTCTAGAACAAGACTTCCTCCGTAACACTAAACTGGTGACCTATAAAGGCTTTTGAAGCCTTGTCTATAGAAAATGTAAGGTACTGAAGTTTGTCATCATTTCATAGGTACACACAAATGTAAGGTTTGGCATGTTGGGTATCTATTTACTCGGTGCAACCTCCTGTTTTATATTTTACCAAACATATTGGTAATTTATTGTGCTTGTGTGCCCTAAAATTCACTTTAGTGTGTTTTTTACTGAAATTTGGAGTTTCCTAGCCCTCTGCGGTAATATTGTATGACATCAAAAATTAAAACTACCACAATTTTTTTCTTTAGGCTGCCTGCTTTCAGAAAATATATAATGTTTGGAGAGTTTGTATAATCTTCAGGCCTAAAGTGATTTTTTAAACATGTGTGCAAGAATGCAAAAATGGCTCTGGCAAAGTAAACGTTTTGGCAGTGTGGGCAGGTGCCAAGTCCTGCTGGAAAATGAAGTCAGCATCCCCATAAAGCTTGTCTGTGGAAGGAAGCATGAAGTGCTCCAAAATCTCCTGGTAGATGGCTGTGTTGACCCTGGACTTAATGAAGCACAGTGGACCAACACCAGCAGATGACATGTCTCCCCAAATCAAAACAGACTGTGGAAACTTCACACTGGACTTCAAGCATCTTACAGTGTGTGCCTCTCCATTCTTCCTCCATACTCTGGGTCCTTGGTTTCCAAATGAGATGCAAAAGTTGATCTCATCAGAAAAGAGGACTTTGGACCACTGAGCAACAGACCAGGTCTGTTTTTCTTTAGCCCAGGTAAGACGCTTCTGACGTAGTTTGTTATTTAGGAGCGGCTTGACAAGAGGAATACGACATTTGAAGCCCATGTCCAGGATCCATCTGTGTGTGGTGGCTCTTGATGCACTGACTCCAGCCTCAGTCCACTTCTTGTGAAACTCCCCATCACTTTTGAATGGCCTTTTCCTGACAATCCTCTCCAGGCTGCGGTCATCCCTGCTGCTTGTGCACCTTTTTCTTCCACACTTTTCCCTTCCACATAACTTTCTATTAATGTGCTTTGATACAGCATTTTGGGAACATCCAACTTCTTTTGCAATTACCTTTTGAGGCTTTTCCTCCTTATGGAGGGTGTCAATGATGGTTTTCTGCACAACTGTCAGGTCAGCAGTCTTTCCCATGATTGTGATTTCTACTGAACCAGACAGAGACCATTTAAAGGCTCAGGAACCCTTTGCAGTTGTTATGGCTTAGCTGATTAGAGTGGGACACTTTGTGCCTAGAATATTGCTCCTTTTCACAATATTCTAATTTTCTGAGATTGTGGATTTGGGGTTTTCATAAACTGTAAGCCATAATCATCACAATTATGACAAATCACATCTTGAACTATCTTGCTTTGCATGTAATGAGTCTATCTCATATATTAGTTTCACCTTTTAAGTTGCATTACTGAAATAAATGAACTTTTGCACGATATTTAAATTTTTTGAGTTTCACCTGTATATTGAATATGGCCAACATTGTAGCATTTCAAATATATGTCAATATATTTGGGAAGAATATTTCGAAAATATATTTCAAATATATTTTTCTTCCATGTGTGTATATTCAGAAGATCCAGTATATCTATATACTCTATATATCGCACGGTAGATAACAAGTCTCTAGGTGACATAGAAAGACTCAGAAAGACTCTTGTGCAGTTGTCAGACACTAATATAGAGGGGGTGAATTATTAAGGAATGGAGATTGTTCAATATATAAAGCTGGCCGTAGATGGATTGAAATTAAGCTGATTTAGCAGGGACCAACTGAATTTTGATCCATCTATAGCCGTTCCTGTTCATCATTAAGTCGACTTCTCATGAACAGGATTGTTGAAAACATTTTCTTTTATCAGTGCTGCCGGCAATTGTCAGGGCTGATCAGTGTATTCTGACAGCGGGGACTCCTGCAACAATAGAGCAGCAGGGAGGATTCCCACCTGCTTGTGTGAATAGAAATATCAATTCAGTTTTGTTTGGGCCGATTGAAGAAAACTGATCAATGTATGGCCAGCTTAAGTGAACAGCCCCTACTCTTTTAGAATATAAAGCCCAGTGCCTAGTACGTGAAGCAGAATGAATAATGTATTAATGCAGATGTAAGGAAGAACAATTAACTTAAATTGTATAATCTATCCTTTAACCACTTCTGCCCCGTTACAGTATATTTACAGTGAGAGGGTGGCAAGTGCAAGGTCAGCAACATAAATAAACGTTGCAAGCCTGCTTCCAGGTTTGGGGCACCTGTGCTGCAGTTGGACACAGCAGACCCTGACCAATGAGTTATGGCTGAGACTTGCTGATAACTGTGTCCTACCAAAGCACACAGCCCTGTGTTTACAAACAACACAGGGCTCTGGACAAAGAGATGTGATCTGGCTGTTTCTTCTCCCTGCAAACCAGGGAGAAAAAAAAATCAAATCTCTTAGTAAAAGCAGCACATATCACTCACATTACACTTGTTAGGCACACAGTTAACCCTTTGATTGCCCCTTGATGTTAACCCCTTCCCATCCAATGTCATTAGTAGAGTGACAGTGTATAGTATTAACACTGATCACTGTATTAGTGTCACTTTTGATGTCAGTGTCAGTTAGTGCACCTCCCAGCCAGCATCAGCTAGTGCCAGATTTCCCACCACACTATCACAGTCTCACTATAAGTCACTGGTCACTGCCATTACCAGCATAGTGACATAGCTGCACTAAATCCAGTATATACACCATAGTTTAAGACGCTATAACTTTCGCAAACCAATTAATATACACTTATTGGGATTTTTTTTTTACCAAAAGACATGTAGCATAATACAATTTGGCCTAAATTTATGAAGACATTTTTTTTTTATTGGCTGCAGACACTGTTAGTAGGGTTTCCTTTTTGCACAAGACCTTTGCCCTGGATATACTGTATCTAGATGCACTTGGAAAATCCATTATCCACTTATAATCTCTTTCCAGTGGAGTGCTTGGCAATCTTAACAGAATACATTCTGGCCTAAATTGAAGAAAATGATTTTTTTTGGATGTGTTTTATAACAGAAATTAGAAAATATAGGGTTTTGACTTGGTCATGAAAGGGGTAAAACATGCTTGTGATCACGTGGTTAATAGAAAAGTGTTATAATTGTTTTCTTAAGGCACCCCCCACTTCTGTCACTTTCTGTTGCCTATGTACTGTATGTATGTCATTTCATAAGTGGTCATTCTTTGTATGGGTGCATACTAAAGATCAGTAACATAACAATCTTTTTTTTTCACAGTAGTTCACTAGTATTGTCCTATAGTTTACTAAAGTTTAAAATGTAACTTTTCCTGCTTGACGTTGAATGGAAAAAAAGGGGAAAGCCTAGACAAAAAAAATGTAAATAGGACTACATGCACATAGGCAGTGTGTCATGTCATAGTCAAATCCCAGTGTTTTCAGGAAAAAGGCCAGACGCCTACCATAGCCTCTGAATTTGCAGTGGCTGGATGCAGCAGGACACTGCTCGGAGCAGTACTCTCGTTTAGAATTATATGCATTTAGGGACATATGTATGTCCAGAGCACAGAACCACTTTTAACAAAATTTAGCTTTCAAAAATTATATGCATTATTTATAATTATACAGTATACACACACACACAAAAAATTTTTTTTTTATATATATATATATATATATATATACACGTTTTTGGTTGATATCAATAAATATCGCTCCTACTGTCTCTAATTATTTGACACATTTTCAGCTTCTAGGGTACAGACCACAATCTATAAATCCATAGTCTTGACAATTCCGGAGGACTGTGCATAACTAATGATAATGAGAAATGAGTGGTAATTGAAAACAACCAATCATGCTGCTGATGAGATCAGATCAGTAAAGATAATTTCTATTTGCTATAGGTTACTAGAAATTTGCAAAGCTGCAATTAATTCTACACATCTTGTTCTCCCTCATTCACATTTAGAGGTATGTTTTTGAGAACCTCTATATAATATATATTGAACACATCCTGACCCAATGCTTACCCAATGTCACCAGGTTCAAGTAAAAAATACAGGAAACCTGCACCAGTAAACTATGCTGTTGCATATGCTGTTTGCCTAGCTGATATGCTGATTCATGCCCTTCAATACTTACCTTTTCATTGCCTTGGATCAAATATACAGAGCTGGAATGTACTCTTACTTCACTTGCTACATGCTTGTCCTGCACATGTAACTAAGAAATTCTTAAAGCCACAGACAGCCAGGTAATTAGCATAACCAACATTTTAAACTTCAGTTGATATTTGTTTTTTAAAGTAGTTTTAAAGCCAAAAGGTTTTTTTTTAACTTACTGCATTACTTGCATGAAAGTGATTGTCAAGGCTCAAGGCTTTTACCTTCATGCATTCTATGCATGAAGGTAAAAAACCTTTTCTGTGCAGCATCTCCCCCAGCTATCCCCAAATACTCACCTAAGTGCCCCCTTGATCCAGTGATGTGCACTGGACTCTCGGCTATCCTGGGACACCCTCTCCTCATTGGCTGAGACAGCAGCGGGGGCCATTGCCTCTTGCTGCTGTCAATAACAGCCAGTGAGCCAATGAGAAGAGAGAAGGGGGAATGGACACAGAGAAGTGACTGGGTATTGTGCATGCTGGGGTGCCCCCGTAGCAAGCTGCTTTGCTGTGGGGGCACCCAACAGAAGGGAGAGGCCAGGAGCGCTGACAGGGGACATGAGAAGAGGAGGATCTGGGCTGATCTGTGCAAAACCACTGCAAACAGGAATTAAATAGAACATTTTTTTTTTTTTTTTTTAAATTAAGCTTTTAGAATCACTTTAAGGTAAAACAACCTTCCACTAGTTGTTCCCCCCACCTCCTCAATAAAAATACTTACTAAGTCTAGGAACGATCCAGAGCTGTGCCTACCTGCAGCAGCGCTGGTTCTCTCTCTCTCCCCTCTCACAGGCTCAGAGACAGTAGTGGGAGTCAATGGTTCCTGCTGTTGTCAACCAAATACTGTAAGAGCAGGGCCGAGCCACTCTGTGTGTGTATGTGACAGAAGAGGAGGTTCTAATGTTATACTTAGTATAACAAGTTTGTTATTAGAAACAAATATATATATATATATATATATATATATATATATATATATACTTAATTGCCATTGGGTATTGGGACACCCCTCCAAATCATTGGATTCAGGTGTTCCAATCACCTCCATGGCCACAGGTGTATACAATCAAGCACCTAGGCATGCAGACTACTTCTACAAACATTTGTGAAAGAATGGGTTGCTCTCAGGAGCTCAGTGAATTCAAGCGTGGTACTGTGATAGGTTGCCACCTGTGCAATAAGTCCACAGTCAACTGTTAGTGGTATTATAACAAAGTGGAAGCAACTGGGAACAACAGGAACTCATCCAAGAAGCGGTAGGGCACATAAAATGACAGAGCGGGGTCAGAACATGTGGAAGCGCACAGTGCGCAGAACATGGCTGGATCTAGAGGGGTGCTGGAATGGGCTATGCCCTCCCAGAATTCTGTTGTGACCCCCTGGCTACTTCCCTCTAGCCCCGAACTCAGCGCATGTACAAGCCAGAGGAGGGCAGCCTGGAGCAGTGAAAGCCCAAAAAGGAGTGGCAGAGGAGGGGGAATTGGTTTTGGATTTGAGCTGGAAGGTGGGATTGGGGGGCAAATATTTGTACTTGGAGGGTGGATTTGAACCTAAGAGGAGGGGGAATTTTTGCATTTTTTGGGTGAAAGAATTTTAGCTTGCAGATGGAATGTATGCTTAGGGGGTGAGTGTGCTATTTATTTCAGGTTTTTTTTTGACGGGGAGGGATTTATGCTGAAACAGAATGCTTACACTTCAGGGGCACAGTTTGTCATCTTCACCCTAGGCGCTAGATGACCTTGTCCTAGCACTGCCCACACTACACACAGGGCACTCAACAGATCTCCTCCTCCCCACACAGTACAAAGCTTAGATCGGATTCCCTTACAGACACAGCCTCAATCTACATAGTGTAAAGCTGGCTGCTATGTTGCAGTTCTGACCTGTGAAATTCCCAGATCTGAATGGCAGCACAGCTGCGGTAGCCAGCTACAGACTGTGCAGAATGAGGCTATGTCTGTAATCCGATCCGAGCTGTGTTCTGTGTGGGGAGGAAGAGATTGGCTGAGTGCCCAGGTTACGTGGGGATGGGAGTAGAAGCTCTGTTGAGTGATCTGCCACCAGTAAACCCAGTTCTCTTCTCAGCTGACCCCTGTACACTGCCTCACTGACCCCATTCTCTACCCTGCAGACCCCCTGTACCCTGCCCTACTGACCCCTGTACACTGCCCTATTGACCCTTATCCTCCGTCCTGCTGACCCCTGTACAATGCCCTTCTGACCACTGTCCTCTGATCTGCTGACCTTCTTTCCTTTGCTCTACAGTATGTAGAGAGTTTTGTGGAATGGGTTTCCATGGCCAAGCAACTGCATCCAAGCCTTACATTACCAAGTGCAATGCAAAGAGCCGGATGCAGTGGCATAAAGCACGCTACCACTGGACTCTAGAGCAGTAGAGATGTGTTCTCTAGAGTGACAAATCACGCTTCTCTGTCTGGTAATCCGATGTATGTGTTTGGGTTTGGCAGTTGCCAGGAGAACGGCACTTGCCTGACTGCATTGTGCCAAGTGTAAAGTTTGGTGGAGGGGAGATTATGGTGTGGGGTTGTTTTTTAGGGGTTGGCTTGACCCCTTAGTTCCAGTAAAGGGAACTATTAAGGTGTCAGCATACCAAGACATTTTGGACAATTTCATGCTCCCAAATTTGTGGGAACAATTTGGAGATGGCCCCTTCCTGTTCCAACATGACTGTGCACCAGTGCAAAAAGTAAGGTCCATAAAGACTGGATGAGTGAGTTTGGAGTGGAGGAACTTGACTGGCCTGCACAGAGTCTTGACCTCAACCCAATAGAACACCTTTGGGATGAATTAGAGCGGATACTGCGAGACGGACCTTCTCGTCCAATATCAGTGCCTGAGCTCACAAATGAGAATGGTTAAACATTCCTATAGACACACTCCTAAACCTTGTGGACAGCCTTTCCAGAAGAGTTGAAGCTGTTGGATAGCCGATTGTCTATCCTGCCTAATTGTGAACACAGGAGGTCATTTAGCAAGGGTGCCATTTAGAGAACTCTTTGCATTCCCTCAATGAATGCAATGCGTTTCCTGATTGGATAAGGTGGAAAGGCGGGGAGTTGATCTCATGTGTTCAGTAAACAGCAGGGCAGCCATTCGGCACAGGACCAAATGCTAGCGGTGATCATTGTAAAGAGTGGCGTCTACTACAGTGATTTCCAGCGGGATCCCTCAGGTATGGCATGTACAGTACACACTTACGTTGCTCCAAGCTAGACCCATGTAACTATGTAAAAATTGCCATAACTCCAATTCAGCTTTACAGCCCAACTCCAGACAACATAAAAATTATCCCTTGCAGTGAGACTGTGCCTATACTGTATGGGTTAATAGTTTGCTTAGTCCAGCAAAGAGAAGTTTTACTTACCTCATCTTTCACTCCCCTGGCAACGTGCACTCCCCCGCTCTCTGGTGGTGGACTGTCCCTTGATGTCATCATGTCCAATGCAAGTCTACTGGAATTTGCTTTGGTCTTGATGATGTAAGGACCCTAGACCACTAGAGTGTGGGGGAGAAAAAGCAGCAAGGATTGGTTTAGCTGCGGAGAGTAATGGAGGATCAGATTAGTTAATAATTTTTTTCTCTAGACCAGTGGTCTTTCAATTGTGGCCCAGGGGCCAGATGCGGCCCTCTGCTTGCCCTTATCCAGCCCTTGGGGTACTTTTCCTCCCATTGATACAAGACACTGTTGTCCCCACTGACGAAAAACAATGGGGCACAACTGCTGCTACTGGCACCAGTTATGGAGCACTATTTCTCCCACTGACACCAATTATGGGGCAGTATTTCTCCCAGTGACACCAATGATGGGGCATTATTCCTCCCACTGACACCAACGATGGGGCACTATTCCTTCCACTGACACCAACGATGGGGCACTATTCCTCCCACTGGCACCAATGATGGGGCGCTATTCCTACCACTGACACCAATGATGGGTCCCTATTCCTACCCTTGACATCAACGATGGGGCCTTATTCCCCCACATGAAAGATGCATTGTTTACTCCCACTGATGTCAGTGCTATTTCTCCTCCCAATGGCCACAGTAGGGCCACCCTAAAGTCTGAAGGATAGTAAACTGGCCCTTTGCTTAGAAAGTTTGGAGACCCCCTGCCCTGGACAAAAACAAGCAATTAATCCTTGCAGTCCAGGTGCAGCCCCACTGTAAGGGATCATTTTTTAGTTGTTCAGAGTTGGGCTTTAGGTCTGAATGTTAATTGTTATACTGCATATATATATATATATAAAGATTTAAAAAAAGAAAGTTTTTTCTTCAGTCTCATTTTTCTTTCCTAATTTAAAAAACAAAAAAACAAAGTTCTTTATTGAGATCCATCTATTGCAGACAAGATTCATGAGAGTTTATAGAAGTGCTGGCAAATACAACATTTCCTAACAAATGAGTAAAGTGAATGGCTCCCTCCCTGGGTCTGTTTAGAATGGAATTATATTCACTTGTTTTTTGCTTGTTTTAAGTTTTTTTGTTTACATTTCTTCAGTTACTACCTGGGTTTTGACCTGGTTAAGTGTTATCACACATCCTAGGAGTCATCGGAAGGGGAGAAGGGGTTTTCTCAGCTAGCCACACCCTGCACACATGCCTGAGTTAAGGGTAGATTGATTCCATGAAGTAAATGCTACATAAATCATCTGCCCTTACTCAAGATGGCTACGGCCAGAAATGCTAGGGGGGTGTTACTCATATTTGTGCTATATTCTACAGCAGTGGTCTCCAAACTGTGGCCGGGGGGCCAGATGTGGCTTGCTTTTATCCGTCCCTTGGCGCACTATTACACCCACTGACTCCAACATTGGGACATCATTCCTGCCATTGACACCAACAATGGAGCGCAAATCCTCCCATTTACATGAATGATAGTATACAATTCCACCCAATATTACTAACAATGGAGAACAATGACACCAGCAGTTGGGCACTATTCCTCTGACACCAGAGCTGGGATACCATTCCTTCCAATGACACCAACCATTGGGCACTATTCCTCCAATTACCAACAAAGGTGGGGCACTGCTCCTCCCACTGACACTAATGACAAGCCACTACTCCACCCACTGACACCAGTGATGGGGCACAATTCCTCCCACTGACACCAACAATGGGCCACAATTCCTCCCATTGACACAAATGATGGTGCACTATTCCTCCCACTGACACCAATGATGGAGATCTATTCTTTCCACTGACACTGATGATGGGGTACAATTCCTTCCCTTTATTCCAAAGATTGGGCATTGTTTACTCCCAGTGAAGCCAGGACATTTTCTTCTCTGACGTCCCGCAGTCTGGCACACCTAAAGTCTGAAAGACTATTAACTGGCCCTTTATTTAAAAAGTCTGGAGACTCCTGCTCTACAGTTTACGGCAACACCTACCCAACCTGTCCTGAGGAAGCGAGGAAAGTTTGCGAAATGCATTGACAACTTGAGAATGAAGATGCTGGTGGCACTATCCAGAAAGATGTAAAATATTTAAGATCATCAATTTATGCTATGACATTATGTTTGGTATTTGATGTATATATATATATGCCTAATTCCAGTACTCCATCTCAGGGCTGGGTGTTTTGCTATCTCAGATTCATTAAGATGGTGTTGTATTGATTTTATTTTCTTTAATTTTTAACTATGTGTAAATCCACTTTGAGATTTTATGCCTCTTGTTATGCCGTTAAAATCCGCCTTTTTTTCTTGAAGAACATATGTTCCTAAGCAATATTTACTATTTTTTGGATGTGGCATGATGAGGGTCTACATATTTCTGTCCTCTGAATGGTAATATGGATACTGTATATAGTTCTCTTATAAGGGATTTTTTTTCTAATACATGAAATGTTACAGAGAAAGTTGACCAACAGAGGGCAGTCATTATCTTGCAGCACTTAAACTTTTAGGATAGACATTATCCGACTCCTGTTTGTATTTTTTGTGTAGTATATTTTTATGGATTTTTCATTGAACGTCTGATAATTCTACCCTCCTGTAATTATCACTCCTTTCAGAATAGTTTTTGTTCAGTCTGTTTTTAAGGTATTTTTTTTTCCATTTTGAATTACTATCCTTTCATAACCTCAGAGAGCTCCTCCGGCGTTACAAATTGAGTTGTATCTGGTCTTGCTATATCAGGAATGTTATTATTAAGCAATTTTTGTCTTACTTGAACAGAGAGCAGAGCACTGACAGAGCTAGATTGCTGTAAGAGGAATACCGAAAATCTTTTATACCACCTTTCCATTACATAGCAGGGATTCTACAATCAGCCAAGCCGAGCAGCATCACCTGATGTGCACATCCTAAGGCACAGTGTTAATAGCGGAATGTCATTTACACCGAACAATTACAGGATCACTCTTATAGAAGTCAAAGGAGAAGGCTGAATATAAACCACAGGGCTAGCCAGTCCATATTACAGGGATTATAACTGAGGAATGTCATTGCTAGTTCATATAGCCATCAACAGAAAAGGGAAAAACTCACTTTATAGTGATGCATTCAAGTTACAGCTCTTCTAACCGTTGCCTCTTTATTTGAAACAAAACAAAATGGGGATTGATTTACTAAAGGCAAACAGGCTGTTCACTTTGCAAGAGAAGTTGCACTTTGTACGGGAATCTTCCCTAGAGCTTAGTGAAGGTGGTGATGTTTTACTTTGCAAAGAATCACATGCAAGGAGAATTTAAAAAAAATGCATGTTTGCTTGCACATGATTGGATGATGGAAGTCACCTTATTCACAAACGTTCTGGGGCACATTCTCTTGCAAACTATCATTTCTCTTGCAAAGTTGTTGGCAGGTGTAGGTTGACCTCCCTACACTGGTGGCAGCAAGCACTGTGCAGGAAAAGTGAAGGACAGGAGAAACTCATGTTCCTCTTAGCCTATCAGGTGAGCTGCTGTCCATATGGACGATGCTGTCCCAGATGACCTCTGAGGCCATCTTTAGTAAGGGCAGTGCTTATAAAAAGCACTGGCTCACTGCTGATGGTGCGCAGTTTGCATGTGGTTAAGTCAGGGACAGGAACCCACATGATAGGAAGAATGTATCTAGTGTAGGGAAAGGTTCCAGAAAGGGAGGGACAAAATATGGACTGTTCATCAGCTCTTTCATGTGGAGCCTTTCTGCTACAAGTTCCTTGTTTCATCAATGCCTGCTAGTAGCCCCCTCTGCCAGCTGCCGTAGGCCTCTGAGCATCGCTCTCCACAAATGCTGCATAGTTATCTGTGAATGTCTCTGCCAGTTCTAGCCAGACTCTGTTACAGTGTGGCTAGAAAATTCTTGAAAATACACTTCCTTAAACTCTAGGACCTCCATGTGTCTTTCCTTCTCCTTTGGGTGCCCACCACCAGGCCCCACTCCTGCCAACAAAGTGAACAGCCTATTTGCCTTTAGTAATTCAACCCTATTCACTTTGCAAGAGATGTTGCACTTTGCACAAGAATCTTCCCTAGAGCTTAGTGAAGGTGGTGATGTTTTACTTTGCAAAGAATCACGTGCGAGGAAAATAAAAAAAACCAAACCCCGTATTTTCACTTGCATATGATTGGATGATGGAAGCTAGCAGAGCCTCACCTCATTCACATAGCTCTGGGGAAAATTCCCTTGCAAAGTATAATTTCTCTTGCAAAGTTGTAGGCAGGTGTAAGTTGACCCCCCTACACAGGTGGTGCTGTTGTCAGCCACTATGCAGAGAGAGTGGCCCCACTCCCACTAACAAAGTGAACAGCCTACTTGCCTTTAGTAAATCAACCCCATTGAGTTTAATGTTAGCTCATATATTTAAAATATGTTTTTGCTTTCCCTCTTTTCAGGAAATGTGCCAGTACTCTGAACATGAATGCCTTCTAACCCACAATCAGCGTGCAAATCTCAGACAAATAAAACAGCTATACTTGAAACCAACATTTCAGCTATCAAACACAACAGCAAATGAACCAGTTAAAGACCAAAATGGAGCATTCCCTTGTAAAACCACATTCTTTTGTAATTGTATTTGTTAATTTGTCTTTCCAAAGAGATCAAAAAGCAAAACAGTCAATTGATGGCATTGTTTGGTAGGAAACTACCCTAATTGCAAGCATAGCCAGTTCTAATAAGCACCTTAGGTGCTTTCATAATTACCAGTCAGTGTTATTTTTAAAAGTTGTTACATAAATCAACTTGTCATTTTATGTTTAATGAGCCTTTGCCTGCAAAAATGACAGATGGAAGGGGATCTAAAATAACTGGATCCATCAAACTCAAGGAAGATTGAGCAGATCAGAGGTGTATCTTTGCCTTCCTGTGTCCACAAGCTGTCATATAGGTTTCAAAAGAAAATGTTATTCCTGTTTCTTACTGTAATTAGATATACTTTTGATTTTGATTTAAAATTGGATTTTGAGTGCAAGTGAAAGAAAACAGCTAAATACACAGGTGAAGTATAAAATCATGAACTGTCTTACCAGCCGAAAAAATCTCTAATCAAGTCTCCCCTTCCAGGCACCATAACCCATTCCAAACCTTTAACTGCAGACAAACAACTTGTGGATGTGATTGCATAGTGATGAGGTCAGCTCTGTTCTCTCCACACATTAAATTGACAGGATTGACAGCAATGCACAATACAATAAAGCTTTATTGGAAGGGCTGAATTTATCTTTAGGCACTGTAGGCTTGAGCCTATAGGCATCAGGTTTAAAAGGAATGGCTGTTTCCTGCACAGTTATAGACAATAAATAATTAACATAAATACTGCATAGTCATCTCATATACTGTATATATTTATATAATTACACAACAGAATGTAAAAGATGTAATCCCAGTAGAGGGGTTTTGTTTTGAGTGCCAAAGTCTGTGTGCCTACAGGCTCCAGAGATGAAAATCCACTACTGCTTATTGGCTTACATGGAGTTACAGAAGGTTGGCAAAAAATCAGAGAGATGTGCTATTTAAAATACATTTAAATGTGTTAAATTAATAAATAAAACAAAATGGTAAACACATACCCAGTGAAGTGACAAGTCTCAGATAATACACAGAGATGAAACAAATTCTCCTACATAAGCTGTAGCTGGTTATCTGCAGTCCTCTCTTCTCCACAGCCATCTGAAACACACAGATCAAATGCTATTTGTCAGGTTCAGCAGGCATGGGGTGAAGATATGATTTTTCTAAACCTCATAGAGCGGAGAGCAGAGTGTAATCTGAGACCCGAGTGCACTGAATGGACACCCACCCCACATATAGTCTCACAGGTAAACATGCACAGCTGAGGCTGTCAATCACCTTCTGTGTGCTGGAGGGGGTAAAGGGGCCATCTCCCAAGGTTCTATGGTGTCGGTACAACCTGTCAGAAGTGACTAATGCAGATAACAGGGCGTCTGAAATCACACTTGGTGCTTTGGATTGAGGATAGTATACACGATAGAGGGATATGCTTTGTAAACTTTTCCTTTCGGAGGTTTACTACCACTTTAGTTAACCAAACGTCTTCTATATCTGTCTACACCAGTGTTTCTCAACTCCAGTCCTCATGGACCCCCAACAGGTCATGTTTTCAGGATTTCCATTATTTTGCACAGGTGATTTGATCAGTTTCACTGCCTTAGTAATTACCACAGCTGTTTCATCTGAGGGAAATCCTGAAAACATGACCTGTTGGGGGTCCATGAGGACTGGAGTTGAGAAACACTGGATTACACTGACATGTTAAGATAATTTGATATTTTTTTTAGTTTTGCATGAATGTTAGTATACCAATCTACTGTATAGCTATAATTGATCTTAGGCATGTAACTCAGGAATCGGCAATTGTCATCTTTTACAAATCTGTTAAAGAAAAGTAAAAAATGTACAGTTTCCCAATTTGTGAATTACATCCATGCTAGTTATAAGAAATAAATATGTAAATATTATTCACTTTATTTTCACATTGAGAGTATTGTTATTTTGCTACTTGCATAATTTTTTTTAATTTTATGATACATTAGTTAATTTAGCAGATGAATACTAATGTGCAGTATGAAAATAATATAAGTGAAGTGCAATACAGTAAGTGTTTGAAGATTTATTAGATAATGGGATTCCTACCCGCACAATATGGCCTGCACAGATTCCTCTTGGGAAGAACAAAAGCTAACAGTAGCACTCGAGAGTTGTCAGAATAATTACTCAGTGTTGATAACATGCAAGGGAAGTTATTGCATGAATGCTCCAATGTGGTGTGTTTCCATTTCAGTTTAGAGATACTTCAAGCTTGAATTAAAGCGTTAATAGGTTTATTAAATATAGAAATGTTCCTAGTATTAGATGCAGGTATTATATAATACAATAAATGGTGTGTTCTTTATACACTACACCCTGGACAGTCATGAAGTTCAGAATCAAAGCCTGTTAGTCTTTTCAAATATTTCACCTGCTTCGTACTTAAGGACATGGAGAACAAATATCTGGAGCTGCTAAGCTGGAAAAATTATTTGTGTCATGCTGCACTGTTTTTCAAAGTCTCCAGAAAAAAGATAAAATCCAAAGTCTGTGAAAGTATGTTCCACCCAGGCATCATCAGCTGAACAATAGCAGCAGCAAGTGTCATGATCTTCACTCGTCCTAGTAATAAATGACAACATAGATTATGTGATGAGAAGCTAGCCTGGGTTTCGGGTTTTGGAGGCTCCTAGGGCTGGAGCGAGAAAACCTTCAGACAAATGCATTGTAGAAGATACAAAGACAGAGTCACATATCAGGTTGAGCTAGAGCAGGCTTCAAGATTAGTCAGGGTGAGGAAACTTGAAGATCAAACTGGGACAGATAGCACATTTGACATGAATACAGGAGGACAGGAGGCAGACTTGGCAATCAACAAGGAATTCAGGAAATAGTTTACTGAGTCTTGTCTGTAAAATGCTCCTTATTCTTAGGACTTTTCCAGCGTCCCTTGGACATTCTATTGGATGAATTCATTCCTGTACCCGGGTGAGTGACGGTTCCAAAATTTGGAGGACATAAAGAGACAGACCCTAGGCAGAGGCACATAATGAATCTCTAGGAGATACATTTTTGAAAGATTTGCAAATACAGAGTTCATTTAAAATACAAATGGTTTATTTTGATTTACTGAATAACATGTTATACTGTACAGAAGATCTTTTTATCAGATCAGGTAGTAAAATTAATTTTACCTATTTTTTTTTTTTTTTTAAATTTAGTGTTACATTAATAACCTCCTCCCCCCTACCACATCCAGGCAAAATAATTCTGCCAAACTCTAAAGCCAAGTAGGTACTTACACCACAGACCAATGGTGCAGCCTCAACAGTGCCGCCTTATCAGTGCAGCCTAATCAGTGCCGCCTTATCAGTGCAGCCTCATCAGTGCTCATCAGTAGACATCAGTGCAGCCTCATCAGTGCCCATCAGTGCAGCCTATCAGTGCCCATTAGTGCAACCTCATCAAAGCACATCAAGGAAGAAGAAAAATTACTTATTTGCAAAATTTTATAACAGAAACTAGGAAAATACCGGGCAATTTTACACCTTCCTGCCCAGGCCAGTTTTCACGTTTCAGCGCTCTCACACTTTGAATGACAATTGCGCGGTCATACAACATTGTACCCAAACTAAAATTTTATCATTTTCTTCACACAACTAGAGCTTTCTTTTGGTGGTAATCACCGCTGGGGTTTTTATTTTTTGCTAAATTAACAAAAAAAAGGCCAAAAATCTTGAAAAAACACGTTTTTCTTTGTTTCTGTTATAAAAGTTTACAAATAAATAATTGTTCTTCATAAATTTAGGCCAAGATGTATTCTGCTATATGTCTTTGGTGAAAATAACCCAAAATAGGATGTATTATTTAGTTTGTAGGAAAGTTATAGAGTTCACAAACTATGGTATAGATCTGAAAATTGATATTTTTTTGTCATAATTTTTCGGAAAATGAAAAAAATTAAAATTATTTTCACTATTTTTTTTTTTACATACTGTCACCAGTGCAGTACAGCGTCATCATATAACTGGCATAGCGGTGAACAGGGACACTGACTGGTGACAGTATGAAAAAAAAAAAGATGTATTTTTTTTTTTTATTATTATTATTTTTAATATTTTATTATATTTTTTTTATTTTTTTAAGATTTTTTTTCATATTTTACTATGACCATAGTAGTACAATGTTACCATAGTAACTTTGTACTACTTTGGGGAAGTGATCAGTATTTTTTTTTTTTACACAATTTGCTTATAGCAAAGAATTACTGTGCTATAAGCAAGCATTTACCTGAATGGTAATGGTGTGAACCTCCTGCGCTCCCAAGTGTTTCAACTAAATACAAAAACACACCTAGAGAAGCTGCTAACATTAAATCATATACCAGTGATTGTGTTAAATAAATACAATAAAGAATGTAGCGCTACTCCTTAAGGTACATATACACATAAATAATAAATTAATAGGTGATGTGTGATCACAAAATTGCATCAATTTAAATAAAATAAAAATAAAATGTGAAAGTGATATCAATTATTATTAATTTGTGCCCATGATTCATTAAATCTACAAAAATAAATTAATAACTCAGAGCATGTAAAAATCACATTTACATATATACATAGATATATATAATACCGTGAATATAGAATCACACGTGCCTCTCGTGTAGTGAGAACACCCCAATATAACAATGCATAAAACAGTGCTCACAAAGTCCAATAGGTATTAATAGTGACAAAATGAAAAACATGCGCTTCCAATGACTACTGTTGGTGACCATAATTAAACAAAAAATCATGTGGATCTTTGGGTGAATGTGAATCTGACAATCCGACCACCATCTGGATAAGCCTCTCACCCAAATCTCTCAAGACTTAATATTCCACCAATGATGCTGCAAATTACCTGGAGAGGAGCCATTGGTGGAATATTAAGTCTTGAGAGATTTGGGTGCGACAAGGAGCAACATTTGGAGTGATAGCTATCTTGGAGGATCTGTGAGGGGGATCCACAAAAGCGCTTTGATCCGCAAGGGTTGAAGTGATGAGGTGAGAGGCTAATCCAGATGGTGGTCGGATTGTCAGAATTCACATTCACCCAAAGATCCACATGATTTTTTGTTTATTTATGGTCACCAACAGTAGTCATTGGAAGCGCATGTTTTTCGTTTTGTCACTATTAATATTTATTGGACTTTGTGAGCACTGTTTTATGCATTGTTATATTGGGGTGTTCCCACTACACGAGAGGCACGTGTGATTCTATATTCACGGTATTATATATATCTATGTATATATGTAAATGTGTTTTTTACATGCTCTGAGTTATTAATTTATTTTTGTAGATTTAATGAATCATGGGCACAAATTAATAATTAATAATAATTGATATCACTTTCACATTTTATTTTTATTTTATTTAAATTGATGCAATTTTGTGATCACACATCACCTATTAATTTATTATTTATGTGTATATGTACAGTACCTTAAGGAGTAGCGCTACATTCTTTATTGTATTCATTTACCTGAATGACATCGATTCATTCAGGTTTTTTTTTTTTTTGTGCTTAGCTGTGATTTAGCCACAGCTAATCACATGACATGTGCATGTGACCTGCTGTGACCATTCACAGCTAGGCACTAGTATACAGTGGATGGCATGAATGAAGCCATCCATTGCATGCAACTGTCATGTGACCTGCTGTGATTGGTCACAGCAGGTCACATGGTACCGGCAACTGGGGCCGGTACTCAGATCTGTCATCGGCCGTGTCCGAGGTACACGACCGGTGACAGATCGCGCCGCTGCGCGGCTCTGCAACTGCGCGGCTCTGCAACTGCGCGAACTGCGCATGTGCGGTGACAGATCGCACCGCTGCGCGGCTCTGCAACTGCGTGAACTGCGCATGTGCGGGAGGACACCAAATGGCGTATACCCCGGAAATCTACAGCATTTTTGCGGCCGCCAAACGGCTATAGGCCGGGCGGCTAATGGTTAATTGTAATTTTTTTTTTTTAAATGTTAAAAATTGTTTGAAAAAATTGTAAAAAATAATATTGGGGGCTAATTCACATGAGTTCTATGGCCCATACCATGTGAATGAGTGGTTTATTTGTGCAGCAGGAGCCATCTGCTATTCTATGAGGATGCAGCTGGTGTATGAACATAGCCACAAGTTCTAATTTGATAGGTCTGTAGGTGTAATTGAGTGGCCAAAATGCACACTGTCAATGTTTGGGGGTCCATACACCTGAGGTGTTTATACAGGTGCTACATCCCCATAGCGTAACCTACACTGCCTGCACACAGCAATAGCCACATTTAAAAAAAAAAAAAAACAGATTCACACAGTAAAGGCCCCAGCATGTGAATGAGCCCCAATACCTCATTTACACACAGAACCTTTTATTAACTCAATACAGTTTTTTAGAAACATAGAAAAGTGACAGCAGATAAAGGCCAAGTGGTCCATCGAGTCTGCCCTTTTTTTGTATGTGTGTGAGTGTGTGTTTGTGTGTGTGTGGGGGTTGGGTTGTTTTTTTTGTGTGTTTTTGATTTAATTTTTTTTAATTCACTTTTTTGTCTGAGTATAGTTCATCCTTTATATAGTATATAATTTACATTTAGCAGGAATTATGTTATGCTATAATTGTGTCCACTAATAATGATTTTAGTGTATTTGAAAATATTGTTTTGATATGTTTGGGGGGGAGCTTTCAGGTAGACTGTATGGTGATTTCTAACAGCAGACCTGCACAGGGTCCCTGATCACCTTCACACCAGTTGCAGTATTTCTGATCACCACCACACCAGCCATAGTGCTGCCAGACCAGTGTGACTAGATTCATTGTTCCTGATTGCCACCACACCATACCAGTGCAGCATGCAACAGTTTTCCTTATCACCACCACACCAGTCCCTATGTCACCAGACCAGTGTAGGCCAGTAGCAGTGTTCCTTTTTACCACCACACCAGTCACAGTGTCACCACACCATTGTAAGCTAACAACATTGTCCCTGATTGTTGCCACACCAATCTCCTCAATGTCATCAGACCAGTGTTCCTGATCTCCACTACAGACCAGTGCAGCCAGCAACAGTGTTCCTGATCACCGACACACCAGTGCAGCGTTGCTTCTGCTTGTCACTTGTACTAACCCTGGCCTGTTCATTGACCACATGTCTGCCTGCTGCCTGGACCAATCCTTTGCTTGCTGACCATGTCTCCGCCTGCAGTCTGAACTGACCCATCTGAACATCCCGCTGGCTAGGTTCCTGTGCGACACCAGTCCCAGCCATCCCCTGTGGAGTACTGCACTCCTGAAGCCACAGGAACTCTTTTGTTCTTCCTTCCTTTAGCCTGCTGTACCTCCTGGCCAGTGTAAATAGCATTCCTGTGGGCAACCATGTACCAGTATACTAGGCTTGCTTGGTTTATAGGAACTGGGGCTGCTATGCCCATGCTGTGTGTGAGAAATATTTTATTTAATTGTGAACTCTGTATAAAAATAATATTTACCATTTTCTTTCCTGCATCCAAAAACTCTGTATGCCTATTAGAAAATACCTGTTTGCTTTCCAAAATGCTGTCACTTTGTGGGTGTTTTGGTCCTGGTGCTCTAGGACCTTCAAAATATGGTAGGTGGTCAGGAAATTAAGTGTGTAATTTAAGCTCCTAGAACACCTGAAGGTGCTCCTTGGATGTGGGGCCCCTCTATGTATTTAGACTGTGAAAAAGTCCCACACATGTGGTATTTCCATACACAGGAGGCATAGCAGACTGTGTTTTGGGGTGTAATTCTAAGTATGTCTACAATGTGTGTTAGAAACTTGTTAGGAGGACTTTGTACAGAAAAAAAAATATTTAAAGTGGTTGTAAAGGCAAAGGTTTTTTTTTAACCTAAATGCATTCTCTTCATTAAGGTAAAAAATCATCCATGATTACCTTCCCCCAACCTTCCAAATACTTACTCAAGTCCAATCTCGAACCAGAACTGTTCCCAACCGCAGCTGCACTTGTCTGTGTTCCTTTCTTCCCAAAACACAGAGGCATAGCAGAAACCATTGGTTCCTGCGGCTGTTAATCAAGTCCTGTGAGTAGGGATATTAGGCAGGGGCAGGGCCGAGCTGTGCTGTGTGTGTCTATAGACACATACACAGCCTTGGCTTGGGATCAAGCTTGCATAAGTGCCCCCTCAGGCGGGGAGGAAAAGCCAAGAGTGCCAGAAGGGGGCCCCAGAAAAGGAGGAAAGTGGCCACTCTGTGCAATTACATTGCAGAGAGCAGGAAAGTATACAATGTTACAATGTTTACAATCACTTTAACCACTTGCTACCCACCCACAGTACATTTACTGCAAGTGAGCGGCACTGCCAGTCACCGTGACCTGTACGTCGCAGTGAACTTTCTGGTTTCGGGCTCACATGCCCGTCGCCTGCTAACATGTGCTGTGATTGGACACAGCACAGGTTTGTCAGCAGGTTTAAGCCAATGATTTTGTTGACACTATTCAACCACACCCCTTTAAGCCACTCCCAATATTTAGTGCATTTTTATTTTTCTCAATGCTTAGGGCCCACTTTTGATCTTGCACACGGGCCCACTGATTTCATGAAACACTCCTGTCCATTGCCATACTCAGTTTAAGAAGTAAGAGTATGCACAGATAGGACTGCCAGTATTTTACAATGTTAACAGGTAAAAATGGGTCTTCTTTGCAGTGATAATAATAGGAAAGAAACCATAAGGCCAGTATTTTTGTTTGAGAAAAGGTGGGAACCCTATGTACAGAAGAGGGAGCAAAAGTATAACATGGGGACAGGTTCAAAAGCAAAAGGTATAGCTAGGGAAAAGGATCAGAAGGCAAATATCCACACCACAGAAAAAAAAAAATATTTTTGAATGTATAAAGCAGAATTCCAGGTATGGATATCTTGCATAGTTACACTGGTCCAGCTTGAACCAATGTAAGTATGTATGTGTCATAACTGGACATTCCCCATGAAAGCTGAAAATTACTGTAGTAGGCACCACTACTATAGAGGTTGTCACTAGCTACAAGTTCCCATGCCAGATGAAGCAAAGAGTGTGATGTCACTGCCCTTCCTCTCCACTTCGTTAAAACATAGAATGCTTTGCATTCTTCACTAAGAAAATGTAAGCACAAAAAGAGAGAGAAACAGACACTCTCAGTGTAGCATTTCATTAGAACTGGATAAATTAACCACTTGCCAACCCGCTCAAAGTAAATCTGCTGCAAATCAGCGGCAAGTTCAGGCACCATCACATACATGTACTGTACATTGCCAGCCTGTTTCCAGGTTTGGGGTGCACGCTCCTTGCTGTTCTGTACTATGATTGGCTACAGCAGAAGTCAGTTGGATGGTTACAGCCAATGATTTTGCCTTTATACCAGCTGTTTGGCTGTGGCCAATCACAGAACAAAGTCCTTTTTTCACAAACACACAGGATTCTGGGTACAGACCATGATCTAGCTGTTTTTTCTCCCTGCTGAAAAACGGGGTGGGAGCCATATCTCTTAGTAAAAGCAGCACACATTACACACATTTCACTTGTTATGCAAACAGTTAACCCCTTGATTTTCCTTTAATGTTAACCCCTTCCTAGCTGCCGGTGTCATTAGTATAGTGACAGTATACACTGTCTTAGTGTCACTAGAAACGTCAATGTCAGTTAGTGTGCCTCCCAGCAAGGGTCTGTTAGTGCCAGATTGCCCGCAAAACTATCACAGTCCCACTATAACTCTCTAAATTCCAGTATATATACCATAGTTTGTGGACACTATAACTTTCACACAAACCAATTGGTTTGTACACTTACTGGGATTTTCTAAAGAAATTTAATTTTTTTATTTTTTTTGGATATGTTTTATAACACAATGGAGAACATTTTTTTTTTCAAAATTTTCGGTCTTTTCTATTTTTTATAATAAAACAATAAAAACCCCAGTGGGTGATCAAATACCACCAAAAGAAAGCTCTGTTTGTTTAAAAAAATTTTTTAATTACATTTGGATATAGTGTTGCATGTCCGAGCAATTTCCAGATAAAATATCACAGTGCTAAATAGCAAAAAAATGGCCTTGTCATGAAGGGGGTAAAACCTTCCGAAGGTAAGGTCAAGTGGCTAGAAATAATATTGAACTGACACATTCCAGTAGTACAAACAGCATTGATCACAAGCTCCTCGAGACGGCAGCCTTCTTCCTTGCATACACAGTGAATTGGAGGGTGAAGTCCTCTCTGTGTCTGGTGGTATGCATCCAATTGAAGTCTCACAGAGGCTGGTTTGGGAAACAAGCTTTAGAACTAAAATAGACTGCACTGAAATAATCAGGGTGGACAAGGCGCCATGATGACGTCATGTGCTCAGCAGTGGGCATGGCAACGCGTTTTAGTGTGGAGCTTCTTTCTCAAGACTAGCCCACTCCAACAGCAAGGCAAATTATATAGAGTTGGCGGTCATTCTAACTGTGGGACAACAAGCAGCAGCATTCCCAGAAGGGCACTTGTTGCTGACTCAGGAATTTTGTTTCTTCACCAAGAATATATTGGTTTCTGCTGAATGGGGCAGACTGTAGATACTGTTAGTGGGCTTTTCTTTTCGCACAGCTCTTTTACTCTTGATAGAGAATCCATTATCCACTTCTCCCAGGTGCAATTTTTTCCATTGCATCTGGGAGTAAGATATACATTACTAGTATACAGGGCTTCGTTTTACATGTATGTTTTTATTAAATTGAAAAATGGAAAGTATTATCTGAATGGCACCTGTGTTGAGCAAGCAACCTGCTGTGTTCACTAAGCAACATGTCAGCCGCTCAGCATGGGATTTAGAAGCTAGCAGTGATCACGTTATTAGTGGTGTCCATTGCAGTGATTTCAAGTTACCATGATGATGTAAATGTACAATATATATGTAAAACACTGCATAAATTGTTTCTGCTATATAAATACCTGTAATAAATAATAATAATAAATAATAAATGATCAGTCAGGTACAGTATAGAGATTTTGCACATGTTTCTATATTGTGTATTTATCTCCAGTTTTCTCTACTGATCTATCTAAATATTTTTTACACTGCTATCAGTGTGACACACTTTTTGCCATCACTGCTTCTGAAATATGACAAGGAGTATGTTTTTTGAACAATTGCAGAAAACAGTCACGATAAACAGAATGATTAGACTGAAAGCAAGGAAACATGATAAACAAGTGATGGACACATGCTGATCTAAACATAATGCAACATTAAAATTTATCATTTCAAAGGTTGTTGTGTAATGTCAAGTTGATTTTTTTCTCTTTTTTACATTTTGTCTTAGTGAATCTGTGTGTTGCCTATTTAGAACAAAGCAACATATTTGCTTGATACATTTCCCTGTCATTACTTATACTTACCATAAGTATATCACTCATTCTCATTATTTTACATTTTTAATAGAAAGAAAAAAACTGACAGGGAAAAAACTATGATAAAAAATAAAGTGACAGTACATAATAACTATAGAACAAAAAATATTTTTCCCCAGCACACTTACCAGTTAGCCAGCACAAAAACAAATTACACTGTCTAACATTTAAAAATTAATATTTAAAAAACTGCTGATCTACTGGGATTTTCATGCATAACCATCTCTAGGGTTTACAGAGAATGGTCTGAAAAAGAGAACATATACAGTGAGCTGTAGTTGTGTGAACAAAAATGCCTGGTTGTGGCCAGGGGCGGACTGAAAACTCAAGGGGCCCCCGGGCAATAGGGGATCATGGGGCCCCTGTGTCCTTGCCCAAAATCAAAAAAGCCTTTGAAAAAGGTACCAGGGGCATCTCATGGGGCCCCCTACTGACCCCGGGCCCTCGGGCAGTGCCCGAGTTTCCAAATAGTCAGTCCGCCCCTGGTTGTGTCTATGTCAGATGTCAGAGAAAATGGGCAGACTGGTTGCTGCGACATTCAAATGTTAGGGTCAGAATTTGGCGTAAACAACATCAAAAGCACGGATCCATCCTGCCTTGTGTCAACAGTTCAGGCTGGTGGTCGTGGGATAATGGTGTGGGGGATATTTTCTTGGCACTAGCAAGGTGTACCTAATAAAGTGACCGGTGAGTGTAATATTATTATTATTAAAAATTGTAAAAAAAAAACAATAGACCAGGGAAGTGAATGCGCTAGTGCAGGGGTAGGCAACCTGCGGCTCTCCAGCTGTTGTGGAACTACATTTCCCATGAGGCATTGTAACATTACAAAACTGACAGTTACAGCTATGACTTGCAGAGGCATGATGGAACTTGTAGTCCTGCCACAGCTGGAGAGCCGCAGGTTGCCTAACCCTGCCCTAGTGCAATAAACTCCTTTATTAGGCAAAGATAAAATGACACAAAATGCACTACAGGCAGCACCCCTCAAATGTGTCATAACTATGACAACTCTAACAGCCTTCTTCCTTCTTCCCGCCACTGTACTGAATATTTGCCAGTCACCATAATCCCGGCGACTTTCATATGCAAGCCACTATTATGGCTATTGTTATCTTTCCTTCCTAACACACAGACACAGGGAGAGGAGCTGAATGGATTACATCTAGTGGCATCTATATAGGGGTTCCCTGGTCTGGTTTTTTTTTTGTGTGTAGATTGCCCATAGTCCTTGTTTTGGCATTTCAAGAGATGGCTGCAAAGGCCCTGATATAGTGTAGGCGGTTTTGAGCTTTCTTGTCTGATCACACCTTGGTGTAAGAGTGGGATTAATAGTGATCTGGTTAATCAAAAATGTGAATGGGGATTGGTCTCACCAATTATGATGATTCTGATTATTGTTTAAAATCTTCTTTATGGTATTCAAAACTAAAAAATTCAAAATTCAGAACCATTTAATTTCATTGTGGCCTGCGACTGGTTACCAAATCACTTAAGTGGCCCACACTCTTCAAATAGTTGAGCACCCCTGCTCTATTCTATGATAGCTTCCATGTTGGAGCAAGTATAACAAAGGATAAATTGAGGTCAGGTATGCCCAGAGGCAGCCTATGCCTCCTTAACCGCCTCTCGCCCGCCATATAAGGTAATGACGGGCAGGCGACGGATTCTCATTCTGGGACGACGTCATATGACGTCCTCCCACTCTAACTGCGCATGCACGCCCTCTGGGGCGTGCGGTGATCGGTGGTGTGCTGTGTCCCTAGGACACAGCGGATCACCAATCACTGTAAAGAGCCCATGACATTGGTTCTGTCATGTTATCAGCTGTTTCCAATCAGCGCCACCTATCAGTGCCCATCACTGCCACATATCAGTGCCATATATGATTGCTGCCTTTCAGTGCCCTTCACTGATGCCTGTCAATGTCCACAAGTGATGCCTGTCAATGCCTATCAGTGCCTCCTCATCAGTGCTGCTTATCAGTGCCCATCAGTGCTGCCTATCAGTGCCCATCAGTGCTGCCTCATTAGTGCACATCAGTGAAGGAGAAAAATTACTTATTTACAACAATTAATAATAGAAACTAAGAAACACTTTTTGTCGTGATTAAATACCACCAAAAGAAAGCTCTATCTGTCTCAAACAAAGGCTAAAAATTTTGTTTGGCTGCAGTGTTGCATGACCACGTAATGGTCATTCAAAGTGCGACAGCGCTGAAAGCTGAAAATTGACCTGGGCAGGAAGGGGGTAAAAGTGCTCGATGGGCAAATGGTTAAAGACACAGGAACACACTAGAAAACCAGCACAATGCAATGGCAGCTGAAGGCGTCCACTGTATCTGCATAAAAGTGGCCACCCGCCCAAGTCTATAACTGGCTTATGAAGCAAGGACACATAAACAGGCATCACATAGTGAAAAAAAGGGGGAGAGAACAATGTTCTTGGACAACTTGCCAGCCAGCTTGCTAACAACCGAATTAACCTGTCTAACAGTATGCGTTTATAACAGGGGTTTAGTTAGCACACATTTGCAAATACATACGTAAGCCACAGAGCCACTGTATCTCCCTGACAATTCTGGCAAGATAAGCAAAAAGGGCAAACAGTCAACTTTATACATGGTTTTTAAAGTAAGTTGCACATGGAAGCACTTTGCATAGAGCAAATAAAATGAAATTTGCACCTTAATTCTGTTGGGTCCCTGCACACTTAAGAAGGAATGGGCTGCCCTCACCCAATGTTTAAGGCTAATATTAAAGGGATTGTCAGATCAAGAAAATGGGTTTCTGGGCACTGCCAGTAAAAATACAGTATGTTCTATTAATTCCTTCATATAACATGTTTTGGAAATACCCTAAACCTACCCTTATAGTGCGGTTACAACAACACACACTTCTTCTTCCTATTCACTTCAGAAAAACACTTATAATGACAAGCAGAACAATGATGGAGGGCTTACAGTACACACAGGAGGTTGTGTGAGGTGTGCATCTTTAAGCATTTTTACTGACAAACTTGCCTCCCATGCAACTTTTCCAGGGAAGTATGCCTTCCTGAGGCCAACTACCATGTGACGTTCCTCTCACCATCTAGGGCACTAGGTATATGAAATGTATCCTTCCTTCCACTGCTGCCTATTCTGTCCCTCCTGGCTTCTGTCCCTGTCTAATGTTCTCACATAGGATTAATGTGTCCTCTGATATGGGCTCCAGGGAGTGCCTGAGTCTAGACAATTGGACAGAGTTTTCTTGAGAATTTAGTGGACACAGGAAGCATATACTGTGTATAGAAAACTCTGTGCAATTGTCCAGACACAGGCACTCTCAAGATGGCCCCTGGAGTCCATAGAAGAGGACACATTAGTCCTATGCCAGGTTCCTTCATAGCACCAGTAATCACATGTGAAATTGTTTACTACTGCCAGCTAACGAGGGATCTGCTGCCTGATGAAGTAGAAGGACAGCTCATTGGATGTTGTGGTGGCTGCAGTCACTCACCTGCCTACATGTATTCCAAAAGGGGAGAATTCCTCTCTCTTGCTGTCCTGGAGATACCATGTGAGTCAGGGTGTTGAAAGGCGGTATTTGTGCAAGGAAAGAATCAATGCCCCACAACATTCTAGCTATACCATATACAGTACATTATAACTAGCAGTTCTAAGATCAGTCATATTAGCTTTGCTAATGAAATCTGGGCTCAAGACTCATAACCTTTGTCAGTGGTTGACAGAGTATGGATTGAAGTTCATGCTCCAGTCATTCTTTAGTTCTGCCATGGCCCTCTTCTACACAAACAGCAAACTTTTCCCTTTTTTTTTCTAGTTGTGACCCACATTGACAAGTATAGGAAACCTCATCTTGACATTTTGAAATGTTGTCATCATTCATCGAATCTAGCTCCTGGTCCTTGAAGGGCACTAGAAGTTTACAGCTGTGTTTGAATTGCTACAGGAAGAGACCTGTCATTTTGCTTCCTTGTTGCTGCTGACAGAGGGAAAAATGTCATCTCTAGTTAGTAAATGCTGGGAAACCCACAGGAGACAGCCACACAGATATTGCTGGGACAAGAGGATTCAAGTTATTCCTTCTACGAAGACAAAAACAAAGAAAAGTGCTTTCATTTTTATTGAACTAAATACATAATTGAATTAAATAACTATTTTTTTTGCAACTTCAATGTTATGCAACATTGAAAGAGGAAATATTATATTACCAATTTTAACATAGATTGATGGCCATTGCCTCACTTCTATCATACATGCACCAAACGTTTGGGCACCAATGTCACTTGTAACACCACCGGACATGATTCTATACTGTGTCATAATCAGGGTTGCCAATTCCCCCCCCCCAAAGTGAAATTTACTTATAGGGCACCCAAAATTTACAAACAGCACCAATTTTTTTTTACTGAGAAAAATCATGAAATGTACTGACAGCACAACATTTTTTACTGCCACTTAAAAAAAAGTACATAAAATGCACATTTTAAGTGCAAAACAGTGCAAATATCGATATATATATGTACAGTCAGGTCCATAAATATTGGGACATCGACACAATTCTAACATTTTTGGCTCTATACACCACCACAATGGATTTGAAATGAAACAAACAAGATGTGCTTTAACTGTAGACTGTCAGCTTTAATTTGAAGGTATTTACATCCAAATCAGGTGAACGGTGTAGGAATTACAACAGTTTGCATATGTGCCTCCCACTTGTTAAGGGACCAACAGTAATGGGACAATTGGCTTCTCATCTGTTCCATGGCCAGGTGTGTGTTATTCCCTCATTATCCCAATTACAATGAGCAGATAAAAGGTCCAGAGTTCATTTCAAGTGTGCTATTTGCATTTGGAATCTGTTGCTGTCAACTCTCAAGATGAGATCCAAAGAGCTGACACTATCAGTGAAGCAAGCCATCATTAGGCTGAAAAAACAAAACAAACCCATCAGAGAGATAGCAAAAACATTAGGCGTGGCCAAAACAACTGTTTGGAACATTCTTAAAAAGAAGGAATGCACCGGGGAGCTCAGCAACACCAAAAGACCCGGAAGACCACGGAAAACAACTGTGGTGGATGACCGAAGAATTCTTTCCCTGGTGAAGAAAACACCCTTCACAACAGTTGGCCAGATCAAGAACACTCTCCAGGAGGTAGGTGTATGAGTGTCAAAGTCAACAATCAAGAGAAGACTTCACCAGAGTGAATACAGAGGGTTCACCACAAGATGTAAACCATTGGTGAGCCTCAAAAACAGGAAGGCCAGATTAGAGTTTGCCAAACGACATCTAAAAATGCCTTCACAGTTCTGGAACAACATCCTATGGACAGATGAGACCAAGATCAACTTGTACCAGAGTGATGGGAAGAGAAGAGTATGGAGAAGGAAAGGAACTGCTCATGATCCTAAGCATACCACCTCATCAGTGAAGCATGGTGGTGGTAGTGTCATGGCGTGGGCATGTATGGCTGCCAATAGAACTGGTTCTCTTGTATTTATTGATAATGTGACTGCTGACAAATGCAGCAGGATGAATTCTGAAGTGTTTCGGGCAATATTATCTGCTCATATTCAGCCAAATGCTTCAGAACTCATTGGATGCCGCTTCACAGTGCAGATGGACAATGACCCAAAGCATACTGCAAAAGCAACCAAAGAGTTTTTTAAGGGAAAGAAGTGGAATGTTATGCAATGGCCAAGTCAATCACCTGACCTGAATCCAATTGAGCATGCATTTCACTTGCTGAAGACAAAACTGAAGGAAAAATGCCCCAAGAACAAGCAGGAACTGAAGACAGTTGCAGTAGAGGCCTGGCAGAGCATCACCAGGGATGAAGCCCACCATCTGGTGATGTCTATGCGTTCCAGACTTCAGGCTGTAATTGACTGCAAAGGATTTGCAACCAAGTATTTAAAAGTGAAATTTGATTTATGATTATTATTCTGTCCCATTACTTTTGGTCCCTTAACAGTGGGAGGCACATATGCAAACTGTTGTAATTCCTACACCGTTCACCTGATTTGGATGTAAATACCCTCAAATTAAAGCTGACAGTCTGCAGTTAAAGCACATCTTGTTCGTTTCATTTCAAATCCATTGTGGTGGTGTATAGAGCCAAAAATGTTAGAATTGTGTTGATGTCCCAATATTTATGGACCTGACTGTATATATGCAGAAAGATAGTAAGCGATCGCTATCTAAGACTTCAAAAATTAGCTGCTAGAACACCAAAAAGGCAACCAAAAACAAACCTTCCAACAGTATACATAAAAAAGGAGCAGCGCTAAATATGCATAAAGAACTAAACATATTAAAACAGCGTGTTAAATGAACATAAAATGATAGTAGCTATATAATCAAGTGCAAAGTAGTAGATCACACTGCGGTGAACTTGAGTGAGTAAATGTCCCAAATTAATAAACGCCCACGTGGGGATCCAACAGATCCTATTGAGTGCATAGGGGCGGGAATCCAGTGTGTCACACAGTGGATATAGGGTATAAAGAGTGCACACTCACCAGAAGTGCATCAAAAATGTGCATATGAGATTATCCTGTCTCATCAGGTAGTGGTCATATGCTGCCAAGGTAGGGTCAGGGTCATACACCATCCAATCTCATCTAGGGTAGGTACTCCAAGAGTACTGGGGTCCCTTTAAACAGGTTCTGCAAGTGGGGACTCTCAGTGAAGAGAGCCCAATAAGGGACACCACATAGCGTGATACCGTAGACACTTAGTTTATTGCTTCAAGGAGTAACAGATCAATATATAAGAAAATGGTGAAAATAAAACACTGACCATATAACATTCAGGATGGCCACCAGCGGTGGTCAGACGTCCAGAAACTGTAGCCCCCCCTGACGCATTTTGTGCGATGCACATCATCATAGGGTGCTGGGTTTATTAATTTGGGACATTTACTCACTCAAGTTCACCGCAGTGTGATCTACTACTTTGCACTTGATTATATGGCTACTATCATTTTATGTTCATTTAACACGCTACTTTAATATGTTTAGTTCTTTATGCATATTTAGCGCTTCACCTTTTTTATGTATATATGTATATATATATATCCATTCAGTTGTAGCCGACCCTTGGCGATTGCATGGACCGTCTCTCATAAGCGACTTTTTCCATGAATTCTCTTAGCAATTATTTTTACAGGGTAGGTTGCAAGGTCTTTCCCCAACCCCTACCATGCAAAAGATCCCGCATGGCCAGGGATGAAACTAGGACAATTTAGACAGGAGCCAATTAACCTACCAGCATGTCTTCGGAGTGTGGGAGGAAACCGGAGAACCTGGAGGAAACCCATGCAAGTACAGGGAGAACATGCAAACTCCATGCAGGAGGCACCATGGTCAGGAATTGAACCCATGACCCATTTACTGCAAGGCAGATGTGCTAACCACTAAGCTACTGTGATATATATATATATATATATATATATACACACTATAAACATACAGTTAGTGCTATTAGCAATGTTTTTAAGTTCTAACTAAAGTAGAAAATAATATTTCTTCATTTCCATGAAGGTCAGGTTAAAATATCCCTGCAGTTTGGTCACCTGCATCCGCTGGAGAGATTTCCCTTCAATTTCAGTCCCAGAGACAATTAGCTACCAGCACAGAAAATGAGGGGAAATCCCAGGATAAATAGAATAGAGGTCCCTCTCAAGTTTTGTTCTGAATTTGGATGGAATAGTAAACAAAGCAAGTGGAGGGTGAATCTCTCCAGCTGGAGCACATAGACATTATTAAAAAAGACAGTAATGCCAATCGATTGTTCAAATAACAATTTGTTAAAAGAGCTTGCAACAGTTTTCAGTTGAACAGGTGTCCTCGTGTGAGGGTTTTCCCTCACCACCTGTTCCAGTAAAAACTGCTACAAGAAATACATAGAAAACCATTCAGGCCTGGAGTGGCCATAACTGTAACCAATATTTTCAGAAGTCAAACTGTTTTCACTGGATCAGGTATCCATTTTGAGAAGTTTTCCCCTCACCAGCTGTTCTAGTGAAAACTGGTGCAAGACTGAGAAACACAGAAAACCATTGAGGCCTAGAGTGGACATAGCTATAACCAACATTTTCAGAAGTCAAACTGTTTTCACTGAAACAGGTGTCTCCATGTGAAGGTTTCCTCTCACCACCTGTTGCAGTGAAAACTTCTGCAAGTTTCAGATACATGGAAATTCATTTAGGCATGGAATGGCCATAACCGTACAGTAACTAACATTTTCAGAAGTCAAACTTTAACGTTATGCGTGTACAAGTATTTCCAATGCTGTTTCAGTATAAATGTACATAGCATTACCCCCTTAGGAGTTGCTGAGTTATTTTCGGGCTCCCTTTTGCTCTGGACCCCTCTCTGAAAGCCCAATTCCTGCTGACACCACAGTACTCTTCTGACTGGAGTAAATTATGATCAGAAAATAGACTCAGGCACAGATTAAAGTGAACTGATATGCTGTTTATATTAAACATGACTGTAAGCTAAGTCAAATAGCATAAAATGGAATATGTGTATGCAATGGCAACTCTAAGCAAAGAAAACAGCACATACAGCAAAATTTTAATCAGTGTTGGCAGGCCTGCAATTGAGAAGTTAACCCAAAACCTCAAACCTGAGGTATTTCTGATCCCCAGTGAGCAAGGAAACTATCACATGTTGAACTAGCTCACCTTGGGCCCTCAGGATCTGGTGGCAAGGTTTAAATCTGAGATAGGAAAAAGCTCTTTAATTAGGGTAGTCAACATCCCTTTTTAATGCAGTGAGGGACCTTCTGCACGCTTGTTGGGGCCCAGTTGGTACACTACAATGATCCAGACCTTTGAAGTGGGAAGAGATGAAGGTGACAGTCTCTCAAGTGATTAATACAAGAACAAGAAGAAAAGACAAGTACTATCCCTTTAAGTGGCACTTAACTTGGGTGGTGTCCCTTTTATGCACTAAGTAGGTTGCAAATTCTAGGCAAAAATGTGTCGGAAATTGGCAGCAGTACTTGCTGGCAAAGCGCAACTCCTCTTTGGACTGCAATAACTAATAGCAATGGTGATAGATGTTCCCTTAAGAGGGTAGTCCAATGGTAAAGGGAAAATTATGTGGTCTGGCCTGCAGAAGGTGTGCACTGCACTCAGCTCTGATGCTTGAACTATGCTACAAATGTGTTCAATAGTAGTGGCAGGGGGAACTAGTCCGCAACACGTGTTAACCATATTCAATATCCACAAATGTATGCAGGAAAATAGCAGATTTGAAAGGAATGTCAGTGTAGACTTGTATGGCTGTTGTATAAGACTCTCTCATCTGATCTGTGGCATCACTCAGGTCCCGGCATTCTCTCACTCTCTGTAGATGGGGACCCCCACAGATTCTCCGGTCCCACTTGCAGTGTTCTTTCAGGGCACCGTACTCTGGGTCACCTGCTTGCAGAATGTCTCACTGAACAGGGTGGCAAGGCTAGCGGTCAGCGGCTCCTCCTTGCATCTCTTCTACTAGCTCTGCAGCCTGGTCCAGTACTCCGGCAGTTAGCACAACTTTTTCTCTCCACTTCTGTTCTCTCCTCTCTCACTTCCTGTCCAGTCTCCCAGGCTTCTATATATGCCCCCTCCCACACACCATTTCCTCTGGGAAAACTAGTCCTTTGATACACTGCTCCCCTGCAAAGTCCTGCAGTTTATCATACAAGGTACATGGGGCTGTTCTGTGAGTGCCACTAATTGCAGGACACTGACATCTTGTGTTTCTCTTAACATCCTGCAATTTGCATTATAGCAGAGTGTTACACATATCATTCCTGTTGTGCAAATCATATGAAGAACCTTATGCTGGGAAGTTGTGACTGTCTGTAATAATCCTACACCATCAACCCCACATCATCATAGTCCACCCCGTTAGACATGTTATTAGCAGCAGCAGCAGAAGAAACATCCAGTGGTTTACGTTTAGCCTTGAAATTCTGAAGGACCCTCTGCACACTGGTATATACCCTTTCAAGCAAACTATGCAATAAATAGGGATATTTAGTTCACACATATTGCAATACATGCTTAAGCTGGCCAACTGCGTCAAAGTAATCCCTCTATGGCCAGTCCTACTCTGCCCTGCCTACGCAAGTGCTACTGTGGACACAATGCTAGCATAGGGGAAAAGACACAATGGGGAGAGCTACAAGGTTCAGGTCTGGCTACTGACCCAACAATACAACAAACAAGAGATCCCTGTGCTCAAATCCATACAGCTAGTGCATGCATTTATCCATCAGGTGCTAAAGGGGTGTAACCACAGTAGCACTTGCTACTGTGATTACTGTGGGGCTGGCCTGCACACTTAGAGGACTCTGGCCAATAATACCTTCCTAGTTCAATAATGTCCCAAGAATTTGCAATAGACCTGTTTGACAAATTTGGTAAAGCCAACAGCTGAATGATTCTTACCAACAGGAATGTGTTTTTTTAATGGCTGTTACTGCTCTTGCTCAAAATGTTATTGCTTGGACCATGAACAACTGACAAATCAACTACTCTAGACAGATGTTCCCTTGTTTGGTATCCAATGAAAATACTGTCTGTTGATTTGAAGTTAGCACAGTTAATGGGGTCAAAGGCAATCAGTGCATCATAAAGTAGCACATAAGACTTTTAAGCAATTGGCAGTACCTCAAGTACAAGTCAGGTAGCACAGGGGAAAATTGCTCTGGAAAATTTGATTAAACTGGGTGAAATTTGGCAAATCTGCTTGAAGGAACAGAAAGTAGCACTTAGTTATAGGATCCTGTAGCAAGAGACGTATCCCACAGTTAGCAAGCAATCTGCATCAACTTTACTGAAAGTAATGAGCTTGACACACTTAAACATAGAGAGCCATCTGGTAACACAAATCTGTAGAATCTTAAAACAATCTGACTCAACAATTTCCTGACATTTGTGATACAATTGTATGCATTTCCAACTATGTGAAAAGTGGTGATGTATGTCTCTGCAAAGTTGCTGAACAGTTTTAGGTATGGCTTTATTACAGGCATCTGCAGCACACAAGGCAGTAATATGGCAAAATGATTGTGAAAGATGAAAGGCTGCTCTATTTTGAAGCGGGATAGTACAGAGTATCTTGAACCAACTATTACACTTGCACCATCTGTACCAAGTGCTATAACATTTTTCAGGGGGATACCATCTTCCACAAAACATTATTTAATCTTCTCAAAAATTGCATCAGTAGTAGCTTCAGTGAGATCAACAAGGTGCTAGAACTGGTACTGGGTTTTACCAGAATCTTCTTTTTTGGTTTTCGAGATGTCTGTAGTTTCATCAATCAGTAATGAAAAGTGACAAGAGGAAAGTTTGTGGCACAACAGCTGTTTATTGTACTTGCCAATTACATTTTTAATTACAGTAGCATGGACCCTTTGGTATTCTTACAATAAAGGGAACTTGCAACTAGTGAGTATGGAAGCCAGTCAGTCATGTTATTAGTAAGATCATCTAGCAATAAAATTAGATATTTCCAACTTGGTTAAACAAATTTTTTTTTATGAGCCAACACTTCTGAGTTTGTGCTTTGTTTAGTAAACATTACAATTCCAGTGTTGGCTTTCCTGACTACAGCAAGAATATTGTGTTTTTAACTTGTGGGATGACTACCAGGGGCGGACTGACAACTCATGGGGCCCCCGGGCAATAGGGGATCATGGGGCCCCTGTGTCCTCGCCCACACCCAAAAAAACCTATGAAAAGCCAATAAAAGGTACCAGGGGCATCTCATAGGGCCCCCTACTGACCCCGGGCCCTCGGGCAGTGCCTGAGTGCTCGAATGGTCAGTCTGCCCCTGATGACTATGGACATCCTCGCTATGTGCTATGCTGAACAATTGTTTGCACCACAGACGCTTAGCATTTTATTTGGACTCATCAGCTGACAAGCAGTATTTAAACTGCAGATCTGTTAGCCATGAGCCTGAGAAGGAGCAATGCCTCAATTTCTTCTGTTTTTTTTACAGGCTCAGGCATTATCCCTTCCATTCGTAAAATGCAAATGCTGTCACCTTAAAGACTGTCACTTTAAAAAAAAAAGAAAACATTTTTACTCTTCTGTTGCCAACATCACTCAAAGAGCCATACTACTGACAAACCAGCCCTGAATAAGCCCTCTAAAATCTCAGTACAGTGAAATAAAGTACCAAGATATGGCAAAACCAACCCAGAATGAGCCCTCTTACATTTCATGAACTGACACTAACTATGTAAACTGTACTAGTAATGCCTTGTGTGCTGCAGATGCCTGTATGCATATACAAAAGTCAGGAAAGATATAGTTAATGAAAACTGATCTTTAGGAATTTGGTGAAGAATTTTACTAATAAAACATTCTAGCTGGAATTAGATAGAGGTGCATCACATGTGAAGATTGTTGTGGATGTGTCTTGGGGTGTCTAAAAAAGAAAAGAAAGAAGAAAAATCATGTAGTTTGTCTATGTTGCCCACTATAGTGGGCTGGAAAGACAAAGTGTGTTGGTGGGATGTATTTGTGTGAAGAATAGGCACTTACAGTTAGATGAGCTGGTTGTCTAATGCAGTGGTGTGGTGGTATCTGTAAAGTTATACAGCTGATTTCTCAATATTGTAGACTTTGCTAGGGAAGAAGAAACAAAAATATTATCATAATATGACCTCAATCCCCACAGACTCCTACTCCTCCCACCCAAGTTCCCTTCCCCACAGTAGCAGTCACATAAACATAGACATTCCAAAACAGGCTTCTATACTTACCAGAGGACAGAACTGCAAGAAAAGGGATCCAATCCAGATGGACTAGAGGCAGTGCCAGTGGCAGGTCGATAGTGTTTGGCATCAGACCAGGAGAACCTAACAGTATAAAGAGGGAGAAGGAGAAGAGGTATATGGGATGCCCAAGGAATTGTTAAAAGGAGGACAACTTCCTGTCTGGAGGAATCCTTGGACAAGGGGATCTAGAATCTGCAACTTTAAAGCACAGTCCAGTTAGGAGCTAGTCAGGTTTCCCACCCAAATGCCCTCTGCCCTACTCCAGTCCAGGGGGTGTAGAAGTACTCACTGTCCCTCTTCTGCAAGCTGCAGGTTGGTAGCTACTTTCAGGCTTTCTGCTGGGCTGGCTCCATTCTTAGCTCCACAGATGACCCTCGCTCAGTGGGCCAGTGAGGTTTAGCTTTTCTCCTGTCCAGAGCTTTCTTGGCGGCAGGCCCCTTCCCACTGGGCTCCCTCCCAGGCTACACAATGCAGCTCCTGCTCTCACATCTTCCATTCAAACTCTCCTGCCACTGAGCAGGGTCTATCTCTCTTAAGGACTGTCCTGACCCCATGTCAAGCCTCCTACTTGGAGATTGGTTAGGATCCCTCAAGAGTGCAGACTAGCTCCTTTTCACCCCCGTCCACTATGTTCTAGAGACTTCTCCAAGTTTTCTAGATCATTGGGAGGTATCATTGAGCTGATCTGCAGAGCCTTTCAACCCTGAATCAAATCTGACCCTCTGACTAACACCCAGGCTACTATTCAGCTACCTAACTAAAAAATAATCACTTAGCTCCCCCTAGCTAATTAGGAGTGTGCTACAGAAAAGAGATGGAAGGGGGGAGGGTGATGGAGAAAAGCAAACATGATAGTGGCCAGTGGCCACTGGGTTAGGCCCAATGGTCACTTTTATGTTTGCTTTTCTCTTTCACCCTCCTGGCCAAGCAAACTGAACTTATTGCACACAAAAAGCCTAACATCATCTCAGTGCTGCAAGTAGTGATAATAGTAGTACACATTCATAATCGCATATACTGCATGTGCTCTGTGCCAGCAAAAGTAGGCTTAGGCAGACAAGCAGCGTGACTTTTTTTGCACTCTCAAACTTAGTGCACAAAAAATGCCCCAAATAATCTCAGTAGTGGCAAACGTTTAGTAGTAGTACACATTCACATACATGTGGCTTAGGCAGGCAAGTGGCTGACCTTTTTGCGTTTTCTCAAACTGAACTTAGAGCAAACAAAATGCCCCAAATAATCTCAGTGCAGAGTAATACTAGCATACATATCAATTATGTGGCTTGTGCAAGCCAAGGGAATGCTTTTCATAGCTTGCAACGGGCCGGCATGGCCCGTACTTTTTGGGCAGCAGCAGTAGTGGCACTGTGGTATAGGAGATGGCGTAATTGGGAGTCAACAGCCCAGGCAGGGCAGGGCAGGGCATGCCAAACCTATTAGCACCAAAACAAAAGAGGATGAGGGAAGAGTAAAGGAGAAAAGTAAACATGATAGTGGACATGGGGCCAGAGCTAGTAGCCACTATTATCTTTGCTTTTCTCCTTCCCCCTCCTCCTGGCTGGCCAAGCAAACTCAGTGCATATAAAATGCCCAAAATAATCTCAGTGATGCCAGTAGTGTAGTAGTACACAGTCACAATCACAATCACACACATTTGGCCTCACCTATGTCAGCAGAGTTAGGCAAGCAAGCAGCGTGGCCTTTGGCATTCTAAAACTGAACTTAATGCGCACACATAATTCACAAAATAATCTTAGTGGTGGTAGCAGGGGCGGACGGACCATGTGGAAACTCAGGCACTCGGTCAGTAGGGGGCCCCATGAGATGCCCCTGGTACCTTTTTCATAGGCTTTTTTGAGTTTGAGCAAGGACACAGGGGCCCCATGATCCCCTATTGCCCGGGGGCCCCATGAGTTGTTAGTTGCCCCTGATCTGTATGGAATAAATTTGTGTGGGCAAACAGCCCACAGTCTGACCCTGGGTGGTAGTAGTAGTACACATTCATTCACAATATCTCATACATTATGTGGCCTGTGCCAGCAGAGTTAGGCAGGCAAGCGGTGTGGCCTTTTTTGCACTCTCAAACTGAAACGCAAGCCAAATCCTCAAAATAAAATCAGGGGTGGCAGTAGTTTAGCAGTACACACATTCACAATAAAAGACATGGAGCCTGTGTGAGCAGAATTAGGTCTTAGGCAGGAAAGCGGTGTGGCTTTTGCACTCTCAAACTAAATTTAGTGCACACAAAAATGCCCAAAATAATCTCTATGGCAGAGTAGTACTAGCAAACATACTGATTCTGTGGTCTTTTCGAGCAGAGTTAGGCTTAGGCATAGGCAGGCAAACGAATTTGCCTATTTACATTCTCAAACTGAACGTTCGAGCATGAAAATGGCCTAAAATACCTGTAGCAGAGTAGAACTAGCAAACATATTAATTCTGTGACCTGTGTAGAGTTCCGCAGGCAAGCATGCTGGAGCAGAGCGGGGGATTCATTTTTGCTCAAAGCTTGTGTGAAAATGGTGGCATTTGGGAAACAGGTGCACATTTTTATGGCTCTTAAGTGGTGTCTATGACGACATCATAAAAATGGCCAGTGCATATGCGCAAATCCGCAAAATGCGCATGCACACCAGAGATGATGCAATGTCATCATCCATCTCTGGCACTGCACATAAGCACATGTGCAGTGCGAATATAATTTTTTTCAATTATTTTTTACGAACAAAGTTTTTTATGAATGCCCAACGTTCGCAAACGGACATTTACAACCTGTAAATGGCAAAAATGTATGGACTGTCTGTAAATGTATGGACAATTGGCAACCCTGCCCATAATATATATGCATAGTTGGAATTGTTCAAAGTGCAGAAACATAGGTTCTTATTTTTAGGTATACTGTATGATGTTTGATGTGTGCACTTCAAGTGGATGAGAGTCCTCTGCCTGGATCATGGAACTGGTATTTTTGGTGCAGGAAGAAATGGTCTTCTGCACAGAAAATCCCAACAGGAGAGGTAAATATTTTAACAAGGGGTTAAGTTTTAGCATTGGGATTACAGGGGTGGTTAGTGTTACGGTTATGAAGGGGTTAGAGTTAGGATGGCCACACACATATAGCAGACTGAATGAGAGAAACATAATAGATACATGCTAAATAGCATGAATGGGGGAGTCTTCCCTGCTAGCTATTGTATTAAGACCTCCAGAACCAGCGGCTGTCTGAATACTCATTGGATGCAGTCACTGTTTAGCCAATAAGTTTTCCCCAGGTTCCTTTGATTTTCCTATCAAAGTTCGTCAAACTCAGTGGTGCAGACAGCATCACCCTCGGCTGAAATTTCTGCCAGTTCAGCAGGAATTGGACAACTATCAACACTCAAGGTCTTCATGGTATAGAAAGCTAATAATGTAGTGTAGTGCTACCCCTTTGAGGGCCACTGGAATTGATTAGGTCCCCCTAAGCTCTGTACAGAGGCAACACACATTTTCCACATTTTCTCTCTCTGAGGCAGTAGAACAGTGCTTGAACTTGTTTTTGTTGTTTTTATCAAACAACTTGGATGGAGTCTAGGGATATATGGCATGCCCAAGGACCTGTAAAACAACTTCTTAGCAAAACACTGTACACTGTACAAAAATGTGGACCAAAAAGTAGCAACTGTCTCTTTAAGGAGTACTGATGTCCCCTTGGGTGCACCTCAGATGAATTCTTCCTCTTTCACTGTCCTGAGGATATCCAGGGGCAAGGGATTCCAATATCTGCAGTTAAGTAGTCCCGGATTAGAACTAGTTTGGTATTGCACCTGACCGCCCTCTCCCTTCTCTGCCCCAGGGAGTGTAGAAGTACTCACACTGTCCTGTCCTGTTATCTAAATGGGTTGTAGCTGCTTTCAGGCCTTATACTGGGTAGGCTCTTTCCCTGCTGACAGGCTATCCTCCCAAGGAGACTTGTGGCACAGTGGATATTCTTCCATCCAACACCAGCCTGAAGGTAGAACCCCTCCAAGACTCCACGCTCCAGCACCTCCCTTCAGTCCATCTTGCACCTGACTCAACACTACTCCTGCTGCACAGATTTTGCCACATTCAGGGTTGTCCTTAGCCACCATGCCCGGCCTCCTGCCTGGGGATTGGCCAAGTTCCCTTAAACATGCAAATCTAGGCCTCCTCTCCTCCTCCAGAAAGTTCCTGCAATTTCTGAAAAGGAGGGAGGGCTCCAGAAGCCCTGACCTGTAGAGCCTCTCATGATGTCCTGAGGTAACCTCTTTACCTTGCTCCCAGAATGACTCATCCCAGGCTTCTAACAAATCTCATAAAACTACTATCTAGCTAAACTAGAGGGTGCTACAGTAGTTTAGTGCCTTTAAGAAAGAGCTCTACATCCACATTGTCAATTCTGGATTATTCCCTACTGTGAATCCTACTGTGAATAAAAAATAATTGTTCATAGAATCTGTAGGCCTAGAGCTCTACCTGTTGGCTGCTAGTGATAAATGTGCAATATCCATATACAATATTTCATACTTTGAGTTCTGTAGATAAAGCATTGGCATTTAATTTGTGCACTTGTGTTTTTTGTACTAATTTGTTGGCAAATCACAAGGTAATATATAGAACAAGGTGAAATTATCTATAAAACCAGTTAACAGACTATTTTTATAAGCACTAACTTGGCATAAACATAGTAACATCTAGCAGATGGCACCAGCGTAGTGGTTGGTTTTCAATTTTCACATATTCACAAACTTCAGTTCCAGCAAACTCAACCTGCCTGCACACCAGGCTCCAGAGCACTGTCTGTGAGCATGCTTAAGTCTTTTAAAGGAATTTATCTGACTATTGGCAGCCAGAGTTAAAGTGTTACTAAACCCAAAACAGTAAAATCAGTCTGTATATGCAGTAAAGCATTCTTGTTATACTCACTGTGGAACCTAAGGGGTTAATCCTCTGCATTGTGTAAAAAGGTTGTCTGATCCTGACTTCTCTGATCCTCCCCTTCTTCCAGTGCCCCCCTCTTATCTCCTGATAAGATACATTGTGTGGAGTCACTCTGCACATGCTCAGTCTGGTGTGTATTGCTAGAGATGTTTTTGTTTTTCTTGGGAGAGTGCATGTGATTGGCACAGGACCAATCAGCACTGTCCAGACAGAGGTCAGGGGTTCTGCATCCTCTTAGAGCAAAAAGAAAACTCCTCCTACAAAATGCTCTCTGCTGGTCACTTATAGAAACCACAAGACTGCTCTAACTGCTGATGAGAAAAGGTATATAGCAGTTTATATTTACTACAATAATTGCATTTCCATGTTCTGTGTACTGTGAGAGAGCAGATATAGTGAATGCAGGGTCCTGGGATTAGTAACACTTTAATTTGTTTTTAACATCTTTGTTGGAAATATATAATAATCTTATTTACTGGTAGTGTAAGCCCAAAAATTCATGACATTGAAGCTGACAAAGCCAAAAACAGGAACAATGGCCAGTGCATTTCTGGGGTGGATTAGAAACTCCAGGATGTATATGGAAGAAGCCTGAGTGATGTATTAACTCATATAGGACTTCCCTAGGCTCTTTGTGAGATATGTGAGATATGTAGCTGCTTTGTATTACCTCCATCTGCATATAACTATCATATTATCATGTGTATTTCCATTGCCGTTTTTGAATAATACAATTTTCGCCTTTTTGACCTTTCAGGACGCCCAATTACGCTGATATATTTTTCTTTATCACACTCAATCATTTGCAGCATTTTCAAGGCCAGTTGTATTATGCATGTGAATGCTAGACATGTGCAAAATGGAAAAATCTATTTTGTTTCTTTACGTTATTTGACTAATTTTGTTTCATTCGATTAGGTAAATTTGTTTAACCTCCTCGGCGGTATGATTCTTTCGGATTTTTTGTGCTGAAAGCGGTACCATTTTTTTGCATGGAAATATGTAGTTTTTTATTGTAGGCCTGTAATTTTTAGGAATAACTCTGAAATCTGTACTAACAAGAGTCTAGTAAACATTCCGGATATGATAATATTTGAAACACGAAATCATAAATTATAATTTAATAAATAATCATAAAAATAATAATATAATAATAATAAATTTAATTCAATAATATAATCAAACCAAAAACACTGAAATTTGAAATACAGAGGCAAATTCGCACATCGCTGAGCAAAGTCGCAAAATCGTTTTCAGTGTCTGATGACGAATTTCCCCACGAATCATTATCACTCAATTCTGCAAGTGGTTCTGATTTACTATCGCTGTTCTAAAACCGCTTTTGACGTAAAGGGACACTTTTTGGACGCCATGGACTTTTCTAAGTTTCCAGGCAGAAAGAACATTTAAAATGCAGGCAGGGCACAGGACAAAGCAGTAGGGACAAAATGTATGTGAAATGCATTGAAACAGCAATGACAGCAAAAATGACATTTTTTAAAAATTTCAAATTTCCCGCCGGTTCCGGCGCCCGTACGTCCCGACGTCACAGGGACCGGAACACCGGCCGGAGGAGATGGCCGGGGACGCTGCAGGGGACACATCGCGGGAGCGCAGGACAAGGTAAGTGCTGCAGGGACCCCCTGGGCAACGCCGCATAGTAAGCCCGAGTGTAGCTCGGGGTTACCGCTCTTGGTATAGAAATTTTACCCCGAGCTACACTCGGGAATACCGCTAAGGAGGTTAATTTAAGTTTATGCGAATTCAAATCAAATTCGAAATTTCGAACGGATTCGAAAATGAATCTAACGGATTCGAAAATGAATCTAACGGATTCTAAAACTATTCTAACGGATTAGAAAATAATTCTAATGGCTTCGATAATAATTCAAACATTACAATCCATAATCCACAATCCATATGTGTTTTTCAAGGTATATGAGCTATATGAAAAGTTGCGTGACCATATTGGAAATTTCCATTTCAGCAACATTTTCACAGTGCCTTTGTTGATCACTACCCGTGTCACCATAGCAAAGTATTTTTGTCTTTTCTAATCTATTCTATTCTTTTCCATTATTTTATATTCTATTCTAATGTAATCTGTTTGAATTCAAATTTATTCTATTCAAAATCTGAATTTCAGAAGGCAGTTCTATTTTATTCTATTCTATTATTTTTCTTTACTATTCTATTCTATTCTTTGATTCTCTATGCTAATCTTTTCCATTCTATTATTTGATGTTCTATTCTATTCTAATTGATTCTATTCCTTTATTTTCTGTTCTATTTTACCCTGTTTTACACTATTATTTTCTATTCTATTCTTTGATTTTCTATTCTATTCTTTGATTTTCTATTCTATTCTAATCTTTTCTATTCTGTTCTAACTGATTCTATTATTTTCTATTCTATTCTAATCTTTTCTATTCTTTTATTCTCTATTTAATTATTTCTATTGTATTCTATTCTTTTCTAGTCCTTAATTTTCTATTCTATTTTGTTCTGTTTTATCCTGTTATTTTCTACTGTATTCTGTTCTATTCTTTTATTTTCTATTCTGTTATTTTTTCCTCTATTCTTTTCTATTATATTCTATGCTTTTATTTTCTATTCTATTATTTTCTATTTCTTTATTGTTTGTTCTATCTTATTCTATTCTTGTTTTCAATTTTAAATTAGTTTTCAAATTAGTTTTCAAATTCAAACTGGTTTTTGAATTTGTTTTCAAACTTGAATTTGTTTTCGAATGTTTTCGAATTCGAATCTATTCAAATCCCAGCCAAATTTTGTTTAGTTATTTCAGATTCATTTCAATTCATTACTATTGTAATTTGGAATTCGGATAGGAAACAAACTGCACATGTCTAGTGAATGTAATAACCCATGATAAATTAACTCTCAAGTAAAAAGCTGTATGAAATATCTATGTATAAGGAATCTTGCCCATTCATACCAGGCTCTTTTTTAGTATTGTCTGTTATTCATGTTTAACTACCACTATACACATATGAATTCAGGTGTTTCAATCATAAGGTCCTTTTGAAAGTCAAGAAGTAGAGTAAAAATGACCACATGGAACTTATCAGAGGAAATTCTATTTGGAAGGTAGAACTGAAGGGGGAACTAGATAGAGCAGCTAAGGATGAGACATTTTTCACAGCTGATTGAGAGATAGCTTTAGAGAAAGTAGGGTCCTATATGTTAATGGGATCTGGTTGGCACAAATTCTGTGTTGGATGGCTAGAATGAGGTGAGATCCAAAATGTACACTGTAAGTTGTATATTAAAGTGCTGACAACCCATTTAGCCTTTACAAGCTTTCAGCATAACCATCCCCCAAATTACACCTTCATTAATTGGCAGTTTAAAAGATTAATGAGCCTGAGAAAATATCCTGCTGGGTTCAAATGAATTGAGAGGGTTCACAGAAAATGGGATTTAGCCATCACCAGCCTATGTCCCTTATGTCCCAGTTACTTTCCCTAGTACTATGTTATTTCTCTCAGTGTCTGGTCCTTCAAATCAGTGATGGAGCAGAGACCTGTCAGGCCAACAGTGGGAGATAATATGTAGACAGGCAGGGTGGTAACCAAAGACCATACATCACATTGCACCCCTGCACACTCAGCACTTTCTGCAATTCATCCCCAATACACTGAGCATGTAAATGTATTACATCTCATACTCCTACAGAACACCCATCAGTGGATCAGCAAAGATGATTCGATGCAGGCAGATATCCATCCAGTCTTCATTTTTCCCTTGGCTTCTCATGAACATGAAGCTTCAATTATGTTTTCTGCATCAATTTCCTACTCCATTGTAAATACATGCTTACCCTCTGTGCTGCTAATGCTGGAATACAGTGCACCTGTTATCAATCTGAAGAAGTTGGGAAAGAAAACCCTTAACCATGTTGTGGGTGCAGATTAGGGTCCCATCAGACGGTGGCTCAGCTTTCTCCTCCAAATGCTGCACCTGCTTTGAACCCACTGGGTCTTCTAATATCTTCATTACTGTATGGTCAATACCTGATACTGGCACACACATGATTAACACTTCTCGCGACACATGAAACCCTCTCTTAAATATGTGTAGCGCCCCTCTAGATAGCAAGGGGGAGATATTTAAATTTGTATTAATTAGAGAGTAGCAGCCTGGGAAAATAGTCAGCAGGGTCAAATTTGGGTCAGGGCTAAGAGACTCTGCAGGTCATTTCCCTAATACCTCTCCCTGCTCTAGAATCTTGGAGAAAATTCTCGAGGCAGTGGGCGGGGGTGAGGAGGGGCTGGCCTGCACACTTAGAGGACTCTGGCCAATACCCAAGCAGGAGGCTTGGCATATGGCCAGGGCAGCCTTTAAGTGTGACTGAGTCTGCTCAGCAGCAGGAGAGTTTGGGTGGAAAATGTGAGGAAGGCTAAGATGCAGGAGCCTGGGAGGGGGCCCAGTGGGAAAGGGCCTACCTACAGACTGGAACCTGGAAAAGATGATCACTCAGCCTCACCAATGCCCATAGGGAGGACCACCTGTGGAGCAAGGGAAGGAGCCAGACCAGCAGAAGGCCTGAAGGTAGCCACCAACCCAACCAGCTCACAGGCAAGGACTGAGTAAGTAATCCTACATCTCCTGGGCCAGTTAAGGGGAAAGAGCATTTTAGTGGGAAACCTGCCTGGCTCCTTACCCGTAACTGCTTAAATTACAGTGGCAGGCACTGGATCCCCTTGCCCAGGGATTCCTCCAGACAGCTGGGTAGAAAAGAAGATTTATCTGGGGTCTTGGGTGGTACACCAGGAGAAGCTGGGGAGCTCTCCAAGAAGAAAAGTTACTATCTTGGACTTGTATATAGTTTCCAGGAAGTTGTCCTCAGTTTGTTTTTCCTTGGGCATCCCATACACTTCTTGCCCCATCCAAGTTTATTACCCCTAAATGAAACAAATCCCAAAAAAAGAAGCTCAAGAACCTTTTACTGTCTCTGGAATACAAATCTGTGAAAAAATGTGTGTTGCCTGGCTCTGTCGGACTATAGGGGGACCCAAACCTTCAGCAACTCCTAAGGGGGTAGCGCTACATATGCAAAACAACTACTTTCTCTGATTGCCAGATCTGGCATTCAGCTCCCATGCCTAACTATTGGTTAGTGACCGGCCAGTCATAAGTATTAATACGCATTTTCCTAGGCTGTGGGTTTTGTGTTCATTCTGTCATTTCTGATGAGTCTACTTTTTCATCTGATATTTCTTTTTTTTTGTGCAGTATTAATACATCTTTGACAGAACAGACAGGAAGAAGATTAGCTGAATCAACTGAACAGCATATTGCAGAGATCATCTCTTAATGGAAGCTTTTGTCTGTGACAATAGTGGGAATGCTAACCTCGGCTTAGCTTTCCGCATTAACGGGTGAAAACATGAATACTGAACATGGAATCTGCTAATGCACTATTGTTAAGAAGTAATTCTGCACAGTATCTTTTTTAAACCAATAGCAAAAAGTGTCATCTTTTTTATATGAGAAAAATATTTTTCTTTCAACCAGGTAGATTCAATTGGCTATAAAAATATATTAATACTTATATTAGGCTGGACATGGGGTTGGGTTGTCAGCAGGAAGAAAAGAAGAAAAGAAGGAAAGGAAATATCCTCACTCACTCATTCTATGGAGTAGAAAAGGCATTGCCACTGCTATCACGTAAATATGTGCAGAGGAGTTGTTCCCCAAATCAGTATTTTAAGGACGATCCTTTATGGAGTAGGAGCCTTGAACTATTTTTTTGTTTTCTCCCCACAAAACACATCTTTTCTTTTTTGTTATGGAACTACCCCAGCTGTAATTCCACTAATTGTGAGATGCGTGGGCAACCTTGATATCTCCTGTGTATTTAACCTATTTTGTAGAGATAATCTTAGATTGTGTACATTGTTCACTGTTTTACAATGTCTAGTAATAGTAAAAAATGTTTAATAAACAAGAGGAAACCATAATTTATGTTCTATAATTCATTGGTATCGTTAATACTAATGCTTGGAACATTAAACATTGTTAATATATAAAGACATAAATGGAGCCATGCTGCTTGCTTTTGTTTTTTTTATTTTTTTGGGTTATTATTCAATATAAAGTGTGAATGTCACTCGCTCATTAAAAAGATATTGATAAAGTTCTACAACCAACCATAATTATGGTGAACAGACAAAATAAAATCTACAATAGCATATAGCTAGCAAAATATTGCACACTTGCTGCAGTCAAAAGGGGGATCTATTAAAAGGGAAATCTCATCTGATAACTTGTAACAGTAGTGGTGTGAACCCCCTGCGCTCCCAAGTGTTTCAACTGTATACAAAACACACCAGGAGAAGCTGCTAACATTAAATCATATACCAGTGATTGTGCTAAATAAATACAATAAAGAATGTAGCGCTACTCCTTAAGGTACATACACACATAAATAAATAATAAATTAATAGGTGATGTGTGATCTCAAAATTACATCAAATTAAATCAAAATAAATGTGATAGTGATATCAATTATTATTAATTTGTGCCCATGATTCATTAAATCCACAAAATAAAATCAGATAACTCAGAGCATGTGAAAAAACATTTACATATATACATATATATATATATATATATATATATATATATACTGTGAATATAAAATCACACGTGCCTCTCGTGTAGTGAAAAAAAACACAATATAGCAATATATAAAACAGTGCTCTCAAAGTCCAATAAATGCTAATAGTGACCAAAGAAAACATGTGCTTCCAATGACTACTGTTGGTGACCATAAATTAACAAGAACTCGTGTGGATCTTTGGGTGAATGTGAATCTGACAATCCGACCACCATCTGGATAAGCCTCTCACCTCATCACTTCGACCCTTGCGGATCAAAGCGCTTTTGTGGATCCCCCTCACGGATCCTCCAAGATAGCTATCACTCCAAATGTTGCTCCTTGTCGCACCCAAATCTCTCAGAAATTAATATTCCACCAATGGCTCCTCTCCAGGTAAGTTGCAGCATCAATCTTTAAAATAAGAAATAAGATAGATCCTCCCATAGTGCAGTATATTTTATTTAAGAAGTAGGGACAGATAACATAAAACTTTCTCACTCACGTGGCAGCCAATTCAAGACCTCATGCTTTCGGATGAGGGCATGTATGTATGGGTGTACAGCTCAGTATACAGGTGTACCAAGATGGCCGCCACGCTGGAAATACGTCACCACGTCCAGCCGACGCGTTGCGTCACAATGTCATGTGACTTCCTCAGGGCTCATCTGATAACTTATTACTAGGAGAAACGTAACTGGGCACGTTTTATTAAATATTTGAAGGATGGATCTTAACGTGTAGGATAAATATGCAATATGATGAATCCACAAGATTTGGTCTGGTAAGGTCTAAACTCAATACCTAAAATAAGTTTTAAAACAATAGTGTCACTCAAAAAGCTTTGTCCCGGTAATAAAGCAAAATAATACAGTACTTACACTATGGGTTTGATTTACTAAAATTGGAGAGTGCAAAATCTGGTGCATCTCTGCATAGAAACCAATGAGCTTCAAGTTTTTTGTTTGTCAAAACGAAATTGAACAAGCTGAAGTTAGAAGCTGATTGGCTACCATGCACATCTGAAACAGATTTTGCAGTCTCCGGTTTTAGTAGATCAACCCCACAGTCTCCTGCTGCCTGTGCCCATATCAGTTCAATGCTGAGCAATCCCAAACTGAAATTAATTCCAAAACCAACACTTCCAGGAGAGCTGATTTGCTCAGTCCTCTGCAGTGCTCAGTAAATTCTTCTCTTGACCTTCACTCATACAGTAGTGGCATAAAGGTTTGCAGGAGGAACCACTGAATGCTATGGAGGATCCAAGACATTACCAGAACTCAGTGTTGAATCAGTGTCCTGCAGTGCAGACCGCAGGAAGGGTAATTATCCCTTTGCTTTTTTACATATATAAAGTTAAAAAAAATTGTCAACAACATAGTTTTTTCAATATGTTTATGAGATTTTCAATGTTTTTAAATCTGCAGCTTTCATTAACCACTTTACCCCCCTTCCTGACCAGGCAATTTTTTGTGATATGGCGCTGCATTACTTTAACTTACAATTGTGCGGTCATGCAACGCTGTACATAAATTACATTTTTGTCCTTTTTTCTCCACAAATAGAGATTTCTTTCAGTGGTATTTGATTACTTGTATGTTTTTTATTTTTTGTCCTATAAACAAAAAAATATTGACAGTTTTGAAAAATAAACAATATTTTTTACTTTTTGCTATAAAACATATACAGTAAAAAAAAAGTAAAACCCAAATTTCCTCATAAAAAAAAATCCCAATACATGTAAATGAATTGGTTTACGTGAAAGTTATAGCGTCTACAAATGGCAGTATATATACCGGAATTTTTATTTTTATTTTTTTTATACTAGTAATGACGGTGATCAGTGATTTATAGCGGGACTGTGAGACTGCGGCAGGCATTCTGGCACTGGGGAGGAACTGATTAACTGCCACTGACATCCCAATTACACTAATACAGTGATCAATGCTAATAAATAGCACCAACACTGTACTAATGTCACTGGAATGGAAGGGGTTAACATCTGGGGCAATCAAAGGGTTAACTGTGTACTGTACGTTGTTTTACATCATGTGCTGTGTGTTTTACTAGGGAGACATGCTGCTGTGTATTTCTCTGCTGTGCAGAGAAATACACAGTGGCATGTCCTTGCTGGCAGGAGAGAGACCTGTGTTGTTTACACACAGGTCTCTCCCCTGTCAATGTTGCATGGCAATCACCGGGTGCTGGTGGGGAATCTCTGGATGGGTGATTGACATCTGTAACTGCCAGTGATGGCACGAGTAGGGAGGCGCATGAGCGCCACCTACCCGTAGATGCAAACCACGTATATATATATATATATGTGTGTGATTTTGCGCAGCCCTGCCGCCCTGTAACAGTACTTCTGCTATAGGGTGGAGGGGAAGCCATTAAAATAATACTTGAAACATGTCATGAAGGTCCTTTTTCAAGATTTATTACAGGGAGTGACAACGGTCTCTCAGTTGTGCTCCTGCATTGTCACCCTTGCACATGCACCTCTGGGGAAAACTACAAGCAGCTCGGCCAGCATACATTGTACAGGCATGGTCAGGTCAGGCACTGAAACTATTGGAAGACAATGATATGCAGTCAACACTGGAGCGAAAGCATGTAGATAAGAGGTATCTAAAAGAGCCTGGGGGAGATAGCAGCACTGAGATGCAAAAATGCGAAAATGAAAGTATTTACTGGAAGAACATTATGTAAGCACCATCCCTTGTGCTGTTTAAAAAATAACTAAGCCTTGGTTTTAAAACAGGTTTGCCATTAACCATTGTCTGTAATTGAAGGATGGCAGTTGTATCTTATAAGAGTTTATTTTCTAGCTGTTAAGCCTGACTTAGTAGGAAAGAAAGTTGAAATTTTTTAAACATATTTCATTTTTATTATCAAATGCTGAAAAAAACACCTTGGTTACAGACCTCTTTTGCCATTATTTTTGGGTTAAATTTTTTACAGTTCCTTATATAAAACTCTAAATATATTGTGGTATGCAAATGTCCTATATGCATAGCAAATTGTAGTTCAACACTTCAGAAACAAAAATTGTAGCTCAAAATCATTCTACACTGTAAGCAACGTATGCCCTTGTTGTTGTTTTCAACCTGTGATGTTATTTTCTGCTACTGCTTTATATTTCATTAATGATAATAATGATCTGACCTATACTGATATCTAGTGGCAATTCAGTGCTACAGCAACTTGTTATCTTCGATTGGTATCTCCCTCTTCTCTCCTACTGTTTAGAGCTAGTTAGTTTAGTTTTCAGAAATACCCTTTCTTCTTCTCTATGTTCCCTCAATTTGTCTCAAGTCTTCTTAGCGGACACTAAGCTGGGAAGATCATTGTCTTATTACACTTGAAGAGACTGGAAAACCATCCTCTGTACTGTACTATGAGAAGCTGCATTGGATGCAACTTCTGTGCCTTATTGGAGAGTTAAGCCCCATTCACATCTGAGCGACTTGCAATAAAAATCACACTAAAATTGAGGCAAAACCTGCAATACACATTGATTCTTAATGGCACGTCCAATGCACTAAAAAATGGGCATTTTGTTGCACACCAAAACATGCAAACCCTCCCCCCCCCAAAAAAAAATCGTACTGTCCAAAATGTGACAAAATCAGCTTCATAAAAGTGTACAGGAGCTACTTGGACTTGTTTTTTGAGTGGAAGGCAGCCCATTCACGTAAATAGTGTCCCCCCCCCCACATAATGCAGAAAAACATGACGCAGGAGGTGGTCATACTGTCTGGATAGATCAAGATCTATGTAGGTATGTCAATGCCTAAAGAGACATTAGAAACAGAACACTTGTACCATGTGGTGTTGTAACATGCAGCTTTTATTTCTTTAAAAAAAAATAAAAATTTTAAAGCATGCTTTCCAATGTTGGTGTTTTAGAAAACTGCTAAACAGGTGATTATTTATTTTGTCAGCCAACAGTCTTTTGCAACTAGTGTCATTTATCTCTTTTATTTTTAATAGACAACTTACCAATGATTTAGAAATTAGCACCTTTTCAAATTAAGTAAAAAAGTGAAATAAATAGTAAGAAATCTGAGAGCAATTTGTTTTCCTTTATGTGAGAATTGAGTCCTTGTTTAAAAAAACTAATACTGTTTGTCTAAAGGGTGGGGATGAGTGTGAAGCAAAGGGATTCCCTAATAGATGGAAACACAGAAACACAGGGGATGATTTACTAAAACTGGAGAGTACAAGCTCTGCCCAGAAACCAATCAGCTTCCAGGTTTTATTGTCAAAGCCTAATAGAACAAGCTGAGCTTAGGCTGGCCATACATTTTCTTGAGATTTTTGCTTTAGATTGACCAAAAACCACATAATGTCAGGTCAAACCTAAAAAACACTTTCAATTGTATCCAATTAGGCAGGCCCTTGCACTACATAGTTGAAGGTAAATCTAAAGGAAATTGGGCAGAAATTGGACAGAAAATTGTACAGTGTATGGCAAGCCTTAGAATCTGATTGGCTACCATGCACAGCTGCACCAGATTTTGCACCCTCCAGTTTTAGTAAATCAACCCCACAGAGTTTAAATGAACAGACTGGCTGAATGCTGAGCGGCATGCACAGGACTGTTGGCAGAATCAACAGGGCAACCTCCAACTAGATATCACAGCAGGGCTGCAGCTGAGGGCAAGGGGCATAGGGGGCAGAGAAGGGATTTTTTATTATCCATGGGGTGTAAGTGGAGTATTACTGTAGGCTGGCGCTCGCAGCATTTATAGTAAAGCTACCTGGATCCCATTAGTTCAGCAGGAAGGTTCAAGGCAGAGAGAGGGATATTTTGTTCTTGCCTGGCTTCTGACAGTCTGTCCTGATGCCTGCGTGTACATTGCATATTCCTGACCCTTGCACTCTGTATGTTACAAACTCCTGACCCCTGCACTCTGTATGTTACAAACACCTGACCATTTACAAAGAAAAAAATGCAGTTTAAAATAGTTGGTGAGTGACAGGTCCAGTCCACTTACTTCTGTTAATAAACAAATAACTGGGGACTCATTTATCTGTACCAGACCCTTATCCTAGAGTATTAATGGGGGATTAAACCCCAGGCAAAAGAAAAAAAAGAAAAAGTGTCAGGCATACCCTAAAAATACATGCCAGACCCCTATCCTTGGTGAGGTTCTGATATGAGCCCCATGCAAAAAAAGAAAATGACATTGACTAAATATGGTCATGTGGCCATATTGGGTCAAGGATGTCATAAGTATCCCTGCCCCTATGAGTATGTGTACCTTCAGGGAGAAGAATGTCGCAACCATTGCTGATTGAGAGTGAGAATGTGATCATGTCATGTGACAGCTTTCCACAGGTTCTGCAGAACTGGGATTGCACCAAGTTCAAACTGAACTCAACTCATCCCTGCTGATAGGAAGAAAACAGAGTGACAGATTCTTCTTACACAATCAGTAAAAGGATGGGGTGGGTCCAGGATGACCTAGGCTTAGAGAAAATGGGTTGAATGATGTTGAACATCAGACTGAGGACATCTACCAGTAGAAAAACGTAATGCAGGGTAAATCCCTGAATTGAAGCTTAACAATAAAACAAAAGCAGTTTTTGTGATTTTATCTTTTAACTGGCAATTTATTTTTATCGTGTTATTTTTGGCTGGAGTTCAGCTTCATTTAATACTGATGGCTAACATAAAGAGAAACTTCACCCTGTCTTCATAATATTTTTCTATCCCCTAATGCTTTTTTTGCTGTGTTATTCTTATTAAATATACTCACATGCCCAGCAAATCCAGTGTTATTTACTGTAATCTACTGCTCTGCTGTTGAAGACTATGTCCCCCATGGCCATCTTCATTTGTTACATCACCATTTAGGTGATGTAACATATGGAGCCGGCCGTTGCTTCTGGGTTCTTGCAACCAGCCCCCTGATGACACGTGGTGCATGCGCAGTATCTGTAGATTGCCCCGGAACTCCCAGGAATGCATGATATGAAAATCCAAGGAGGCTTCAGGCAGTTGAGGCTACATCATTCTGGCTTAGGTGAGAAAAACCGGACAATTAGGCTTATTCTTAACATAAAAAAACGCATTTACTAAAAAAGAAACAGTAAACTAATTTTTTGACAAGTCCTTTATTTAACCTCCCTAGCGGTCTGATTATGTCCATATTTCTGTGCTCAAACCGGTACATTTTTTTTGCATGGAAATATGTATTTTTTTTATTGTAGGCCTGTAATTTTTAGGAATAACTCACTGAAATCTGTCCGAACAAGCGCCTAGTAAACATCCCTGGTATGTTACAATTTGAAACACGAAATCATAAATTATAATTTAATAAATAATCATAAAAAATAATAATAGAATAATAATAAATTTAATTCAATAATATGAATTGAATATGATGAATTTCTCCACTAATCATTATCACTCAATTCTGCAAGTGGTTCTAATTTACTATCGCTGTTCTCTAGTTGGTCTAAAACTGCTTTTGACCTAAAGGGACGCTTTTTGGACGCCAAGGACATTTCTCAGTTTCCAGGCAGAAAGAACAGTACAAATGTAGGCAGGGCACAGGACAAAGCACTAGGGACAAAATGTATGTGAAATGGTTTGATACAGTAATGTTTTACTATGCGATTTTAGTAAATTTAGTGAATGTCACTTTTTGTCATTTTCAAATTTCCCGCCATTCCGTCCCCCGTACGTCCCGATGCTCGCAGGGGATGGAACCTAGAAGACAGATGTCGGCATTCGCTGGAGGACATTACCGGGGACACTGCAGGAGGGACATCACGGGAGCGCAGGACAAGGTAAGTGAAGAACAGATCCCGGAGCAGCGCCGCATGGTAAGCCAGAGTGTAGCTCGGGGTTACCGCTTTTGGTACTGAAACTTTACCCCGAGCTACACTGGGGAATACCGCCAGGGAGGTTAAAAAAAGTACCATAATGTACATTAAGGATCAAGGTTAAAAATGTTTTGTTGTGTTTTTCCTATTAACACTTGCCTACAGGCACTTATACCCCCTTCCTGCCCAGGCCAGTTTTCAGCTTTTAGTGCTGTTACACTTTGAATGCAACATGCAACATGCAACACTGTACCCATATGAAATTTTTATAATTTTTTTGAGACAGATAGTGCTTTCTTGTGGTGGTATTTCATCACCTCTGGGTTTTTTATTTTTTGCTAAACAAACCAAAAACAACTGAAAATTTTTTTTAAAAAAAGTTTTTTCTTACATTCTGTTATAAAATTTTGCAAATAAGTGGTTTTTCTCCTTCACTGATGTGCGCTAATGAGGCAGCAGTGATCGGCACTGATAGGCTGCACTGATAGGTGGCACTGATGGGCACTGATGAGGAGGCACTGGTAGGTGGCACTGATGGGCATTGACAGGCATCACTGAAGGGCACTGAAAGGCAGCACTCATATACGGCACTGATAGGCAGTACTGATAGGTGACACTGATAGGCGGCACTGATAAGCAGCACTGACTGGCACTGTTAGGTGGCACTGATAGGCGGCACTAACTGGCACTCATAGGCAGCACTAACTAACACTGATAGGTGGCACTGATAGGTGGCACTGATTGGCAGCACTGATAGGCAGCACTGACTGGCACTGATAAGTGGCATTGAAAGGCAGCTCAGATGGGCACTGATATGTGGCATTGGTGTGCACTGGTAGGCACTGATATGTGTGTGCACTGGTAGGCACTGATATGTAGCATTGATGTGGCACTGACAGGTGGCTTTGATGGACATTGACAGGTGGCACTGATGGGGCTACACTGATCATCAGTGCCCTGATGATCTGTGTACATGTCCCCTCTGAGGAATGCCGATTACCGGATCTCCTCTCCTCCCGAGCTGTCAGTGTGAGAGCTCATGAGGAGAGGAATGCCAATAACCGGCATTTCCTTATTTACATGCGATCAGCTGTGATTGGACACAACTGATCACGTGACAGAGCTGACGTCTTCAGCTCTTTCCATTGATCGGTGATTCGCTGTGTCCCCGGTTAGAGTGGGAGGATGTCATATGATGTCCTCCCAGAATGAGAAAACCGCCTTGCGACCCTTCATTTCCTTATATGGGAGGCAGGTAAACATACTCATACACCCAGACAATACATTGTTGTATAATATAATTCACCACTCTGTTGTCTTCCTAAATGTCATTAGACAAAAACATACTATTTTTTTTCAGAGGTTAAACTGCATTACAGGGGTAAGTGGAGAACGAGGGTATATGTTTGAGGCACAATGTGTTGACATGGCAGCTTATAGTGTCCACTAGGGGCGTATATACGACTTGTGACAATTTAATTTCCAGAAAGCCCTTGGTGTAGCACTATGGTGGGGAGTTCCACAGCCATTGGCACTCAAGCATGTTGGTGTGGCGCTTATTGTATTACTGACTTTAAATAAATAAGTTAATAACTTGTGTGTGTTGGGTTTTTAAAACATAATTCTATAGTGCCATGTATACATGTACCATCCATCCCATAATGATATGTGCTGTGCATTAATATATGAATTAATAATGAATAATAATAATGAGATATTAATATATGAAAGCAATATAAAGTCTCTTAAAGTATAGAAAGTCTCTGTATAAAGTGCAAATAAAGTCCAGTTTTCATAAAGTGCTTTATAAAGTGGCCAGTGCTCACAATTCTCAATTGTTAATGCATAGAAATCACTCTGTGCTCCCTTTCTTGTCCACCTCAGTCACTAGAGTTCCATGACTGGTCTACTGGAGGAGACAGTACACATCCTAAAAGCACTTAAGACCCACATATGCTGCATAGAACTCTGGTGAGTGAGGTGGACAAGAAGGGGAGCACAGAGTGATGTCTATATTTGAAGTGACTTTATATCTCTTTTATATATGTATTAATGCACAGCACACATCATGATGGGATGGATGGCACACATATACATGGCACTATAGATTTATGTAAAACAAAAACCCATCACACACAAGTTATTACATTATTCAACTAGAAAATCTACAATTTCTGGGGAAATTGTGTAAAGTGTTCTTGCAAGTAACCTTTACCAAGTAATGATGAAATGTAAGCAGTGCACATAGCAAGCCTGATAGTGAGAAATGCATTTCAGCTTGTATTTTGCAGCTCACAGTTAGCCTGCAGACTCAGCTGCCTCTTGAGTGACCTTTGGTTGCTATAGCAACTCACTCAGTCAGGAATGTCAGCAAGTCTGTTCTAAACACACTGTTTAAACTTGCCAACTTCACTGGCGATTGCCATCTTCAAACACTTGTAGTTTTAAAAGTATAAATGCTACTGCAAAGAGCTTGGTATTGCAAGAATCACAAGAAACCGAGCTAAATTTTGATGTATAGTATGTCTCTGAGAGATAAACAATGAAGGCACAGTCGCAGTTTAAAAACGTCCCTTAAAATTTCTTGTGTCTAGAGTGGAGTTTCAATGAAAGTCAATGGGAGGGGTGAGGTGCAAACAAATGGTCATATTGTGAAAACTATCAGGAGTGTGTCCTAGCCGTGAACATTTTTAGTGACAGCAGGGTTAGCTGAACGTTTTGATATAAGATATGTGTAGGTGGGCTTGAAAATGACAGAGTGATGGCAGTTTACAAATCATGTTCTGATTTTTCCTTTGCACACTCTAGCTGTGCTCTGCTGCCACTCTACATGCACCATTCATTCCTATGGGAAAATTTCGCCACAAAAACCGCAATATTTCTTGAACGATTCAGCGAAACATTCCACAAAGTAATAGCAATCCGATCGGGAACAATCCGCACGTTTTGATTTATTACTTGTCTTTGTAGTGTAAAAACTGTGGGAGGAGTTAGCGTGGCAAATTTGGCTATAATAAGAATAAGAATATACTTGTGAGATAACAATAAGTGCTCTTGCTATGCAAGAACACTTAATTATTTATTTACAGTGAGTAATATAGTGAGCACCACACCAATTTTATTTTAATTCTTTAGGTATATCCTACTTTGAGGACATTAGCACTACAAAGGCAGCTACACATGGACTTGACACTATAGCATGGAGTTTTGTGGTTATTTATAGTAGAGGAAATACCCCACGTGTGCATTGGGCTGTTGTTGGAAAATGAGTGACAGGAATCTGGAGCAGTGGATTAACATCAAATTATGCGTAAAAATTGGCAAAAGTGTGTGTGAAACTTTAGTCCTGTTATATCAGCCTTATGGTGAACAATTCCATGAAAAAATCAAGTGTTTTTGACAGACAAAGGCAGTTTATAAAGGGGAGGGAAGATGTCCATGATGATGCAAGAAGTGGGCATCCAAACATGCAAAGGATGGATGCAAATGTAGAGTGCAAATCTTTGTACATTCAGATCACGTATTGAGTGTGCGAATGATGGCATAAGAATTAAACATAAACAGGTAAACAGGGTGGCAGATTCCAACAAAGATTCCAATAAGAAAGAGTCCAACAAAGATGGTGCCTCGAATCTTGACAGAAAACCAGAAAGAACATTGTCTTCAAATTTCTATCTATTGAAAAATGCAGATTTTTAAAATTATTCTAACCACTTGCCTACTGGGCACTTATACTCCCTTCGTGCCCAGGCCAATTTTCAGCCTTCATCGCTGTTGCACTTTGAATGACAATTGCGCTGTCATGCAACATTGTACCCATATGCAATTTTTATAATGTTTTCACACAAATAGAGCTTTCTTTTGGTGGTATTTAATCACCTCTGGGTGTTTTATTTTTTTGCGCTATAAACAAAAAAATAGCAAAAAATTTGAAAAAATATTTTGCAAATCTACAATTTTTCTCCTTCACTGATGTGCATCGATGAAGCTGCACTGATAGGCAGCACTGATGGGCAGCACTGATGGGGTGGCACAGATAAACAGCTCTGGTGGGCACTGATAGGCTGCACTGATGAGGTGGCACTGATGAGGCGGCACTGGTGGGTATTGATAAGGAGGCACTGATGATGCTGCACTGGGTGACACTGATGGGCTCTGGGTGATACTGATGGGCACTGATAGGTGGCACTGATGGGCACTAATAGGCAGCACTGATAGGTAGCACTGATGGGCAACACTGATGAGCGGCGCTGACTGACGGCACTGACTGACAGCCCTGACTGGCAGCACTGACTGATGGCACTGACTGGAGGCACTGCTGGGCACTCATAGGCTGCACAGATGGGTGGCACTGCTGGGTGGCACTGTTAGGCACTGATGGGAGGCACTGGTGGGAGGCACTGCTGGGCACTGGTGGGTGGCACAGGTGGGCACTGATAGGAGGCACTGCTCGACACTGGTGGGTGGCACTGGTGGGCGGCACTGCAGGGCACTGATCATGATGCACAGTGCCCTGATGATCAGTGCCATCTCCATTGTGACAGCTGCCTATTATCGGCAGTACTTTCCTCACTCTGTGACAGCGTGAGGAAACCTCTGGCGTTAGCCAGCAACCGTATTTACTTTGTGATCTGCTGTGTCATTGGACACAGCTGATCATGTGGTAAAAGACCACTGTGATTGGCCTTTTACCTCATCACTTGATCAACTGTGTCCATAGGACACAGTGATCACGAAGATTGCGGGTGCACTCCCCTGGGGGTGCGTTATGGGAGGACTTCATATGACACCCTCCCAGAACTGGGTAACCGCGCTGTAGCCATCATTCGGCTATAGCGCGGTTACCAAGTGGGTAATTCTAGGAATTAAATTGTCACAACTTGTAATAGGTGAACAACATTGGAGCTCATAACAAGAAGTTCCTAAACAATGGCCTTTATTTTATGGTAGATTTACAAGGTATTTATTTATGTAGCAAATTGAAAAATCTTTTGAAATTCCATAAAGCTTATAGATTTTAGTGATTGGGTTTAGATCTACAATAATAGAGATTATCTGACACAGATCATCTAGTAATGCAAAAGTCTTTAAAATGTTCATTTAAAATTTGGAACCATTTCAGAAGCTGAATATTGTTGAATAAATTACTATTTCTGTCAAGATCTGCTATAGATTACTCAAAGAGGCAATGCTGGCTATGCACTGATCGAAATGTGTATGTTTCAGTAGAGACCAAGCAAATTTTGATCTGTGTGTGGCCATCTCTGCCCAACAGAAGTTCATAATTTGGGTCAAGAGTATGTAATGCACAGCATGATGGGGTAAGAAGTAGGTAATGAATCGAGAACAGGGGTCAAGAGTGCAAATTGTACAGCGTGCAGGGGTAAAGTGTATGTAATGCAGAGAGAGCAGGAGCCAGGAATGTGTATTGCACAGTGCAGTGGTCAGAAGTGTGTATAACACAGTATGCAGGGGTCAGGAGTGCATAACACACAGAGGGGTCAGGAGTTTGTAATGCACACAATGCAGGGGTATTCATCATACAGAATGCAGGGCTCGGAGAAGCACAACAGAGTGCAGGGGTCAGGAATGTACAGTATAGATGCACAGGTCACTGTACAGAATACAATCAACAATAACCCCCCCCCCACACACACACACACATAAACACATGCACACGCATGTCCCCCACAGTAGAGATATTCACCAACAGCCCCAATCCCCCCTTCCATTCAGTATCAATCTCCCCCCATAGCCTTCAATCTCCCCTCCCAGCTTATCACCCATGCACAGACCCTTCTTCCCAGGCTAACCTTTCAGTACATGAAGCGCCACTGATTGTGTTCTAAGTCAAGGGCATAAAATCTGTATGGGTCCCTTTTGCATTGGTTTTATAATGTTCATTAAATCCTATATGAAGGAAGAGACACACACACAAAAGAGCCAGAGAAGGAACACGCTATTATCCTAATCTTTTTAGAAGAGGCTTGTAAGCATTCAAACACAATTTCAAAATAAAATTGACCTAAATCTCTTTTTGTAAATCCAAGTATTATCTTTTTCACACCTACACTTAGCGAACCAATGGACACAAAACCAGCAAGTGTTATATACACTAATAAAATAAGTACATAGGAAATGGCTAGAGATTTACGACAGGTTACATTTTTAAATAAATCCTTTACTTTGATTTGCACATTTAAGTGGCAAAGCAAACCCACACACATTTCAACAGGCAAATAAATATAGACAGAACCAACTAATTTATTTACTGTCAACTTTGCATTCTATCTATATACTTAGAAGAGGGCTTCAATTACGCTTACAGGAAACTGTAACTATTTTACCTATAATTTTCCTAGCACTCAGAGCAAAATCTACATGTTCTATCAAGCCAACCCAGAATATAAATACCAGAATTACTTATGTGACATAAATAGTGGGTGTTTTCAAAGATCACTCCAGTAAAGCAGCTATTCGTAGTGTTTCTTATATCAAAAAGACACCAGATTTGAAACCATTGACAAAACAAAACTGATCATACAAGGAGCGGATGTATTAAACAGCTTCCCTGCGTATTGGTGGAGTTTAGGTAGTATTCCCATAAACTTTTTCCTGTAAAAAGACTGGTCATTGCTGGTCTCTCAGTCCTCCTGTAGTTTTGTGAAGGCAGACTTTAGTGGGTGGATCTGCTGTGTGGATTCTTCAGTCTGTCCCTGTCGCAGCCTGGAATCAGGCTTGGAGGTCAATATCTATAGCAGTAAAGAGCCTCCCACTGATTGACCAATAGGTATACAAACAGGTCGTCCTGGTGGATGGCTCACCCGAGGAGTGGGTTCTAAATACAAACCGGTGTTCACCAGAGCTCCTGATGGTAGAGGTGGGTTTTGCTGCTTGTTAGCACCAGGTTGCGGTCCACAGGACCATCCCACCAGGAGGTGAACAAGACGGGGTCCAGCAGCAAAGTGGTTTCAGGTTGGGCCCAAGCAGAAGCATAGTCGAGGAACAAGCCAAAGGTCAGTAACAAGTGATTGCAGGTTGGGACCAGGCAGAAGCATAGTCAAGGTACAAGTCAAAGCTTAGTAACAAATGGAAGCAAAGATGTGGATGGTAGCAGAAGTGACAAGTGCGAGATATTGACTGGAGAGGGTTAAAAAATCTGGCAAATAGGAAGTCCAATTCATGGCTACATAGGAAGTTCTTGTGAGGAGCAAAGAGTACAAGGTTCATGACAAATAAGGTGCAGGGCAAGATTATCTAATACATGAGTGCTCAACCCATGGCCCTTCAGGTTTTTCAGAACTACAAAACCCATGAGGCATTGCAAGGCTGACAGTTACAAGCATGACTCCCAAAGGCAGAGGCATGATGGGAATTGTAGTTCCACAACAGCTGGAGACTCACAGGTTGAGCACCCATGGTCTAATGGATGAGACAAGGAACTGTCCAGCATCTTAGGTGGCTCAGTAAGCAAAGTTACTGCGAGGCACAGTCCCCTACCTTTGAACGGTAGGATAAGCAAATAGGCAGAACAAACTTGACACTTCTGCTTTATTGCGTCAAACATACACCCCATGTATCTGGGTTTGTGAAGACATTCGGTAAACACACAGTGGCGTATACTTTGGAATATACTTTGTGGCTATTGAGAAACATATTTAAATGAAAGTACCTGTACCTAAAGTTCAGCTATAAGCAAGATCTGTATTTTTATTTTCACAACATTTTAAGGAAAGTTGTTTATTGTGATATACTATATCTTGCCTTCATGGAAAAAGGATGATAATGCCAGCCATTAATGCATTTACATGTTTACCTATTTTGCAGAATACTTATTATTGTTTTTGCCCCAGGAACCTTGGTTGCCTTTGAAGTATATAATTAAACTAGTATAATTAAAACATCTGCCATTAGGCAAATAAGAGGAAAAATCTGGTGTAAAAAATTAGTTGAAAAGAATTTGCTGAATGTTTTCATACGACACTTTGCTTCGAAAAAGTTCAGTTAAACAAACATATTTTTACCGGTATCAGCATTTGCATTGCTCTATTAGTTTGAACTGCCTGCTCACAAAATTTTAAAATGATGATGTTAAGCTACAAAATTACAATAAAACTAGTAATGTGTACCTTCCATCTGTGCTTTAGAAACTCAACATATGATCAAGCAACAGGATTTAAAGAAAACCTCTCAGCACTCTAAATTTTGTAAACATCAAACATAACATAAAACAGGATTAATATTATTTTTTATTATTATTTAATGCGAACATTCTGAAATTTCAATATAAAATAGCACACGCATACTGTATTTGCATTCAATGTGTAATGTGTCTTTCTCAATAGTAATGATGGGTGAATACACCCAGGTTCTGTTTGCCAATGTTTTTGTGGTTAATTACATTGAAGTCTATGGGGGGTAAATTTTGTTGTTAAATTTCAGACATTTATTGGGCTAATAAGCAAATTATTGTTAAAAAGGGCAAGGGGAGATGGACATGGGGGGACACTTAAGGTAAATCTTAAGGTAACCAAGGTTCCTCAAGGTAAATTCACTTATGCAAAATTGTCTTTTTGACAGCCAGTGAGTTAATGGCGAGAAGCTATTTTCAGCCCTTGGAAACATCATGAACATCCATTATGCCAAAGTGTGACCACTGCTGGGCTAATGGTAAGTAGTTAAATAGGTGCGAAGTGACATATCACACCACTGTCCAACATTGTTTGATCTTAGGACAAACCCAAAATGCACTTTACACAGAAGAATGAAGTAATGAGGCCCATAATGTAGGAGGAGTCTGGAAATATGCAGGAATGGTGAAAAAAACTTTAAATATTACTTCTTGGCATGTTGTAACTTTAACAAATCTCCAGGAAAGCTGCAATGATTTTAAGAGGAAACAGATGGAAAGGTTGGGAAGAGTCTGGGTCTATTTGCTAAGGCTAGTTGCTGCCTGGGAATAATCCAACCGAGTTCTATAACAAACATAGAGACTGTGGATATGCATAGAGAAAGGTCCCAAACACCGCACTCCTGGCAAAGCCATTAGTGAATGAAAGCAGCCTCAGCCAGCTTCATCCAAAGCCACACCCCCAACACATTTCACCCCACACATGGGACCTAATAATGGAGGTAAAGACATAGAGACTGGAAATAGCACGTAGCTCTGCTTTGGCGTACTACAAGAAAGTATTCAATGAGTTGGATCAGTCCTTTTGGAATATGTTTTTTAAATGTAAAGACAATATATAATCTAAAAAAAACCAAAAGGATCATTATATCATCTGGAAAATTTATTTTGGGTTGTTCTTTGGTGGTAGGTTATGGTAGTAACAAGAAACACACAGCTAAATTTAAAAAAATGATTTTTTTTTTTACTATTTTGGGACAATTTTCCTTTGATAATAATAAAAAAAATCAGGAGATATCCATTACCATTTACCACCAAATGAAAGCCCAATTTGTCCTGAAAAAAAACAAAGTATAATTCACCTGGATGTACAAAGTAGTTGTGATGATATGTACAGTTTTACTAACATTTGTCAATGTTGCAAAATTGTACTTAGGCATTAAGATTTCTTTTACCCTTAGGCATGAAGGGGTTATAGTACTAAATACAGTACCTTTATCATGCCAATGTTTGAGAATGGGAAGTCCTATAGATTCTGGAAGGTCAGGGTTGTGCCAAAGTGGAAGGAAAAGTGAGATGTGACTGTTCAAGAGACAACTTCCAAAGGCTTTATTCCAAGCAAGCCAAATGTCAAATAAGAGATGATTCAATAACATCTCCAGAGGTAAGAGATCCTTTTGGAAATTCAAAATGGAGGTAGCATACTTTGGTCAAAACAAGATTCATTGTACATGGAGAAACCATGAATCCAGACCCTTTTGTCAAGTTAGGAAAACTAACTAGCTAACAACTCAAGGTCAGGAATATTAAGTCCCCCCACTGGTAGAGTGCTGCAGCAAGGTAAAAAATGTTATAGTGGCTCTCTTTGTGTGGCAGGCTCTAGGTCCTTTAAATGACACAGCAGGGGTTAAAACAGCAAAGGGCTAATAAAGAGGAAGCGAGATTGAGTACACTGTGTTGGGAAGTCTGCTGATGGCTGCATCATCTCAGTTTAAGAGACAAAGGCCAGAAATCTCTGGTGTTTGCTGAGCCTTGTGATACCTCCGAGGGTTGGGCTTTGTGAGTATGGGAACTTTGTGGCTGAAGTAAACCAATTTCCTTAATAGTTAAGGGGGGCCTCCAGATTTCGTTAAGCTCCCTGCACACACACCCCCACAGCCACTGGATCAGGGTTGTGGGAAACTGGTCCTAGTCCTCATCAATATGGGGACAAGGGTCCTTGCCAGGGGAATTCTCCCTGAAAAGGTACATTTCCCATGTTGAGCAGCATGTGACCTGAGTTTGGTTCAGGAAGGAGGGAGGGGGGGCTAAGGGCGTCCGCTTGTCCCCCTTTTTCCTTGCTTGCCAGGTTGCATTCTTGGAGAAGGGTCTGGTTTATGGATTTTTGGAATGAACCCCAAATCTTTTTTCTTGTTTGGTTTTTTTTCTGTTAGGCTCCCCCTTATAGTTAAAGTAGAACTAAACACAAAACTTTTTTTTTTTCATTTTGGATAGAGCAAGGAAGGGTTATAACCTCTGTCAGATTTTTTTTGCCATCTGTGTCCCATTTTAGAGATTTTTCTTAACCTCCTGTCCCTTAGCCAAACAGGACTCCCCTGGGAACTCTCAGGTCACCAGAACTAGTGTCCCCATTGGACAATTTCTCCTCTATTACTTTTCTAGTGACAACCCAAAATTTGGGATGTTTTTTTTCTTTTACTTTCAATGATAATGGTAAACAGGACAAATAGAGAGGGTGAGTCTCTTTAATGGGGGCACAGACTGCAATACAATATGGCAGGGGTTTTAGTCCCTCTCCACTCCAAAAAAAAAGTTTGGCCTTTAGTTATACTTTAACACCAGACTCAAAGGGCCTGGTAAGAATTATTGGGGGTTCATGTGGTGGTGCATCTATGGCAGATTCTCATTTAGGATAAGTAGATGAATGGAAGCTGGGAGCTGTATTTGTGAATCTCAATGTTGCTATTGTAGTTTGTATACACCACACAGATCCACCACTTCACAGGAGAATCAGAGCATCCCCAGGCATGTTATTTTATAGAGTTTTGCATTTTTAATGTTTCACTTTAATATTTCTGCATCCTACTATTTATCCATTTGGAAGTTAAAGTGGCAAACCCAAACCAAATTCGGAATATACTGCAGCTTACATGGTGGCTGCATTCTTTTTTTAGTCTTTTTCCCTCTGTTTTCACCTGCTGATCTGGCCAGTAACATATCTCCTTTATTAGAGTGACCCCACTCTGGATGAATTAGTACACGGGGGCATATTTGGACAGCAGCATTGCAAATCTGGGGTGGGGGGAGTGTAGAATGTACTAGCAGATTTAAATTCACTAACAAATTGAAGCTGAACACCAGCTAACACGTTATAGTCAGTTACAGCAAACTTTTTTTTTCCTTTTGGGATAAAGGTTTTACATAAATACATAAAAGCTGATCGTTTTAGGCACTCCTGCCAGTATTAAATGATTTGTCTCATCCCTGTAACTGCAACAGGGCTTGTTCTTTTGAAAAACAACAGAATTACTGGAGGGATCTTCAGACGAAAATAGAAGAAAGAAAGCCTAAAAATGAAACTAATGCAGCTATCACATCTAAGAATTAGTAAGCTGCAATATAATAAATGTTTGATTTTGAGTTTAATACTGTTTTTTACATTTCTTTTATTTTTGATGTTCGTCAGCAAAGTGCCCCATGCCATTAGTTTGACAATCCCTTGCCTTTTAGCCTTAAAATTCCCATTGCTGTTTTTTTATTATTCAGCTCACACTGACATAAACAAGGTTTGGATTTGGCACACAAACTTTAGTCATTTTCATTGAACCCTGCTTGAACCAAATCCAGGTATGTTCAGTTCATCAGTGGTTTGTTATGGCAAAGCCTCATCCAAAGTTTTTTTTTTTGCATCCAGCTACCAGATTGCATTGTTGTTGTACTGGTTGTATTGAGAAAGGCAGGTTGTGCCCTCCCCAGGATATGGGGATTCAAGCACTCCAAGTGTCCATAAAATACGAGGGGCATTCAAGTCAAACCTGGACTTTCAATTTTACAGGTATAAAAAGGAATGCTAGCGTGGCTGTACTACACGCAGTAGTAATTGGAAAGTGTGTCCTATTACTGATAGGTGACGCACATGTTATAGGCCAGTCCAGAGACTGATGGCATCAAGATAGCAGACAACAGTGTTAGTATGTGCATGGAACAGCATGTGGTGATGGAGTTTTTGTGAATGAAGGCGTACAACCTGCAGGTATCTACAGAAGACTTCAAGCACAGTTACGTGATGAGAAACTCAGCTGAAATAAGACATTTGAATGGTGAAAATGTTTCCAAGATGGCCGTGCATCCATTAGTGACAGTCCCTTCCATGGTGGTTCCCAGGCTACAGCAATCATTCCTGTAAACATTCAGCATGTGGAACGCCTGATCCTGAATAATCGATGCATAACTTGTCGTGAAATTGTACAAGAGACAAATCTTTCTGTGGGAACGGTGAACACAATGATGATGGAGTAAAGCAGGCTGTCCTAGGATGATTCAGGTGTACTGACAAATCTTTTTATGCTGAAGCTTTCCAGGCATTAGTTAAAAGCTGGGATAAGTGTATAAATGTAGCAGGGGAGTATGTCAAAAAATGAATGCAGTTTCCAGTCCTTGAAATTTGTTCTTTTATATAAACTGAAAAGTCCGGTTTGACTTGAACTCCCCTTGTTCTGTATATGGAAAATTTGTCTATCATTGTAGTTGTATCTGCTGTAGATTAAAATGAGCACACCTCTGCTGATAACTCATGTTCCATGCTCTTTATAATTTATTAAATAAAATAATTTGAGCTGACAATTTGTTTAAACTGAATTTTAGGCTTATTGGTCCTTGAAGTGCAACGCAATTACTTTCTTTCCATAATACTGTCATACAATACACCATAGGAAAATACTTTTACACATTTAGAACGCACAGACAGAATCAATATATACAAGAAACTACCTATAGTAAATAGAACAAAAGTGTATTCACATTTCTATTAAATCAAGACATGACACCCTTACCAGTAATCCTGAAGAGGTAATCAAAGAATTTTGCTTCCATCTATCCAACCTTTATGTCCGAACTAGAAAATTCTCACAGGGAAAGGCACAAGAATTCTTTGAAAAAAATTGATCTTCTCCATATACTACTTTGAGACTTCAGGCGATAAGATAGGACAAAATCAATCTTTATTACAAACATGCTGGCTACATGCATCATCAAAAGCCCCAGGTTGCATACTTGCTAAAACTTTAGGCCTTTAAGGCTTTTGAATATGGACATTTAAATACTAGCAACGATCTTAGTGACCTCGCTGAACCAGTTCCTGAGTTCCTGGGTCAAGCAATCCACAGGAATCAAGTGAGCTTTGACCCTAACAGTGTCAAGCAGGTGATATTGTTTCTTGCATAACACAACTTATTAACTTTACTCACTCCTATTCATTCAAAGCTATGCTCTGATTGTTGAATGGGTAGAAGCAGGGGCGGACTGACCATTCAAGCACTCGGGCACTGCCCGAGGGCCCCGGGTCAGTAGGGGGCCCCATGAAATGCCCCTGGTACCTTTTTATAGGCTTTTTTAGGTATGCTTTGAGTGTGGGCAAGGACACAGGGGCCCCATGATCCCCCATTGTCAGGGGGCCCCATGAGTTGTTAGTCCGCCCCTGGGTAGAAGGTGTTTTATGCTTTCTCATGACAATGCTTACTTTTCAGAAACTAAGGATTCTGTGAACACTTTCATACATGGATTTCAGTCTTGTACTTATGTTCTAAGACATATGTCCACTATAGCAGGGAAATAGTCCAGGCCACCCCTTTGCTCTATACTCTTTATGCTTGCATTGGATCCCCTTGCGCTAGCTATTAAATTGAACCCAAATGTAAGAGGAACTGAAGTTGGGATATCCATCACAAAATAATGCTGTTTGTAGATGGCATTTTGTTACATTTTCACTCACCACATATATCTGTATCTAACGTATACACTTGTCTTCCTGCATTCTAAGATCTTCATGTCAAAGGCTTTAAATAATTCTTTGAACACCCATATCCTCTCTACCATTAAGACCAATGACCAGTTCACATAAACCTCTAAACTTTCCTACATAGAAGTGCATATTACCTCTACTTATTCTTCACTGTACAGAGCGAATTACAAATTCAACATTGCACTGTATTTGATTGCATTGCATTCACTTACAGGAACATTTCATGCCTGCATAGTGAACTCAAATGTCATCCAGATCATCTATCATCAACATTGGAACCTGGGGCTTAATATGGGGAGGGAATACTTTTTCTGTGTTTATTTAGTGTTATGCTTGAACAACCTATCTCCTTTGAAGTCATCAAAACGAATATACAGACTGAAAGCTCATAAGCATCCAGGCCCTCACGGCTTTACCAGCAATTACTACAGGAAATTCATCAAGCAACTTGCTTTTTTCCTAACAAAAAAATTCAATAGCATTCTAGAGGGCCAGAAATTCTGATAGAAATTTTCTCTGCCATAATCTCTATTATACTGAAACCCTGCATGGACTCTACTCCCTGGTCTGATTAGCGACTGATCTCATTGCTCAATAAAGATATCAAAGTTCTAGCTAAATCCCTTGCAACTAGACATAATCTAATGATGAGTACCTTCATAAAGAAATCACTTCCGATTCCGATTCTGGCTCGTCAGGAAGGTGATAACATTGAACATTTACTGCATTTCACCCATATTGTGTGACATTGTAGAAAAACATTAGTTACAGAATCCTGGAAGCATTTATCTTTTCTATTACCAAAATGGGGTCTGGGCCACAACCTTTGTCCCTGCATATCCTCCCTCTATGACTCCCCACATGCATACATCAAATACTCTGGGTTTAAATCCACTCTTTTTTCAGGAGAGTTGTGCAACAAGTATACCCACTTTCTCCACTGTCATTTGCTGTCACTTTAAAAACCTTAGCCATACTAATTAGGTATAAACCTAATATCACTTGTAACTCAATAGCTGATACTTTTCACAAACTGAGCCTCTTTGCTGATGATGACATCTTATATGCTACCAATATCCATGTTGAATTTTATGTCCACCCTATGTTAATTTGTTAAACTTTCTAGTGTGCACGTGAACCATAGAAAATTCAAGGCTATCTCCCTACCACAACAGTCAATTGAGCACCTCAAACAAACCTAGAGCTTTCAAAAGTTCTTAACTTCACTTCCCTGCCCCAGAACTCAACTAACTAATATCTACAATGGCCTATATGAAGCTAACTACCACCCTCTGTTGTAAAAATGAATATCACTATTATAGCAGTGGGAAAAATATCCAGTCCAGCAATCAAGATGACCTACCTTCCCAAACTATAGATGTGCACGTGTTACTCAACAGCAGCAATGTCAGTTGTAGATGTTCCTGCACACTTTGGTCAACCTTAGCTGGGACAGAAATGGAACAGAACCAACTGAGTTGAAGGACACCCTGAGCCAGGACTCCATTCCCCATTGATTCCAGTCTGGCTGAACTCAGCTAAAAATAAACATCACTTTTTTCAAACTAAGCATTCTTATCCTGGCGTTTCATCTTTGCAAATGGAACCTACACTGCATTTATATGTTTTGCATGGAGAGAAGCAATGCTTATGTTTATACAACCTAGTAGGTGAACTCAAATGCAATTACAAACACACACATAGCAATGTTGATTAACATTGGAGTCATATTTTATTATTCTTTTATTATTTTTCTTTCACAAAATGATGTATTAAAAATAATACGTAAATATTACAGTGCCAAGCTACTCAACAAATATGAGTGAATATTCTTTATTATCAGTACACCTCTTAGGAATGTATAGTTTTTAGTATTATGTATAGTTTAAAGGAGCACTGCATTTCAAAATAAAATGTAGTCACAAATAGATTCAATTTTGAAAGTGACTGAAGGCATGCAATGAGAACATAAAACATACTAAACCACATAACTGTAGATATTCATAAGATGTCTTCACTGTGATTTAGATAGTGTACAGTGTATTGCATGCAGAGCAGTGCAAAACACATTACATACCAACAGAGGGAGCTGCTATAAGGCAATTTTCAAGCACTCAAGAAATAAAGTTTTACAGCAGCAATAGTCCTCTGCTGACAATCAAACAACAAAATAAAAAGTGGTTTATAATGAATAAAATAACTACCACTGTGTGTATTAACATTAGTTATTAACTGAGTAAGTATGTTGTATTTTTTTGTATTAAAAAGTGAAACAATCAAATTATTTGTACAGATCGTTTTAAAATACTTTTTTTAAGCACAGTAATTTTAGGATTAGGAAATTCTCAGTAAAGCGAAAACATTATTATTTTTTTTAGTTTTGGAGAGAATGTAGAAGAGTTAGAACCACTGTCTGATTTTATTCGCTGTATATGTCTTCACTGAAGTGATTAACCCTATTGATTCTTGCTATGGGAAATCCGAAATTTCTGAGTTGTCAGAGGAGGTGAGTGGTAATATTTCAATGGGGAAACCTGTCCTGGCGACAACTAAAAGACATATCCTCTCAGCTTGGATAGATCTCCTTTTACTCCTTGTGTTGTCTCCAGAATAAATAGGAACACTCCTTGAGGGGACAAAAAAAAGAATAAGAAAACTTCAAACCAAAACAAAAATGTGTTGGCTTTTTTAGTAGACTTGAAATCACAAATTAAGCTCTCTTCCAAGTGTATTATTTTAAAATTAATTACTTTGTACATAGAATGTAAGGTTTTCATATTGTTATCTATATTCCTATCTATGTTAGACATATATACAGTATATATATATATATATATATATAAATATAAGACACTTACTCCCAGGTTCTTCCCTAGTGGATTGCCCCACAGCCAGGCACAGGATCTCAGCCAATATTTTCTTCAATAACCAGGGGATTGGGTGGGATACTCCAAAAACAGAGACTATGTACAGGCTGCGGACAGTGAACTCCTTTCTGTAAAGCAGAGGAAGAAGTCCTTGCCTATAGCAAACTGTGGACTTGGCTTGTAGTAGAAACAGTTAAATATAGAGATGAAGCAGAAGTCCTTGCTTATAGCAAGCTGTGGACATGGCTTGTAATAGAAGCAGTTAAAAGCACACTGGCTTCTTTCTTTAGAGCAACGAGAGCAGAGTCCTTTTACAAGGAATTAGATAGACCAGCCTTTCTCAACCAGGGTGCCCAGGAACCCTGGGGTACATTCAGGCTTTTTCAGGGGTGCCTTGGCAAAATGCCCAAAAATTGTATACAAGCCAGCAGGTGAATCAATTCTGCCTTTTAGTACACAAAGCCACATGTTTTCATTGTGCACTTTTATGACCTTCTACCTGCCAGCATCCTAACAACCAATGACATCATCAGTAGATAAGGAGGACGTTGGGTGCATGCACATCATCCTTGTTTGACCCTCCCCTGCCCCTCTCCATCAGCATTGGGGTCACATTAGCAGACTGAAGGAGAGAAAATGGGAGAGAGACACTGGAATACTAGTCAGTACCAGTGTGCAAAGGTGTAGTTTGCTTTGGAAGAATTAATCACCTCTAACATTGGGCGTACTCGATGTGTGTAGAATAGTTTTTTACATTTTAGATTGGGGTGCTTTGGGATTTTGCAGAATTTTAAAGGGTGACTTGAGATTATCCATAATTTTAAAGGGTGCCTTGACTGAAAAAAGGTTGAGAAACACTGATATAGACTAAGCTCTCCAGAACACCAACTGATGTTCCCTTCAAACAAACACACATACCAGACTCTCTAGCACAAGAGGGGTGGCAGTAGCCCAAAAAGTCTCTAAGAACTTTCACAGCAATCTGTACTCATAGAATGTCAAGGGACAGTAGGTTGCCTCCTTCGAACTTACAAGAGACACCTTTTCTTAAGTGATACCAGACTAGATCTTCAGGAAACAGGCCCCTCAGTCTGCTCACTGCAGCTTTAGCATCCAGGCTCTCAGGTGTACGAACAGCAAGCACATAGCAGTGGTGCCCTGGAAGGGACCAGGAAGAGACCCAGAGCTCAGTCTCTCAGAATATTTATGCAGTTACCCAGATTTCTTCAGGGCCCTGCTTCCTGGGATTTACCAGGGCTGCATAAATATTAATGCTGCTATCTGCATAACTCCAGACCTATGTTACAGAGAATTCTACAACTGTTTGGAAAGCAGAAAGAGCTATCAGACTAGCAGCACCTAATTAATCAGCTGCACTGGATACAGTGAGCACAGCTAAATTTACCTAACAGATAATTGAAGCCACAGTTTTACAAATACACAGAAAGATAGTCCAAGTAAATACAAAATGGAGTTTTGAAATAATTTTAATTTATTAACCTCTTCCCTAAAGATGGCTACAGCACGGTTGTCTAGTTCTGGGACGACATCCATGGATGTCATTCCAGAACACTCCCCCTGTGCGCTCCCAGCAGCGTGCACCCAGCGCCGCTGGTGATCTCTGTGTCCTACGGAAACAGCTGATCACGTGATACGGTAAACGGCCAATCACAGCAGCCTTTTTCCACGTGATCAGCTGTGTCCAATGAGACAGCAGATCATCGGGTAAATACAGTTGCCAGTTATCGGCTGCACTTTCCTCACGCTGTTACAGCATGAGGAAAGTACTGCCGATAACTGGCAATTGTCAGAGAAGTGATCGGCACTGTGCCCATCTGTGCCCATCAGTGCCGCCCATCTGTACCCATTAGTGACGCCCACATGTACGCATCAGTGTCACCCACCTGTGCCCATCAGTGCCTAGCAGTGCCACCCACCTGTGCCTGTGTCACCTGTGGAGCACTATTCCTCACACACTGACACTAATGATGGGGCACCATCATTGGTGTCAGTGGGAGGAATAGCGCCCCATCATTAGTGTCAGTGGGAGGAATAGCACCCCATCATTAGTGTCAGTGGGAGGAATAGTGCCCCATCATTGGTGTCAGTGGGAGAAATAGTGTCCCATCATTGGTGTCAGTGGGAGGAATAGTGTCCCATCATTGGTGTCAGTGGGATAAATAGTGTCCCATCATTGGTGTCAGCGGGAAGAATAGTGTCCCATCATTGGTGTCAGTGGGGGGAGGAATAGTGCCCCATCATTAGTGTCAGTGGGAGAAATAGTGTCCCATCATTGGTGTCAGTGGGAGGAATAACGGCCCGTCGTTGTCAGTGGGCAGAGCTCTAATAGGAAGAAGTGGGGCCTAACTAAGAAGGGGTGGAGTTTGCAGGTGAAAGGGTGGGACAGATTTAGCTGCGGGGGGGGGTGCCTGATTTTAGTCTTGCCTAGGGCAGCACAAAACCAAAATACACCACTGGTAGAGAATTCCATAGGATGAGCAGGAGGTCTTGCGAGGAGCGAAGAGTACGGTTTGGGTGATATTTGGAGACAAGATTGCTGATGTAATTTGGGGCAGAGTTATAAATGGCTTTATATGTTATTGTTAATGTTTTGAATTTTATCTATTCTACAATGGGAAGCCAGTGGAGGGATTTGTAGAGAGGGGTGGCTGATACAGAATGGTTAGTAAGGTGGATGAGTCTTGCAGCAGCATTCATGATAGACTGAAGAGGGGATAGCCTGCGATGAGGTAGGCCAATGAGGAGGGAGTTACAATAGTCAAGGCGAGATATAACAAGTGAGTGAATAAGTTGCTTAGTGGTTTCCGAGGTTAGGAACGGCCGTATCTTGGAGATGTTGCAGAAGTGAAGTCTACAAGATTTGGACAGCAATTGGATTTGGGGCTGAAAGGACAGATGGGAGTCTAGGGTTACACCTAGTACCCTGGAATGAGGGGAGGGACTGATGATTGTTTTATTGATCTTGATGGAGATGTCAGGGTAGGGGGCATGGGCTAGAGGGAATACTAAGAGCTCAGTTTTGGAAAGATTGAGTTTGAGGCAGTGGAGTGACATCCATGCCGATATGTCGCTTAGTTGGTTAGTAATGCTGGAGGAGACTGAAAGGGTGAGGTGAGGGGTAGAAAGATAGATTTGTGTGTCATCAGCATAGAGATGGTACTTAAAGCCATGGGAGTTTATCAAGTGACTAAGGGAGGAAGTGTGGATGGAGAAGAGTAGGGGCCCAAGGACAGAACCTTGAGGGAACCCTACAGAAAGAGGGAGCAAAGAGGAGGAGCCAGAGTTATAAGTAAAGCTGAAGGAGTGCTGCGATAGGTAGGAGAACCAGGAGAGAGCAGAGTCTTGGAGGCCAAGAGAGTGGAGTTTTTTGAGGAGGAAGGGATGGTCAACCATATCAAAAGAGAGAGAGGTTGAGTAGTAAGAGTACGGAGTAGTGGCCACTGGTTTTAGCAGTTAGTAGATCATTAGTGAGTTTTAATATGGCAGTTTCAGTGGAGTGGAGTGAGCGAAAATCAGACTGTAAAGGGTCAAGAAGGTTGTTGTCAGTGAGGTAGGAGCTCAGGCGATTGTAGACTAGACGTTCTAAGAGTTTAGAGGTAAACGGGAGCAGGGAGATGGACTTAAGTTGTTCAGGTTGGTGGGGTCTAGGGAGGGCTTTTTAAGTATGGAAGTGATATGTGCATGTTTTAGAAGGGAGGGGAAGGCACCAGTAGAGAGGGAGAGATTGAAGATGTGAGTGAGGGAGCATAGGATGGAAGAAGAGGGTGACCGTAGTAGTTGTGAGGAGACAGAATCCAGGGGACAGGTAGTGAGATGGGCTTCTGAGAAAACCTTAGTGACCTCTTCGGTAGTAGCAAGGTCAAAAGAGGAAAATTTTGAGGGAGGTTTAGTATAAGGTATGCTAAGTGGGATGGATGTCTGTGCAGTGGAGATGCCCCTACAAATTGCATCAGTCTTGCTTTTGAAAAGATTTTCAATCTCGTGAGCAGTGAGTGAGGTGCTGGGTGGAGGTGAAGGTGGAGAAAGTAGAGAGTTAAAAGTAAAGAAGAGATGACAAGGACTGGATGATAAGCTATTGATGAGAGTGACAAAGTAGGCTTGTTTGGCAGTATGGAGGGAGGAATTGTATGTTAAGAAAGCAGATTTATATAGGGTGAATGCTTGTTGAGATTTGGTTTTATGCCACAATCGCTCCAGCGCATGACTATGTCATTTAAGATTTCTGGTGTTGTCAGTCTGCCAAGGTTGTAACTGTTGGGGCCTGATGGTTCATGTTGTTAGAGGAGCAAGTGAGTCTAGTGTGGATGAAAGCAAACTGTTGTAGACAGTAGTGGCCAGGTGAGGGCAGGACAGGGGAGAGATTATATCATAGACTTGGTCAGTTGCAGAGTGGAAAGGAGCAGGGTTCAAGTTGTGAAGGTTTCTGCAGGTAATTGTTTGCTGCTTGGAGGGATAAGTGTTTGAAGATGAGGACACTGTGAAGGTGATGAGATTATTATCAGAGAGAGGAAAGGGGGTGTTTGTGAGGTTGTAGGGAGTGCAAAGATGGGAGAAAACAAGGTCTAATGTATTCCCATCAGAGTGAGTGGAGGACTGTATACATTGTGCTAATGCAAAAGATGAGGTTAGGTTGAAGAGTTGGGATGTAGCCGGGTTGTTGACATTAATGGGGATGTTAAAATCTCCAAGAATGATACTGGGTAGTTCAGAGGAGAGAAAGTAGGGTAGCCAGGTGGAGAAATCATCAAGAAAGCATGACACCGGTCCAGGAGGCCGATAGATCACTGCAATCCTCAGAGAAATGGGAGAAAACAGCCAGATGCAGTGAGTCTCAAAAGAAGAGAAACACAGAGAGGGAGGGTTAGGGAGGATTTGAAAAGTGCTCAGTGGGGATAGAAACAAGCCAACCCACCTCCTTTCCGACCACTGGGTCTGGGTGAGTGGGTCCAGAGAAGGCCTCCATTAGAAAGTGCTGTAATTGCTAGTAGGTTAAGGGAGCGGGTGACAAAAAGGTCATGGACAGAGGTGAGCTTATTGCAGACAGAGCGGGCATTCCAGAGTGCACATGAAAAAGGGAGGGTGGTTTTTGGGAGCATGGGAATTGATATTAAATTGAGGGGATTGCGGCTATTCCTGGAGGAAGGAGGGTGCCTGTTGTGGGGGTGAAATAGTGGAGGACCAGGGTTTGGGGTGATATCCCCAGAGGTTAGTAGAAGAAGAAGGGTGAGGAAAGTAACATGGGAGCGGGATGTACACGAGTGCACATGCCTTCCAGGCCTGGTGTTTGGGACAGCAGGAGAGTGAAGTGTAAGCAGGAGGTGATGAGAGCAGTAGTAGGGAGATGGTAGCAGTGAGGGTGAGATGTGTAATCTTTGGGGTGGAGCAGAGGGGTAAGGAAAGGAGATTTTGGAAATGCAGGATAGTAATATGAAAAGGAGGAGTAGAGATGGCATATTTAAAGGTAGGTGGAGTGGGAATCAGACTTGTAGGAGATATTTCCCAGGGTGTTTGCTTGCAGTCTATCCAGCATGCAGTAGAGTTATTTGCTGTATCTTTCTGCTGCTTGAGTTATCCTGCTTTAGTTAAACTGCTGTGTTCAACTGCTGCTTCGCACTCCTGCAAAAATCGCACTCACGCACAAAATATTTATATATATTATATATAGTGACAGAATGAGGCTCTGTCACTGTGGGAATATAGGAAAATGTGATACAGGATTCACATTAAGGCTCTGTGGGACATTACAGATTAGTGTCTGCCTAGTGTCTGCCTGTCTATTTGGCTTTCTCTGGATTCTGCAGTTCTGGATCGAAACATGCAATCCAGTGTCCAGGTTTTGCTAGATGCCTGCAACCCAGTTAACTACAAAGGTGTGCAGAGTCATTATATACTCAGGTCTGAGGATAGCTCAGGGCTCCTAGTTTGGAGACAGTGCCCAGTGTGGGAGACAGATGGTTTCATTGAGGGGTCAGAGGTAGGGTTGTCATCTCATCCCTTTAAAACTGCACACATATTATTTACACAGTTTCTGTGGCAGATTAAGGTGATAATTAAACATACTTAGTGTATTATCTGCATTAAATTAGCCTCATTGGCTGTGTAATTAATATGTATTTGGTTTTAAAGGGATAAGGTGGCTACCCTAGTAAAGGAACCAGACAGAGGACTAGTCAGCCAGAAACCAAGAGACAGAGGTTTTAGTTCCAGGAGTCAGATCAGCTCCTTTTGGGGTGTCAAAGGAACCCCAATCCATAGGCCACAGGTAGGCCATGCAGCAGAGTGCTGTTACTAAAGGCTAGAGAGTCAAGTATCCAAGAGAGCTGGACAACACAGTCAAAGAGACTGATAAGAGGTACAGTGTGGTACTGCCATTGAAGCTGAGTGAGCTGATGAGCTAAGCGGCTTGGCATTTTCTGGTATTTGTATTCTGCTAAAGCTGGAGAAGATGCCCTGCATGTGTGTGTATGTCTGTATATGTATATGTGTGTGTTCCTTAAAGACTTTAAGGCTTTTTGAAGATAAGATCAGCAAATTGTGCATGCTTTCCCCTTTCCTTGCTTTACATTGTCCCACTTCTTGATGATCCCCACTAATATAGTGTGCAGTGGGGAGCCTGGTTTTTTAGTGTGCACTACCCGATGCTATGATAAATGATATACCTTGTATATGTGATTGAACTGAGCTCAGTGTCTGGAGGACTATATGCAGACAGACCCTTGTTCTTGAAGTGATCACTCATGATAGTAACAGGGCCAGATCTAGCCTGTCTGATGTGGGGGTGCAGTAAAAATGTCAGGGGGCAGAGCATGGGAGGTCAGCAGGGCAGTGGATAGGGGGTAAGCAGGGCAGAGGACAGGGGTTGCTTCTGGCAGGGCAGAGGACAGGGGACACCTTTGGCAAATCAGATTACAGGGGTCACTTATGGCAAGGGGAAGGACAGGGGCTATTGTTAGCAAGGCACTCAACAGAGCTCCTTCTGCTATCTCTGAACTGCACATAGACTGGGTATAGGCAGCAGAGCTCCTCCTCCCCACACAACACTTAGATAAGTATGGTATCTGGCTAGGGAAGTATAGTGTCATTCTAGGGCAGTATAGTGTCATTCTAGTACAGTATAGATTGTATAGTGTCAGACTAGGGCAGTATAGATTAGAAAAAAGAGGGGTTGTGAAAAAGAGATTAACAGAAAGTGGTTACATCATGGACAGAATGCGATACTCAGAGTAATTCCCAAAAATGATGCTTTATTACACAATAATTATAGACAATAGGGTAAATACCCTGGTTCACCATCACCTCAGTATGAGATAATGCACAAAGACCTAAAATCACATAAAAGCAACATCAAGACCGATCTTTATATAAATGTGCTCCATATGCAATGACAGAAACCTGTCTAGTGCATTTGCAGCACCAACACATTGGTTACACCACCAGTAGGGGGTGTGTCAAAAAATTGTACCATCAGGGGCACCCTGATGGACACATGTGATGGAAAGGGGCAGTCTAATTGGCACATGTGATGGAAAGGGGCACTTTGATGGGGAATATGATGTAAAGGGGCACTCTGATGAGGAAATATGATGGAAAGGGGTACTTTGAGTGTAAGGAGGCACTCTGATGAGAATACCTGATGTGAGGTGGCACTGTGATGGGGATACCTGATGTAAAGGGGCACTCTGATTGGGACAACTGATGTAAAGGAGCACTCTGATGGGCACACCTGATGTGATGGGAATACATGATGTAAAGTTGCACTCTGATGGCGACACCTAATGTAAGGGGGCACACTGATGGACACACCCTATTCGGACCTCGGCCAGAAGAAAATTTTAGTGACCGAACCTCCTTGAATTTTAATTCAATACCCCTGCTTTAGACCATCTCAAGGGCAGTCAGATCAACTGCTAGGATCAAAATATTGTTAGAATACCTTTTAGTAATCATTCCTTCATATATTATTTATTGTAAGATCATTCATTCCTTTTATAAATTTCATTATTGTTTTTAGCAATGTTTTGTTGCAATGTAATTCACAGCTTAACTACTCTTACTGGCAAGCCACTCTATTTCCTAAACTGATGGTAAAATCTTCTTTCATATGTTTGCAACTGATGTCCTTTGTCCTCTGGACTGTCCTTGGGATAAAACTTATCAGGCAAATCTTTATACTGGCTTCAAGAGTTTCTGAGAGAATAAAGCCAACCATAGATGATGCAATTTTCTTAATTTTGAGAGTCTCCCAAGTGGGAGCACATATAGCAGTGGATTGATTAAGGGGATACCTTCAGCTGCCATTGTGCTCTTGCTGGGCATCCCATGCATCCCTGTGCATTTTAGGAGGGGTGGGCTCCCTCCAGGCAAACCTGCCCTTAATTTATCCAATGCTACATGTGATCCAGCTTGGGAGACTCTCAAAATTATAAAGTTAGGAACACAGTACACCGGGGTTCCTTGACGTGGCTGCAGCGGCTTACACATATGTTTGCAAATGTGTGTGACTAAACCCCTTGTTTTTAACATTAACTTAGACAGGGTCAATTTGGTTTTGTTGCAGGCTAGCTGGAAATTGAACTGGGAATTTTTGTTTGTTTTTGATGTGCCCTTCTATGTGCTCCTTTCTGCAAAGGCTAGTTTATAGGTGTTGCCATTTGTTTAGATCCTGGAAACACCCCCCTGTGTGCTCACAGCAGGTGGTTGGAGGGGGGAGGAAATAATCTGGAAGTGTTGTGGGGGGCACCCCGGGGGCCCAGGCAACAGAAGGGGAGTGGGCAGGGAGGATGATCAGTGTGTCAGGTGGAGTCATGTATGGGAATTAATCTGGTGTATTACCCTCTTGCAGCAGCTGAAGGTGGGTGGGAAAGGAGAGAAGGGAAGCCAGAAGCTGTGGGGGCACACAGGGGGGCCCAGACACCTGGAGGAAAGCTAGCAGGTGGAAGAGGGGAAGAACCCCCCCACACACACACACACACCAATCACTCTCCCTGCCCAAATCAAATTTCCCTAACTTATCCATGGCCCTTTTTTTGTACATCTGTGTGGCCCCATTTTGAAACAAGTCAGGGACTTTTTCCCATTTTACCTGCAGGCCCACGCATACCTGACATGCAGGAACAAGTATGAGCCTAGCCTAAAACTCAGGAGTCCTTTTCCAATGTGGTGACCTAAACTGGTCATCTAACTCTAAGTATGTCCCTGTAAGTGATCCCAAAATTGTGTTTGCCTTTACAGCTGCTACTTGACATTGAGTAGTATTTCTAAGCATTTTACTTTGGCCATTACAACAACATATGGCAAATAATATATAGTATAGCGTAATGAGAGAATGGAGCATTTTGTTTAAAAGCACTCATTTGTGAGCAATAATACAAGAAAGAAAGAAATGAAAAATGTTCCTGTTTCTGGTAAAATTAAATCTGAAACTTTAGAAATCGATTTTACTTAACTGTAATCAATCCTGTGCAATAACACAAGAGAACCCTAACAGCTAAATAATTTTCCTCTAGGAAACACATTTGTTTAGAAAGAAGAAAAAAATATTATTTTATAAATAGAATTTAAGTATCTTGTTTCACAGAAAAATACATCCAAATGACATTTCAACTTATTAATAATTCAGTATACTATTGTCAATAATATATTTTATAGAGAACATATAGGCTTGCACCATAATCTCGGGCTTCTCATCTATCAAGTGGCTTTCACTGTGATGTAAGTACTAAATATGATATCTATTACTAAAATTCATTATCCTTTTCTTTGGTGTCAGAGCTGAATATGAACTCATGGGATTTGAGCAAGTATGTCTCATAAAATGAAGAATGACTCCTTTTGTGCCACATTTTCCACATTTTAGTTTATACTTGTTCTGTATTTTGTGCTTCATAATGCATCTTTTTGATTTGAAAAATATATTTACTACTAATATATAAGCAATATGCTATGATTATTATCATTACTACAGATACTTAGTGCCGAAAATTCTCGCAGTGCTTTACTAATACATATGTTATACAATCACATCAGTCCTTGCCCTCAAGGAGCTTACAATCTAAGGTTCCTAACTCACATTCATAATGTACATACACATACTATTTAGACAGGCGTCAATTAACTTACCAGTATGTCTTTCGAGTGTGTTAGGAATCCGGAGTACCTAGAGGAAACCCACCCAGGTAAAGAGAGAACATGCAAACTCCAGGCAGTTCTAATTAAAACTGTGACACCCATTGTCCTTTTCAAACTGTATGCTGAGCAGGGATGCAGTGATATGTAATTGTGCCCCAAACTAAATATTTTGGAAACACAGGGGTTTTCAGTTTTTAAGTGGAACTCCATACCAAAAGCTAAATGTACAGTACAAATACAGTATAATTATAATTACTGCATTTACCATTGTATTTTGGTAATTTGATGATTCACGCAACCCTGTTATCTTGTGCAGTAAGAGAAATTACTCTAATACTTATTAGTTTTGATTTTTTCTTTCTGGATAACTTCCCTGATAACTGAGATGATGCTGATTCTCTGGGTCTGATTTACTAAAGAACTATTTTATTTGCAAAGGGAATGTTAGAACATAAAATTAAACTATATTCACTTTGAATACACGGTCATGTGCAGGATATATTAAAAAAAACAGACCAGCTTAATTTTACCCACCAAGATTTACTGAGTGAACAGTCACTATTCTTTTAACCTCACTATCCTATTCTCGGAATGTACTGTAAAAAAAAAAAATTAAACACCTCTACATTCTGGAAAAGATCGGATGACATTTGAGGATGATATTCTTCTTGGTCTTCTGTCAAGATTTGATGCACCAACTTTGTGGAAATCTTTCTCATTCCCAAAATTCTCCTTCAGAATCTGCTGCACTGTTTCCCTGTTCACGTTCAATTCTTCTGCCATCATTTGCACACTCTATATCAAGTCTGAGCGTAAGAGGGTTCACACTCTGCCCACATTTGCATTCATCTTTTGTCCTTTTTGGCTGCCCACTTCTTGCATCATCATGGACATCTTCCCTCCATAAACCGCATATGTCATTCAAAAACATTTCTTCATGGAATGTTCAAGCCTGTTGTAACAGAGCCAATGTTTCACACTTTTCACAAAAATTCTGATGTTATTCCGCTTCTCCAGGTTCCTTTCACTCATTTTCCACCAACAGCGCAACACACACTTGTTATTTCTTCTATTACTCTGCGAAGACCAAATCAGCTAGTTTGGGACCCAGGTGAGTGCAAGTTAGAACATGTCAGAACATGCTCAAGTGCAAATGGCTGTGTGATTCAGCACCATATTGCTACGCCGTGGGCATTCCAGGAATTAAATTGTATATACAGCATATATATATATATATATATATACACACCCACACAGTGTATGTATATATATATATATATATATATATATATATATATATATATATATATCTGTGTGTGATTGTGAAAGGAGAAAGCAGTGTTCTATGCTTTCTCCAGATTGGGGCCAGGAGCCTGAAGGTTCCAAAGAGCATTGGGTGGAGCTGGACCTTCAATCCAGTGCCCAGTCTTTTCTAATTGCCAGCAGCCTGTGAACAGGTGTCCAGGACTTTTAACAAAGCACTTTTGCAGTGTGAAACATGTTAACCTTTTTGCCTCCCCTATCTGCCATCTGTGGTGGTTTCTTTAAATTTTTTGCTACCATAAAGTCAATTTTAACAATTCATGTTTGGGTGTGCAACCATCCCAATTTTTTCTATGGAGGTGAGCAGGTGCAATATAAGCTTTAAGAGTTACTGCTGGTGGAGGCGTGCTCCTGTCCAGAGGCCAAGGCAAGATGCTCCTGACAGCACTCGAGGTTGGAGAGGTTCCAGGCCATTGGACCAAGAGTATTGGGCCAGTTGAGAGAGTGTGGATGACTGCAAGAGTCTAGGAGACTAGAGCTAAAGCAACTGGGAGAGAGTCCAGCTGACCAGAGAAATCTGTGAGTCTAGGAGGAGTAAGAGCACCTAGGGTATCAGGAGATCCTCTATCTAAGGGCTAAGAGTTGGCCTGTAGAGCAAGGTACTGCAATTAAAGCTGAGTGAGCTTAAGCCAGGTGGTCTATCATTTTCTATTAATTTGTATTTGCCGGATTACAAAAATGGTTTAAATGGGAAATAGGATTTTTAGGCAAACAAAAAGTTTCTGGTGGCTGCAGGTGTCTTTTCCCTTAATTTTGCGTGTGGTTTCAGTTTTCAGCTTTCAGCATGTTTATGCGGTTTCATGGAGCCTGCACACAGTGTGATATTGCTTGAGCTGGAAGTGATGCCAGGGACAGAAGTGTGCTGTGAGCAGAGGATGCAAGATGGGAGACAGTTACTCTCCCTTGCAGCTCAGTCCCAGCCCTTGGATATGTGGACTTTTAATCTGGCTCCATTTGTTGTAAATGGGATTGGCTGTAGTGGGTCACCTGATTCTAATGGTTTCCTTTATATGTTCAAATGCCTCACTTGCCTGGTTTGTATCCTCACACTAACTGGCTGTTGTGGTGGCTTTGATGAAACCCTCTTTTTTCACGGATTATCATTTATTGGTAAGCTTATTCTCTGTTACCCTTTTATACTGGTGGCTTTGGCTTTAAGTTGGTATTCCAATATGTGCTTTTTGACTTTTCACGCTCTCTATGGGCTTATGTTGTGAGTTCTTTATGTGCTTGATGTGCTTGATTTCTACCACTGTGTGCCCTTACTGTGGCACAATCCAGCATTCAGGAGTCAGCTGCTCTTTTGGTAAACTATTTGCATTAGATTGGTGGCGTATTTCCACTATTTTGGATATTATCCATACACATTTAAGGAGCTGCTACCTACCTCATTATTCTGTTCCATTTTGACAGAATTCTGACCAAACCTGCCTGGCCTATTGCTTATCACTCCTTTGCCAAACTATTATGCCCTGTAAGTGTCATTACTGGATTCCCATTACCATTGAATGTAGGCTGTTATTAGTATGGCATTTTTTGCCTATAATGTATTTTAGTTATTTGTTAGTAGGGCTGTTCTATCCAAAGCAGTTGTATAGGCATTCTTTGTGCTGTATCAGGTTTACACTTTGAGGCTGTTGTTGGTGAATGCACTCATCCTATCTTATGTATATTTGTGTTACAGAGTCCACCATTTTAATAACTCTCTGACGAAAACTAATACTCCTTGAGAGTTGAAATGCATTGGGACTTATTGCCACAAGATAGGCACTTTTTGTGATTATATTCATTCAGTGGTGGTTTTAAACTATGCTTTAAGCTTTGTCGTATATATGTTTCTTTGTATCACGATAACTAGACCTCTTGGTCTCTCTTGTATAATAATAAAAAAACTTTATATTTTCACACTATAATTGTGGTTAAGTTTTGGTGCCTAAAAATCCTATTTCCCATGTAAAACATTTTTGTAATTAACGCCAGGGATGTGGCACATTTTAGTAATATTGGTCTGGTAAAGACAAGAGTATAATTGAGTATATCTGGTGGAAACAGCTGTTTATACTGTATGTGGAATTTGTTCCTTCCTCAGACCCTTTTTTGAGCTGTCTTTATTATTAATTCTCTGTTTTGGTCCGTAAGCTTTTTAGTTAGCATGTCTTACTTCAGAGGCAGTGAATGGGATAACCTTATGTTGAGTTATCAAAAATAATAGAAAAGAAATGTGCATTTCACTGGTATTCTAAAACTTTTGAAAAATACTATAATAAGCGTTATAACCCCAAAGGTCTTTGGAAATTGTTCCTAACATTCCTAAAGTATCCAATGAGTTTAAAATGAAATGGAAGGAGAATCTCATGATTTGCTAAACAAAAATGATGATGTTATTACTGATGACTGATTTATAATAGCAAATGGAGAGTCTTGATACAGAAATACAACAAATACAGTCTTCCCTGGGTCCCCTATGATCTCATATTAAATATGAGGAGTATGAGACTAAGTTGAAGACTGATTTTGCAATTTTTTAACAATTCCTTGCTAAGAAAGATGAGAAATTTGAACAGGATAAATGGGCATTTATTGAAGGTAAGCATACAGGTGGGAGGCAGTAAAGGGCAAAAAAAGGGTCACCAGATATGCACAACCTCCACTCAATTACACTAATCAAAGTCACTACTCTTTTTCAGAGCCCTCTACAAAAACTTCCATATGAGATGTTACCAAACTTCGAGACAGTCTTCTGAAAATGATCACAAAAGGCACACTCTTGATTCTTTCTCTTTTCAAAAATTCACACCTCTGGTGTCAGGTAACACTGGTGATGGTTTACCTCAGAAACCGCTGACAGTACCTGCTGTCTCTGCCTGGTGATTGCTCTGCCCCTCCAGCTTCAGGAGTGGTGTCCAAGCACTCTATTACTGATGTTTCTTCTCTCTCTTCACCTGACTTCATTTTTTACAAAACATTCGGCTAGAGCCCAATCATTCAGCCAAAACAAGCAAGGGCATAGAATCCTATCTGAGGGGGAACCGTCCAACAAACAGAACTATAATGTGTAAATTTGTCCTCTTATGAATCGTCTGAGTAGGAAGCAGAGATCCTCTCTTTAGCTGCTTTTGCCTTCATCAGACCTAGAGTGATTTGAAATTATCAAAGATCTCCAACTTTTCATACGTAAAAATTATCTCATGGTCAGGGGTGGACTGACAACTCATGGGGCCCCTGGGCAATAGGGGATCATGGGGCCCCTGTGTCCTTGTCCACACTCAAACCACACCCAAAAAAGCATATGAAAGGTACCAGGGGCCCCCTACTGACCCCTGGCCCTCGGGCAGTGCCCGAGTTCCCAAATGGTCAGTCCGCCACTGCTCATGGTTATTCCATGACAAATCATCTGACAAGACCATTTCTGAAAAATCACATAACAAGAGTACAGAGCCCTTTGGGACCTAACTCTTCATGAAGAAGGTACTCATGTTGATTTCATTCCAAATTAATCTTAACAAGTTTCTTTTGGCTGCAATTGATCCAGTTAAGGCCAAACAATTAGCAGATTTAACAAGAAAATTTCAAATGTCCCCCCCCCATCTATTCCAACCCCACTGTGGTAGCATGTGTCACGAGGACCATTAAGGGGATCCCGTTTAAAAGGGCACCCAGAGACCCATCTAATGTCAGAACAATTACTGACTTTAAGAGAATTAGAATTCAATAGATCAATGGTGATCAAGTCAACAGACAAAGGGGGCATCACAGTGATCATGCACAGGGACGATTATCAGAAAATGTGTTTGGATATCCATAATAATAAAGAATGGTATTGTCCAAGTCAAATAGTTCAATGTTGAATTTTGGTCCTTGATTACTGAGGCCCTCAATTCTGGATTAAATTCCAAACAAACTTAGGAATTGATTAATAATAAATACCCTAAAATTCCTTAGTTTTATGCTCTTCCCAAAGTGCATAAATGCATTTCTAAAATGCTTGTAAGACCAATCATTTTAGGTAATCAAAGTATATCTGAAAATACCAGCAAATGGGTTGATACTTTTTTGAGACCTTATGGTAAAGACATGATTCATTTTGTTCAGTTGATTGAAAATCTTACTATTCCGGCAAATGCCCTCCTGGTGACTATTGACTATTTCTCCCCCATAAGGTATCCAAATAGTAGAACATCTTCTTTTGCCAAAGTAAAGCCTTTTTCAATTTTGTTTTGCAGGTTCTGGATTTTGTTTTGTATCACAGTGTTTTTGTTTTTTTAACACTTCAGAGGATTTACCCCTTCCTGACCAGGCCATTTTTTGCGATACGGCGCTGCAATACTTTAACCAACAATTACACGGTCATGCAATGCTGTCCATAAATTAAATTTATGTGATTGTTTTCCCTCAAATAGAGCTTTCTTTCGGTGGTATTTGATCACTTCTGCAGTTTTTATTTTTTGCACTATAAACAAAAAAAGACCGACAATTTTGAGAAAAAAAACAACAACATTTTTGATGTTTTGCTATAAAACATATCCAATAAAAAGATTTAAAAAAATCAAATTTTTTCATAAATTTAGCCCAAAATGTATTGTGCTATACGTCTTTGCTAAATAAAAATCCCAATACATGTAAATTAATTGGTTTATGTGAAAGTTATAGTGTCTACAAATGGCAGTATATATATATTTTTTTATTCTAGTAATGGCGGCTATTAGTGACTTATAGAGGGACTGCGGCGGGAATTCTGACACTGGGTGGGAAATGACTAACTGCCACTGTCATCCCCAGTGAGACTAATACAGTGATCAGTACTAAAAAAAAAAGAACTGACACTGTACTAATGACACTGGGCAAGAACTGGGGTGATCAAAGGGTTAACTGTGTGCTGTGTGTGTTTTACTTGGGAGACATGCTGTGCAGAGAGATACAAAGCAGCATGTCCATGCTGACAGGAGAGAGACTTGTGTTGTTTACACAAATGTCTCTCCCCTGCCAGCTCTACCCGATGATCGCTGGCTGGGATCCGGTGATTGACATTCCTAGTTACCAATAGCAGTGCGCCCCCTACCTGGAAATGCAAATCATGTATATATACATGATTTTGCTCAGCCCTGCTGCCCTGTAGTGGTACTGCAGTACTTCTGCTATAGGGCGGAGGGAGAGTGGTTAATGGTTCCCATTTCCTTCAGGTATAGGGCATAGCAATGGGGACTTGCTGTGCCCTGTCTGACACCAATCTGTGCCTGGGGGAATGGGAACGTTCATTTTTATTATCCGATGAATCATCATTATATATTTATACCATAGCTTGACTTGGTTGAGATATATTGACATTTTTCAAATTTGGGATGGCCCTATGAACTTGCTGTGTTACTGTCTAAAATGTTTTAACTTGAATGAATAAAATGTGTCTTTTACCAAGTCTTACAGTTACCAAAGGGTAACCTTTTTGGATGTTGGAATTCAGGCCACTCACGATAGCACACTGGTCAGTAAACTGTATAGAAAATCTACTGCAGATAACACAATTTTGATGGCCAATAGCTTTGATCCTGAGTTAATAGTTAATTAAATCTATTCCATACTGTCAGTACTTAAGGTCACGCTGTAATTGCAATGGCGATGACAAATTCAAACTACCAGCAGATGATTTAAGAGCTTACCTAGTGGATCAAGGCTACTCTAAAACTACGAAAAGCATATAATAAAACCCTTAGACAGTCTCATACTAATTTACTGTTTGGGAATAAGATTAGGACCACGGGTGGCCAACCTTTAAGAACAATAACTGCTTTAAATAGTCAACACAAGATGATTAGGAAATATATTACCTAACATTAACATCTGTTGACCTCCGATCCCAAAATATCAAAGATTACTCCTTCTGTATCTCAAATCACCTTTAGACGGGTGCCATCTTTGAAAGTTATGCTGGTATCAAGTTTCTCCGACTTCAGGGGTTGTTCTGATTCCAGTGGGGTGAAAGGCACTTACCTTGTAAGTAGAGATGAGCGAATCGAAGTATCCGAAGTGGAATTCGAGTCGAATATCGGAAAAATTTCGATTCGTGCCGAATCCGAAAAACAGCCTAATTCGGACGCGCGAATCGAAATTTTTCAGAAAATGGCGGCTGACATGTGCGGCGACGGAGCGGGGATGTCGGGGAAGGCGCGCAGACAAGGCGCGCTGCCCCATAATGCATTCCTCAACGACATGTGATCGCATCAGCCAATCAGCAGCCAGCCAGCCAGCACTGTGTAATGGTCGAGGTATATATAGCGGCCATTTTGGAAATCTTCATTTGCCTGCAGTCATTGAACAGAGGCAGACCGCTCTGTACTAGGGACAGGGACAGAGTTAGGGCCACAGAAACGAGAATTGGGGACAGAGAGAAGTTACTTAGGGACAGAGAACCATTACTCAGGGACACAGACTTGTTAATGAGGGCCACAGAATCGTTATTTAGGGACAAAGAAACGCTAGTTAGGGCCACAGAATTCATACTCAGGGACAGACAGAATTGTTACTCAGTGCCAGAGAATTGTTACTTAGGGCCACAGAAACGTTATTAGGGCCACAGAATTTTTACTCAGGGACAGACAGAATTGTTACTGAGTGCCAGAGAATTGTTACTCAGGGACAGACAGAATTGTTACTGAGTGCCAGAGAATTCTTACTCAGGGCCACAGAATTCATTCTCAGGGACAGACAGAATTGTTACTCAGGGACAGACAGAATTGTTACTGAGTGCCAGAGAATTGTTACTCAGGGACAGACAGAATTGTTACTGAGTGCCAGAGAATTGTTACTCAGGGACAGACAGAATTGTTACTGAGTGCCAGAGAATTGTTACTCAGGGACAGACAGAATTGTTACTGAGTGCCAGAGAATTGTTACTCAGGGACAGACAGAATTGTTACTGAGTGCCAGAGAATTGTTACTCTCACAGACACAAAATTGTTACTTGCACAGACACAGAATTGTTACTTGCACAGACACACAATTGTTACTCAGGGCCACAGAATTCATACTCAGGGACAGACAGAATTGTTACTGAGTGCCAGAGAATTCTTACTCAGGGCCACAGAATTCATACTCAGGGACAGACAGAATTGTTACTCAGGGACAGACAGAATTGTTACTGAGTGCCAGAGAATTGTTACTCAGGGACAGACAGAATTGTTACTGAGTGCCAGAGAATTCTTACTCAGGGACAGACAGAATTGTTACTGAGTGCCAGAGAATTGTTACTCTCACAGACACAAAATTGTTACTTGCACAGACACAGAATTGTTACTCGCACAGAGACAGAATTGTTACTCAGGGCCACAGAATTCATACTCAGGGACAGACAGAATTGTTACTGAGTGCCAGAGAATTGTTACTCAGGGACAGACAGAATTGTTACTGAGTGCCAGAGAATTGTTACTCTCACAGACACAAAATTGTTACTTGCACAGACACAGAATTGTTACTTGCACAGACACACAATTGTTACTCAGGGCCACAGAATTCATACTCAGGGACAGACAGAATTGTTACTGAGTGCCAGAGAATTCTTACTCAGGGCCACAGAATTCATACTCAGGGACAGACAGAATTGTTACTCAGGGACAGACAGAATTGTTACTGAGTGCCAGAGAATTGTTACTCAGGGACAGACAGAATTGTTACTGAGTGCCAGAGAATTCTTACTCAGGGACAGACAGAATTGTTACTGAGTGCCAGAGAATTGTTACTCTCACAGACACAAAATTGTTACTTGCACAGACACAGAATTGTTACTCGCACAGAGACAGAATTGTTACTCAGGGCCACAGAATTCATACTCAGGGACAGACAGAATTGTTACTGAGTGCCAGAGAATTGTTACTCAGGGACAGACAGAATTGTTACTGAGTGCCAGAGAATTGTTACTCTCACAGACACAAAATTGTTACTTGCACAGACACAGAATTGTTACTTGCACAGACACACAATTGTTACTCAGGGCCACAGAATTCATACTCAGGGACAGACAGAATTGTTACTGAGTGCCAGAGAATTCTTACTCAGGGCCACAGAATTCATACTCAGGGACAGACAGAATTGTTACTCAGGGACAGACAGAATTGTTACTGAGTGCCAGAGAATTGTTACTCAGGGACAGACAGAATTGTTACTGAGTGCCAGAGAATTGTTACTCTCACAGACACAAAATTGTTACTTGCACAGACACAGAATTGTTACTTGCACAGACACACAATTGTTACTCAGGGCCACAGAATTCATACTCAGGGACAGACAGAATTGTTACTGAGTGCCAGAGAATTGTTACTCAGGGACAGACAGAATTGTTACTGAGTGCCAGAGAATTGTTACTCTCACAGACACAAAATTGTTACTTGCACAGACACAGAATTGTTACTTGCACAGACACACAATTGTTACTCAGGGCCACAGAATTCATACTCAGGGACAGACAGAATTGTTACTGAGTGCCAGAGAATTGTTACTCAGGGACAGACAGAATTGTTACTGAGTGCCAGAGAATTGTTACTCTCACAGACACAAAATTGTTACTTGCACAGACACAGAATTGTTACTCGCACAGAGACAGAATTGTTACTCAGGGCCACAGAATTCATACTCAGGGACAGACAGAATTGTTACTGAGTGCCAGAGAATTGTTACTCGCACAGACACAAAATTGTTACTTGCACAGACACAGAATTGTTACTCGCGCAGACACAGAATTGTTACTCAGGGCCACAGAATTCATACTCAGGGACAGACAGAATTGTTACTGAGTGCCAGAGAATTGTTACTCAGGGACAGACAGAATTGTTACTGAGTGCCAGAGAATTGTTACTCAGGGACAGACAGAATTGTTACTGAGTGCCAGAGAATTGTTACTCAGGGACAGACAGAATTGTTACTGAGTGCCAGAGAATTGTTACTCAGGGACAGACAGAATTGTTACTGAGTGCCAGAGAATTGTTACTCAGGGACAGACAGAATTGTTACTGAGTGCCAGAGAATTGTTACTCAGGGACAGACAGAATTGTTACTGAGTGCCAGAGAATTGTTACTCGCACAGACACAAAATTGTTACTTGCACAGACACAGAATTGTTACTCGCACAGACACAGAATTGTTACTCGCACAGACACAGAATTGTTACTCAGGGCCACAGAATTCATACTCAGGGACAGACAGAATTGTTACTGAGTGCCAGAGAATTGTTACTCAGGGACACCTAATCGTTGAATTAAATAGTATGTCAGACAACATGCAGAGGAGTGGCAGAGGAGGCAATGTTTTAGGAGCGAGCAGACGTGGCAGCAGAGGAAGGGGTCGAGGCAGCAGTATTCGCAGCCAGAGGCCAGTGCTCCCGGTGTCATCCAGCGGTCGTGTCTCCACCGACAACCCTGCCGTCATTGATTGGTTGGCTCGGTCGTCTTCCTCTTCCCAGGTCACCTCTGACACCTACAGCCAACGGTCGGTGGGTACGTCAGACACAACCGTTAGTTGGCATGGCCCGGGACCAAGCCCACTGAAATCACGTGTCCTCTACCTGCCCCTGTCCTTTGCTGTTCCCTCACCAAGCGAAGTATCGCATGCTGTGGGCTCAGCCCCACTGTACAGTGAGGAAGAGCTAACAGAGGGCGGTCAGGAACGGGGGGAGACATCGGCCTTTTCAGCAGCCAAGCGAACAAGTACTGGCGAGGAGAGTGGCTCGGTAGCCGGTCTAGAGACAGGTCTGTCTCCTGACCCAGACGCAGCCGAGGGGGCTAGTAGTGAGGCGGAGACCCTACTTGATGATGAGGAGGTTGATCGCACTTGGCAGCCTCGTCGTCATCAGGCAATTTCTTCCGCATCATCAGGAGAAGAGGGTGGCAGCTTGGCAGCGAGCAAAACAGTCGGTGGGTTGCCCAGGAGACAGCAGCAGGGTCGCATCAGTGTCAGTGGAGCCAAACGTCCACGGAGTAGAGCACCAGCTCCACTGCAGCCTACCACCACGGCCAGTAGTGGTGCCGGTGCGCACGGAGGAAGTAGCAGTCAGCCAGTGAAGAGTAGCGGGGGCAAAGTTTCCTACTCGGTGGTGTGGCAATTTTTCCTCAAGCCGCCCGAGGAAGTAAACGTAGCCGTATGTCGACTATGTGGCCAGAAATGCAAGCGTGGCCAGGGGGCCCATGTTGGGACTACAGCGTTGCGTCAGCATATGCAGCGTCACCATTCGGTGGCCTGGGAAAACCGTGATAAACATACGGCGGTTCTGCCTGCCCCAGCCCCCGCTCCATCACCCGCTCCGTTACTTGCTCCGTCACCCGACGTCGTCAATCGCCCTCTATCAGCCAGTCAAGGCTCCAACACCTCTGCTGAGGGGAGTTGTCGCTCATTGGCATCTTCCGCTCGTTCAGATGCTCCTTCTCCTGCTACTCCTCTTCTCGGATTCCGTCAACAGTCTTTCTTGGAATCCGTATCCAAGAGACAACAGTTTGCGAGCACGCACCCGACGGTGCAAAAGCTGAACGTCCTCCTGTCCAAGTTGCTGGTGCTGCAGTCCCTCCCTTTCCAACTGGTGGACTCAGCACCTTTCCGAGAAATGATGGCTTGTGCCGCGCCGCGGTGGAGAGTGCCAAGCCGTCATTTCTTTGCCCAAAAGGCAGTGCCAGCCCTGCATTCACATGTAGAAGAGATGGTGGGCCAGTCTTTGAGCATGTCGGTCTCTGCCAAAGTGCACGGCAGCGCCGACGTGTGGAGCTGTAACTACGGTCAGGGACAGTACATGTCATTTACGGCCCACTGGGTGAACGTGGTGCCGGCACAGCCGCACCAGCAACTTGGACAGGTCACGACGCTTTTGCCTCCACGTTTGCACGTCCTTGGTCCAGCAAGCATGTCCGCCTCTACCACCTCTTTTTCCGCCGTGTCCTCAGCCGCCACCCCCGTGCCAAGTCCCATTACCCGACCGGCATATCACATGTGCAGGGCGCAACGGTGTCACGCTGTGCTGCACCTGGTATGCCTTGGCGAACGTAGTCACACAGGGGAGGAACTGCTGAGTGTAATGAACAGAGAAATCGACAGATGGCTGTCTCCGCGCAAACTAAAAATCGGAACCATGTTGACTGACAACGGAAAGAACATGGTGTCTGCTCTGCGTCAAGGAAGGTTGTGCCATGCGCCATGCATGGCTCACGTGTTCAATCTGGTTGTCAAGCGGTTCCTAAAATCCACCATCCCACTGCAAGACATCCTTAAAATGTCACGTAAACTGTGCATGCATTTCAGCCATTCCTACACCGCAAAGAACACCCTCATTGAGCTGCAGCGGCAGAACGGAATTCCACAGCATCGCCTGATCTGCGACGTTGCAACAAGGTGGAATTCAACCCTACACATGTTAGACCGCCTTTACGAGCAGCGAAAGGCCATCACCGATTTCCTGATGTTACAAGCGGATAAAGGTACTCCCCTGTGTAACTTAGATGTCAGCCATTGGCAGCTCATGCGTGACACCTGCCGCTTGCTCAGGCCCTTTGAGGAGGCCACGCTATTCGTGAGTCGGCAGGACTATGGGATGAACGACGTCATTCCTCTGTTGCACGTCCTGGAACAAATGCTGTTAACAATGGCTGGTCAGGGTGCGGTAGACGTGGCGCACAGATCTCAACGCCACATGACCCCTGTGGGGGCAGGACAGGAAGAAGAGGAGGAGGTAGAGGAGGACATTTGTGCTCAGGAATTATTGAGTGAAATGGGTGGTTTTTCCACTCAGCGGACAGGAGTGGAGGAGCAGGAGCATCTGGTAGAGGAGGAGGAGGAGGAGACAGAGGACCCAGACGCACCGTGGCAGTATGCTGTGGAGATGGAGGCAGGGAGTCCCTCGCATTCCTTGGCACAAATGGCCCATAGCATGCTCGGTTGCTTGCGTAGCGACAGCCGAATAATAACCATCAGACAGAGGGATGACTTTTGGCTGTCCACCTTGTTGGACCCTCGCTACCGGTCCAAAATGGTGGCCTTTTTCACACCTGCTGAGAGGGAGGCCAAAATTACGTACTATAAAAACCACCTATGTAGTCAGTTGGTCTCTGCCTTTGTGCGCCATCGTCCATCCTCAGACACTGTGGGCCCTGTGCGCTCGCGTTCCGCTGGCATGGCAGCAGGGGAGGGGTGGGGTGGTAGGAGCAGTGGCAGCTCCACCAGCAGCGGCTGCCTCAGTCTGCAGTCGATGATGAGTAGCTTTCTTCACCAGCGCAGTGAGGAAACTACTAACCAGCCGCAGCAGCAGCAGCAGCATCAGGTGGACCTGGAGCAGGAGCTCAAACAACAGGCTTGGGCCTACTTGGACAGCACCCTGCCAACCGAGGTAGACAATCCCCTTGACTACTGGGCAACGAAACTTGACCTTTGGCCCCAACTAGCTGAATTTGCCCTTGAAAGGCTGTCATGCCCGGCCAGTAGCGTGGCATCGGAGCGCGTGTTTAGTGCGGCAGGAGGTATTGTAACTCCGCGGAGGACACGACTGTCCACCCAAAGTGTGGAGAGACTCACGTTTGTGAAAATGAATCAGGCGTGGATTAGTCTGGATTTCAAACCACCAGTTCCTGACACAACTGACTAAATCCGCCATGAATCATGCCTCAAACATGTGCCACTTTCAGGTCTCCTCACACTGCTGGTGTGTTGAATTTTTTGACATAGGGTGCTGGCAGATTACGGGCCTCCTATAGCTGCTGCCAGGCCCCTAATCTGCCATAGGCCCCTATATACCACCTCCTCCTGCTGCTGCCAGGTCCAGAGTCTCTCATGGGTCCCTGTACGGCCTCCCATTGCTGCTGTCTCCATCGCCACACTCTGCTGCCATGTGCCACTTTCAGGTCTCTTCACACTGCTGGTGTGTTAAATTTTTTGACATAGGGTGCAGGCAGATTACGGGCCTCACATAGCTGCTGCCAGGCCCCTAATCTGCCATGGGCCCCTATATACCACCTCCTCCTGCTGCTGCCAGGTCCAGAGTCTCTCATGGGTCCCTGTACGGCCTCCCATTGCTGCTGTCTCCATCGCCACACTCTGCTGCCATGTGCCACTTTCAGGTCTCTTCACACTGCTGGTGTGTTAAATTTTTTGACATAGGGTGCTGCAAGATAACGGGCCTCACATAGCTGCTGCCAGGCCCCTAATCAGCCATGGGCCCCTATACCGCCTCCTCCTGCTGCTGCCAGGTCCAGAGTCTCTCATGCCATGTGCCACTTTCAGGTCTCTTCACACTGCTGGTGTGTTAAATTTTTTGACATAGGGTGCTGGCAGATTACGGGCCTCCCATAGCTGCTGCCAGGCCCCTAATCTGCCATGGGCCCCTATATACCGCCTCCTCATGCTGCTGCCAAGTCCAGAGTCTGTCATGGTCCCTGTACGGCCTCCCATTGCTGCTGTCTCCATCGCCACACTCTGCTGCCATGTGCCACTTTCAGGTCTCTTCACACTGCTGGTGTGTTAAATTTTTTGACATAGGGTGTAGGCAGATTACGGGCCTCACATAGCTGCTGCCAGGCCCCTAATCTGCCATGGGCCCCTATATACCACCTCCTCCTGCTGCTGCCAGGTCCAGAGTCTCTCATGGGTCCCTGTACGGCCTCCCATTGCTGCTGTCTCCATCGCCACACTCTGCTGCCATGTGCCACTTTCAGGTCTCTTCACACTGCTGGTGTGTTAAATTTTTTGACATAGGGTGCTGCAAGATAACGGGCCTCACATAGCTGCTGCCAGGCCCCTAATCAGCCATGGGCCCCTATACCGCCTCCTCCTGCTGCTGCCAGGTCCAGAGTCTCTCATGCCATGTGCCACTTTCAGGTCTCTTCACACTGCTGGTGTGTTAAATTTTTTGACATAGGGTGCTGGCAGATTACGGGCCTCCCATAGCTGCTGCCAGGCCCCTAATCTGCCATGGGCCCCTATATACCGCCTCCTCATGCTGCTGCCAAGTCCAGAGTCTGTCATGGTCCCTGTACGGCCTCCCATTGCTGCTGTCTCCATCGCCACACTCTGCTGCCATGTGCCACTTTCAGGTCTCTTCACACTGCTGGTGTGTTTAATTTTTTGACATAGGGTGCAGGCAGATTACGGGCCTCACATAGCTGCTGCCAGGCCCCTAATCTGCCATGGGCCCCTATATACCGCCTAATCATGCTGCTGCCAAGTCTAGAGTCTCTCATGGGTCCCTGTACGGCCTCCCATTGCTGCTGTCTCCATTGCCACACTCTGCTGCCATGTGCCACTTTCAGGTCTCTTCACACTGCTGGTGTGTTAAATTTTTTGACATAGGGTGCAGGCAGATTACGGGCCTCACATAGCTGCTGCCAGGCCCCTAATCTGCCATGGGCCCCTATATACCGCCTCCTCATGCTGCTGCCAAGTCCAGAGTCTGTCATGGTCCCTGTACGGCCTCCCATTGCTGCTGTCTCCATCGCCACACTCTGCTGCCATGTGCCACTTTCAGGTCTCTTCACACTGCTGGTGTGTTAAATTTTTTGACATAGGGTGCAGGCAGATTACGGGCCTCACATAGCTGCTGCCAGGCCCCTAATCTGCCATGGGCCCCTATATACCGCCTCCTCATGCTGCTGCCAAGTCCAGAGTCTGTCATGGTCCCTGTACGGCCTCCCATTGCTGCTGTCTCCATCGCCACACTCTGCTGCCATGTGCCACTTTCAGGTCTCTTCACACTGCTGGTGTGTTTAATTTTTTGACATAGGGTGCAGGCAGATTACGGGCCTCACATAGCTGCTGCCAGGCCCCTAATCTGCCATGGGCCCCTATATACCGCCTCCTCATGCTGCTGCCAAGTCCAGAGTCTGTCATGGTCCCTGTACGGCCTCCCATTGCTGCTGTCTCCATCGCCACACTCTGCTGCCATGTGCCACTTTCAGGTCTCTTCACACTGCTGGTGTGTTTAATTTTTTGACATAGGGTGCAGGCAGATTACGGGCCTCACATAGCTGCTGCCAGGCCCCTAATCTGCCATGGGCCCCTATATACCGCCTCCTCATGCTGCTGCCAAGTCTAGAGTCTCTCATGGGTCCCTGTACGGCCTCCCATTGCTGCTGTCTCCATCGCCACACTCTGCTGCCATGTGCCACTTTCAGGTCTCTTCACACTGCTGGTGTGTTTAATTTTTTGACATAGGGTGCAGGCAGATTACGGGCCTCACATAGCTGCTGCCAGGCCCCTAATCTGCCATGGGCCCCTATATACCGCCTCCTCATGCTGCTGCCAAGTCTAGAGTCTCTCATGGGTCCCTGTACGGCCTCCCATTGCTGCTGTCTCCATCGCCACACTCTGCTGCCATGTGCCACTTTCAGGTCTCTTCACACTGCTGGTGTGTTAAATTTTTTGACATAGGGTGCAGGCAGATTACGGGCCTCAAATAGCTGCTGCCAGGCCCCTAATCTGCCATGGGCCCCTATATACCGCCTCCTCATGCTGCTGCCAAGTCCAGAGTCTGTCATGGTCCCTGTACGGCCTCCCATTGCTGCTGTCTCCATCGCCACACTCTGCTGCCATGTGCCACTTTCAGGTCTCTTCACACTGCTGGTGTGTTAAATTTTTTGACATAGGGTGCAGGCAGATTACGGGCCTCACATAGCTGCTGCCAGGCCCCTAATCTGCCATGGGCCCCTATATACCACCTCCTCCTGCTGCTGCCAGGTCCAGAGTCTCTCATGGGTCCCTGTACGGCCTCCCATTGCTGCTGTCTCCATCGCCACACTCTGCTGCCATGTGCCACTTTCAGGTCTCTTCACACTGCTGGTGTGTTAAATTTTTTGACATAGGGTGCTGCAAGATAACGGGCCTCACATAGCTGCTGCCAGGCCCCTAATCAGCCATGGGCCCCTATACCGCCTCCTCCTGCTGCTGCCAGGTCCAGAGTCTCTCATGCCATGTGCCACTTTCAGGTCTCTTCACACTGCTGGTGTGTTAAATTTTTTGACATAGGGTGCTGGCAGATTACGGGCCTCACATAGCTGCTGCCAGGCCCCTAATCTGCCATGGGCCCCTATATACCGCCTCCTCATGCTGCTGCCAAGTCCAGAGTCTGTCATGGTCCCTGTACGGCCTCCCATTGCTGCTGTCTCCATCGCCACACTCTGCTGCCATGTGCCACTTTCAGGTCTCTTCACACTGCTGGTGTGTTTAATTTTTTGACATAGGGTGCAGGCAGATTACGGGCCTCACATAGCTGCTGCCAGGCCCCTAATCTGCCATGGGCCCCTATATACCGCCTCCTCATGCTGCTGCCAAGTCTAGAGTCTCTCATGGGTCCCTGTACGGCCTCCCATTGCTGCTGTCTCCATCGCCACACTCTGCTGCCATGTGCCACTTTCAGGTCTCTTCACACTGCTGGTGTGTTTAATTTTTTGACATAGGGTGCAGGCAGATTACGGGCCTCACATAGCTGCTGCCAGGCCCCTAATCTGCCATGGGCCCCTATATACCGCCTCCTCATGCTGCTGCCAAGTCTAGAGTCTCTCATGGGTCCCTGTACGGCCTCCCATTGCTGCTGTCTCCATCGCCACACTCTGCTGCCATGTGCCACTTTCAGGTCTCTTCACACTGCTGGTGTGTTAAATTTTTTGACATAGGGTGCAGGCAGATTACGGGCCTCACATAGCTGCTGCCAGGCCCCTAATCTGCCATGGGCCCCTATATACCGCCTCCTCATGCTGCTGCCAAGTCCAGAGTCTGTCATGGTCCCTGTACGGCCTCCCATTGCTGCTGTCTCCATCGCCACACTCTGCTGCCATGTGCCACTTTCAGGTCTCTTCACACTGCTGGTGTGTTAAATTTTTTGACATAGGTTGCAGGCAGATTACGGGCCTCACATAGCTGCTGCCAGGCCCCTAATCTGCCATGGGCCCCTATATACCGCCTCCTCATGCTGCTGCCAAGTCCAGAGTCTGTCATGGTCCCTGTACGGCCTCCCATTGCTGCTGTCTCCATCGCCACACTCTGCTGCCATGTGCCACTTTCAGGTCTCTTCACACTGCTGGTGTGTTAAATTTTTTGACATAGGGTGCAGGCAGATTACGGGCCTCACATAGCTGCTGCCAGGCCCCTAATCTGCCATGGGCCCCTATATACCGCCTCCTCATGCTGCTGCCAAGTCCAGAGTCTGTCATGGTCCCTGTACGGCCTCCCATTGCTGCTGTCTCCATCGCCACACTCTGCTGCCATGTGCCACTTTCAGGTCTCTTCACACTGCTGGTGTGTTAAATTTTTTGACATAGGTTGCAGGCAGATTACGGGCCTCACATAGCTGCTGCCAGGCCCCTAATCTGCCATGGGCCCCTATATACCGCCTCCTCATGCTGCTGCCAAGTCCAGAGTCTGTCATGGTCCCTGTACGGCCTCCCATTGCTGCTGTCTCCATCGCCACACTCTGCTGCCATGTGCCACTTTCAGGTCTCTTCACACTGCTGGTGTGTTAAATTTTTTGACATAGGGTGCAGGCAGATTACGGGCCTCACATAGCTGCTGCCAGGCCCCTAATCTGCCATGGGCCCCTATATACCGCCTCCTCATGCTGCTGCCAAGTCCAGAGTCTGTCATGGTCCCTGTACGGCCTCCCATTGCTGCTGTCTCCATCGCCACACTCTGCTGCCATGTGCCACTTTCAGGTCTCTTCACACTGCTGGTGTGTTTAATTTTTTGACATAGGGTGCAGGCAGATTACGGGCCTCACATAGCTGCTGCCAGGCCCCTAATCTGCCATAGGCCCCTATATACCGCCTCCTCATGCTGCTGCCAGGTCCAGAGTCTCTCATGGGTCCCTGTACGGCCTCCCATTGCTGCTTTCTCCATCGCCACACTCTGCCATGTGCCACTTTCAGGTCTCCTCACACACTGCTGGTGTGTTGAATTTTTTGACATAGGGTGCTGGCAGATTACGGGCCTCCCATAGCTGCTGCCAGGCCCCTAATCTGCCATGGGCCCCTATATACCGCCTCCTCATGCTGCTGCCAAGTCCAGAGTCTGTCATGGGTCCCTGTACGGCCTCCCATTGCTGCTGTCTCCATCGCCACACTCTGCCATGTGCCACTTTCAGGTCTCCTCACACACTGCTGGTGTGTAGAATTTTTTGACATAGGGTGCTGGCAGATTACGGGCCTCCCATAGCTGCTGCCAGGCCCCTAATCTGCCATGGGCCCCTATATACCGCCTCCTCATGCTGCTGCCAAGTCCAGAGTCTGTCATGGGTCCCTGTACGGCCTCCCATTGCTGCTGTCTCCATCGCCACACTCTGCCATGTGCCACTTTCAGGTCTCCTCACACTGCTGGTGTGTTGAATTTTTTGACATAGGGTGCTGGCAGATTACGGGCCTCCTATAGCTGCTGCCAGGCCCCTAATCTGCCATGGGCCCCTATATACCGCCTCCTCATGCTGCTGCCAAGTTCAGAGTCTGTCATGGGTCCCTGTACGGCCTCCCATTGCTGCTGTCTCCATCGCCACACTCTGCCATGTGCCACTTTCAGGTCTCCTCACACTGCTGGTGTGTTGAATTTTTTGACATAGGGTGCTGGCAGATTACGGGCCTCCTATAGCTGCTGCCAGGCCCCTAATCTGCCATAAGCCCCTATATACCGCCTCCTCATGCTGCTGCCAAGTCCAGAGTCTGTCATGGGTCCCTGTACGGCCTCCCATTGCTGCTGTCTCCATCGCCACACTCTGCCATGTGCCACTTTCAGGTCTCCTCACACACTGCTGGTGTGTTGAATTTTTTGACATAGGGTGCTGGCAGATTACGGGCCTCCTATAGCTGCTGCCAGGCCCCTAATCTGCCGTAGGCCCCTATATACCGCCTCCTCATGCTGCTGCCAGGTCCAGAGTCTCTCATGGGTCCCTGTACGGCCTCCCATTGCTGCTGTCTCCATCGCCACACTCTGCCATGTGCCACTTTCAGGTCTCCTCACACTGCTGGTGTGTTCCATTTTTTGTCATAGGGTGCTGGCAGATTATGGGCCTCCCATAACTGCTGCCAGGCCCCTAATCTGCCATGGGCCCCTATACCGACTCCTCATGCTGTGACGTTGCAACAAGGTGGAATTCAACCCTACATATGTTAGACCGCCTTTACGAACAGCAAAAGGCCATCACAGATTTCCTGATGTTAAAAGCAGATAAAGGTACTCCCTGTGTAACTTAGATGTCAGCCATTGGCAGCTCATGCGTGACACCTGCGCTTGCTCAGGCCCTTTGAGGAGGCCACGCTATTCGTGAGTCGGCAGGACTATGGGATGAACGACGTCATTCCTCTGTTGCACGTCCTGGAACAAATGCTGTTAACAATGGCTGGTCAGGGTGCGGTAGACGTGGCGCACAGATCTCAACGCCACATGGCCCCTGTGGGGGCAGGACTGGAAGAAGAGGAGGAGGTAGAGGAGGACATTGGTGCTCAGGAATTATTGAGTGAAATGGGTGGTTTTTCCACTCAGCGGACAGGAGTGGAGGAGCAGGAGCATCTGGTAGAGGAGGAGGAAGAGGAGACAGAGGACCTAGACGCACCGTGGCAGTATGCTGTGGAGATGGAGGCAGGGAGTCCCTCGCATTCCTTGGCACAAATGGCCCATAGCATGCTCGGTTGCTTGCGTAGCGACAGCCGAATAATAACCATCAGACAGAGGGATGACTTTTGGCTGTCCACCTTGTTGGACCCTCGCTACCGTTCAAAAATGGTGGCCTTTTTCACACCTGCTGAGAGGGAGGCCAAAATAACGTACTATAAAAAACACCTATGTAGTCAGCTGGTCTCTGCCTGTCTGCGCCAACGTCCATCCTCAGACACTGTGGGCCCTGTGCGCTCGTGTTCCGCTGCCATGGCAGCAGGGGAGGGGTGGGGTGGTAGGAGCAGTGGCAGCTCCACCAGCAGCGGCTGCCTCAGTCTGCAGTCGATGATGAGTAGCTTTCTTCACCAGCGCAGTGAGGAAACTACTAACCAGCCGCAGCAGCAGCAGCAGCATCAGGTGGACCTGGAGCAGGACCTCAAACAACAGGCTTAGGCCTACTTGGACAGCACCCTGCCAACCGAGGTAGACAATCCCCTTGACTACTGGGCAACGAAACTTGACCTTTGGCCCCAACTAGCTGAATTTGCCCTTGAAAGGCTGTCATGCCCGGCCAGTAGCGTGGCATCGGAGCGCGTGTTTAGTGCGGCAGGAGGTATTGCAACTCCGCGGAGGACACGACTGTCCACCCAAAGTGTGGAGAGACTCACGTTTGTGAAAATGAATCAGGCGTGGATTAGTCTGGATTTCAAACCACCAGTTCCTGACACAACTGACTAAATCCGCCATGAATCATGCCCCAAACATGTGCCACTTTCAGGTCTCCTCACACTGCTGGTGTGTTCCATTTTTTGTCATAGGGTGCTGGCAGATTACGGGCCTCCCATAGCTGCTGCCAGGCCCCTAATCTGCCATGGGCCCCTATACCGCCTCCTCATGCTGCTGCCAAGTCCAGAGTCTCTCATGGGTCCCTGTACGGCCTCCCATTGCTGCTGCCTCCATCGCCACACTCTGCCATGTGCCACTTTCAGGTCTCCTCACACTGCTGGTGTGTTCCATTTTTTGTCATAGGGTGCTGGCAGATTACGGGCCTCCCATAGCTGCTGCCAGGCCCCTAATCTGCCATGGGCCCCTATACCGCCTCCTCATGCTGCTGCCAGGTCCAGAGTCTCTCATGGGTCCCTGTACGGCCTCCCATTGCTGCTGTCTCCATCGCCACACTCTGCCATGTGCCACTTTCAGGTCTCCTCACACTGCTGGTGGGTTCCATTTTTTGTCATAGGGTGCTGGCAGATTACGGGCCTCCCATAGCTGCTGCCAGGCCCGTAATCTGCCATGGGCCCCCGTACCGACTCCTCATGCTGCTGCCAGGCCCGTAATCTGTCATGGGCCACTGTTGTCGCTTGTTGGCATATTCCGCTCGTTCAGATGCTCCTTCTCCTGCTACTCCTCTTCACGGATTCCGTCAGCAGTCTTTCTTGGAATCCGTTTCCAAGAGACAACAGTTTGCGAGCACGCACCCGACGGTGCAGAAGCTGAACGTCCTCCTGTCCAAGTTGCTGCTGCCAGGCTCGTAATCTGTCATGCGCCCCTGTACCGCCTCCTCATGCTGCTGCCAGGTCCAGAGTGTGTCATGGGCCCCCGTACCGACTCCTCATGCTGCTGCCAGGCCCGTAATCTGTCATGGGCCCCTGTACCGCCTCCCCATGCTGCTGCCAGGTCCAGAGTGTGTCATGGGTCCCTGTACGGCCTCCCATTGCTGCTGCCAGGCCCGTAATCTGCCATGGGCCCCTGTACCGACTCCTCATGCTGCTGCCAGGCCCGTAATCTGTCATGGGCCCCTGTACCGCCTCCTCATGCTGCTGCCAGGTCCAGAGTGTGTCATGGGTCCCTGTACGGCCTCCCATTGCTGCTGTCTCTATCGCCACACTCTGCCATGTGCCACTTTCAGGTCTCCTCACACTGCTGGTGGTTTCCATTTTTGTCATAGGGTGCTGTATGGCCTCCCATTGCTGCTGCCTCCACCGCCACACTGTGGCTCCACACTCTGGTTTTGGCCCCGTGACTGCCCAAATGAGTGAAGTGTGCGGTGATTCTAAGATCGACGGCACTCATCTGCATGTCATACTGACTGACAGTATTATTTCTCTTCCCCAGCAGACTCCAAGGGCATTTAAATTAAAGGTACAGTGTTCTGCACTAATATTAAGTCTCTCTGAAGCCTAGAAACACCCTTTTTTAAGTTAAATTCACAGCGAATTTATTCGACTCGAATCGAATATTGTCCACGAATTCGCCGAATCAGTCGAATCGAATTTTTCATTTCTTCGCTCATCTCTACTTGTAAGGCATGTAACTATTGCCAGTTCATTTGTCCTGAAAAAACTCCTCACCTTCCAAACGTCCATAAGTTCTTCCCCAAACACTTTGTAAATTGTTACACCCAGGGTGTTGTTTACAATATGACCTGCTGATGAGGGCTTTCTAAATCTGAAAAACAAAAAGGGAATTCTGGTGGAGAGTATATTAGCACACACATGCAGCCATAATGGGCAACATTTACTACCCCATTGGGAGACATGTTGCCATGGCTCACATGTACCATATGCCAAAACTTTTCTATTTCCTAATTCTAGAGGAGAGGATAGGAACAAACTAATACTACAAAAAAGGCACATTGGATCTATACTCCCAAGGCCATTTTCCCTCCAGGTCTCAATGAATGATTGAGTTTTAAACCCTTTTTGGAGGGTTTTGTGTCTGGCCAATCTAAGGACTTGATGTAGCATAATTCTTTATTATTCATTTATTTCTTACTCTTTTTCTATCTGGCCAATAGATCTTTGAAAGTTTATACTGATATTTAAAGGTTTGTTTGTACTATTTGTCTCTATGTTATTATGTATGTTTTTATATATATTTATTTGTTGATGGCTCCATTTTATTGTTATTGTAATATTCTAAAAAATGTTTTCCTGTAAGGCTCACTTGGGGTGGGTTTGGTTGGCACCCCTGGAGTAATTTCTGGGAGGAGCAGGGGGCTTCTTTCCTCTAGGGCCGGATGGCTGCTGGTAGTTTTTGCTATCTTTTTCTGTGTGGTTTCCCAGTTTTGCACCTGTTCCCTGGAAGCTATCACATGTCTTGGTGCCCTTCCCTAGTCCAAGATGGCCATAGTCCGCTTACTGTGTGGCACCAGAAGTGACGTTGCTTGTGCTGGAAGTAATGCAGCGAGCAGGTGGAAGTGTGTCGTCTGGACCAAAGTGGGTGGAGAATGCAAGATGGAAGATGGTTGCTCTCCCTTGCCACTCAGACCCAGCTCTTGGATTTATGGACTTTTGATCTGGTGTCATTTTTTGTGAACAGGATTGGTTGCAGTGGGTCAGCTGACTTTAACTCTTTCCTTTATATGCTCAAGTTTTTATACTATCATTGTGGTTAGATTTTGGTGAGTAAAAAAATCCTATTTCCCATGTAAACCATTTTTGCAATTAACGTTTGGGATGTGACACCTTTAAGTAATATTGGTCTGGGGAAGAGAAGGTTATAATTGTATTTGCTGGAAAAGAACCCCTGTATCGGCAGTCTGCATGTGTTGGACTGTTATTTTTGCTTTTCTTTTTTAATAAAATGGGCTACCAGGCCCTTAACTATAGTTCCTGCCTGCCAAGGCACACAGAGGTCACAGAACATGCCCAATGAGTGCCCCAGGGGGCCTGACTTCAGATCTTAATCATATGGTGCCATGCAAAAGTCTCAAAATTATTTGGCTAATAAAACAATTTATGTACCTATATATGTACCTATATATACAGTTGCAAGAAAAAGTATGTGAACCCCTTGGGATTACGTGGAGTTTCGCATGAATTGGGCATAAAATGTGCTCTGAACGTCATCTAAGTCACAACAATAGAAGAACACAGTCTGCTGAACATAATACTAACAAACATTAGACGTTGCTATGGTTTAATTACACATAACATGTAAACATTCAAAGTGCAGGGAGGAAAAAGTATGTGAACCTTTGGACTTAATAACTGGTTGACCCTCCTTTGGCAGCAATAACCTCAACCAAACATTTCCTGTAGTTGCAGATCAGACCTGCACAACGATCTGGAGTCATTTTGGACCACTCCTCTTCACAAAACTGTTTCAGTGTAGCAATATTCTTGGGATGTCTGGTGTGAATCGCTCTCTTAAGGTCATGCCACAGCATTTCAATCGGGTTGAGGTCAGGTCTCTGACTGGGCCACTCCAGAAGGCGTATTCTGTGCTGTTGCAGCCATTATTTTGTTGAATTACTTGTATTCTTTGGGTCATTGTCCTGTTGCATCACCCATCCTCTGCGGAGCTTCAATTGGCGGACAGATGGTCGTACATTTTCCTGCAAAATGTCTTGATAAACTCTGGAATTCATTTTCCCATCAATGACAACAATCCGTCCAGGCCCTAAAGCAGCAAAGCAGCCCCAAACCATGATGCTCCCTCCGCCATGTTTTACAGTGGGGATGAGGTTTTGATGTTGGTGTGCTGTGCCTTTTTTTCTCCACACATAGTGTTGTGTGTTCCTCCCAAAAAACTCAATCTTGGTTTCATCTGTCCACAGGATATTTTGCCAGTAGTGCTGTGGAACATCCTGGTGCTCTTTTGCAAACTTCAAACGTGCTGCAATATTCTTTTTGGACAGCAATGGCTTCCTCCGTGGTGTCCTCCCATGTACTCCATTCTTGTTTAATGTTTTCCTTATTGTAGATGTGTCAACAAAAATGTTAGCATGTGCCAGAGATTTCTGTAGGTCTTTAGCTGACACTCTGGGATTCTTCTTTACCTCATGCAGCATTCTGCGCTGTGCTCTTGCAGTCATTTTTACAGGACGACCACGCCTAGGGAGAGTAGCAACAGTACTAAACTTTCTCCATTTGTAGACAGTCTGTCTTACCGTGGACACATGAACATCAAGGCTTTTGGAGATACTTTTGTAACCCTTTCCAGCTTCATGCAAGTCAACAATTCTTGATCGTAGGTCTTCTGAGAGCTCTTTTCTGCGAGGCATGGTTCACATCAGACAGTGCTTCTTGAAACCACTGCACATTTTATGCCCAATTCATGCAAAACTCTACGTAATCCCAAGGGGTTCACCTACTTTTTCTTGCAACTGTATATAATTTATGTTCTTCTTTGCTTAAAATGTTTAAAACTAATAAAAACCATTGAAATACAAAAAAATAAGTCCATAAATCTCTTACATTCTGGCACATTGTATGGATTTAAACCCTCTATTTAAATTAAAATGAATAAGTTTCCTAGCATGGTTCACAATACACCGAGCATACATCTCATGTAAATATGATAAAGACCTATAGTTTCCCCAGCCAAATGGTGGGGATCCTCCACTCTTATTTTTCTTTTCCATGTACTATTCCTCTCAAATGTGAACCTTTATATGTTGATGTTCGTATATACTTTTTGTATGTTAAAACTTTTCAATAAAAATGATTTGAATATAAATTAAAATAAATAAATAAATATATAAATACTTTCTTTTATCCTCAAAGCAAAAATACCATGATAACAATGAATAGCCCCTTTAACCATAGAATAAAAAGAACAGCATTTGTTATGATAGTCTTCTTTACTCCAGATACATTCTTTACAGTGCTTTTTTGCTATAAGATGTCCTCAGTTTGATTGTCAGCATCATTCAACCCACTGCCTCTGAGCATAGGTCATCCTGGTCCCCCTTTCTTTACTTTTTCTCACAATTCAACTTTGTTCTACAGGGACTGTAAGAGGCTGATACCAAATTCAGGTACATACACTGCTTACATTTTAAAAAATACATGTAATGATGTGTTAATGATTCTAGAGCTGCAATTATTTATTCCTTTTATATCTGCCTAGAGCTTTAAGCCATTGTTTCTCTGTGAACTAAAAAAAATCTACATATTGCTGTAACTGCTTTGATCTAGAGTAATAAAGTTTGTTGTGTCCCATTATACAGCATGGAGACTTCTGCCCTGGAGCTGGTCAAGTCTTGCTCTCTGTGAGCGAATGAGGCGGAGAGAATTTCACAGCGTGATATGAGCAATGAGATGTTCTTTAAATGGAGATCAGAACTGGCAGTGATCAGTAGCACAGCTGTCCTGCTTACCAAGTCAGCAATTTGCTAAGATAACATCATTTCTAATTATGCAGAAAAAGAAACTCAATTGGCACATATAATTGTTATTTATATGTGTTTGCTGCTACATCAAGTCTGCAGAAGTCATACCAAAAGTTCATTTTAATCTAAACTGGGTCATTTGTTTGGTTTCCATCCTGAAATAATTTTAACATAAAAATGAAAAAAAATCATCTAAAGGTTGGGGTTACATTTTCCATTTCAAATATTTTTCAATGAACTGTTTACCAAGTGGACTGCAATGTTTATAAGTAAATAACATGAAATCAAATATTAATTATGGTTTGTAGATTTGTTTGTGATGTACTGCATATATTTTACTTTTTATATTAGCCAGAATTGAAGTAAGTTTGGAGAACATTACTAAAGTTTGGGTGCAGAATCAGAACCCTGTTGAAGTCAATGGGAACCAACAGTTAAAAACAAGTTAAAGCCATTTTCTGATCAGGGATTGACAAACAATTGGCATGGGAGATCTGGGCACTGTCCTGGGAAACATATTCAAGCACAAAAAACATGTTTTCTGCACTTGCTGCCTGTCTACATTGTACTGCGGATAGGCAGCAGCTACAGGCAGAACAAAGTACTCGTATGTCATTCTGCTCTTCCAGGTTCAGAGCGTGCATGTGCGTGCCCCCCCACTCACTCCCCTCACCATTTGCTGCAGGAGATGTATGGGTGGCAGCTACAGGTAAAGCAACATACCCATACGTCACTCTGGGTCACTCTTCTGGGTTTGGGGCGCGCATGCCTGCACCCCCCTGCTGACACCACCCGCAGTTTGCTGCAGGAGATGTATGTCAGCAGTTCCCGGCCCCTGATTCTCCTGCAGTGAGTGGAGAGGCAGAGCTGTACCTGTATTTGTAAATACAAGCACAGGATAAAACTGGATCTTCTTTCACTGGATTGCCAGCACGCTATCACACTCACACTATAGGCCGCTGATTACCGCCATTACTAGTATAGTGTTTGTACGGATCAATATATTGATCACAAACAGAACTATACCAGTGCCCCTTTAGTATTAGTGTCCTCAAAATGCAGTGTTAGCAGGATAAGCCCTATTCTATGCAAGCACATTTAGCCACTTTGCCCCCACCCCCTCACCCCCAACACGAAGTGTAGTGTCAGTGTAATTTCTGATCACTGTCACCTGTGATACATTGCGCACAAAACCGCAGTGTTAGCAGAATCAGGCCTGATCTCTGCTACCACAAACAGGTGAATTTTATTGGTAGTGGTTCAAGCAGTCACTGACAGTCAGGTGCTCTTTTTGAGTTCCACTAGGTACCTGTAAATTTAGTGCCCAAAATGTCCCAAAAGAGATACACCAGTGAAGAAGAGACCGTGGCAACCCGACAGGTAGCTCTGATGATGGAGAAGAGATCCCCTTTAAGATCAGGCCCCATGAAGCTGAATTGCCAGGATTGCATGACTTGTCATATGCAGCAGGGTACTAGTGGCGCACTACCTTGTTGTAAACTGGCAAGCACCAGCAGCCTAGTACATCCTGGCATTTTACATACCAACACTGCAGTATCACTTGGTGATGGGTGAGTCCCATAACTGCAGTACAAGCTGGTGCTAAAGCTAGCACAAGTAGCATCCCACAAGAATTCAAAAACAGGCCCATAGAGCCCATAGTGTTCTTTCGGATGTGCTTGCAAATCCTAATTAGCAGCTCACAGATTCTGCAGCACCTGTACTTCCCCATCCATTGCCCAACCCAGAATTCAGGTGGAAACAAAAATTTTACTACCCTCCTTGATTTTTTTTTAGATGTTTTTCATGGAAGATTTGTATAATTTGATTGTAGGCCAAAGAGGTTTATACACACAATATATCGCTTTAAAACCCAAATTCAGCTCTTGCCAGACCATTCACATGGAAACCTATAGCGATTTCTGAACTTAAAACTTTTTGGTCCTTGCCGTCAAAATTGGGCATTGCAAAAAAGAATGAATGGCGGTCATATTGGTCCACAGACTAATTCATCATATGCCCATGTTCCCTGCTGTGATGGCCAAAGACAGATATGAGATGATAATGCATTTCATGCATTTCACTGATAACACACTCTGTCGTCCTCAGGGTGACCCTGAACATGACCGGCTATACAAATTTTGACCCCTCATAAACCACCTCGCTAAGAAAATTTCAGATGTGTATAAGCCCCAGCAAAACATCTGTGTGGATGAGTATCTCATTAATTTTACTAGCTGCCTTGCATTCAAACAGTACCTCCCCAGCAAGCGTGCCAGATTTAGGGTTTATGAGGGAAGAGACAGTGAATTAGAGCCGCACGACTGCCAATACCACATCAGGAGCAGTGGCAAGATAATATGAGACTTGGTGTAGTCATTGTTCCACAAGGAGAACCACTTATATGTGGACAACGTCTACACAAGCATGCCACTATTTAGATATTTATACAATTTTGGAATTGGCTCATGTGGCACCTTGCTACCTAATAGCCTGGGTTTCCCCCAATGGCTTGTAAACACCCTGCTTAGAAATGGGGAGAAAGCCTGCTTGAGAAATGATAAATTGCTTGCAGTGAAGTGGAAGGACAAATGGGATGTTTTTGTCCTGTCTTCCATTCACACAGACACGATGGCCCAAATTAGCACGGCATCTTAACATGGGAGGAGTGGACTTCAACGACCAAATGATGAACCTGTATCTTGTACAAAGTTCAATACCTGACAATTATTGTATAGTGTTCACATCATCACAGCATCACAGCCGTATTATATCCAGAAGATGCTGTGGCCCAATCCCCAAACCCAGATGCAGTGAGCCAGCTGCTTGAGAGACATTTTCCGGATGTCCTCTCTGGTATCTCAACCCAAAGGTCACCCCAAAGAAGATGTTGTGTCTGTAGCAAAACATACCTCTCAGAAAATCCCTTGGTGTGTCTACTTTCCAAGAAATGTGATAGGCAGTCAGAAAGTAACAGCTGCATACATTTCAATATATATATACCATAGTTTGTAAAAGCTATACATTTCACACAAACCAATTAATATACACGTATTGGGACTTTTTTTTTTACCAAGGACATGTAGCAGAATACATTTGGCCTATATTCATGACTAAATTTGGAGTTTATTGGATATTTTTTAGAGAAAGCAGAAAATATTTTTTTTTCAACATTTTCGGTCTTTTTTTCTTTATATCGCAAAAATAAGAAACCTAGTGGTGATCAAATACCACCAAAAGAAAGCTCTATTTATGTTAAAAAGGACATATATTTAGTTTGGGCACAGCTTTGTATGACTGTGCAGTTACCAGTTGAAATAGCGCAGTGCCGAATAACAAAAAATGGCCTGGTCATGAAGGGAGGAAAACATTCCAAGGCTGAAGTAATTCAATTCTGTTTGGTAGGGAGCAGCGATTTAGTGGTGCTGAAAGTGAAACATTAAAAATGCAAAGTTCCTTTAAATAACATGCCTGGGGAATGTCCTGACCCTTCCATTGAAGTGGCACAGCTGTACAATGAATAAAACCTACTACAGCAACATCGATACAAAGGAAAAAGTGCTTTTAAATTGCAGAGAAAATGAAAGAGCCAAGACATGCTGTTCTGTTTGTAAACAAAACAGCTAGGAATTCCATTCAGGAATCTTAGATGAAAGTCTAAGAAAAAAAAAAAGGGCCAACACTGATTTCAAAGTGTTACTAAACCCATGACCCTGCATTCACTATATCTGATTTCCCACAGTACACAGAACACGGAAATGCAATTATTTAGTAAATATAAACTGCTAAATACCTGTACGTATCAGCAGTATATAGCAGTCTTGTGGCTTCTATCAGTGTCCAGCAGAGCACTTGTTAAAGCGTGTAAGATGGGTTATTATTCTCCTCTGACTACCCTATGAGGCTGCATAACCCCTGGCCCTCTGTCTGGACACTGCTAATTGGTCCTGTGCTGATCGCATGCACCCTCCCAAAGACAAAAAAATCTCTAGCCAAACACACTGAACTGAGCATGTGCAGAGTGACTCCTAGAGCTCTGTACTATCGACAGATGGATTGGGGACAGTAGAAGAAGGAGAGGATTGAAGAAGACAGGCATGCTTTACTGCATATACAGACTGACTTTACTGCTATGGGCTTAGTAACACTTTAAGGGGACACCTTACACAAAATCAAGAAAAAAAAAGTGAGGTTCCCCAAAAATATATACCAGACCTTTATTTGAGTATTCAGCCATAAAAATAAAGACAGTTTTTGACAAGTCCTTTAATAAAAATGTCCCATGATATATATTCAATAACGTCATCCAGCTATTTAGCTCCACACCAATCATGATGCCCAATGCCTGCAGACAGAAACAAAAAAAATCAACCACAGGTCTTCTCCTGTCAATTTGCTGCCACCAAATGACAGATTGACAGCTGAAAAAACAAAGGGGCAGCATCTCCCATGGTCCACGTTTTCATGAAATCAATTGAAACCAAATCAAGAAATCTGCCCTGAGAAATTTCATGTTGATATAAGTGACTGCTTGGAGGATGTATCAGATTCAGCAGGACTGACATGCAACAAAGGATGAAAAAGAATTAAAACAAGTGTTCTATTTAATAAAGCACATAATACACAATGTGTTAGCAGACTTAATGTCATCCCGTTTGCGTTTACATCTATTATAAATGTAAGTTTAAAGAACTTTAGATCATCTAATAGAATCCACCAGATGTTTTGGGTGGACTTTCTCCCTACAGAGTTGCTATGCTACAATACTACAGCTGTACTTTAATGAAAAATTTAAATTCATTTTTACATTTTGCCTTGGAGCTGTAGCATACGTACCCACTCCTAAAGTGTTACTAAACTCACAACAGTATAATCTGTCTGTATATGCAGTAAAGCATGCTTGTTATACTCACTGTGGAACCTAAGGGGTTAATCCTCTGCATTGTGTAAAAAGGCTGTTTGGTCATGTTTTTTCTGCCCCTCCTCTTGTTCAAATGTCCACCTGATAAGACAGACTGAGCCCGTAGTCACATGCACATGCTCAGTTTAGTGTGTATTGCTAGAAAGGTATTTTTTTTCTTGGGAGATTGCATGTGATCAGCACAGAGCCAATCAGTACTGTCCAGACAGAGGGTCAAGGGTTTTGCATCCTCCTAGAGCAGAAAGAAAACTCCTCCTACAAGCTTTAACTAGTGCTATGCTGAAGTCACAAGATTTCTCTAACTACTGATGAGAAAAGGTATTTAGCAGTTTATATTTACTAAAATAATTGCATTTCCTGTTCTATCCACTGGGTGAGACCAGATATAGTAAATACAGGGTCCTGGGTTAGTAACACTTTAAACTGGCCATACACATAAAGATCTCCCACTACCAGCTATTGTAATCTGACAGCCAACACCCACGACTGTCAGAATACCCAAATAATGATTGCAGTTGATTGGTTGTAGTCACTGTTCAGGAAACTTTTTTTTCTGCTTGGCTCCATTGGTTGATCAATAAACGTTTTTCACCAGGAATTGGCTGAAATTTGAGCCATGTATGGCTGGCTTTGATTCTTTGCTGAAGATATTGGCTTAAGTCCTCATGCACACTTGACATTTTTACAGTGACTGTTTTTGGCTTTTGACGTTTTTTTCTACAGCTAGTAAATCCACCAGCATGTTATCCTATGTGTCTATGCACACATAGACTAATCAACATTTTTTGGCTGGGATGTTTTTTGGCTGGAAAAAAACCCAGGATTAGTGGGTTTCTAGAGTTTTTTTAGCTGTAAAAACGCTCTAACACTGAAAAACGTGGTAAAACACAGCAAATCAGTGTTTTTGGATTTTTTTTAGTCCCAAAAAAATGCTAAAAAAGCAAACGTGGCTTTACACAGCTAATGTTACCAGCGTTATCAAAATGCCCAGTGTGCATGAGGACTAATACAATAGGAGTGTAGCATTGCTTCATACCATTAAGAAAGGTAGATCTACATCACTGTGAGAGCAGTAAGAATTAAAAAAATAACACTGATCTGCTGAATGGGAGTACACACCACTCAACACCAAGGTCCATATTTCTAGGTATGAATGTGCAGTTAAAGTGTTACTAAACCCAGGACCCTGCATTCACTATATCTGGTCTCCCCCAGTACACAGAACATGGAAATGCAATTCTTTCAGTAAATATAAACTGCTAAATACCTTTTCTCATCAGAAGTTAGAGCAGTCTTATGACTTCTATTAGTGTCCAGCCTGGCATTAGGTAAAGCTTGTAGAAGGAGTTTTCTTTCTGATCTAGGAGGATGAAGGACCCCTGACCTCTGTCTGGACAATGCTGATTGGCCCTGTGCTGATCACATGCGCTCTCCCAAGAAAAACAAAAACCTCTCTAGCAATACACACCAAACTGAGCATGTGTACATGCCTACGGTTCAGTCTGTCTTATCAGGCGATAAGAGATGGTCACTTGTAAAAGGGGAGGAACAGAGAAGAAAGGATCAAATGAACTTTTACACAATACAGAGGATTAACCCCTTAGGTTCCACAGTGAGTAAAACAAGCATGCTTTACCTCATATACAAGCTGATTTTACTGTTGTGGGTTTAGTAACACTTTAAGTGGCTTAAGCTGCAAGGTTTCTAGTGGGAGAGGAGTTCTTGCATGTCTTCATTAAAACAGGACTAAGGTATGTTTTTATGTCTGCAATCTGGAGAACCACAGGAAGTTCCCTGTAAATTTACTTCCATTCTTTTCCAGGAACCAGACATGTGATAGGGCCGTTCCAGCCCCAACCTTAACCGTCCCCTCTCCTGCTGATTCAACAGGCCCATGGTAGTTGTTTTATTCTAAATACACAAATTCTTTAGATAACATGCTTGGGCGATGGTTTAGCTACTTATCTACCGCTATATGTCTATCAACAGAGTATCAGTGGCCCTTCATTTACCCAGTGCTGCTTATGACTGATACTGGATAAGCAGATCTTGGGCAGTAGTTCTATAGAGTGATTGCTGTATACTGAGCTGTCATCAGATAGCTAGGTACACAAATTCACTGTGGCCTGGTAATGCAGGGGTATTACAGGATACAGGTACACAAGTGGCTAAAGATGTACTTGGTGCTCTGGAACAGCAGGATTTTCATGGACAATCTCATGGACAGCATTCTTTGGCAGTGCATATTTTGAATGAATGTGAGTGATATAATGTGAGGTAGTTTGGCTGCACAATGTTCTTGCACAATTTTATTTTTCCTTCAAATTATGTAGCTGTCTGCTGCAAACAAGACTCCTTCAGGAACATATGTTCAGTAACAAGTGAATGTTTTTTAGCAAACTAAAACAGGCCCTATCGACATAACATAAAAATCCAGAAACCTACAAAAGAAATGAAATCCACAAAACTACAAAACCTTAAATCCTATGTTTTTTTAAGGGAAGTCTTGCAGCAACGAAAAAAAAACGTTTGCTATAGAAAGGGCAGAACTAAATATGAACACTGACCTTAAACCAATCACAAAATAAAATTAAAGGCAAATAAGCCCACAATAACAAAACTGCAGTTTGCCAACTTTCCCTATCCTTCTTCTGCTACAGATTCCAAAACACTGACTCTGTGGCTGCCTTGTGCCCCCTTATAGTGAGGAAGCTAGCATATAAAGCTCCTATTATTGGCCTTTCTTAAGAAGCTGATCTAATTTCAAGGACCCTTGCAGTGCACTGTAGTTACAAAGAATTCAACCCAATGAAAATCACCATAAAAAACCCAAACAAAAAAAAATAAAAAACTACAAAACATGTTAAAACAAATGGGAAATTCAATGAAGCACTTAGACTTTTTCTTCCATCACTTTTATATGTTTCTATGTTTCTAAATTTGCTGGGACCGCAAATCTCGAATCCATGGTAGCATTAAACCCAAACCTCATCCGCAGTTACCACACTGTGCAATGTATATTTGTAGCCTTAGAAAAGGAATATACCTGAATAACTATGGGGGCACAGTATACTTTGTAGTATATGTATAAATGTATGCATGTATTGTATGTATACCCCAAGAGACTGTGAAAGCAATGTGTAAATACAGGCAACCTCAAGTTTTTAAGGGTTTACAACTAGCTTTGTTATATTCTCAACATCAAATGAACATGGCCAGCATTTCCAACTTTGAAAACAAATTAGGTACTGTCTCGGAAGAAAAGATAAATCATGGCCTGTCCAGCAATTACTATACATTCTAGTAGCTCTCTATAAGGGAAATTAAACCTTGTATCTGGCTCCTCAAAATAGTTTTTTTTTAATTTACAAGGCTACCATTACTCAATATCTATGCAGTCCAGTCCCCCAAGGACTGACAGAAGGTGGTGGTTGCTTCCTTTATAAAGGATAACTACAATACCACAATTAGATCAGATTTTAGTATATGTCTACCACTATATACAGTGTATATATATATATATATATATATATATATATATATATATATGTGTGCATGTGTGTGTTTGTGTGTGTGACAGTTAAACATAACAGCTGATATGCTATTCTTCAACAAATAAAGTAACTAAATTTGAATGCTAAATAACTCTGACAGCTCTATGGGGAGTTATTAAATTTTCTTTCTGGCCTTGGGCTTCATAAACAAGCTTTTTGTTTAATCATGCATTTTCTGGGAAAGCCTATATTGGTTTTTTAAGATTCCAGTAAACAGCACATTTTCTGTTTCAGGATTTCCAAGATATAGATCTTCCTTCTTAATAATTATATTAAGGAGAACATAAGAATCAAACATGTTATTATCCCTTGCATTAACTGTATATTTTTGCACCCAGAGACAAGACAACATGTAAAGGAACAATTTAATTGTACGTTGTCGCTCGTCTATTTGTCTGCCAGCTCTGCATTAGGACACTTAAAACCACAGAAAGGATTCAATCTATTTATCTCCTATGGCTCATTCAATAAACCAACATTATACCAACTTGACCTTTAGCACAAGCACTCCAGTTTAGAGAAACATGTTCTGCTGATTGAAATCCTTAATGATCTAAGTGAGGGAAGTGTTGTTAAATCTGTTCTTTAGGCATGATTAGCCCCCAAAGACTGCATTAAACGTGCTTTTTACATGATTAACCATATCTTTTATGTACACAAAGCAAATAGGTAACTAGTATAAGGAAAATAGAAAAATTCACATTGAAGCAACAACAAAGTATAGTCATTTTCTCTAGATACAAATGCAATATTCTGCAAACACAAAATTAATAGAATTTACAAAAGAAAAAACTGTGTGGTATCTTATCACTGGCATTTTTATATATTTACATCGCTGTAGAAGTACTGTTATCAAAATTACCAGTATTTTAGTGTAAATTATAGGGCTCTTTTACAACTGGAAAGGCATGTTTATAAATCATTAAAGGTAAAGTATAACACAACAACAGATGGGGTAACAGTTAAGGTATAATTATATATTACATTCACACTAAACGCTGGTTTAAAAAGAAAGAATTCTATTCAAGTATGTATTCCTAACCCTCAATATCTCCAAATTCCTGTTTCTTGTACTGTGATCTAAATTTCCATTAGAGGGTAGCTCCATTCATTCTCTATTGTCCTACTGTGTGTAGAAACATAGCCACTCTTCCTTGTTTACTCCTGACATGAACTAGGACTATGGACTAAGGGATTTGTACCGTGCATAGAGCAGTCCATATGAGCACAACTAACGTGCACTGCTCATTTCAAACAAAGAGGAGAGGTTCAGGAGCTCACAGAGGACATTTCAAGGAGGAAAAAAAAACACTGTAAGGCTTCATGCGCACTGGGCTTAAAAAAAATGCCTATAAAGTGATAAGTGATGGGCTATTGGTGCTTAATAATATTTGATAAGTGTCCTCATATTATGATAAAATAGTCCCAATAAGCCGTGCAAAGGTGGTTGACTCCGTGCTGAAAGGTGTCAAATATTATTGCTTAAAAAAAATGCCAGTTGCCTTGGCAGGAAAAAAAAAACACTGATATAAAGCATTTTTTTGTTCACAGTTAAGGTGAGTTTAGGAGAGTTTATGTCAGAAAGCTCCAATCAAAATTGAAAAGCAGAAAGGTTTTTATCTGCCTCTAAAAGTTGAATTTAAAATTTGCATTGAGCTGCTTCTACAGGCAAGGGAAAATGTCACCAGCACACCGAGGATCACCGATATGGGTCCAAAAGTTTTAATGAATGATCACATAGTTACAGCAAGGCAACGTTTCGAAGTATCGCAGGACCCCTTCATCAGGCATGTGATCGTCGGTGTGCTGGTGACATTTTCCCTTGCTGATTCTGTTCAGTTCCAGCTGACGGTCGCTGCAGCTCCCACATATACACACAACCATTTTTAACGCAGGAATGTGTGTGTTTGGATTGTACACTTGCTTCTACAGGCAAAACACAAAACACCTGTAGGAGCATGGAGCCTAAGAAACAATTTAATAAAAAATAGATTTCAGGTCCATTAAGTAATGGATGTTGTCGCAAACGCGCATCCCCGATGGACACGGTTCACCCATTTTGGTTTCAGACTCCATCTTGCTAAGGGTATCCATTTTCTCCCCTCATTCCTTCCCCCTCCCTTTCTGAGAAGCACAGTGACAGATGTGGCTGGTTATAGGTCACTGACAGGCCAAGGCACCTAGTTCAGTGCCTAGCAGTCTGTGGAAGTGTAGCTTTTTCTCACCTAGGCCAGGATAACTCAACTGTCCTAAGAGAATTGGAGACTCACTGTCCCAGAAGCTGTAACATTTCACACCTCGTAAGGAGATAAGGCAGCTCTCCCAGGAATTGAAAGAATTGTAACCTCATAAAACCCAGCTCAGCGTAGGTGACAGAATCAGATAACTTCTGGTAAAATCAGTTTTTCCCCTATGTTTCATATCTTGAAATATGGTAGACTTACATAAAAACCGGGCACCTTGTCAGATGGCCAATGCGCAGACGAACATTTTGATGGGTCACTCGTCCATCCCAGATCATCAGGGAAGCCAAAACATAGAACTCGTATACTGTTTAACGTACAATTTCATAATTCATATCTACATGATCCTTAGACTTATCTGCATAATAAAATACCCGCGGAGAGATTGTCGCTTGTGCAGCTGGGAAGTTATAGGCCAGAATATGAATTGTGAAAGATGCTGGTTCTAATTTTGGGTTCCGCCTGCCAATCCCTCCCTAAACAGAGTATTGGTCAGTTACTCAGAGCCACCCCCTGCTGGGGGACTTTAAAAAACAGGCTAGCAGGCCTAAAGAAGTTAGTTGAAGACATCTCCTATCTTTCCATCGTAACATAGGGAGATCAAATCCCGCTTCTGCTCTGCAACTTGGATCTGCTGACCCAGGGCTTTGGCAAGTACTTTAACTCTTCCCTTTCTCGCTCATATATCTTTGCTGTGCTATGGTTCTTTGTGTGTATATACACTATATATTTCTTAGTTACATCTTTTTTTTGTAAATATTTTTATTGCACCCTGTTTGACCTTTTAGTAATAAATCTTCCTTTCTGAAAGTGTTGAACTGTTTCTATAGCTTTTAACTGCAATTTACGAATTCCTGCCTTTAAAGAGATGCTACTGTTTGTTTAACCCTCTGTATAAAAGACCTGTGTTATGACCGTTTTATACAGACGATTATATCGACCATTATAGTGTCATAGCTGAAGCTGAGTTTCCTCTTTCTCTGTATGAAAAAGGAGGCGGTGGCAGTGAATGGTTAATTGCGTGATTAACCTGACCCAATAACAAGCGCATTTAGGCTGCAGGCACAGATTGTAGTCCATTAGCTGGAAAATCGCTGTGCAGGGTGAAGCTGGGTGTGGCATTGTTACGCACGTCACATCGCGATTCCCGATTGGCTAGTCCTTCGGTCACAAGTTTGGTGAGAAGGTCTGAGGTCTGACGCCGCGATCGTGACATATTGGTGGCAGTGGTCGTGGGATTGTCGCATGTTGGTGGTGGCGATCTTGCGATCCGTGACATATTGTTGGCAGCGTACGTGGGATAATTGCATTAAGAGCTTCAGTGCAGTGTTAAAAAATTGGCTCTGCACTGAAGGATTGTAACCTTTGTGGAAACAGTCCTTAGAAACAAGCGGTGCATATTTTTTTTATAGAGAGAGAGAGAGAGAGAGAGAGAGAGAGACATATAGTAACAGCTCCTGCCTTTTCCTACTTTCTCCTCTATCTTTGCTTGCAATTTTGTCTGGTGCAGCAGAAAACAAGAAAATGAGCAAAGGTGATTTGAGTGCGGAATGTGCCTCACGAGGATTGGACGTCGGTCGCAAAAATTGTGAAGATTTGATTAGTGATCTAGTGGAGTATGATATACAAGCAGATCAGAACTCGGGGGAACTTGAACCTGAAGGGGTTCCCTTTACCCACATTCCCAGTGGCTCAGAGACGGCCTCGCAGGATTGGCATACAGAGACTGACACTGGAAAATCACCAAATGTTATCGTCACACCACCGCCTGAGTGGGCCAGCACCAGAGTGCCTGTAACCAGCAGAGACTCTCCTCAGATGCAGGAAGCCCTGAAATGCCTCATGGAGACAGATCTTGAGGCATACCTGCGGTTCCTTGAACGCCAGGCTGACAGAGAAACTGCGGAACGCCAAGCAGCGGCTGACAGAGAAGCTGTGGAACACCAAGCAGAGGCTGACAGAGAAGCTGAGGAACGCCAAGCTGAGAGAGAGGCGGTGCAGAGGGAAGCTGATCGTTGGCATGAGCTGGAGATGGCAAGGCTCCAGCAGTGACCAGGTCAGAACCTCGGGTTCCTAGAGCACAGGGACGCCACTCTGGCCGTGGGCGCCGCCAAGTTTCCAGTGATGGAAAAGGATAGTGACATTGACACGTACTTATTGTCTTTTGAAAAAACGTGCCATCAGTACCATGTGCCCCCAACTCAATGGGCTTGGTACCTGACACCAGGGCTACGAGGCAAGGCTCTGAATGTGTTTGTTGAATTACCAGGGGGGCAAGATGATGATTACGAAAATTTAAAAGATGCCATCATCCGGAAGTACCAGATAACCCCGGAAGTGTACCGCAAGCGGTTCAGGTCCATGCAGGAGGGACCTGGGGACTCTTACACGGATGTGGCGAGTCGCTTACGCACCACATTCTGACAGTGGACTAAGGGACTGAAAGCTGACTCCTATGAGTCTTTGGAAGATCTCATGATACGAGATCAACTTATGCACATTTGCCTGGCAGACGTCAGACAGTTTGTCTTGGAGAGGGAGCCAGCATCTGCTAAAGCTGCAGCAGATCTGGCAGATACCTTTGTCCATACACGGGTGTCTGACCCTCGCAAGGTTCCTCCGAACGGCTGGAAAGGGGGGAAATCTCCCCTAGCAACCTCTCCTACTTCGGTGAGTCAAGCTTCTCCTCCGCCCACACCTGCAGCGCTTTGAGCCAAGCCATCCCTGCCTGACACCCGCAGATGTTCACCTGTGGGAAAGCCGGACATCTCAGGACGCAGTGTCCTGAGCAGAGGCAGACAACATCATCTGGCCAGCAACTCTTCTTTTGTGCTGTTCATTCACAGGAAGATGCGGGTAACCCCCGCCAACTTTCAGCAAGTCACCGTGGGCAACCGGTCTGTAACTGATTTCCGGGACATTGGGGCAGAAGTCACCTTGATCCAGCCAGAGCTGATTGAGCCTCATCCCCACTGTAAAACATGGCGGAGGGAGCATCATGGTTTGGGGCTGCTTTGCTGCTTTAGGGCCTGGACGGATTGTTGTCATTGATGGGAAAATGAATTCCAGAGTTTATCAAGACATTTTGCAGGAAAATGTACGACCATCTGTCCGCCAATTGAAGCTCCGCAGAGGATGGGTGATGCAACAGGACAATGACCCAAAGAATACAAGTAATTCAACAAAATAATGGCTGCAACAGCACAGAATACGCCTTCTGGAGTGGCCCAGTCAGAGACCTGACCTCAACCCGATTGAAATGCTGTGGCATGACCTTAAGAGAGCGATTCACACCAGACATCCCAAGAATATTGCTACACTGAAACAGTTTTGTGAAGAGTGGTCCAAAATTACTCCAGATCGTTGTGCAGGTCTGATCTGCAACTACAGGAAATGTTTGGTTGAGGTTATTGCTGCCAAAGGAGGGTCAACCAGTTATTAAGTCCAAAGGTTCACATACTTTTTCCTCCCTGCACTTTGAATGTTTACATGTTATGTGTACTTAAACCATGGCAACGTCTAATGTTTGTTAGTATTATGTTCAGCAGACTGTGTTCTTCTATTGTTGTGACTTAGATGACGTTCAGAGCACATTTTATGCCCAATTCATGCGAAACTCCACGTAATCCCAAGGGGTTCACATACTTTTTCTTGCAACTGTATCTTGGTTACATCTTTTTTTCTGTAAATATTTTTATTGCACCGTTTGACCTTTTAGTAATAAATCTTCCTTTCTGAAAGTGTTGAACTGTTTCTATAGCTTTTAATTGCAATTTACGAATTCCTGCCTTTAAAGAGACGCTACTGTTTGTTTAACCCTCTGTATAAAAGACCTGTGTTATGACCGTTTTATACAGACGATTATATCGGCCATTATTGTGTCATAGCTGAAGCCGAGTTTCCTCTTTCTCTGTACGAAAAAGGAGGTGGTGGCAGTGAATGGTTAATTGCGTGATTAACCTGACCCAGTAACAAGCGCATTCAGGCTGCAGGCACAGATTATAGTCCATTAGCTGGAAAATCGCTGTGCAGGGTGAAGCTGGGTGTGACATTGTCACGCACGTCACATCGCGATTTCCGATTGACCAGTCCTTCGGTCATGAGTTTGGTGAGAAGGTCTGAGGTCTGATGCCGCGATCGTGACATATTGGTGGCAGCGGTCGTAGGATTGTCTCATGTTGGTGGCGGTGATCTTGCGATCGTGACAGATGTGTATGGATCATTTTGGGCACATACAGATGTTGTTTAGTATCGCTTTAAGCTCGTGCTGCCAATGCTCACTGTCCCCTCCCAGCACAGTGGCTGAGCTGCCATAGACAGTTCCAAGGCTCTAGTAAAGATCAGGAGCCAGCAGGCACGATTCTGACCATGTGACCACTGTGACAGCCAAACACAGTAGTTACATGATCGGGAAGTCTCGTTCTGACCCCATTTAAAGAGTGCCAGGGCTGGGCTAAAGTCAAATTATGTTATCTGTCCTGTTTGGATGGCAAAACACAGAAAATAGAAGGGCTGAAATACTTTTCCCTTGCACTTGGTCATGTGATCTTTATCAAAGGGTGGATCAGAGTTCAGACTGGCTGATGTTCCCCTTGAACAGGTATCATGTACCTAAGCAGCTAGCCTTTCAGGAATGTGGACATTGGCCAGCACTTGAAAGTTCCCAAATAAGCCTTTTTTCCAGGGCAGATAAGGAAATTGCAATATGAGAGGGGTGGAGTCTGTACACAAAAATCATCATCCATATCATCGTCCTGTCATCGTGCTCTACATACAGTACATTTATTTACATGTATTTACTTTACATATATTTTAAAGACTACTGTTTCAACCAATGAAATCTAATATAGATCCAAACCCTAGAACTGGCCTCTTTGTGTTTTAAGGCTAATGTAGATATGACTTTATCAGTCAAGTTGTTGCTGGACACATGGCTGCACCCTTCTTGTTTTAATGATAACAACAGTGAGACTGGAAATCATAATGGTGTTGTTCTAGGAAACAATACCTAACAATACCTAATGACAGAAAAATTAAACACAGATAAAGTACAATAATGGTTGTTGCATCTACAGTATATCTATATAAACAGAATGTTAACACACCCACATCTTCAATCACCATCATTACAGTTCTTCAGACTTTGGTTTTGTTAGTGTTTATTTACACATCTGTACAAAAGTGACATGGCAGCCCTATAATATATCTGGACATGTAGTGCTTGCAATGTTTAAAAGTCCCCCCATTGAATTTCCATTGTTAGGTAGAAGATTTTCTCCTTCCAACTTTAGGTAAGCTATTTACAATGGTGTTCTTATACCTTGAAATCTGTAAATGCCAAAGCTTGAATCTGGTTGAGACGTCATCTCTTCATCTGCAGCTTTAAAAAAGAACTTTGGGAACAGGGGCGGACTGACAACTCATGGGGCCCCCAGGCAATAGGGGATCATGGGGCCCCTGTGTCCTTGCCCAAACTCAAAAATGGCAATGAAAAAGGTACCAGGGGCATCTCATGGGGTCCCCTACTGACCCCGGGCCCTCGGGCAGTGCCTGAGTTTCCAAATGGTCAGTCTGCCCCTGTTCAGGAATTATCTACTTGCAAGCTTACATTGGTCTCTTACAGTGATCATTGGTTCATAGTGCAGATTTTATTTTTACTTCTATTCATCCACATGCTTGCTTTAATATATTCCTGAGTAAGCTCATTATCTGGGTGAGCATCAAGTGCTGTTACAAATGTCTCATATCTGCGTAGCAGTGTTGCTATATGAAAGTCTTTTTTTCTTCTATAGCTTGCATCTCCTATAGCTATACATCTTAATCTGCATGTATTGGCCTTTCATCAGCTTTCTAATTACCGTAAGTACAGTTAATTGCTATGATCATTGTGGGGTGTCAGGAACTCCCCAGTTTCCCATCTTTGCCCTGAGCACTGGATGAGCTGTATCTATATCAATGTTAAGTAACGTATTGGAAAACTTATGCAGATGTGACTCTTACCAGTCTGTAAGCTGCTGGACACATGACTGGGCCCTTCCTGATTTATTGAAAAATGACACAAACAGAGATACAGGAAATTACATCATAACAATTTAGTTTTACGAGAAAGAAAATAAAAATTTTAGATATAAAATTATCACCTCTTGGGCAGAGCAGTAGTCACAGTACAATGTATGAGAATGGTTGTTACACCTATATTTTTATAAACAGCATGCCATATCTTTAGTATTTCTTTATAGGTATACATTGGGTGCACCTAGAAAAAAGAAATTAAAGTGGAAATTGCCACTAACATGAGTTTGTTGATCAACAGTGATAGACTTTGGCATAAATAACCTTCCTCTGAACACTTAACTATTGGCATTATTAGTATACCTCCTCTCCTCTATTTGACCAAATAATTTCCCATAATAATCATCCTCTGTTCCCTGGCAGGTGGCACTTTCCACAATCTGGATTGGACTGTGCCTCAGTATCCTCACTTCCAGTGTAGGGCTATGGATCCTACTTTGGTCTTGATAACATCAGGGCCCTAGACTGGTGGAACCTGGGGGTGCAGACACTGCAGGGCCTGATTTATTTGCGGGGAGGAGTGGAGGATCGGGTGTGTAAATCTCATTTTATTTTTCCCCTAGGCATAAATGAGCAAGTAGCCTTGCAGTGTGGGCACAACCCCACTGCACAGAGAATTTTTTTCATTTCCCGGAGTTGTGCTTTAAGTGACCGTATTGCTTCGGGTCATTTTAACTTAACAACTAAAAGAAGCCTTTAATATATAACTTTTACTGTGCATGAAATGAAAGATAGTTCTGATAGCCAAATGTCAACTTTCTATCACAAAACTATGTAAAATAAATCTATACAAACATATTTTTTAAGAGTGGTATAAAAAAATCTGGTTACAAAGGTTATTTCTATCAGAACATTAATACACTGTACATTTAAAGTATAATACAATTGCTTACTTACTAAGTAATTTCACTGCTTTAGAACAGAGTTCGAGAAAGAATGGAGTCACTAAGAGCTACTTCCATCCTAAAGGTTCCAGCACAAAGGATAAGTATAGTGGATAAATAAGGTTGTTTTTAGATCTGACACCAGGAATGATTATAATCACTAATGAAATAATAGTGGTGGTAAGAAAAGTGGTGGCAGCAGTGCATAGTGCTGTGACTCTGCTGCTGTCACCCTGAGGATCAACTATTGACAGCACCACTCTTTCTATTCATTAACCCCTCTACAACATTTACTCCTTATGCCAAGATCATGGTGGTAGGTAGGTGTTTCTACACTGTAAATATGAAATGCAGCTTTAGGCTAGGCTCACATCTCTGAGGGTGGTAAAGCATGCAAACATCATGCATTCTCGACCCACAGAGAAAAATCATGCATTCACGACCCACAGAGAAAAATCATGCATTCTTGACCCACAGAGAAAAATCATGCATTCTCGACCCACAGAGAAAAATCATGCATTCATGGCCCACAGAGAAAAATAATGCATTCATGGCCCACAGAGAAAAATCATGCATTCTTGACCCACAGAGAAAAATCATGCATTCTCCACCAACAGAGAAAAATCATGCATTCTCGACCCACAGAGAAACTTACTGTACTTTAGCAGAGATGCGGGGGTGCCATTAATTAATAATGGCATCCCCATGTATTGTCAACTGTGGCAAAATTTCGTAGGTGCTAAACTGCATGATGCCTTAGCACCATGCCAATCAGTGCCGCTTGTTTTAAAAAAAGGTAGGGGACTTGTTTCCCCACATTTCACATGGGTGGGCAGTGAATGGTCGACTGTATCAATGACGTGAATGCGCAAACGCTCACGCAAAGATGTGAACGAAACCTGAGAGTCCTTGTTCTGATCCTGTGAGGATCTTTGAGAAATAACAACTTCACATTAAAAGCATCTAAAGAGGTCAGAGGTGACTTGTTTCAATGCTCTTTTACGGTTGGTTATGGTTATGTAAAACGTTTAACCGCTATGTAAGAAAGTGCAGCACAAAAAAAAATGTAAATATATATATATATATGTATATATATTGCAGAATGGTAAAGTGCAAAAAAACAATAGCAAATGCAAAATCTAAAAATCAAACAATATGGTAAAGTGCATCATGAATGTAATGAACTGAGCGAAACAGTAAAATGCATCAAGTAAAAGCATGAAAATATCAGCTAAACAGCTCAAAAAGCTAATGCCAAACAATAAAGTATATGACCGGCAGAATCTACATACAATAATGCCCGTAGTGATCTGTGAAGTAAAGTGCAGTAGTAACTGATGTGACAATAAACATATAAAATCTGAGATATATAAATAGGATAAAACTCTACATCAATGTCCGTGTTTAAACGTGCTATTTATATAGTCAAATATCCATAAATGGAAGCAATTGTACGTTAAACCATAAGGCGCAGTATAATTAAGATGCATCACAGGAGCCAATAAGGCTATAGGCGTACCCCTGAGGACGCGCATGCTCATGAAACGCATTGGGTGGAGCCGCAATTTGCTGACATCACTCCCCCGCTGCCGATGGTTGGAGCGGTGGCCATCTTGGTACTCTTTTTATGCTTTTTGATTTCTGTCTTTAATGTTCTAATAAATACTACACTGTATGCAACCTTATTGGCTCCTGTGGTGAGCTATTCCCTCTAGGACAAGGGCTGACTTCCCATCCGAGTGCCCAGGATGAATTTGGTCCGGTTTAACCCTGTGCTCAGGACAAATTTGGTCTGGTTTAACCCTTTGGCTGCCTTCCATTCTCAGATGTTTAATGCTTGATTGCCTGTTACCAGTTTTCATCTGGTGATTGTACATCTGAGAGAGGTGGTGGATTCTTTTGTGTGATCATCAACACATTTCCACTCTGCACCTTAATTATACTGCGCCTTATGGTTTCATGGACAATTGCCTCCATTTATGGATATTTGACTATATAAATAGCAGGTTTCCCACGGACATTGATGTAGAGTTTTATCCTATTTATATATCTCAGATTTTATATGTTTATTGTAACATCATTTACTTCTGCAGTTTACTTCACAGATCACCACGGACATTATTGTATTTAGATTCTGCCCGTGATACACTTTATTGTTTGGCATTTGCTTTTTGAGATGTTTAGCTGATATTTTCATGCTCTTACTTGATGCACTTTACTGTTTCACTCAGCTCATTACATTTATGATGCACTTTACCAATGGCGTACCCAGGCAGGTGCGAGGGGTGCGCGGGGATCGTCGACTTTCTTTACAACTTACCTTTTCATGGAGTGGGTTCGGTGTCACCCCGTATAGGTTGCATGCCAGCGATCCCCGCAGGATGGATCGGATCTGCGGATTGGGGAGCATAATGGATCAGATTCCAATCCATTATGCTCAATCTGCAGATCCGATCCATTCTGCGGGGATCGTCGGAAGGGGTGTCACCAAGTGTTATAGCACCAGGTGACAACAACCCTAGGGATGCCCCTGCACTTTACCATATTGTTTGATTTTTAGATTTCGCATTTACAATTTTTTTTGCACTTTTATGTGTTGCACTTTACCATTCCGCAATATATATTGTGGGAACTAGCACCAAGGGTAGAGCTTTTGAAACACACAGGCACTCACTCTCTTCTTTTTAAAGGCCATTTTTTGCCCAATTTTATGTAAAAGAAAGTTCCATATAGTATAGGTTTCCCACACAGGGGTATTCACCATCAATGCAAACAAAAACATAGATTCAGCCTCCAGGCTCTCTTTAGCAGCACCGCTGCTCAGGCTTCATGCCTCGGTCCTCTTAACCATTCATGTGCAACACACTGCACCTGGGTTAGCGCCCTTTGCCAGCACTCCTGCTTCTCCATCCCACAGGCTTAGGCTTGGGCTCAGTCTCCTCTCAGACTATACTGTGCCACCATGCACACTTGTGGCTGCTTCCTTGCACACACATGGACTCCTCGGGAGGGTGGAGCCCAGAACCCTCTGTCCTGACTCTAGAAGAGAGCCATGCACACCTGACCAATCAGTCTCCTGGCCATTCCCAAAACCTGGTCCCAGGATTGTAGATTTCATCTCTCCCAAATCACTATGAAATCTCCAGGCTCCAGGTCCCAAAATGGACTTTACATACAAATGAGGAAAGTGAAAAACCAATTTCCTTTGCATTAACCTCCCTGGCGGTATTCCCGAGTGTAGCTCAGGGTAAAGTTTCAGCACCACAAGCGGTAACCCTGAGCTACACTCGGGAATACCTTGCAGCGCTGCTTCACTTACCTTGTCCTTCGCTCCCGCGATGTCCCTCCTGCAGTGTCCCCGGCAATGTCCTCCAGCCGATGCCGGCATCCATCTTCTGGGTTCCGTTCCCTGCGACGTCAGGACGTACGGGGACGGAACGGTGGGAAATTTAAAAATGTGAAAAAGTGACATTCACTAAATACACTAAAATCACATAGTAAAACATTACTGTATCAAACCATTTCACATACATTTTGTCCCGAGTGCTTTGTCCTGTGCCCTGCCTGCGTTTTTACTGTTCTTTCTGCCTGGAAACTGAGAAACGTCCATGGCGTCCAAAAAGCATCCCTTTATGTCAAAAGCGGTTTTAGACCAACTAGAGAACAGCGATAGTAAATTAGAACCACTTGCAGAATTGAGTGATAATGATCCGTGGGGAAATTCGTCATCAGACACTGAAAACAATTTTGCTACTTTGCTCAGTGATGTGCGAACTTGGCGCTATATTTCAAATTTCAGTGTTTTTGGTTTGATTATATTATTGAATTAAATGTATTATTATTATATTATTATTTTTTATGATTATTTATTAAATTATAATTTATGATTTTGTTTTTTTAAATTTTAACATACCCGGGATGTTTAATAGACTCGGACAGATTTCAGTGAGTTATTTCTAAAAATTACAGGCCTACAATATAAAAAATACATATTTCAATGCAAAAAAAGTACCACTTTGAGCATAGAAATATGGACATAATCAGACCGCTAGGGAGGTTAAAGTGGTCCTCGTACTTAAAAACCAGGGTCCAGTTATTTAATACTGCCTATGTCCTATTGCATTAAACTGTGGAAAGAAGTTGGAAACTATACTTACCTTAGCCCTCTTGTGCCTGTGTCTCTTAAGTAAGTGTTACACCACAATCCTTATGAGGAGATCCTAGAAATCCTGAGCATCTCAGATCTTGCCAAATGACAAACCTGCACTGTTCTGAGGAACCAGTTTATGAGATTTGGCATTCTTGCCATTCCCCATGATCTCACTGGAAGGATAGTGACATCACTATGATTAATTAATTTAAATTTAATTTTTTTGTTTCTCACAGGAGTGTTTTAGTAAGTTTTAATGCAGCAAATTGAGTGGGGGGAATGGGAGTGGCAGTATTTCAAAATCAGATTTGTATTTTAGTGAAAATCCCACCTAAACACTTAACAACTTTTAGGTGTGGTGGCTGCATTAATTTGCTTTTTACCTTTATATTCACCTGTTGATCTGGCAAGCAACGTAAAAATCACTTGTAGCCTGTAAACCTGTTGTTGGTCTTTCCTCGGCGGTAAAGGCAGTTTAAGGATAACAGCAAAGATCTGTGCAGAGAAGTGTAGCAGTTAGTAAAGCCTTGCTGGAAAATGATCACAGGGCTGATTTTTAATCAGTGCAGTAAAAGTAACATTTTACGTTAACATTCATACCACATACAGTGGGCCTGCTTTGGGTGCTTATTCCAGTGCAGTCCGTTGATAGGGCATATAGCCTATTTCCTATAGCCTATCATATAGCCTATGATAGGGCAAAATAGCCTTGTCTCTCTATCTTCCCAGTTCACACCACTGTGTTGCGGTGGTGTGCGAGCAGTATGAGTTGAAAAAAAGTACTGCATGCAGTACTTTTTTTTTTAGTGCAGCACAGTTTGAGGCAATCCACTGCCTTGCACCATGTCTGTATGACATTTCGATAAAGTTTTTTAAAAAACAAAAAGGAAACAATGCAAGGTGCCGAGATTGGTGCATCATCACTGCACTGATCTTGGCCGGAACATACCACACACCACCTAAATGTGGAACAGTGATATAAATACTGTATACATGAGTGAGGGCAGAAAAAAACTATTGGGTCCATTGAGCCTGCCCAAATATATATATATATATATTTTACTTTATTGTCTGCTTGTAGATCTATGTTTGTTCTAAGTATTTTTTAATTCACTTACTGTTGACTCATGACCTCTGCTGTAAGAGGTATTTCCAAGTAGCAACTACTCTTTTGGCAATTTCATATTGACAAACACTGATATAATATGGTTTTGCTTTGGCAGATAAGGTGTCAGATATGATAGAAGTTTTTCTACTGAGATGTGCAACTGTGTAGATATGTCATCCTTTACTTTAAAAACTGGAGAATTCCTATTTTCAGAAAATTCTACTTCCTTAAGGGAGAGGAGACTCAATACTTACCTGATTAATGGGGAGCAATGGCAGCTGTCTGATTCCTGACTCTGTGCCTGAATATCTAATAAGTACTTTCTAGTTTGAAATTAAGTACCAAGAAGGATTAATATACACAGATGGCAAGTGTCCCAGATCCTGTTTGACAGTCCCATAATTTTGGACACTGTCCCAAAGTGTTCATGTTCCAGACTGTCCCTCAAGATCTAGATCACTCTGCAGATTCATAGAAGGTGCCAGGTGATTTAAAATTTACACCCATGTTTTGTCTGTCCTGCAAATGGTCTTGCATTCAATGGGACAACTATTTACCATAAAATGAAACCATTAAAAAAATATTAAAGCTGAAGTATCATCTGTTTATTATTATTATTATATAGTGTTTATATAGCGCCAATAGGTTTACTCAGCGCTGTACATTATAGTGAGGGACAGTACATGAGACAATACAGTAACAATACAATACATGAGGGGTTCGAGGGTCCTGCTCTTTCGAGCTTACAATCTAGGAGGGAGGGGGTAGAGGTACAGGAGGAAGTGGCTGTGGGGGATGGAGTGGAAGGAGGAGTGGAGGAGGGTCGGCTGTTAGGTGAGGGTGGGGTAGGCTTCCCTGAAGAGGTGGATTTTCACGGAGCGCCTGAAGGTGAGGAGGGTAGGTGACAGTCTGATGGATTGGGGTAGGGAGTTCCAGAGGATGGGGGAAGTCCTGGAGAAGTCCTGCAATGGGGCGTGGGAGGAGGAGACCAGGGAGCTAGAAAGTAGGAGTTCTTGTGAGGAGCGAAGGGTGCGGGTAGGGTAGTATTTGGGTATCAGGTCAGTGAGGTAGTTTGGGGCAGCGTTATGGATGGCTTTGTATGTCAGAGTTAGTAATTTGAATTTAATGCATTGGGCAATCGGGAGCCAGTGAAGGGATAGGCAGAGGGGGTGGCAGAAGTGGAGCAGTTGGTGAGGTGGATGAGTCTAGCCGCTGAGTTCAGGATAGACTGAAGCGGGGATAGCCTGCTTTGGGATAGGTTGGTGAGAAGGGAGTTGCAGTAGTCTAGGCGTGAGATAATAAGGGAGTGTACGAGTTGTTTAGTGGTGTCTGGGGTTAGGAAAGTACGTATCTTGGAGATGTTGTGGAGGTGGAGCCTGCATGAATTTGCTAGTGATTGGACATGAGGTTGGAAGGAAAGGTTTGAGTCCAGGGTGACACTTAGGACTTTGGCTTGCGGGGTGGGATTGATGGTGGCGTTGTTAGTCATGATGGAGAGGATGGGGGGGGGCAGGCTGGGGGGGAAACTAGGAGCTCGGTTTTGGAAAGGTTTAACCTGAGGAAATGGAGCGACATCCAGTCTGATATGTCGTTCAGGAGGTAGGCGATGCGGGCGAAGAGTGAGGGGGTGAGGTGAGGGGTGGAGAGGTAAATTTGTGTGTCGTCGGCGTAGAGGTGATAGTTGAAGCCGTGGGAGTGTATCAGTTTGCCAAGGGAGGAGGTGTAGATGGAGAAGAGGAGGGGTCCGAGGACAGAGCCTTGGGGGACCCCAACAGAGAGGGGGAGTGAGGGGGAGGTGGCAGCATTATAGGTAATGCTGAAAGAGCGTTGGGATAGGTAAGAGGAGAACCAGGAGAGAGCAGAGTCCCTGATGCCAAGGGAGTGTAGTTTATTAAGGAGGAGTGGGTGGTCTACTGTGTCGAAAGCCGCGGAGAGGTTGAGGGGTAGAAGGACTGAGTAGTGGCTGTTAGCTTTGGCGGTTAGCAGGTCATTAGTGAATTTGAGGAGGGCTGTTTCGGTGGAGTGTAGGGGACGGAAGCCGGACTGTAGTGGATCAAGGAGGTTGTTGTCAGTAAGGTGGGCGCTTAGGCGATTGTAGACTAAGCGCTCAAGGAGCTTGGAAGTGAGTGGCAGCAGGGGGGTGGGTCTAAGGTTGTTCAGGTCAGTGGGGTCCAGGGAGGGTTTTTTCAGTATGGGGGTGATGTGCGAGTGCTTTGGGGGGGGGGAATGCGCCAGTAGATAGGGAGAGATTGAAGATGTGGGTGAGGGAGCAGATGATGGAGGAGGAGGGTGACCAGAGGAGTTGAGAGGGGATAAGGTCCAGGGGGCAAGTGGTGAGGCGGGCTTCTGAGAAGACCTTAGTGACCTCCTCGGTGGTAGCAGGGCTGAAAGAGCAGAGTGCTGGGGAGGTTATAGTGTGCGGGACATTAGGTGTGGTGGGGGGCAGTGTGGTTGCGAGGTCAGAGGAGGGTAGAGTTGAGGGGGTGATGGAGGAGGAGGCTAGGTGGAGAGGTAGATTGTGAATTGACAATGTCCTTACAGATTGCGTCAATCTTGTTTTGCGTCAATCTATATTTTGCCTTCCATAGTTCCTCCTTTCTCCCCTCATCAACATGCTAACAAAGTTCTTAAATTAAGCCTTTCAGCTTCCATTACGTACCCTACATTAGATTTCATTGATGTCATTGCTGGGTCTCTATGCTTCACAGGGTGATCATGGCTGATGGGAGGTGTGGCAGGTTCCTCTACCTAACTTCCGGAATGCATCACAACACCCTGCCTTGGTATTTCTTTAAAGAGCTCTGATGCAATCCCTTTGTAAAAATCCCTTGCTGGATGGAGAAGTGGACATTTCTAGGTTCACAGCTTTTGCATATAGACCCCCCCCGTAAATGCCACATGTAATGCTGAGCCTGCATGAGCTGAAATTGAATAAATGAAAAGGGTGGTCCTGGGACAGGTTGGGAAGTAAAGCACTAGATGATACTGAATGTCCACCAGCCAGGAAATGAAGCAGACTCTATCTGATCTACTGTAGATTTGAATGCACACTGTAAAAAGCTCACACCATGCAGTGAAATCAGAACAAGCAAATTCATTACAGAACAGGAGCTTGTACAACTGTGCTAGACTGTGCTAGACTGTAGTTAAGGGTGAAGTTTAGCTTTAAACATTTCAGCAAAGGTATAATAGAAGAACGGTTTTTAAAAAGCAGTTTTGGATTTCGTCAAGGGTTGTGCTCCTAAGTTATACGCAGTCACTATCAATAAAATGTAAGATATAGGCTTGACAGCCAAATGTCAATAGAAATTGCTATCATAAAAACAATGTAACATAAATCTATACAAACGTGTTTTTTAAGAGTGATATTAAAGAAAACTGCTTACAAAGGTTATTTCTCTCATAACTTTAATACACTTTATATTTAAAGTACAAGTTAAGACACACAGTTTAAAATAGAGCTGTTTATTAAATCACTGCACTGTTGAAGAAGAACAGAGCTACAGAATGAGAAAAGAAACTTAGAACCAATTCCACGCCTGGGACATCTCCTGGCCTGGGCACCAGGATGGCATAGTGTGTGCATGCCAACATCTTTACGATTAGTGAAGAATTCATTATGGGTTTATAGGAATGCATTTCTCTGCCTGTCTGCTCACCAGTGCAGGACTTTTCATCAGATCTGTATACAGGCAGTTACTATGGTTCTGAGAGTCTTCATAGGTTTCTGGGTTTGGAGAACACAGAGTCATGGTGGTTCCATGATCTAGGTGCTGCACTTTTTTGGTACAAGAAAAATACTGGCATTTCCTCCCCTGAGAACAGTAAGTTTGAAGTGGCAGTGCTGGAAGGGTAGGAAACATCTACTCAAGTTAATTAAATCATTATATATATGGAACCATGGCATGGGAAACACAGGCATTTGACACTCTGGAAAGTCTTATGAAGGTTGCAGTGCTGGAATAGAAACAAGTTCTTCTGTATAAAAGCTCTTCTATTGCAGGGACGTTTCATCTTGATTTTCTTGCAACTTGACAATGTTGCTTTAATTAGTTAAACATCATTTTGATTATCAAAAAATGTACATTTTACTTTGTGGGCTGTATGAACATATTACAGCTTCTCAAGTATGCATGTAAACAGTTGTTGAAATTGTTAATAAGGTTATATAATGTTATGTACTGTATATCTAATTAATCTTGTTAAGATTGTATAGATAATAATATATACAGGCGTTTTTAAAAAATGTCACATATTTGGCATACCTTATTCTTGTCAATAGTGGAAAGCTGACCATAGATTAATCTGATTTTTTTTTTTCAACCAAAGGATTGAATGAAAAAAACTGACCCAATTCCCCCACCCACATATTCGAGGAGAATGGGAGAATCCTCCCCACTTTGTATTTGTATTGTGACAACAAGGAGGCTTCCCCACCATCAGAATATTCTGATTAATACTGCAGTATATACTGTAATCTGCAATGCTGACCAAGCTGCTAAAATCCAACAGGGTGGTTGCACAGAAATAAAACTGTAGATCGACTTCTGTTCAGCCACATTGGCCATATATGGATCAAAGTCCCTGCTGAACTGGCCAAATTTTATCCATATATGACCAGATTAAATTAATGTATCTTTTTATGATTAAATTGCTAGTGCTAGAGATGATACACTACTGTATACATAAAAGAGTTGGATTAATATACTAAGGAGTGCAGCATGTCTCCTTTGCAAAGTCAATTTTCACTTAGCTTAGTGAATGAGGTCAAGGTAAGTGAAAATCCACTTTGCAAAGCAATCTCAATCATTTACACACACACATATATATATATATATATATATATATATATATATATATATATTATACTGTATATACTCTATATTGCCAAACGTATTGGGACACCTGCCTCTCCACACACATGAACTTTAATGGCATTAAAGTCTTAGTCCGTAGGGTTAAATATTGAGTCGGCCCGCCCTTTGCAGCTATAACAGCTTCAACTCTTCTGGGAAGGCTGTCCACAAGGTTAAGGAGTGTGTCTATGGGAATGTTTGACCATTCTTCCAGAAGCGCATTTGTGAGGTCAGGCACTGATGTCAGACGAGAAGACCTGGCTCGCAGTCTCCTTTCTAATTCATCCCAAAGGTGTTTTATCGGGTTGAGGTCAGGACTCTGTGCAGGCCAGTCAAGTTCCTCTATCCCAAACTTGCTCATCCATGTCTCTATGGACCTTGTTTTGTAAACTAGTCATGTTGGAACAGGAAGGGGCCATCCCCAAAACTGTTCCCACAAAATTGAGAACATGAAATTGTCCAAAATGTCTTGGTATGCTGAGTTCCCTTTACTGGAACTAAGGGGCCAAGCCAAACCCCTGAAAAACAACCCCACATCATAATACCCCCTCCACCAAACTTTATACTTGGTACAATGCAGTCAGACAAGTACAGTTCTGCTGGCATTGGCCAAACCCAGACATGTCCATCATATTGCTAGACAGAAAAGTGTGATTGGTCACTCAGCCATTGAAACCCATTCCATGAAGCTCTCTACGCACTGTTATTGTTCTAATCTGAAGTCCACGTGATGTTTGGAAGTCTTTAGCTATTGACTCTGCAGACAGTTGGTGACATCTGCGCACTGCATGCTTCAGCATGCGCTGACCCCACTCTGTTATTTTACGTGGCCCACCACTTGATGGCTGAGTTGCTGTTGTTTACAGTCGCTTTCACTTTGTTATAATACCACTAACAGTTGACTGTGGAATATTTAGTAGCAAGGAAATTTCATGGATGGACTTATTGCACAGATGGCAACCTATCATGGTACCAAGCTTGAATTCACTGAGCTCCAGGGAGCGACCCATTCATTCACAAATGTTTGTAGAAGGAGTCTGCATACCTAGGTGCTGGATTTTGTACACCTGTGGCCATGGAGGTGATTGGAATACCCAAATCCAATTATTTGGAGGTGTGGCCCAATAATTTTGGCAATATAGTGTGTGTATATATATATATATATATATATATATATATATACACACACTCACTGGCCACTTTATTAGGTACACCTGTTCAATTGCTTGGTGGTGTTGGTACCAGATGGACTGGTTTGAGTATTTCAAAAACTGCTGATCTACTGGGATTTTCATGCACAACCATCTCTAGGGTTTACAGAGAATGGTCCAAAAAAGAGAAAATATCCAGTAAGTGGCAATTGTGTGGATAAAAATACCTTGTTGATGTCAAAGGTCATAGGAGAATGGGCAGACTGGTTTGAGATGATAGAAAGGCAACAGTAACTTAAATAACCACTTGTTAAAACCAAGGTACGCAGAATACCATCTCTGAATGCACAACACATCGAACCGTAAAGCAAATGGGCTACAGCAGCAGAAGACCACACCGAGTGCCACTCCTGTCAGCTAAGAACAGGAAATAGAATTTACAGTTTGCACAGGCTCATTAAAATTGGACAATGGAAGACTGGAAAAACGTTGCCTGGTGTGATGAGTCTCAATATCAGCTGCAACATTCAGATGGTAGGGTCAGATTTTGTTGTAAACAACATGAAAGCATGGATCCATTCTGCCTTGTATCAACAGTTCAGGCTGGTGGTGATGGTGTAATGGTGTGGGGGATATTTTCTTGGCACACTTTGGGCCTTTTAGTATCAGCTGAGCATTGTTTAAGTGCCACAGCCGAATATGCCCAAAAATGCCACATTCCCTCCTGTTTATTTCGGTGGACTCCGAAAAGCGTTCGATCGTGTCCATTGGAAATTTCTTGAGGGTACCCTTTAGTAAGTGGGTCTTAGGCTCAATATGCTGAGTAAAATTTTGGCACTATATTAGGAACCAATGGCAAGGATACAGTCTGCTTGCCATCTTTCAGATCCAATATGGACATGCAGTGGTACCCGACAGGGAAGCTCATTCTCTCCTTCACTATATATACACTGCTCTAAAAAAACTAAAGGAACACTTTGAAAACACATCAGATCTCAATGGGGAAAAATATCATGCTGGATATCTATACCAATATGGATAAGAACGTAAGGATGCCCCATGGTTTGATGGAAATAAAAATTATCAGCCTATAGATGACTGAATTCAAAGACACCCCCAAAATCAAAGTGATGCAGCAGGCTAATCCATTTTGCTGAAATTTCATTGAAGCAACTCAAAATGGTACTCAGTAGTTTTTATGGCCCCGCATGCTTATATGTATGCCTGAAAATGTCAGGGCATGCTCCTAATGAGACGACGGATGGTGTCCAGATCTGGACCAGGGCATTTTAAGCTCCTGGACAGTCTGGGGTGCAACCTGACGGTGTCAGATGGACTGACCCATGATATCCCAGAGGTGTTCTATTGGATTTAGGTCAGGTGAGCGTAGGGGCCATTGAATGGTATAAATTTCTTCATTCTCTAGGAACAGCCTGCATGCTCTCGCCACATGAGGCCGGGCATTGTCATGCGCCAGGAGGAACCCAGGACCCACTGCACCAGCAATCTGACAATTTCATCCTAATGGCAGTCAGGGTGCCATTGTCTAGCCTGTAGAGGTCTGTGCGGCCCTCTATTGATATGCCTTCCCAGACCATCAGTGACCCACCACCAAAACGGTCATGCTGAATGATGTTACAGGCAGCATAACATTCTCCATGGCTTCTCCAGACCCTTTCACATCTGTCACACATGCTCAGAGTGTACCTGATCTCATGTGTGAAAAGCACAGGGCGCCAGTGGCAGACCTGCCAATTCTGGTGTGCAATGGAAAATGCCAGTCGAGCTCTATGGTGCCGGGCAGTGAGCACAGGGCCCACTAATGGACGTTGGGCCCTCAGGCCACCCTCATGAAGTCTGTTTCTGATTATTTGGTCAGAAACATTCACAACAGTGGCCTGCTGAAAGGTCATTTTGTAGGGCTCTGGCAGTGCTCATCCTGTTCCTCCTTGCACAAAGGAGCAGATACCGGTCCTAATGGTAGGTTAAGGTTCTACCGCCTTGTCCAGCTCTCCTAAAGTAATTGTCTGTCTCCTGGAATCTCATCCATGCTCTTGAGACTGTGCTGGGAGACGCAGCAAACCTTCAGATAATGGTACGTATTGATGTGCCATCCTGGAGGAGTTGGACTGCCTGTGCAACCTCTGTAGGGTCCAGGTTTTGTCTCATGCTTCCAATAGTGACACTGACCCTAGTCAAATGCAAAAACAGTGTCAGTGGTCTCCACCTGTAAAACCATTTCTGTTTTGGCGGTTGTCTCATTGTTGCCCATTTAGTGCACCTGCTGTTAATTTCTTTAACACAAAAGCAGCTGAAACTGATTAGCAACCCCCTCTGATACTTAACTGACCAGATCAATATCCCAGGTGTTTAACTGACTTGATGTTATACTCTGATTAAAAAGTGTTCCTTTAATTTTTTGAACAGTGTATACTCTGGCCTGTTTCCCCAGCAACAGCAAGTTGAGAGGGATTGTAAAAGAAGAGGCTAACTGAAAATAAATGGGGTGGGTTTCAGGGCTCTTAAAGTGACTCTGTTGCTAAATTAGAATTTTTGTTTTTGTAAAAACTTTGATTTTAATGTGGAACTCTGGGGAAAACAAAAATGTATTTGCAACGGTTAAATGCTTGTTTAGGTCTAGGGTACCAGTAGAAGAAGTAAGTTAGCTTACTCAATCTCATAGGCTTTCTCCATTTTGCTATATTTTATTATTATTATACAGTATTTATAAAGCACCGATAGTTCGCTCAGCGCTGTACATTACAAAGGGAGACAGAACATGTGACAGAACAATACCAATACAATGTGATACACGAGGGGTTCGAGGGCCCTGCTCCTTCAAGCTTACAATCTAGCTATATTGGTGCCAGTTGCCTTTTCTTCCCTCCACTTCCAGCGGATGCAGGTCCTCTGATATCATCAAGTACAATGCAGAGCCCATATTCTTTCATTGGATGTGAGGACACCAAGGAATAGTCCACCACCGAAACAAGGGGAAGAGAGTGTCGGAAGAGGAAAGTGCTTCTTCGGGTACCCTAGATCTCAATAATAATTTAAGCCATGCAGTGCAGGTGCAGCCCCACTGCAAAGAAGGGTTTTTCCTTTCCCCAGAGATAAGCTTTAACCACTTGCCCTCCTGAGGATTTACCCCCCCCCCCCCCCCTCCTGACCAGGCCATTTTTTGCGTTACGGCGCTGTGCTACTTTAACTGACAATTGTAACGCTGCACCCAAATGAAATTTACGTCCTTTTTTTCCCACAAATTGAGCTTTCTTCCAGTTATATTTGATTGCTTGTGCATTTTTTATTTTTTTGAGCTTTAAAAAAAAGACCGACAATTTTGAGAAAAAAACAATATTTTTGACTTTTTGCAAAGTTTACATGTCCAGTAAAATAATTTAAAAAATCTAATTTCGTCATAAATTTAGGCCAACATTTGTTTACGTGAAAGTTATAGTGCTTACAAATGGCGGTATAGATACTGGATTTTTTTTTTCTACTTGTAATGGTGGCGATCAGCTACTTTTAGCAGGTCTGCGGGATTGCGGCAGACATTCTGACACTGGGGGAACTGACTTGGTGTCACTGACATTCTTAGTGACACCAATACAGTGACCAGTGCGGAAAAAAAAGCACTGACACTGTACTAATGGCACTGGGCAGGAAGGGACAATCAAAGGGTTAACTGTGTGCTGGGAGTGTTTTACTGGGGGAGGTGTGTTAGTGCTTCACTGTAAGCACGCTACTCTGGATGGCTGTGCTGTGCAGAGCCATCCAGAGCAGTGTGTCCGAGCCGACAGGGAGGAGGACTGTTAGTAAACAACGCAGCCCTCCTCCCCATTGGAGATCCTTGGTAATCACCGGGCGCTGGTTGTGACAGCAGATTTGTAGTTCCTCATTAAATGGGGAAATACCCATGGTGTTTACTTGTGCATGGGATATGGATAAGCTGGCATGTTCTGGTTCCTGCATTGCATAGTGTTGGTTGGTAGCTCTTAATACTCAGTGGACATATATTAAAAGAATAAAAACTACAGAGTAAATGGTAAAGCCCATATCACACTAGCAACAAAAACAATCATAATTGTAATGAAAACATGTTCTTTATTACTTTGCATATTATATTTTATATTTATATAACTGTATTATATTTTTGTATCAAATAAAATGTAAACAAAACCAAGGTTATTTTAAAAGACACCGATCGATAAGCATATTCACATAAAGCTCATGCACTCCTTTTAATGAAATGCAGAATACAATGATTTACTAAAGAATTTGACCTTCTTCGCCTTACAAAATTATGTGAATATTCACTTAATTTGTCCAGTCATATGAAAAGCATTGGTACATGATTGGGCATTCAAACTAAACAGGAATTAACATTTTACTTGACTGGATAATTAAAGTGAATATTCACACTTTTTTTTTTCAGTGAAAATTCTGAACTACCCTAGTAATTCAGCCTCAGTGAGTCTGCACAAAGCACATTATGTCATAGCACCAAATTACATTGCAGCTTATTGCGTTCAAGTCAGTGAGGCTCCATGTGACTAATCTAACTGGTTAGGGGATATTTGTACTGAAGGTTACCTTTTTGGGATATATCACATGAATGGAAAGATGAGCAACGACTGGTGTATTGTTATCTACCTTTGATGTAGTGGTTTTTTTTGGGACACATAAGAGTGGAGGTTATCCCAACCATTGTGGAGGACCTTGAGACCACCAATGTATTTGGTAGGCCCACTCTCATTAGGTGTAGTTACTCCTTGTGGATAACATAATTTCCAGGTATGTGTGTATTGACTGATGCATCCATTATTTATTCTAGAACTGTGGACTGAACGGTCTGACCTGGGGGACTACCAGTTCAGACTTACTCAGCATTACACATATCATGTAGATATATAATTTCCTCCAAGGGTAATGTAATATAACATGATTTTAAGCCTCACTTATATGTTTATAGATTGTTCACCCTCTAATACTCCCAAAGAAGTGGACCATTGTGTCAATGAACATGTCTAGGCTAACCCCACCACCAAACACCAAGAAAGTTGGACTTCTGCACAAATATAGTTATGTATACCATTCTGTTGATGGGGTTATAGAGGGGCTTTTGTAGCAATTTGATACACACTAGGCATGAGAACACAGCATGGTCAATTTTCTGGTTATGTTGGGAACCCAGCCTACTCTCCTCCAATGATCAGGATTCTGCTCACATGCAACCCCCCCCCCCTCTCGCATGTCAATCACACAATCAGTGAGCCAATGAGGAGAGAGCGGGGGAGCGGGATGAGCCGTGGCTACATGTGTCTTATGGATGCATAGAGCAATGGCTTAGGGACGAGTATGCAGTAGTGCCCCCACACAGTATAATTAAAAATGTATTCTTCAGATTTTTTTTTTTAACATAAAAAAAAGTAATTTTAACATATATTTGTAAATGCATTAAAAAAATGTAGATTTGTATTTTTAAAGACATACAGTATATTTGAAATGTATTTTTATGAATATTTTTCATATATTTTGTAATAAAAACACATTTCAACATGCAGTATATATATTGTGACAGTGTGGCGATCTGTCACCCTGGATTCTCAACAAGGCAGGTTGAGGGGCTCCAGGGTAAAGGTTTGATATGGAGGAAAGTGGCTTTTCACTTTCCTCCTTTGTTTTTAAGGTCTGTTTTGGGATCTGGAGCCTGGAGATTTCAAAGAGATCTGGGAGGGATGAAATCTCCAATCCTGGGACCAGGTTTTGGGAATGGCCATTACACTGATTGCACAGGTGTGCATGGCTCTTTTTGTAGGGTCAGGACCAGGGTTCTGGGCTCCACCCTGGCAGATGGGAGTCAGGAGGGCTCCACCTGGAAGACAGGAGTCAGGTGGGCTTCACCTAGGAGAGGTGGAAGCCAAAAGCAGCAAGGGGCTGCTAGAGACTAGCTGTGTGCTAGTGGCCATAATTCTTGAAGAAGTCTGCAAGAGGCAGACTTAAAACTGCGTACAAGCCAGGAGGCTGAATACTGTTAATTTGCTTGATGGTGGATACCCCTGCGTGGGAAGCATTTTTGTTTATGGAACTTTTTTTTCTTTTAAATAAAAGTGGGCAAAAAAGCCCTTAAAGAAGCGAGTTGCTGTGTGCTTTAACAAGAAGAGCTCTACCATTTGAAGCGAGTTCCCACAATATATATATATATATATATATATATATATATATATAATATTGAAATATACTGAATTGTAGTATTTCAAATATGTGGCAATATATTTGGGAAAAGTATTTTTAAATATATTTCAAATTTCTTACACATAGGTTACCCCAATCTCTGATGCGCTGTGTCCAAGGGACACGGCAATCACAGACACCTCCGGATGACCGCTCCAGGGGGCGCCCTTCCAGAACTGGAAGACCGTGCTGTAGCCTTCTTTCAGCTATAGCGCGATCAAGTACCAGGTAATCTATAATTGTATATGTAATCAGAGTTTATGAATAGAAATAAATACTAAAAAGAAATCATTTGATATACTCCCTGCTCAGATATGTCACAATTGAACTATCCCACATATTAGTGTCTCCCGAGCAAGTCTGGCTGGTACAGTATTTCTAATAATGAAAGCTTACAGGTGCCTAGATGTGTTGGCTGCTTTAGCTGTCTTTTTCTGGACTTTACTGGGAAGTTCCCCGTCCTCGTCTATGATATAGCTGGCTGTGGTCATGTAGTCCTTTTGTACAATATAACTGAAAACAATACAACACAGACAGAGAGCACAGGAAGTTATCAGCTGACTAGATTTCTTACAAGATCAATGGGATTTTTTTGCACTTAGCTAACAGATGTAACACAATCAGGGGCGGACTGACCATTTGGAAACTTGGGCACTGCCGAGGGCCCAGGGTCAGTAGGGGGCCCCATGCGATGCCCCTGGTACCTTTTTCATAGGCTTTTTTGAGTTTGGGCAAGGACACAGGGGCCCCATGATCCCCTATTGCCCGGGGGCGCTATGAGTTGTCAGTCCGCCCCTGAACGCAATGCTTTTAAAATCATATAATTGACCAACATTGCATACCATTTAAGTTGGCTATTCTTTCCTAGAGGAGTGGCACTTCTTCAATAAACTCAAACTGTTCTTTGCTCTTTGAGAACAAAGGAAACTTCTTCTCCTGTGATGAGTTTTGCAACCACGCCATAAAAGCATGTTTGTCATAAACAATCAACTCCACTATAAGCCTTGCTACTCTTAGACTTAATGTGGCTACTCAATACTCACAAAAAAAACATGAAATGTTTCAAGGGACTTCATCAATACATTTTAAAGGCTAACTCTGGAAGAAGTAAAAATTCTCCTCTTTAGTGACCCCCAATCCCACCAGGGTTAAATGCTTGTTTGGTCTAGGAAGCAGGAAAAGCAGTTTTACTTACCCAATTCTCCACTCCCAGCAGATGGCTCTCCCTTATGATCTGGCACTGGTCTGTTCCTCGGTTCTCACATCTAAAGCCTTAATGATGTCAGAGGGCATCCAACACCTGGAGCATTGGAGAGAAGAGTCTGCAGGTGCCAGTCTTACAACACAAAGGAATCCGCAAGAGCAGAGGATCAGCTAAGTAGAAACTGCTCTTCCCAGTCCCTTAGATGTAAATGGGCATTCAACTATGGCAGTGCAGGGACAGCCCCACTACAAGGGAAGATTTTTACTTTCCCTGGAACTCAGATTTTAAAACTCACTGTTGATGGATTGGTTTAGATTAAGAGTATGGCGAATTAGATTAAGGGCAAAAGTAGATGTAAACCTCATATGCTTATATGCTTTTTTTTATGCTATTTTGATGTAATTTCAAGAGTCATATTCAAGATATTTAAATCTGTATCTTTAATCAATATGTTTAATTAAAATGATATCTGGTAGTCCTGCCATGAAGGTCCTTGTTCAAGCATTTCCTACAATGAGGTGAAAACACATTGTCCTTGCTCCCCTGTGTCATCTTGTTACATGGACTTCCAATGGTGGCTACAAGTGGTCACTATAACACACATGCAGACCAACCAGCCATTGCTGGTATTTCATGAAGTAGAATCGCTTGAAAATAGGCTGCTGGTAATCAATAACAGTGAGATACAACAGATGAAAAAAGGTGACAAAATTATTTTATTTAAAAAATGAAACTATCTTTTCTTTAGTAAACCAAATGTCATTCATTTACTTTTAATTTAACCACTTGCCTACCAGGCACTTATACCCCCTTATTTACCAGGCCAATTTTCAGCTTTCAGCGCTGCCGCACTTTGATTGACAATTGCGCGGTCATGCAACATTGTACCCATATGAAATTTTGATCATTTTTTTCTCACAAATAGAGCTTTCTTTTGGTGGTATTTAATCGCCACTGGGCACTTTACCTTTTGTGCTATAAATTAAAAAATTGCAAAAAATTTGAAAAAAAAAAAAAGTTTCTTTGTTTCTATTATAAAATTTTTCAAACAGGTAATTTTTCTCCTTCACTGATGTGCATTGATGAGGCAGCACTGATGGGCACTGATAGGCGGCACTGATGGGCACTGATAGGCAGCACTAAAGGGCACTTATAGGCAGTACTAATGAGGTGGCACGGATAGGCGGCACTGATAGGCGGCACTGATAGGCAGCACTAATGAGGTGGCACGGATAGGCAGCACTAATATGCAGCACTGATAGGCGGCACTGATAGGTGACACTGATGATGGGTACTGATAGACGGCACTGACTGGCATCACTGCTGGGCACTGACTGGCAGCACTGACTGGCACAACCGCTGGGCACTGACTGGTGGCACTGACTGGCAGCACTGGTGGGCAGCACTGGTGGGTGGGCACAGGTGGGCACAGGTGGGTGGCACTGGTGGGCACAGGTGGGTGGGCACAGGTGGGTGGCACTGCTGGGCACAGGTAGGTGGCACTTCTGGGCACAGGTGTGTGACACTGCAGAGTGGCACAGGTGGGTGCACTTCTGGGCACAGGTGGGTGATCTGCTGGGCACAGGTGGGCGGAGCGAGTGGGCGCACTGCTGGGCACAGGTGGGCGGAACTTGTGGGTGGCACTGCTGGGCACCGATCATCAGGGCACTGATCATCAGTGCCCTGATGATCGGTGCCGATCCTCGCTCTGACAACTGCCGGTTCTCGGCAGTACTTTCCTCACGATCTGACAGCGTGAGGAAAGTGCAGCCGAGAACTGGCACTTGCATTTCCCTGTGATCAGCGTGTCATTGGACACCGCTGATCACGTGGTAAAAGGCCGGTATGATTGGCCTTTTACCACATCTCGTGATCAGCTGTGTCCGTAGGACACAGCGATCACGGAGATCACCGGGTGCGCGCCCCCTGGGGCGCGCAGGAGAGCACGTTCTGGGGGGATGTCATATGACGTCCACCCAGAACTGGCCGGCCACAGTGCAGCCGTCATTCGGCTATCTGCGGTCGGCAACTAGTTAAAGTGATTGGAGATTTGGAGAATAACATTGGAGAATAACAATGAAGCAGAATTCCATGCTGCTTATATTACATGTTGCTCATAGAATTGATATTATAGGTGAGAACTGAATAACTGCATAGTTGTAATGAATTAATAGCATTTTAAGCACACAGCAGAAATAATGCAGCTTCCTTGACAATAGACTGTTGATTTAATTTATTTGTACATGTGGCTAATTATTTCTTTCTTTGTTCATTTTTGCTCATCAAAATTATTCAGTTTGAAAGGTTGATAACAGTTTTATCTTTTAATTACCTGTTAGCTATTTCATGCTATTCTAGTTTTATTATAGCAATATCTTTTTCTATATCTGAGTGGGTAGCATACGCAGCATGCATGATCTTTAAAAAGTCTAATGACTAAAGCTGGGATGAGAAACCCACAATTGTCTTTTTTCACTTGTAGTGGAGTTGCCTTTTTGATTGCTGATGTCTAAAAGACATGAAAAAAAGGTCAACATACTACAGAATTTCAGTTTTTGAAAAAACTAATTTTTTTCCTTGAAAACTGTTGAAATCTATGGGGGTTTTCTTCCTCCACCTCCCTATCCAGTATCCCAGCATTCCATTTCCTCTGCCTAATAATGGCAGCATCTGGCAGTACTGGCACACATGCAGAAGCCATTGTTATCTCTAAACTGGGTCCAGGCAGGTGTGGGCCTTTTTCAGTGTTTCTACGCCGACAGTACCCTTTTGGTTATCAGCCTCTGCTTGCAAGTGTGATAAGCAGATATTTTGCTATGGGGTCTATTTTCTTTTAAACCATGAATGGACTCAGGACATGCTAACAGTTTTTACTTTTCAGAATTTTTATACGTGTTAACAATTGCAGTGGAAAAAATCTATACTGTAACAACTGTTATTGGTAATATGATTTTTAGGCTTGTTGAAAGAACAAAGCCTTATATAAAGAAAGGCCTTAAAATTAAGAGAGGACAAATTCAGAGACGTGTGATAGGAGTTTACCTGCAAAAAAATTATAGCTTTGCAGCTGACACACAACTACTATATAATCTCCCAGTAAGAGGACGACATATGTAGCACTTTTTGGGGGGTTGTGAGAAACAGCCCTTTCCAGAACAGGATATTTTGCTAAATCTGTAGGTAAATACGAGAACCAGAACCTTCACTAAGTTGAAGAGTGGGTTTCATAATAACGTTGACAGTGCCTCCCCCCAGGACAGGGTCTCTGTGAACAGAGGGGATTGCCTTTCTGGGAAATTATTTCTGATTGACCATGTTGACCGATTTATGCTTATCAGACAACATTTTCCTGGAAATTGTATATGTTGTCATAACCTTTGATACTGTACCCCATGACACTGCAAATAAATTGACAACTTTAGTCACAGAGGCACCAGCTAAGCAGGCAACAACAATTTGCCTTCTTTGAAGCTCAATAAGCTCTGACATGACTGCGTATTACTAGCAGTGCATGCAGTGAATGACGAAAGTAAGGCTTACCACCTGTTAGCTAGGTGTCTCATCACACAGTGGAAGCAAAAAAATGTTACATCACTTCCGCTTTCTGATGGGAGACTGAAATGGCGAGGTCGGCCTCACTTGTGTCACTAGCCCTGACCCCGCTGGAAGTGTGACAGAGGATGTCTAGGGACCAGGGGGACAAGAGTGCCAGCAGATGTTGCCTGAAGAACCTACAGTTGGAGTCCTTAAAAGACTGGTGAACCACCCATTCAGGAACAGTAGCGATATGCAGAGCTGGTATGGTAGACCACCAGGCATGCCCCAGAGCAAGACAGAAAGCTGAGATGGAAGACAGGAGCAACGTAATAGGAATAGCCAGGTTCATCAACGGGCGGAAATCAAATCAAATCGTACCAAATCATAAGCAAGTCAGGATCAGAGCCGAGGTCAGGAACGAGTATCAAGCAGGAGAGGAATCAAGAGTCAGGTCAGGAACAAGCCGGGTCAGCAACAAGGGAATCACAGAGGAACACAGCAGGACACGGGGGACAGCTGAAGACCAGTCAGCACTAAGCACAGGCAGAGGCACCCTTTAAATATTATTATTATACAGTATTTATATAGCGCTAAAATGTTTGCTCAGCGCTGTACATTATAGTTGGGGACAGAACATGAGACAATACAGTAACAAAACAAAACACGAGGGGGTCAAGGACCCTGCTCTTTCGAGCTTATAATCTAGGAGCAATAGCCCGTCTGGCGCCAAGATTCAGCGTGCGTGTGCGCGATCGCGCATTTCTGTGTGCATGCGCACGTCTGGTCACTATTCTCCAGATATTTCCGTGTGCATGCACATTTCTATTTGCCAGCCATCTCACAGGAATTCCCTTACAGGAGGTGAGATTAAGGTGTGCACTTGTTTTTCAAGGGTTGGGCTTGGCCCCTTAGTTCCAGTGAAGGGAACCCTTAAGGCGTCAGCATACCACAACATTTTGGACAATTTCATGCTCCCAACTTTGTGGGAACAGTTTGGGGATGGCCCCTTCCTGTTCCAACATGACTGCTCAGCAGTGTACAAAGCAAGGTCCATAAAGACATGGATGAGCAAGTTTCGGGTGGAGGAACTTGACTGAGTTCTGACCTCTAGAATAGAACACCTTTGGATTGAATTAGAGTGGAGACTGCGAGCCAGGCCTTCTTGTCTGACATCAGTGCCTGACCTCACAAAAGCAATGCCCTGTGTTATAAACACAGCAGGCATCATGACCGGGGACAGTCCCTTCGGACTAGTCTGTAGAATAATAAAGGGTTAAGTGATGGCAGAAGGGCAGGATGGTGAAGGGGCATGATTTGGATTGTGGTGGCAGATTACTGGTAGGAGGGAAAAAAAGGAGGGGACTCCTGCATCACATTAAGTCCTGTGATATACTGGTCACTCAGTTGGCGCCCTTCCACAAGAAAGAATTCCCCACCTCCCTCCCCATGTTTTTGTTCCTGGGATTTGCTGTTATGGTTTTGCTTATGACATTTCTTAAAAAAAAATATATATATATATATACCGTATTTTTCGCTCCATAAGACGCACCTGACCATAAGACGCACCTAGGTTTTAGAGGAGAAAAACAAGAAAAAAAAATATTCTGAACCAATGGACTGCAGACACAGTACAGGGGATGACCAGAGACTGCAGACACAATACAGGAGATGACCAGAGACTGCGGACACAGTACAGGAGATGACCAGAGACTACGGACACAATGCAGGAGATGACCAGAGACTGCGGACACAGTACAGGGGATGACCAGAGACTGCGGACACAGTGCAGGAGATGACCAGAGACTGCGGACACAGTGCAGGAGATGACCAGAGACTGCGGACACAGTGCAGGAGATGACCAGAGACTGCGGACACAGTGCAGGAGATGACCAGAGACTGCGGACACAGTGCAGGAGATGACCACAGACTGCGGACACAGTGCAGGAGATGACCAGAGACTGCGGACACAGTGCAGGAGATGACCAGAGACTGCGGACACAGTGCAGGGGATGACCAGAGACTGCGGACACAATACAGGAGATGACCAGAGACTGCGGACACAGTACAGGAGATGACCAGAGACTACGGACACAATGCAGGAGATGACCAGAGACTGCGGACACAGTACAGGGGATGACCAGAGACTGCGGACACAGTGCAGGAGATGACCAGAGACTGCGGACACAGTGCAGGAGATGACCAGAGACTGCGGACACAGTGCAGGGGATGACCAGAGACTGCGGACACAGTGCAGGAGATGACCAGAGACTGCGGACACAGTGCAGGGGATGACCAGAGACTGCGGACACAGTGCAGGGGATGACCAGAGACTGCGGACACAGTGCAGGGGATGACCAGAGACTGCGGACACAGTGCAGGGGATGACCAGAGACTGCGGACACAATACAGGAGATGACCAGAGACTGCGGACACAGTACAGGAGATGACCAGAGACTACGGACACAATGCAGGAGATGACCAGAGACTGCGGACACAGTACAGGGGATGACCAGAGACTGCGGACACAGTGCAGGAGATGACCAGAGACTGCAGACACAGTGCAGGAGATGACCAGAGACTGCGGACACAGTGCAGGAGATGACCAGAGACTGCGGACACAGTGCAGGGGATGACCAGAGACTGCGGACACAGTGCAGGGGATGACCAGAGACTGCAGACACAGTGCAGGGGATGACCAGAGACTGCGGACACAGTGCAGGGGATGACCAGAGACTGCGGACACAGTGCAGGGGATGACCAGAGACTGCGGACACAGTGCAGGGGATGACCAGAGACTGCGGACACAGTGCAGGGGATGACCAGAGACTGCGGACACAGTGCAGGGGATGACCAGAGACTGCGGACACAGTGCAGGGGATGACCAGAGACTGCGGACACAGTGCAGGGGATGACCAGAGACTGCGGACACAGTGCAGGGGATGACCAGAGACTGCGGACACAGTGCAGGGGATGACCAGAGACTGCAGACAGTGCAGGGAATGACCAGAGACTGCAGACAGTGCAGGGGATGACCAGAGACTGCAGACAGTGCAGGGGATGACCAGAGACTGCAGACAGTGCAGGGGATGACCAGAGACTGCAGACCTTTGGGGAGGGAGGGGGAGCGGGTACCTGAATTTGACAGGTACCCGCTCCCACTTCCGTGGAGTTGTCCTTCCCTCTTCTTCCTGGGCCGGCTTCTGTGACAGCCGGGTGCCCACTTCGCATGCGCGAGAAGCGCTGCGCTTTGTGAATGGCCCGGCGCCTTCTGGGACCTGTCATGTGTCCCAGAAAACACCGGATCATTCACAAAGCGCAGCACATGCGCAGTGGGCACCCGGCTGTCACAGAAGCCAGCGCGGGAAGACTGTGCAGCGCTGGAGCGAGGAACAGGTAAGGCCCTGCAGGAGAGAACAGCTGAGCGGCCAGCCCGGTATTCTGACATGGTGGCGGCAGAAATACCGGACCGGCCGCTTTATATTCGCTCCATAAGACGCACTGACATTTTCTCCCCTTTTTTGGGGGGAAAAAAGTGCGTCTTATGGAGCGAAAAATACGGTATATATATATATATATATATATAATTGAAAAATAAGAAAAAGAAGGAAAAAGAATACATTCATAAATTAATAATGTATGTAATCTCAATGGCTGGGGGCTGAATTGGCTCCTGCTAAGGAAGAAAAGTGGAGATACGCCACTCAGCACTGCTAAAAGGGATTTTGGTGTTAGATATGTTTTATTGGTTGATTGTTCTTTATTCATAGATAGCAAGCTGTGGCCGATACTTAAAAAAAAAGTATCAACACAGTTAAAAGTATCTTTGTTGTCAGTGTGGCTATTTTAGTCAAGCTCAGGGAGAAGTGAACAGTGTACCAGTCATGTGCTTCTGGAAGAATGGTCAAACATTCCCATAGACACACTCCTAAACCTTGTGGACAGCCTTCCCAGAAGAGTTGAAGCTGTGATAGCTGCAAAGGGTGGGCCAACTCAATACTGAACCCTTCAGACTAAGACTGGAATGTCATTAACCACTTGTCTACCGGGCACTTTCACCCCCTTCCTGCCCAGGCCAATTTTCCTCTTTCAGCACTGTCGCACTTTGAATGACAATTGCGCGGTCATGCAACACTGTACCCATATGAAATTTGTATAATGTTTTTAGACAGGTAGAGCTTTCTTTTGGTGGTGTTTAATCACCTCTGGGTTTTTATTTTTTGCTAAGCAAACCAAAAACAACTGAACATTTTGAAAAAAAGCTTTTTCCTTTGTTTCTGTTATAAATTTTTGTAAATGAGTAATTTCAATGTCCTTCACTGGTGTGTACTAATGAGGCTGCAGTGATGGGCACTGATAGGCTGCACTGATGGGCATTGATGAGGGGGCACTGGTAGGTGGCACTGATGGATATTGACAGGCATCACTGGTGGGCATTGACAGGCATCACTGATGGGAACTGAAAGGCTGCACTCATATATGGCATTGATAGGCGGCACTGATAGGTAGCACTGACTGACACTGACAGGTGGCACTGACTGGCACTGTTAGGCGGCACTGATGGGCACTGATAGTCAGCACTGACTGGAACTGTTAGATGGCACTGACGGTGGGTACTGACTGGCACTGATCGATGGCACTGACTGGCAGCGCTGATAGGCTGCACTGACTGGCACCGATAGTTGACACTGAAAGGCAACTCAGATGGGCACTGATATGTGGCATTGATTTGCACTGGTAGGCACTGATATGTGGCATTGATGTGCACTGATGAGCACTGACAGGTGGCGTTTATGGACACTGACAGGTGACATTGATGGGGCTGCACTGATCATCAGGGCACTGATCATCAGTGTAGTTGTCCCCTCTGAGGAACACCGATTATCGGCTCTCCTCTCCTCACGATCTGTCAGCGAGACAGCTCGTGAGGAGAGGGATGCTGATTACCGGCATTTCCTTATTTACATGCGATCAGCTGTGATTGGACATATCTGATCTTATGACAGAGCCGACGTCATCGGCTCTTTCCGATGATCGGTGATCTGCTGTGTCCCAGGGACACAGCGCACCACCAGGGGTGTGCACACGCGGTTAGAGTTGGATGACATCATATGAGAGAGAACTGCCGCCCATCCGTCATTTCCTTATATGGCGGTTGGGAGGCGGTTAAAGTTCATGTGTGTGTAAAGGCAGGTGTCCCAATCAGGGGCGGACTGACAACTCATGGGGCCCCCGGGCAATAAGGGATCATGGGGCCTCTGTGTCCTTGCCCAAACTCAAAAAAACCTATGAAAAAGGTACCATGGGCATCTCCTGGGACCCCGTACTGACCCCGGGCCCTCGGGCAGTGCCTGAGTTTCCAAATGGTCAGTCCGCCCCTGGTCGCAATACTTTTGGCAATATAGTGTACTTATATTGCCTTCACCCCCTGTCATGTGTTCAGTCACTGGGAGCAAAGAGAATACCCAGTACTCATATATGAATGAGTATACTTACTATAATTACTATCTTGACTGTCAAGGCCTGGCCCTGTGTAAGCTTCAAGTTGATTCAGTTAGAGCTCTCCCAGGGCTTCCTTTCTCTACTCCCATTGTAAGAGTATGAAACCATGGTAGTGAGAGGAGGGCAGCTTTATGTTCACAGGCTTTTGTCTTCAAAATATTTCACAGAAAATGCTAGAAATGTTTAGTCTAAGTAAGTAATGTTATTAAAAAGTTGTCAAGATGGTCATTTACCTGTCCACTCGGGTATTCTGCATAAAAAATGCACTTTATTTGAATGGACTGTGCACAAAATTGGATTAAAACCAAGTAGAATATTTCCATTACATACATTTCATATATTCAAGGAGATGGCTTGAAGCAAGATGGTGTTCTAGCAACTACAGCCTGAGAACTGGTATCAATACCAATCAAAACACAATGCGGTACATTTTTTATGTGTTTTTTCACATTCTCCATTAATTTCGATCGGGATATGCGATTAAAGCAGCAAACTCGCAATAGATCAGTGTGAAGAATTCCATAGGATCAGTGAAGAAAAATGGATCAGTGTGAAAGCAGCCTTAAATGATAAGTTTGCCTTTGGGAACCTGTTCTACCCGTTTTGTTATTTAAAAAATAATTGCATTCTAAGTTTGTGATGATCCTGTAATTTGTAATTAAACTCACCTGTGTCAATTAACAGGTGTTGGCAATATAAAAATCAGACCGCCAATCAGTTGAAATGGTGAAAAATTTACCTTTCTGTTGTGTGTCTCTGTGTGCCACATGAAGCATGGAGAAGAGAAAGAGCAGCAAAGATTTGTCTGAGGATTTATATATATATATATATACAGTGCACAGCATAAATGAGTACACCCCTTTTGAAAAGTAAGATTTTATTCAAGATAAAAAACAGCAAAAGAACAATTTACTAAATTTTGAAAAAACTGAGTTTTAAAGAACATTTGTTTAGCTGATTACACAAAAGAAAGGTTGATAATATAACTTATATTACAAAATTGTAAGTTTTTAAAAAAATGAATACACCCTACAACAAAACCAACTACACTTAGTACTTTGTATGACCTCCATGACTTGTAAGGACAGCACCAAGTCTTCTAGATATGGAATTAATCAGTTGACGACATATTGCAACATCTACCTTTTTTCTATGCTTCAAGAATGACCTCTTTTAGAGCCTGGATGCTGGATGGAGAGATATGCTCAACTTGTCTCTTCTGAATTTCCCATAGGTGTTCGATTGGGTTCAGATCAGGAGACATACTTGGCCACTGAATCACATTCAGAAATGCAACAGTGGCCTTAGATGTGTGTTTTGAATCATTATCATGTTGGAAAAGTACACAATGACCAAGGGAATGGAGTGATGGTAGCATCTTCTCTTTGAACATAGAGCAATACATCAGTTAATTAATGATACCATCAATGAAATGCAGCTCCCCAGCACCAGCAGCACTCATGCGGCCCCACAGAAGAACTACTGTGTTTCACTGTAGGCACCATGCATTTTTCTTTGTTCTCCTCACCTTTGCGATGCCATACAGATTTGAAACCATCAGTTCCAAAAACATTTTTCTTGGTTTCATCACTCCAGAGTACAGAGTCCCAGTAGTCTTCTTCTTTTTCAGCATGGGCCCTGGCAAATTCTAGGTGGGCTTTTTTTGTGCATGGGCTTTATTAGAGGCTTCCTTTATGGACGACACCCATGCATGCCATTCCTCTGCAGTGTATGCCATATTGTGTCTTGGGAAACAATCACCCCAGTTTGGCTTTCTACATATTTAGCTAACAGCAGTGAACTTGCATGGTGATTTTCTTCGCCTTTCTCATCAGAAGACGCTGCTGCCAAGGAGTTAACTTCTGTGGACAGCCTGGACATCTCTGTGAGATGGCTGAAGTTCCATCTTTGTTTAATTTTTGTATCACTTTTGCTACAGTACTTTGACTGATAAGTAAACCTTTGATGATCTTCTTTTAGCCTTTACCTTTGTTGTGTAAAGAAATTATTTTCTTTCTCAGGCCTTGTGACATTTCTCTTCCATGTGGTGCCATTGCTGACTGCATGAAATGAGAAGGGGTTTTCTTTGTTAAGTAATGCCCTTTTATAATCAACTGTCAGCTGGACACCTGTTTAATGAATAATTAGATGCACCTTTAGTTGAATTCTTTAGTTGAATTTAGCTTTGGTCCTAAGACTTTCATTGGGGTGTATTCATTATTGCAACATGGTCTTGAATGAATTTGTTAGGAAAAATACTTTTTTTGTATGTGCAAATTTACAAATCTCATTTGCAGTCAATGGCCTGCATTTGTGGGAGTATTTTGTAGCATAGTGTCCAATAGAAAATGCTGATTCTGAAAGGAAAGTAAAGGTTTTCTGACAAATCAGTTGGGGTACTCATTTATGGTGAGCATTGTATATATACAGTCATGGCCATTGAAATTTGTAATTGCAACAAATTTCTGGGTGAAGTGGTGCATTATTTAACAGAAATGCGGCGGGGGGGGGGGCAATTATATATATATATATATATATATATATATATATATATATATATATATATATATATATGTATGTGTATAAATATATATATAACACTATAACATGAGTTTGAACCTGCCTGAGCTATTCTGCTAGGAACCTCTCAACAGACAATCATAGGCAGCAGAGGCATTCACCTCCCCACAGCTGTATCTATACATGCCCCTTGCATACATGGGGCTGCTGGGCAGGGTATGTCTCTGCTGCCTACGATTGACTGTCAACTATGACAGCTTCCTGGCGGGATAGCTCACACAGGTTTGGATTTGTATACGAACACAACTGAACTCATCTCTAACCACAATGCACATTTATGTTGTGATCAGCTGTGCTACAAAAATTGGTCAGAAAACAAAAGGTGTAAACGTTGCACACCAAAACCCAGTCACTATATAGAGAGGTGATAAATAGAGCTTTAGCTTGAACTCCTCCTGGCTTTACTTTTCTGAGAAGTTTCTCCCCACCTACGGGACTTAATTAGAGTTTAATCTCTCTGAATAAGTCCAGTAGACGGGGCGAAACAAGTCAGAGAAACATAACCAGGAGGCGTTCAGCCTGAAGCCATATTTTTACCTCTCTATATAATGGCTGGGTTCCAGTATGCAACATTTACACCTTTTTCCAATCAGTTTCTGCTAGCCTCGATGAAATTGGTCGAACGTCGACTCCTGATCTGTGCTTTGGACTAATGGGGGAAGTGTTGCAGTGCTTTGAGAGGTGCTCTAAGTTGTTTCTATATGAGTCACAAAAATTGGTCACTTTAATTTTTGGCTATGCTGTGGTCCAATTTGAATGGGTTGTCTTGTTGCAATGTTGGTGCATGACAGAAAAGTATATTAATGCACATATGTTGACGCACTGTAATGGCGTAACAAAGTGTAAATTAGCCCCAAAGAAACATGTAAAATAAAAATGATACAACTCCATTTTAATCTTTGTTTTATGCCACCTTACTACTTGTTTGTTAAGTAAATATACACTGCTCAAAAAAATTAAAGGAAAACTTTGAAAACACATCAGATCTCAATGGGTAAAAATCTCATGCTGGATATCTATACTGATATGGACTGGGTAATGTGTTAGGAAAGTAAGGATGCCCCATTGTTTGATGGGAATGAAAATTATCAACCTACAGAGGACTGAATTCAAAGACACCCTGAAAATCAAAGTGAAAAAATGATGCAGCGAGCCAGTATATTTTGCTGAAATGTTATTGCGGCTACTCAAAACAAAATGGTACTCAGTTGTTTGTATGGTCCCACGTGCTTGTATGCATGCCTGAAAACGTCAGGGCATGCTCCTAATGAGATGAAGGATGGTGTCCTGGGGTATTTCCTCCCAGATCTGGACCACGGCATTTCTGAGCTCCTGGACAGTTTGAGGTGCTACCTGGTGGTGTTGGACGGACCGAAACATGATATCCCAGAGATGTGCTATTGGATTTAGGTCAGATGAGCGTGGGGGTCATTCAATGGTATCAATTGCTTCATCCTCCAGGAACAGCCTGCATACTCCCACCACATGAGGCTAGGCATTTGCATGCACCAGGAGGAACACAGGACTCACTGCACCAGTGTAGGGTCCGACAATGGGCCAGAGGATTTTATTCCGATACCTAATGGCATTCAGGGTGTCATTGTATAGCCTGTAGAGGTCCGCGAGTCTCTCCATGGATATGCCGCCCTAGACCATCACTGACCCACCACCAAAACAGTCATGTCGAACAATGTTACAAGCAGCATAACATTCTTCATGTCTTCTCCAGACCCTTTCATGTCTGTCACATGGGCTCAGGGTGAACCTGCTCTCACGTGTGAAAAGCACAGGGTGCCAGTGGTGGACTTGCCAAGTCTGGTGTTTAATGGCAAATGCTAATTGATCTCTATGGTGCCAGGCAGTGAGCACAGGGCCCACTAGAGGACGTCAAGCTCTCAGGTCACCCTCATGAAGTCTTTTTCTGATTTTTTTGGTCAGAGACATTCATACCAGTGGCCTGCTGGAGGTCATTTTGTAGGGCTCTGGCAGTGTTCATCCTGTTCCTCCTTGCACAAAGGAGCAGATACTGGTGCTGCTGATGGGTTAAGGACCTTCTACGGCCCTAAAGTAACTGTCTGTCTCCTGGAATCTCCCCCATGCTCTTGAAACTGTTCTGGGAGACACAGCAAACCTTCTGGCAATAGCACATATTGATGTGCCATCCTGGAGGGGTTGGACTGCCTGTGCAACCTCTGTAGGGTCCAGGTATCACTCATGCTACAATTAGTGACACTGATCCTAGCCAAATGCAAAACTAGTGAAAAACAGAAAAGATGAGTAGGGAAAAAAATGTCAGTGGCCTCCACCTGTAATACCATTCCTGTTTTGGGGGTTGTCTCATTGTTGCCCATCTAGTGCACCTGTTGTTAAATTCATTAACTGACCAGATCAATATCCCAGGAGTTTAATGGACTTGATGCTATACTCTGATTAAAAAGTGTTCCTTTAATTTTTTTGAGCAATGTATTATTAGAGGTACTGTGATTGATTTCACAATAGAGAAAATCAGGTATAGCACAGTGTGCACATGTCAGGTGATCAATGTATCACCGTCACAGTAGTCTCCATCTAGTAATAACAAGGATGAGTTATCCTCCTCTGTGTTCTGCAGCTGTTCCTAACCACCTAATGATGGAGCTATAGTGCCCACTTCCAGGGATATGTTGCTCATGGTGCTGACTTCTGTCTGAGCAGGAAAGTACTATCTAACCGGCTGCTGAAATATGTGTGAATATACTGTATATGTAAATACATTTAAGTAAAATATACGCCTGTGTTAAAATACAAATAGCAAAGAAGGCATTTTTATTGTCAGAAAAGTTTTATTACACGAGTGATGCATCAAAGAAATTCTTAAGTCTAGTTTACATTTTCTCCACAGCAAAACAAAACACATTGTCAGATTTTATGAGTACTCTGGAGATAGCAACACAACAGCTATTTACATACAACAGATGTCGAGAATTATTTATTTCAAGAAGATGGATATTTTCCACACTCAGAGTCTCTACAGCTATATAAGATTAAACAAATATGTGAAAGTGTAGAATTCCTTGTCAATTTGAAAAAAAAAATGTAGTTGAATGAAAATTATATACTTCATAGGCCATGTATTATTCCATTACTTAGAGTGGTTATCAACCTTGTAAAAAAACGTGCATGTTAAAATTGGACTTCAGGCAGTTATAAAAAAAAAAAAGAACAAAAGTTACGGAAGCAGTTTTTATTCAGTCAAGAGCTTCAGGCATATGATGTGTCAGGAAATATTTGAAGCATATCTTAAAGGATAAGTTCGCCTTTTGTAACATGTTACATTTTATATGTTACACCCATATTCAGGGTGTAACATGTGACATGTTATGATCAGACTGGCCCCTGCCCCCCCCCCCCCGATCCCCGCTTTGACAGCTAGCGGGGGATCTTCTTTCCCCTCGCTAGCTGTCAAATAAAACAAAAATGTGACCGTGCGGGGCTCTGCCTGCCCGGCTGCGTCACTCATTTACTGTGAATGAGAGACTACAAGTCCCAACAGCCTTAGCAGCTGTCGGCTTGTAGTCCTCATTGAACTACCATGTGTGAAGGACTGTGATAGTCGATTCATTCTTCCTGTCAGTATATCTGCTTGCTTGTACATCCCATACGAGCATGCAGATATACTGACAGATCTGCAAGAGACCTACATGGCACCAGCGATCTGCTGATCACTGGTGCAATGCTTTACATGCTCCTGCAGACAAAAATAATAAGTACAAATTTTTTTACCTGCAAAAAATGTGCATTTATTATTTTGTACCAAACGGTGAACTTATCCTTTAAACAGTATCCTTATTCTCTGAAAATTATCCATAAAAGTCCACTACTCGAGTTAACTGTTTCCCAAAGCAGTTCCATTCAATGTGATGTTTTTAATACCTGATCATTAGGGGCCTTTCATCATTGATGATGAAATGTGTAGGGAGGAGTTATGGCATGTGACATCATCGAGCATCTTGTTGATTTGAAACAACACTGGTTGGATATACTACTGTGAGATTACACTGTGCTTTTTTACATGCTTTTAAAATGTGAGTTTATTTCCTGGATTAAATTCTATTTGTATTTACCTACTACACTATGAGATGGCCTCTCTTTTTTTGATTTAAGCATTGCCAATTGGTGTTACCCATCCGGTTGGAGCTGATTCATTCACTTAGTGTGGTGCCATTGTGACCCAAGTTGGAAATCCAACCAAGGCGTCTTATGGTGTATTTTTTCTGTGCACATTTACTCTTCCTGGATGGAAGGGATAGTCAAACTATTTGGTAAGACAGTTTATTCGGTGTGGTGGAGGCCCTGTCTTCCCTACACACCATCTGTCCGAATCCATCCATTGGAGACTAAGGATCACAGTTTTTTCCTTTATTTGCACCATCTAATTAGACTATTGTCCTTAATATGATGGACAAGGATTTAGTGTTTATATAATCTGAATTCAGCGCTGCATTGTTATTTTTTATATTCTGTTCATATTGTACCTACGGTATTGTGTCAGCTGCTTTTGCTTTACTATAGCTTGTGCTCTAGCGCGATTATTTTTAGTTTTATTTCGAGCATAATACTTTTTTATACAATACATTTCATGTTTCCAGTTTAATAAAAAGGCTATCAATTTGTAAAACTTTTTTTTTCCCATGGCTTCAAAATTTCTGGAAATTTTACATCTCTAGTGCTATGCTATTCCATGCTGAATTTCACTGGAGGCCAATCTGTGACCCAAGTTACCACCGTCTGGGCCTGCTACAGGAGCTGCTACAGGAGTGAACCACCAAGTTACCCACCATCTCACCTGCCATCAGTGATGGTCAGCGGCAAGAAAGGGGGTCCCAACCCTCTGCTACAGGAGAATCACCCGAGAGAGTGTCCGACAGTTAAGCTGAACCCTCGTTGATGTTTTGTCAGTCCTCATTTGCAAGAAATGCAGCTATAAACCCTACATCTACCATTGCACTAATTGTTTATGTTATTGCTAGGCTAGGCCCAATGGAGTCACTTGTTCTGCTCTTCAGACTGCTGTAACTGTATATATCTTAACATCGAATGACTACAACTGTGCACACTTAAAGGTTTAACTGCTGCAATTCTACCTGCCTTTGTCTAATGTACTCATCCACCTCCAAATATTCTCCTCCATTGCGCAAACCAACTTATAATACTGTGGCAGTCTACAGAAGCACCCTTATTTTTAATATTGTCTGCTACCTTTGTTTTTGGTCACCTGCGGTGGTTCATCTCATTCTGAGAACTACTGTTTATGCCATTGTAGTCACAGTACATGCTGGAATTTGACGTCCCTGTAGGGGACACTGTGAAGCTAATTGTGTATTTGTGAGTATTATCGTGTTCATGCTGGTTGACTTTATTGGGCCAATATACTCTGTGATACTTTTATGACTTCAACCTTCCAATACAATATGTTATTCTTTTACAGCGTTGTATCTAATTCTTGTGAGCCTGCTGAGGTTTACAGAAAGTTATATTGGTGATGGGTGAGGTTGAGTATTCACATACACCTGGACAAGAGTGGAGGAGGACCCAAATCAACCAACAACTCCTTCAGGGGTAGCACTACCTGGCGTTTTTGCTTCTATTATTATGTATATTCATTCTTTATACATTTTCATTTTATTTATTGGATTGATGTATTGATATTTATTTGCTGGATAGGGGGAGCACTTCACTTTTTATCCATCATTCATTTTATTAATTAATTTTTTTTTACATGGTGATCCTACCATTAATGCACGTCCTGACCTAGGGTTACAGTTTTTTGATTTTTGGAAAATTCAACAGGTATTTTTTAATAGAACAGATTTAACAAAATCCTTTCAATTTTATATTTAACTGATCAAAAGGGAGAAAATAAGAGACATTTTGTGTTAGGGTTTAGATCCTTTACGTTTAAATCAACAGTTAGATCACGTTCATATAAAACAGCAGCAGACTATTTTTCCAAAAAACAAATCAACACTTTAAAATGATAAACTGCAACAAATATTCACAATTAAACATATAATCTTCCAGCTGTCACATGTCCAATGCCATCTTAGTTTTTTTATTTCTTGAAACTGGCTTGTTGAGATGAGCTTCTAAATATATTTTGAAAGCAGATGCTATCTTCCCATCTGCAATTATAATGTGAAGAAAAAATCTGCGCAGCACACTTTTTAAATTAATCACTGTTGCAGAAATAGTTGAAAACATGAGTTGACAGTGGCCCTAAGGCTAATGGCGGCATTATTATTCAGTGATGATAAGGAATTATGAAAACATGTGTATCATAAAACAAACATCAAAAATAAAAGTTATTATTTCAGTTGGTAAAATGCCGCAAAATATATAAATGAATAATATTAATCAAGTCTTAAACAGCTATGTAATAATGTTGAAAATAATAGTGGCTGAAGGGGACAGTTGTTTTTTTTTTCATTACACTTCACTTTTCAGGATATAGTCAGCTGTTTGTTCTGCATATGGTTTGTTTTGCACTTGTCCTCTCCTCGGAATATCTTAAAAACAACTTCTGGTCCAGGTCTCACCTTCCCTGCCCTGACCCCCCAATGCTCACTTGGAGCTACCCAAGAAGAAAAATATATTTGAAATATATTTTAAAAATATTCTTCCTAAATATATTGACATGTATTTGAAATGCTTCAATTTTGGCCATATTCAATATATTATATACTGCATGTTGAAATGCATTTTTTATATATTACAAAATATATGACAAATATTTTTAAAAATATATTTTTTTAAATACATTCTTCAGATTTTTTTTAACATATAGAAAAGTCATTTTAACATATATTTTAACATATATTTGTAAATGCATTCCAAAAATGTAGATTTGTTTGTTTAAAGACATATAGTATATTTGAGATGTATTTTTAAAAATATGTTTCATATATTTTGTAATAAAAACACATTTCAACATGCAGCATATATTTATTTATTTATTGAAATATATTTTGAAATATATTGAATATGGCCAAAATTGTAGCATTTCAAATATAAGTCAATATATTTGGGAAGAATATTTTTAAAATATATTTCAAATATATTTTTTTCCATGTGGGTAACCCTGCACCATTATAAATATATACATGCATACATTTTTCCAGTAATGTTGGGTCCCATAACATTGCAAGTCCTCTTCACCCTCTTCTTGGGCAGATACTAAATGATATAGAGAGGGTACCACATACTAATGTGGTGAAGATCTTTATAACATTTTCCTGTGAGTCCAGGACAAGTAAATGGATCCTTGAAGGTCTGGGCTCACAGGAAGATGCCAGGTGACATTAAAACCCAAAAAGGTGTGCAGGTCAGGAGGCATATCAATGAGTCTGTGGGGAACAGTTCTTGAGATTGGCTGAATATAACTAGAGATGAGCGAATCGAACTTGGCGAAGTGGAATTCGTTTCGAATATTAGGAAAAATTCGATTCGCACCGAATCCGAATTTTAGCAAACTTCGGATGCACAAATCGAATTTTCCCCGATCAGCCGGCAAAAAGTGTCCCTGCAGAGAGCTCCGCTATTTCTGACAGTTCTCTGACAGTTCCTTCACATTTACAGCGGTTGAAACATTGTATCTATTTGTTTCCATTTAGGATACAGATGTTTTTATTCGGAAACAAATAGATACAATGTTTCAACCGCTGTAAATGTGAAGGAACTGTCAGAGAACTGTCAGAAATAGCGGAGCTCTCTGCAGATACACTTTTTGCTGTACTGGAATTCTTCTTCTTTTCATTCTTCTTCTTCTTTTCATTCTTCTTCTTCTTTTCATTCTTCTTCTTCTTCTTTTCATTCTTCTTCTTCTTTTCATTCTTCTTCTTCTTCTTTTCATTCTTCTTTTCATTCTTCTCATTCTTCTTTTCATTCTTCTTTTCATTCTTCTTCTCATTCTTCTTCTCATTCTTCTTCTTCTTTTCATTCTTCTTCTTCTTCTTTTCATTCTTCTTTTCATTCTTCTTCTTCTTCTTTTCATTCTTCTTCTTTTCATTCTTCTTTTCATTCTTCTTCTTCTTCTTTTCATTCTTCTTCTTCTTCTTTTCATTCTTCTTCTTCTTCTTTTCATTCTTCTTTTCATTCTTCTCATTCTTCTTTTCATTCTTCTTCTCATTCTTCTTTTCATTCTTCTTCTTCTTCTTTTCATTCTTCTTCTTCTTCTTTTCATTCTTCTTTTCATTCTTCTTCTTTTCATTCTTCTTCTTCTTCTTTTCATTCTTCTTTTCATTCTTCTTCTTCTTCTTTTCATTCTTCTTCTTCTTCTTTTCATTCTTCTTTTCATTCTTCTCATTCTTCTTTTCATTCTTCTTTTCATTCTTCTTTTCATTCTTCTTCTTCTTCTTTTCATTCTTCTTTTCATTCTTCTCATTCTTCTTTTCATTCTTCTTTTCATTCTTCTTCTCATTCTTCTTTTCATTCTTCTTCTTCTTCTTTTCATTCTTCTTCTTCTTTTCATTCTTCTTTTCATTCTTCTTCTTTTCATTCTTCTTCTTCTTCTTTTCATTCTTCTTTTCATTCTTCTTCTTCTTCTTTTCATTCTTCTTCTTCTTCTTTTCATTCTTCTTTTCATTCTTCTTCTTCTTCTTTTCATTCTTCTTCTTTTCATTCTTCTTTTCATTCTTCTTCTTCTTCTTTTCATTCTTCTTCTTCTTCTTTTCATTCTTCTTTTCATTCTTCTCATTCTTCTTTTCATTCTTCTTTTCATTCTTCTTCTCATTCTTCTTTTCATTCTTCTTCTTCTTCTTCTTTTCATTCTTCTTTTCATTCTTCTTCTTCTTCTTCTTTTCATTCTTCTTCTTTTCATTCTTCTTCTTCTTCTTTTCATTCTTCTTTTCATTCTTCTTCTTCTTCTTTTCATTCTTCTTCTTCTTCTTCTTTTCATTCTTCTTCTTCTTCTTCTTTTCATTCTTCTTTTCATTCTTTTCATTCTTCTTTTCATTCTTCTTCTCATTCTTCTTTTCATTCTTCTTCTTCTTTTCATTCTTCTTTTCATTCTTCTTTTCATTCTTCTCATTCTTCTTTTCATTCTTCTTTTCATTCTTCTTCTCATTCTTCTTTTCATTCTTCTTCTACTTCTTTTCATTTTTCTTCTTCTTCTTTTCATTCTTCTTTTCATTCTTCTTCTTCTTCTTTTCATTCTTCTTTTCATTCTTCTTCTTCTTCTTTTCATTCTTCTTCTTCTTCTTCTTCTTCTTCTTCTACTTCTTCGTCGTGCCCCGTGACTGCCCAAATGAGTGAAGTGTGCGGTGATTCTAAGATCGACGGCACTCATCTGCATGTCATACTGACTGACAGTATTATTTCTCTTCCCCAGCAGACTCCAAGGGCATTTAAATTAAAGGTACAGTGTTCTGCACTAATATAAAGGCTCTCTGAAGCCTAGAAACCCTTTTAATAAGTTAAATTCGCAGCGAATAAATTCGCATCGAATCGAATTTCTTCCGCAAATTCGGCGAATCAGCCGAATCGAATTTTTGAATAATTCGCTCATCTCTAAATATAACAGCTGAATCTATTGTATTATTTTTAGCCATTGCTCATGGATCCATCTTTTGCCTAAACTCTCAAATTGTAATTGGGCTTTTATAATAAAACTGCTGCCCAATACCAGGTATCACAAGGTGCTATTATCCCCCCCCCTTGTCCCCCAAAAAGCACCAAAAACTCTTTAATGGCCAACTTATGATTGTTTTTAGCCTTTTTGTAGAGTTGACCCACCATGTTGTTCCTCCAAAAAATGAGCTCTTACTGGAAGCAAGGCATTCTTATTGAACCAGAGGCTAGTGGTTCGGCTGAGCTTACCTCTACTGGTAGGGCTTAGGCTCCAAGTCAAGAAAGTTGTCTTGCAAGGGGCATTGAAGAAGAATGCCCTTTTGCCATATAGTAATAACTACTCTTAGTTGGAAATCTAGATATACTGTAGATACTCAGAGTTTCGGGAGGATTATTTATAGCAGATATGAAAAAAGTTAAATGTTTGGAGTAAATAATGATTTTCTTCAGGAAGTAACATGATGACCAGCTCACTTGACAAGAATCCTATCTAAAGCCTTCAGAGACTGGCTTAGTAGTCAACTACTAGTTCTAGACCACAGAATTTCTGTATCTGCACTGAAGTCTGTGTGGGAAATATAATATTGTTAGGGCAAGAGGAACTTGAAATTGACAACAAATTATTCAGCAGTACTATTAACCATTTGCCGCCCGCCCTATGGCCGAATGGTGGCCGACAAATGTCATCAGCGTTCTGGGTGGACGCCATATGGTGTCCTCCCGCACATGCATAGATTGCGCTCCTGCAGAGCCGCGCAGCGGCACGATCTGACAGATCTGAGTACCGGCCCCCGTTGCCGGTACCATGTGACCTGCTGTGACCAATCACAGCAGATCACATGACAGTTGTATACAATGGATGGCTTCATTCATGCCATCCATTGTATACTAGTGTCCAGCTGTGAATGGTCTCAAAAAACTCAAAAAACTCGCCATGCCTCTTATGAAGTACGTCGGACTGTCTACTTTGCAAAAAGGGGTCATTTGGGGGATATCTGTACTATTCTGACATTCTTGGACCTCAAGAAATTAGATTGGCTGTCAGTACTTCAGGACTGATCAATATTCAGATCTATAACATAGTTTGTGAACTCTATAACTTTTCTACAAACTAAAAAATACATCCTAATTTGGGTCATTTTCACCAAAGACATGTAGCAGAATACATCTTGGCCTAAATTTATGAAGAACAATTATTTATTTGCAAACTTTTATAACAGAAACAAAGAAAAACGTGTGTTTTTTTCAAAACTTTTGGTCTTGTTTTGTTAATTTAGCAAAAAATAAAAACCCCGGCGGTGATTACATACCACCAAAAGAAAGCTCTAGTTGTGTGAAGAAAATGATAAAATTTTAGTTTGGGTACAATGTTGTATGACCGCGCAATTGTCATTCAAAGTGTGAGAGCGCTGAAACCTGAAAACTGGCCTGGGCAGGAAGGTGTAAAAGTGCCCGGTATTGAATTGGTTAACAGCACAAATAGAGAGAAGAAACAAGAGGTAGGTGGAGGAAGAGGGGAAAAGACAGGGTTGGTTTCTGACTATGAGTAAAAAGGTTTGGAATTGTTAGCAGTTCTCATTTAAAAGTTGCTGTTTGATGTTATTTGATTGATTAGCAAACATTCTTATTTGAAAACAGCTTTTTATGTATGCTGCCTTTTTAATGGTATCACTGTAGCTATAAATACATCATAGCTGGAAATAAGTTTTTGATAAAAATAATTTTAAAGCTTTAACATGTGCTAAAGCTGAGAAAAGTTTAACCTAGGTAATAAAACATTCTACTTGTGCAATTTCAGAGGATCAGAGAAGTCAGGATCAAACAGTTTTTTTTTGCACAATGCAGAAGATTAACCCCTTACGTTCCAAAGTGAGTATAACAAGCATGCTTTACTGTATATACAGACTGATTTTACTGTTGTGGGTTTAGTAACACTTTCATTGTTTTGTGCCTAAGCTTAATCCCATTCCATTTTCCTATCTTTCAAGCATAACTGTACTTTCATACAGTTATCCAGTAGGGCCAGTTCACACCACATGCAGTGTGTGTTTTTATTTCTGCATCAAAAACACATTGATAGTAGGTTACACAGTGTCCAATGACATAGTTCACACCAGTGCGGGCAGTTCCAGTGCAGTCCAGGAAAAAAAAGTAGAAGAGGCTGCATTTTTTTGCACTGAACTGTACTGTAATGCAGTAAAACGCATAAAAAATGCACCAAAAACACACCAGAATGCACCTAAATGCACCAAAAATGCACCAGAACATGCATGTCCTCAAATTAGGTTGAAGACAACATGAGGGGGGAAAATGGACCGGGATCCATCAAAAATGTATTGTATCTCAAACACGTCAAAAACACGCATACAGAAACGCATATGAAATGCATGCAGACTGCATTTCTATGGTGTGAACTGGCCCTAAACTTACACCCTGAACCCCACTTCTCAGAAGCCCTACCAGGTTCTTATACTGGCCATGGTTAAATTTTTCATCTGACTGTTCTCACAAAATTCGGAAAAATCGTTTTCCATATGTATTAAACATGTTTTTAATTATTGCTTGTAAAATCAACAAATAAAATTGAACACAAAATTTATTTGATTGTATAAATATATTTTGGCTATTTAGATAGATATACAGTATATATATATATGGGGGTGGACTCACTGAAGGCAAATAGACAGTGCCTATTTGCCTTCAGTAAATGCACCCCATAAGTATATATATAGTATATACAGTATATATTATGAAGTGGATTTACTGAAGCCAAATAGACAGTGCACTATGTGCAGTTGCTCCAGAGCTTAATAAATTAAGGAATGGTCTGCTGATTTCCGTCATCCAATCATGTGCAAGCAAAAATGTATAATCCTTGTATGTAATTTGCAAAGTGAACTTTAGTAAATCAACCCCAATATGTACAAATTAAACCAATGGTGTTGTTGTAGTGTGTATATATATATATATATATATATATATATATATATATATATATATATAATGTAGAGAGAGTGAGAGAGAGATTTTTTTTTATTAGAAACTTGTAAAATGCAGTTCTGCATATACTATACAGAAACCTTTTGTTTGTATTGGTATTGCATACATTTCTATACCATACATAATAGCTTAAAAGTATGAATGTGCATGACCAGATAAAACTACTCCTAGTACATGTGCATTGCAATAAGTATAATTTTCCCCAACTTTTTGGATTCTTGAATACTGAATTCTACTGCTTGTACCCAATAAGCAATGAGGAAACAATATTCACTATGTACCATGTAGCATCAATGTAAAATTAATTTTGAACTTACACAAAAAATAGCCTTACATTTACAAATTGCCTTTGATTCCTGAATAGACACCAGCTTACTTCCAAAGCAGCTCCGGGGAAAAAAAACTATAAAGGTTGTACAAAATACAGTTCTCCCATAAACATCTCTCAGAGATATGTCTGTAATACCTTCTATGTTAGTGTGGATATGTAATCATGTTTAATAATTCAACCTATATATATTAGAACATTAATTCCCATTATGAGTCATAAGCAAAATAATTATAAAATTGTAATTGCATTCTAAATATATGCTATTAGTGTGCATTTAAATTCATTGCAGGTGAAACCCTTTTCCTGATCAAAACTGAATGGCTAGTTATGGTTAAAACAAAATTACAATAATTACATGCAATTTATGTTAACTATTAACAAGCTGCAGCAATAATACCCATTTTACAAATAAAATTACTATTTTATATATTACTGTAATTTTGTATTCACAATCTTCCTGTTGATATTTATTTTCCACTTTGCTTGTACATAAAAAGACTAATATAGTTTAGGACATCATAATTACTATGAGTAAAATCATTTGTCTTTGAGCATAAAGACCTCAAATCACCTTCTGCAACAAAAGAGGGAAGATTGTACTCCTAACTTTTGAAATATATAATCAAGACTGAAAGACTAAAAAAAAAAAAAACAGTTTACTATGCTTCAGTTATAAATAAACACAGTGAGTGGTTGGTGCCCATCACTCATTGTGTTCATACAGGAAAGCAAGGGGCTGGTAAATGTGACATTCACCGGAGCCTCTCCATTCTGAAGGATGCTATTGTGTGCATGCAGCTGCTGGTGGAAAGGAGAGGAGGGATGCCAGTAGCACTGTGGGGGGCCTAGGCAGCATGGGGAAACTTATGGTGCACAGGGAGGTTGATGGGTGCATCAGGGGGCAATTACTGTAACCGATCCCCTGTATGGCTCTCTGCAGCAGCTGAAAGCCAGCAGGAGGGAGAGGAGAAGGAGCCAGCTTTTAGCTTCTGCAGAGAGCCATACAGGGGATCAGTTCCAGTAATTGCCTCTCCTCCCGTGGTGTCGATCACCCTCCGTGCCCCCATCTGATTCACCCAGCTACCTGGGCCCTCCCTGCTGGTCTTGGCCCCATACAGGAGGACTGGTGGTACCCGCTTATCCACGGCCCTGTTTGTAATGCTGTAATGGTAAGTAGTTTTACTACAGATATCATAGGCATGTTAGCAGTAACCTTCCTTAAGGTGGCCCACCTTCCTTAAAGTGTGACTTAGGCGCTGTAAGGGCTCATTTACACATGCAGTTGAAGGGCCAGAAAAACAGGTGTCTGAGTTGTGTTTTTACTGCCTGACAACTGTCCTCCTTAAGCTGCAAAAGCAGGTGAATGGAGGTGTACACATGTCGTGGCCGTGATACCTTGCTTGCAGTTGCGGTAGTAATTATACCCCATGTCCTGTTTGGCGAACCGAGCTGCTGCTAAATGTGACCCATTCAATTGGATGGGGCCATGCCACAACCATCTTGCTACAACAATGACTGCACTCCTCACACTTTGTCAAGCGTCTCTGAAAATGATCCACTGTGGATTGCTTTTCAAGGCGCAGCAATGAGAGCCAACATGTTAATCAACATGTTCAGGGGTGGACTGACAACTCATGGGGTCCCCGGGCAATAGGGAACCATGGGGCCCCTGTGTCCTTGCCCAAACTCTAAAAGCCTATGAAAAAGGTACCAGGGGCATCTCATGGGGCCCCCTACTGACCCCGGGCCCTCGGGCAGTGCCCGAGTTTCCAAATGGTCAGTCCGCCCCTGAACATGTTACTTGGTGAGCACTACGTCTAGGGGATGGGTTACCTTATGAGTGTTTAATGGGAGTTAAGTCCCCTTTTGAGTTAACACTCACCTTTTGTTTTGGTAACAACTGTAAATGCTGAATTTCCACTTTCTGTCTATGCCCTGGTTCACACCAGTGTGACTTGTCATGCGATTTGACAGTTTCAAATCACATGACAAGTAGCACCCTTTTGTCAGCAATGGAACTGTTCAAATCAGTGCGACTCTGACTCCATCAGAGTCGCACCGATTTTGGAAGTAGTTCCTTCACTTTTTTGTGATTTCAAGTGCGACTTGCCTAGACATCTGTATATAAAGTAGCATCGATGGCTGCCAATTCACGCATGAAGTCGCACTGACTAGCGACTTTGAAACTGAGCGACTTCAAGTGAAATTGTATGATTTCACAGTTGGATTCTGTGTGAACCAGGGCTTAAAAAGAAAAGTGAAGGATTTAAAAAAAACAAACAAACAAACAATCATGCTCACCTAGGTGGATGCAACATTGATCCGATGTTGCAACTGTCCCCTGCTGCCTCAAAGAACGTGAACTGAGTGTTCAAAGACTGCTGATCACTCAGTTCTCATTGTTCGGAGAGCGTGTATCCAGAGAAAATCAGTCACTACTTTGTGCTCTGCCCCTCCAGCACTGACCGGAATGCCAGGCTGTTGAGGGGGTGGGAGCAGCTGACTCAAGAGAGCAGGTCTAAGCAGTTCACTGAGAGGCTGAGTCAGCTGCTGGGCCAGGCAACTGGAAGAAGTTCGGGTCCATCTAGTGTCTGGCTCAGTGACGTCAGCCAACAGTGGACTTTAGCTGAATACGGGTCACAGGAGTGAAGGAGGGCTTTGATCCTACTCCCCCTTTAATGACAGTGATAACTAAGAGAAAATCTACTTATCAGGGACAAAGGCTGCAATAAAAACCTGGCAGAGGCACTATCCACAAGAAAAATAAATGTCTGGCTATTTATACACTTAAAGCTTTAAGTTCCTGTATACAGAGACATAGCCAACTTAAAGCTTTGAGTTACTGTATACAGAGACATAGCCAACTTAAAGCTTTGAGTTACTGTATACAGAGACATAGCCAACTTAAAGCTTTGAGTTACTGTATACAGGGACATAGCCAACTTAAAGCTTTGAGTTACTGTATACAGGGACATAACCAACTTAAAGCTTTGAGTTACTGTATACAGGGACATAGCCAACTTAAAGCTTTGAGTTACTGTATACAGGGGCATAACCAACTTAAAGCTTTGAGTTACTGTATACAGGGACATAGCCAACTTAAAGCTTTGAGTTACTGTATACAGGAACATAGAAAACTTAAAGCTTTGATTTACTGTATACAGAGACATAGCCAACTTATAGCTTTGAGTTACTGTATACAGGGGCATAGAAAATGTAAAGCTTTGAGTTACTGTATACAGGGGCATAGTTAAATGAAAGCTTTGAGTTACTGTATACAGGGGCATAGCCAACTTAAAGCTTTGAGTTACTGTATACAGGAACATAGCCAACTTAAAGCTTTGAGTTACTGTATACAGGGGCATAGCCAACTTAAAGCTTTGAGTTATTCTATACAGGAACATAGAAAACTTAAAGCTTTGATTTACTGTATACAGGGGCAGAGCCAACTTAAAGCTTTGAGTTATTTTATACAGGGGCATAGAAAATGTAAAGCTTTGAGTTACTGTATACAGGGGCATAGCCAACTTAAAGCTTTGAGTTACTGTATACAGGGGCATAGTCAACCTAAAGCTTTGAGTTACTGTATACAGGGGCATAGTCAACCTAAAGCTTTGAGTTACTGTATACAGGGACATAGCCAACTTAAAGCTTTGAGTTACTGTATACAGGGACATAGTCAACTTAAAGCTTTGAGTTACTGTATACAGAAACATAGCCAACCTAAAGCTTTGAGTTACTGTATACAGGGGCATAGTCAACTTAAAGCTTTGAGTTACTGTATACAGAAACATAGCCAACCTAAAGCTTTGAGTTACTGTATACAGGGACATATCCAACTTAAAGCTTTGAGTTACTGTATACAGGGACATAGCCAACTTAAAGCTTTGAGTTACTGTATACAGGGACATATCCAACTTAAAGCTTTGAGTTACTGTATACAGGGGCATAGCCAACTTAAAGCTTTGAGTTACTGTATACAGGGGCATAGCCAACTTAAAGCTTTGAGTTACTGTATACAGGGGCATAGTCAACTTAAAGCTTTGAGTTACTGTATACAGAAACATAGCCAACCTAAAGCTTTGAGTTACTGTATACAGGGACATAGCCAACTTAAAGCTTTGAGTTACTGTATACAGGGACATAGCCAACTTAAAGCTTTGAGTTACTGTATACAGGGGCATAGCCAACCTAAAGCTTTGAGTTACTGTATACAGGGACATTGCCAACTTAAAGCTTTGAGTTACTGTATACAGGGGCATAGCCAACCTAAAGCTTTGAGTTACTGTATACAGGGGCATAGCCAACTTAAAGCTTTGAGTTACTGTATACAGGGGCATAGCCAACTTAAAGCTTTGAGTTACTGTATACAGGGGCATAGTCAACTTAAAGCTTTGAGTTACTGTATACAGAAACATAGCCAACCTAAAGCTTTGAGTTACTGTATACAGGGACATATCCAACTTAAAGCTTTGAGTTACTGTATACAGGGACATAGCCAACTTAAAGCTTTGAGTTACTGTATACAGGGACATATCCAACTTAAAGCTTTGAGTTACTGTATACAGGGGCATAGCCAACTTAAAGCTTTGAGTTACTGTATACAGGGACATAGCCAACTTAAAGCTTTGAGTTACTGTATACAGGGGCATAGCCAACTTAAAGCTTTGAGTTACTGTATACAGGGACATTGCCAACTTAAAGCTTTGAGTTACTGTATACAGGGGCATAGCCAACCTAAAGCTTTGAGTTACTGTATACAGGGACATAGCCAACTTAAAGCTTTGAGTTACTGTATACAGGGACATAGCAAACTTAAAGCTTTGAGTTACTTTATACAGGGACATAGCCAACTTACAGCACTAAGTTTGGTCCTCCAATACACACATACTAACCTATGTACACAAATGCAATGCTACACAGGGCATAAACTTTACAGTATTTATAAACATTAATTCTGGCAGACAAATCTTATATCTGTGATACTTAATGTAGTAAACCAACATTTATATATTATACACATTCAAGAATACCCTACTGTAAATACATAGTGGATGATTCATCTGAACATCTAACAATAAATGATCTGTAATAATAATATAACAATAGTTTGTAAATAATCAAATTATACTGATCCCCTAATCTCCTTGTTTCAAAAACACTTAGTGACTCCTAACCATGGGTTGCAAGAAAGAAAATCACTTGATTCCCCCATCTACATGGTCAATGCTGATGGCGGAATCCCTCCCGTGGAGTAATTGTGTTCTCTGGGAGGGAGGGAGGAAGGGTGGCAGAGCGAGTCATCCCTGCCAGGAGAACACAGTGATTACTGCTAGCCGCTAGCAATAACTGTATGTAAACCCCAAAGACTGGTTGTACCCAAGTTGATTGACAGATCAACTTGGGTACATTCAGCCTACCCATACATAGTTCAAATCTTGGCCAGTCCCTGCTGAACAGGTCGAGATTCGAACCATCTATACCCAGCTTTAAACTATAGTGTGTGCAGTGCTTCCAACTCCTCAAAGTGTCCTCATAGTGCTCAAAGTGTCGAGGCACTCACCTTTGAGCCATCTTTTCTAATACAGAGAGTGCAATGGATAGCAGAGTATATTCATTAACCCTCAAACGCAACTGAATTGTAACTACTTCAGCACTCTGAGGGCCGATTTACACCAGAATTGTGCAGAAAATTCATCTGTGTTCCCATGGGATCCCTGTGTATTCCCCTGCAGTGTGATTTGGCAATTTGAATAGGCTGCAAAATGAACCAGAATGCACAAAAAGTGGTGCATGCACAACTTTTGGAAAACTTGCTGAACCAAGTCGCATGGTGATGCGGTACCGTGCGATTTTGTGCCCACAATGCACTGCACTTGCAGTATGCATTTGGGGTGACGTTAATAAGGTATTGGTACCTGCAGAAGATCAAAGAGGCAGTGAGTTTTGAATGCAGTTGGGAAAAACACATGGAATGCACTTTTCTTGCATCGCGTTCTGGTGGGAACTGGCCCTCGGGGCTGAACTCAAGTTTCAGGAAACATCAGCTCAAATAGCAAGTATGATATGGAAACTCATATAAAATAAAAATGTTTCTCAAAATAATCAGTGACAATAATAAAAAATGTCACTTACATTTACAAGTTTATTTGGTAGGCAATGCAAGCAACAGCACACAGCTCCATACTCCACCTTACATTGGCAGCATGTCATCATCAATAGACTTTGTCAAGGGCCCTTATGATGAAACTCATCAAGAAAAGCTTTCTAAAAGCGAGTGTAATGTTTTATTGTTCTCACTGTTTGTTTTAATAAAAGTTTTTACACTATGTGAGTTTCAAAAGGGATCTTGTGGTTTGAGCTGATGTTTCCTAGAACTTGAGTTTGACCCTAAGTGAAATTCACATACAGGTGAAACTCGAAAAATTAGAATATCGTGCAAAAGTTAATTTATTTCAGTAGTGCAACTTAAAAGGTGAAACTAATATATGAGATAGACTCATTACATGCAAAGCAAGATAGTTCAAGCCGTGATTTGTCATAATTGTGATGATTATGACTTACAGCTCATGAAAACCCCAAATCCACAATCTCAGAAAATTAGAATTTTACATGCAATCAATAAAACAAGGATTGTGCATAGAACAATATCGGACCTCTGAAAAGTATAAGCATGCATATGTACTCAGTACTTGGTTTGGGCCCCTTTTGCAGCAATTACTGCCTCAATGAGGCGTGGCATGGAAGCTATCAGCCTGTGGCACTGCTGAGGTGTTATGGAAGACCAGGATGCTTCAATAGCGGCCTTCAGCTCTTCTGCATTGTTCGGTCTCATGTCTCTCATCTTTCCCTTGGCAATGCCCCATAGATTCTCTATGGGGTTCAGGTCAGGCGAGTTTGCTGGCCAATCAAGCACAGTAATCCCATGGTCATTGAACCAGGTTTTAGTGCTTTTGGCTGTGTGTGCTGGTGCCAAGTCCTGCTGGAAAATGAAGTCAGCATCCCCATAAAGCTCATCTGCTGAAGGAAGCATGAAGTGCTCCAAAATCTCCTGGTAGACGGCTGCGTTGACCCTGGACTTAATGAAGCACAGTGGACCAACACCAGCAGATGACATGGCTCCCCAAATCAACACAGACTGTGGAAACTTTACACTGGACTTCAAGCATCTTGCAGTGTGTGCCTCTCCATTCTTCCTCCATACTCTGGGTCCTTGGTTGCCAAATGAGATGCAAACGTTGCTCTCATCAGAAAAGAGGACTTTGGACCACTGAGCAACAGACCAGGTCTGTTTTTCTTTAGCCCAGGTATGACGCTTCTGACGTTGTTTGTTGTTCAGGAGCAGCTTGACAAGAGGAATACGGCATTTGAAGCCCATGTCCAGGATCCGTCTGTGTGTGGTGGCTCTTGATGCACTGATTCCAGCCTCAGTCCACTCCTTGTGAAAGTCCCCAACACTTTTGAATGGCCTTTTCCTGACAGTCCTCTCCAGGCTGCGATCATCCCTGCTGCTTGTGCACCTTTTTCTTCCACACTTTTCCCGTCCACATAAATTTCTATTAATGTGCTTTGATACAGCACTTTGGGAACATCCAACGTCTTTTGCAATTACCTCTTGAGGCTTTCCCTTCTTATGGAGGGTGTCAATGATGGTTTTCTGCACAACTGTCAGGTCAGCACTCTTTCCCATGATTGTGATTTCTACTGAACCAGACAGAGAGACCATTTAAAGGCTCAGGAACCCTTTGCAGGTGTTATGGCTTAGCTGATTAGAGTGGGACACTTTGAGCCTAGAATATTGCACCTTTTCACAATATTCAAATTTTCTGAGATTGTGGGTTTGGGGTTTTCATGAGCTGTAAGCCATAATCATCACAATTATGACAAATCATGGCTTGAACTATCTTGCTTTGCATGTAATGAGTCTGTCTCATATATTAGTTTCACCTTTTAAGTTGCATTACTGAAATGAATAACCTTTTGCACGATATTCAAATTTTTCGAGTTTTTATGTGTATATGCGGATTGGATGCACTTTGAAACCAATCCGCATGACATAATAAATAACATTGCTTCCTATGGTGCCTGTTCATATATGTCTGGTGCACTGCCGCTGCAGATTAGGTGTGGATTCAGTGTAGTTTAAAAAAAAGAGTTATGTACGACTTCTGAGCAGTGTGGTCCGGTTCAGGTGTGGATTATAGGCTATTGACTTCTATGGGAAACATTTCTAAACCTGACATGTGTGAACAGGATAAAATCCTGACCTAATCCTGTCCTGAACCTGATGTAATCCTGATCTGAACCGGTGAACAGCTACTGTGTTTATTAGCTGTGAAACCTGAGCTTCAATCCACACTGCACATGTGTAAATCAACACTAAGTGTGCTACAAATGTTACAGATGAGGTGTACGTAAGGGTTAATGTGTATAACCTAATACATGTTCTGCTTTCTGTAATACAAAAGATAGCCCTAAGGAGAGTTTGTCTCTACTTTGAGCACTTTGAGGACACTTTAAGAAGTTGGAACTGCACTGTGGTAAAATTTTATTTGCAAAGAATAATAAACCACGTCCAAGGAAAATTATGTTTTTTTCATCCATATGATGAAATTTTCAATATGTTTTTCAATATAAAGCCAAGATCAAGAACACACAGATATGACCTTAAACTAACAGGAGGGAAGTTACAAACTAATCCTAGAAAGTATTCTACTGAAAGAGTAGTTGATAATCTTCCAGCAGAGGTAGTGAGTCAGTCAACAGTAAGTAGACTCAAACATACTTGGGACAAACATAGATCTATATTCAGACAAAAAAGATACCCCCCCCTCAAAAAACCCCCAAAAAACACACACGTAAATAAAATGGGGCAGGCTTGATGGACCACTTTTTTCTGTCATGACTCTTCTATGTTTCTGTGATTGGGTGCTTGAAGTAAGCATAGCCTCAGCTTGCTTACTAAGCCAAGTAAAAATTTCCATGCAAAGTGAAAATCCACTTTGTTAAATGAGCAGCCCATGCTCCTTTAGTAAATCAACCCCACTGAGAGTGTTTGGAAATGTTGGGATTTATGTCATTTGGATGTTTATAATTTATTGATTGTCATACTATTATTACAGTTCATTTACTATAGGAAGTTAAGATTGTAAGGTGTGGGGTGGGGCAAACAATTGTCCTCTCCCCCCTCACCTATGGCACCGTGGCAGCAGGGACATATTTACCGCAAGGCAAACAAGGCGTTTGCCTAGGGCGGCATTTTTCAGGGGGCGGCGCCGCCCCCTGGAAGAAGGGACACGCGTGAAGATGGGGACATGTTGGGCTCAGTGTGTCAGTGCAGTGAGCCTTCCCAGTATACCGGCTACCGCCGAGGAGAATGAGGAGGAAGAAGGACATCCATGGTACAGTCCTGCAGTCATGGTGCAGCTGCTGGAGCAATGGGAAGTCAGCAGGTGAGGTGAGGATGGGGACATGTTGGGCTTGGTGTGTCAGTACGGTAAGCCTTCCCAGAGTATTGGCTTCCACCCAGGAAAAGAAGGAGGAAGAAGGAAATCTGGCGTACAGTCATGCGGTTGCTGAAATGGTGGGAGGTCAGAAGGTGAGGTGAGGAATTCAGAGAAACTAAACACAGAGACGAGGCTGGAAATGTACGATGATCGCTGTCATAATCTGTATTGTCGGTGTTCCTATCAGCCTGAATTTAGAAGTGCCAGGAACCATCAGGGTGTGTGTGTGTGTCTGTGTGTGTGTGTCATTGTATGTCTTTGTATATGGGGGCAGAGGGAGGGGGGAATCAGTGTATATGGGGGTAGTCTGTGTTTGGTGGGGAATCAGTGTATATGGGGGCAGCCTGTTGGGGGGGGCAGTGTATATGGGGTCAGTCTGTGGGGAGGGATTAGTGTATATGGGGGCAGTCTTTGGGGGGGTCAGTGTATATGGGGGCAGTCTGTGGGGGGATCAGTGTATATGGGGGAAGTCTGTGGGGGATCAGTGTATATGGGGGCAGTCTGTGCTTGGGGGGATCAGTGTATTGGGGGGGTCAGTGTATATGGGGGCAGTCTGTGGGGGGATCAGTGTATAGATTGTAAGCTCGAAAGAGCAGGGCCCTCGATCCCCTCATGTTTTGCATTGTGTTGTTATTGTTCTGTCACATGTTCTGTCCCCCTTTGTAATGTACAGCGCTGAGCGAACTATTGGCGCTTTATAAATACTGTATAATAATAATAATAATATGGGGGCAGTCTGTTAGGGGGGGTCAGTTTATATGGGGTCAGTCTGTGAGGAGGGATTTGTGTATATGGGGGCAGTCTGTGGGGGGATCAGGGGGGATCAGTGTATAGATTGTAAGCTCGAAAGAGCAGGGCCCTCGATCCCCTCATGTTTTGCATTGTATTGGTATTGTTCTGTCACATGTTCTGTCCCCCTTTGTAATGTACAGCGCTGAGCGAACTATTGGCGCTTTATAAATACTGTATAATAATAATAATATGGGGGCAGTCTGTTGGGGGGGGGGTCAGTTTATATGGGGTCAGTCTGTGAGGAGGGATTTGTGTATATGTGGGCAGTCTGTTGGGGGATCAGTGTATATGGGGGCAGTCTGTGGGGGATCAGTGTATATGGGGGCAGTCTGTGCTTGGGGGAATCAGTGTATATGGGGAAGTCTGTTGAGGGGGGCAGTGTATATGGGGTCAGTCTGTGAGGAGGGATCAGTGTATATGGGGGCAGTCTGTGGGGGATCAGTGTATATGGGGGCAGTCTGTGGGGGCGGGGATCAGTGTATATGGGGGCAGTCTGTGAGGAGGGATTAGTGTATATGGGGGCAGTCTTTGGGGGGATCAGTGTATGTGGGGCAGTCTGTGAGGGGAATCAGTGTATATGGGGGCAGTCTGTGGGGGATCAGTGTATATGGGGGCAGTCTGTGGGGGCGGGGATCAGTGTATATGGGGGCAGTCTGTTGGGGGGTCAATCAGTGTATATGGAGGCAGTCTATGGGGGGGGGAATTAGTGTATATGAAGGCAGTCTGTAAGGGGGGGGGGAATAAGTGTATATGGGGCAGTCTCTGTGGGGGGAGGGAGATCACTCTGGGGGGGTTCAGTCTGTGAGTCGGAGGGAATTTACATCCCACCATACCCTGCATACACCCATCCACTCCCTGTAGAGACCTGATGTCACCCAACACTTCCCATTACACCCATCACACCCCAACATACCCTGCCAGCATATCTCATAGATCCTACCCTACTATACTCTGCATACACCAATCACATCAACCCTCCTGCACCTCTCATCACCCATCACATTCCACAATTCCTGCTTACACCCATCACACCCTTCGTACAGCTATGGCTCCCCCATCACCCCCATAATACACTGTATACACCCCTTCTTTGTCACCCCCTTTTACACCCTAGTTGCTACTGTCACCATGCAACCTCTCTCTCACTGGGAAAGGAGTGAGGGGGCGCACAGTTTTTGAGTTGCCTAGGGCAGCAAAAAAACTAAATACACCACTGCGTGGCAGATTATAAAGGGAGCTTTATCGTGAAAGCTAAAAATCATGCTTTTATATTTTCTGATTTTAAAATACATATCTTTATTAGAAAGAAAATTTGCATATTTTGTTAACAATCGAAACATTTCCAAATGCCTATACCCATATTTAATATTATAATCATCATTCTTGTTTATACGTATATTCCATATGTTCAGAGAATATCATTGGAGTATAGGGTAGTCAGCAGATTGAAGCTGGGTATGTTTCACAGACAAAATCTGTGTCTTCAAGCAGAAATGGAAATATGTAGTGTATTTCTTATTAATCTCTGTGCAGCCTTAAAAAAAAGGGATGGCTAGATTCTATTCGGAACATGTAGCACCTCTCGAAATAGCCAAGGGGAGCAAGAGTTCAATTTTTAGTTAAGAGGGCTGAGTAGCAGCCTAGGTGTAATAGTTAGCAGGGTTAAATTGAGGTTAGGGCTGGGAGACTCTGCAGGTCAGTTCCCCAATACCTCCCCCTGCTCTAGAACCTTGGAGAAGATTCTAGAAGCAGTGAGCAAGGGTGAGGAGGGGCTGGCCTGCACATTTGGAGGACCTTGGCCAATCCCCAGGCAGGAGGCTTGGTATGGGGTCAGGGCAGCCTTCAGATGTGGTGAAGCCTGTTCAGTAGCAGGAGAGTTCAAATGGAAGATGGAAAGAGAGTGCTGAGGTACAGGAGCCTGTGAAGGGGCTCACCTCTAGGCAGTGGTGCTGGAAGGGAGAAAATCTCAGGACCTCATGGGCCCCCAGAGCGAGGACCACCTGTGCAGCAGGGAAGGAGTGGACCAGTAGAAGGCCTGACGGCAGATACCAGCCCATCAGCTCACAGACAGAGGACTGAGTGAGTGGACCTAAACCCCCTAGACCAGTAAGGAGAAAGAGACACTCTAGTGGGAAACTGAATTAGCTTTCCTACCTGGGCTGTTTCACACTGCAGTGGCAGGCACTGGTCCCCTGCCCAGGGATTCCTTCAGACAGATGGGAAAAAGGAGTATCTGGGGGCGGTACACTAAGAGAAGTTGGCTAGCTCTCCAAGAAGAGAATTTTCCTGTTTACAGAGACTTGTACTTGTTCCAGGAAGATTGTCCTCAGTTGGCATTACCTTGGGCACCCCATACACCCCTTACCCTATTCAAGTTATTCATCCCCTAATAAAATAAAGACAAATCTGGTGCCTAAAAAGCAAGCTCAAGGACTGGTTACTGTCTCCTGGATGCAAGTCTGTGTGGAAAATGCGTGTTGCCTGGCTGTGCAGGACTATAGGGGACCCAAATCTTCAGCGACTCCTGAGGGGGTAGTGCTGCAAACATTATACAGAAGAGTAGTGACATAGAATGTTATACTTAGGGCTCATGCACACTGCAGCTGCTAAACTCACTTTTAGGAGCTGTTCAGCATTTTTTTCAGCAGCCCCTGAACTCACCCTAATGTTTTCCTATGTGTTCATGTACACATCTTCGTTTACAGGCAGTTGAGTTTACAGTCTTTTTTTTAGCGCAACTAACTTGTGTTCAGACGTCAACTTTATCAGTGTTTCAAACGCAAAATTCTTGTAAACGCGGCTAAAAAAATATTTTAACTCTTCCAGTTCCCAGTGCTGTCCAGAGCCTTTTTTCATCATGAAAAATGCATGCAAAGAGTTTTCAAGTTGCTCAGATGGACAAAACACTTAACACAGGATGTTCCTACCAATCTTGTCACACATTGTAATGACCATTTCACACCTCAGACCTCTCCAACCCTTGGAAACAAAAGATATGTTAATGGCCATTCACACGTCAAATAACTCATGCAGACCCCCTGCCAGGTGGCCTTAATGACTCAGTCCACCAGACACCTTTCCACCCTCGGAAACAAAAGAAATGTTAATGAGCATCTCACACCTAATTATCTCAACACATACTGCTGTCTCTGCTTCTGGTGTGTGTATTTCTCTGAAACAGTCTGAAATAGTTAATAATTTACCACTTTTCAGTGCATTCTGGGCATTTGGGAGGTTCTCCTGTGCTTATCTTTAAAAAAACGCTTCTAAACGCAAACACGCATAAACGCGTTATGCAAATGTGGCTAAACAGACGCTTTTTAACCTACATTTTACAGCAGTCAGTTTCCATAGTTCAGAAACGTCCCGTGTACATGGGGCCTTACAACGCAAGAGTTAAAGCATGTAGCACTTTGGGGCACTTTCACCTGCATCACAGTGCAACACACCACACAAATAATCTGCATCTAAATTTGTAATTACAGTCCATTCATTTTGAAAACGCTGCCTAATGCAACATGCCACAATGTGCCTCAACTCTCGACGGCATGTGCATTGCTGTGCATTGCTTGCAGCTGTAAATGGGCCTTTATACAGTGGTACACTTTTACTACATAGAGCTTCATCAGAATTGTTGGGCCCATACTTACGTATCACTTTAAAAACCTTTTGTCAAATTACAATTTTAAATTACATTTATATAATGAAAAATATATTTTTTTAATTTCTGAACAAACAAGCAACAGTTGTAAACTACATCAATTAAATGAACCAAAAGATCTCTGTTAAATGGTTTTGCAACTATGTATCTAGTGATTCATGAAAATACTGAGATATGATTTTTACATTCTTTATTACAAATATATTTACTTGAAAGGAAGTAAGGGGACAGAACTAACACTGTTGTAGTGTGGATATTGTTGTTTTATTGAAGGTTGAATTTGCCAGAACGACAGATGCCAAGCATCAAAGTTTAGGAGGCAACATGAAATGTTTTGTTTCTATGTCTTTTCTTGTTTCCCTCCAGCATTTAATACTCACTGGTTTTTCATAATAAAACCCTTTTTTTCTTTCCCTGCAGCAAAACAAGGTTCCAAAAATGAAACTTTCAAATTCAGTGATACAAAGTAACACATTATATATCTTCCTGTTAATTGATTTAAAGGTTAAGTTCACCTTTTAAGGAAAAATAATAATAATTTACCTGCAAAAAAAATGTGCATTTTCTATTTTTTGTTTTGGGAGCTTGTAAAGCATTGCACCAGTGATCAGCAGATTGTTGGTGCCATGCAGGACTCCTGTAGACCTGTCAGTGTATCTGCGTGCTTGTACCTTGTACGAGCACGCAGATACACACTGACAGGAAGAATCAATTAACTACCATAGTGCTCAACAGCACCATGATAGTTCATTGAGAACTACAAACTGACAGCCACAAATGCCAAGTTTTCTTAAAAATTATGACAGCAAGATCTCCCACTAGCTGTCAAAAAGGGGGCTGGTCCTTTCATAGAATGTTACATGTTATACCCTGAATATAGTATACATGAACGTATCCTTTAAAGACATTTCCTATTGTAATTTAGCCTAATATTGTTGGAATGTTTGATAATGCTAGGAGGTCTACTTATAGATAGTTAAATAGAAGATTCACATGACTTTCACCCAAGATTCACTCATCTTTCAAGTTAATCTCAATTAAAAAGATGCATGAATTTTGGGTGAAAGTTGTGTAAATTTGTGTAAAACCTAAACCTCTATATGTTGTTTATATGTTGTTTGTATGCCATCCCTTCTTTTAGGAGAATAATCTGTCATATTTCATATGCTGTTTGTGTCCCCATAAAGCAGGTTTGCCTTCTTTACTTGTTCAGTCTGACACCCACTATCTGTCTACTTAGTACAGGCTGACTTTGATGCAAGAGGGACAGCAGCAGCACACAGTCAATGGGCTCTCACACACCAGTCTGTACTCACAAATATCTCTGGATAGTTGGATGCCTCCTTCCAATATCAGTCAGACATTTTTCCCGTGAACTCTTCAAACCATATCCCCAAAGGGAAATCCCTCAGTCAGCACCAGCAAAGTTCAGCAAAATAGGCCCACAGCTATCACAGCTGGGTCCTCGATGAGCAAATGAAGAAGCACAGTTGAACTGCCCAGAAGGGCAGCAGTCCTTCAGGCTGGAAGTTTCTCCTCCAGGATAATAAAAACCCCTCTACTCCAGGTCTCAAACGATGTATGCTCTCTCCAAGCCACCAACTGGGCACCCTCCCCCAGGGATTGGCTGGGGCCACATAAATATTCATATTGTAGATTTGACTCTCCCAGCCCACTACTTTCCAGAACCATCCAGAAGGCAGGGGGAATCAGCCAAACCCACATTCCACAAACTCAGAGCAGACCAGAATGATCACAAGCACCTCCACTGATCACAGGAGAGCTAAATAACTAAATTTACCTAACCTAGCACCTATCTAGAAGGGTGCTAAAACTAAAAAAAGAAATGTCATGTAGCCATCACATCTAAGGATTGGTAAGCTGCAATGTATTACATATTTGGTTTAGGGTTTAACCACTTGCCTACCAGGCACTTATACCCCCTTATTTACCAGGCCAATTTTCAGCTTTCAGCGCTGCCGCACTTTGATTGACAATTGCGCGGTCATGCAACATTGTACCCATATGAAATTTTGATCATTTTTTTCTCACAAATAGAGCTTTCTTTTGGTGGTATTTAATCGCCACTGGGCGCTTTACTTTTTGCGCTATAAATTAAAAACTGCAAAAAATTTGAAAAAAAAAAAAAAGTTTCTTTGTTTCTATTATAAAATTTTTCAAACAGGTATTTTTTCTCCTTCACTGATGTACGTTGATGAGGCAGCACTGATGGGCACTGATAGGCGGCACTGATGGGCACTGATAGGCAGCACTAAAGGGCACTGATAGGCAGTACTAATGAGGTGGCACGGATAGGCGGCACTGATAGACAGCACTAATGAGGTGTCACGGATAGGCGGCACTAATATGCAGCACTGATAGGCGGCACTGATAGGTGACACTGATGATGGGTACTGATAGACGGCACTGACTGGCATCACTGCTGGGCACTGACTGGCGGCACTGACTGGCACAACCGCTGGGCACTGACTGGTGGCACTGACTGGCAGCACTGCTGGGCTGCACTGGTGGGTGGCACTGGTGGGCAGCACTGGTGGGTGGGCACAGGTGGGTGGCACTGGTGGGCACAGGTGGGTGGCACTGGTGGGCACAGGTGGGTGGGCACAGGTGGGTGGCACTGCTGGGCACAGGTAGGTGGCACTTCTGGGCACAGGTGTGTGACACTGCAGAGTGGCACAGGTGGGTGCACTGCTGGGCACAGGTGGGCGGAGCTAGTGGGCGCACTGCTGGGCACAGGTGGGCGGAACTTGTGGGTGGCACTGCTGGGCACCGATCATCAGGGCACTGATCATCAGTGGCCCTGATGATCGGTGCCGATCCTCGCTCTGACAACTGCCGGTTCTCGGCAGTACTTTCCTCACGATCTGACAGCGTGAGGAAAGTGCAGCCGAGAACCGGCACTTGCATTTCCCTGTGATCAGCGTGTCATTGGACACCGCTGATCACGTGGTAAAAGGCCGGTATGATTGGCCTTTTACCACATCTCGTGATCAGCTGTGTCCGTAGGACACAGCAATCACGGAGATCGCCGGGTGCGCGCCCCCTGGGGCGCGCAGGAGAGCGCGTTCTGGGGGGACGTCATATGACGTCCACCCAGAACTGGCCGGCCGCAGTGCAGCCGTCATTCGGCTATCTGCGGTCGGCAACTAGTTAATACCACTTAAAAAGTTTTTGAATTCTTAGTAAGGAAATAAAGCTGGAGCTACAATTCTGGCTAGAAAAAGGTCCAGTTTTAAAGGCTATGGTTAGATCCAGTGTTACTAATTCCGAGAGAATAGTTTTGAGCATATAAAGAAAATTTAGGACTTGAAAGGTAACCTATTAAGTTCAAATCCAGCTTTCATATTTAGACATTTTTAGTTCACTGATGCCTATAGAAAGAAAATATTGAGCTTGCGGAATAAGGTAAGTCAAGTAATTCAACATTTGCATCATTGTCCAGCGCATTTAACCTTTGCAGTATGAAAGGACCTCACTTCAACAGTAACTTCTTCTCCAGTCAAGAGTTCGGTTTAATGTCTGTTCCTCCTTGTAGGACATTTATTATTATTATTTATTATTCTACAGTATTTATAAAGCGCCAATAGTTCACTCAGCGCTGTACATTACAAAGGGGGACAGAACAATACCAATACAATGCAAAACATGAGGGGATTGAGGGCCCTGCTCTTTCGAGCTTACAGTCTAGGAGGGAGGGAATGGTGGCACAGGAGGAGATAGCTGTGGGGGATGGAGTGGTAGGAAGAGTGGAGGAGGTTGTCAAGTTAGCAGGGGGTGGAGTAGGCTTCCCTGAAGAGATGGGTTTTCAGGGTGCACCTAAAGGAGAGGAGAGTAGGTGATAATCTGATAGGTTGGGGCAGGGAGTTCCAGAGGATGGGTGACACCCTGGAGAAGTCCTGGAGGCGGGCATGGGAGGAGGAGACCAGGGAACTAGAGAGAAGGAGGTCTTGTGAGGAGCGGAGTGTGCGTGCTGGGAGGTACTTGGATAATAGGTCAGTGATGTAGTTCGGGGCAGTATGTGTGTCATCGGCATAGAGGTGGTAGTTGAAGCCGTGAGAGTGTATGAGTTGGCCAAGGGAGGAGGTGTAGATGGAGAAGAGAAGGGGCCTGAGGACAGAGCCTTGAGGGACCCCAACAGAGAGGGGGAGTGAGGGGGAGGTGGTAGCATTATAGGTAACGCTGAAAGAGCATTGTGACAGGTAGGATGAGAGCCAGGAGAGAGCAGAATCTCTGAGGCCAAGGGAGTGTAGTTTTTTGAGGAGGAGGGGGTGGTCGACTGTGTCGAAGGCCGCAGAGAGGTCAAGGAGTAGGAGCACTGAATAGTGGCCATTAGCTTTGGCGGTTAGCAAGTCGTTGGAGAGTTTGAGTAAGGCAGTTTTGGCGGAGTGTAGGGGGCGGAAGCCGGACTGTAGGGGATCGAGGAGGTTGTTGTCGTTGAGGTGAGAGCTTAGGTGGGTGTAGACTAGGCGCTCGAGGAGTTTAGATGTAAATGGGAGCAGGGAGATGGGTCTGAGGTTGTTCGGGTCATTGGGGTCCAGGGAGGGCTTTTTAAGTATGGGGGTGATGTGTGCATGTTTCAGAGGGGAGGGGAAAGTGCCGGAGGAGAGGGAGAGATTGAAGATGTGGGTGAGGGAGCATAGGATGGAGGGGGAGAGAGGTCGTAGGAGTTGTGAGGGGATAGGGTCGAAGGGGCAGGTGGTGAGGCGGGCATCAGAGACGATCTTGGAGACTTCCTCGATGGTAGTAAGGTCAAAAGTGCGGACTGTTGGGGGAGCTGCAGTATGAGGAATGTAGGGTGGGGTGGAAGTGGAGGTCAGAGCAGTGGTGGGGCCGTGGGAGAGGGGTAATGAGGGGGTAGCTGAGTGAGGGGGAACGTGGTTGGAGGGAGTTTGAGCAGCGACGAAGTCCCTGCGGGTTATGTCGAGGGGGAGGGGGGTGAGGGGGTAGCTGTGTGAGAGGGGACGGGTTGAGAGGGCGTGTGAGTTGCGGCAATGTCCTTGCGAATTGTGTCAATCTTGTTTTTGAAGTGATTGGCAATCTCAAGGGCAGTGAGTGAGGTGCTGGGTGGAGGTGGGGGTGGCAAGAGTAGAGAGTTGAAGGTGGAGAAGAGTCGGCGAGGATTGGAGGAGAGGACATGTAGTGTAGTTGTGATACAATTCCCTGTCTTAGTGGTGCTGGTTTACTAAAACTAAAGAGTGCAACATCTGGTGCAGCTCTGCAGAGACACCAATCAGCGTCAAGGTTTCTTTTTGTTGTCAAAGCTTAATTGAACAAGCTGAAGTTAGAATCTGATTGGCTAACATGCACAGCTGCACTAGTTCTAGTAAATCACCCCAAGTGTGTTTTAATTAAAGAAGGCCTTATCGGCCATAATTTCAACACTATCTTGAATGGTAAAACTCATAAATGCAGCCAACATTCCAACATCATAGCCATCTACTTTTCACTCTGTTCACCCAAGATTCACATTATTAACATAAGATTTAAATATAAAAAGTGTGAATTTTGGATAAACGTTGTATGAATCTTTGGAGAAAACATTGACAAACAGACCACACGCTTTCTCTTTTAACAATTCCTGAGACAAGAAAGGAGCCACACCAAACTCACTGGAGTTGCATTACTCAAGGTAAACAGGCTGAAAATTTTTCAAGGGAATGTTCCCTTAGCTTAGAGGTTCTGTGACATCCATTGTCCAATGATGTGCAAGGAAAAATATGTTTATTATTGCCCTGACTGAATATTCTTTGCAAACTGAATTCTGATCACACTCACTAATGCAGGCCATAGATGGGTCGAAAATCGGCCGATTTTTCGGCCGAAAATAAAATCGGCCGATTTTCGGATCGTTAGTGGGCTATTTGTTCGGCCGTTTTTCGGTATTTTGGCAGATTTTTTTTATCGGTAAAGTTGGAAAAAAAATCGGCCGATTTTGCCGATCCATCGATTTTCGCGGCAATGATGGGCAAATCGGCCGATTTTTTACCAATAAAAAATCTGCGCATGAGCAGTGACCTGCAAGAGGAAGACAAAAAGAAGAAAAAGAAGAAGAGAAAGAGGAAGCAGAAGAGGATGAAGAAGAAGAAGAAGCAGAAGAAGAGGATGATGAAGAAGAAGAGAAGGATGAAGAAGAAGAAGAGGATGATGAAGAAGAAGAAGAAGAAAAAGAAGAGGATGATGATGAAGAAGAGGATGAAGATGATGAAGAAGAAGAGGATGATGAAGAAGAGGATGATAATGATGATGATGAAGAAGAAGAGGATGATGATGAAGAAGTAGAAGAAGAAGAAGAGGATGATGAAGAAGAAGAAGAAGAGGATGGTGATGAAGAAGAAGAAGAGGATGATGAAGAAGAAGAAGAAGAAAGAAGAAGAGGATGATGAAGAAGAAGAGGATGATGATGAAGAAGAAGAAGAAGAAGAGGATGATGATGAAGAAGAAGAAAAAGAAGAAGAAGAGGATGACGATGAAGAAGAAGAAGAAGAGGATGATGATGATGATGAAGAAGAAGAAGAAGAAGATGATGATGATGAAGAAGCAAAAGAAGAAGAAGAGGATGATGATGATGATGATGATGAAGAAGAAGATGATGATGATGAAGAAGAAGAAGAGGATGATGATGATGATGATGATGATGAAGAAGAAGAAGAAGAAGATGATGATGATGATGATGATGATGAAGAAGAAGAAGAAGATGATGATGAAGAAGAAGAAGAAGAGGATGATGATGAAGAAGAAGAGGATGATGATGAAGAAGATGGTGATGATGCAGAAGAAGAAGAAGAAGAAGAAGAGGATGATGATGATGATGATGATGAAGAGGATGATGAAGAAGAAGAAGAAGAGGATGATGATGATGATGATGAAGAAGAAGAGGATGATTATGAAGAAGAAGAAGAAGAAGAAGAGGATGATGATGACGAAGAAGAAGAAGAAGAAGAGGGTGAAGAAGAAGAAGAAGAAGAAAAGGGTGAAGAAGAAGAAGAAGAAGAAGAAGAAGAAGAAGAAGAAGAAGAAGAAGAGGATGATGATGACGATGAAGAAGAAGAAGAAGAAGAAGAGGATGATGATGATGAAGGAGAAGAAGAAGAAGATGATGATGATGATGATGATGATGAAGGAGAAGAAGAAGAAGAAGATGATGATGATGATGAAGGAGAAGAAGAAGAAGATGATGATGATGAAGAAGAAGAAGAGGATGATGATGACGATGAAGAAGAAGAAGAGGATGATTAAGAAGAAGAGGAGGATGATGATGATGATGAAGAAGAAGAGGATGATGAAGGAGAAGAAGAAGATGATGATGATGATGAAGAAGAAGAGGATGATGATGAAGAAGAAGAGGATGATGATGAAGAAGAAGAAGAAGAGGATGATGATAAAGAAGAAGAAGAAGAGGATGATGATGATGAAGAAGAAGAAGAAGAGGATGATGATGATGAAGAAGAAGAAGAGGATGATGAAGAAAAAGAAGAAGAAGAAGAGGATGATGATGAAGAAGAAGAGGATGATGATGATGATGATGATGAAGAAGAAGAGGATGATGATGAAGAAGAGGATGGTGATGATGATGATGAAGAAGAAGAGGATGATGATGAAGAAGAAGAAGAAGAGGATGATGATGATGATGAAGAAGAAGAAGAAGAGGATGATGATGATGATGAAGAAGAAGAAGAGGATGATGATGATGAAGAAGAGGATGATGAAGAAGAAGAGGTTGATGAAGAAGAAGAGGATGATGATGAAGAAGAAGAAGAAGAAGAAGAAGAAGAAGAGGATGATGATGATGATGATGAAGGAGAAGAAGAAGAGGATGATAATGAAGAAGAAGAAGAAGAAGAGGATGATGATGATGAAGAAGAAGAAGAAGAGGATGATGATGATGAAGAAGAAGAAGAAGGATGAAAAATAAGAGGAATTCCAGTCCGGCAAAAAATGTCCCTGCAGAGAGCTCTGCTATTTCTTTGACAGTTCCTTGACATTTACAGCGGTTGCAACAATGTATCTATTTGTTTCCGAATAAAAACATCTGTATCCTAAATGGATACAAATACATTGTTGCAACCGCTATAAATGGCAAAGAACTGTCAAAGAAATAGCAGAGCTCTCTGCAGGGACACTTTTTGCCGGCTGTAGACGGGATGAAAATCGGACGATTTTTTTTACCATTGCTGGTAACGTCGGCTGCTTGAACGACCGATTTTTCATTTTTTAAAATAAAAATTGGCCGTTTTTCTCCCCGTCTATGGCCTGCATAAGCCAGTGATAATTCCCATGTAAAGTAAAAATTCCCTTGCAACGTGATCAGCCTATTTTCTTTTAGTAAATCAACCCCACTGTTTTCAATGAGTTAGCATCTCATAGATTAGCATTGAAAATGAAACATCAATGCTCAACCAACACTGCAAAGCAGGTAGCAAAGTCTGCACATTTAATGGGCTAATATGGTTTCCCCATGTACATATAAAGTTAGGTCCATATATATTTGGACAAAAGGCACAATTTTAGATTTTTCAGGTATTTACCAAAACATATTCAAGCTTTAGTTATATAATGGATATGGGCTCTCAGGTTTAATTTGAGGGTATGTTCATCCAAATTGGAGGAAGGGTTTAGGATTTACAGCTCTTAAGAGTAGCCACCCCTCCCTTTTTCAAGGGACCAAATTTAATTGGGCAATTGAATCAAAAGCTGTTTCATGGCCAGGTATGGGCTACTCCTTTGTTATTTCTTCATCAATTAAGCAAGTAAAAGATCTGGAGTTGAATCTAAGTGTGGTATTTACATTTGGAATCTATTGCTGTGAACCTACATCATACATTCAAAGGAGCTGTCCTTGTAAGTGAAACAGGCCATTGTAAGGCTTCAAATCAAAACAAATCCATCAGAGAGATAGCAGCAACATTTGGAGTGGCCAAATCAACAGTCTGGTACATTCTGAGGAAAGAAGAATGCACTGGTGAGCTCAGCAACATAAAAAGTCATGGACGTCCACGAAAGACAACAGTGGTGGATAGTTACATAGTCTGACTGAAAAAAGACAAAAGTCCACCCAGTTCAACCATATAAAAAAAAAAGTTATAATCCTATACCCCCAGTTGATCCAGAGGAAGGCAAAAAAACCCAGGAAAGCATGATCCAATTTGCACCTGCTGGAAAAAAATTCCTTCCTGATCCCCCCAAAGGCAATCGTATATTCCCTGGATCAACTTTGCTTATAAATGTTAGTATCCAGATTCCAGTTATATTCTGTGTATCTAAGAAATACTCCAGGCCTTTTTTGAAGCAATCCACTGAGCTGGCCAGAACCAACTCTTGAGGGAGTCTATTCCACATTTTCACAGCTCTCACTGTGAAGAAACCTTTCCGTGTTTAGAGATTACATTTCTTTTCCTCCAGACGTAAAGAGTGCCCCCTTGTCCTCTGTGATCTCAGGGTGAATAGCTCTACACCGAGTTCACTATATGAACCACCACTGATGTATTTATACATGTTGATCATATCCCCCCTTAATCTCCTCTTCTCAAGAGAGAATAAATTCAGTTCCTCTAATCTTTCCTCATAGCTGAGCTCCTCCAGGACTCGTATCAGTTTAGTTGCCCTTCTCTGTACTTTCTCAAGTTCCCCAATGTTTTTTTGTGAACTGGTGCCCAAAACTGAACTGCATATTCCTGATGAGGTCTTACTAATGATTTGTACAGGGGTAATATGATATCTCTCTCTCTGGAGCCTACACCTATTTTAATACAAGGGAGGATTCTGCTCGCTTTAGAAGCTTGGCATTGCATGCCATTATTAAGCTTGTGATCTACCAGAACCCCCAGATCCTTCTCCACCATTGATTCCCCCAGTTGTACCCCCCCTAGTATGTATGATGCATGCATATTCTTAGCCCCCAAGTGCATAACCTTGCATTTATCAACATAAAACCTCATTTTCCACATAGTTGCCCAATTAAACAGTGCATTGAGGTCAGCTTGAAAGTTGAAGACATCCTGTAAGGACGTTATTCCACTGCACAGCTTAGTGTGATATGCAAAGACTGAAATGGGATTTTTAATCTCAGACCCTATATCGTTTATAAGTATATTAAAAAGTAAGGGTCCCAACACTGAATCCTGGGGTACACCAATGATGACCCCAGACCATTCAGAGTATGAATCATTCACCACTACTCTCTGAATACATCTTTTAGCCAGTTTTCTATCCATTTACATACAGATTTTTCCAGCAAGTTCTCATCTATGTGGTCTTTTATTAAACTCTCCAGTATCTTCCCAACTATAGAAGTTAAACTAACAGGTCTGTAATTACTTGGTAAAGATTTTGACCCCTTTTTAAATATTGGCACCACATTGGCCTTACGCCAATCCAGTGGCACTATGCTAGTCATTAAAGAGTCCCTAAAAATTAGAAACTGGTTGATCGCAGGATCCTCTCTATTGGAAAGGAAAACCCATTCACAGCATCCAGACAAGTGAACGACACTCTCCAGGAGGTGGGCGTATCGTTGTCAAAGTCTACAATCAAGAGAAGACTTCACGAGAGTAAACACAGAGGATTCATCACAAGGTGCAAACAATTCATAAGCCTGAAGAATAGAAAAGCCAGATTAGACTTTGCCAACAAACATCTAAAAAATCCAGACCAGTTCTGGAAAAGCATTCTTTGGACAAATGAAACTAAGATTAATCTGTACCAGAATGATGGAAGAAAAAAGTGTGGAGAAGGCTTGGAACAGCTCATGATCCAAAGCACACAACGTCATCTGTAAAACATGGTGGAGGCCGTGTGATGGCATGGGCATGCATGGCTTCCAGTGGCACTGGGTCATTGGTGTTTATTGATGATGTGAAAGAACACAGAAGCAGCCGGATGAATTCTGCCGTGTTTAGAGATATACTGTCAACCCAGAATCAGCCAAATGCAGCAAAGTTGATTGGATGGCGCTTCACAGTACAGATGGACAATGATCCAAAACACATGGTAAAAGCAACCCAGGAGCTTTTGAAGGAAAAAAAGTGGAATATTTTGCAATGGCCGAGTCAATGACCTGATCTCAATCCAATTGAGAATGCCTTTAGTTTTGCTGAAGGCAAAACTAAAGGCAGAAAGACCCACAAACAAAGAACAACTGAAGACAGCTGCAGTTAGAGCCTGGCAAAGTATCAGAAAGGAGGAAACCCAGTCTTTGGTAATGTCCAGGGGTTCCAGACTTCAGGCAGTCATTGCCAGTAAAGGATTCTCATTAAAAATGAACATTTTATTTATGATTATAATCATTCGTCAAATTACATTTGAGACCCTGAAAATGGAGAGAATGTGTATAAAAATGGTTGCAGTTCCTAAAATTTGTAATTGATATTTATGTTAAACCCTTTGAATTAAAGCTGAAAGTCTGCACTTCAAATTAACTTGGATTGTTTCATTTTAATTTGTTCTGGTGGCATACAGAGCCAAAAGTATGAAAATTGTGCCTGTGTCCAAACATATATGGCCCTAACTGTATAATCTAGACATGTGCATCTCATAACAAATCGATTTTCAGACGAAAATTTGATTTTCGGATATTATTATTATTATTATTACTACGAGTTTATATAGCGCCAAAGGGTTTGCTCAGCGCTGTACAATAGAATATGCGTATATGAATTGAAATGAATCTGAAAAAAGTTATAATGAAATTAAAAAAATGCATTAATTTTATTCAGATTACATCACATGATGGGACAGTAGTAATAAAATTTTCGAATTTGTTCAATAATTCGGATTCAAGTAAATTTTGATTTAAATTGAATTTGTAATTATCACAGTCAGTTTAGTTCCACAGTCTAATGTTTATACTGAAAAGCACTGTGCAAACTGTTGTTACTATATAAATCCTGTATTATAATAATAATAATAATAATAACAACAAAAACATTAATGCAATTGTTTGCTTTGAAAGATTGGGGACCGCCAAATTCTGCCTAATTTATTCTGTTGCCTTGGAAAATAATTAATCCTTCTGAATAGTTTTGATATATGAATAGCAAATCCACCCGAAATATATAGCAATCTTCTAAAAAAAATCCTGCAAATTGCTTTTAATCCACCTGGACCAACAAATATACGAAACAAAAGCCGAAGATTTGAAACAAATTCCGAAAATGAAACGGTTCACCATAATAAATATGAGGCAAGAAAATTCTTCAATGAACAAATGCATCTGAAATGAAATTAAAACTTAAAGCATGCACTTGTCTAATATAACCACTTACTTCAAGTGGTTCTGTTTTACATGTATATCTAGAAACCATATACAATGGATATACATTCCCTTTAAATATTTTTGCAAAGTAATTTATTCCACAACCCAGTTCTACAAGGCCAAATCAGGACAGAATAAGCTCAAAATAGTCTGTTTGTTCTTGCTAGGTTCAAGACAAGATATTTTTCCTTCAGATATTTTGTATGACTCTATTCATTTAAGAGCATATAGATAAAATCTCTCTTCACATCTTCTGCACAAAGAAAAATGTTATAAATCATACTGAATTTGTTCTGAGCAAACTCTTTTGATACTAGAGAAGTGTCCCTAAGGTATATTTTTCTACATATGGTGTGATAATAATAGTTATTATGCAGAGCCAACATCAGTAAATCAATATAAAATTCTGCAGGTGTCTTCACTTCTGGGCTGTGCACATGAGATTTATACACTCAATTAGTACATATAATTGTAGATTTGAGGACCTTAGTCATGTTTAATACTAAAAAAAATTGAAAACATCTAGTTGTTATAAATAAAACTAAATGTTTAAATAATAGTAAATGCTTATTTTAGAACAAGAAATTTTATATTATAAATAAACATAAAATGCTAACAGGGGTAACATATTTCCAGTCATGGAGCCCTAGCAGAAAGTACAAATATGGTCCTCTGACATTTTAGGTCTTTGTTCTAATTTACCCAGGTCAATTTTGCAGACTAATTACTTTGAAAAGCTGTCCTACCCTTTAAAGCAGGAGACTTCAATTTTGGCCAAAGCAAACCCAGGATTGCTAAGGGGCCAAAGCAAAATGGGCATTTTCTATAGTGAACTGTTTTTATCAAAGCAACCCAAAAGATATCATGTCAGCCCTCAATTACTCCAAGGTCACTTCTTCTAGCAGTTTCCAGGCTTGCCACACTGCCAGTCTGGGCTTGCCATTTGATCTTTGGCTACGTATATTGGGTAGTAAATATCTATACAGTTGTGCTCAAAAGTTTGCATAGCCTTGGAGAATTGGTAACATACTCTATAGTATTTACCATTTAAAAATAAAAACATGAGTGAGCATGCTAAACAGATTTCTTTTATTTCTTATGGGATTCATATTCAACTGTAGGTGATAACAGAATGGCACAATCATTCCTTTAGATTGTAAGCTCCACGAGCAGGGCCCTCATATTCCTTCTGTACTGAAATGTATTGTAATTGTACTGTCTCCCTTATATTGTAAAGTTCTGTGCAAACTGTTGGCGCTATATAAATCCTGTATAATAATAATAATAATAATAATAATAATAATAAAACAAAACACGGCAACAAGTAAACAAATTAAATGACCCCTGTTCAAATGCCTGTCATGTCCTTAGTTCTTAATACTGTGTATGGCTCCCTTTAGCATCAATGACAGCATGCAGTCTTTTGTAATAGGTGACTATGAGGCCCTGAATTCTTGAAGGTGGTATAGATGCCCGTTTGTCTTGGCAAAATGCCTCTAGGTGATTCAAAGTCTTTGGTCATCTTGCATGAACCGCACGTCTGAGGTCTCCCCAGAGTGGCTCAATGATATTAAGGTTAGGAGACTGTGATGGCCATTCATGAACCTTCACCTTTTTCTGCTGTAACCAATGCAGGATCCACCCTTGTGCTTAGGGTTATTGTCATGCTGGAAAGTCCAAGAGCGCTGCTTTCATGCAGAAGAATGCAAATTGCCTGCCAGTATTTTCTGATAACATGCTGCATTCATTTTGCCATCAATTTTAACAAGATTCCCTGTGCCTTTAGAGCCCACACACCTCCAAAACATCAATCAGCCACCACCATGCTTCACAGTGTGGATGGTATTCTTGTCACTATAGGCATTGTTGACCCCTCTCCAAACAGCACTACAGATTACAGTGTGCCAGAAGCTGTGAGGAGTGTCAAGCTGTTGTTGGGCATACTGTTCTGTCTTAAAAATGGGTGTAACATGTTACATGTTCAAAAGGTGATTTTCACTATTTTTTTTTTACATCCTGTCACCAGTGCAGTACAGTGTCATCATATAACTGGCATGGTGGTGATCAGGGACACTGACTGGTGACAGTACAAAAAAAAATGATATTTTTTTTATTATTATTTTTTATTACATTTTTAAGATTTTTTTTCATATTTCACTATAACCAAAGTAGTATAATGTTACCATAGTAACATTGTACTACTTTCGGGAAGTGATCAGTATTTTTTTTTTTTTTACACAATTTGCTTATAGCAAAGAATTGCTTTGCTATAAGCAAGCATTTACCTGAATGAAATTGATTCATTCAGGGTTTTTTTTTGTGCTTAGCTGTGATTTGGCCACAGCTAATCAAATGACACAGCTGGGCTGTGATTGGCCCAGCTTGTGCATGTGATCGCTGTGACCATTCACAGCTAAACACACCTGTATACAATGGATGGCATGAAAGGCAGCTATCCATTGTATACAACTGTCATGTGACCTGCTGTGATTGGTCACAGAAGGTCACATGGTACTTGCAACGGTGCCGGTACACAGATCTGTCATCGGCCGTGTCCGAGGTACACGGCCGTGACAGATCACGCCGCTGCACGGCGCAATGCGCATGGCTGAAAGGACGCCATATGGTGTCCACCCGGAGGGACGAGCTGTTCACCTGGCCGCCATCTGGCTATAGGCTGGGCGGCAACTGGTTAATAACTTATCAATATACCTGCAATTTGTATATAAAAACAAGGTTTTACAACTATTAACACACATTAACCCCTTCACGCCTTAGGGTCAAACAAACATTAATACCTAAGCACAATTTTGCAACTTTAACACATGTGAGTAAAACTGTAATATCATCACAATTACTTTGTGCATGCAGGTAAATTATACCTTGTTTTTTTCAGGACAAATTGGGCTTTCATTTGGTGGTAAATGGTAATTGATATCTTCTGCCTTTTTTTTTTATTATCAAAGGAAAACTGCCCCAAAGTAGTTTAAAAAAAATCATTTTTTAAAATGTAGCTGTATATTTCTTGCTACTACCATAACCTGTCACCAAAGAATAACCCAAAATAAATTATCCTTTTACTGACAATTGCCCACATGTTAGTTGTTGTTTGTACCCGTAGTACAGCCCAGAAACAGTAGTGTGCATTTTGCTTTTTGTATCCTACCTAAAACACACTGATACTGATACTAATTTTACAATTACAAAAAACACCTGCCCCCAAAAAATACTGACCCTGACCTTTGACCCAAACACTAACCCTGGCACTGACCTAGATCAAACTTAGATCTAGGTATTTTTTTTATATTTTTTTATTTTTGTTATTATTATTATTTATTTATTTTTTGACACACAGTTGTTTTTTTTCTCTCTGCAAGGAGAGAGAGATACAATGTATCTCTCTCCTCCATTCAGAGAGAGAAAACGGGGTGGGCTTCACAGTGACTTATCACAGTGGTCAGGTGACCCAGAATTGGGAATTCTGAGTCTCGTCCGTTAGTATGGGACCTGGAGCTCTCGGTGAGACCCCAGCACCATGGGGTACGCTCCCAACACAAAGACCATCACACAAATATGTGGCCCCACAGTTAAAAGTCCAGTCCAATGGGGCCGCATATTTGCGCATGCTCAATGCCAAGGGGTTAATACACTTATTGTAGTTGGACTCACTACAGTTGGACAAAGTTGGACAAGAAAAACCTTTGATTCATATGTAGCCACAATGGATATAAATACAGTTTATGAACACCAAATGCCTTTGCAATGTAATTTTGCTTTGTAAAAGTAGCAGTATCATCATCATTATGCTGAGTATAGTTTATGCAGAGGGCAGGGACCCAGCAGTTCCACCCACCACAGGCTGCCTGCAGAAAACTACAGGAGGGGGTAAATACAAGATCAGTCACCCTGAACAAGGAAAGAGAGCAGCAGTGAACGGTCTTTAATAAAGAATCTCCTGCACAAAGGTAAAGTGTAGGAGTTGTTCTATGATGGATTGTTGCAAATTGCTGCATCTGGAAGAAATACAGAGAGGATACCAAGATGCAAGAAAGAATACACATGGCTCATGTATTTGGACAGTATACTGTATGTTTAGTCCAAATTTCAAATTTATATTTAGGCTGGTCACTTGGTGACATGTAAATCCAAAAGTTTCCCTTTAAATCCCTTTCCTTTAACAGTTTTCTATACAGCGTGGAAATGCTAGAAATCCCTGTCTGGTTTTATGCAAATCTTCAGTTTCTTTAAACTCCTAATAACTCATTTTGAAGATTTTCGATTTGCAGAGCCAACTTTTGCCTTGGGGAGCAAGTTTTAGGGAAGAAACTCGCTAATCACCAGCTAAGTGGATTTTTAATTTGTTGATCAATTTATTTGAGAATGTCTCTCCTGCATCACAGCAGGGGTATGTTAGATTACAAAAAATAGGGAGTTAACAGGTCCTATGCGTGTAGTTTTCAGGGTGTGGAATCAGGCTAGGGGAGTCTATTGGGCACCCGCTACCTTCTACCTCCATCTTCCCCTGTGGGGAAACCCAAACCTACCCCATCTTTCCTCCATTTCTGATCTGCAAGTGTGGGCGACTAGAGGGGTGACAATGTTACAACACACCATCTCCAAAGGGAGGGTGATGGACTACGTGAATCTAAGACTAACATATTTATTTGCCTAACAATATGAGATTTGGCTATTGGCAGCTAAGACACACTTTTCAAGCCCAGTTTCTGGAGCCTATAACACTGGGGTCACTGACACTATTGAATGCCACCCTACCTCGAGAGTGAAGGGGATACTGTTATCCTCTATCTACCTTCACCTTTGGTAGCGTATGATACAAAATTGATCAGGATGTACGAGAGATGGTGTGCTGATATCCATAACCTTATGGAAGAAGACTGGGATGATTGCATATCTACTTATGTACCCTTCATGATTTCTTCTAAATACAGATTCATACAGTTGAAGTTTATCCATAGGGAATACTACAAAGGTTGGCTGGTATATAGCTGCAGACAAGTCCTTTATGGAATAGATGTGTTGTCTCCACTGGAACCTTTATGCACATGGTGTGGTCCTTTCCTTTACCCTTTGGTTGATGCTCAGTGATGTTTGTGATCTGATCATCCACATGGACCCCCTTTTGTTAATGTTGGGTATGTTGGAAGATGTAGAGGCAAGCAGGTATATTAAGCTGTTCATCACATACAGTATGCCATCTTTTAAGTGAGGCGTGAGATAGTATTACACTGGAATTCTACGCCTCCGACTGTGTCTTCCTGGAGGAAGGCTATAAATTCAGTTTCACCCTTGTATAAGCTTACGTATGAGAGTAGAAAATGTCCCAAAAAATTTGAAAAGATTTGGTTGGCCTGGATAGATGCTCAAGGACAGGATGCATCTAAAGATGCTTGATGACCTTTTTGTTCTGCCTCTCCCTCTTGCCCCCTTTCCCCCTCATAATCATTCCCCCTCCTTTTTCCCTCCCACTGCTCTCTTCCCTCCTTTTTTCACCCCCCCCTTTCCATTTATACCCTCCAGATCTGGGTTTGCGCTGTTTTTATTGTGCATACACTTCCTTTTGTACATGTAGAGTTAGTTTTACACTCTTTGTGGCTACTGGGGTATGATGGCGCCACCTGTATAGTATTTAGAAGAAGAATCCTTATAATCTGTGTTATCAGGACAAGATCTCTAACAAGCGCTAGTGCCTCCACTCAATTGGGGCTTGTGGATAACAAGTGAAATCCCAACTGAGAAATGTATCGTCCACATAGACAGTAATCCACACAGAATTGTATATGAAAGTCCATGTATTGAAGAAATAACATTCAGTGAACCATCAAACATAAAGTATTTTCCAAGCAGGAACATTAAAGTATTAACAGTCTTTTTTGCATCTCTGCATGAGGGGAGGCTGCAACACTTACAGTCTGAGCTCTCTCCCAGGAAATCCACATCTGCCTCTTTTCCACAAGTGTGCTCTCTACTGACCTCATCCTCAGTGCCCAGAGAGCATAACAGCCATATTGGAAAAGGGCAAAACAAACACTGCATAACAGAAGTATAAACTGGAAAATGGGCAAAGAATTTATCACGTTACTACATACATACTGGAGCATGTTAATAATCGTATGATTTATGTAATGCTGGACACTGATAACAGTACGACCTGCTTTGGAACGTGACTATTGTGATGTGAGTGGTAATTTACTTTACTAAACAACTTAATAAAGCATTTTCTGTAAAAAAAAAAAATAGGGAGTGGGGTAAACTAGTGGACTAGTGCAAAGCCTAGATGAAAAACAGAAGTACTGACCAAGCAGGTTGAGCTCTTATTATGCATATTAAGGTTTACATTTCTGTTTTGAATAAAATGGATGAGATTTACTAAAACTGGTGCTCTCAGAATCTGGTTCAGCTGTGCATGGTAGCCACCAGTTTCTAACTTCAACTTGTTCAATCAAGCTTTGGTAATAAAACCTGGAAACTGATTGGTTTCTCTGCAGAGCTGCACCAGATTTTGCACCATGCAGTTTTAGTAAATAACCCCAATGTATCTTTAACATAACTAAACACCAGAGTTGATAAACCCACATACATTGGAGCAGTGTGATACTTCAGTGACATTCCACCTTTTATGTTGCTTTATGTAAGATCACTGTTGGATTTACTTGTGTAGGGACCTTGCTACATACAATATGCAGTTAAACAGCTTAAATTGTTTATTGTTTTTTTATTAGCTGCTGTTAAGCATACTTTCCAGTAGTCTGGATCAGAAGGTTTTACTTCAAAATGATTTATATTTATCAAACCAACCAATTACTCAAGAGCAGGTTCTAGCAGTGTGAGCTGGGAAGGTGATAAATATTTGGGACAACTTTTCAGAGTGTTTTCATACCTTGGGCTTCTGTTCATTGGTATGGTGTGTTGAGTTCTGAATCCCCTGGATTTGGATCAAGGGGGTTGTGCATCAGATAAGTCTCAGTTTCTTGGAGATTGCTACAAGGTGCTGGCCTATGAAATGTAAAATGTTAAAATGTCAGCCTTGAAGAAGCAGCTGACCCCAAAATGAAGAGAGGGGGTGTGACTATTTAGGTAGAAGATAACACGCAAACTACCCTCAGCTCTTATTTTGTCTCAACTGCTGTTATATGAAATTGCATACCTCCATAGATCCCTATCTGTGTGAATGGGTCTTTTGCTCACTCAGCAGAATCTACAGACAACTGAACTCTCCAGTAATAAACTGAAGCCAAATTCAATGAACTTTTACATCACAAATTAAAGTACAGAGAATACTTTTTCAGACTTTTGATGTGTGAGAAGACAATAACTTTTTAAGCACTCTCTCTGCAATGAACAGAAACTATCTGAGTGGACATGAGGAAAGCAGGGAGGGTCTAGCTAGGACTGTACTAATTAGCATTGAATAAGAGGGGGGAAGTGGGAACCAAATGCACAATTCTAGTTGCTGTGGCACCAAACTACTACAATATATCTTTATTATGTGTCTCATGCAATAGAATGAAACATATAATAGATGGGACACATCAGCTGTCTTGCCTTTGGAAAGAACTACAAAGTTGCCACTACAACATTGGTCTTCAAGGAGCAAATGATCAGTGAGTTTCCAAGGCCAGGATAGTCTATGGTGATACAAACAGCTTATGAAGAAGATTACAAGTCATCTTGTATCCTGTTAGTTCCTTGCTCTCCATATATTCTGCAGTTTACAATAAATGTGTTCAAATTGTTCTACAACCTGACTCGCACCAAAGTTTTTTTTTATTAACACCATAGAGAAACCAAAAACCCTGAGGCAGATGTGCTTAGAAACTACAACCAAGTACACTCTGGTCTATTACCCTTCCTTGAGGTTATTTGTATGTATCTCAGGGTAAACAGAGTTACACGTCTGGCACTAGCAAAAAAAGGGCAGATATTGATAGTGCAAGTTGGTCACAGATATGGTCAACGTTGACTACATGCTCCATTAATATCCCCACTATGGAATTGGCTTTTAAAACTGAAACAAAATTGTATCTTGTCCCTTCCAATTTAGCCTTACTCTATCCATCCGCCCCTAACATTTGTTTCCGAGACTGTAATGCACCAGGCGATATTCTGCACATATGGCGGACATGCCCCTTGCTCTCCAGATTTTGGTCTAAGGTTTTTAAAATAATTATGTCACTACTCACCTGCCCCTTTTTGAGAGACCCCTGGTACACCCTCTTACATTTAAAACTCCCGGGCATATCTAAACACCAATTTAAATTGGTCACACATGTGCTACTGGCAGCCAAACAACCCATAGCTAAGCCAGGAAACAGCAGTTTGTGTCCTTTATGGAAGACCATCGCTGGCTACATTTTTTCTTGCTAAATGAGAAACTGTCCAGCATCCTCTCAGACACCCAAGAGAGATTCTTCAAAATCAGCAAACAGCTTCAACTCTTTTTAATCTGCTCAACCCTGCAAGGAGAATTCAGACATTTTAGATGTCCTTTCCCTTCAATATGCCTCTATATTTTTCTCTCTCTTTCTCCCTTTTCTCTTTTGATTTTTGTTTCTTGGCTCTCCCACAGGGATGCCCTACAACCTGAAAGACATTTTACACGCCCCTTAGTTAAGAATATATTAGTATTTCTAAAATGTTTTACTCCTTGACTAGTATCTGTAGTTGAGTTACTGCCAGACTCCTTTCTCTGTGTACTGGCTAACCAACCGGCACAACAGGGAACGCTTTATTTTTACCTTCTGATAAGATGATTTGAAAGTTACCTATTCTAACTACGTGCTGTTTGCACACAATTGTTATTGACAACTGTTTGTAATTACGCTCCCGTTTATGTACTTTCATGCAGTTGAAACTGTACTTTGTACTTAAAAAATACCAAAAATCAAATAAAAATTATTGAAAGGGGAAAAAAAGGGCAGATATTTGTTGAGAAAGAGCAATACATATTTGGATGTTTGCAGACACATTATTGAATATTGAATCTCACCTTCTTACTGTAGTAATCAATTCAATTACATTTCCGCTGACATTATATTATTTTTTGTGTTTAATTTTTTTTACATTCCAAAACAACATAAATTAATGTCTTTTTAATCTTTCTAACAAGCTTGCATATTAAGCTGTCTACTCCTATGACCTGACATATAATTCCAGTTTATGCCATTTCTAACCTATTTGCCTATTTGTTCTTGAGTGTTAGTAATTAAGCCAAGTTCACTGTCATAGCACCTATAACATCAGCCTCATAGATCTCAAGTAAACTGTTCATCTTGTGCTAGCAAAAATATTGATTTATATCAGCAGCTTAAAAGTTTTTTAATGATGTTTTATTTACATTTTTTAATTATGTTAGGAAAGCAGACACTTATACGTGCTACACAAAACTACCCTGCTTAGTAGTGTTGAAATGCAAATCTATAGTCATATAAACATAAACAAAGGTGGCCATGTTCCTGACTGATATCCAGGTGAACATCTAAAGGCCATGAAAGTTTGCTATGACCTGTACAGAGAAAGTTTATTGCTGAAAGAATCTAGAGTAAGGTTCCCTGCAGAATTTCTGCAGAGAACCTACATTTAGATTGTATTTGGCAATAAATATTAATGCAGCATTAAATGTATGACTATTCATTTAATGATGTGTTCATATAGAGCTGCAATATTATGTTTCCTTTTTATTCTGGCTTTGAGTTTATCTTTAAAAGGAACCTTTGAGAATACAAATGTGCACCTCTCAGGCTGTCATCCTCATCCTTGCTGCACAAGTCAAGTTTGTCACTGCCCTGAAACAAGTATACTCATATCTGGTGTACCAGAACATACGTATTGCGGACCAGTGAATCATTAAAGTGTATATAAACTCAAAATTATTATATAGTATTCTAACAGAAACTTAAAGTGGAGATCCACCCAAAAGTTGGTGTTCTGCTTATCTGCCCCCCCCCCCTTCGCTGCCATATTTGGCACCTTTTGCAGGGAGAGGGGAGTGGGTACTTGGTTTGTGATGCATACTAGCACATTCTGACATTAACTTTCAGGGAACTGGATTTTTTTTCCAAACTTTACTATTATTTTGAAGGCCGAGGACCCTACACCTCTAAACCAGTTGAGACATGGACTTCACTAGCCCTCTGAAGGTCTGCTTTGGTACTGGCACCAAGCCGTCAGTAGCAGATCCTTTAAGTCCTTTAAGTTGTGAGATGAGGCCTCCATGGATTAGACTTGTTTTACAGCACATCTCACAGATGTTCAATTGGATTGAAATCTGGAGAAATTGGACGCCAAGTCAACACCTCAAAATATTCTTCTTCAGTTGCTCTGTGATCCAGTTCTAATGTTCATATGCCCATTGTAGACACTTTTGGCTATGGACATGGGTCAACATGAGCACCCTTAACAGTGTACGACTAGGCAGCCCCATACAAATAAACTGATGCATTATGGGTTCTGACTAGAGATGAGCGAATCGAACCTGGCGAAGTGGAATTCGTTTCGAATATTAGGAAAAATTCGATTCGCACCGAATCCGAATTTTAGCAAACTTCGGATGCACGAATCGAATTTTCCCCGATCAGCCGGCAAAAAGTGTCACTGCAGAGAGCTCCGCTATTTCTGACAGTTCTCTGACAGTTCCTTCACATTTACAGCGGTTGAAACATTGTATCTATTTGTTTCCATTTAGGATACAGATGTTTTTATTCGGAAACAAATAGATACAATGTTTCAACCGCTGTAAATGTGAAGGAACTGTCAGAGAACTGTCAGAAATAGCGGAGCTCTCTGCAGATACACTTTTTGCTGTACTGGAATTCTTCTTCTTTTCATTCTTCTTCTTCTTTTCATTCTTCTTTTCATTCTTCTTATTTTCATTCTTCTTCTTCTTTTCATTCTTCTTCTTCTTCTTTTCATTCTTCTTTTCATTCTTCTTCTTCTTCTTTTCATTCTTCTTCTTCTTCTTTTCATTCTTCTTTTCATTCTTCTTCTTCTTTTCATTCTTCTTCTTCTTTTCATTCTTCTTTTCATTCTTCTTCTCATTCTTCTTTTCATTCTTCTTTTCATTCTTCTTCTTCTCATTCTTCTTTTCATTCTTCTTCTTCTTCTTTTCATTCTTCTTCTTCTTCTTTTCATTCTTCTTTTCATTCTTCTTCTTCTTCTTTTCATTCTTCTTTTCATTCTTCTTCTTCTTCTTTTCATTCTTCTTTTCATTCTTCTCATTCTTCTTTTCATTCTTCTTTTCATTCTTCTTCTCATTCTTCTTTTCATTATTCTTCTTCTTCTTCTTCTTCTTCTTCTTCTTCTTCTTTTCATTCTTCTTCTTCTTCTTTTCATTCTTCTTCTTCTTCTCATTCTTCTTTTCATTCTTCTTTTCATTCTTCTTCTCATTCTTCTTTTCATTCTTCTTTTCATTCTTCTTCTTCTCATTCTTCTTTTCATTCTTCTTCTTCTTCTTTTCATTCTTCTTCTTCTTCTTTTCATTCTTCTTTTCATTCTTCTTCTTCTTCTTTTCATTCTTCTTTTCATTCTTCTTCTTCTTCTTTTCATTCTTCTTTTCATTCTTCTCATTCTTCTTTTCATTCTTCTTTTCATTCTTCTTCTCATTCTTCTTTTCATTATTCTTCTTCTTCTTCTTCTTCTTCTTCTTCTTCTTCTTTTCATTCTTCTTCTTCTTCTTTTCATTCTTCTCATTCTTCTCATTCTTCTTTTCATTCTTCTTCTCATTCTTCTTTTCATTCTTCTTCTTCTTCTTCTTTTCATTCTTCTTCTTCTTCTTCTTTTCATTCTTCTTCTTCTTCTTTTCATTCTTCTTTTCATTCTTCTTTTCATTCTTCTTCTCATTCTTCTTTTCATTCTTCTTCTTCTTTTCATTCTTCTTCTTCTTCTTTTCATTCTTCTTTTCATTCTTCTTCTTCTTCTTTTCATTCTTCTTTTCATTCTTCTTCTCATTCTTCTTTTCATTCTTCTTCTTCTTCTTCTTTTCATTCTTCTTTTCATTCTTCTTTTCATTCTTCTTCTCATTCTTCTTTTCATTCTTCTTCTTCTTCTTTTCATTCTTCTTCTTCTTCTTTTCATTCTTCTTTTCATTCTTCTTCTCATTCTTCTTTTCATTCTTCTTCTTCTTCTTTTCATTCTTCTTCTTCTTCTTTTCATTCTTCTTTTCATTCTTCTTCTTCTTCTTTTTCTTCTTCTTCGTCGTGCCCTGTGACTGCCCAAATGAGTGAAGTGTGCGGTGATTCTAAGATCGACGGCACTCATCTGCATGTCATACTGACTGACAGTATTATTTCTCTTCCCCAGCAGACTCCAAGGGCATTTAAATTAAAGGTACAGTGTTCTGCACTAATATAAAGGCTCTCTGAAGCCTAGAAACCCTTTTAATAAGTTAAATTCGCAGCGAATAAATTCGCATCGAATCTAATTTCTCCCGCAAATTCGGCGAATCAGCCGAATTGAATTTTTGAATAATTCGCTCATCTCTAGTTCTGACGCCTATCAGAACGAGCTTTAACTTTTTCAGCAATTTGAGCTGCAGGGGCTCTTCTATTGGATCAAACTATACTAGTCAGCTTTCTCTTCCCACATGCATTAATGAGCCTTAGCTGCAACTTATCATCAGTGGCAATGATCACAGAAAAAGTACATGTGGTCAAATGAATAAGGCAGACTAGATATCAGATAACAATGTACCTCTGTGTATGGGTACCTTAACTCATCTTAATGGTAAATCTTCATGTACATCAAACAACAAATCAGATATGTATACTAAATAAGAAAATAAAACGTCCTGCTTGTGTTTTCATTAATTTCACATATAGAGTAGGTTAAGCAAGAGGACTGATATTGCTCCTGCTGAATCAGAAGTGAGTCTCCATGATACAGTGATAGAGCTGATGGAAAGAGATTGCTTCAGGAGTCTATAAGAAGCCTGTGCATGATTCTTCATACCAGCATCAGTCCATAATTAAAATATGCATATATAGGTGACAGATCCTTCTGTTTTATTTCTGAAGCCAATAATGTATTGCAAAATAGACATATTTTGGCTTGCTCTGAAGCAAACTACATAGTTTACACCTTGTAATCGAGTGTATTATTGTTGTTGATGATGAACAGCTTATTAGTGGTTTTGCAAAATTTAGCAGTAAAACTAAAAATCACATTTGACTTACTCATACATACATAAAACACCATTATCAAATGCACTGTCATGGACTTGGCAGCAGTCGTAATGGTCCATATAACCGGTACAGTGCTTTCACAAATTACATTTTGTCCCTGTTTGACCAGAATTTTCAATTTGCGATAGCCTAGCACAGTATGCAGATAGCTTCTCTCCCTCTGCCAGGACTAATGAAGGGATTGGCACTTAGTGGTATTATTTTATTTATTTTCAGAATTCACAATGCAGTAACAGATGCTTAAACAGATTCCTAGTTCTTTTGCAACATCAGTCCCAATGTGTTTGATTCCTTGGCTTGTTTGTTAAAAATCAAAAATACCAGCTGTTTCAAATTGAGAAAACACAGCAATCTTTGTTCACTAGTCCCACTTCTGTGCTCACCATAAAGCCCCAGAATAAATGCTGGACATGAAACCTCTCAGCCCACACAAAGTACAAACTTTAGGAAGCCGCTGCTCAGTGCCATTCATAGTAATCTGAACTGCATCGCATCTGTTACTGAGGCTGAGAACAACACCGAGACAATAATAGTAATTGAAGTCATTGTACACATCATATTGTGAGTATAAAGTTAGAAGAAGCATAAACATATTAAAATATCTCGAGAGTTTAAAAAAATGTTATTTTGTTCACTAAACCTTGTGGCTGAGATTCAATTTTGTGACAATTCAATGCCTGAAGTACAATATACATTTATATTCTTGCTTTGAATATTAACAAAATTTAGGCAATGGCTAGATGGAATACAACAGTTTTTTTTTATGATTTTGCCCTGAGAGCGGATTTATTTTATGCTCTGCAAATAACTTCATTGCGTCCAGCTTTACACAACATTTTCATTTTTAACAATGTATTGTTTTATGACCCTATTAAGGGATGAGAAGATGTTTAATGCCTTTCAGCAAATTGCAAATATTTTATTACTAGCCTCCTCAAATTACATATTAAATAGACATACAAAAAAGACAAATGAACTAAAGAAACTGGTGGAGAGAAAGCATGGAGGTTGCCATTACTCATCTCTTACAAAAATTCTTTGGCTGTCATGCTGATCCAGTGGTTTCAGCTTTTTCTAAGTTATTGTCTCTGAATATTTAGAAATAAGGAAGTCTGATTTTGCTCTGACTTTAGTGATCTGCATGCTTGCAGCATGTCAGCATCTCAAAGTGTTGAAGTTAGAGACAGCCAGGCAAATAGTTTCAGAAGTAGGAAAGAAATGCCATCTTACATATTTCTGAGTGCAGGCTTCTACAAGTGTATTTTATTTGAACTATGGTAAACCAGAATTAAAAAGGTAGGTTACTGTAAGTAAGGCCATGGGGGTCCCATAAACAGTGATTTTCTTCTCAGGAAAATTTTGCTTAACATGTCTATGAAGAAAGGTAGTTGATATATATCTCGTTCCGGCACAAACACAATGTTTTTCTTACTTGCCCAATTGATGCCTAAAGATGACAGCTGGCTGGGGAAGTTTGGGGCTTCATATAGACATATAGAGATAAAGATATGGATCGATATGATTATATCTAAATGCAGCGCTAACAAATATATGCAACAATGTCCATTAAAGTCCATATAAAATGTACCAACTCCAAAGAAAGAATCTCAGCACCGTCTCCAGTGTCATAAAAGATTCACACAGCATCACAGTGATATAGCCAATCCCCTTTTCGGACCACAATGACCCTCAATTTATAGAGTGGTCAATAGCGCTTATCAGATGTCCCACTCCACACTTCAACCACTCTTGGAGGGGGAGGTAGAGGTGGCTGGAGCAGAGTGAGCGATGTAACGGTACAATTCCACCTTTGCTGATACAAGTGATCCGTGTATTGTGTGGCCACTTGAGTGCTCTGGATACTTTGGAGGATCTCTGTAAAGACTTGGCTGGGTACATCAGGATCTGGGTGCCTTCATCTACAGAAGTCCAGAGAATAGTCCTATCAGAGCAAAGACCTGGAGTGTTACATTGACTACTCCTTATATTGAGGGTCATTGTGGTCTGGTAAGTGGATTGGCTCTATTACTATGGTGCTGTGTGTCTTTTCTGTCACTGGAGACAGTGCTAGGTTTTTTTCTTTGGAGTCGTAATATTTTATATGGAATTTAATTGATGTTATTGCATATATATTTTAGAGCTGAATTTAGATACATATTGTTATTGGTTCGTGATCAACAAATCTTGCTGGCTGCTTTGATTTTAGGGGTTGGAGTGCTGCTATTTATACAGATGCTGAATTAGCATTATAATAACCAATGGCCAGAGGTTAGCAACAATGAGTAAAAAGTCCTTACTGAAAAATAGAGATCTGGATAAGAACGTGGTCTGGTAAGTAGTGTGAAGCAGCCTTATTCTTGGTTACTTTATGCATGTGATTTACCATACATGAAATAATTATAGAAATAATGATTTGCTGTTTCTGTATGTAGCAAAAAGTTAACAAAAAGTAACTTGCACCCTTGTGTAGTAAGCTGGCCTCTCCAACAGTTGTTCAGATTTTTTTAAATCTTTATCACCACTAGTGGTGAATTCTGGTATTGTGCCATGTGCTGTTGCTGCATTATATCTATAGACTATATAGTAGTAGGTTGAGCAACTTCAAAAGCGTAGGAGCCAGGGAGGGGGGTATTGGGGCTCTATTTCATTACAAAGATGTGTCAGATAAGGTGGAAAACCTTTAATTTTGCCTGATAGAAAAAAGCATGAAATGTTTTTTATCTTCATAATTAGTTACACTTTTTTATTAATAAAATATCAGCTACATAAGCTAGATTTCACATAATTTAAATTTGTAAGGTGAATTTGTTTTTCTTTTGCTTTAAAACACATCTAATGGCCTGGTGACCCCTTTGAACCTTTGATGTTCAGATAGTCTGCAGAGGCATTATTCTATTGATCTTAGACATTCATATCAAAATCAAAGCAAAGCATGGTGTGATGTTAAGGTTATTGCATAACGCTTTTGTAGGAAGGCTTTATAATACAAATCATTCCTTTAGATTTATTAGCTAATTTACAAGGATAAAAGTTCTAAATATATTTTAACTACACCAATTGACAAAATGCTAATGTCATGTTCTTAGAGCAAGAATACATATTTCATAAGGATTAACATTTAATTTATTAAGAAATCTATAAAGTGCATACATGATCAAAATTTTTTTTATAAACAGTAACTTTTCTTTTCTTAATTATATTTATATATGACATCAACCAATTGCATTGAACAATTCACATTAGTTTAAGCCCCCACAGAAGCATACAATCTATTGCAGCCTTTCTTGACTAGGGTTCCATAGAACTCTAGGGTTCCTCAACCCCTGGGTTAAATTGGGAATGATGTGACAGATGAAAAGCCTGTCATTGCAAGGACATGCAGATAGTGTCTGTTTCAGCAGCGAAAAGGTCCCTGATCTAGTCTGAAACTCATTGGAGGCAGGTGGATGTTTCCCTCAAAGGAGAGTATCATTGACCTAGTTAGAGTTCCTGTTTCATGAGACAGTAGTGGACATGAGGTTGGTGCAGGAGCAGTGTGTGTAGATAGACACGCAAGAAACTTTTGTCTGTCTGGCCTTACAGACAAGCACTATACCCTATACCGGGACAATGCCTAAGGAAATTTCAGTCTGTGCTGTGCAGGCTGAGGGTCTAGGCAGACAAGAGTCTGAATACTTACTTTGTATCTGTGTGAGTAGACTGAGTTTCTGGAAAGTTCTCACTTAGGAGCTATATCTGAAAAAAAAAATACACACACACACATATACAGTATATACACACATCTACTAATCAAATAATTCGTTTTAAATATGCTTTTTGATAACAACAGCCATGCCAAATAATGCAATAGTAGAAAGCAAAATGCCTATTAAAAATGTTCAGTTTTTTGGTGGCTATTTGCCTTTCTTCGAAGTCACATAACACAAGAATATTCATCACTGCACGTTTGGTTGCTGCTTGCCTTTCTTCATAGTTATGAATGTTACAATGGCTAACCTACACATTGACACATTGATTGATTTTTCTGAATTTTCTGGCCAGTTGCCGTCCCTTGATGACTGTGCTGTGCAGCGATGTAACTGAAAGTAACAAACACACTGGAAAGATATATAATGCTCTTTTAAGTTACACGCTTGACTGGAAATGTGGTGGTGCTGCCAGACACAGAGGGACTTCATATTTGCAATTCTTAGTTCTGGTGAGCTTTCCTGGAAGGGTTCACTTAAATATTTGAACTTTCTGGTTTGCTTGTCAAAAAGTGTAAACTAATATTTTCTCAGAACAGACTGTTTAACCACTTGCCCTCTGGAAGATTTACTCCCTTCCTGACCAGGCCATTTTTTGCTATTCAACTGACAGTTGTGCAATCATGCAACCCTTTACAGAAACAACATTTATGTCCTTTTTTCCACACAAGTAAAGCTTTCTTTTGGTGGTATTTGATCACCTTTGGGGGGTTTTTTTGGGCTATAAACAAAAAAAATACAGAACATTTTGAAAAAAATATTTCCTACTTTCTGTTATAGAAAATATCCAATAAACTAAAATTTCTCCATACATTTAGGCCAAAATATATTTGCTATATGGCCTTCATAAAAAAAAAGAATCCCAATAAACTGGCTTATGTGAAAGTTATAGCATCTACAAACTATGGTATAGATACTGGAATTTACACCATTATTTGCTATACGGCGCTGCGCTAGTTTAACTGACAACTACGCGGTCATGCAATGCTGTACCTAAATTAAATTTATGTCATTTTTTTCCCACAAATAGAGCTTTCTTTTGGTGGTATTTGATCACCTCTGGGTTTTTTTTCTTTTTGCACTATAAACAAAAAATGACAGATACTGGAATTTACGCAGCTTTTACTTTCTGACTGCCTATCACATTTCTTGAGGTGCTAAAATGCCAGGGAAGTACAAACACCCCCAAATGACCCCTTTTTGGAAAGTAGATACCTTAAGCTATATGCTGAGAGGCATGTTGAGTCCATGGAAGATTTTTTTTTACCACAAGTTTTTGGAAAAATTAAATTTTTTTTCTTTTTTACACAAAGTTGTCAGTTAACCACATCAGCTCCAGAAGATTTACCCCCCTTCATGCCCAGGCCATTTTTTGCTATTCGGCTTTGCGCAATTTCAACTGTTGATTGCTCGGTCATGCAACGCTGTACCTAAACAAAATTTGTGTCCTCTTTTTCATACAAATAGAGCTTTCTTTTGGTGGTATTTTATCATCACTGGGTCTTTTTTTGTTTTTTTGCAATATAAGTGTAAAAAGACTGAAATTTAAAAACAAAAACAATATTTTCTACTTTCTGTTATAAAAAATATCTAATAATCTCAAAGTTAGTCAAAAATGTTGGCCAAAATGTATTCTGCTACATGTCCTTGATGAACAAAATCCTAATACGTGTATTTTAATTGGTTTGTGTGAAAAGTATAGTGTCTACAAGCTATGGTATATAAATTGAAATTTAGGCAGCTTTTAGTTTCTGACTGCCTATCATATTTCTTGAGGTGCTAAAATGCCAGAGCATTACAAAAGACCCCCAAATAACCCCTTTTTGGAAAGAAGATACTCAAAGGAATTTGCTGACAGGCATGTTGAGCCCATGGAAGATTTTATTTTTTGCCACAAATTTTTGGAAAATGACAAATTTTTTTAACACAAAGTTAATACTGAAATTATATAAGGCTCATGTGGAATAACACCCCAAAACACATTCTGCTACTTCTCTCGAGTATGGGGATACCACATGTGAGAGCCTTTTTATTAGCCTAGCCAAATACAGACCCTACAAAACACAATAACCACCATCAAGCTTTCAAAGGGCATATTTCCTTACATCACTTCCTTACTATCTTTTCACAGTTTTGGAGGCCCTAAATTGCCAAGATATTGCAAACCCTCCCCCCGCTGCCAAGTGACCCCTTATTGAAATGTAGACACCCCAAGGAATTTGATAAGGGGCAATGGTGACTATTTTGCAGGAAAAAAGGAAAATAAAAAATAAATTTTTGTTTTCTTTCTTCATTTTCAAAAAACGTGGCGGCAAATGAGATCTGCAAAATACTCACCATGCCCCTTAGCAAATACATTGGAATGTCTACTTTCCAAAAAAGAAGGTTTCTTGAACTATCCTGGTATTTCAGGTCCAACATTCGAAGCTTTTGCCAACATCACCCACCCTGCTAACCACTTGAAGATAAAGCACTTTTTGTTTACATGAAAAAACTTTTTTTGCTAGAAAATTACTTTGAACCCCCAAACATTATATATTTTTTAAAGACGGGGTGTAAGAGAATAAAACGGTGGGTGTTGAACTGTTTGCCAATTCATGTCACACAGTATTTGCATGGTAACTTTTCAATTATTTGGAAAAAAAATACACTCTTTTGAATTTTAATGCACAAAAACAAAGTATAATTCCAAATTGTTTAATAACATATAAAATATGATGTTACGACGAGTAAATACATACCAAATATGACATGTTTTAAAACTGCAGACGCCCATGCCATGGTGTCAAACTATGTACATTTTTAATATCGATAAGTGACTCTTTAAAAGCCTTTACAGGTCACTACTTTATATTTACCAGGAGGTCTAGTGCTAGAATTATTGCCCTTGACCTGACGTTGATGGTGATACCTCACATGCATGGTGCAATCTCTGTTTACATACCAACATGGGACCAACGTTTGCTTTTGCCTTTGTGCTTGAGCACAGGAAAAGGGGTGGGGGCAGAAGTGATTTTTTTTTTTAATTCATATTTTTTACTTTGTATTTACACTGTCCCTTTCTTTCTTTAGATCACTTTTATGGTTATCACAGGGAATGTAAATATCCACTGTGGTAGCAATAGGCAGTGGCAGTGATAGGTATTCTTTTCTGAGAAATCTGGGAACTATTAGACTCTAAATCTCTCCTCAACCCTTAAAGCATCTGATGACACCTAGATCAATGTGATCAGATGCTTTCCCAATTTAAATATGGCGCTGTTTATATCCGGTGAATGATGACAGAAATGATGAAAAGCTCATAGCTTCCAGTTTTTTAGACCATAGAGATGAAAGATGATTGGAGACATTCTGGTCTCTGATCAGGTTTATAGTCAGTTGGTGGAACTGCCGGCTGCAATCTCAGATTTCTCTGTGGGATGGAACCCGTGGTAGGGGGCTGGGGTTGGGAAACATCCTTTCCCACTGTTTGTAAAAACAATCCATCAGTTCATTAGCTGCTAGGATTGCTTTTATATGAAAGTTGACCCCCAGCTGGAAACAACAATACCATAATAATGTCTGTAGTTGCAGCCATCATCCCGGCATAACTACTCAAAGTCCAGTGATGTACAGCAGACAGCAGAGAAGTACAGTAACAGCAGAGAAGATGGGCATATGATGAAGTGGGCCTGTGGACCAATATGACCTGAAGTTATCTCTTTTTTTGTAATGCCCATGTTGAGGGTTAGGCCCAAAAAAGTTTTAAATTCAGAAATTGTAATAGGTTTTCATGCGAATTGTCTGGCAAGAGCTGAATTTGAGTGGGCTGCCATATATTGTTGCGTGTATAAATTGCTTTGGTCCACAAAAGTTGATACAAATCTTCCATGAAAAACAGCAGAGTGGCTAAATGCTAGCACTGGCAGCGAACGAGGCTAATCCTGCTAACACTGCATGTTTGGGAACATTATACTAAGGAGGCACTAGTATATTTCTGTTTGTGATCAATATATTGATCCATATAAACACTCTACTAGTATTGGCGGTGATCAGCAACCTATAGTGTGAGTGCAATAGTGTGCAGGCAATCTAACACCAGCTGACCCTGGCTGGGAGGGGAGCTTCCAAACCCAGATGTTATCTGACGATGCTAGTGGCAGTAGTACAGTGATCAGTGAAAAATTCTACATACTGACACTGTACTAATGGCACTTCTAGTGCTAATGTGCTAGTCTAACGTGTGTGTGAAATGCAGTGCTTTTACTCACAGTGTGGTGTTCTCTCTTCCCCCTCCTGGACTGACAGGGGGGCAGTGGAAGGAGCATGCACACCTATATTTTTAGAAAGCAATGTAAGGGTATGTTGCTTTGCCTGGAGCCATCACTCAACTGCGCATTGTAGGCGAGTGGTTGGCAAGTACTTTTTTTTGTTTTTCGTTACAGTTTGCATTGCAGGAGCAATAAAAATTATTGCTCTGCAATGCAAAGCTTGCTTTGAACTGTCATGAATAGGATATGTTCATGACAGTTCAAAATACAGTGATCTGTGATTGGCTCAAGCTGGTCACATGGTACAGAGTGCTGCTATTGGCTCCATTTATCATGTGAGAGCTGTGGGCCAATCACAGCTCATTAGGAAGAGAAGCAAAGCTGTTATGAATCAGATTGATTCAGATTGATTCATAACAGCTTTGCTGGCATTGTAATCATGTGATTGCATGTGATTGCATAGCGAAACAGCCACCAGAAATAGCGGACGTGCGGGGGGGGGGGGCATGCTGTGCCCCCTTGTGTTGGATGAGGCAGAGCGACATACCGATATGTCGCTTTACCTTTAGCTGCCGCCTGTCCGCAGTACATTGCGGGCGGACAGTCTTAGAGTGGTTAAATGGCATATTGTGTACAATAATCTGTACACTGTACTATGACACTGGTGACAGGGCAGTGAAAAGGTTAACTGGGGGGTAATGAGGGGTTAAATGTGACCTAGCTGTCCTTTTACTGTGTGTGTGTGTGTCTGTAGTGCTTTGACTTGATGATTGCATAATTGCCTGTGTCTGTATACTGTAAACACAGGCACAGGGAGACCTCTGATTCGGTACAGCAGATCAGCAGATCCAGGTCAAGCATCTTGGCTTGAATCTGGTGAGTGATCTGTGCTGCACCAAATCACAGCACCTCCGCGCCGGCGGGCACGTGTGCGCGTCCCCTGCCCATGAAAATGGGTTCCGTAAATATACGTGATTTTGCGCAGGGAGTCCACCCTGTAGCAGTAAAACTGCTATAGGGCAGAGGGAAACTGGTTAAACATATAGTACCCTATTTATCAAAGAGTCTGATAAAAGACCTGTATATAATAACTCACCAAAATCAAAACCTGCTGTGGAAATTCATAGATGATAACTGGAAGTTTGAATCTCATGAGCTTACATAGGGTGCTATAAACAACTTTTATTTTAGACACTTTGATCAGCAAGGTACAATGTGGTTTATCTTTCAAAAGCATCTAAAGGAAGTGTCTCTGCCTATAATAACAAATCATATTCTTAGTTATAGTGTCAGAATGTGCTGGAAACATTACTGAAATCTAATTGCTTACTATGGCCAGTATTATCAATTGTATGTAAACCCTAAATGTATGTTTGGAATTATGTCTAATTGTATTGAGTTTTTAAGCAAATTATAAAATTGGATAGACCTGACAATGTGACAAATATCAAACTAAAGCATTGTACATGGCAGGCTGATAATGCTGCTACCTATTGTGATGCAGTGATTAGGCTTTGCAAATCTGTAACAACAGTGTTATTACTGCCAGAATGTCAAGATAAGACGCTTCACAAAATATTCAAAATAAATTATTTGCTTAAGAAAACTGTATAGAGGGCGGCATGATGCCAAAAATGCTGAAAAATATATTTAGTGTTTACATAGACTTTGAGTTTCTGTTTAGAGGTTTATTAATAGTATAAATGGGTCATAAATGTAAGCAGGGGCTTCCCTAATGTATGTGACACTCATCAGAGATTATTTTTAACATCTCCTCTTTCATGTAAACATTATTTTTGGTTATAACTGTGAATAATCATTAAATTAACCAAAGAAAATGATGGCCACAGAAACAGAGTCTGTAAAATTTTACTTTATAGGAACATTATTTACTGTAAACAATTATGGCAGTAAAAATACAGAAATAAAATACAAGGCATTAATAGCAAATGTAGAATGGCATGGAACACATGGGGACAGATTTGACATAATACACACATTTTGACATAAAGAGAGGCCTCTGGAGTGCCCCCTAACCAGAATGTGCAGATACAACAGATCCCTATAGATATGGACAACTATTCCCAAAGCCTCAGGTGGCTATACTGATCAGAACAGTTTTTTAGCATACAATTCAACAAACTTTCCCAGGGTGGGAGGCACTCTAGACCTTTATCTGGTCCAGATGAATCCCAACATTTAGATGTGATTATTCTTTCCTCACAGAGACTGTCTGCCTTTTGTATCCAAGTTTTAAGCTTGGGTCTACTGTCCAGACCAACCCATGGGCATTTGAGGTGATAAAAGATTTATACCTTTTTGCTCACAGGCTTACATTTTAAATATCTCAATAACAAAAGGTAGAACAACAACAGAATAATCAAATTAACTTGGATGAGTTAAAAAACTACACTGTGACAGATTTCAGAGCTCTCAATGACCTAATTCAACTATTAAATGAAAATGAAACAGTCCAAATAGAGATTCGGGTAATATCAAGTGATGAGATGAAGGATCAAAGACTGGCACTTGTAGAACTGGGAAAGTTCAATTGTAAAACTAATACATTCCCCCCCCCCCGTCAGTCTTCACTAAGTATTTGGACATTCCTGATGCAAGCCATCAGGGAAATAGAGTCTTTGGTCCCATTCAATCATGGGGCAACAATGATTTCAATATAAAATTTACATACAATTATAAAGTAGCAAAGTTTCATTTTTGGACATTGAAATAAAAACTCAATCAGACGGTACATTGGCAAGCATGCTGTTTCACAAAGAATCAGCAGGGAATACAATTTTATGAGCATATAGTGCTTACCCCAAAGCACTTATAAGTAGTATCCCATATATGCAATACTTAACATTTAAAAAAAACTGTTCTAATAAATCTGATTTCCCAACATAATGCAATAAGGTTAAGAGGCTGCCTGCTTTCATGGATCTATAGTAAAATAATATTTTAAAAAAGCATATTAAAAGGCAACAGGGAGATCACTCTCTCAACTCCTTTTTAATACTTGTCTTAAATAAAAATAATAACACTGTCAAATTTATTACTAGATATATGTACCAACATCAACAAATTTATGAATCCTTAAAGAAATTCTAGTATTTGCTCAGTTCTGATAGTATAGTCCAAAAATATCTAGGACCCTACCCAGAAATAGAGTACAAAAGGGTATATCCCTACTTGATAAGCTAGTTAAAAACCATTGTGTGATTGACAAAGTCACCCTCAGATGTGGGGAATGTATGAGTGTCCATGGATTAGGGAAACAATTACCTATTTGCTATCTAATGGTGAACAGTTTGTCTTGAGGCATCACATGGAGTGAGCCACAGCTGGTGTCATCTATTTATTGACTTGTGACTGTGACACATTCTTCACAGGGAAGACCAAGAGACAACTCCACAAGTGTGTACGTGATCATATCTATTATAGAAGTAACAGTACAATCATATTACCAATTGGACTCCATGTTGGATTGAAACACAATTATTATGTCTCTGTCAAGCACTTCATGGCACTTGACAGAATCCACAAGGATCCCTGGGGAGAGATTTTGATAAATGTGTCCTATAGCAGGAAACACAACAGATGCAGCATTTGAAAAAGTATCTAGATCTTAATGGTGTCATCAATTATGAGCCATTTCTATAACCATATCAAAGTTTTTTGTAATATTTTAGTTATATATACCCCATTTGTACAAGCTCTGTGAAAGAACTAATGTCCAGATTAGTAAACAATAGATGAACTGGAGTTGATCTGTAATCTATTTATGTATTTTACTAAATACCCCATATCCTGTATAATGTTGTTTCATCACCAGGCTTGCTTCGCCAGAGCCATCATATTTTACTGTCTGGATGGATGCTGTTCATGGCTCTCCTCCCCTTCACTGTGGTTGGATGTCAACAGCCTTTAGGACAGTCCACTCTCTCCAGGTGAGAGTTATTAGTTGAAGGTGGAGGTGTGCACTTGCTTGCTTCCACAGCTTCAGGGGGTGCATGCGCACCTCCCGTGCCCAGCGTTACACTGAACATCTAGCTACAACATTAAATCACCTATCACCTACCCATCCCAGGATGAGCATGTGTCTGGAAATTCTGGGAATGGCAACTGACATCTTTGGACTCCCACACTCGTTGGTTCCAGGGAAACTATGTGCTGCCAAGTAGGGGTACATATAAGGTGGGGAGTGTTATCAGCTGAGTGAGACACGGCCTTGGTAACACCTTGAGCACTAGTTTGAATGGAAAATTTCATCTGAAGGTATACAATGGATCATATGCTGGTTGATTATTTTTAACATTAGTTTATCTTCTGTGTATTGCCTCTATGGGACTAACTTCCTAAAAGAATTCAGATATATTTTGTATTTTCTAGAATTATGCACTATTGCGTGAGTTGTGTGCAGCCATCTTTATGGGGAGCTTAACTGTTTGTATTTAGAATAAACTGAGGAATTCAATATTGAATATGGAGGTAACGATGATTACTTAAGGCAGTGCTTCTCAATTATTTTCTGTCATGCCCCCCCTAGGAAGAAGAAAACATTTTGCGCCCCCCCCGCGCGACTGTAAATAGTATTTTTGCAGCAGCACCTCTGCACTGCACACTTACCGGCTTTTCCCTCACTCGATTTTCGCTGGTCTGCTCGGCTCCGCCTCCTCACCCATGATTGGCCGCCTGTGTACCTTTCCTGAGCTACAGTTCTGGCGGCCAATCACCGGTGAGGAGGCGGAGCCGAGCGGCAGGAGTGAGGGAGTGGCCGGAGTGACGGAAGGAGCAGCGCTTCCTGGATGGATCATCGTGGGAGCCAGGTAAGAGACAGCAGCCCTCTGCCCACCCCTGTACTTAGTGTCCCTTCTGTCGGAAGGGGGGGGACGGCACCGCGCCGCGCCCCCCTTGACAGAGCCTCGGGGGCGCGCCCCACTATTTGAGAAGCACTGACTTAAGGCAAGTTTGCATATTTAAATGAAATATACTGTAAATACCTGAAAATTCTTTAGTATAACTTAATCATTTAATATCCCCTTTTAGATTTTTTGCCCCCCTCCTAACAACAGCCTGGCTTTGAAATGGGCTTCCGACTCTCTGGATGAAGGCGAGGTACCTTAGTATACTACACAAATTTAGAAATGCCACTATTCAGTTGTTTGTAATGGTATTAATGTATGTATTTGTTTTGATGTTTTAGTCTACTGATCCCCTTTGTTTCTCCTGATAAAGCAGAGTCATATCATTCAAAATACGCATTGAGCTTCCTAACATTCCATTGCATTTGCAACAGGAATACCTGAAAATTCTATATATGTCAGGATTCTGTACCTGTGTCCTTTATCAGTGTGCAATATTGTAAAAGGGGTTCAAACCTTTTAATAAATGAAATGTTGTTAAGACTTTGAATAAGAATGTTCCTTATTCGGTATTGGCAAAGTATAAATTAAAAAATTGATTTTATAAATCAGGTTTGTATTGTGCAGTGTTCAAGTCCTACCAACTTTCTTAGATCTCTTGAGTTAAATATTTGTTCGTTGGGATGTGGCATTTTATGTGGAGCCAACCTAGCCAATTACATTTCACATGGGGGTAAGAGTAGTTTGGTGTGATATTGACAGACCTACAGGGGATTCAATTAAAGTAATAGATTCCTCTAAAGAGAAATTACTTGACAATACATATGCAAAACAATTGAAAATCATGAAAATATATGGGCATCAAATGGGCAATTGCTAGAATATGTGAGGCATCATGACAATATATGGGCAAGCGTGACAATATGCAAGTAAAAAAGTACAATTGTGGCAAGAAGCAAGCAACAAATGGTCAATTGCCTGAATATGTGGGCAACAAATGGGAAAGTATGATAATGCATGGGCAAAAATATCAAAAATCAAGACAATGGAACTGATTTGCAAAAGGCAAATAGGTTCACTTTGGAAGGGAAATTTCCATTAGCTTAGTGAATGTTAAAAAAATCAATTTGCAAAGAATACTCAATCACGTGCAAAAAAAAAAAAAGTATATTTACTTGCACATTGCAGGATTGTAGGAATCCACAGAGTTTCACCTCATTCACTAAGCTAAGGAAGAATTTTTTTAAATTTTTTGCAAAATAAACAGCCTATAGTAAATCAACCTAAAAAAATCCTGACAATTATGCACGCAACAAATGTCCAATTGCCAGAACAAGTAGGTTACAAACTTGGAATCAACAACACGTGGAGAACAAATTGTCTATTATTACAATACGCAGGCAATTGTTAGAATTTATGGGTAACAAATGACAAATCATGTCAATATGCAGGTAATGATGATAGTACTGACAATAGTATCAATATCCAAAACCCTGCAAGAAGAAACACAGCTATATGGTCAGTGGGGAGTGCAGAGAGGCACAAACAAACATAACTGGTGTCAGTGACACTACTGTCTTTGGGAAAATATAGGCACTGCCAGCAGTTGTACTGGTGCCAATCAATATTAATCCACCTGCTGGTGCCTGCACTTCCATAACAACCTGCATCTGGCTTCACCCTGGGTAGGGAGCATGTTCACTCTACTTTCAGTATAACACTAGGGCATCTATGTATAAAAAAAGTGTGTGACACACACTCACACAGCTCCAACAAAACTGTATTGTGTATGATTGTAAGCCTCATCTAGTGGACAAAAGTCCTTTTTTTTCTTGAATGAGGAATTTAACAACAAATACTGCTTTCTGGCCACTATATGGTGCTTACGATTACTAGAGATAATTATATAATACAGAACACATCAAGTTTCATTGGAGCTGTGCCGACGTGTGTCATATTAAACCCGGTTTCTGTGCGATTTCCACACCGTCTCATGGTCGCACCCCGTTCATGTGAACCACTGCGGGTGTGTATGTTAAGTTAACAACACCCCGAAATCGGTTCGCAAAACACAGCGCGATGTGCGCAATCGGATAGCATGGGTGTGAATACCCATAGGTGTTAATACCCATGAGATCTGATTAAAAAAAAGGTCTAGCACTATTTTGGTGCGAATGTGAGTATCATCTCTGTGATACATATGCATACTCCACAGCATTGCAGTGTGCTGGTTTTAATGCTAGTTGTTGCAGGTTTTCCTTTTTGCTAAATGTATGGCTCAAATGGCACCACACAGAAATCGCATGTGATTTGCACAGGAATTTGGTGCAGCTCCTGTGCGAATCACATGATAGTACTGACAATAGTATAGATGCAGGGTTCGCACTGCATCAGTATATACCCGGGCTCAATCAGCAAACTGGTTATACATAGGTTGCTTTATGTAATCTATTAGAAAAAAATATTGTGAGGGTTTTTGTTATGAGCCTGTTCTGTTTCTCTCAATCACACCCACATTCATATTCTTACATTATGAGGTTGATTCACTAAAGCAGTAGTGGATGATCATTTTGCCAAGTTTTCACTAAACCAAGTAAATAAAGTGAAGCATTGTTCATTATGAATACTCAACCAAGTGGAATGGAAATTAAAAAAAAACAGGATTGTTTTAATGCACATTAGTTGAATGAATGAAGTAAACACAGCTTCACTTTATTTACTAAGCTCAGCCAACATTCTCTCTTCAAGTTATCCAGTTTTTCCGTGCCTCCTTTTGTAATAAGCCTGTTGTTTGCAGAGATCAATAGAATCACTCAAGCTTAAATATACGTACAATGAATGAATGAGTTGGAGCGGTGACATATTCTCCTCTTTCCCCTCCGTCACGTATGTGTTAAATGTTTATTTGTGAAACAAAGGTTCATTTCTTCATATAAAATAAATAAAATGTTACTTAAAAACTTAAAAAAAAAATTAAACAAAATCACATAAGAACTCTTTTATGTTTCCCCGTAAGAGGTTGCCTGAGGTCTGACAATATGGCTGCACTCTGCATGGCTGAAATAGCTCCCCACCAGCTTCTTAGAGGACTTAATGGACCCTACAAGCCTATGAAGTGCTACACCTGGCTAACTGTGTAGTGTAAAGAATCTCAGTGGGAACATGTACTATTATTGTAATAATTATTATTATTATTTAGGATTTATATTGCACCCATTTAAGTTTCCCTCTAAGAGGTTTCCTGAGGTCTGACAATATGGCTGTACTCTGCATGGCTGAAACAGCTCCCCACCACCTTCCTAGAGGGCTTAACGGACCCTACAAGCCTATGGAGTGCTACACCTGGCTAACTGTGTAATGTAAAGAATCTCAGTGGGAACATGTACTATTATTGTAATAATTATTATTATTATTCAGGATTTATATTGCACCCATCTAAATTTCCCTCTAAGAGGTTGCCTGAAGTCTGACAATATGACCGCACTCTGCACGGCTTAAATAGCAACCCACCAGCTTCCTAGAGGACTCAATGGACCCTACAAGCCTAAGGAGTGCTGCACCTGGATGAGGCCATAGACCAGCCTCATCCAACAGCGCCAGTAAACATAAAAAAAGCTATTCATTATAAATATGGATCTTTATAAAGAAATAATTTGAAGCAAATCATTGTGCCGTAACCTATAGTAACCAGTCATTGATTGACTTTTAAAAACGTGGCATGTCAAATGAAAACTGGCCTGTGATGAGTTGTTATGATTCCCACGCACCTTTTGCTATTTATGCTGCCTTCCATTATGTACCTTTTAACAAATTAAGTAAACACTTGCTCCATAAACCCATACTGTGCTATACTTCTCATATAAAGCCATTATATTCACTATTCTTCTTTGTGTACAAATATGTTCAATAGAGCCAAAACTTTGTGACAGCTCGTTTGTCTGGCGGTGGTATAAATGGAAGTGTGAAGGTTTAATGGGCTGCTTTCAGCATGATATATTTTTGAAAAGAAGCTGTGATATCAAATAGAAACAGCTTTGGAACAAAGCAGTGGTGCAGCAGGAGGCATCATAATTAATAAGGGGCAGCCACTGCCGTGATGTTTAATGTAACATGACAACTCTGAGCTTTGCCTAGTAAACAGCATGGGAACACGTTTTCAATGACAGACTTTGTCATTAATTCTATCTTGAAAATGAGACACTATTAGGTAGTTCAGTACGTATTGCCACATCTCCGCAAAACACATAGCATTACATCAGTTCTCTGAAGCATTTAGTACAGATGGGGTGTGATGTGAAAATGATTTGTGGATGTCTTGTACTCTTGTCCTTGTACTAATGTTTTAGTAAACAAAAAACTGAACATGCTTATGAATGTCTGTCATATTCCCTTCATCGTAAAAAATGTCAGGCTTTCAGGATTGATTGCCTAGCCCATAAAAGTGCCAATAAAATTATTTGCTTTTAAATCTTCGTCTACAATTTAATTTAAAATATTATCATAAGGTAATATATTTAATACAGATTTTTTTTTCTTAAAGGACACTGAAGGTGGTGGCATGGAGACATTGATTAACTCAAGTGATGCACATGTCTTAACCGCATGTCTTAACCTGCATGTACACAATATTTTACTTTCAAATACAATCAATACCAATATTATCAATACTATTACTATTGATATACAAACTATAACCTATTTCCTATTTAATTTTAGCCATATATTTGTCTTCTATAAAGGAGAAGCATATAAATATTTTATTTTTCTAGGGCTTGGTTTCCAAAGACAAACATATTTATCTGTCATCTTCAATGTGAATGATCCCTCATAGAGATGACTGAGCCAAGCATGTATCAGACAAAATGTGCATTTGAAGTCATCCAACGGTGCCATACACAACAGATTTCCTTTGCACAGCATGTTAAAAAGGAAATGATGACCAGAATACAAACAGATTTACCTGGTTGAGAATAAAAAATGCTTCCCCATAAAAGAAAAATGGCAATGGCTATACCATTATGACACATTGGGGTTGATTTACTAAAACTGGTTGAGAATAAAAAATGCTTGCCCATACAAAAAAAGGAATGGCTATACCATTATGAGACATTATGGCTGATTTACTAAAACTGGAGAATGCCAGTTAGCTTCCAACCTCAGCTTGTTCAAAAAAAAGCTGGAAGTTGATTGGATTCTATGCAGAGCTGCGCCAGATTTTGCACTCTCCGGCTTTAGTAAATCAACCCCATTGGATCAAACTATTTTATTTCACTATGTCCACCACTGCTTTCACTATCCCCTCTAGTTTTAATCTCTTAAATTGGCCATAGATTACTTTTTTTTATGTCATTGCATTTTGACAGCTGGACTTCTCAAATTCCAGAATACACAGAAAACACAAATTTTCCAACAGTCCTGTTTTGAGAGAAGTTGATCACTAAGTCAACTTCTTTCAAATGGGAATTAATATAGATTAATCAAAATTCATCTGGTCCTGCTGAACCAGTTAATTTTTTATCCATCTTTGGCCACCTGTAGGCTACATTCACATGAGAAATGGGCTGCGACCAGTGCCATGGTCTCATATAAACTGGTCGATTATCTGCAGCCAGTCTGTGTGTGGCCAGAGACCCTGCAGAAACGCCATCTTTGGATGCACACTGTCTGCGCCCAGAGTTATTCAGAGGTTCTATTTGAATGTCACCACTCAGATGAGCAGTTACATACTAACAGCCTTTGATTTGTACAAATCTGACAACAGACAGTGTCTGCTGTTTGCCCGCAGTGTGTACGTTAAGAGTTTAGAGTCGATACTGTACTGATTCTTGCTGGCAGCTGACCCTGGCTGCCTGTGTACAGTCCTAAACCTTAAAATAAACCTCTTGGACTGCCATTGCTGTTCTCCTTTTTAAACTTACAGCTTTCTGGTTGTTATATTAAGCCGTTGACATGAGTAGTTTTTAAATCACTGATCGGAATAAGTATATAGATTAGCAATGTCAAAGAAAAATCAGCAGACCTTATCTGTATATTATTTCATGGTCAGCCACTTAATTGGATCTTACAGTCAAAAGCCAGGTTGGGGTAAAAAAAATGTACATACTTTTGTTTTCAATGGCTATATTTTTAAACATTACATTTTATTAAATTTTTATGATATACAAAATAGATGTACAGCATCACTTATATACAGTATTTCCAGAAGAGATAGCACTCATATAAATCAAATGACCATAAGAACAGATCATTTGTTACAAAACATAATGAGCAAGTAAGTCTTTACAGTTTCGATTCAAAGATACATACTTACATAAAAAATAGAAAAAGTAAAAAGTAACGTGTACTTTTATTCATAGATATTGAGTAGCTTAAAGTGACATTAAAGCTTCATTTTTTTAATTAAAATAATAAACATGTTATATTTACCTGCTCTGTGCAATGGTTTCTCTTCTGGGATCCCCCGCCAGCAATCCTGGCTTCTCCTCTTCAGCCAGTGATCCAATAGCAAGCTGCTTGCTATGCTGGTTCTTGTGCATGCTCACTCCTGAGCCACCCTGTCTGCATCCCTCATCACAGCATTTGATTGACACCTGCAGGAAACAATGGCTCACGCTGCTATCAATCTGCCCAGTGAGGAGACAGACAGCAGTGAAAGCAGCTGCTCTCATGCATATCGCTGGATCGAGATTGGGCTCGAGTAAGTAAAAGGGGGCTGGGGAAATCTTACATCACAGAAGGTTTTTTACCTAAAAACCATTAAGGTTTTGGAAACAATTTAACCACTTGAAGACTAGGCCAATTCTGCCACTGTTTGTTTACATTTAAAAATCTGCATTTTTTGCTGGAAAATTAGGTAGAACCCCCAAACATTATATAATTTTTAAGCAGAGGCCCTAGAGAATAAATTTGTGGGTATTTGCAATTTTTTTTATGTCACATGGTATTTGAGCAGCGGTTTTAACATGCAATTTACATACACTTTAATTAATTTTAATGCATAAAACACAATATAATACCAAATTGTTTGGTAAAAAATAAAAGATGTTATGCTGAATAAATAGATACCTAACATGTCATGGTTTAAAATTGCACACGCTCATGGAATGGCACCAAACTATGGTACTTAACCCCTTCAATACTGGGCACTTCCACCCCCTTCCTGCCTTGGTCAATTTTCAGCTTTCAATGCAAGAGAGACGTGATATAGCTTGAGGGCAGCGTCTCTCTCATTGTGGGAGGATGTTATATGACGTCCTCCCACTCTAGCTATGCATGTGCGCCCCTGGCAATCGGTGGTGCACTGTGTGCCTGGGACACAGCGGATCACCAATTTCAGTAAAGAGCCAATGACACGGGCTCTATCATGTTATCAGTTGTGTCCAATCACAGCTGATCGCATGTAAATAGGAAATGCCAGTTATCGGTAGTCCTGTCCTCATGCTGAAAGGGCTTGGAGAGAGGAGAGCTGGTAAACGGCATTCCTCAGAGGGGACATCTACACTGATCATCAGGACACTGATCATCAGTGCCCTGATTATCAGTGTAGCCCTATGCTGCCTGTCAGTGCCCATAATTGCTACCTGTCAGTGCCCATCAATGCCACATACCAGTGCCCAGCAGTGTACATCAATACCACATATCAGTGCACATCAATGCCACATATCAGTGCCCATCAGAGCTGCCTTTCAGTGCCAACTATCAGTGCCAGTCAGTGCTGCCTATCAGTGCCCATCCGTGCTGTCTTTCAGTGCCGCGTATCAGTGCCCACCAGTGTTGCCTGCCAATGCCCATCAGTGCCACATATCAGTGCCTCCACATCAGTGCCACCTATCAGTGCCCATCAGTGCAGCTGATCACTGCCCATCACTGAAGGAGAAAATTTACTTATTTACAAAATTTTGTAACAAAAACAAAGAAAAACGTTTTTTTTTCAAAATGTTCAGTATTTTTTAGCTTGTTTAGCAAACAATAATAAAAACCCCAGCGGTGAGCAAATACCCCCAAAAGAAATCTCTATCTGTCTCAAAAATGCTAAAAATGTTGTTTGGGTACAGTGTTGGATGACCGTGCAATTGTCATTCAAAGTGCGACAGCGCTGAAAACTGAAAATTTGCCTGGGAAGGAAGGGGGTAAAAGTGGATAGTAGGCAAGTGGTTAAGAAACTCCATAGGTGACTCTTTAAAAGTTTTACAGGTTACCAGTTTAGAGATACAAAGGAAGTCTGGTGCTAGAATTATTGCTCTTGCTAAAAACATTCTTGTCAATACCTCCCATGTGTGGTGTGAACAACGTTTACAAATATGTGTGTGACCTATGTATGTGTTCGCCTTTGTGCACATGCACGGGGGCTTTACAAAATATTTATTTATTTTATTACTACACTGTTCCTGTCATTTTTGTTATCACTTTTATTGTTATCATAAGGAATATAAATATCCCCTATGATAATAATCAGTGGCAGGTCCTCTCTACTAAGACATCTAGGGTCTATTAGACCCCATATCTATCCTCTGTCCTTGAAAGCTTCAGATAAAACTCAGATTGGTTCGGTCCAAAGCTTTCCCTTGCTGGTAATGGCTGGTAAACAAATGGCCAAAAATGGAAGTTAAATGCTCACCGCTTCCTGTTTCGTATACCATGGAGATGATCGTGGATGTTCTGATCCCTGATCAGCTCTATGGTAAGCTATCAGATGTGCCGGATCCAGTCTGGGCTAACCGGCAGGATGGATGAGCCCAGAAAGGCACTGGAGCGCAGCGGGAGGGGGCACTAATTAGCCACTAGGATAGCACATCACTAGGATAACTAATTAGCCACTAGGGTGGCTTTTGCATAAAAAAGAATCATATTAAAAAAAAATCAATACCGTGATGATGCCTGTAGCTGCAGGCATCATCCTAATATACTATTTGAAACCTGAAGAATACAGTATATATAAACATCTTCAATACAACCATTAAATAAATCTAGAAACATATTTATTTTTAAAAAAATTTATACATGAGCTATGAAGGTCCTGCGCTATCAGATACAGTATTTATTATATTAGGACTGATGTGTTCAGTTCCATCATTAGGGTTCCTCTAGGTCATCCATAGTTTTTAGTGGCTTTTTAAGCCATTTGTGTTGGAGGGGTGGAGGCCAAGCATATTTTCTATTTTAATGGCACTTTAAGTTATTGAAACAAGGGGGTCAAAATGACAGTCAAGCAACTAACATTTTCAGAAAAAATGGTCAGCTATTGTGGGCTCCATAGTGTCTTGAAAGTTTCCTTTAAATCTGAACTCCAGGCACAAAAATGTTTATTTATATACATTCCCCAATAGCTACAAAGGACATAAATCCCCTTTTTGTGCACCAGATGCCTTTGCAAAAACACAAATATACCTTGTAAAAATAGCAGTGACATCTTCACTGTTGTATACATAGCCTGTGTAGAGACCAGAGCTGTGGAAGGGCGTCAGCAGGCTCCACCACTGTAGGCTACCTACATAATATAAAAGCCACATTCAGAGAGTCATGTTCAATGATTCACATTTATAAACAGTTATATATTTATATATTTTGTCAGGCTGAAAAAATGGTACATCTATTTCAACCAATGGAGAAGAAAAAAAATAGAAAACCTCTATATACACTTTTCTATATCAACAGTTGATCCAGTGGAAGGCAAAAAAACAACAAAGCATTATCCAATTTTGCTGCAGCAAGGGAAGAAAAAAATCCTTCTTGATGCTCCAGGATCAGCAATCAGATATTCCCTGGATCAATTACCCTGGTGTTATCTATAAATGATAGTATCCAGTTATATTATATGCATTTAGGAAAGAATCAAGGCCTTTTTTAAAGCAATATACAGACCTGACCAGAACTAGTTCTTGAGGAAGTCTATTCCACATTTTTATAGCTCTTACTGTGAAGTAGCATTAAATCTAATTTCTATTTGGAATAGTCTAAAAATGCAAGTGATGTGTCCTAGGGTTCATTTTTAGGACCATTGCTCTTAGTCCTATTTTTAAAGCCCAACTTCGGACTAAGCTATTTTTATTCTGCGGCAGTGAAATAGTGTCTATGAATGATACCAGTTCCAATGTTGGGACTCTCTCACTCTGCTATGCCATTTACATAGAACAGCACACTGATAATTGTTGTGCTTTGTGTTGTGAATGGCACAGAAATGTGTGTATTTGTATGTGACTTACATTGAGGGCAAATTCACACTACATGCGTTTCAGTGTGGTTTTTTCTGTATCCAAATGCACAGAAAGTAGGTTATATGGTTGTCAATGTCATAGTTCACATCAGTGCTTGCAGTTACAGTGTGTTCCGGTTGCAGAAAAAAAAGTAGAACAGACTGCATTTTTCCATTTTTCACAGAACTGTACTGGAACTCAATAAAATGCATAAAAAATGCACTGGAATGTACCAAAACATACTGGAACATACATGTCCCTATTTATATTGAAGAAAAAGAGAGGGGAAAAAATGAAATTGAACACATCAAAAAAGCACCGGAATGCATAGAAAAATGCATCAAAAACACACCTCGGGGCTGTGTTTCCATGGTGTGGACCGGCCCTGAAACTGTTCCAATGCAGTGGTGATTTCAGCAAAAATTTCAGTACATATATATATATATATACATACACACACACATATGCACATCAGGCATTCTCCTGGAGTTTAGTGAGCTCCTAGAAGAGTAAAAATGTGGATGTTAATGTGTGAATTCCAAAGAAAGAAAAAGAAAAATCTGTGTCCAGTGTGGGCTTTAAATAATGCAGAGTGTGAGAATAAATGTATATTTTCCATACGTGCCTTGGAATATATATATATTGGAGTACAGTACTTACAAGATGCTTCTAATATGTAAACAGATATAGATGCACAATTGTTTGGCTAGCTACCTGACAAATGTGTATCTGCATATGGACAATGTAAAGTTATGCACTTGAGGATAAAACATGCAAGTATCATACAATCTGAAAAGGGAGGAGGAAGGGGGTTGGTGAATCAATTATGGAAAAAGATCTGAGTGTCCTTGTAGATTGATGACTTAATAAGAGCATGCCATTCGATTTTCAGCTTTTAAAACAAGCAAGGTTCTGTCTTGTAATAAAAAAGACATAGACTCAGGAGAAAAGAGTTATTAGTAAGACCTCATCTAAATATGCTTTCAGTTTTGCAGTTCACATAAAGGGTGCCATTGAACTAGAGTGCATAGAAAGCCAACTAATTAAAAGGAGAGATAAATGACCTAAGCTATACCAGATTACCCAAACTTGGCCTGTTAAGGTCAAAGTGACAGTGATTCTTTATTGCTTGCCCTTGCCTACTTATACTTACCTAGCAGGTTGAGGAAGTGATGACACCACTGTTTTCCTTAACTGTTACATAGGAAGTGGTGTCATTCTCCTGGCAATGCATTGTGATTAGGCTGTGCAAATTTCAGAAATAAATAGACAGAAATGGCGATGTAAAACATTACTCCCTTATTTTATACGGTATGTGCATTTAAATATTTGACTAAAGTTCAAAGAGGGATTTTATCTCCATGTATTCAAGCATAGTAAATTTAGATGAACATTGTTTACTTTAGGGTAACTAAAAATGAATCACTCTTTGCCACTGAAAAAAAAAAAGAGTTTGAACATACACATATGTAAAGAGTTCATTACTGTGTAAGCTGTGAACATGTTGAATAATTTCACCAAGAACTGGCTAGCAGACTTAGTAGTTTCAAAGAAATGGCAATAAAAAAATATTAACTATATGCTTAACTATATCCTACAAAAAAGAAAAAAAGGAACTTTTCGCACTGAATGGTTCTTTAAAGTTGTAGTAAACTTTAAAAAAAATCCCTCTGCAAATGCATGCATACTAGCACATTCTGAAAAACTTACCTTGAAACAAAGCCCTCAAGCAGCGTGCTTTCACCACTGCAGAGACTTCCATCTTCACCAGGTTCTCCTTCTGGGTTCCTGGGCTGCGGACACTTGAATGGCCGAGCCACGAAGAGATCACTCCCATGCATGGGAATTACGGCAGAGCAACGGAGCTCTGAAGGAACAACATGGGTATGTTCCTTCAGAGCTCATGTGCCATTAACATCACCGGGTTCTGCTCACTAGAATAACTCCTAAATGATGCACGTTTAGGAGATATTCATTTTACCTACAGGTAAGCTTTATTATAAGCTTATCTTTAGGTAAAAATATAAAAAAAGAGTTTATTACCACTTTAGTTGTTATCTTTTTATGCAATATTTTTACATGATGTGTGACATCAGATCCCCCTGCCTCCGGAAGCTCAGAAAAACTGTGTAAATTCTGTACAGAAATAGAGAAGTGATGGCTTCAAATAAACAGGTACAAATTATGTAGGACAATTTATTTAATCTCTGTGTATCGACTGAGGCCAGTCACTCCACGGGGTAGGTGTAAGTGTTTACAACCACTTTAGAGCTACTCTGTTGTATAATTAAAAAAAGCTTAACCAAGCAAAATGCATGTAAAAATGAAACAGACATGCCTAGGTCTGACACATGACTACAGACTTTCTACAGAAATCAATGGAGATTTTTCTAGTCAAGAGAATAATGCAGTGGTGGTTCCAATACAAAGATCCTGGAAGAACATGAAAAGATACGTATAAGACTTACCTTGCATGTAGGTAAAGTCATTAAATGGACTTAAAAGTGCAGTTATGCTTTAAGTACATGGCATCCCAGAATACTCACTGGAGCCAGAGCCTGTAAACATGATTTGCCTTGGACAAGCTGGGATGTGTGTTTGAAGTTTATTCCAGGCATGCAGAGCCTAGCCAAGAGAATAATGCTGTGGTGGTTCCAATGCAAAGATCCCAGAAGAGAATGAAAAGGTACGTATAAGACTTACTTTGTATGTAGGTAAAGTCATTAAATGGACTTAAAAGTACACTTATGCTTTAAGTTCATGGGATCCCAGAATACTCACTGGAACCAGAGCCTGTAAACATGAATTGCCTTGGGCAAGCTGAGATGTGTGTTTGAAGTTTATTCTTATCACTCACTTTGATGAGAAGAGCTTTAGGGAGAAAGGCAGGTAGTAGTTCATACCTACATTTACACTTTAAGTGAGAATAAAAATATTTTGTGATAAGAGGCAAGCAAACACACTATGGATACACTGCCAACTGTTACATTTATAACTTCTGTTATGTTTGATTAACATCATTTTTGAGAGAGTCATCCTTGACAATGAGTGCACTCTGATTTAAATTTCTCTACTTTCTTTCAACTCAACTTTTTGCAGATTGACCTTTATGCACCCATGTCTTTCTTTCCCTGATAAAGCTATATGTATGGGTCTTTATTCACATATTTTGCAGCTATACACATGAATTAAGCATCCTTTATAAATTGTTCTATCTTTTACTCTGAAATCAAATCTGAAACATAGTATAAATCTATAATTAGAGCTTGAAATGTGAAAATGACTATATGACACATTCAATGAAGCTAACAAATGCATGACAGTCAAATGTAATGATGCATTTGATATAACTTCCTTGATATATTTTGATTACATGTTATATTCATTAAGTGGTTTTCAGTTGGTGTAAATTAATACAATTTTACTTTGTCGCTTTTCTAAATATTCTTGTAATGATCAGATTTAAAATATCTTGTCAGGTATCAATTATAGCTACAATGTTGAGAGGTGTGACATAACAAACACAGCTAGAAAAAAAATGTACATTTAATAAAGTGTGAAGAAATCATGAAATTCCTGACAAAAACACATGTTTTCATGGAAATTGTAACTCATACATATTTGTGTTAATGACAACTCATACTGGCTGCTCCTTTAGTTTTTAAAGAAATTTCCGGAGCTCAGCCTTCAAGTTCACAGCTTAAAAGGAGAGAGAGCACACTGTGCATGCGTGCAATTTGAACAAGTCAGAATGGCAACTAGGGGATACAAACTTGTGACATTCAGCCTGTTCTGCAAATGGCAGGATGGAGGCGGGGTGGGGGGTCAGCAGCTTCTGTGGAGAAGCCCCCCACAGGTGCATATGTAGCAAAGAAAAAAAGTAGGAGTAACATTGTAAAATGATAATTACTGGCATGTTTCATTTATGGGAGCTGGAATTGCATAAGGGGACGTTGTAAAAAGTTACTAAAAGTGAACTTACACTTTAAATGGCAGGATCATTGAGCATTCTTTAAGAGACTCGGTGAACAACTTTTCTCACCTGAAGGATGTCATATGATGTCCTGGACTCTCAGGGGTTGTACCTGGTATCTTTTTTCAGTCAGAAATTCCCTCTAAAGTAAAAGGCATCCTAGCAGCTAATTAGCTGCTGGATTGCTTTTACAGGCAGTGGGAGGTGATGCCCCATCCACTACCCATTGGCTTCTTTCTGGGCTCTCCTGTGCAATTGGGCAGCCCAGTATCCATTCCAGTGGTGCCACTGGGCTATCATAGAGCTGGCTGTGGACCGGATGGTCCTTGGCCATCTCTATGGTCCTAGGAGGCCGGAAGTGATGTCATGATGTCACTTCCAGTTCTGGCAAGTTCTGGAAAGCATGATATCAATGTTTTTTTAAATCTCATGCTTTCCAGGGTCTTGTAGACCCCAGATGTCTCCACGAAGGGGACCTATCATCACTTATTTCTATCACATGGGATGTTTACATTTCTTGTGATGAGAATAAAAGTGACAATGTAAAAACAAATAATTAAAGCACCCCCCTCCACCCCTGTGCTCACACACAGTGGCAAACGCATACATAGGTCACGCCTGCATATCTAAACGATGCTGGCACTACACATATGAAGCATTCCTACAAAGGTTATTGTAAGAGCCATAATTCTAGTGCTAGACCTCCTCTGCAACTCTAAACTGGTAACCTGTAAAAAATGTGAAAGCGTCACCTATAGAGATTTGTGAGTACTGTAGTTTGGTGCTATTCCACAAGCATGCACAATTTTAAAGCATGATATGTTAGATATCTGTTTACTTGGTGTAACATAATTTTTAATATTTTACAAAAAAGGGTTATATGTTGTGCTTTCTTGCATTAATATTAATTAAATTGTATTTTTAAAAATGAGTTTGAAAAATTGCAACAGCCCCCATTTTATTCTTCACAGCCTCTGTTTAAAAAAAACAAAAAATTATATATATATATATATATATATATATATAATTTTGGGGGGTTCTGAGCAACTTTCTAGCAAAAAAATAATATTTTTTCAATGTAGGAGGGAAATAGAAAAATTGGCCTGGGTGGGAAAGTTGCAGCAAGGTTCATGACTAACTATACATCATTTAGTATATTTATATGCCATCTTGGACTTGGCCCAGTTGGCTGTACCCTATACCATATCCTGCTTTTTTTCCTGCAAGTTGAAATGTTAAAAATCACAAGCAACAGAAAATTTCCCAGAACACTTGCCAGCTAGCCTGAGAAAAAAAATAGCCCATGTTAAAAAACTGAGGGTTTAGTTGCACACATTTACAAATTAATGCAAAAGCAACAGTGCCTCACCAAAGCTCCTCTGTATACTGGGGTCCTAACTCTACAGTTTTGAAAGTTTCCAAGTTGGAGCACATATAGCAGTGGATAAATTAAGGGCAGCTTTGCCTGGAGGGAGCCCACATCTCCGTAGAGGCACAGGGATACATTGGACGCCTAGCAAGAACACAATGGCAGGTGATGGCATTCAAAGTGTCCCCACGCCAAATTCAGCCTACAAGTTGTGCTGATAAATGGCATCCACCGCAATCTATAACTAACCTTTACAGTAAGGTGAACGTGGAAGGGTTTTGCACATAAAAAACAACAGTAAATTTACCAGCTAGCCTGCATAAAAAAAAAATAGCCCTGTCTAAAAGCAATAAATGGCACTCCTACTGGTTAATCACCGGCATGGGTAGATATGCATCTGAACAGCTATCTTCTCTGGAATGTTGGAATAAAAAGAAGGACACCACCATCAACATTTTAAAGGAGCCATACCACCAGAAAAGTGTAATTAGCCTTTATTGAATTCCCATCAGTAGTCTCCTACTCGCCTCTGGTTCTAGCCCTTTTCATATAGGTGGGCTAGCCCTCAGAGGACAGTACTAAAAACACACCAGTCATTAATTCACAGGTTTAAATTTAATGCCATTTAGAAGGTGAGGATAGCTGTTGTGGATTTAGCTAGTAAGGAAGGTGTATAAAATGAGTGCCAAGAATAAAGTTGGAGCTATTCATATTTCATACTGTTGCAGTGTTAATTTTTTATGTTTGACTTCAGTGTATTTTCAGGTTATACCTTCTAGTACTATACAGTGCTCTTTGCACCTTTGCTTTATAACCCAGAATACTTAAACAGCTGAACAGGAATTTAGAAGAACCAAATTTTATCTGCATGCAATAGAGTCAGTCAGAGCAGAATTCATTGTAAAACCACCCACTGCACAGAGTGACGTGTTAATTAGCTCAGTGTGGAGTTGGTTTGTTTTAGTATTATGTACATGTACTTTCCAGCAGAGTAGTGGGATTTCATAACCTGGATATTTAAATAAGTGAATACTCAAGAAACAATTACTTTACTTTGTTCTTTTTCCCTTTAACTGGATTCCAGCTTTTCACAGCACTGATCAAAACTTTTTCTTGATTAATTATGCTATTATTTGAATATACTTATAGGAGAGTTTGCCTCCTTTTTGTTCTCTAGGTTTCTATCTTGTATGCTATAATCAGATATAGATGTATTTTAAGATACTCTTCGTTAAACTCTTCCATGACTCTATTTTTTTCAGTAATGGGACATTTCAGAACATTATTTTACAATAAACACCCATTTTAACATGCATTACCACAATGCATGTCAATTTATGCATCCAAGTTTGGTGTGCCGAAGTGCCATGCATTGTAAATGGCACATGAACACTCTATACAATAGCAGACAATATACCCATACTGAACCACACCACAGTGCACAAACCGTGCTTTGTGATACTCAACTTTGAAAAAAGGTTTTGTTAGCATCAAGTGTGGACAAACTGCCTTAAAGTAGAACTTTACCCATAACAACTTGAAAAACAATAATGTTCTCTAGCAAGGAACATACATTCCACATTAATAATTATGCCACCAAAATTTGTGTGTTGTAAATTGCCTCCAACATTGCTGAAGCCCAGAGCCCCTGAACAGCATTAAGGCCTCGTTCACACCATTCATGCAGACAAATTGATGGAAACTGACGGACAGATTTCACTTGCAGAGACATCAGTTTACATCAGTTTTCATGCACGCTTCAGTTAGTTTTATATACGTTGCAGATTCCTGCACAGAAAAATCTGCATGTAATACCAGTGTTGTGGTGTGAACAGGGCACATAGAGAACTATTGATTTCATTGTGACCTTGCAGAACTCTGAAAAACTGATGGCTCTGCATCATGGTGTGAACAGGCCCTAAATCATAAAGCGGAACTAAACCCCTCAAATAATGGTTTAAAAAAACAGTTACATTCCTAGAATACGGGGAATGCTGTCACATTTGCTTTTGTCCTTAACCAACAGTCAAACCATCAAATGGCTGGTGTCATAACTTATCACATGTGCAGTACCATGGCAGTTGCAAATCAAACAGAAGCAGCTTCCTTGACTGCAAAGGATAGGAGAGTTTATTTCCGCTTTAAGTCTGTCAGCAGATCGGCCTCTACAAATTTGATAGTGCCTAAAAATGCCTAAAAATGGAGAGCAAATGAGCATGTGCAGAGCGCTATGAGACAGTGTAGTACTGGATTTTAAACAGTAGAGACACCTATTTTCACTTTCAATAGATTTTTATTAAGGTTTTAACAGAATACAATGAATAACCATCAACAATTCCAGTAATGAGTAACATAGAATAACAAAAGACAAGGAGCTCATAATGAATGCAAAGGGGTACATACAATCCACAAATGTCTGGCTATAACATCTAAATTCAAAATAAAAGCTAACGCAAACAATGGTCAATATCCTCTAAGCATCACTTAATAATCTCCCTAAAAGAGAAACGCTGGTACCAGAGACCTCAGGTGGCTGCTTCAAACACTCCTTGTAACTGGTAACAGACTACCAGAAAGAAGGGATAAAAAGAAGAAGAGGAGAAGAAAAAGACTCATATAAATAGAAAGAAATGTCCGGAGCCTGATGATCAAATGACATACATACCTCATCCCCACCAATCAATTATAAGGTAATTTTCATAAAATCAGCCCAGGGTTCCCATGTACTTTCAAATCTAACAATGGTATCATGAAGTATATTAACTGCGTTCTCCTGAACCATAATCCAAGTGATCTTCTTTGCTTGGGCAACTAAGACAGAGGGTTGCTTCCATGCCCTAGCAATAGTCATCTTTGCTCCCAGTAGAAAAAAGAAAATCAAGTGTTGTAGATGTCGTGGGGCATCCTTCACTTCTGCATTAAGCAAGGCCACTGATGGGGTCTGAGGAATAGTTAGCCTCGTATCTCTACATAAAATAATGAATACACCATTCCAAAAGCCTCTTAATCATGGACATTCCCACCATACATGAAACATGGATCCAGTCATGCCACATCCTCTAAAACAGAGAGGAGAAACCGATTGATACATTTTAGCTAGCTGTATGGGAGCCAAGTTCCAATGAGTAATTAATTTAACATTAGCTTCTATCAAAGATTCATTCATAATACCAGAGTATGATCTTAAAAAAACATTTGTACCAAACCTCAATCTCGACCTCCTCCCCAAGATCTTGTTCCCAGGCAAACATATAAGAACATTTGGAAGGAGAAGTCAGTAGCAGTCCATATACGAGAGAAATACCTTCTCTCTGGCCAGTGTCCTATGTGCACCATTTTTCATATGGAGAGACCTTGTGTTTTCCCAACTGGTTAGGTACGAGGGACCACAAAAATGTGAGATTTAAAGAAAATGAAACCATTCGGTTTGGGGCATTTCTAAAACCTCAACACAATAGCGTAATGTAATGGGCCCTCTATGGATAAAAAACTGTCCAATCCAATATAGCACTTTGTCGAGCCACCATTTAAATGCCTTAATATCCCGTCCCGGTGGAAAGTTTGGATTATTGAAAATATGGGCGACCAATGCTGAGTTTCCCAAAGTGAAACTGACTGGGACAGGGGCGTAGCCAATACTGGCGGACGATTCCAAAGGGGACACCAAAGCAAATAGTCTAGTGTAAACCCTGGGACTGCCATTTTTTCCATATAGACCCAATCTGGTTTATCCCTTCTCCTGTAGACCACTGAAAGTTGGGCCAATTGAGCTGCCTGATAATACCTATAAAAGTCTGGAAGTCCCAGCCCACCTCTGGTCTTAGGACAGAAAAGGATTCTTAGCAAAGTGACGGCCCTTATTGCCCCAAATGTATCCAATTATTGAAGATTGGAATTTCTCCAGCACTACACATGGAATAGGAATGGGGAAGAGACCATAAGTAATATAGAAGTCATGGGAGCAAGGTCATTTTAACAGAATGCAGTCTGCCCAGCCAGGAGAGAGAATGAGATGACCACTTCTGGAGATCTTCCTTAAGCTTACGAAAAAGAGAGATTCCATATTGGCCATCAGCTGTATACCCAGATATGGGATATGAGAGTCACTCCACTCAAAGGGAAAGGAATCCCGAAGTCGGGCAAGCAATCCTGATTGAGTGAGAATACTGTTCCTGTAAGCGAACCTGTGCTAACGGGGAAGAATAAAGAGCCTGTAGTACGTCTAAAAAACGTGGGACGAACCCCCAAATTTCCAAAATCCTGAAAAGATAGTGCCAGGACACTGTGTCAAAGGCCTTCTGTAAATCTATGGATAACATAAATCCTTACTGGGGGGGGGGGCATCATCCCATAGGATTGCAGTAGGGATACCACATCAATTCCTAGATTGTAAGCTCGAAAGATCAGGGCTCTCAATCCCCTCATGTTTTACATTGTATTGGTATTGTTCTGTCACATGTTCTGTCCCCCTCTGTAATGTACAGCGCTGAGCGAACTATTGGCGCTTTATAAATACTGTATAATAATAATAATAATACTTGCTCTATTGATCTGGTCTGGTCTCTGTCTACCGGGTATGAACCCAACCTGATCCTTGTGCATATATGCGCCTATGAAAGAAGATAGGTGATTAGCTAAGATTTTGGTTAGGAGTTTCAAATCATTATTGATTAGTGAAATAGGTCTATAATTACCCACATCTCCAGGATCCTTAGCTGGTTTGGGGATCACAGTAATATAAGCTGTGTTCAGGGAGAAGTCTAGAGATTCCCCACCGTGTAGGGAATTAAAAAACGAGCTAAATATGGGGAGAGGGTGGGAGCAAATTTTTTTAATAATATAGCGAAGAAAAGCCATCTGGGCCCGGTGAAAAGCCCCTCTTGGCAGATTTAATTGCCCGGATAACATCCTCCCCAGAAATAGGGGCCTCCAGATGAGCCCTGTGGGCCATTGTTAAATGGGGTAAAGGTCCTGCAAAAAGGCATCAACTGCCTCCCTGGAGACTGAGGATCCAGACTGATATAACTTGGAGTAGAAAGCATGATACTCCTCCATTAGTTTTTGAGGATTTTGGGTATATCTCCCTAGAGCAGATCGAATTTTTGGCAGTGTATGAGACCGAGTTTTGGGTGTCAGCTTATGAGCCATCATCGAGCTAATTCTATCCTGTTGGCAGTAAAACCATGTGTTGGTCCACCTCAAATCCTTCTCAGCCCTAGTTGTCAATGCTAAATTCAAGGCTAGCCTAGTCGATTCCAGTTTAACAAGGGTGTCCCTATTAGGTTTCCGTTTATGGAGTTTGCCAAGTGCTTCAATTCAGCATCTAATCTATCCGGCGCTCCCACTTAATCCGAGAGGAGATTTGTATTATCTTTCCCCTAACAGTAGCTTTATGAGCTGCATACGAGTGGGTCACTCAGAAGCGACTCATTCAATCGCCAACGAAAAGTACCTGGTTTCCCCTCAGGCTGTGAGAAGACCACACAGACCATAGAGTGATCAGACAACAACGTTTCTCGAATATGGGCCTTAAATCCCCCCGGGATGCTCATACGCTCATCACCAGAGAGTTTAATTCCTGAACGTTATGGGAGCAAATTCTCAATTGCAAATTATTTGGAGGATACATAATAACAGGCCAAGAAAAGGACACGCTCAGTCAATTGACCACCACTTACCACTCTCTTACATGAAAATTGCTAAACAGTGGACCAGTATGGGCCTCGAGCCATAGAAGAGATCCGTGGGGGGGTTCCTTGTCTCCAGACAAAAGGAAGAAAAAAAGAAACAAAATGGGAAGAAAGTACAAAGAGTATAAAGAAATACAAACAGACATTATACTGCAAATAGGAGGGGACCTGCCAACCCCCAGCATCCACATCCCAAGAAGGCGTGGTCCACCATCTAAGGACTAGTGTTTGCGCCACAGTGTCACAAGGCACAATGCCACCCCAGACCGGCCTACCAGCCACTATAATAGATACCGGTATTCCTAAATAACATTATACCTGTATGATCTAAAAAGTAGGTTAGGTTCACCCTCCCCTGAGGCCCCCACCGCCACCATAACAGACTGGCCCAGGGAGACCCTAGTAATTACACCCTCTTAAGCCTCCAGATCCCCGGGACCCCCCAAGTCAGTTGGGGATCCCCGAGCCCAGGAGGCCACACCTACATCCTCACTACTGAAGAACCCAACCACAATGCTTGGCCATAAACGTAAAAGTTAACATACAAAAACTGTTAACAGCAAAGTGAATCCCAGAGACACCTCTAGCATCATTGGTGTCTTAATCCAACTGGCAAGAAACCTGAGAGGAATAGTTAACCAAGGGAGGAGTTTGCAGATATTCATGGGGATCTAGAGTCCCTTGATCTTCTAGACTTGGATCTTTGCCACAATGGTGAAATTGGACGTGGTGGTAGACTGTTTAGATAGCCTGGGGGTACTTGGAGCCAGAAAAGAAGAAGGGGGTTCCTGAGCAACGAGACCCAGCTGTAATATGAGACATTCCCCCTCCTGGAATAATGAGAAGCTATAAGTCTTATTCTTGGAAGAAAAAGTTAAATGGAAAAGGAAGGACCAGTGATATTTAATGTGTTTAAAGAGCCTGCAGCTCTTTTCTGAAAAAAGTTCCACTTTAAGGGCCAGTTAACATATAGTGCAGTTACCAGCATTTTTTTTTGCAATGGAAGAATTCCCAGTCGCTGCCAGGGCACACAGAAAACAGTTGTTTTTATGTGTCCTATGCACATTGTAATGCAGCCTGGAGCTGCGATAAAATTCAGACATGCTCCATTTTATTGCAATGTACAGGACTTGATTGCATGTCACTGTATAGCAGCGAAGTACACCACGATGCTGTATGAATGAAGTGTCACTTTGTACACTTCAAATAAATTTGAGTTAAAAAAAAAAGGAACTGTGTGATGCATAGCCCCTTATTGCCAGCTCACTGCAGCCAGAATGGACAGCAACTGCATGCTACACCACTGTGGTTTATTGTTCGGCAGCCGTGAGAGTGGAGTGAATAGGCTCTAATGCTCAAAGAAATGTATTATTGCAGTACAATGCACCGCTTTTGAGTGAATCCAGCCTAATGATTGTAAGCTCTAACGAGCAGGGCCCTCTGTTTCCTCTTGTACCAAATTGTATTGTAACTGTAATGTCTACCTTCATTTTGTAAAGCGCTGCGCAAACTGTTGGCGCTATATAAATCCTGAATAACAAAAATAATAATAATGGAAGTCGGCCTAGGTAGCTCTATGCTAAAGAATTCTGGAATTATTTAATAATTTACTGTATTTGTGCATGCCAGCCATGGCTTAACCCTTTTGCTGCCAGGTCCGTACACTGTACGGACCTGACAGCAAGGGGAGTTATGCACAATCTGGTGGCTGCAGCCACTGGGATTGTGTAAAAAACTGACAGGCAGACTTCCATGCCTACACATGGAAACGTCGATTGCGATACACATGGAAACGTCGATTGCGATACACATGTTAAATATCGCCACACATGTTAGAGTGAGAACAATAATGCTAGTACCAGACCTCCTCCATAACACTAAACTGATGACCTATAGGGGCTTTTGAAGCATCGCCTATAGAAAATATAGGGTACTGAAGTTTGACTCAATTTCATAGGTGCACACAAATTTAAGGTTTGGCATGTTGGGTATCTATTTACTCGACTTTTATATTTTACCAAAAATGTGGGTGATTTATTGTGTTTGTTTGCCCTAAAATTCACTTTAGTGTGATTTTTACTGAAATTTGCAGTAATATCATGTGACATAAAAAAAATTGGAACTATGACTATTTTATTCTCCAGGGTTTCTGCTTTCAGAAAATATGTAACATTTGGGGGTTTTGTTAAACGCATGCAAAACAAAAGAGAAAATGCAAAATTGGCTCTGGCAGCGAAATGGTTAATGTGTATGTCCTATCATTCCAACAATGAATGTGCAAAACCAGGAAGGGGTATACAGTATATACTGTGTATATATGTATGTACTGTATATATGTAAATATATACAATATACAGGCAGCCCATTCAACTTGCTTCTTAGCAACAAATTGCCAGCGACTCTAGCGATTAGATTTCTAGCTTCAAAACACTATTATCACTGGCAACAGCACTGCTAAAAAATGGCCCCTTTGACATGGGCCATACTGTGAGTGCAGGGTGTCATGGTTCTGGCCCCTGAGGGGATGTCACAATATCACCCTAAACGTATAGTGTAATGATCCAGAGAGTGACGCTTTCGTCATTACATTAGTGCTGCTTAGTGCATCACTGAGGACTGTCCTCTGCTGAGAGAAGATGTAAAGAGGATGAGGACTCTGCGCAACATGGAGTTGGACCAAAGACTTCTTGAAAGAGAAGTATAACAACAAAATGCATGCAGGGAGGCTTCTGGGTAAATGGAGGACCTAAAACATGAACTTGGGGTTTAAATTGAATCATTTTTATACAATCATCTTCAAATCATTAGAACTTCTGAAACTTACGGATTTTGAAAATCTTATCCTTGGATGGAGCTACAGTAGGTTTATTAAATTAAAAAATGGTGAAATGTCATCAAATGCAGAAATGGGGAAAAGCGTATTACCTTTTCTGAAAATATTTCAGATTGATTGTATTTACTTGACTGTAGCTTTTCTAAATTTCATAATGATACACTGGTGGCTTGCTCACTAGTTGAACTGAATTCAATATCTATTTTATTTCCCTTAAATGTTTTATCACTTTGGTTTGGAAGCATGAATCAAATAAATTCATCTCTATGTCAAATTATATTATATTTCTAGACATTCAAATAAATTAGTTCTGTATCAGAATATTTCAGTTTGAAAATAGACATTTCATATAAAATTTGTCAACAGAAGCAGCATATGGAAATACTACAGGAACAACACTCCCTGAGAGATGCTTTTGGACTGTATTGGTCCTCTCCATGTTGTTCAGTGCCATTGTTAAGTTGAAAGCAGTGGTTTCCAAACCATGGCCATGGGGCCGGATGTGGCCTTTTGCCTGCCTTTATCTGGCCCTTGGGCCCTTATTCCCCCAACTGTCAGCAACAGTGGGGCATACTTCCTGCCACTGACAACGGGGTCCTATTCCTCCCAAACACACCAATGATGGGGCACTATTCCTCCCACTGATAGCAATGATGGGGCACTATTCCTCTCACTGATACCAATGATGGGTCACTATTCCTCTCACTGGTACCAATGATGGGGCACTATTCCTCCCACTGACACCAATGATGGGGCACTATTCCTCCCACTGATACCAATGATGGGGCACTATTCCTCTCACTGACACCAATGATGGGTCACTATTCCTCCCACTGATACGAATGATGGGACTCTATTCCTCCCACTGATACCAATAATGGGAAACTATTCCCCCTAATACCATGTTCTGCTCCCGCTGGTCAGAGTCCAGCCCTCCTAAATTTTGAAGCCCCTTTGTTTAGAAAGTTTGGAGAACCCTGGTTTAACCACTTGCCCTCCACAGGATTTACCCTCCTTCCTGACCAGGCCATTTATTGCAATACGGCACTGCGTTACTTTAACTGACAATTGTGCGATCATGCATCACTGCACCCAAATGAATTTATGTCCTTTTTTCCCACAGATAGAGCTTTCTTTTGGTGGTATTTGATCGCCTCTGTGTTTTTTAATTTTTGTGCTATACACAAAAATAGACCGACAATTTTGAGAAAAAAACAGTATTTTTTACTTTTTGCTATTAAACATGTCCAGTAAAAAATTAAAAAAAATCAAATTTCATCATAAATTTAGGCCAAAATGTATTCTACTACATGTCTTTGCTAAAAAACAAATCCAAATACGTGTAGATTAATTAATTTACGCAAAAGTTATAGCGTCTACAAATGGCGGTATATATACTGGATTTGTTTTTATACTAGTAATGTTGACAATCAGCAACGTTTTGCGGGACTGCAGGACTGTGGTGGGCTGCGGGGGGGGGGGGGGGGACTGATTGTCACTGACATTCCCAGTGATACTAACACAGTGATGAATGCTAATAAAAAGCCCTGACACTGTACTAATGACTCTGGGCAGGAAGAGGTTAACATCTGGGGCGATCAAAGGGTTAACTGTGTGCTGTTTTACAGTATGTTGTGTGTGTGTTTCACTGTGTAAGCACAGTGCTATGTTTTGCTCTGCTATGCAGAGCAATACAAAACATTGTGCAGGAGCTGACAGGGGAGAGATCTGTATTATTTACATACAGACCTCTCCCCTGTCAGTGATTCTCAGCGATCGCCAGGTGGAATAACCAGCCAGGACCCAGTGATCAACAGCTGAAACCACCAATAGCAGCACGAGGAGAGTGCATGCGCACGCCCCCTACCCGGAAATGCAAAATCACACATATATATATATATATATATATATATATATATATATATATACACACACACACACGTGATTTTACACAGCCCTGCCACCCTGTAGCAGCATTTCTGCTATAGGGTAGCAGGAAAGTAGTGAACCACTTCAAGTCCGGACACTTTCACCTCCTTCCTGTCCAGGCGAATTTTCAGCTTTCGGCGCTATCACACTTTAAATGACAATTGCGCGATCATGCAACACTGTACCATATGAATTTTTGAGCTTTTTTTTTTGAGACTGATAAAGCTTTATTTTGGTGGTATTTATTCACCACTAGGATTTTTATTTTTTTTGCTATGTAAATGAAAAAGTCCAAAAATTTTGAAAAAAGTGTTTTTCTTATAAAATTTTGCAAATAAATAATACATACATCTTGGCCAAAATGTATTCCGTTATCTTTTTAGTAAAAAAAAAATAAAATAACCTAAATTTGTTTATAACCAAAAATTATAATTTTTAAACATTTTTTTTACATTTTTATTTTATTTTTTTATATTATTATTTATGTTTTTTTTTTACATACTGTCACCCTAGCAGTACAGTGTCACCATGGTGATGAAGATTTTTTTTTTTTTACACTGATTGCTTTTACACCCATATAGGCTATAAAAGCAATCATTTCTCCTTCTCTCTGGCTGCATTCTTGCAGCCATTGAGAACTACTGTGTAAGCTGTGATTGGTCACAGCTTGTCACATGGTACAAGGCTGTTGTGAATAGCATTGTACTATGTGAACTCTGTGATCATTCACAGATTTCACACGTAGTAAGCAATGATTGCAGAAGTGACATCTTACTTATTACTATTCATGTGATCACCGATTGGCCAATCAGTGATCACATGATCGGGATCTCGCAGAGAGGTCCCGTACGACGATCGGTGATCCACTGTGTCCAGAGGACACAGCTGGCACCGGATCATGGTGCCAGGGAGCGCGCACAAGCAGGGGGCGGGGAGGCCGTTTATAAATGGCCATCCGCCCCTGCACTGCCACCGTCCGGCCGTTTATATACAACGGGAGGTGGTTAAAGGATAAATTCACCTTTGGGGGCATGTTTTATGTTCCACCTGTTTTAAGGTGGAACATTTAACATGTTCCCAATGCTGCAGCCGCCACCGGAACCCTCCCTCCCCGTTCCCCATACAAGCTGTCACTTTTTGAATAGACATCAGCCATGTGGGGCTCCGCCTACACGGCTGCGTCATTCATTCTTAGAGTTCTGTGAATGAATAAACTACAAGTACCGGCAGCCTTAGCGGCTGTCGGCTTGTAGTTCTCAATGAATTACCACAATGCTGTGGAGCACCATGGTAGATCAATGATTCTTCCTGTCAGTCTCTGCTTGCCCATAAATCCCGTATGGGCAAGCAGATATACTGACAGATCTACATGGCACCAGCGATTTTCTGTTCACTGGTGCAATGCTTTACAGGCTCATGCAACCAAAAATAACAAATGCAACCAAAAATAATTTACCTGCAAAAAAAAGTGTGCATTTATTATTTTTTATTATTTTTGGTCAAAATGTGAACTTATCCTTTAACTTTCCTGCCCGAGACAAACCTGAAATCTACCTTCTCATTGTGCTCAGTAAACTCATCTCCTGAATGCACACTAGAATGTTTTTATTATCCAAAGAACTAATTTTTGTCAGATCTGAAAGAACCCAAGATCAAACATCCAAAAGGCAAAATTTATAACTGCCATTGAGTTTTTGTTCTGCCATTCTCTGGACCAAAGTACTTGATTTTATGAGGTAGACTTTGCCAGACATTTGCCTTTTTCAACTTTATAATTAGGTAAGTATGTGCAGACAGGTATTATTTTATACTCATGTGGCCCTATTGTTTTTTAGTGATATACAATATATCATCCATTTGGCTGCTGGGATTCCTGCACATATTTAGTAAATAGAGGTCTCTTCTAATTGAAGAGGATGAGTCTATTCTCTGCTAACCTTTCCAGCAGTAACTCCACTTCATATAGTTCTTGTAATTTTAAGTGAAACCCCTAAATGAGAAACCCTGTACTGTGCTCCCAATCAGTAAAATATTCAAGTGCATATCATACTGGAAATTAACTTTGAGGTTCAGGGTGCTGCAGCAACTGCCAACTTGTATCTATATTAGACATGCCCGGTTTGTTTTGTTCCAATTGAAATTTAAACATACTTTGATTAGTCGGAGATTTGGATGCATCTGAATTTCCATATTAAAATAGTAACGAATCCAAAATAATGAAATTAAATCGAATTTAAACCCGAAACCGAATTTGAAAATAAATTTGAAATGTAAACATAATGCTGACTATTGCTGATTTCCTTCAAAGACTGTGTGTATTAGAATATAGCTGTCTTCTGAAATTTGAATTTTGAAAAGAATAGAATAAAATAAAGCAGAATAGAATAAAATAGACTTGAATATAAATAGCACATAAGAGAATAGAAAATTAAAAAAAATAAATAAAATGGAATAGACTAGAAAACAATGGAATAGATTTCAATAGAATAGGATAAAATAGAAAGAATATAGCCATCTTTTAAAAATCGAATATCGAAAAGAATAGAACAGAATAGAAACTAAATGACTAGGACAGTATAGAATAGAATAGAAAAGAATAGAATAGAAAATAAAAGAACAGAATAGAAAATATTGAATAAATTAGAATAGAATAAAATAGAAATAATATAGCCATCTTTCCAACTGAGAATTTCTGAAATTCAAATAGAATAGCATAAAATAGAAATAATATAGCCATCTTCTGAAATTCTAATTTTGAAAAAAATTATAAAGAATAAAATAGGATAGGCAAGAATAGAGAAAAACATAATAGAATAGAGAATAAAAGAATAGAAAATAATAGAATAGAATAGAAAATAAAAAGTAAAAAATAATAAATTAGAATACAATAAGAAAGAAAATAAAAGAATAGAATAGAAAAAAATAGAATAGATTAGAATAGAATAGAATAAATATAGCCATCTTCCGTAAAATGAATTTCAAAAAGAACAGAATAAAATAGAAAATAAAAGGATATAATAGAATTAAAAAGAAAAGAAATGAATATCAATAGATAATCAAAAGAATATAAAATAGAATAGATTAGAATAGATTAGAAAAAAACTAGAAAGAGCATAGCTGTCTTCTTAAATTCAAATTTCAGAAAGAATTGAATAGAATAAATTAAAATAAAAAAGAAAAGAATAGAAAATAAAAGAACAGAATAGAAAAGAATAAGAAAAGAAAAAGAGTAAATATATCAATCTTCTGAAATTCAAATTTAAAAAATAGAATAGCATAAAACAGAATAGAAAATAAAAGGATAGAATAGAAAATAAAGTAATAGAATAGTATAGGATAGAAATCTAATAACAGAATAGAAAAAATGGAGTAGAATAGACTAGAATAGAATAGAACATAATAAAATAGAAAGAATATATCCATCTTCCCAACTTCAAAGTTTGAAATTTGAATAGAATAGAACAGAATAAAATAGAAAGTATATAGCTAGCTTCTGAAATTCAAATTTCAAAAAGAATAGAATAGAATAAATTAGAGTAGAATTGAAAAGACAAGAATAGAGTAAAAAAGAATAAAATAGAAAATAAAAGAATAGAATAGAAAAAAATAGAACAGAATAGAATAGAATCCATCTTCTGAAACTTGAATTTCAACAATAATAAAATAGAATAAAACAAAATGAAAGAACAGAATATAAAATAAAATAATAGAATATAATAGAAAATAAAATAAAAGAACAGAAATAGAAAAGAATATAAAAAATAGAATAGAAAAAAAAATAGAAAGAACATAGCCACCTTCTGAAATTTAAATTGATGATAGCTTGGGGAGTTGTCAAGTCATTCAGTGAGCAGTATTATCAGGGTTTTAATTTTGGGGAGTAAGTGCACGGCAAACATTATGATTGATGATGGATTTTCTATTAGGGACTTGTTTGGGGATTTTTATATTTTTAAAAAAGGACTTTTCAAACATTTAGCTGTCTTCATTTCTAGGTTACTTTTTTTTGTTAAATATTAGGGGTATTCCTAATGTACCCCTTACTCATTTACATGGGGGTGGCATCTGTGGCACCCTAATTTTTAAAGGTGTTTCCAGATTCTGATATGCCCCCTATTCACAGATCCCCACATGGATATGCCCCCTAGCCAGGAATGTGGGGAGACAAGGTGCTTTGCCTGGGCATATGGTCTGTTATGGTTCAGGAGCGGGTGACCACATGCTTGTTCCCCCTTTAAAGCTGCATGTTTGATTATCATCATGGTACAATGGAAAGGCTCTCAGATTTCACAGTAGTAAACCTAATAAAAAATGTACTTCACCAAAAAAAGTTAACCTACTTTAGCAGGACGTGTCTTAAAACCTTAAGAAGTTATGTCAGCCATGGCCAGATGTGGCAGAAACTGAAAAAATGCTGTTGTTTTTACATTTAAGTTCAGCCTTTGTTTTTATTTTTTCGGGTTCAGGTTAGGGGAAAAGGTAGGCTGATGTGATTGTATATATGTTTAACCACATCCCTGCCACCCTATAGCAGATATACTGCTACAGGGCGGCAGGGGTGCACAAAATCACATACTGTATACACGTGATTTTGCAACTCCAGGTAAGCGAACGCTGCAAATTGTAGCCGCGGTTGTCAATCACCGGGTCCCGGACGGTGATTACCTGCCGGCGCCCGATGATTACCGAGGATCTCCGACGGGGAGGAGAGCTGCTTTGTTTCTAACAGTCCTCCTCCCTGTCGGCTCGAGGACAATGCTTTGGATGGCTATGCACAGCACAGCCAGCCAGAGCAGTGTCCTTACAGTGAACTACCAACACACCGTCCCCCCAGTAAAACACTCTCAGCACACAGTTAACCCTTTGATCGCCCCTCATGTTAATCCCTTCCTGTCCAGTTCCATTAATACAGTGTCAGTGCTTTTTTTTAAGCACTGATCACTGTATTGGTGTCACTGGGGATGTCAGTGACACCAAGTCAGTTCCCCCCAGTATAAGAATGCCTGCCGCAGTCCTTCTAAAGGTCACTGATTGCCACCATTATTAATAAAAAAAAAAATTCCAGTATCTATACTGCCATTTGTAAATACTATAGCTTTCACGTAAACCAATTAATTTGCATGTATTGGTATTTTTTTTTTATCAAAGACATGTAGCAGAATACATTTTGGCCTATATTTCTGACAAAATGTGATTTTTAAATTTTTTTTCACTGGACATGTTTAACCTCCCTGGCGGTATGATTATTTCAGATTTTTGGTGCTGAAAGCGGTACCATTTTTTTGCATGGAAATATGTATTTTTTTTATTGTAGGCCTGTAATTTAGGAATAACACCCTGAAATCTGTCCGAACAAGAGTCTAGTAAACATTCTGGATATGATAAAACTTGAAACACGAAATCATAAATTATAATTTAATAAATACTCATAAAAAATAATAATATAATAATAATACATTTAATTCAATAATATAATCAAACCAAAAACACTGAAATTTGAAATATAGCGCCAAGTTCGCACATCACTGAGCAAAGTCGCAAAATCGTTTTCAGTGTCTGATGACGAATTTCCCCCATGAATCATTATCACTCAATTCTGCAAGTAGTTCTGATTTACTATCGCTGTTCTCTAGCCGGTCTAAAACCGATTTTGACCTAAAGGGACGCTTTTTGGACGCTGTGGACTTTTCTAAGTTTCCAGGCAGAAAGAACAGTCAAAATGCAGGCAGGGCACAGGACAAAGCAGTAGGGACAAAATGTATGTGAAATGCTTTAAAACAGGAATGTTTTGCTATGAAATAATCGTTTTAAAAAAAATGGCATCTTTTTAAATTTGCCGCCGGTTCTGGCGCCCGTACGTCCCGACGTCACAGGGACCGGAACACGGAAGCTAGATGACGGCATCGGCTGGAGGAGATGGCCGGGGACGCTGCAGGAGACGCATTGCGAGAGCGAAGGACAAGGTAAGCGCTGTAGGGAATCCTTGTGCAACGCCGCATGGTAAGCCCGAGTGTAGTTCGGGGTTACCGCTTTTGGTACTGAAACTTTACCCCGAGCTACACTCGGGAATACCGCCAAGGAGGTTAATAGCAAAAAGTCAAAAATATAGGGTTTTTTTCAAAATTGTTGGTCTTTTTTTTATAGCTCAAAAAATTAAAAAACGCACAGGCAATCAAATACCACCGAAAGAAAGCTCAATTCATGGGTAAAAAAAGGACGGAAATTTAATTTGGGTGCAGTGTTGCATGATCGCACAATTGTCAGTTAAAATAATGCATCGCCGTATCGCAAAAAATGGCCTGGTCAGGAAGGGGGGTAAATCCTCTGGAGGGTAATGGGTTAATAAATGTCTAATATCTATTTTGTGAATTTTGTGTGTGTGTATTAGCATTGCCATCCCCACTCTACTAAAAATGTGTTTCTATCTTTGTTTCCATTAGAGAAAAGTAAAATGTTAGAAAGTGAAGAAAGAAAAGGTTTTAACTATTTCCCACTCTATTCAAAATGAAATAAAAATGTTTTGGCTGGTGATGGGCCGTGAGCAATAGTTAAAATTGTGGGTTGCTCTAATTACTAGTTCTGTGCTCTGCTCCATAACAATTGTTTTGTGAGTTGTGCATAGAAACATTGTATGATCACTGCTATAGCCAAAGATTAACCATCTCTACAAGCTGGGCAGGACTATCACATTATCTCTGCTGGGAATGACCATCAAATCAACTTCATCATAACGTGAAAATGACTGACATGAAAACTACTAGAGCAAAGATGTTACAGTCCCTAAAATTACTGCTAGGTCTAGATAATAGCCAAAATGGTGTCCCTCTAGAGCTAGCTATAAAAAACAATCATTCATACAGGCTATTAGAGCACACGTACAAATCTGAGCCATGCTCCCAATGTAATGTTTGGTGTGGAGCTCTATGAGCACAACAAAGTAATGCTTATTTTTTTTTAGCTTTTTTGTTGATTTAAGAGCAATGTAGGCATGTATTCCTCAGCTGTTAGAAACTCACAGAATGTTGAAATTAAAGCAGAACATAGTCAAAACTAACAGGATAAAACAAATAGCTCATTAAAGGCTAAAAAAAAAAATATCAGCTTTTGCTGCAATAGTTACATATACATACAGTAGTTCCATAGTTAGTCAGTTTGAAAAAAAGGCACATGTCCATCTAGTTCAAACAACAGAAAAAATAAATAAATAGAATAAATAAATAGAAAACCTCCATATAGAGATTCCTATACCCACAGCTGATCCAGAGGAAAGCAAAAATACCTTATAAAGCACGGCCCAATTTGCTTCAGCGAGGGAAAAAAATTAAATCCTCCCTGGTTCCATAGTTAATCAGTTTGAAAAAAGGCACATGTCCATCTAGTTCAAACAACAGAAAAATAAATATAATAAATAAATAAATAAATAAATAAATAGAAAACCTCCATATAGAGATTCCTATACCCACAGCTGATCCAGAGGAAAGCAAAAATACCTTATAAAGCACGGCCCAATTTGCTTCAGCGGGGGAAAAAAATTAAATCCTCCCTTATCCCCAAGAAGGCTGTTGGATATTCCCTGAATCAACAATCCTTGCTACTACTGCCTATAATTATCTAGTTATTTTGGGGGCATTTCGGAATGCATTCAGCCCTTTTTTAAAACAATCTACTGAGCTGGTCAGAGCAAGTTCTAGAGAGAGTCTATTTCACATTTGCACAGCTCTTAAATGTGAAAAAGTATTTCTCTATGTAGTTAAATTTGGATTTCTCCAGACATAAAGGGTGTCCTTTGTAATGACCTTGAATTGAATAACCTTACACCAAGTTCACTATATGAACCACTGATGTATTTATACATGGTGATCATATCCCTACTTAATAGCCTCTTCTCAAGAGAGAATACATTCAGTTCCTCTAATCTTTCCTCATAGCTGAGCTCCTCCATGCCTCTTATCAGTTTGGTTGCCCTTATCTGCACTTTCTCCAATTCTCCGATATCTTTTTTTGTGAAGTGGTGCCCAAAACTGAACTGCATATTTCAGATGAGCTCTTACTGATGATTTGTACAGGGGTAACATTATGTCTCTCGCTCTTTTCTATATCTATTTTAATACAAGAACGTTTTTTGCTTGCTTTAGTAACTGTAGCTTGGCATTGCATAGTATTATTATAGGTCTGTGAGCTACCAGAACAGCCAGATTCTTCTCAACTCTTCACCCCCTTCTCCCATTTGTACTCCTCCTGGTATGTACTGTATGATGCATACAGCCCTGGCCAAAAGTTTTGAGAATGACACAAATGCTTCATTGTTTTAGATCTTTTTTCAGATATTACTATGGTATACTAAAGTATAATTACAAGCTTTTCATAAGTGTCAAAGGCTTGTATTGACAATTACATTAAGTTGATGCAAAGAGTCAATATTTGCATTGTATATTTGCAAGAGTATATTTGGGTTTTGTATCACAATCCTTGGTGCTAGTAGCTTCTTTTCATATATACCCAAGTGTGGAGTTTTATACATTTCAAGAATTTTGTTTGGTGCTATATAAGTACCTGTCATAAATATATAGTATATAAAAAAAGTATGCATAAAATCTTCTTACATGTGCCTCAGCAATCTACGCGGGTAGAAATTCAGATCATTATAAATGAGTGTGCAACTTTCAATATCACTTTTGTATATAAGTAAAGTTCTGTGAACTATTTCTTTGCCAGCAAAAATAGTGATTAAGCTGCTTCTTGTCAGCTATTTATGTCCTGCTGCTTTATATTACCTAAATTTGTTCTGCTAGAAAAGGAATGCACATCAAAGAAGACAAAATGGGGAACCTTGAAGTGCTCCTTCTCTAATTATGTCTTGATTGTATACCCGAGGCAATTAAAGCTCCATTATGTACATCAGACTAACCATTAACCTATATGTGCATAAAATAATTACCTCAGAATCATGACAAAACTGACAACCTTAGTTCAGGAACATCATTTTGATTAAAAGACCAGATCTGTATTAAATATACTTCCATTGTATCTGCAATCAAGCTGGTAACACTTCAACTGCCTGAAAAGCGTTTGCACCGCTCATCATAATACATCTCATTGCTGATGAACACCTGGTTTATTACTCCATTCAGCAAATCATTTATTTTCCCAACTTACATGCTACATTCAGGATTTCAATAAGAACAGAAATTTCTTCCTCAGAATAGAAGGCTTCCTCATTTGCTATTGTGCTTTTTATTTCCTTCAAGCTGTGGATAATGAGCACTAGAGCTACTCAAATACCAGATGAATTCATAAAATTGTCTGACTAGCAATACACAGTCTGTTGCAAAATAGATAAATAATCAATGCATTCTGCAGGGAAGCAGAGCAAAAAAAAAAAAAAACCGCCGTGAAGTATCAAGTTCTATACAATACAGTATGTGGTGTTTAGGTTAAATAAATATAAAGATTAAAAGACGTAAGCCAGTGAAGTCCACCTGTCCACCTAATGCAGCTTGCTGTCATGGGGTGACTACAATGCTACACTGATCCTGAATTCAGGGGATTGTTGTCACCCTCATGTGCTGTTCTTTTTTTTTCTACATTGGGATGAAAATATGCTGAAAATAGTGGGGTTTATTTACTAAAGCTGGTTCACTCAGAATCTCATACACCCATGTATGGTAGCCAATCAGCTTCTAACCTCAGCTTGTTCAATTAAGCTTTAGAAATAAAACCTGTAAGCTGATTGGTTCCTATGCAGGCATGCGCAAGATTCTGAGTGAACCAGCTTTAGTAAATAAAGCCTGCTGCATCTATCAGCATTATCATTGCTGATTCGCAACTCTAGAGCTTGTCAACTGGCACCTGGCCAAACCTTGTCACCAGAGTAATTTTTAAAATGGAAACTCAATAAATGAAGCCCCGATAACAAGGGTGCAATGGAAGTTGGTATACTTACAGGACAGATTCAGGACAGTTGCTCAACCACTCAGGGGCAGACTGACCATTTGGAAACTCGGGCACTGCCAGAGGGCCTGGGGTCAGTAGGGGGCCCCATAAGATGCTCCTGGTACCTTTTTCATAGGCTTTTTTGAGTTTGGGCAAGGACACAGGGGCCCCATGATCCCCTATTTCCGGGGGCCCCATGAGTTGTCAGTCCGCCCCTGCAACACTTGTGTATTGTAATAAATAAACAAATTTCTTCCTTCACATTGAAGATGAGCTTCCCCAGTACCAGTTGGGTTCTTTCAGTACACACAAACAGAAACTTCAGTGATGTCATTAAGGACGGTGAAAAACTTACATTACTATGAAAATTCTTGCAGCACCAAACACTATCAAACCCCCATAAAATAAAAAAAAGACAATTTTGGGGATTATATTCTGATATAGGTTATTGCGGTTTGTCTCCATAATAGCCTTTTAGGGAGTTCTTGTTTCATATTTCTCGTAAAATGCACCAATTTTACTGCAGAATGTAGATACAGAAGCAAGTAGCTACAAACCAATATATGAAATATTATTGACAAAAATACATAACTGAATGTAAAAATATGAAAATGATATCCATGTTTGACGTAGACATTACAAGAACTACACAAATCCCTATTTACTGAGAGCACATTCTAGTTAATCCTCTATTACACCTTTTTGTTTCAGAATTTACTGTGTCCTTGGAACAAATGTAGGGAAATGTCTTAACAACCTTGAAACAAACACAGACAGTTCTTTGTAAATGGGATTGTAATTGTAAGATAAATAAATGCACTCTATGAGTCAAGAGATGCTTATCTGATTTGAAGAATCCACAGTTTTGTGCCTCTATGGGCATTTTATTCTGTCTTAACCTTCAGGGAATGTTGGAGACAGCATTACAATAAGCAGAGGTAGAATACATGTGAAATCCATCACTGATTAATAAATGATATGGTCTCTTATAGAAGAGCAATAACGTTGTGTTAAATGATAGTAATGCATCTTTTATCGAATCACAGTGATATTTGAGCCCAGGGATAAAAGTGTACTGATATAGTTCTACAATTAGCCATCTACAGTATGTAGTAGTTCATTGAGATTACTACTTTACATGTGTCAGAAAAAGTGGTAAATGTCTCATGGATATAGTGTAGCAAATTGCAATGTATGTATTCCCTATCCATTCCCTCTTTGGCAATCCCTCCGCCCTTTAAGTTTTTCACTAGGTTATGCAAAAAAAAAAACACTGACATGCACAGCATTCCAGTAGTGTTTTAAGGAGATCCAGTGCTCCACCAATGAATGCCCAGTCCTACACTGCCATCTTCTTCTCTGACATAATCAGGGGACTGGCTGTCTCTTCTGGTTCTTACAGCCAGTCCCCTGATGACACATGGTAGACTCTCTTAAGCCTCTTACAATGTATGATACATCATTCACACCTTGGTAAGAATCCAGGAAGTGCAGTGAGGATTCCCCAAAAAAGTTGTAAAAAAATCCTATAATAAGAGAGGATAGAGGTCGGAGTGCAAAAAAAAAAAAAAGTGGTTGGGGAGGTTAAAGTTCCTCTTCAACAAGGAATAAAACCTTCTAAGGTTAATAGGCTGAATACACACTCACACCCTAGAGCCAAACATAAAGCTCACATGCACTCACCATAAAGGGACATTGTACATTACAACACTTTTGTAACCCAAACCCATACCTATAAATAAGAATGTACATACTTTCCTTTGATGCTGCCCACAGAACACTTGCTCACTGCATGTTCTCATTGGTTCCGACCTTATATAGCTATTGTATCCTACAAACACTTCCCAAAAGTTTCAGGATCTCATCAAGCTTTGGGGAAAATGCTACAAATCTCTCTTGCAGGCGAGGTAGCAATACTTCTGGTCAGGAACATACAAATGACTGCAGCCAGGAAAGTTCTAGTACGAGGCACATAGGTGAGTGTTTCTTTACTCATTAGCGATCCTGTTACAAGTTGAATGCATGTGTGACATTGTCCGTGTTCATTGACTATGCTCAGGTGACTGTAATCGTAAAGGCAGAGAGATGATCAGACAGGTCATCAGGCACTAGTGTGGACTAAATGTACAAACGAAACCAGCGCTCAAATCTTCCTGCAGACTAGAAAAAACTTTAAATGCAAAAAGTTGAGATGCAGCCCTTCGAAGATTGGGAAATCTTGGTACCGGTAAACAAAAGCAAAATAGGGCACACTCTCATTGTGCATTAACGTGGTAAACCACAAATTCGTGGTTTACCACGTTAACGCACGATGAAAGTGCGCCCTGTTTTGCTTTTGTTTACTAGTGTGGGGCTTACAGGGTCTTATCTGGTCCACACTAGTGTCTGATGACCTGTCTGATTTAAAGCACCATACAGACGGAATATATGGAAGTGTGTTTTTAATGATTTTTACATAATAAAAAGCAGTAGAACACTATGGAAGTCTCCCTTTGATTATTTTACTGCGGAGGGGGAGTTTCAAGATCGTTTTACAAAGTGGTTTTCCACAAGAGGATCCCGGACTCAATGGAAGTGGTTGCCAAAAGCATAAGGAGATCACATCACCTCTGGGGCAGGTTTAAGCACCCAAAAGCGTCTCCTGACCTACCTTCATACAGGTGGTCAATACTTTGCGGTAAGTGGGGCTCTGGAAGAGGAGCACGAGTGAAACACCTATCACTAACCCTAGGTTCACATCTGTGCGGGTGGTGCTGCTGCAGATCTGCACGAAAATCCGTGCAGCCGCACCTCCCGCACAGAGAAATGCAGACCCGTGGGCGGGTGCCATTAGATTTAATGGCACGCCGCTCGCACTGGAAAACGAAACTGTACTGGGAACCGAGGTTCCCTTGCGGGCTGCGTTTTCCAAAGTGCAGGGACTTCTTCTTTACGTGTCACGGGCACGGGAGTTCATTCAAATTATTGGGCTATCATGCCCATGCAAAACTTGGCCCACACGGCTGCCTATGTGTGAACTGGGGGTAATGGTTTGCTGACAAGACCACCCACTGTCACCAGTGTCATTTTAATTTTTGAGTTTCTGGATGAGCAAGGAGCTTCACAGCAGCTAGACTTTATTTGCTTGTATTGTTTGGTCTACTACCTGGCTTGCTGACAAGACCACTTATTTTGAATTTGTGAAGTTTTTTGGAGGAGCAAGATGTTCCGTGACAATCGGACTTTCATTTGCATGCATTGTTTGTTATAATTGTTATATTAACACATATGGTCACCACAGTGTATCAGTTTGCATCTATTTTTGGGGGAAAGGTGTTACCTAGCCCTAATTGGATGCATGCACTTATAGGTTTGAGTATATGCACTATGTTTATATAGGGGGGAGGTGCACTATAGTTCCCCTCCTAAAGTTTTCTCACAGTATGCACTACTGTTATCATTTAAGGATTTTATTTTTAGCAAAGAGCACTACAGCATTTATTCTTATTATTATATATGCATGGTAAGAGGTACAATTCATAGAGGGAGGTGCATTGTAGCATGCCTAACCAGTAGCACTTTTCACAGCAATCATACGGCAGTGCAACAGTTTGACTCTTCCATGTACTGTATAGTTTGGACTAGCATCCTGGGTATGTTTGTGGATAAAGTGTTAGATGTCTCAGATGTTTCATAGCTTTATGATGACAGTGCACAGAAAAAGCAAGGAATAGCCTATGCATGTACTGTATTTCATACTTTCCGTACGTTTAGGAGTGCATTTTCATTTTTTACCAACAGTAGCTAGCTCCTTCACATTTTCTATCTGTGCAGTAGCATTTCTAAAAAACACTTTCTGATTGAACCCCAAATGAATGTGGATTTTTTATAATTTACTATACTCTATTATGCTTTTATACCCTATACTAAAATTTATTAAAGTGACATCATGATTTCTATACTGTCACTTTTAGCACATAGTAGGCAACTCACGCTGCCTTCATGTCAGCTCATCTTAGCATTTGAGTGCCCAGGTGCCCTCAATTCCAGAGGCATTCTGGAATACAAGTGACAGTTGCAGTTTTGAAGCTTTGTTATCACTGGAGGCTCATTTATTTGAAAATATGTTTACTATTTTTTTTACTTATTTTTAACTAACATTCCACCAAAACATTGTAACCCAAGTAAGTAATCACCAAGTACCTCTTTGCAGCTATCCAGTTTGTTAGTTTCACAATATCTCCTAGATGACCTTGAGTTGTGCACCTCTGAAATCATGATTGAAATAGAAATATTTTACAAGAATTCATTTTCCATTAATAAAAGTACGATTTTGAAGTCTCTGGACATTTTAGAACAATGTAAACAACACACTAAGCTCTTATTTAAACAAGAGCCTCATCAATGTACAACTTCATGTCTAGCAAATCAATAACCTTACTGAATCTAAGAAAACACAAATGGATTTGATGGCATAGATATTTATACTGTCTTACATGGGTTTTGAATAAATTACACATTGTCTAGACATTCTCTTATGGCAGACTCGTTGACTTTCCCAAGGACAACCAGAATAAAAACGTTCAGTTCAGTAGGTTGATTACATGAATTAAGATAATATGATCAATAAAAATCATCCTTACATATAACTCCCAGGATGTTTCATTATGGACCATTCCGTTCAATTCGAATTTTAATAGCTTCTATATTGTATGTTCGAGTGTAATTTTTGTAAGTGTGAATGGTGATTAAAGTTGTGTGGGAGTGGGAAAAAGTATGCACTTACATATAAATACCTTCACCTGCAGCTTAGCCCTAAGCTGGTATTTATCTAACTATGTCAGTGAGGTTCTTGGCTGTTCAAGATTTGTAATTTGCAGCAGGGTTCTAAAATGTAAACTATCTTTATAACGCTAGAGGTAACCATGTATAATTGGACTGCTAATATTGAGGGGTCCACTGTATTTTAGAGGCTCAGAATTGTCAGAAGAGGTGGAGGGGTATTCATGTATGTGAACGATCTAAAAGTGAATTTGAGAAATGATACCCCAACGAGAACTGTTATGATGCAGAGTCATTATGGCTGGAGCTCCATACGAGTGCAACACATAGTAAATTACTTGTGGGAGTATATTATAGGCCATCTAACATAAAGGGTGAGGAAGAGTCTCAGCTCCTTTCACAGGCTGAAATGGCTGGGAATCAGAGCAATGTCATTTTTATGGGAGAATTTTAATTATCCTGATATGGATTCGTTAAATGGAACTGCACACTCATCAAAGGCTTGTCATTTCTTAAATGTGTGGAAAGATGGTGAGCGAGCGCTATCTAAAATTTCCAAAAATAGCTGCTAGAACACCAAAAAGGCAACCAAGAACAAACCTTACAATAATGTACATATAAAAAGGTGCAGCGCTAGATACAGGTGAAACTCGAAAAATTAGAATATCGTGCAAAAGTTCATTTATTTCAGTAATGCAACTTAAAAGGTGAAACTAATATATGAGATAGACTCATTGCATGCAAAGCAAGATAGTTCAAGCCATGATTTGTCATAATTGTGATGATTATGGCTTACAGCTCATGAAAACCCCAAATTCACAATCTCAGAAAATTAGAATATTACATGCAATCAATAAAACAAGGATTGTACATAGAACAATATCAGACCTCTGAAAAGTATAAGCATACATATGTACTCAGTACTTGGTTTGGTCCCCTTTTGCAGCAATTACTGCCTTAATGCGGCATGGCATGGAAGCTATCAGCCTTTGGCACTGCTGAGGTGTTATGGAAGACCAGGATGCTTCAATAGCGGCCTTCAGCTCTTCTGCATTGTTCGGTCTCATGTCTCTCATCTTTCTCTTGGCAATGCCCCATAGATTCTCTATGGGGTTCAGGTCAGGCGAGTTTCCTGGCCAATCAAGCACAATAATCCCACGGTCATTGAACCAGGTTTTGGTGCTTTTGGCAGGGTGGGCAGGTACCAGGTCCTGCTGGAAAATGAAGTCAGCATCCCCATAAAGCTTGTCTGCGGAAGGAAGCATGAAGTGCTCCAAAATCTCCTGGTAGACGGTTGCGTTGACCCTGGACTTAATGAAGCACAGTGGACCAACACCAGCAGATGACATGGCTCTCTAAATCAACACAGACTGTGGAAACTTCACACTGGACTTCAAGCATCTTGCAGTGTGTGCCTCTCCATTCTTCCTCCATACTCTGGGTCCTTGGTTTCCAAATGAGATGCAAAAGTTGCTCTCATCAGAAAAGAGGACTTTGGACCACTGAGCAACAGACCAGGTCTGTTTTTCTTTAGCCCAGGTAAGACGCTTCTGACGTTGTTTGTTGTTCAGGAGCGTCTGTGTGTGGTGGCTCTTGATGCACTGACTCCAGCCTCAGCCCACTCCTTGTGAAAGTCCCCAACACTTTTGAATGGCCTTTTCCTGACAATCCTCTCCAGGCTGCGGTCATTCCTGCTGCTTGTGCACCTTTTTCTTCCACACTTTTCCCTTTCACATAACTTTCTATGAATGTGCTTTGATACAGCACTTTGGGAACATCCAACTTCTTTTGCAATTACCTTTTGAGGCTTTCCCTCCTTATGGAGGGTGTCAATGATGGTTTTCTGCACAACTGTCAGGTCAGCAGTCTTTCCCATGATTGTGATTCCTACTGAACCAGACTGAGAGACCATTTAAAGGTTCAGGAACCCTTTACAGGTGTTATGGCTTAATTAGCTGATTAGAGTGGGACACTTTGAGCCTAGAATATTGCACCTTTTCACAATATTCTAATTTTCTGAGATTGGGGATTTGTGGTTTTCATGAGCTGTAAGCCATAATCATCACAATTATGACAAATCATGGCTTGAACTATCTTGCTTTGCATGTAATGAGTCTATCTCATATATTAGTTTCACCTTTTAAGTTGCATTACTGAAATAAATTAACTTTTGCACGATATTCTAATTTTTCAAGTTTCACCTGTATAACTAAAGAACTGAACATAGTAAAACAGTGTATTGAATAAACATAAAATGATTAAAACTATGAAATAAAGTACAAAATCATATGTCACACTGCGGTGAAATAAGTGAATAAAATGTCCCAAAATAATGAAAGCCCACGTGGGGATCCGATAGATCCTATTGAGTGCGTGGGAGGGAATCCAGTGTGCCACATAGTGGATAGGGATATAAAGAATGCGCACTCACCAGAAGTGCGTCAAAATTGCGCATATGAGATTATCCTGTCTCATCAGGTAGTGGTCTTCTGCTGCCAGGGTCAGGGTCAAACACCATCCAATCTCGTCTAGGGTGAAGTACTCCGAATTGCCTTACTGTGTATCACCATCTGGGGTCCCTGTCCCTCAGTCTTTGCCGATCAGCTAGAACCACAGCCCAGTGGGGCTGTGGTTCTAGCTGATCGGTGGTGACTGAGGGACAGGGACCCCAGACGGTGATACACAGTAAGGCAATTGGGAGTACCGCTGGGCTGTGGTTCTAGCTGATCGGCGGAGACTGAGGGACAGGGACCTCAGACGGTGATACACAGTAAGGCAATTTGGAGTACCGCGGGGCTGTGGTTCTAGCTGATCGGCGGAGACTGAGGGACAGGGACCCCAGATGGTGATACACAGTAAGGCAATTCGGAGTACCTGTCCCTAGACGAAATTGGATGGTGTGTGACCCTGACCCTGACAGAAGCTGACCATTACCTGATGAGACAGGATAATCTCATATGCGCAATTTTGACGCACTTCTGGTGAGTGCGCATTCTTTATATCCCTATCCACTGTGTGGCACACTGGATTCCCTCCCACGCACTCAATAGGATCTATCGGATCCCCACGTGGGCTTTCATTATTTTGGGACATTTTATTCACCTATTTCACCGCAGTGTGACATATGATTTTGGACTTGATTTTATAGTTTTAATCATTTTATGTTCATGTAATACACTGTTTTACTATGTTCAGTTCTTCAGTTATATCTAGTGCTGCACCTTTTTATATGTACATATCTTAAATGCATTGCAATTTCATAGAGCAAATAATGTAAGCCGCAAAAAAGAGAAATGCTATATTGGATAGTGGTTAAGTGGTTAGTACTTCTGCTTAGCAGCACTAGGGTCGTTGGGTCAAATCCAAACCATGACACTAACTGCTGCATGTTCTCCCTGTGCCTGCGTGGCTTTCCTCTGTGTACTCTGGTTTCCTCCCACAATCCAAAGACGTGCTGGTAGGTTAACCTTCCTGGAAGTATTCCCGAGTGTAGCTCAGGGTAATGTTTCAGCACCACAAGCGGTAACCCCGAGCTACACTCGGGAACACCTTGCAGCGCTGCACCGGGATCTCTTCTGCACTTAGCTTGTTCTGTGCTCCCGCGATGTCCCTCCTGCAGTGTCCCCAGCAATGTCCTCCGGCCGATGCCGGCATCTGTCTTCTGGGTTCCATTTCCTGCGACATCAGGACGTACGGGGATGGAACGGCGGGAAATTTAAAAATGTGAAAAAGTGACATTCACTAAATACACTAAAATCACATAGTAAAACATTACTGTATCAAAGCATTTCTCATACATTTTATCCCTAGTGCTTTGTCCTGTGCCCTGCCTGCATTTTTACCATTCTTTCTGCCTGGAAACTGAGAAACGTCCATGGAGTCCAAAAAGTGTCCCTTTAGGTCAAAATCGGTTTTAGACCAGCTAGAGAACAGCGATAGTAAATTAGAACCACTTGCAGAATTGAGTGATAATAATTCATGGGGAAATTCGGCATCAGACACTGAAAACGATTTTGCGATTTTACTCTTGGCGCTATATTTCAAATTTCAGTGTTTTTGGTTTGATTATATTATTGAATTAAATGTATTATATATTTTTTATGATTATTTAATAAATTATAATTTATGATTTTTTTATGATTATTTATTAAATTATAATTTATGATTTCGTGTTTCAAATTTTAACATACCCAGGATGTTTACTAGACTCTTGTTCAGACAGATTTAAATGAGTTATTCCTAAAAATTACAGGCCTATAATAAAAAAAATACATATTTCCATGCAAAAAAATGTACCGCTTTGAGCACAGAAATACAGAAATACTGACATAATCAGACCACTAGGGAGGTTAATTGGTTCCGGTCTAAATTGACCCTAGTGTATGTATGAGGCTAGGTTCACACTAATGCTGTACAGTACATTGCATGTGATTTGCGCAGGAACCACACCACATTCCTGTGCAAATCATATGCGAATTCTGTGCGGTGCGATTTGAGCCATACATTATGCATGGCTCAAATCGCACCGCATCTGCACCAAAGATGTGCAGGACCCTTTACCCTTTTTTGGGCCTGCACTAGAATTGGATTGCATGGGTATTCACACCTATGGGATCTGATTCTGCACATCGCATCGTTTGCGGACCGATTTTGGGGTGTTGTTAACTTAATTTACACACCCGCTGCGGTTCGCATTAACAGGGTGCGATGCTGATGCAGTGCTGAATTCGCACAGAAAATGTTGCGAATTCCTCACCACATCAGTGTGAACCAAGGCTGAATGTAAGGTAGGGACCTTAGATTGTAAGCTCCTTGAGGGCAGGGACTGATCTGAATGTACAATATATATCTAAAGCACTGCGTAAATTCAGGGTGCTATATAAGTGCCTATAATAAATAAATGCTGGATCTATTAATATAAAACATTATATATTTCATTACAGATATGCAATGTAGAGACAACGTAGATGATAGTAATCATGGTATAATCACATTTTCGATAAGTTACAGGAAGGTGAAACAACTATGAAAAGATCTCTAAATTTCAAAAATATCTAACTCCAGTAAGTTGTGATCCTTACTGCACAACAATCAAGGGGACCAAATATTTGCAACAAAGGGCAAGTGGGAGTGTTTTAAAAATGAGTAAAACAAGTGCCAATAGTCTTTGTGTTCCATTAGATAACAAACAAAAGAACACAACTGAAACCTATGTGGCTGAATTCTAGAGTGAAACAAAACAGGCCTTTAAAATGTAGAAAGTGGAACAATATCCAGATTTGCAAGAAATACAAATGGAAATGCAAGAGAGCAAGAAATTGGATAGTGGAAGTGCAGTGGAGAGTTTATTTAGGTTTTTCTGAAGCATTTAATACTGTACCTTAAAGATGTTTAATCTATAAATTAAAATTGGTTGGAGTTGATGTAATTGTATGTACATGCATAGAAAACTGGTTACATGTAGTGATAAATGACTCTGTCTTGGGCCAATGTTGTTCAGTTTATTAACGATAAAGAGAATAGAATAAAGAGCACAGTTTCACTGTTAGCTGATGATTACACATTGTTTCTGGAAATAAATCCGCCACAGGATGTAGCATCATTACAGAAAGGCCTTGACAAAATAGAGTGGTGGGCAGCTACATTCAATATTGAGAAAGGTAAAGTTATGCACTTGGTTGGCAAAATACATATGCAAAGTATACATTAGGAGGGGCTTCCCTGGGAGAAGCAGTGATGAAAAAAGGATCTGGTAATGCTTGTAGAACACTGACTTAGCTATAACATCAAATGCCAAGTAGCTGCTAAGAAAGCTAGCAAAATACTGTCATGCACAAAAAAGAACATACATTCCAGAGTGGAATCAATAATTCAACCCTTTTATAAAACACGAGTCCAGCAAATGGCAAAAAAATAATAAGTGGGATGGAGGACCTCAGCTATGAGGATTAATTACATAGAATAGAATAATTACATAGAATTCACTCTGGAGAAGAGGCACTTCAGAGGGGATATGATTGCAATGTACAAAGTTAAATTTTAGATTGCATAAAGGATTCTTTACTGTTGAAGCAGTAAAAATGTGAACTCCCTCCCCCAGGATGTATTCCTCAGGAATCAGAATATGCAGGGCTGTGGGAATTGTTACAGAATAAAACATACACTCATATAAGTGAACCTTATAAACTATGTAGCAATGTTGACATTTCTGGACTTTCTATGAAAAAATGTATGATGTACTATTGTATTTAAATTATAATGGTGAACTATAATATTGAAAAAATAGAAGGTAATCATTATACAGTTTGGAAGCTCTAGCACATTTTTTTGTGCTTAGACAATAGCCCGGCAAGATATATAATTTGTTACAGAATCTATCTATCTATCTATCTATCTATCTATCTATCTATCTATCTATCTATCTATCTATATTATATAGATTGTCATGTCTGCTGCCTTACAGCAGTTCTGCAACGACATAGCGGTGATTGTAAAGGCTGCTTTTTCATTAAACAAAAATTCCAAAAAAATAATGGTAAAAGCAATACTTGGCTTGCTACTGATATCTAGCAAGCATTGTGGCTGTGTTAAAATCAGAAACTTGATTCAATTTATCCACAAGACCAAGGCTTTTCTGACACTTTTTGTAAAAATCAGTATTTTTTTTAGAAAAATTCCTTAGAACCCCAAAACATTATATATTTTTTTTAAAGCATCTTAAAGAATAAAATGGTGGGTGTTGCAATTGTTATGTTCCACAGTATTTGCGTAGTGGTTTTTCAAACACAATTTTGTTTGGAAAAAATACACTTTTTTGAATTTTAATGCGCACAAACACAATATAATACCCATTTGTTTGGTAAAATATACCAAACATTGATACCAAACATTGCGAACGCCCATGCAAAGGCACAAAAAATGTAAATGTTATTATCCATAGATAACGCTTTAAAAGCCTTGACCAGGTTACCACTTTAGATTTACACAGGAGGTCTGGAGCTCCTACAGGAGCTGAGGGTACTGCAATCCTGGCCAGTTCCAGCCTATAGGAACACTGCAAAGAGGTGGCAAAATAACATAAGGACTGCACAGAATATATGGAACTGGCTGATATGAAGGTATAGAGAAAGCCTGACCTTATCAGTGTGCTGCTTTATTTTAAGGGTTCATGTACATGGGACAGTTGGAAAACTCTTTTGAACGATGGAAACTGACTGCTGGAAAACATAGGCTAAAAAAAAGTCTGTTTAGATAACATCAGGAGATCTGCCAAAATGTCCAGAATGCACTGAAAAACTGTAAAAAAATAACTATTTCAGACATTTTGAGAGAAATAGAGAGAGCAGATGCAGAGAGAGCAGTATGAGTTGAGATTACCTGTCTTTTCTGGTTGTATTCACTATGGATCCCATCAGGAGCATAATGCAGCACTTTCTACCATTTTTTCCTTCATGCAAAACCTGGAACTGACTGTGTGGTGTGCTAGGTCCATTTGAATATATGGAAAATGCTTTGCATGCATTTCTGATGATGAAAAAAGGCTCTGGAGAGCATTTGGATATGGAACAGTTAAAAAACGCTTCTAAACGCAAACACTTCTAAACGCAGTTAGCCACGTTAACACGCATTACAAGCATTTGGAGTTTGAAATGCTGATAAAATCTACACCTGAACGCAAGTTTGGTGCGTTCAAAAAAAGCGACTGTAAACTCAACTGCCTGTAAACGACTGTAAACGACATAGTGTACATGGACACATAGGAAAACATTAGGGAGAATTCAGGGGCTGCTGAAAAAAACACAGAAAAGCTCCTGAACGTCATTTTATCAGCTGCAGTGTACATGAACCCTACTTGTATAATGGCGGTAGTGGTGGTTCTTGACCAGGCTTTATTGCATAAACTTCAGTAGAGAAAAGTGAGGTCACATCCTGGCAGTGTTCTCTGAAGGGATTTCTGGAATAGAAAAATGACAACAAAATATCCAGTGAGAATTTTAAAACCTACATATTTAGAATGCAATTTTAGGTGTTTGTCCCCATTGCCATTTTAAGGAATCCTGGTTTAACCACATGCCGCCCAGCCAATGTAGAAATACTGCGGCAGGGCAGCATGGATGGGCAAAACCACGTTTTAAAACGCGTGGTTTTAAAACAGGAAGGGGGCACGCACGAGGCGGCTATGTTGCAGCCCTACCTGTCCCGCTGATCACGGCCGCGGATGTCAGTCGCCGGGTCACAGCCGGTCGTTACCGACTATGTCTCAGCGATTAGCTGATCAGTGACAGAGAACACAGCTGCAGTAGCTGTGCTTTCTTTCAGTTCCCTGATAGCTCCTGACAGGCTGATCAGGAGAGAAGAGTTTATCTGTCCTGATCAGCAGTGTTCCCTGCAGTACACACCCCCGCCCCCTAGTAAAACACTCCCCTCACATAGTTAACCCTTTCACTGAATAATAAAGTTAACCCCTTCCTCCCCAGTGCCATTAGTACAGTGTCAGTGTTTTTTTTTTTTTCCACTGATCACTGTATTGGTGTCACTGGGGATGTCATGACCCCAAGTCAGTTCCCCCCCCAGTGTCAGAATGTCCGCCGCAGTCCCGCCATAAGTCGCTGATCGCCGCCATAAGTCGCTGATCGCCGCCATTATTAGTATAAAAAAAAATTTAAATCCCAGTATCTTTCCCGCCATTTGTAAACGCTATAACTTTCACGTAAAACAATTAATTTACACGTATTGGGGTTTTTTGTAGCAAAAACATGTCGCAGAATGCATTTTGGCAGAAATTTATGACTAAATTTTATTTTTCAATTTTTTTTTACTGGACATGTTTTATAGCAAAAAGTCCAAAATATTGTTTTTTTTCCTCAAAATTGTCAGACTTTTTTTTATAGCGCAAAAAATAAAAAACGCACAGGCAATCAAATACCACCGAAAGAAAGCTCAATTTGTGGGGAAAAAAAAGGATGTAAATTTCATTTATGTACCATATTGCATGACCGCGCAATTGTCTGTTAAACTAGCGCAGCGCTGTATAGCAAAAAAAATGGCGTAAATTGCAGTATCTATACCAGGGGTGGGCAAACTTTTTGACTTGAGGGCCGCAATGGGTTCATATATTGGACCCGGGGGCCGGACCAAGAGTAGATGAATGATGTGTATGTGTCATCCATAGTAAGTATAGTAATATTCCCCCATAGTAAGTATAGTAATTCATCCCCCATAGTAATTCATCCCCCATAGTAATTCATCCCCCATATAGTAATTCATCCCCCATAGTAATTCATCCCCCATAGTAATTCGTCCCCCATATAGTAATTCGTCCCCCATAGTAATTCATCCCCCATATAGCAATTCATCCCCCATAGTAATTCATCCCCCATATAGTAATTCATCCCCCATATAGTAATTCATCCCCCATAGTAATTCATCCCCCACATAGTAATTAATCCCCCATATAGTAATTCATCCCCCATAGTAATTCATCCCCCATATAGTAATTCATCCCCCATATTAATTCATCCCCCATATTAATTCATCCCCCATATAGTAATTAATCCCCCATAGTAATTCATCCCCCATATAGTAATTAATCCCCCATAGTAATTCATCCCCCATATAGTAATTCATCCCCCATATAGTAATTCATCCCCCATAGTAATTCATCCCCCATAGTAATTCATCCCCCATAGTAATTCATCCCCCATAGTAATTCATCCCCCATAGTAATTAATCCCCCATATAGTAATTCATCCCCCATAGTAATTAATCCCCCATATAGTAATTCATCCCCCATATAGTAATTCATCCCCCATATAGTAATTCATCCCCCATAGTAAATCTCAGGGTAAGTGAGCGCTTAAAATTAGATAATAAAAATGAATGAATAAAATTGAATAAAATGAGACAATAGCAGCTGAACACCAAAAAAGTGTCATCCATAGTAAGTATAGTAATATTCCCCCATAGTAAGCATAGTAATTAATCCCCCATAGTAATTCATCCCCCATATAGTAATTCATCCCCCATATAGTAATTCATCCCCCCTATAGTAATTCATTCCCCATATTAATTCATCCCCCATATTAAGTCCCCAAGTCCCCCCTGTGTCAATTCACTTACCTTTGCTCCGCGCGTTCCTCTTGTTCCTCTTGTTCCCGCGCCGTTCGGTGTAGCATGAAAATCTGTCTCCTATGAGGATCTGTCCCCCTCGACGTATCTGCGCATGTGCCAGTTTCAGGCATTAGCAGCCGATCGGCGATCTCCGGCACATGCGCAGATACGTCGAGGGGGGACAGATCCTCATAGGAAACAGGGCGGACTGTGAGAGGAGCCTAGCGGGAGCCTAGCGGGAGCCTAGCTCCGCGGGCCGGATTAAAAGGTCCGCCGGGCCGTATACGGCCCGCGGGCCGTAGTTTGCCCATTGCTGATCTATACCATAGTTTGTAGACTCTATAACTTTCACACAAAGCAATCAATATACACTTATTGGGATTTTACCAAAAACATGGAGCAGAATACATTTTGGCCTAAATTTATAACTAATTTTGAGTTTACTATATATTTTTTATAGCTGAAAGTAAAAAATATTGTTTTTCTTCAAAATTTTTGGTCTTTATTTGTTTATAGTGTGAAAAATAAAAAGGTCACAGTTGATCAAACACCACCAAAAGAAAGCTCTGTTTGTATGTAAAAAAGGACGTAAATTTCGTTTGGAAGCAGCATTGCATGACCGCGCAATTATCAGTTGAATTAGTGCAGCGCCGAGTAGCAAAGAGAGGCCTGGTCATTAAGGGGGGTAAATCCTCAGGAGGGCAAGTGGTTAAAGACCCAAAGATATTAAGTCTGTAAACTCTAGGAGTTTTAAAATGTTCTCAAATATTCTATTTTGCAAGAAGGCTGGTTAAAAACACCTACACGAAAACAGTTAGACTGTTTCCGGTTACAATAAGTGTTGAATTTGGTGATTGCCTCAAGTATCCCCCTTCCCCCAATGAACTTGTGCCATTGCAACTTAAAGAGCCTTACCTTTCTAAGCAACTGATCACAGAGACGTTTAACAAAATAACCTGCCACTGAGCGACTAAAACTATATTTACTGCAACATGCTGTGCCAGAAATTGCTGCTGCATGAGAAATATAGAAGCATTGCTCCAGTCAACCAATGTTTTTAAAAGTTCTGCAGCTATATTTATTAGAAATGGTATTACTTCTGAGAGTGACTTTTTTTTAAAGTTCTGCAACTGAATTGACTAACAGAACATTGCTATTGAAAAGGCTTCAGTTGTAAAGAGTTGACACTTTAAATGTAAAGCTGAACTCCAGCATTAGCTTCAGTCTCACAGTCTCAGATGATTTGCTTGCTCTGATTTCTATATAGCGTGAGCTTCTCACAGTCTCCATATACTGTATATTATAAATTGCAAATTCAAATGGAGACTATGTTAACCCCTCCCCACTACTATACAATGTGTAACTCTAATATATAATATTTATATGTGTATGTACGTACGCACTGGAATGATATGGAAACCCTAACAATGGACCTCTTATAGTTTCTCATTTTTGATCTACTAAACATACCTTTGAAACCATTTGGTTATAGATTATCATATGTGCTGACAAATACTTACTGATCCTGTCAGAAATCTAGTGAGCTTTATTGGTGCTTCAGTTATCGGTTAGCATTCTTCCTAGTTCTCTCTGTGGACTACAAAACCCCATCTACTATGTTATGGAGATGAGAAAGGAGCATTCTATAGTATTAGCACACTTCCCTCCTTGAGTGACAATGTTACTCCTTCATAGATAAAGTAAAATGAGAGAGAGTTGGAAATTTGGAGTTTCATTTTTGTCTTGGTTTATATAAACTTTAAAGAAAAAAAAAGACTCAATACGTTTAAGTTTTGTCCTTATATCTTAAGGATATCCCTTAATCTCAGCCTAACCTCTAACCCTTAACCACTTGCTGACCGCAGATAGCCAAATGATGGCTTCACCGCGGCTGGCCAGTGCCAGGTCATCAGTGTTGCCTATCAGTTCTGCCTATCAGTGCCGCCTATTCGTGCCACCTCATCAGTGCCGCCTATCAGTGCCCATCAGTCCTGTCTATCAGTGCCTATCAGTGCTGCCTATCAGTACAGCCTCTTCAATGCACATCAGTGAAGGAGAAAGATTACCTGTTTGCAAAATTTTATAATAGAAACAAAGAAAAACTTTTTTTTCAAAATGTTTTCTTTTTTTGTTTATAGCTCAAAAAATAAAAAACCCAGCACTAAGTACATACCACCAAAAGAAAGCTCTATTTGTGTGAAAAAAATTATAAAAATTTCATATGGGTGCAGTGTTGCATGATAGCGCAATTGTCATTCAAATTGCAGCAGTGCTGAAAGCTGAAAATTGGCCTGGGCATGAAGGGGGTATAAGTGCCCAGTAGGCAAATGGTTAAAGTCAATGTAACTGCTGTGACCTGGGAATAGGTAGCAGGTACAAAGCTCCATGGGGTTAGCACAGATACCAGTCCAGCAATGTAGTAGAATACAGAGGTGACTTTATTTGTGAGTTCAAAAACATCCAAAAAACAAAATCCAAGCCATGTCCCGGCACTAACTACACAATCAGAAATCCTGACTATCAAGCTGCCCAAGCCTATTGCTTGTCAGCCTCCACAGACACAGTTTGACAGCTTTCCACCAACCTTCCAGCTCTAACACACAAGGTTTGTCTGTTACCCCAGGCTAGAACACTGACTCTGAGTTTCAGGTGATCCTAAATTGCCAAATTAGAGAAGTGCAAAACTCGAAAAGTACAGGGAATCAGAAGTCTCTAAAAGTGTATGAGAGAAGCCTGGGAGATGTGTAAACCTCGAACAGAACATTTCCAGGCTCCCCCTGAGACACTCTGCTACACTGCATAAGCCTAAACCTAAATTTATGGATTAGAATTATGAAAAGCATTATAATGACAAAATAGTAATATTTAACTGTTAAATTGGTATTAAACCACAAAACAAGAATGTAATAACCACTTACCGCCTTATCACAGTAGATTTACTGTGGTGGGGTGGCAGCTGCAGGCTCAGTGAAATAAATGTATTGAACCTGCTTCTGGGTCTGGGGTGCATGTGCGTAAGCCCACTGCTGACCTTCACTGTGGTTGGACACAGCACGGTTTTGTCAGCAGATACCTGCCAATGATTTATGGGACCTGCTGATCACCTGTGTCCAATCACAGCACAGAACCCTGTGTTTACAAACAACACAGGTCTCTGTACATAGAGCAGCTATGTGGCTGTTTCTTCTCCCTGCAAAGCAGGGTAGAAACAAAAGCCACATCTGTTAGTAAAAGCAGCACATATTACACACATTACACACTGTTAGGCACACAGTTAACTCTTTGATTGCCCCTAGATGTGAACCCCTTCCCAGCCAGTATCATTAGTACAGTGACAGTGTACAGTATTAGCACTGATCACTGTATTAGTATCACTATTGATGTCAATGTCAGTTACTCAGTTAGTGTACCTCCCAGCCAGCATCACAGTATAAGTTGCTGATCACCGCCACTACTAGTATAGCATCATAACTACGTAAATTCCAGTATACTGTATATACCATAGTTTGTAGATGCTAAACGTTTTGCACAAATCAATTAATGTACACTTATTGGGATTTTTTTTTTCAGACATGTAGCAGAATACATTTTGGCCTAAATTTATGAAGAAATTTTATTTTTACTTATTTTTTTTATTGGATATGTTTTAGAACAGAAAGTAGAAAACATTGTTTTTTCAAATGTTTCAGTCTTTTTCCATTTATGTAATATAAAATAAAAAACCCAGTGGTGATCATATACCACCAAAAGTAAAACAAATGATATAACTTTCTTTTGGGAACAGTGTTGCATGATCACACAATTAGTAGCGCAGTGCTGAATAGCACTTATCTCCACCTGGTGATCCATTCAGTAAGTCTGTTATTTTTCAATGTTAACTTTTTAACAGACAACGCTGCTAGACAAAAGTAGCAGTTAGGGAGTAGGGGCAAACCATTTATTGCTGACAGATGTGCTTACAATGGTCAACTTTTATTAATGTATGTAAAATGTTTATCCCAAAAGAAAAAAAACTGTTTGCTATAACTGCGTATAAAGTGTTCACTGGAGTTCAGGTTCAATTTGTTAGTCAAGTCCATCAAAATTTGCTAGTCTAACACCACCCTCCCCCCAAAGCGAGAATGTTGATGTCAAAGGGTGTCTGCTTTATTATTTCATCTAGAATACAGACACCCTAAAACAGGATGCATGTTACTGTGTGTGTTATTATGGTTTGCTAGATATCAAACATGTATTCTTGTTGTATGTTTTTTCTAATAAGCCTAACGCGGCTTGTTAGCCTTCTGGACTTTGCAATATAGGTGTTTTTGGTGTCTAACTAATTAGTATCTTCTCCTACATTAATATGACCACTTTTTTCAGGGTAAATCCATTACTGTATGGGTTATGGAATATGGATTAGAGCTGAAAACTTGAGAAATGTGAATGTTCAATTTTAGGCCAACAACCAGACTCATGGATGTTTAAGGCTCAGCTGCTCTCTTATTTTATTTATTTCATGGTGCCCATTGAGGAACACAGCTTGATGATAATAAAGCAACCTAGGGTCATACTATTGCCTACTGCTTCAAAACTGCTCAGGTATAGGAAACAGGCCAAAGGAGAGAACAATTGCATATGAGGTGAGGGAACTATGTCCCTCAATGTACTCAAAGAAAAACATTTTACTGTGAGCACAAAAATCCAATTTTCTCTCCATTAATGAACACAGCGTGATGATAATTCAGCAACCAAGTGATGTCCAAAAGAAGTCCAAACAGTGGGGTATAACACACCAACATAAACAAAACAAGGAACACAAAGGCAAATGGAAACCATAGGAATTAAAATGCACTTGCAGAACGTTTTGACCAAAACTAGCATCTGCACCTTAAGACACAATGACCGATCAGCATACAAATGAATACATACAAAAGAATGGGTTGCAGTTGCACAGATCTGACACATAGAGGCACTGAAGAGATAAAGCTCAAGAAATACTACTCTAATGAGATGGGCTTTTCCATTGGGAAGAGGAAGTACTGATCTCACAACTCACAGACCTGCACCACAATTTGTTGAATCCACTAGAAACAGGTCATCTGGATGTTGCAGAACCATGTGATCTCTCCTCAAAACAAGTGTGTCATCAAGTCCCAGCTGAAAAATGGCAGGAAGTTAACACTAGCTGTTCAGATATACACAGTGCTCAGCCAGCAGAACAAAGGAGAAAAATACAACCCAAAATAGTATAGAAAAAGTATAAAACAAGTCAGTAGTAAATGATGGAATTTGAACCCCTTTACAAAAAAGCTACAGCTACAGATGCTTTTGTAGTAAAAAGACAGGCAGCCTCACAAGCATAGGAAGAACACCAGGTACAACAAAAGTCAACTGCACATATCCAAGAATAATGGTGTCTTTAGGGAAGGGGTGAGATGAAGTGTCACAACTGACCTTGTCCTTGTCTGGGTAGCAGAGCCTGTGCCACAGGAACACAGACGGAACTCCTGTATACAAACTGGAAAATTCTGCACTCGATGACTAATTATACCAGGAAACTTTTGAAAATTAGAATTCCGGCAAATAGGGGAAGAGTGGAATGGGAATTGTTGATGTGGAAAAATTGCACAGTGGAAAAGGATTAGAATTTGAGCCTGAACAAGTTGCGAGAACAGAATTATAGGGATTTGCTTTGTAAGCCATTACATGTTAGCAAGATGCATTTAATATAGCCTAACTGTTGATTTCAAAGATTGTTAATCCACACAAATAGTTAACCAGATAATTACCTGACTGAGGTCACTATTCCTTTTCTTACCTATTTTTAGACCTGTTACTAATGGCTTTACCTAAAGTGACTCATTTCTTAGAGATTGCCAAATACACCACCATTGCTTGCCTATTCTCATTTGTGGACACTGTAATACAAATGCCTTATCGCATTTTACAATATACAGTTGCAAGAAAAAGTATGTGAACCCCTTGGGATTACGTGGAGTTTTGCATGAATTGGGCATAAAATGTGCTCTGAACGTCATCTAAGTCACAACAATAGAAGAACACAGTCTGCTGAACATAATACTACACAAACATTACATGTTGCCATGGTTTAATTGCACATAACATGTAAACATTCACAGTGCAGGGAGGAAAAAGTATGTGAACCTTTGGACTTAATAACTGGTTGACCCTCCTTTGGCAGCAATAACCTCAACCAAACGTTTCCTGTAGTTGCAGATCAGACCTGCACAACGATCTGGAGTGATTTTGGACCACTCCTCTTCACAAAACTGTTTCAGTGTAGCAATATTCTTGGGATGTCTGGTGTGAATCGCTCTCTTAAGGTCATGCCACAGCATTTCAATCGGGTTGAGGTCAGGACTCTGACTGGGCCACTCCAGAAGCGTATTCTGTGCTGTTGCAGCCATTGTTTTGTTGAATTCCTTGTATGCTTTGGGTCATTGTCCTGTTGCATCACCCATCCTCTGTGGAGCTTCAGTTGGCGGATAGATGGTCGTACGTTTTCCTACAAAATACTTGATAAACTCTGGAATTCATTTTCCCATCAATGACAACAATCTGTCCAGGCCCTGAGGCAGCAAAGCAGCCCCAAACCATGATGCTCCCTCCGCCATGTTTTACAGTGGGGATGAGGTTTTGATGTTGGTGTGCTGTGCCTTTTTTTCTCCACACATAGTGTTGTGTGTTCTTCCCAAACAACTCAATCTTGGTTTCATCTGTCCACAGTATATTTTGCCAGTAGTGCTGTGGAACATCCAGGTGCTCTTTTGCAAACTTCAAACGTGCTGCAATATTCTTTTTGGACAGCAATGGCTTCCTCCGTGGTGTCCTCCCGTGTACTCCATTCTTGTTTAATGTTTTCCTTATTGTAGATGTGTCAACAAAAATGTTAGCATGTGCCAGAGATTTCTGTAGGTCTTTAGCTGACACTCTGGGATTCTTCTTTACCTCATGCAGCATTCTGCGCTGTGCTCTTGCAGTCATTTTTACAGGACGACCACGCCTAGGGAGAGTAGCAACAGTGCTAAACTTTCTCCATTTGTAGACAGTCTGTCTTACCGTGGACACATGAACATCAAGGCTTTTGGAGATAATTTTGTAACCATTTCCAGCTTCATGCAAGTCAACAATTCTTGATCGTAGGTCTTCTAAGAGCTCTTTTCTGCGAGGCATGGTTCACATCAGACAGTGCTTCTTGAAACCAGTAAACCCAAAACAGGTGTGTGTTTTTTAAGGGCAGGACAGCTGTCAGCAACACATCCAATATCATCACACTGATTGGAGTCAAGGTTGGCTCACTCCTGGCTCCAATTAGCTCTGGAAGAAGTCATTAAGCTAGGGCCTCACATACTTTTTCCTCCCTGCACTGTGAATGTTTACATGTTATGTGCAATTAAACCATGGCAACATCTAATGTTCGTGTAGTATTATGTTCAGCAGACGGTGTTCTTCTATTGTTGTGACTTAGATAACGTTCAGAGCACATTTTATGCCCAATTCATGCAAAACTCCACGTAATCCCAAGGGGTTCACATACTTTTTCTTGCAACTATATACATTTTCTAATAAAAATTCTAAATAAAAAAAAAACTTGAGCCAATGTACAGAATATATAACATACATAGTGCAGGGTTTCAGGAGTGGGTAATTCAGAGTGTAGGGGTTGAGAGTATGTAATGTACACAGTTTTGGAGTCAGAGGTACACACAACCCAGCGCACAGCAACTTCTGTCATTCTTTTCATGACACCACCCATACCTCTTTTACAAAACACATCATTACCACTTTCACATTCATATACATACACACTGCATACACATTCATAAATCATACATACACACTGCATACACATACATACAACATACATACACACAAAATGCACATACATACATACAGGAGCGGACTAACCATTTGGAAACTCGGGCACTGCCCGAGGGCCCGGGGTCAGTAGGGGGCCCCATGAGATGCCCCTGGTACCTTTTTCATAGGCTTTTTTGAGTTTGGGCAAGGACACAGGGGCCTCATGATCCCCTATTGCCCGGGGGCCCCATGAGGTGTCAGTCCGCCCCTGCATACATACACACTACACTAACATACACAATCACTTACCTCTCTGGTGGTATTGCTGGCATTTCCAGTTCCCTGTGACCTTGTTTCTGACAGTGGAGAAGCATAAGAGCAACTCACCCCAATTCAGTCCAATTTGCCTTTTCACAGTTTTGGCTCCTCTCTCTCACTCTGGCAGCTAGTAAATGCAGGGTGCAGTGTGAGTGATTCCAAGAAATTACATCACAAATGATGGGATTTGTTTACATCTCTAGAATAGACATTTTGGAAATGTAATGACTCAGCAACCAGAGCATTTTTAGCATCTGACATGAATCTACCAGTGCTTGTTGGTTATCTGGAGAGACAGCCAGGATTTTTATTATCCATGAATCAGCCATTAGCTGTTGATAGAAAAATCTTCCATATCTAATGAAACATACAGTAGAAATGAAGGAGATATATACACTCTCCTGAGGACACTGGGCATAACTGAGTAGGTGTGAGGTAGGCCTTCTCTTTCAATGTGCCTAGCATCCATTTCTCTTGTAAGCAATGATATGACCCTAGGTAACTTAATTATCATCAAGCTGTGACCTTCAGTGGATGAAAAAAAGCTAATAATAACAGATGCTATCAAGAAGATGAAAAATAATTAAAGGTTTGGTTTAATAAAATAAGATATTTTGTACAGTTTCTAGAAGGACTTCAAAGGGCACATAGTTTTGAATCGTTTCAGTAACAATAGTTTCATGATTCTCAGGAATATATAGATTGCCCGGAAGCTGCACTTAACATTAAAACTCATTTAAATAATGGCTCTCATAAGACTTAACTGAATGGCCATATTTGCATAATTAAAAGTGGTGATAACATCTATTTCCCTTTCCATGGAAATAAAAATGCTCATATTGTGATGTTGAATAGCATTCCAGTTGGAAAAAACTGTAATTACAGAATACAGTACATTTTTGTGTATTTATTTAAATGCATTTTTATTCAAGCTGTGCAGCTGTAAATGAATGCCTATAGAGTAACTAAAGTCAAAAGTTTTTCTTATTTTAGACATATTAAGTAAGGGTTAGAACCTTTGTTTGGTTTTTATTGCTGTCTAAGTCTCTGCTGGGAAGATTTGCCACCTCTGTTTGGTGAAAATTGTCAAAAATTCTGAGAAAATTAAAAATAAAGAATACATTGACTGAAGTTCCCTGTTCAGGTGGCATATTATGTCCAAATTTTTCCTAACTCTGGAGAAATTTCCTCTCACTTCCTATCATGTCTCAAAACAGGAATTGAAAGAAAATACCCCCAATGGGACAAAGACAGTGAAAACATTTCAAGGTAGCATTTGCTTCAAGTTGATGTTAAATGTTAAAGAACACATACTGGAATATGTTAATGCTTAGACAAAAATACATATTTCATTCAACCGTTCTACATGGATTTAATAATATATAATATTCTCTCTCTGTTTCCCTCTAAAATACAGGTTTCATTTGACATGTTAAGTAAAGCAAATACAACCTTTTCTCTCTCTGGACACTGGCAAACACAAAAGACATTTGCCAGCCAAGTATAACACCTCCCACTCCCAAGATGCTTCAGTTTGTAGAAATGATGTATTAGGAGTAGACTGACATGTGGGACCTGAATCCCTTAATGAACTCCAAGAAACAGACTGTACAGTAAGTATAACAAGATCCAGTTTAAAAAATCCCATAATATTCATTAAGAGACACATGATCAAATGTAAATCAGAGACTATTGGGATGTCCAAAAATGGTGCACGGTAGGAGTAAGCAACACAGCAGCACATGAGGGACCTTGCATCAGCTGAGGCCTGAACATCATCCTGATAAAACCTATGCCAAACGTACAAAGGAGCATCTGGTAAAGTGTGCCCTAAGAATGAAACCTTATCCTTAAACCTACAAGCATGTACAATAATTTGATGAAGCCACCGGGATATGGTGGAGCAAGAAACAGGTTGTCCCTTTTGGGGACCCTTAGGTCTTACAAAAAAAATTGAGACTATCTAAAGGAAGATGTAGCTGTAAGAAAAACTTAACAGCTCAAATGACACCCAAACAATGAAAATAAATCTCCTTAGGATGTAATGGGGTCAGAAAAAAACATGGAAAAACAATGCCCTGTTTAACGTGGAAAGAAGAAACCACCTTAGGGAGAAAGCTTTGTTTTTGTGCAGAATATGAAAAGGTTCTTAATAATACAAGATTACTTATTCAGAAACACACCTTGCAGCCGTCATAGCAATAGGGATGTCCTCGAAGTTCAGGTTGAACATTGGGTGTTTGTGGGTTCTGAAAACACATGAATGCTTAGGGTGTTAGTTTTAGGCCATTGGGACAGTGGTGGCGGTGGGCATCGTGATTGACATTGGATCTACTTCGGGGGACTTTTTAAAATTGCTGTTGTTTTAATAAAGAACTAGTCAAAGACTGTCCACTGTCATTTTTTACACTACACTTTTTTTGTGAAAAAGTAGCAGTACCATGTACCCCATACTCATTCACATGGGGAAGGGGCTGGGATCTGGGGTCCCTTTGTTAAAGGGGGCTTCCATATTTTGATAAACTCCCCACCCGCAGACCCCCACAACCACAGGCCAGGGTTGTTGGGAAGAGGCCCTAGTCCCCATCAACATGGGGACAGGGTGTTTTGGGGGGGGGGGGGGGAGCCCTCCCTGCTCCAAATCACTCCTCCCATGTTCAGGACATGTGGTCAGGTATGGTTCAGGAGGCTGTATGCTCGGATAATGGTATGGTATGGATTTTGGGGGGGCCTACGCAATTTTTTAAAGCATTTTGATGTGGGGGTTCCCCTCAAAATCCATACCAGACCCGAATGGCTTGGTATGGATGGGGAGAGGACTCCACACTGTTTTTTTGCAAAATTTTTAATTGCCAGTGATTCTTTTTACCCTGCTGACAGCTAAAGCTTTACCGCATGCTTTCACTACTAAAACACCACATGACGTAATAAAATAACTCATGCAGTATTTTAGTGAATGCTAACTTTTTTTTTTAAAATGCCATACGGTATTTTACTGCATACTTGGATGCAGTAAGGTACCACTTAGGGAATTGTCCCAAGGGTTTTTTTTTTAGGTTCAAATGTTTGACTGTGAACCGAACAGGGGGGTGTTCGGCCCATCACTACATAGCAATTAGGAAAGCAGCCTTGCGTGTGAGAGTTGACAGCAAAATATCACTGATAGGTTCAAAATGTTGTCTTTGAAACAGACAGAACCAGGCTCAGGGAGAATTCCCACAGAGTCATTGGAGGTTGGACAGATGGGACTATGTGAAGGGCATCTTATGCATGGGTCATTACCAAAGATTAAGAGGCAATTGTTCTTTATTTTTCAGGAGCCAAGATTCACCCTGTACTCACAGTCAAAAGTAGTTTTCAGAAAAGTCACATTATCCAAAATGATTCTGATTGGATGGCTCTGCAGCTGAGAAGACCAACATTGTAGGGACAACCAGACCACTCAGAGCTCCAGACGATTTATGGGAACGCAATCTTCTTCCAATATCCAAGTCTTCTGCACAATCCTAGTATCTAGTTCTCCTTCCTGATATGTGAGGTTGACATCCATTGTGAGAATTTTCCACAATGTTGTACATTGGAGATATTTTGATTTTGATGGGTTTTTGGACCTTTAAGGGAGCCTAGACTGGTAACAGGAATATTTTAAGACACAGGTTGCTCCAGTCTTAAACATATGCATGCTGCGTCAATACAAACTGATATGGTGTCTTTAGACCTGGGAACTACTTCAGCAGACTGAGGCTCCTTAGGCACAAACTCATTCAGAATAAATGCATGATGCTCCATCTAAAATAAAGCATCCTCAATTGAGTACTCAGAGGTTACTACAGCCACAGTACTTTATGGTACAGATTCAGGAAGAGCAGACATAGAAGCATGCATCATAGCTGTAAAAAATTACCCACTAGATAATGCAGATCTCCTCAAGCAAGGGATAACAATCCAGGCTATAGGCATTAGGTCATTGAGGAGCTGTTAGAGAATCTTGTTCTGGAGGCCTGCAGGACCATTCCCTTTACGTTTGGGATCCAACATGTTGCAGTGCAACTGAGACAATGTAAATAAACAAACGAAGGTAAATCTTTGGTACTCACAAACCAGCCGATGAAAACAGAAGCGGTGATATGCTGAGAGGTGATTGAGTCACTATATGATGCAGCAAAGACAAACCAAGCCAAAAACCACATAAACCTTGCACATAGAGAAGTGACAGGAAAACTACCTCATGCTGAAAGGGCAGGAATAAATCATGTAAAATGTGCATATGATACAGTTGTTAGTGACAACAGGAACATATTGCCCCGTCCAAGGACATACTTCCAAGGGAGTCATCAGGAACTGGGTCACACCAGAGGCTGTGCTATAACGTTTAAAGGTAAATCCTAACATTTAGGAATGAGTTCCTAGAATTATCTAGATGAGAGCCCACCAGGAAGCTGTCACCTGTACTTGGCCAAACATTTGGCGACAAGGCATTTGCTGCCCCAAAGCTGCACATATACAAGGGGAGTGTGTACATGCAGCTACATGGCAGGGAATGCTTCAGCTGCAGATTATTGGCTCAGTACAGTGACAGCTTCTCAGCAGACTCACTCACCTGAACTTAGACGGGGATTCGAACATGCCCAAACCCATTCCTACTCACAACTGCTGCTTGGATGTTGGTAAAGTGGAGTCTGCTGTCTCTCTGATGTTCTTCATTGGATTGTTTATAGTTTGCATAAGAGGAGCCATTGAAAGACACAGCATGTTGTGGGCAGCAGGTGTTGAGTATACCTGTGAAAGTTAAAGTGGCAGTGCACCAGTTTGAGGGAACTGTGCAGGTCACTGTGAACTTTGTAAGCAGTGTGCATGCAATACAGCCCACTCACAAAATGACAGTGCTAAAATGAGAGGGGCTTGACTGGGATTTCAACACCTGAGCAAGCCACACATGTACCAACACAGAAGCCCCCAATTTATTTGTCTGCCATAGATGGGTATAAACCCCATTTGGCAGGGATGATCCCAGCTACAGAGATTGGCAAGGCAACCCTTAGTGCCTGAGAGGGCCAATACCTATCCAGAAACAGGAAGTAAGCAGCTGAATTTACACAGCCTGAATTTTTTTGCAGTTGATACTGCCTTCTGGGAATATAAACATTTTATCTTTAAGAGTATGCCTGTGTGGAAAGCATGGCTCAGAGAATTCTGGTCAGAAATTCTGCTGAAAAGGTTGTGGGTAACCTACCAGTTAATGAGAAAAGGCGGCAACAACACTCACAAACATAGGGGAAATTATTCAAGGGGAAAAGATCCAGTGCTAATGGGAGGGAGGAAAAGCCATCTTCCCTGGCACCAGGTGGACATGCATCTCTGGGATTCAAATCTCTGACCAAAAAGGGAATCAAGTGCATTGCTGGTGCACTGAGTGGGAGCATGCTGTTTCAAGTGTCCCCTATTCCTGGGTACAGTGTATTGTAACCACAGATCTTTGCCCTGCCAGATACTGAAAGTGTTTGCAGTAACCTATGGTAACAGTGTAAAATATTCTGTTAAGCCAACAGGGGATGGCAAGGCATATGTGGCATCTTCTGCTGTTTCACCCTGCAGCCACATATATGGATTGGCAGGTCCAAGAGGATGAGCCGACAGAGCTGTCATAACCCCAGCACTCTCAAATTAGGAAGGTGAGACCTACAGCAGTGGCTGGTAAGACTACCCTCAAAGAGAAAACTGCCTAGACTTATAAAGCAGCCATTAGAGTGATTGGCAATAAAGTGAGAGTGACCCCAGTTGGAGGACCTGCTATAGGTTTAGAGCAGTAGTCTCCAAACTGTGTCCCATGGGCCGGATGTGACTCTTTGCTTTCATTTATCTGGGCCTTGGGGCATTATTTCCTACTGATATGCTGTACTATTCCTCATAATGAAATTAACGATGAAGCACCATCGCTTGCACAGACAACAATGAGGCATAATTCTTCCAGCTGACACCCAAGGATGGAACATTATTTTTCCCAATGATCTAAATGATGGGGTACTATTCCTTACACTGCTACCAATAATAGGGCATGATTCCTTACACTGACACCAATGACAGGGAATTAATGCTTCCATTCACACTATTGATGTGGTACAATTTAATATTTTTAATTACTCCCACTATCCACCAAGCCACTATCCACTAATGCTGGGGCATTTTCTAGACCCATTGACATAAGTTAGCCTTGCCCCCCTATAGTCTGAAGGGCAGTAAAATAGGCCTTTGTTTAGAAAGTTTAAAGACTCCCCTCTGTGCAGTGCCCTGTACAGTAGGGAGGCAAGGGTTAAAAGTGTATCTAAAGGTGTTAAGTGTAATGACATGCCATCTGCGTGTGTGCCTGAGCCATTAAAGCAGATAGCTGATAAAAAAATATGCTATGTATGACAACTGAGGAAAGTGGACCATTTCCCTTAGAAACTGTGTCAAGAAAAACATAGGCATCAGAAAGCATTTCTGCTATTCAGGTCCAAGGTACTCCTGATCAGCTTATAGTCAATGGTGTGCTTGCAACATCTGCAGCAGCAAACAAACCTCGCAAGACGGAAAGGGCTGATGTGTGATGAGGAAATGGCAGACAACTTGTCATTAACCAACTAAGGTATTAATAGAGACCTGATTGCCTTTGGTAAGTGCCAGATGTCAAGACAGCAGCCTGCTGAGTGTCCGATGACAAATGAGTCTTCAACCTTAAAAATGGTCTCACTGACTAGGCTGTTGCCTGACAGAACAGATCTATGGCTGAATGTATTTGCTGTTGTATGCTGAGAACCCTCTGTGTGTGTAAACTTGCTTTGTTGTTTAAAATGGTGGACAGGAGCCTGGGGAGTGACCAAGTCTTTGAAAGCTCGACTCTTGAAGCTAAAATAAATAAATACATTAAGAAAAAAAAATACATGCACTCTATATACAGTGCATATATACAGCATGTACTGTATATATATATATATATATATATATATATAATATATATATATACTGTATATATTTTAATTTTTTTTTTTTTTTTACTTTAATCATGCATAATTAACCATTAGCCGCCTGGCCAATGGCCGTTTGGCAGCTTCAGATGTGTCTCTGCATTCCGGGTGCACGCCATTTGGCGTGCTCCCACACATGCGCCGTTTGCGCTAATGCAGAGCGGCGCAGCAGTGCAATCTGTCACCGGCCGTGCACCTCGGACACGGCCGATGACAGATCCGAATACCGGCTCCCGTTGCTGGTACCATGTGACCTGCTGTGACCAATCACAGCAGGTCACATGACAGTTGTATACAATGGATGGCTTCATTCATGATGCCATCCATTGTATACTAGTGCCTAGCTGTGAATGGTCACAGCTAATCACATGCAAATGTCATGTGATTAGCTGTGACCAAATCACAGCTAAGCACAAAAAAAAAAAAGCTGAATGAATCGATTTCATTCAGGTAAATGCTTGCTTATAGCAAAGTAATTCTTTGCTATAAGCAAATTGTGTAAAAAAAAAAAAAAAAATACTGATCACTTCCCCAAAGTAGTACAATGTTACTATGGTAACATTGTACTATTTTGGTCATAGTAAAATATGAAAAAAAAATCTTAAAAAAAATAAAAAAAAAAATGTAATAAAAAATTAAATATAATAAAAAATAAAAAAAAATATAGAATTTTTTTTTTCATACTGTCACTAGAGATGAGCGAAGTATTCAAAAATTCGATTCGACTGATTCGGCGAATTCGTGGACAATATTCGATTCGAGTCTAATATATTCGCTGTGAATTTAACTTAAAAAAGGGTGTTTCTAGGCTTCAGAGAGACTTAATATTAGTGCAGAACACTGTACCTTTAATTTAAATGCCCTTGGAGTCTGCTGGGGAAGAGAAATAATACTGTCAGTCAGTATGACATGCAGATGAGTGCCGTCGATCTTAGAATCACCGCACACTTCACTCATTTGGCCAGTCACGGGGCCAAAACCAGTGTTTGGAGCCACAGTGTGGCGGTGGAGGAAGCAGCAGCAATGGGAGGCCATACAGCAACCTATGACAAAATGGAAACCAGCAGGAGTGTGAGGAGACCTCAAAGTGGCACATGGCAGAGTGGGAGCAATGGGAGGCGGTACAGGGACCCATGTCACACTGTGGACCCAGCAGCAGCGTGACGAGGCGGTACGGGGGCCCATGGCAGATTTGGGGCCTGGCAGCACCTATGGGAGGCCTGTAATCTGCCAGCAACCTATGACAAAATGGAAAACAGCAGGAGTGTGAGGAGACCTCAAAGTGGCACATGGCAGAGTGGGAGCAATAGGAGGCGGTACAGGGACCCATGTCACACTGTGGACCCAGCAGCAGTGTGACCAGGCGGTACGGGGGCCCATGGCAGATTACAGGCCTGGCAGCAGCAATGGGAGGCCCGTAATCTGTCAGCACCCTATGACAAAAAATGGAACACACCAGCAGTGTGTGAGGAGACCTGAAAGTGGTACATGGCAGAGTGTGGCGATGGAGACAGCAGCAATGGGAGGCCGTACAGGGACCCATGAGAGACTCTGGATCTGGCAGCAGCATGAGGAGGTGGTATAGGGGCCCATGGCAGATTAGGGGCCTGGCAGCAGCTATAGGAGGCCCGTAATCTGCCAGCACCCTATGACAAAAAATTCAACACACCAGCAGTGTGTGAGGAGACCTGAAAGTGGCACATGGCAGAGTGTGGCGATGGAGACAGCAGCAATGGGAGGCCGTACAGGGAACCATGAGAGACTCTGGACCTGGCAGCAGCATGAGGAGGCGGTATAGGGGCCCATGGCAGATTAGGGGCCTGGCAGCAGCTATGGGAGGCCCGTAATCTGCCAGCACCCTATGTCAAAAAATTCAACACACCAGCAGTGTGAGGAGACCTTAAAGTGGCACATGGCAGAGTGTGGCGATGGAGACAGCAGCAATGGGAGGCCGTACAGGGACCCATGACAGACTCTGGACTTGCCAGCAGCATGAGGAGGCTGTAAGGGACCGCCTGACAGCACCTCTATCAGTCCCCCGGTAGAGCCTTCCCAGCATGCGGAGTCTAAGCACCGGAGCACTTGTTCACCAGGGCCCCTGATGGTGGGGATGGACTTGGAGCGCTCCGGTACCAGGTAGCAACTACCAGGTATCTCCAACAGGGGTAGAGGAGTCTGACAGGGGCTCCAGAGAGCTAGGAGTCTGATGTAAGGGAGCCTAGTGATCCCTGCGGGGTGGATGGATGGATGAGCTAAATCAGAGTCATACAGGCCGGGACGATAACTAGAGGATCGGTAAGGTACAAAACGGTAGGCAAAGGATAGTCGGGTCACACGCAGGGTCAATACCAGGAGGTCAGATCTAAACGGGAACATCCGGGAGCAGAGTCAGGCAAGCCAAGGGGTCAGGACGGGAGAAGGCAACAAGGTCAAAGCAATCCAGATCAGAAGTACTCACACACAGGTAACAGGATACAAAGACCATTCGGCAACAAGTGTCTGTGCAGGGCTAGCTTAAATAGGCCGCCCTGCACCTGACAGGCGTAGCCTGGGTCCTAGTGCCTGTCTAGTACTGTCCAGACGACAGGTACGCCTGGGTCCTAGTGCCCTGCCACCTATACGTCTCGGCAGACACCTACGCATGTGTAGACCCATGCGTCGCGATGGTTCCTGACAGAGGCGGTATAGGGGCCCATGGCAGATTAGGGGCCTGGCAGCAGCTATGGGAGGCCCGTAATCTGCCAGCACCCTATGTCAAAAAATTCAACACACCAGCAGTGTGAGAGGACCTGAAAGTGGCACATGGCAGAGTGTGGCGATGGAGACAGCAGCAATGGGAGGCCGTACAGGGACCCATGACAGACTCTGGACTTGGCAGCAGCATGAGGAGGCGGTATATAGGGGCCCATGGCAGATTAGGGGCCTGGCAGCAGCTATGGGAGGCCCGTAATCTGCCAGCACCCTATGTCAAAAAATTCAACACACCAGCAGTGTGTGAGGAGACCTGAAAGTGGCACATGGCAGAGTGTGGCGATGGAGACAGCAGCAATGGGAGGCCGTACAGGAACCCATGAGAGACTCTGGACCTGGCAGCAGCATGAGGAGGCGGTATATAGGGGCCTATGGCAGATTAGGGGCCTGGCAGCAGCTATGGGAGGCCCGTAATCTGCCAGCACCCTATGTCAAAAAATTCAACACACCAGCAGTGTGAGGAGACCTGAAAGTGGCACATGGCAGAGTGTGGCGATGGAGACAGCAGCAATGGGAGGCCGTACAGGGACCCATGAGAGACTCTGGACCTGGCAGCAGCATGAGGAGGCGGTATATAGGGGCCCATGGCAGATTAGGGGCCTGGCAGCAGCTATGGGAGGCCCGTAATCTGCCAGCACCCTATGTCAAAAAATTCAACACACCAGCAGTGTGAGGAGACCTGAAAGTGGCACATGGCAGAGTGTGGCGATGGAGACAGCAGCAATGGGAGGCCGTACAGGGACCCATGACAGACTCTGGACTTGGCAGCAGCATGAGGAGGCGGTATAGGGGCCCATGGCAGATTAGGCGCCTGGCAGCAGCTATGGGAGGCCCGTAATCTGCCAGCACCCTATGTCAAAAAATTGAACACACCAGCAGTGTGAGGAGACCTGAAAGTGGCACATGGCAGAGTGTGGCGATGGAGACAGCAGCAATGGGAGGCCGTACAGGGACCCATGACAGACTCTGGACTTGGCAGCAGCATGAGGAGGCGGTATATAGGGGCCTATGGTAGATTAGGGGCCTGGCAGCAGCTATGGGAGGCCCGTAATCTGCCAGCACCCTATGTCAAAAAATTCAACACACCAGCAGTGTGAGGAGACCTGAAAGTGGCACATGGCAGAGTGTGGCGATGGAGACAGCAGCAATGGGAGGCCGTACAGGGACCCATGAGAGACTCTGGACCTGGCAGCAGCATGAGGAGGCGGTATATAGGGGCCCATTGCAGATTAGGGGCCTGGCAGCAGCTATGGGAGGCCCGTAATCTGCCAGCACCCTATGTCAAAAAATTCAACACACCAGCAGTGTGTGAGGAGACCTGAAAGTGGCACATGGCATGAGACACTGTGGACCTGGCAGCAGCATGAGGAGGCGGTACAGGGGCCCATGGCAGATTAGGGGCCTGGCAGCAGCTATGGGAGGCCCGTAATCTGCCAGCACCCTATGTCAAAAAATTCAACACACCAGCAGTGTGAGGAGACCTGAAAGTGGCACATGGCAGAGTGTGGCGATGGAGACAGCAGCAATGGGAGGCCGTACAGGGACCCATGACAGACTCTGGACTTGGCAGCAGCATGAGGAGGCGGTATAGGGGCCCATGGCAGATTAGGGGCCTGGCAGCAGCTATGGGAGGCCCGTAATCTGCCAGCACCCTATGTCAAAAAATTCAACACACCAGCAGTGTGAGGAGACCTGAAAGTGGCACATGGCAGAGTGTGGCGATGGAGACAGCAGCAATGGGAGGCCGTACAGGGACCCATGACAGACTCTGGACCTGGCAGCAGCATGAGGAGGCGGTATATAGGGGCCCATGGCAGATTAGGGGCCTGGCAGCAGCTATGGGAGGCCCGTAATCTGCCAGCACCCTATGTCAAAAAATTCAACACACCAGCAGTGTGTGAGGAGACCTGAAAGTGGCACATGGCATGAGACACTGTGGACCTGGCAGCAGCATGAGGAGGCGGTACAGGGGCCCATGGCAGATTAGGGGCCTGGCAGCAGCTATGGGAGGCCCGTAATCTGCCAGCACCCTATGTCAAAAAATTCAACACACCAGCAGTGTGAGGAGACCTGAAAGTGGCACATGGCAGAGTGTGGCGATGGAGACAGCAGCACTGGGAGGCCGTACAGGGACCCATGACAGACTCTGGAGTTGGCAGCAGCATGAGGAGGTGGTATAGGGGCCCATGGCAGATTAGGGGCCTGGCAGCAGCTATGGGAGGCCCGTAATCTGCCAGCACCCTATGTCAAAAAATTCAACACACCAGCAGTGTGAGGAGACCTGAAAGTGGCACATGGCAGAGTGTGGCGATGGAGACAGCAGCAATGGGAGGCCGTACAGGGACCCATGACAGACTCTGGACTTGGCAGCAGCATGAGGAGGCGGTATAGGGGCCCATGGCAGATTAGGGGCCTGGCAGCAGCTATGGGAGGCCCGTAATCTGCCAGCACCCTATGACAAAAAATGGAACACACCAGCAGTGTGTGAGGAGACCTGAAAGTGGCACATGTTTGAGGCATGATTCATGGCGGATTTAGTCAGTTGTGTCAGGAACTGATGGTTTGAAATCCAGACTAATCAACGCCTGATTCATTTTCACAAACGTGAGTCTCTCCACACTTTGGGTGGACAGTCGTGTCCTCCGCGGAGTTACAATACCTCCTGCCGCACTAAACACGTGCTCCGATGCCACGCTACTGGCCGGGCATGACAGCCTTTCAAGGGCAAATTCAGCTAGTTGGGCCAAAGGTCAAGTTTCGTTGCCCAGTAGTCAAGGGGATTGTCTACCTCGGTTGGCAGGGTGCTGTCCAAGTAGGCCCAAGCCTGTTGTTTGAGGTCCTGCTCCATGTCCACCTGATGCTGCTGCTGCTGCTGCTGCTGCTGCGGCTGGTTAGTAGTTTCCTCACTGCGCTGGTGAAGAAAGCTACTCATCATCGACTGCAGACTGAGGCAGCCGCTGCTGGTGGAGCTGCCACTGCTCCTACCACCCCTCCCCTCCCCTGCTGCCATGGCAGCGGAACGCGAGCGCACAGGGCCCACAGTGTCTGAGGATGGACGTTGGCGCAGAAAGGCAGAGACCAACTGACTACATAGGTGGTTTTTATAGTACGTTATTTTGGCCTCCCTCTCAGCAGGTGTGAAAAAGGCCACCATTTTGGAACGGTAGCGAGGGTCCAACAAGGTGGACAGCCAAAAGTCATCCCTCTGTCTGATGGTTATTATTCAGCTGTCGCTACGCAAGCAGCCGAGCATGCTATGGGCCATTTGTGCCAAGGAATGCGAGGGACTCCCTGCCTCCATCTCCACAGCATACTGCCACGGTGCGTCTGGGTCCTCTGTCTCCTCCTCCTCTACCAGATGCTCCTGCTCCTCCACTCCTGTCCGCTGAGTGGAAAAACCACCCATTTCACTCAATAATTCCTGAGCACAAATGTCCTCCTCTACCTCCTCCTCTTCTTCCTGTCCTGCCCCCACAGGGGTCATGTGGCGTTGAGATCTGTGCGCCACGTCTACCGCACCCTGACCAGCCATTGTTTACAGCATTTGTTCAAGGACGTGCAACAGAGGAATGACGTCGTTCATCCCATAGTCCTGCCGACTCACGAATAGCGTGGCCTCCTCAAAGGGCCTGAGCAAGCGGCAGGTGTCACGCATGAGCTGCCAATGGCTGACATCGAAGTTACACAGGGGAGTACCTTTATCCGCTTGTAACATCAGGAAATCGGTGATGTCCTTTTGCTGCTCGTAAAGGCGGTCTAACATGTGTAGGGTTGAATTCCACCTTGTTGCAACGTCGCAGATCAGGCGATGATGTGGAATTCCGTTCTGCCGCTGCAGCTCAATGAGGGTGTGCTTTGCGGTGTAGGAATGGCTGAAATGCATGCAAAGTTTATGTGACATTTTAAGGATGTCTTGCAGTGGGATGGTGGATTTTAGGAACCGCTTGACAACCAGATTGAACACGTGAGCCATGCATGGCGCATGGCACAACCTTCCTTGACGCAGAGCAGACACCATGTTCTTTCCGTTGTCGGTCAACATGGTTCCAATTTTCAGTTTGCGCGGAGACAGCCATCTGTCGATTTCTCTGTTCATTACACTGAGAAGTTCCTCCCCTGTGTGACTACGTTCGCTAAGGCATACCAGGTGCAGAACAGCGTGACACCGTTGCGCCCTGCACATGTGATATGCCGGTCGGGTAATGGGACTTGGCACGGGGGTGGCGGCTGAGGACACGGCGGAAGAAGAGGTGGTAGAGGCGGACATCTTTTGTGGACCAAGGACGTGCAAACGTGGAGGCAAAAGCGGCGTGACCTGTCCAAGTTGCTGGTGCGGCTGTGACGGCACCACGTTCACCCAGTGGGCCGTAAATGACATGTACTGTCCCTGACCGTAGTTACAGCTCCACACGTCGGCGCTGCCATGCACTTTGGCAGAGACCGACATGCTCAAAGACTGGCCCACCATGTCTTCTACATGTGAATGCAGGGCTGGCACTGCCTTTTTGGCGAAGAAATGACGGCTTGGCACTCTCCACCGCGGCGCGGCACAAGCCATCATTTCTCGGAAAGGTGCTGAGTCCACCACTTGGAAAGGGAGGGACTGCAGCACCAGCAACTTGGACAGGAGGACGTTCAGCTTTTGCACCGTCGGGTGCGTGCTCGCAAACTGTTGTCTCTTGGAAACGGATTCCAAGAAAGACTGCTGACGGAATCCGTGAAGAGGAGTAGCAGGAGAAGGAGCATCTGAACGAGCGGAAGATGCCAACGAGCGACAACTCCCCTCAGCAGAGGTGTTGGAGCCTTGACTGGCTGATGGAGGGCGATTGACGTCGGGTGACGGAGCAAGTAACGGAGCGGGTGATGGAGCGGGGGCTGGGGCGGGCAGAACCGCCGTATCTTTATCACGGTTTTCCCAGGCCACCAAATGGCGACGCTGCATATGCTGCCGCAATGTTGCAGTCCCAACATGGGCCCCCTGGCCACGCTTGACTTTCTAGCCACATAGTCGACATACGGCTACGTTTACTTCCTCGGGCGGCTTGACGAAAAATTGCCACACCGCCGAGTAGGAAACTTTGCCCCCGATACTCCTCACTGGCTGACTGCTGCTTCCTCCGTGCACACCGGCACCACTACTGGCCGTGGTGGTAGGCTGCAGTGGAGCTGGTGCTCTACTCCGTTGCCGTTTGGCTCCACTGACACTGCTGCGACCCTGCTGCCTCCTGGGCAACCCACCGACTGTTTCGCTCGCTGCCAAGCTGCCACCCTCTTCTCCTGATGATGCGGAAGAAATTGCCTGATGACGACGAGGCTGCCAAGTGCGATCAACCTCCTCATCGTCAAGTAGGGTCTCCGCCTCACTACTAGCCCCCTCGGCTGCGTGTGGGTCAGGAGACAGACCTGTCTCTAGACCGGCTACCGAGCCACTCTCCTCGCCACTACTTCTTCGCCTGGCTGCTGAAAAGGCAGATGTCTCCCCCCGTTCCTGACCGCCCTCTGTTAGCTCTTCCTCACTGTACAGTGGGGCTGAGCCCACAGCATGCGATACTTCGCTTGGTGAGGGAACACCAAAGGACAGGGGCAGGTAGAGGACACGTGATTTCAGTGGGCTTGGTCCCGGGCCATGCCAACTAACGGTTGTGTCTGACGTACCCACCGACCGTTGGCTGTAGGTGTCAGAGGTGACCTGGGAAGAGGAAGACGACCGAGCCAACCAATCGATGACGGCAGGGTTGTCGGTGGAGACACGACCGCTGGATGACACCGGGAGCACTGGCCTCTGGCTGCGAATAGTGCTGCCTCGACCCCTTCCTCTGCTGCCACGTCTGCTCGCTCCTAAAACATTGCCTCCTCTGCATGTTGTCTGACATACTCTTTAATTCAACGATTCTGTGTCCCTGAGTAACAATTCTGTGTCCCTGAGTAACAATTCTGTGTCTGTCCCTGAGTAACAATTCTGTGGCCCTAAGTAACGGTTCTGTGGCCCTCAGTAACAATTCTGTGTCCCTGAGTAACAATTCTGTGTCTGTCCGAGTAACAATTCTGTGGCCCTAAGTAACAGTTCTGTGGCCCTCAGTAACAATTCTGTGTCCCTGAGTAACAATTCTGTGGCCCTAAGTAACGGTTCTGTGGCCCTCAGTAACAATTCTGTGTCCCTCAGTAACAATTCTGTGTCTGTCCCTGAGTAACAATTCTGTGGCCCTAAGTAACGGTTCTGTGGCCCTCAGTAACAATTCTGTGTCCCTCAGTAACAATTCTGTGTCCCTCAGTAACAATTCTGTGTCTGTCCCTGATTAACGTTTACGTGGCCCTAAGTAACGGTTCTGTGGCCCTCAGTAACAATTCTGTGTCCCTGATTAACGTTTCTCTGGCCCTAAGTAACGGTTTTGTGGCCCTCAGTAACAATTCTGTGTCCCTCAAGAAACAATTCTGTGTCTGTCCGTGAGTAACAATTCTGTGGCCCTAAGTAACAATTCTGTGTCCCTGATTAACGTTTATGTGGCCCTAAGTAACGGTTCTGTGGCCCTCAGTAATAATTCTGTGTCCCTGATTAACGTTTCTGTGGCCCTCAGTAACAATTCTGTGTCCCTGATTAACGTTTATGTGGCCCTAAGTAACGGTTCTGTGGCCCTCAGTAATAATTCTGTGTCCCTGATTAACGTTTCTGTGGCCCTAAGTAACGGTTCTGTGGCCCTCAGTAACAATTCTGTGTCCCTGAGTAACAATTCTGTGTCTGTCCCTGAGTAACAATTCTGTGGCCCTAAGTAACGGTTCTGTGGCCCTCAGTAACAATTCTGTGTCCCTGATTAACGTTTATGTGGCCCTAAGTAACGGTTCTGTGGCCCTCAGTAACAATTCTGTGTCCCTGAGTAACAATTCTGTGTCTGTCCGAGTAACAATTCTGTGGCCCTAAGTAACAGTTCTGTGGCCCTCAGTAACAATTCTGTGTCCCTGAGTAACAATTCTGTGGCCCTAAGTAACGGTTCTGTGGCTCTCAGTAACAATTCTGTGTCCCTGAGTAACAATTCTGTGGCCCTAAGTAACGGTTCTGTGGCCCTCAGTAACAATTCTGTGTCCCTCAGTAACAATTCTGTGTCTGTCCCTGATTAACGTTTACGTGGCCCTAAGTAACGGTTCTGTGGCCCTCAGTAACAATTCTGTGTCCCTGATTAACGTTTCTGTGGCCCTAAGTAACGGTTCTGTGGCCCTCAGTAACAATTCTGTGTCCCTCAAGAAACAATTCTGTGTCTGTCCCTGAGTAACAATTCTGTGGCCCTAAGTAACGGTTCTGTGGCCCTCAGTAACAATTCTGTGTCCCTGAGTAACTTTTATGTGGCCCTAAGTAACGGTTCTGTGGCCCTCAGTAACAACTCTGTGTCCCTGATTAACGTTCATGTGGCCCTAAGTAACGGTTCTGTGGCCCTCAGTAACAATTCTGTGTCCCTCAGTAACAATTCTGTGTCTGTCCCTGAGTAACAATTCTGTGGCCCTAAGTAACGGTTCTGTGGCCCTCAGTAACAATTCTGTGTCCCTGAGTAACAATTCTGTGGCCCTAAGTAACGGTTCTGTGGCCCTCAGTAACAATTCTGTGTCCCTGAGTAACAATTCTGTGTCTGTCCCTGAGTAACAATTCTGTGGCCCTAAGTAACGGTTCTGTGGCCCTCAGTAACAATTCTGTGTCCCTGAGTAACAATTCTGTGGCCCTAAGTAACAATTCTGTGGCCCTAAGTAACAGTTCTGTGGCCCTCAGTAACAATTCTGTGTCCCTGAGTAACAATTCTGTGGCCCTAAGTAACGGTTCTGTGGCCCTCAGTAACAATTCTGTGTCCCTGAGTAACATTTCTGTGGCCCTAAGTAACGGTTCTGTGGCCCTCAGTAACAATTCTGTGTCCCTGAGTAACAATTCTGTGTCTGTCCGAGTAACAATTCTGTGGCCCTAAGTAACAGTTCTGTGGCCCTCAGTAACAATTCTGTGTCCCTGAGTAACAATTCTGTGGCCCTAAGTAACGGTTGTGGCCCTCAGTAACAATTCTGTGTCCCTCAGTAACAATTCTGTGTCTGTCCCTGAGTAACAATTATGTGGCCCTAAGTAACGGTTATGTGGCCCTCAGTAACAATTCTGTGTCCCTGAGTAACGTTTCTGTGGCCCTAAGTAACGGTTCTGTGGCCCTCAGTAACAATTCTGTGTCCCTGAGTAACAATTCTGTGTCTGTCCGAGTAACAATTCTGTGGCCCTAAGTAACAGTTCTGTGGCCCTCAGTAACAATTCTGTGTCCCTGAGTAACAATTCTGTGGCCCTAAGTAACGGTTCTGTGGCCCTCAGTAACAATTCTGTGTCCCTCAGTAACAATTCTGTGGCCCTAAGTAACGGTTGTGGCCCTCAGTAACAATTCTGTGTCCCTCAGTAACAATTCTGTGTCTGTCCGAGTAACAATTATGTGGCCCTAAGTAACGGTTATGTGGCCCTCAGTAACAATTCTGTGTCCCTGAGTAACGTTTCTGTGGCCCTAAGTAACGGTTCTGTGGCCCTCAGTAACAATTCTGTGTCCCTGAGTAACAATTCTGTGGCCCTAAGTAACAGTTCTGTGGCCCTCAGTAACAATTCTGTGTCCCTGAGTAACAATTCTGTGTCTGTCCGAGTAACAATTCTGTGGCCCTAAGTAACAGTTCTGTGGCCCTCAGTAACAATTCTGTGTCCCTGAGTAACAATTCTGTGTCACTGAGTAACAATTCTGTGGCCCTAAGTAACGGTTGTGGCCCTCAATAACAATTCTGTGTCCCTCAGTAACAATTCTGTGTCTGTCCCTGAGTAACAATTATGTGGCCCTAAGTAACGGTTATGTGGCCCTCAGTAACAATTCTGTGTCCCTGAGTAACGTTTCTGTGGCCCTAAGTAACGGTTCTGTGGCCCTCAGTAACAATTCTGTGTCCCTGAGTAACAATTCTGTGTCTGTCCGAGTAACAATTCTGTGGCCCTAAGTAACAGTTCTGTGGCCCTCAGTAACAATTCTGTGTCCCTGAGTAACAATTCTGTGGCCCTAAATAACGGTTCTGTGGCCCTCAGTAACAATTCTGTGTCCCTGAGTAACAATTCTGTGGCCCTAAGTAACGGTTGTGGCCCTCAGTAACAATTCTGTGTCCCTCAGTAACAATTCTGTGTCTGTCCGAGTAACAATTATGTGGCCCTAAGTAACGGTTATGTGGCCCTCAGTAACAATTCTGTGTCCCTGAGTAACGTTTCTGTTGCCCTAAGTAACGGTTCTGTGGCCCTCAGTAACAATTCTGTGTCCCTGAGTAACAATTCTGTGTCTGCCCCTGAGTAACAATTCTGTGGCCCTAAGTAACGGTTCTGTGGCCCTCAGTAACAATTCTGTGTCCCTGAGTAACGTTTCTGTGGCCCAAGTAACAATTCTGTGGCCCTCAGTAACAATTCTGTGTCTGTCCCTGAGTAACAATTCTGTGGCCCTAACTAACGTTTCTGTGTCCTAAGTAACAGTTCTGTGGCCCTCAGTAACAATTCTGTGTCCCTGAGTAACGTTTCTGTGGCCCTAAGTAACAATTCTGTGGCCCTCAGTAACAATTCTGTGTCTGTCCCTGAGTAACAATTCTGTGGCCCTAACTAACGTTTCTGTGGCCCTAAGTAACAGTTCTGTGGCCCTCAGTAACAATTCTGTGTCTGTCCCTGAGTAACAATTCTGTGGCCCTAACTAACGTTTCTGTGGCCCTAAGTAACAATTCTCTGGCACTCAGTAACAATTCTGTCTGTCCCTGAGTAACAATTCTGTGGCCCTAACTAACGTTTCTGTGGCCCTAAGTAACAGTTCTTTGGCCCTCAGTAACAATTCTGTGTCCCTGAGTAACGTTTCTGTGGCCCTAAGTAACAATTCTGTGGCCCTCAGTAACAATTCTGTGTCTGTCCCTGAGTAACAATTCTGTGGCCCTAACTAACGTTTCTGTGGCCCTAAGTAACAGTTCTGTGGCCCTCAGTAACAATTCTGTGTCTGTCCCTGAGTAACAATTCTGTGGCCCTAACTAACGTTTCTGTGGCCCTAAGTAACAGTTCTGTGGCCCTCAGTAACAATTCTGTGTCTGTCCCTGAGTAACAATTCTGTGTCCCTAAATAACGTTTCTGTGGCCCTAAGTAACAATTCTCTGGCACTCAGTAACAATTCTGTCTGTCCCTGAGTAACAATTCTGTGACCCTAACTAACGTTTCTGTGGCCCTAAGTAACAGTTCTGTGGCCCTCAGTAACAATTCTGTGTCTGTCCCTGAGTAACAATTCTGTGGCCCTAACTAACGTTTCTGTGGCCCTAAGTAACAATTCTCTGGCACTCAGTAACAATTCTGTCTGTCCCTGAGTAACAATTCTGTGGCCCTAATAACGTTTCTGTGGCCCTAAGTAACAGTTCTGTGGCCCTCATTAACAATTCTGTGTCCCTGAGTAATGTTTCTCTGTCCCTAAGTAACGTTTCTCTGTCCCTAAGTAACGTTTCTCTGTCCCCAAGTAACGTTTCTGTGGCCCTAACTCTGTCCCTAATACAGAGCGGTCTGCCTCTCTTGAATGACTGGAGGCAAATGAAGAATTCTAAAATGGCCGCTATTTATAGCTCGACCATTACACAGTGCTGGCTGGCTGGCTGCTGATTGGCTAATGCGATCACATGTCATTAAGGAATGCATTATGGGTCAGCGCGCCTTGTCTGCGCGCCTTCCCAGACATCCCCGCTCCGTCGCCGCACATGTCCGCCGCCATTTTAGGAAAAATTTCAATTCGCGCGTCCGAAGTAGGCTATTTTTCGGATTCGGCGCGAATCAAAAATTTTCCAATATTCGACTCGAATTCCACTTCGCCTACTTCGATTCGCTCATCTCTAACTGTCACCAGTCAGTGTCCCTGTTCACCGCCATGCCAGTTATATGATGATGCTGTACTGCACTGGTGACAGTATGTAAAAAAAAATATAGTGAAAATTATTTTTTTCATTTTTTCATTTTCCGAAAAATTATGACAAAAAAGTACAACTTCAAAAAACTCGCCATGCCTCTTATGAAGTACGTCGGACTGTCTACTCTGCAAAAAGGGGTCATTTGGGGGATATCTGTACTATTCTGACATTCTTGGACCTCAAGAAATTAGATTGGCTGTCAGTACTTCAGGATTGATCAATATTCAGATCTATACCATAGTTTGTGAACTCTATAACTTTCCTACAAACTAAAAAATACATCCTAATTTGGGTTGTTTTCACCAAAGACATGTAGCAGAATACATCTTGGCCTAAATTTATGAAGAACAATTATTTATTTGTAAACTTTTATAACAGAAACAAAGAAAAATGTGGTTTTTTTTCAAAATTTTTGGTCTTTTTTTGTTAATTTAGCAAAAAATAAAAACCCCAGCGGTGATTAAATACAACCAAAAGAAAGCTCTAGTTGTGTGAAGAAAATGATAAAATTTTAGTTTGGGTACAGTGTTGTATGACCGCGCAATTGTCATTCAAAGTGTGAGAGCGCTGAAACCTGAAAAATGGCCTGGGCAGGAAGGTGTAAAATTGCCCGGTATTGAAACGGTTAAAATAATAGGATGAGTTTGCTTTCAAGATGACTGAGGGCAAACATTTTTTCTAATAAATGGATCTTGTCACTGTGGCTAATAATGCCTTAGCCACATGCATGTTTTGAGACAAACAAAAAGTAGAATATTTGTCCTACACAGGTCTGATTGTAAGAAGAAGAGAAACTATGTAGCGTAGCCATAGGTGCACTCCACCAAAACCTGAGCAGAATAGTTGGGTTTACCTCTGGGATTCTATAGTGGTAGTCTCAACAGGTCTGGAGAGTTCTGGTGCCAGTACATCCAGTCCTGATGTAAATTCATCATTTTAGGGGTCAGGGCTGAGGTTAGAGGGTTATGGTTAAAGCCAAGTTGAAATCTCACACCTTATATCTTTTTATAGCACTGTACACAGTATTATTTGAGTCAGATATTTGTCTCTCTGGTTGAAAATGATACTTCCTTTCCTTCCACTTCAATGGCACAGCCAAAAAAAGATTTGCACTCCTCAGCACAAGTATTTACTCAAAGACTTGTCTCGCAGAGAAGAGAATGGAGGGTGTTAAACTAGGTCTGTTATTAAATTCTGATTACTGAAAGAAGTATGTCTAGTTATTACGCCTACTGGACTGCACAGTCATATTTAACCACTAGCCTAAAGGGCACTTGTACCCCCTTCCTGCCCAGGCCAATTTCCAGCTTTCAGCGCTGTCACACTTTAAATGACAATTGTGCGGTCATGCAACACTGTACCCATATGAAATTTTTATCATTTTTTTGAGACAGATAGAGCTTTCTTTTGGTGGTATTTAATCACCTCTGGGATTTTTAATTTTTCTTAAACAAACCAAAAACCACTGAAAATTTTGAAAAAAAACGTTTTTTCTTAGTTTTTGTTATACAATTTTGTAAATAAGTGATTTTTCTCCTTCACTGATGTGCGCTAATGAGGCTGCAGTGATGGGAACTGATAGGCTGCACTGATGGACACTGATAGGTGGCACTGATCAGGAGGCACTGGTAGGTTGCACTGATGGGCATTGACAGGCATCACTGATGGGCACTGAAAGGCAGCACTGATACATGACACTGATATATGGCACTGATAGGCAGCACTGACTGGCACTGATAGGCGGCACTGATAGGCAGCACTGACTGGCACTGATAGGCGGCACTGACTGGCACTGTTAGGCGGCACTGACTGGCACTGATAGGCGGCACTGATTGGCAGCACTGATATGTGGCACTGATTGGCATTGATAGGTGGCACTGACTGGCACTGATGGGTGACATTGAAAGGCAGCTCAGATGGGCACTGATATGTGGCATTGATGTGCACTGGTATGCACTGATATATGGCATTGATGTGGCACTGATTGGCACCGGCACGTGGCACTGACTGGCACTGATGGGTGACATTGAAAGGCAGCTCAGATGGGCACTGATATGTGGTATTGATGTGCACTGGTATGCACTGATATGTGGCATTGATGTGGCACTGATGGGCACCGGCACGTGGCACTGATGGGCACTGGCACGTGGCACTGATGAGCACTGACAGGTGGCACTTCTGGGGCCACACTGATCATCAGGGCACACTGATCAGTGCCCTGATGATCAGTGTACATGTCCCCTCCGTGGAAAGCTGATTACCGGCTCTCCTCTCGAGCTGTCAGCGTGACAGCTCGAGAGGAGAGAAATGACGATAACCGGCATTTCTGTGTTTACATGTGATCAGCTGTGATTGGACACAGCTGATCACATGACCGAGCTGACATCTTCGGCTCTTTCCGTGATCCACTGTGTCCGAGGGACACAGAGCACCGGCGATCGCCGCGCTGCACGCTCCCTGAGCCGCGCATGCGCAGTGAGAATGGTAGGACGTCATATGACGTCCTATCAGAACGAGAGAACCACCTTGCGCCCGTCTTTGTACTATAGGGCGGGCGGAAGGTGGTTAAACATCTGAGATGAAGATGTGCTTTTGGTTTCAGGGGTTCATTTTATTTGTACCAGGTTCTCTGCAGCACAAACAAATGTACTGTGCCCTGTATTCAGTTGCAGACTTGGTATTTATGGAGGTGGACATCCCGTTTCCTGGGGTCAGTAGGGATGGTAGGGATTATGGATCGTCCTGTCAATGTGACAATATAGATGCATATGCTCTTTAAAGATCAGTAAAATGTGGGACTGTAGATCATTTATTAGGCACTAATGATGCAAAATGAGCCTACCAAATTCAGCATATATTTTTGTTGTACATAAAATAAACTTAGATCCCTAAAGCTAAACTCCAATTGCAAAAGCCTTCAGTTGTATATACAATACAGTATTCCCTAATAGCCATAAAGTATATATATATTTCAGAAATTGTTGAATGTATAGATTATATGTTATTTATAATTGTGCTCTGTTTATCTACCAGAATAAATAAGTCTCAGAACACACTGATATGGGTTGGAACTAAAGCTGCCCATACATGGGTCAGTTATTTTTATTCAGCCTAGCTGAGCTGATTTCCCTATCCACACATTCGATGTGGATGAGGGAATCCTTGCCATTTCACTGCATTCTGACATGGGGAGACTCCCCTGCCTCCCCACTTTTGGAATACACAGATCAGCACTGCAGCCTATTGGCTGCAGCACTGACCAAACTGAAAATTTCCAGCAATACCGTTCGTGAGCAATTGACTTCTCATGAACAGGAATGGCCAAATTTGGATCCATGTATGGCCAGCTTAACTATAACAATGCATGGGTGCTTGCAATGGTAACATTTCATTCATTCCTTTAAATAGCTTTAAAATGATCTGTTGATGTGGCAGCACAAGTACTAATCTATTCCAACCTTTTCCTGGACTGAGGAGAGAAAGTGTTGCTGTATGGTGCTCTGTAGTGCTGACATGTCACTCCACAATAAGGGCACAGCAGCTCTTACACAGAGAATTTAGATCAACAGGTAATTAATAAAGTTGGGCTTGATGTTCGAGTCAACCATAAGTTTGTTTCGGTGAACACATGAACGGTAAGGGTGTTTGGCAGGCTGTACACCCTAACAGTGCATTGTGATTGGCCAAAGCAATGCACCACAGGTCAGGTGCAGTTCTTTGGCCATTCACAGCACATGATGATGTCACAAGGGGGAACTGTCAGGCCGGCACAGCTGTCAGACGGCAGGAGCCAGCATCAAGAACAGAGCGTTTTTTTTTTTTCTTTTTTCGGGTTGCAGTATCGGCAAGCATCATGATTGACGTTGGATAATCTTCAGGGTACTTTTTTTTTAGTTTTGTTTTTAATAAAGGACTTGTCAAAGACTGTCTTATGTCATTTTTTACACTACACTTTTTTTTTGTGAGTGAATAGCGGTGCCATGTACCCCATACTCATTCACATAGTGGGGCTGGGATCTGGGGCTTCCAGATTCCAATAAGAATCTCACACACAGACCCCCACAACCACCAGCCACAGTTGTGGGGAAGAAGCCCTTGTCTCCATCAACATGGGGACAAAATGCTTTGGGAGGAGCCTCACCGCCCCAAAGCACCCCCCCATGTTGAGGGGAAACCCACTGATAGCTGAAACATTAAAGAATGTTTTCACTACTAAAATACCTCATGACTTAATAATATAACTCATGCAGTATTTTAGTAGCTGTGCGGTATCTTACCGTATACTCAGATGCGGTAAGATACTGCTTAGTGAATTGTCCCAGTTCGAAGTTCTAACTTTTGTTAGATTCGAATATTTGACTGTGAACTGAACAGGGGAGAGTTCAGCCATCACTAGTATCTAAGACCAACTCTGACATGGTGTACAGAGGTACACCGGTACTGAGAGCGGCCAGTGCTTGTACATGTCTGTGATAGCTTCCCACATAGTGCCGTACCTCTGGCCTCATTCAGCTGTCAGCCAGGAGATTCCCAGACCAAAGATAAATGTAACAAAGGCCTAGGGATACAGCTGATGTCCTTACCAAAATATGGGCAATACCCATATTTGGGAAATGACTCGTCATTGAGTGGGTACAGACTGATGGGAAACTGAGAGACTAGTTCCCCTACAGGTCCACTTCACTTTTGAGTGACATTGCACAACAATGGGTGGATTTAAAAGCTAATGGACTGAATAGTAGCTATGGATTCACTCACTCCTGTGCACGCACTGTCAATCAAAAGTGAATTGAACTTGATGGTCTAGTCTCTCAGTTCCCCATTAGGCTCCACCAGAGGTGGACTGACCATTTGGAAACTCGAGCACTGGCTGAGGGCCTGGGGTCAGTAGGGGGCCCCATGAGATGCCATTGGTACCTTTTTCATAGGCTTTTTTGAGTTTGGGCAAGGACACAGGGGCCCCATGATCCCCTATTGCCCGGGGGCCCCATGAGTTGTCAGTCTGCCCCTGGGCTCCACCCACCCCTAGTATAAAACTCCCTTGCTAAGTGCCTGTCAGTGTGATGGGTGCAGAGGCCAGGGAGGGAGATCAGAAGTGAGTGCACTGGGAAAGGAGTGTCCAGTGTGGATTTTCCTTCCCTGGTGCAGGCACGGACAGATTTATGTACCTGTATGTGATAGGTACAGTACATGAATTGGGCACTATCAATGGCACTTTTTGATGCTGCACCCTGACTGATTTTCTAAGGGTGTGTATGACACCCTTTATGAATTCCCCCGACAGTGGTGTTCCCTCCTCTCCCACAGTCTGTTGATTGGACAATAAAGGAGCAGCTGCACACACTTTCTGCTAATCAGCTTTTTTTATGAAAGCAAATGTGCATGTAGACAGCTAGATTAGCAACCAGGGATTCCAATTTCTCTTTCAGTCTGAATGCTGCTGTGCAATGGATGACAGGAGGCTGATTTCCAGATATATTCAAGTGCTCATGCTATGCTGTATGTAAAATATATAATTTTAAATTATTTTCATAGACATACCTAGGTACATTAAAATAAATTTTGTATGTCCTGTTGGTGTCTATTTATATCTGGCAGGTTTTAGTTCCTAGCCAGGAAAATCCTACTATGCTTCACCATCAAATACTATCAGCCAGGGAGTTGGCAGGATGTTGGCAGGCCATGCAGGGACTTCTATTTCAATGTTAAGTGGAGATCTGTCAGCTGCTTTTTCCTGTCCCTCAAGAGTGTATTAACTTGACTGGAGCTGAGACTTTGATTTTAGAGCTCCTTTACTCCTATATTACTATTCAGTAGTGAGGCCTCATTTAAAGGTAAATTTTAGTTTATATGTTCTGTATATGTATTCTGGAAATAATAAAAAAATGTGGGTTTTATAGTACACAAAATGTAGAGTTACCTTGTGTAGCTGTACTTGAAAAAAAGGTGACAAGGCTTAGCTGTGGCATGCTGGGTCCGCTGTGAGCTATAAAGATGAATTCGAAGGTTGCAAATAGACAGTAGCCCTGTTTTTTGTGTGTATATTTGACCTTTATAGTGTCCTTTTTTATTTAATTCGTTCACAGTATTTTTTGTTGTTGCTGTGAATAAGATAAAATAATTAAACAAATAGGGAAGGTTTTTGGTGACAAGAACAGGTCCAGGATAGCTTGAAGCCTGTTTCTCCTATTAGTAACTATGAGGAATTATTTAAAGTGTTACTAAACCCAGGACCCTGCATTCACTATATCTGTTCTCCCACAGTACATACAACATGGAAATGCAATTATTTTAGTAAATATAAACTGCTAAATACCTTTTCTCATCAACAGTTAGAGCAGTCTTGTGACTTCAGTAGAGCACAGGTTAAAGCTTGTAGGAGTTTTCTTTCTGCTCTGGGAGGATGCAAAACCCATGACCCTCTGTCTTTACAGTTCTGACTGGCCCTGTGCTGATCATGCACTCATGCACTCTCCCAAGAAAAAAATAAACCTTTCTAACAATGCACACCAAACTGAGCATGTACAGTGGGGCAAAAAAGTATTTAGTCAGCCACCAATTGTGCAAGTTCTCCCACTTAAGATGAGAGAGGCCTGTAATTGGTATCATGGGTAGACCTCAACTATGAGAGACAAAATGAGAAAAAAAAGCCAGACAATCACATTGGCTGATTTGGAAAGAATTTATTTGCAAATTATGGTGGAAAATAAGTATTTGGTCAATATCAAAAGTTCATCTCAATACTTTGTTATATATCCTTTGCAATGACAGAGGTCAAACGTTTCCTGTAAGTCTTCACAAGGTTGGCACACACTGTTGCTGGTATGTTGGCCCATTCCTCCATGCAGATCTCCTCTAGAGCAGTGATGCTTTGGAGCTGTCGCTTTTTGCCCCACTGTATATGTGACTACAAGTTCAGTCTGTCTTATCAGAGAGGAGGGGCTGAGAAAACAGGACCAAACAACCTTTTTACACAATGCGGATGATTAACCCCTTAGGTTCCACAGGGAGCATAACAAGCATGCTTAACTGCATATACAGACTGATTTTACTGTTGTGCATTTAGTAACACTTTAATGTCCATTAAACCTTTTACAACCAAAAATGTTATCTTTTTTATTGATTGAAAATAAATTTTCAAAAATTGTCAACGTTTTACCAACATTTCTTAAATTTTATGAAATAAAACTCCTAATTTCACTGATCTCAAATAATTTTTTACTTTTTGTGAGGACAACAGGGAAGGCATTGGAACATTTTTAAAAGTAGAGATAAATTTTGAACAATACTCATTAACCATGCCCAGATGCAAAAACACACAGATGTCCACTGTTGCCCCAGGTCAGTCAAAACTCTGGTTGGTACCTTCTACCACTCATTTTGGAGAATTCCTGCATGTGACTTAGTATGGGTAAAGCTTTGGAATAATGTTTGCTATTCTTGCAGTATGGACCTAGAGGGAAATATTTTGTCTAAAAAGTCATTTTGAGGTACTGATTGTGTTCTAACATGATGAAAGTATGACAGAAATATGGTTCAGAGACTCCACTCTCTCCTGGCTCTCGTCCTACCTTTCCCAACGCTCCTTCAGTGTTACCTTTAACGCTACCACCTCCCCTCACTCCCCCTCTCTGTTGGGGTCCCTCAAGGCTCTGTCCTCAGGCCCCTTCTCTTCTCCATCTACACCTCCTCCCTTGGCCAACTGATGCACTCTCACGGCTTCAACTACCACCTCTATGCCGACGACACGCAAATCTATCTCTTGACCCCTCGCCTCACCCCTTCAGTCTCCGCCCGAATCACTAACCTACTGAACCTTTCCAAAGCTGAGCTCCTAGTTTTCCCCCCAGCCCGCCTCCCCCCTGACTTCTCCATCACGACCAACAATGCCACCCTCAGTCCCACCCCGCAAGCCAGAGTACTTGGTGTCATTCTAGACTCCAATCTGTCCTTCAAGTCCCAGGTCCAATCACTGACAAACTCATGTAGACTCCACCTCCGCAACATCTCCAAAATACGTCCGTTCCTAACCCCAGGAACTACTAAGCAACCCATCCACTCCCTTATCATATCACGACTTGACTACTGCAACTCCTTCCTCACTGGCCTACCTCACCACAGGCTATCCCCGCTTCAGTCGATCCTGAATACTGAGGCCAGACTCATCCATCTTAACAACCGTTCCATTTCCGCCACCCCCCCTCTGCCAATCCCTCCACTGGCTTCCAATTGCCCAACGGATCAAATTCAAAATGCTAACACTGACGTACAAAGCTGTCCATAACACTGCCCCAAACGACATCACCTACCTAATATCCAAATACCACCCAAAACGCACTCTCCACTCCTCACAAGACCTCCTTCTCTCTAGTTCCCTGGTCTCCTCCTCCCATGTCCGCCTCCAGGACCTCACCCATCCTCTGGAACTCCCTACCCCAATCCATCCGACTATCACCTACTCTCCTCTCCTTTAGGCGCACCCTGAAAACCCACCTCTTCAGGGAAACCTACTCCGCCCTCTGCTAATGCCGATCTCCTCCACTCTTCCTACTACTCCATCCCCCACAGCTATTCCTCCCGTACCACTATCCCCTCCCTCCTAGATTGTAAGCTCCAAGGAGCAGGGCCCTCGAACCCCTTGTGTATTGCATTGTATTGTTATTGTACTGTCTCATGTATTGTCTCCCATTGTAATGTACAGCGCTGAGCGAACTGTTGGCACTATATAAATACTGTATAATAATAATAATGGTTTTGCACGCTGGTTCTAGGGCCCAGAATTATGGGATTGCTTGTATTTTCCCATCAGACTAATTGAACATAATGATAAATGCTAATTACTTATGTTAATAAGAGCGCAAGGTTGATGGTTGACCACAATGATGGTCTAATGGATTGTGTGTGAAATCAAATGTGTTCATTTGAATGATCTTAATGCATCATTATGGAATTCATAATGTGTTTATGTGGAGAGAAGCAAATTAACCTCAGGTAAGTAACTTATATTTAGAAAATTATTCAGCAGATAAGAGATTGGCTTCCTGCCGTTATCATTTTCTTTATAACCTTGACCAAAAAATTTCCCCATTTGAGGTCAGTTGATGGCTTTTATCTTATTTTTTTATATTTTTAGAACAGTCTTCTAACACAAAGTTTGGTAAAATATTAATGAAATAGATGGAATTGTTATTTGCATATTTTGTGTTTTTAAAGACTTTCAGGTAGCAGAATTTGTAGTTGAATTTAATATTAAGTATATTGCTATGCTTGAACAAACCATATCTATTCTAAATCACAGTTCAATTATCTCCTCTTTTGAAATAGTGCATTTTACACTTTTTTATTGTATATTCCTATTAAGTCAGATACTTTAATCTTCTTCTCTGCAGGTGTATTACTGGATTTGTTGTAAACACATATTTTACAGTACTGATTCTGTATCTATATAAATGACCTTTATAAAATATTAGCCTATTAAAACTTTTTTTCTTCCTCATGTTTAATGCAATATATTCAAACTTTGCAGACTTGGCATGGAGTCCCAGATGAAATTCAATATAACAAAAATGACACAAGATAGATTCATCTTTGGGATTACAGAAGAAAAGCATTACAAAGATCCCAGGGATGTTGAGCATAAAAAGATGCTCATATAATTATGGGATTAAAGCGTCCATAATTAAATCTGCTCAGTAAGGATAAGGTTTGGGTTTATCGCTACTGTGGGTTTGAGGTGAGTCCTCTAAGTCTGAGATGCATAGCACTGACAAATGTATGTGCAGGTTCACCAAGGATATTTTTTAAAAACTATAATGCACTGCATGGCCCTTAAATTATGACCAGCACGCTTAGAAGGGCCAATACAATATAGAGGCTTTTGATTAAGCCATCCTTCTCACTATAAAAGGGGGGAGCAGCAATCCATCAGTGAATTGAAGTGGCTTTTTTCTTTTTTTCAAGGTGGTATTTTGAGGTTTTCCTTTCTTTTTTTTCAGTTTTTACTTTATGCTGATAGGGACTTTTTTAGGGGTGCTCTTTTTACATACTGTATGTTGCTAAAAGCAGAGCATTCAGATTTGTTCTCGAGCCTTGTTTGAAAGGAAAAAAGGCTAAATGTAAGAACATTTTGCACCTGAACCACCTAAAAATATATCAGCCCTCAACATGGAGGGGTGCTTTGGGACAGGGGAGCTCTGCCCCTCCAAAGCACCTTGTTTCCATGTTGATGGGGACAAGGGCCTCTTCCCCACAACCCTGGCTAGTGGTTGTGGGGGTCTGCGAGTGGGAGTCTTATTGACCAGAGCATGCTGGGTCAATGACATTATTAGGGGGTGTGGTCATCCAGTGACATCAATGGTCCTGCCCCTTAGTTATTTAAGAACTGATAGATGGCGGAGCTCGGAGATGGAGGGAGCCTTTGTCTGTAGTGGAGCTTTTTTTTTTGTGATTGATGATGGATCTACACCGGGTGCCATTTTTTAATTTTTATTTTTTAAAAAAGGACTTGTCAAAAACTGCTTCCTGTGTTTTTTTACACTGCACTTTTTTGGTGAATGAGTAGAGGTACCATATACCCCATACTCATTCATATGAGGGGATCGCCCCTGTCCTAAAACACCTCCCATGTCAAGGACATGTAGCCTGGTATGTTCGGGGGGGGGCGATCGTCTCCCCCCTTTCCTGATAAGGATCTGGTATGGATTTTGGGGAAAGACCATGCGATTTTCCTTTCATAATTTTCAATTGCCGACAATTCTTTTTTTTTTACATACAGCTGTCAGCGGGAAACCCCGCTGACAGCTGATGATTCATCAGTTGTTAAGGACATGGCAGCTGTCCACTCCTTAACAATGCGGTATTTACTACTATTAATAAATACGCCGGCTACCACCAGGTGTTACTTTACAGCATGTTTTCACTACTAAAACACTGCATGACTTCAGAAAATAACTCATGAGGTATTTTAGCAGCATTTTTTTAGTGAATACCAAAAAACTTTTAAAGCAGGTGAAAAACTTAATTGAAAATATCACGTGGTTATTCACTTCAATCAATCATATGAAAAACATATTCCTGTTCACTTTATACTTTAAATACCCAATCATGTGAAGATGATGTTCACATGCTGGGATAATTGAAATCAATTTTCACTTCAACTTCTCTACCAGGGTGTGGTCACTACTCAGTGAACAATGTTTGTGCTGGACTCAACTTTCAGGCTTAGGTTGGCCATACATGAGTGGGTTTTTTTTTGGTCAGCAAGCAGATTGAACAAAAGAAAATGACTTCCCCACTGTCAAAATACACTAATCAGCACCACTGACCGAGAGAAAATTTTCCAACAGGCTGTTTGTACGCAAGTCAACTGATAGATAACCAGCCTTAAAGTAGTTCTAAAGCCTGACGTTTTTTCCCTTAATGTATTCTATATCTTTTAACATGTAAAAACACACTGAATCATCCATCCATCCACCTGAGCTGCTGAGATCCTCTAAGAGTTCTTGCTGATTCAGGAGGAAAGGGGTCCATCTGGTGTTAGAGCACATAATTACAGTTATTGTGGAGGTCAACACAGATAGGTGAGAGTTTGCCCATAAGGGACTCACAATGGTGGAGGCATTTTTCTACTTTCATGTCCTTGCAGCCCTTACTTGGGAGTGATACAAACAACACATGTTATATGGGATGTTACATATACGATTATATGAACTTTTCCTATTTTATTGTTTATTATTGGTTGATATTCAATAATTGCCAATAACACATAGAACACCAAATACATAATTAGAGATAGCTCAGCATTTTTTCTTTTTTATACATTCAATTGATTTTTCTTCACTTCATGCTTGCAAGTTTAATTAATCACGCACTTGTGCGCAGATAATGACATAGACACAAAATAGTTAGATTAATTCTTATGAATATTTTTTTTTCCTTTATACTACTTTGCTAAAATTTTAATGGAATACTGTGTTATGCTTCCTTTTTCTTTGTTTGTATGTATATATATATATATATATATATATATATATATATATATACACACACACACACACACACACACACTATACACACACACTATTGCCAAAAGTATTGGGACACAACTCCAATTTATTGGATTCAGGTGTTCTAATCACCTCCATGGCCACGGGTATATAAGATCAAGCACCTAGGCATGCAGACTGCTTCTACAAGCTTTTGTGAAAAATGGGTCACTCTCAGGAGCTCAGGGAATTCAAGTGTGGTACCGTGATAGGTTGCCACCTGTGCAATAAGTCCATCGGTGAAATTTCCTTACTACTAAATATTCCACAGTCAACTGTATTATAACAAAGTGGAAGCAACTGGAACAACAGCAACAAACCATGAAGTGGTAGGCCACGTAAAATGAAAGAGCGGGGTCAGCACATGCTTAAGCGCACATTGCACAGAAGTTGCCAACTGTCTGCAGTCAATAACTAAAGACATTCAAATTTTTGTGTGGCTTTCAAATTAGCACAACACTAGTGCATAGAGAGCTTCATGGATTTGGTTTCCATGGCCGAGTGCTGCTTTCAAGCCTTACATCACTAGTGCAATAAGTGCAATGCAAAGCGTTGGATGCAGTGCTGTAAAGCACGGCACCACTGGACTCTAGAGCAGTGGAGACATATTCTCTGGAGTGATCAATCACACTTCTCTGGCAATCCGATGGACATGTCTGGGATTGGCGTTTGCCAAGAGAATGGCACTTACCTGACTGAATTGTGCCAAGTGTAAAGTTTGGTGGAAAGGGGATTATGGTGTGGGGTTGTTTTTCAGGGGTTAGGCTTGGCCCCTTAGTTCCAGTGAAGGGAACTCTTAAGGCATCAGCATACCAAGACAATTTGTTCAATTTCATGCTCCCAACTTTGTGGGAACAGTTTGGGGGTGGCCCATTCTTATTCCAACATGACTGCGCACCAGTGCACAAAGCAAGGTTCATAAAGACATGGATGAGCAAGTCTGGGGTGGAGGAACTTGACTGGCCTGCACAGAGTCCTGACCTCAACATGATAGAACACCTTTGGGATAAATTAGAGAGGAGACTGTGAGCCAGGCCTTCTCAACTGACATCAATGCCTGACCTCACAAATGCGCTTCTTAAAGAATGGTCAAACAGTCCCATAGACACAATCCTAAACCTTGTGGACAGCCTCCCCAGAAGAGTTGAAGCTTTTATAGCTGCAAAGGGTGGACCACCTCAATATTGAACCCTACGGACTAGGACTGGGATACCATTAAAGTTCATGTGCATGTAAAGACAGGCAGCCCAATACTTTTGGCGATATAGTGTATATATATTATATTAGGTCACATCACCATCATCATGTCACTTGATGGACTGGCAGGAGATTAAAAGAGAGAGGTATGTGGCTGTACCCTCTCTTTCTTCTAGGCAGATGGTGACAGCCCGGGGTGGGGTGGTCCCTTCCACTTGACCCCATTCTGCTTTCTGGCTCCCCTTTTCCTTTTTTTGAGCATATAACTGAACTTTATATATATTAGCTTGCTTACAAGCTTTTACAGAAGGTTTGTAATTTTAGAATATGGTAATTTATAGATCCACATTATATATACATTCAATATTGGTCTTATTCATGTGTTTCAATTTTAAAACAGATTATCTTTGTAACTTTTTTTTACTGCACATGCAATCTTGAAAAGCTGACTTTGTTACAAGAAAAAACACTGCATGAAAATGATCAAATGTAGTATAATCTACTTTTCTATTTAACTACATCTGTAAACAGATATTTTTCTTGTAGATTTAAAAAGGGATTTAAATACATGTTCTCCTTTTATCTTAATATAATAATAACAATTGAGAAACTATTTTTTTTCTGCGTCACTGATAAGCTTATGCTTATCATAAATATCCCTACTTTTTCCTTCTTCATGTTATAAGTGATATTTTGTATGGAGGGGAAATAAATAAAGTAATGCCTCTGAATAACTCTATCATAATTGGTTACTTATATTCAAGTTGATCCTGGAAAACAGAATTGATATGATAAAATGGTTTCTCTAACTTATTTACCTGTTTCAGCATTCTAGTAAGAGTCACTTTCAATTTCAGAAGAATCTACAACTGAAACTTCATCATGTCTCATAGTCATTATATTCTACATTTCAGTTTTCAGCATCAGCAAGACTTTTTTGTGGCGCTGGTAAGCCCACCTTTAGCTTGGTCAGTCCAATCTATGTTGGTATAAATCTTACAGCAGATGCTATGATGCAGCATTAGTGACCCTACATTACTTATAAACAGCCAAGGACATTCCATTATCAGCACTTACACATTTTCCAAATTTTTAAAATCAATAAAGTGAAGTAAATATGTCCGAGAAGAGATGAATAAAAATACACAAAACTGTTTCTGAGTATTAAATTGTGCTGTAAGAGCAGATAAAATGGCTAGAAGTAGTTTTGCTTGATAACATAGTTAACATAAATAGTATGGAAAAATAGGGCAATCATGTAACTTTGAAAAATAAACTGGAAAATGCTAAGGCAGCAAACACATTGTAGGACAGATTATTTATAGCACATGATAAGCATTACGTGATGAATTTTTCCAGAACATTTGCATTCTAACATTGCACTCAAGTAATACATCTCTGTGCTAAGGTTTACGCTTAAAGGGAACCTGTACTTACAGAACATGGAGGCTGCCATTGCTGATCCTTCATTTTGTAAATGCTAGCTGAATGTCAGTCACTGACATGGAAAAGGTATGCAAATCAGAAGTTGCGACTTCACTCTTACTTTTTTATTTTCATACTTGTCCTGGGTCAATGTCTCACAAAGTTCTAAAATCAGAGACAGCCAGCCAGTATTGTAAAGAAAGCAAGAAGAACTACTGTATTTCTTTTATTACAACTTTCCTTTGAATTGACTTAACTTGTTATCTAAAAAAAATGAAAAGAAGGCAAATCCAACAATAAACACTTACCGGTCTTACTGCTCATTCTACTGAACTCCACTGAGCTTAGGAGAGAAGGTTACTTAACAGTGTTCAGCATTCAGCACTTCCGGGTGTGTTGGATGCCTGGTCCCCACTGAGCTCTGTAGTGCCTTCTACTGCCCTCTACATCTTTTTTGCATCCTGCAGTTATCTAGGAGCCAGTGGAGAAAACCACAAAGCACAGTGGGACACCAGTAACTGGCACTCTTGAAAATGCAGAATAATGAATATTCTTCAGCAGCCTTTTCTCTTCAGTGAAGCAGAGCTCAGCTCTTAAAAACATTATAAAATAGAAGGCACAGTAAGCGACAAAATAGTTTTCATTTTTCAAAGGAAACAAGAAATTTGTTTGACTATTAATAGCATCTACTTTGCATTTAATATTTCAATTTGTAATATATTAGCATAATTGTTTACCTAACTTGATACCTTAAGGTGTGTGTAGTAGCAACGTCACAGACACAAGTGAACAACAAAATTTACTTAATGAAGGTTTGCTTTTATTAAATATAATTTCACTTTGTAAGCATGAAAAAACAGTCTGAAATCTATTTGACACATACTGGTATATTAGGATCTATTTTTAATTTTTAACAGTCAGGCCTCCTCCCCATCCCAGATATTCTGTACCATTCCATAGAATAACTGGGCATATAGAATATTTTCTTCATGACTGCAGAGCAGGGGAGGACTGTGTTGGGGTGAATGATGAGGGTATTAGCTCCAATGACATTACTAATAATATGAGGGGTGTTCAAGTCAAATTGGGACTTTTGAGTTTATATTTATTATTTATTACAGGTACTTATATAGCGCCATCAATTTATGCAGTGCTTTTTACATATACATATAGTACATTCACATCTATCCCTAACTCTCAAGGGACGTAAGGTCCCTAACTCACATTCATACATACACATACTAGGGCCAGTTTAGACAGGATTCAATTAACCTACCAGCATGTCTTTGGAACTTGGGAGGAAACTGGAGTACCCGGAAGAAACCCATGCAGGTACAGGGAGAACATGAAAACTCCAGGCAGGTGGTGCCATGGTTGAGATTCGAACCAATAACCCTAGTACTGCCAGGTGGAAGTGCTAACCATTTATCCACTGTGCTGCCCATATATAATAAAGGAACACTTTTCAAGGAGTGGAAACTGCATTTATTTTTTTACATACGCCCCTGCTACATTCATGCACTTAACCCAGCATTTAACTAATGCTTGGAAAGCTTTCCCACAGAAAGATTTTTCAGTACATCTAAATAATCATAGGACAACCTGCTTCACTTTCTCATGATTGTAATGATGGTGTTCACCATTCACACAGAAATATTTGTCTCGTATCCAATTTCATGACAGGTTATGCGCTATGCATCAATTATTGAGGATGAGGCGTTCCACGTACTGAATGTTCTCAGGAATGACTGCTGTGGGCTGGGAACCACCACGGCTGAGATCATCACTGATGGCCGTACAGCCATCTTTGAAACTTTTACACCATTCACACGTATTACTGTGGCTGAGCATCTCATCACCATATTGTGCTTGAAGTCTTCTGTAGATATCTGCAGGTTTTACACCCTCATTCACAAGAAACTTCATCAGTACACACTGTTCTATGCATGCACTAACACTGTTATCTACCATCTTGATTAACAGTCTCTGGACTTGTCCACGACATGTGCACTGCCTATCAGTAATAACTAGCAATAAGTAATAACTTGCCACTTACTACTGCTTGTGGTGCCGCCAACGCTTTTTATACCTGTAAAATTAAAAGTACCAGTTTCACTTGAACACCCTTCGTATATGATGGGCTGGAGATCCTGAGTGGACAAACTACCCCATTCAGATCTCAATCAGAACAGGACCCAACAAGGCAGCATGGTCTTCTATTTAATATTTTATTCAGGTGACCCAAGTTATTTTCACAGAGCAGCAATCATTTGTCAACTCCATTTATTTACAATAAAATATTTACTCCATTTATAATGTCCATTTTTAAACATCCATATGTGGATATAAAGGTAAGCTGCAATCAAAATATTTCCAGTCCTGCACTGCTGGATGGCAAGTCATTTGCCATGCTAATCCTAGCCTGTATTCATCATTAAAGTGAGGTTCTCGAAAAAGACACTACTTTGAAACCATTGGTGCTGGATGCTAACAGGGACGGGAATCTTCATGAACTCCAAGGATAGAGGAAAATGTGTAAATCCTGCTATAGGCCGGGCGGGACACTCGCCATTGTGACTGGGCGTCATATGACGTCCTGTCAAAACGAGATGCTCACTCGGCCGCGTGGCTGCTCAGCAGTGCGATCTGTCACTGGCTGTGTCCATGTCACTACATCGGTTCATTGCCAGTGTCATATGACTGCTGTGACCAATCACAGTAGATCACATGTTAATCACATGTTAATTGTATACAATGGATGGCATGACAGGACAATTATGTTGTTAGCTGTGACTGGTCAAGGCAGTTACATGATACAGACAGGGCCAATCACAGCCCATCTGTATCATGAGATCAGCTTTTCCCAATCACAGCTAATCACAGCAAAAGACTGACTGAATCAGTTTCATTCAGTAACAATGATTGCAAATATCAATGAAAATACATTGGTATTAGCAATCATAATGTGTTAAAAAAAATCCTGATCACTCGCCCAGAGTAGTTCAATGTTACTATGGTAACATTGTATTGCTCTGGTCACAGTGTGCTTAAAAATAAAACAGTAAAAAAAAGAAAAAATTTAATTAAAAAAAAAAAAAATAGAAACATTTTAAAAAAAATACAAACTCTATTATTATTATTTTCACCAAATAAATGTAGCAGAATACATTTTGACCTAAATTTATGAAGAAATGTTATTTATTTGCAAAATTTTATAACAGAAACAAAGAAAAGTGTGTTTTGTTTTTCAAAAGTTTCAAGTGTTTTTTGTTTTATTTAGCAAAAAATAAAAAACTCAGTGGTGATTAAATACCACCAAAAGAAAGCTCTATTTGTGTGAAAACAATGATAAAACTTTCATATGGGTACAGTGCTGCATGACCGCGCAATTTTCATTCAAAGTGTGACAGCGCTAAAAGCTGAAAATTGGCCTAGGTAGGAAGGGGGTATAAGTGTCCAATATTGAAGTGGTTAATCACCTAATCATCGTCACTGTAAGTTCAGTAAAGGTAAAAAAAAATAAAATATGGTATGTCCCAACCTATTTTTTAATGTCTATGTCTAGATTGTGAAAACCTTCTGATATTCAATACCCTACATTGTGTCTCATTTATTGTAAAAACATTTTGTGAGATGAAAGCTTGAGGAGCATTGGACTCCCCACCCTTATTTTTGATCTTCAGCTACAGGATATCATCTAAATCTTTTTACATATATATGACAATGTGATAATAAATCATTTAAATGCTACTTTTCCTTTGTAACAGGGATGATGCATAAGGCACATTGTAGTTTTTTTTTCCATTTTATAACATATCTGAGAACTGATTCAGTAAAAAAAAAAAAAGTTCCACATGTTTGCATTTACCTATAGAACCAAACATTTCATAAGGTCAATACACTTTTCAGTAAGTTATTGCTATAACAGTACTGTAAAATAACATGTTTTGCTAAGCGATTCTACAATATCCCAATATCTCCATTTACTTATAGAACCAAACTTAAGGCATTTGTTAATTGGTATAATTTCAAAAGATCAAGCAATTTTTTGGCAAGTTAGTGCTTTACCAGTATTATAAAATAACACTGTATGTTTTGCCAAGTAATCCTGGAACAAAATCTTTTAGGTCCATGTTGGTATTCAATTCATCAGACCTAAGTATTTGAAAACTTTTAAAATTGGAGGAGCTTCCATGTGTTATACATATGTATATTCAGACCAGAGGGGGAAAAAGTCTTATGTGTTTTAGAACACAATTTAAATGCAAATTAATTTAAGATTGTTTCTTGTTGTTTAATGAGAATTTGGACACAGAAATGATAATTGTTGTGTAACATTATTTGTAGCTTTTCATCTTCACTGAGACTTTTATTCAAACCTATACATAACATCTGAATGAAAATAAAGAAAGGCTCAGTAAAAGACCAATACAAGTAAATCAAATTTGAAAAAGCCAAACATTTACATATATTTGTACTTTACAGAAGCTTAATTTACTTATTTTTTTTGTTAACTTTAAGTGGGCAATCACTTGTGTGTCATGGCCCCTGAGAGATATAAGAAACTGTCAGGTGACTTAATCTTTCTGTATTTCCAAAAAAAAACTGTTGGCCTAAGATATGTAATATGTGTATGAAAAAAAAATCATGATGACTACATGTTGAACATGGCCATGATGATTATAAAAATATACCATCTCTACCATCTTTGCTGCAAAGGCTGCTTGGCATAGAATACATGTGTATATATATATATATACTGTACAGTATATACACACAGTGTGTATATATATATATATATATATATATATATATATAGAGGGTTTTTTGTCTTGCAGAATAGGTGCAGGAACTCCCCCGTTCTGAGTCATTCCTTGTCTCTGCCCCTCTACCCACCTCCAAGCACTGTTGCTTTGCTCCCCCCTACCCACCTCACTGTACTGCTCTTTTTAGAGAATACAGAACCAAGTATCATTTTGTGCTGCTAAGCAATTTTTATGGAATTTGTCAAATATAAATGAATCCCCTGCAGCCAGCAGCATTAGACCACCTCAAGCAACAACAGTAACCAAGGACCCCCGCAACAAAATACCAACCCAGTAACAGTAGACCCCCAGCAGCAACAAGGGATCTCCCAGTAGCCAGCATCAACAGACTTCCCAGCAGCCAGCAATAGTAGAATTCTTCCAGCAATTATTTATCCCCCACCAGCAACAATAGATCCCCCAGCAACAATAGACCACCATGCAAAAACTGATCCCCTCCCATGACAATAGATCCCTCAGTAGCCATCATCAGTAGACCTTCCAGTACACCCCAGCACCTTTTTGCCATTACTTACATTCAGTGCTGGATGTGCCGGAACTGCATTCTCCTGCGTTCCCACTGAAAAACGCCCTGGTTCCACACCATATCCACCTTCCAGTATCGACCCTTTTAGGGAGTACAGAGCCAAGTATCATTTTGTGGTGGTAAATAATTTGTATGGGATTTGTAAATGATGAAACGAAGTAAAATAGATCCTCTGCAGCGAGCAGCAATAGACCCCACCCCAGGAACAACAGATCCCCCAGCAACAATAGATCCCCCATCAACAATAGACCCCCAAGTAATAAAATATATCCCCTGAAAGGATCTAGATAACTTCCATTTTGTATTATGTACGCCATTTTAAGTATTAAGTTAGCTTTTTGCAGATATATTAGAAGTTTAATGAAACAGTTTTAGTTGTTCAAGGATGTATCAACAGAAGCTAACATGACCCTGACAATGTCTTTGTCTGGCTGTTTTTCAGAAAGTTAGCCAAAACAATTTGTACCAAGAAATGTATATGTCATGTTTCATGTAGTTAGCTCATGATGGAAAGTTACAAGTTACAGTTTTGAAACTCGCTCCCCCCTCCCTTATTATTATCTGTAGTCTATATAATCTTTTTAATGCCTAATAAACTTTGAACATCTCTGAACATAAGCTGCCGTTATTTCCGTGTTCAAGGGGTGTTCCCAGAATTCTGCTGATAAACCAGGAATCTCTCCACAGACCGGGGGTCTCTGAGGGGAAAAGAAAATCATTCCTTTCAGCTGGGGGCTCAGCCCGGGATGACCACCCACCTCACTTGGTAAGTAAACCTTTTGTCTTTTTATGACTAAAAGCTCTTTCTTGCCCTGTGTTGAGGGAAGGTCTTGAATCATTCTGTATTGTCTATATAGACCCTGTAGCTGCTTTTGGTAAGCAGACTTAACTCTTTGGTAGAGTTACAAAATAGTGCACTATAAAAAAGGTGTTTTTGGTAAACACAGATTGTTCTCTGGTAGAACACACTGTTTTTTGGTAAAACAGTGAAGAGATAACTTTTGGGAAGTTATCAAAAGGTTAATAAGTCTGTGGAGCAGATTCTGGTTTATCTGTCTTTTGCTTTTTCTTTGTGTTGCATAGAAGTATAAGATAATTTGTTGTGTGGAACAAAATAAGAATTTAAGGTAAAATTGTCTTTATCCACTGTCTAAATATGGGTCAAGGAGGTAGTTACCCACCAGGTCCCCCAGAAAAGGGAGAAAATTGTAAGGATTATGTTGCTAGAGTTTGTGGAACGGACTATTATTTAATAAATCCCTGGGTGGATTGTATGGCAGGCTGGACAGAAGCTATGGGGAGTACAGACCCATTCCCAAGAAAGGGGGCAAATGATCCTTTTCATACAGACATGGTTAAGGGATTATGTTTGGGGGACAAACAAGCCTTTCCTTGGTATGAGGGGGACCCACAATGGGACCAAGTTTATATGAAGAAAGGGGGAGAAAACTGGTTGAAATGGTCACCGTATTGGGTTGATAATAGCAAGGGAAAGTTCAATTTGATTTTCTCTTTAAAACAAAAGAGGAAGTTGACATTGGATACATTAAAAATATGCCAGGAAAAGCATCAATCTGAAAAGACATGCAGACCCAAGATTGGACTGAAAACAGTTCAGACACCAATCCCACCCCCTCCGTATAATATATATCCTTCATTAAGTGGTTTTAAAAATGCTGCTGATGATGATTTTTTGAACAGTTTGGGGATGACTACTCCCCAGCCTAATGCCCCTCCAGCCCCTGCCCCTCCAGCCCCTGCCCCTGTCCCTGCGCCACTTCCCGTCCCGGATCTACAACCAATACAGCCAGGCCCCTCCACTAGACCCAAACAGATTATTAGTATAAAATCACCAGACAAAGAGGGTAGCCAAGTTCAAGGCATCCTTACGGAAAATAATGACAACGAAGGAGAGTTGGAATATGAAGAACAGAGACAGGTAAATATAATAAAATTACAGAAAAAGGATGGTCAATGGAGAAGAAGTGACACCAGTCATAGAAAGGGCAGAGATGTGGAGGAATTTAGAATGCAGCTTAGATCCATGGATAAGAAATTAGAGGGAAAAAGAGAAGATGAGGGGGCCGTAGGAGGAAAGGAGTTGGTTATATTGACACTACCTTTTCTCACAGCAGGAGAACTAATTCTAAAAAAACCCATAGAATTAGAAGATATTAATAAGATTGTTAAACATTGTCCCAAGCCTACAGTATCTCCTGGAGGTACACTTGCTTATTTAAAAAAGGCATGTTTAGGAAGAAATTACACACAGGAAGATATGAGATTGATCATTGATGGTATTCTGGGAAATAATCCAGCTTGGGATTGGATAAATGTAAAAAGCATTAGTCACATAGAACCAAGTAATACACAGGCTACTGCCTATAAACTAAATACCAGAGAAGGGAGAGAAACTATGTGGGAGGAGCTTGACACAGAATTAAAAAGGGTTTTCAAGAATAAGGCTTCCCTCCCTATTGCTACACCATGTAAACAGAAGGTAGAAGAAACGGTTTCTCCTTACAACACACCTATCAATCCTGTTAAGAAGCCGGATGGCTCTTACAGGTTTGTACAAGATTTGAGGGCCATAAATAATTTGGTGGTTCCATTAGCCCCAATAGTGCCTGACGTGCCATCACTCCTCACCTCCATTCCGTCCGATGCAGAATATTTTACAGTGATTGATTTAACAAATGCATTTTTTTTGGTTCCCGTGGACCACCAGACAAGGGCGCTATTTGCATTTATGTTCCGTAACCGCCAGATGACCTGGTGTAGAATGCCCCAGGGCTATGTAGATTCGTCTGCAGTCTACTCACTTGCCCTCCAGACCACACTGAGGTCCTGGACCCCTCCCAATGGTTCGGTCCTCATTATATATGTGGATGACCTATTGATTTGTAGTCCAAGTTAGGCGGCCAGTCAGGAGGATAGTTGGTCTCTGTTAGAATGGTTGTCAGGGAATGGTCACAAAGCATCTAAAAAGAAATTGCAATGGTGCCAAAAACAGGTTGAATACCTTGGTTTTATTCTAAGTCATGGTGAGAGGAATGTCAGTCACAAAAGAGCTGCGGCTCTCGTGGGTCTGCCCCGCCCACAAACAAAAAAGGACATGTTAACTTTTCTTGGTATGATTGGTTACTGCCGCCAATGGATACCTGATTGTTCATTCTATGATCACACTCTGAGGTCTGCCACACTTTCAGAATCACCTGACATTCTCATATGGTCAAATGAAATGGTTGATGCCTTTGTGTACCTGAAGAATGCTATGGTAACGGCCCCTGGTCTTGGACTACCTGACTATAAGAAAATGTTTCATCTGTATGCTAGGGAAAATTGTACAACCATGGCGGCGGTCCTGGCTCAGGAACATGGAGGCAAGCTCCGCCCTGTAGCCTTTTTTTCCAAAGTAGTGCCAACTCAGGTTCAGGGCATGCCTGCTTGTCTGAGAGCTGTTGCATCGTGCGCGATTCTGCTGGAGATGGCTATTTATTTCACATTGGGACATGAAACTACCCTACACACCACACATCAAGTGTCCTTACTACTGAAAAACATACACACTCAACACATGTCAGCACAAAGGTTGAGCGGATATGAAGTGATTCTTCTATCTGATCCCAACTTGATTATTAAATATTCTTTAGCAAATTCAGGCCCTGCTCCAATTATGAATGCCCTACTGGGGCTAAAGGGGGAACAGGATGAAGTGGCACCAGAACACAATTGTATAACCCACATACAGCAAGACACTTCCCCTAGGTCCGACATGTCAGCTGTGGCTCTTGATGGGGCCCCAGATGTGTTTGTAGATGGCTCATGTTCTAGGCCAAATGATAATACTTACCATGCAGGATACGGCATTGTGCAACTTCCTGACAAAATACTCGAGGCAAAGCCAATCCCATATCAGTCAGCCCAAGCAGCTGAACTGATTGCCCTTACAAGAGCATGTCAATTATTTGCAGGACAGGATGTCAACATTTACATAGACTCCAAGGACGCCCATGGTGCTGTACATGATTTTGGGGTCATTTGGGAGAGAAGAGGATTCATTGCTGCTGATGGCAAAACCATATCTCACTCTTCCTTGATATCTGATCTACTCAAAGCCATACAGTTACCAAAAACATTAGCCATTCTACATTGCAGGGCACATACAAATCACAGAGATCATATTGCCAAAGTAAATGCATTAGCAGATAAGGTAGCAAAGGAAGCTGCATTACAAAAGGTGGCCAGTGAGCAGATGCCTTTGCTCACTTCAGGCGTCACAACTACCCCACATGACCAGATGTATGCAGATTTACAAAAATTTGCTACAAAAATCGATTTAGCAGACTGGAATGGTTCTGGAGCACAACTAGATCCAGCTTCTGATCTAGTGTGCTTAGAAGGGAAACCATGCATTCCCATGTCAAGTGCCCCACTGTTCATTGCACAGTACCACGGTCTAGGACATAGAGGATGGAAAACTACATGTGAAACATTATTGCAGGATTTTTACATTACAGGCTTATCTAGGTTGGTGAAAGAATATGTTTCCAGGTGCATTACATGTATAAGGAACAATCCACAGAACCCAAAGAAATCACAACACCAGCATCTAGTGTACCCAACTACACCTTTCACCCATTTACAAATAGATTTTACCCACATGCCAAAAACAGGACAGAGGCAAGAGTTTTTGTTGGTAATGGTGGATATGTTCAGCAGATGGGTGGAAGCATTTGTCACTAATAAAGAAGATGCACAGACTGTAGTCAGAATTCTTACACAGGAGATAATACCCAGATGGGGATGTCCGCTGCAGATAACGGACCAGCTTTTGTGGCGAAGGTATGTCAAGACCTGGTAAAAGTACTTAAGATAGATTGGAAATTTCATATTCCCTATCATCCTCAAAGTTCGGGTATAGTAGAAAGGATGAACAGGACAATTAAGGATAAGTTGAGGAAGGCCACTGGAGGAACCTATACCCACTGGAAGAAGATGTTACCTGCAATTCTAGCAGAGGTAAGAATGACACCTAATAAGACTACAGGGTTATCTCCTTTTGAAATATTAATGGGAAGACCGTTCCCCACTCCTTGGGCTAGACAGCCACTTGTTAGAAAGAGGGGACCTTGACCTGGTGCAACAAGAACATGTGAGAAAATTGATTCAGACTTTAGATCAGATTGAAAGAAATGTTGCTCGCACCTCTCCTTTATCTTTTCAGGAACCAACACACCCTTTCCAAGTGGGAGATGTCGTAGTGGTCCGCCAACTCGTTAAAGACAAGAAGCAAGGCTACCACTTTGGACCACCTACTACGGTGATAGCGGTTACCAGAACGGCTGTTCTGGTGAAGAATTCCCAGTCCTGGATCCATGCTAGTCGAGTGAAGAAGGTGAACCAAACACCTGAGAAATACGAGAAGGAAAAAGGAGGTGAAGTATGAGAGGAAAATCCTCGAAGAGCGGGTGAAGTCGGTGAGAAAGACCCTGAAGATGACATTCCTTACTGCCCCTCATGGTGCTTTGAAGCTCTGGGTCCTATTGGGCACACTGACTGTGCTCTTTTTCCTGCCAGTATGGATCCTAACTAACTGTATTTATCACCCTGAGGACTTGGGCCTAATAAAAGGTATCTGTGGTCAAGGACTAGTTTTAAATGAGACCAAGATAACCAAAAGTGAAAGAAAGTCAAAAAGAACGTTTTGAAGAGAACAATCCTTTTTCAGGAAAAATGTTGATGATGCAGTTTAAATATGCTTATGCTCAAAAGTCAGGTTATGATAAATGTTGGATATGTAGTAAGTTACATCCTAGCACATATGAAATTCCTCTTCTGGCCGCTCCAGTCAAAATATTTTTGTTAATAAAAGGGAATGTAAGTATTGGTTTGACCAATATTACTTCTAATGCCACCATATCTTTTCCAACTCTGGGAGTCACTCAACTCCCAGATTGGTGTTTTAGACTGGGGAATACTTCCCACAAGGGAAAGGGAATGTGCTCCATATTAAACATATCTGATCCTGGAAGGAGGGATGGAACGTCTTCTGTGAAACTCTGGCAAGTAAATGGTAAAACCCTGAATGAAAGTTTAGAAGGGATACAAGATAATGTGGGGAAAACTATGTTTGGAAAACTTCTTTTTTATTTTACACTTGTTGTCACCCCTGAATTTCGCTCTGCAATACAAAAATTGCAGATCTCCTTGGGAAACAATACCTATATCTGTTGTGGTAAGATCTGTTACCCTTGGATACCGAGTAATGTCCAGGGCTGGTGCTATGTAGCCCAATTAGTGCCAATCATGGCAGCTATAGACCAAAAGGAACATCAGGTAAAAGCCAGTACATACCCAAAACACCAACTAACTCTGAGACAGAGAAGGGAAACCAAACAAGAAAAGGTAGATCTATTCTCTACAGGCGATAAGGTTTGGTCATGGTTCCCTACCTACACGGGATGGGGAATAACACTCATGAACAAAATAAATAATTACACAAACATTATTGATGATATACTGGAGAGGAACTCTAAGGACATAGGGTTGCTAAATACTGAGACCAGAGCTATTAGAAAACAGCTGGAGATGCAAGAATTAGCTATTGAAAGTATGAGTGCTGCTCTGACAGGTTTGTGTGAGATGACAGAGGATTATGAATGTTGTACTTGGATATATAATACCACAATGACTGTTCCAGATTATTATGAAATAATAAAGCAACACAGGGAACAGGTAGATGGTTTAATGGAAGAAGCTAGAGCTATAGGAAGAGATGGATGGACTCCTTTTGATTGGTTAGGATCAGGATTTGGTTCCATCTTTTCATGGATGAAAGTTATCGCTGTAAGCATAGTCATGATATTGTTTTTTGTTTTATCTTTATATCTATGTTTTAAATGCTTATTATATTGCATTGCTAGAGCTACTAAGCCGCAAAATACAAATGAAGGTTATCTAGCTATGTACAAAAAGATGAATGAGGTAAAGAATTGAGATCATGTTCATGATCTCAGAGGGGATTGAAAGGATCTAGATAACTTCCATTTTGTATTATGTACGCCATTTTAAGTATTAAGTTAGCTTTTTGCAGATATATTAGAAGTTTAATGAAACAGTTTTAGTTGTTCAAGGATGTATCAACAGAAGCTAACATGACCCTGACAATGTCTTTGTCTGGCTGTTTTTCAGAAAGTTAGCCAAAACAATTTGTACCAAGAAATGTATATGTCATGTTTCATGTAGTTAGCTCATGATGGAAAGTTACAAGTTACAGTTTTGAAACTCGCTCCCCCCTCCCTTATTATTATCTGTAGTCTATATAATCTTTTTAATGCCTAATAAACTTTGAACATCTCTGAACATAAGCTGCCGTTATTTCCGTGTTCAAGGGGTGTTCCCAGAATTCTGCTGATAAACCAGGAATCTCTCCACAGACCGGGGGTCTCTGAGGGGAAAAGAAAATCATTCCTTTCATCCCCCAACAACAATAGACCTCCCACACAACATTTTATCCATCCAGCAACAATGGACCAACCGTTACAAAATACCACTTCCAGCAACAATAGATCCACCATTGCAACAATAGACCCCCCCAGCCACATTAGACCTCCTCACCAACAATAGACCTCCTCAGCAACAAAAGACCCCACACAAAAATAGATTCCTGCAAGCATCACTAGACTCTCCAGAATACCCCAGTACCCCTTGCCATTACATTCATTCAGTGCTGGAGGTGCACTGAAAAAAAAAGATATATATATATATATATATATTTTTTTTTTTTAATTTATTTATTTTTTTTTCATGATGAGGATATATTTTGGAATGGAGTAAGGCCCTTGTATCCCTAATTATGTCATTTATGTTTTACTTTACAGATGAAATAATTGTGTTTCAAATTATTATTATTATACAGGATTTATATAGTATCAATAGTTTGCTCAGCGCTTTACGATGTAAAGTGAGACAATACAGCAACAATACAGTTCAATACAAGAGGGCATGGAGGACCCTGCTCCTTGGAGCTTACAATTAGAGATGAGCGAATTATTCAAAAATTCGATTCGGCTGATTCGCCGAATTTGAGGAAGAAATTTGATTCGATGCGAATTTATTCGCTGCGAATTTAACTTATAAAAAGGGTTTCTAGGCTTCAGAGAGCCTTTATATTAGTGCAGAACACTGTACCTTTAATTTAAATGCCCTTGGAGATGAGGAAGGAGAAGGAGAAGGAGAAGGATGAGAAGAAGGAGAAGGATGAGAAGAAGGAGAAGGAGAAGGAGAAGGATGAGAAGAAGGAGAAGGATGAGAAGAAGGAGAAGGATGAGAAGAAGGAGAAGGAGAAGGATGAGAAGAAGGAGAAGGATGAGAAGAAGGAGAAGGATGAGAAGAAGGATGAGAAGAAGGAGAAGGATGAGAAGAAGGATGAGAAGAAGGAGAAGGATGAGAAGAAGAAGGATGAGAAGAAGAAGAAGGATGAGAAGAAGGAGAAGGATGAGAAGAAGAAGAAGGACGAGAAGAAGAAGAAGGACGAGAAGAAGAAGAAGGATGAGAAGAAGGAGAAGGATGAGAAGAAGAAGAAGGATGAGAAGAAGAAGAAGGATGAGAAGAAGAAGAAGGATGAGAAGGAGAAGGATGAGAAGAAGAAGAAGGATGAGAAGGAGAAGGATGAGAAGAAGAAGAAGGATGAGAAGAAGAAGAAGGAGAATTCCAAGCCGGCAAAAAGTGTATCTGCAGAGCTCCGCTATTTCTTTAACGGAGCTCTGCAGATACACTTAGCGGAGCTCTGCAGATACACTTTTTGCCGGCTTGGAATTCTTCTTATTTTCATCCTACTTCTTCTTCTTCTTCTTCTTCTTCTTCCTCATCCTCAGAAGAAGAGGATGAGGATGAGGATGAAGAATAAGAATAAGAAGAAGAAGTAAGATGAAAATAAGAAGAATTCCAAGCCGGCAAAAAGTGTATCTGCAGAGCTCCTCTATTTCTGACAGATACACTTTTTGCCGGCTTGGAATTCTTCTTATTTTCATCCTACTTCTTCTTCTTCTTCTTCTTCTTCTTCTTCTTCTTCATCCTCATCCTCATCCTCTTCTTCTTCTTCTGAGGATGAGGATGAGGATGAAGAAGAAGAAGTAGGATGAAAATAAGAAGAATTCCAAGCCGGCAAAAAGTGTATCTGCAGAGCTCCGCTAAGTGTATCTGCAGAGCTCTGCTATTTCTGACAGTTCTCTGACATTCACTCCATACAGCGGTTGAAACATTGTATCTATTTGTTTCCATTTATGGAAACAAATAGATACAATGTTTCAACCGCTGTATGGAGTGAATGTCAGAGAACTGTCAGAAATAGCGGAGCTCTGCAGATACACTTAGCGGAGCTCTGCAGATACACTTTTTGCCGGCTTGGAATTCTTCTTATTTTCATCCTACTTCTTCTTCTTCTTCTTCATCCTCAGAAGAAGAAGAAGAGGATGAGGATGAGGATGAAGAAGAAGAAAAAGAAGAAGAAGTAGGATGAAAATAAGAAGAATTCCAAGCCGGCAAAAAGTGTATCTGCAGAGCTCCTCTATTTCTGACAGATACACTTTTTGCCGGCTTGGAATTCTTCTTATTTTCATCCTACTTCTTCTTCTTCTTCTTCTTCATCCTCATCCTCATCCTCTTCTTCTTCTTCTTCTTCTGAGGATGAGGATGAAGAAGAAGAAGAAGTAGGATGAAAATAAGAAGAATTCCAAGCCGGCAAAAAGTGTATCTGCAGAGCTCCGCTAAGTGTATCTGCAGAGCTCCGCTATTTCTGACAGTTCTGTGACATTCACTCCATACAGCGGTTGAAACATTGTATCTATTTGTTTCCATTTATGGAAACAAATAGATACAATGTTTCAACCGCTGTATGGAGTGAATGTCAGAGAACTGTCAGAAATAGCGGAGCTCTGCAGATACATTTTTTGCCGGCTTGGAATTCTTCTTATTTTCATCCTACTTCTTCTTCTTCTTCTTCATCCTCATCCTCATCCTCAGAAGAAGAAGAAGAAGAGGATGAGGATGAGGATGAAGAAGAAGAAGAAGAAGAAGAAGAAGAAGAAGTAGGATGAAAATAAGAAGAATTCCAAGCCGGCAAAAAGTGTATCTGCAGAGCTCCTCTATTTCTGACAGATACACTTTTTCCCGGCTTTGAATTCTTCTTATTTTCATCCTACTTCTTCTTCTTCTTCTTCTTCTTCTTCATCCTCATCCTCATCCTCTTCTTCTTCTTCTGAGGATGAGGATGAGGATGAAGAAGAAGAAGTAGGATGAAAATAAGAAGAATTCCAAGCCGGCAAAAAGTGTATCTGCAGAGCTCCGCTAAGTGTATCTGCAGAGCTCTGCTATTTCTGACAGTTCTCTGACATTCACTCCATACAGCGGTTGAAACATTGTATCTATTTGTTTCCATTTATGGAAACAAATAGATACAATGTTTCAACCGCTGTATGGAGTGAATGTCAGAGAACTGTCAGAAATAGCGGAGCTCTGCAGATACACTTAGCGGAGCTCTGCAGATACACTTTTTGCCGGCTTGGAATTCTTCTTATTTTCATCCTACTTCTTCTTCTTCTTCTTCATCCTCATCCTCAGAAGAAGAAGAAGAGGATGAGGATGAGGATGAAGAAGAAGAAAAAGAAGAAGAAGTAGGATGAAAATAAGAAGAATTCCAAGCCGGCAAAAAGTGTATCTGCAGAGCTCCTCTATTTCTGACAGATACACTTTTTGCCGGCTTGGAATTCTTCTTATTTTCATCCTACTTCTTCTTCTTCTTCTTCTTCATCCTCATCCTCATCCTCTTCTTCTTCTTCTTCTTCTGAGGATGAGGATGAGGATGAAGAAGAAGAAGAAGTAGGATGAAAATAAGAAGAATTCCAAGCCGGCAAAAAGTGTATCTGCAGAGCTCCGCTAAGTGTATCTGCAGAGCTCCGCTATTTCTGACAGTTCTGTGACATTCACTCCATACAGCGGTTGAAACATTGTATCTATTTGTTTCCATTTATGGAAACAAATAGATACAATGTTTCAACCGCTGTATGGAGTGAATGTCAGAGAACTGTCAGAAATAGCGGAGCTCTGCAGATACATTTTTTGCCGGCTTGGAATTCTTCTTATTTTCATCCTACTTCTTCTTCTTCTTCTTCATCCTCATCCTCATCCTCAGAAGAAGAAGAAGAAGAGGATGAGGATGAGGATGAAGAAGAAGAAGAAGAAGAAGAAGAAGTAGGATGAAAATAAGAAGAATTCCAAGCCGGCAAAAAGTGTATCTGCAGAGCTCCTCTATTTCTGACAGATACACTTTTTCCCGGCTTTGAATTCTTCTTATTTTCATCCTACTTCTTCTTCTTCTTCTTCATCCTCATCCTCAGAAGAAGAAGAATGAAAAGAAGAAGAAGAAGAATGAAAAGAAGAATGAAAAGAAGAAGAATGAAAAGAAGAAGAAGAAGAATGAAAAGAAGAATGAGAAGAATGAAAAGATTCTTCTTCTTCTTCTTTTCATTCTTCTTTTCATTCTTCTTCTTCTTTTCATTCTTCTTTTCATTCTTCTCATTCTTCTTTTCATTCTTCTCATTCTTCTTCTCATTCTTCTTTTCATTCTTCTTCTTTTCATTCTTCTTTTCATTCTTCTTCTTTTCATTCTTCTTTTCATTCTTCTCATTCTTCTTTTCATTCTTCTTCTCATTCTTCTTCTCATTCTTCTTCTTCTTTTCATTCTTCTTTTCATTCTTCTCATTCTTCTTCTCATTCTTCTTTTCATTCTTCTTCTTTTCATTCTTCTTCTTTTCATTCTTCTTCTTCTTCTTTTCATTCTTCTTCTTTTCATTCTTCTTCTTTTCATTCTTCTTCTCATTCTTCTTCTCATTCTTCTTCTTCTTTTCATTCTTCTTCTTCTTTTCATTCTTCTTTTCATTCTTCTTCTCATTCTTCTTTTCATGAAGAAGAAAAGAAGAATGAGAAGAATGAAAAGAAGAATGAAAAGAAGAAGAATGAAAAGAAGAATGAGAAGAAGAATGAAAAGAAGAATGAAAAGAAGAATGAGAAGAATGAAAAGAAGAATGAAAAGAAGAAGAATGAAAAGAAGAAGAAGAAGAATGAAAAGAAGAATGAAAAGAAGAAGAAGAATGAAAAGAAGAATGTAAGGAAGAAGAAGAATGAAAAGAAGAAGAAGAAGAAGAATGAAAAGAAGAAGAAGAAGAATGAAAAGAAGAATGAGAAGAATGAAAAGAAGAAGAAGATGAATGAAAAGAAGAATGAGAAGAATGAAAAGAAGAAGGAGAAGAATGAAAAGAAGAAGAAGAAGAATGAAAAGAAGAATGAAAAGAAGAATGAAAAGAAGAAGCATAAGAATGAAAAGAAGAATGAAAAGAAGAAGAAGAATGAAAAGAAGAATGAGAAGAATGAAAAGATTCTTCTTCTTCTTCTTTTCATTCTTCTTTTCATTCTTCTTCTTCTTCTTTTCATTCTTCTTTTCATTCTTCTCATTCTTCTTTTCAGTCTTCTCATTCTTCTTCTCATTCTTCTTTTCATTCTTCTTTTCATTCTTCTCATTCTTCTTTTCATTCTTCTTTTCATGAAGAAGAAAAGAAGAATGAGAAGAATGAAAAGAAGAATGAAAAGAAGAAGAAGAAGAATGAAAAGAAGAAGGAGAAGAAGAAGGAAAAGAAGAATGAAAAGAAGAATGAGAAGAATGAAAAGAAGAATAAGAAGAATGAAAAGAAGAAGAATGAAAAAAAGAAGAAGAATGAAAAGAAGAATGAAAAGAAGAAGAAGAAGAAGAAGAATGAAAAGAAGAAGAAGAAGAATGAAAAGAAGAATGAAAAGAAGAAGAAGAAGAATGAAAAGAAGAAGAAGAAGAATGAAAAGAAGAATGAAAAGAAGAAGAATGAAAAGAAGAAGAAGAAGAATGAAAAGAAGAATGAAAAGAAGAATGAGAAGAATGAAAAGATTCTTCTTCTTCTTTTCATTCTTCTTTTCATTCTTCTTCTTTTCATTCTTCTTCTTCTTCTTTTCATTCTTCTTTTCATTCTTCTTTTCATTCTTCTCATTCTTCTTTTCATTCTTCTCATTCTTCTTCTCATTCTTCTTTTCATTCTTCTTTTTCTTTTCATTCTTCTTTTCATTCTTCTCATTCTTCTTTTCATTCTTCTTCTCATTCTTCTTTTCATTCTTCTTCTTTTCATTCTTCTTTTCATTCTTCTTCTCATTCTTCTTTTCATGAAGAAGAAAAGAAGAATGAGAAGAATGAAAAGAAGAATGAAAAGAAGAAGAATGAAAAGAAGAATGAGAAGAAGAATGAAAAGAAGAATGAAAAGAAGAAGAAGAAGAATGAAAAGAAGAAGAAGAATGAAAAGAAGAATGAAAAGAAGAAGAAGAAGAATGAAAAGAAGAAGAAGAAGAATGAAAAGAAGAATGAAAAGAAAAAGAAGAAGAAGAATGAAAAGAAGAAGAAGAAGAATGAAAAGAAGAATGAAAAGAAGAATAAGAATGAAAAGAAGAAGAATAAGAATGAAAAGAAGAAGAAGAAGAATGAAAAGAAGAATGAGAAGAATGAAAAGAAGAATGAGAATGAAAAGAAGAAGAATGAAAAGAAGAATGAAAAGAAGAAGAACAATGAAAAGAAGAAGAAGAAGAATGAAAAGAAGAATGAAAAGAAGAAGAAGAATGAAAAGAAGAAGAAGAAGAATGAAAAGAAGAATGAAAAGAAGAATGAGAAGAATGAAAAGATTCTTCTTCTTCTTTTCATTCTTCTTTTCATTCTTCTTCTTCTTTTCATTCTTCTTTTCATTCTTCTTATTCTTCTTTTCATTCTTCTCATTCTTCTTCTCATTCTTCTTTTCATTCTTCTTCTCATTCTTCTTTTCATTCTTCTTCTTCTTTTCATTCTTCTTTTCATTCTTCTCATTCTTCTTTTCATTCTTCTTTTCATTCTTCTTCTCATTCTTCTTTTCATTCTTCTTCTTCTTTTCATTCTTCTTTTCATTCTTCTTCTTCTTCTTTTCATTCTTCTTCTTCTTCTTTTCATTCTTCTTTTCATTCTTCTCATTCTTCTTCTCATTCTTCTTTTCATTCTTCTTCTCATTCTTCTTTTCATTCTTCTTCTTTTCATTCTTCTCATTCTTCTTTTCATTCTTCTTTTCATTCTTCTTCTCATTCTTCTTTTCATGAAGAAGAAAAGAAGAATGAGAAGAATGAAAAGAAGAATGAAAAGCTATTTAATAGCTGTATGTGTCTTATGGACTCAGAGTGGAGCTCAGGAGTGAGCACGGACCAGTGCCCCCATAGCAAGCGGCATGCTATTGGGGGCACTGGTCAAGTGGTCAAGGGGGAGGAGCCAGTAACATTGGTAGGGGACCCAAGAAGAAAAGGACTGTGGCTGCTCTGTGCAAAACCATTCCACAGAGCAGGTAAGTATGACATGTTAGTTTTAGCTGAATTTTAGCTATTACTGGTTAATATGCCTTGGTCCACACTGTGTTTCTGCTCCTCACTGGCCATCTTGGTAGAAATAGGGCTTTTGCTTTGTAATGTCAATGCCTTCAGCAAGGAGAACAATGAGTAGCACAGTAATGGTATCACCAAATCTCAGAATCATGTAAGGATTACATTCAAAAGCAGTGTTTTAGATCTCACACTGCAAATATACATTTATGAGGCTGTAGTCACTGAAGTGCTTAGGCACACTTACTGTACATATCAGAAGGGGCATAACTATTTTTTAGAAGGCAGTTTAGGCAAAAAGGTAAAATGTTTAGGGTAATTAACATTTCTAAATGGTCCTTATTACATAGCAAACTTTACTTTTTCAGTTCATGTCTACTTTAAATTAGTATGAATTTTATTTTTGTCCATGTTCCCAATTGGATAGATCTTTTTTCACTTACTGCCCCTGTGATATCTGTACAAGAAATAGAGGGTGTAGTTGTCACCAGGACAGGCAGGTGCAGACAACAAAACATTTTTGGTTCTAACCTCTTGTCAGTAAAGAGCTTTAGCATCACTTCATCTCTTGACAGGATCATTTTCTCTATAGCTGGGCTTTAAGCTGAATATATGTGCTGCAGTCTTATTGAATTGTGCAGTCGTATTGTAGAGTATCCTTGAGATGTACAAACAGCTATGTAGTGGAAGGGTCTACTAGGTTGGAAAAAATCGAATTAATTATTTAGTTGGGTCTTCACACTACTTTTTGAAAATCCTTGATAAGATTGGTAAAAAGTTTCTGAGTAGACAGATCTAAAATTTACACAAATCCAGTTAATGTACATGCTTATGAGGGATTACAATGATCAGTGGTTTCATTTTTGAAAAAAGGCCATTAGCATTTATTTATTTCAGGTACTTGTATAGCACTGTCAATTTACGCAGTGCTTTACATATATATTGTACATTCCTATCAGTCCCTAACCCTCAAGGGGCGTACAATCTAAGGTCCCTAACTTACATTTATACATACTAGGGACAATTTAGACAAGATCCAATGAACCTACCAGCATGTCTTTGGAGTGTGGGAGGAAACCAGAGCACTCAGAGGAAACCCACGCATGCACAGAGAGAACATGAAAACTCCAGGTGCCATGGCTGGTATTAGAACCAACGACCCCCAGTACTGCCAGGCGGAAGTGCTAACCATTTAGCCACTGTGCTGAATTGAATCAAGTATCTAAAAACATGTAGTGTAGGAAGCATATCTATAAAGATGTTACGATGACTTTTACCAATTCAGGTACCTTCCTGGTGCATGTGTTTTGAATAACAGTGGCTGATTCTCCTGCAGTGAACGTTAGGCTCATGTTTCATTCACTTCTTTATAAGTATGGATCCACAATTGACGACTACAATCCACAATTTTGATAAAGGATGCAAGAAATTCATTCTGTAGTGTTTCCAATAATATATCCATTCTGAACCATGTATGTAAAACATGTTATGGTCAACCTATAAAATCACTGTACACTGATGTACATTGATGTAAAAGCCCTTTCCAGTCCTTACCATCCTGTCCAGCATTGTTTTGCAGGCTCCAAGAGAAATCCAGCTTTTTAAGACATTTAGCATGCAAATTTGCCTTGAAAATGTTCATGGTGCTGAAAGGAAAAAAACAAACAAAAGGCTTTAGAGGAGGGAAGACCTCAGGGAGCTAGTAGATGTGAGATCTGTTGAGTCAGCATAGTCTAATGGAGGGAAGACGCTGGAGTGCTAGTAGACATGATATCTGATAGGTCAGAATACTCTACTGGAGGGAAGACCTCGGCAAGCTAGTAGACATGTCTGTTAGGTCAGTATATTCTTGAGGGAAAACCTCAGAAAGCTAGTAGACATGATGTCTGTTAGGTCAGCATACTCTAGAGGAGGGAAGACCTCGGGGAGCTAGTAGATGTGAGATCTGTTGAGTCAGCATAGTCTAATGGAGGGAAGACGCTGGAGTGCTAGTAGACATGATATCTGTTAAGTCAGTATACTCTAGTGGAGAAAGAGTAGACAAGTTTGTTACGTCAGAATACGCTACTGGAGGGAAGACCTCGGAGAGCTAGTAGATGTGAGGTCTGTATACTCTAGTAGTCATGATGTCTGTTAGGTCAGTATACTCTAGAGGAGAACTAGTAGACATGATGCTTGTTAGGTCAAAATACTCTAGAGGAGGGGAGACCTCAGGGAGCTAGTAGATGTGAGATCTGTTGAGTCAGCATAGTCTAATGGAGGGAAGACACTGGAGTGCTAGTAGACATGATATCTGTTAAGTCAGTTTACTCTAGTGGAGAAATAGTAGACATGTTTGTTACATCAGAATACTCTACTGGAGGGAAGACCTCGGGGAGCTAGTAGATGTTAGGTCTGTGTACTCTAGTAGACTTTTTGTTTGTTAGGTCAGTATACTCTAGTGGAGAGCTAGTAGACCTGATGCTTGTTAGGTCAGAATACTCTACTGGAGGGAAGACCTCGGGGAGCTAGTAGACATGTCTGTTAGGTCAGTATATTCTTGAGGGAAAACCTCGGAAAGCTAGTAGACATGATGTCTGTTAGGTCAGCATACTCTAGAGCAGCGGTTCTCAACCTGGGGGTCGCGACCCCTTTGGGGGTCGAACGACCATTTCCCAGGGGTCGCCTAAGACCATCGGAAAACACATATTTCCGATGGTCTTAGGAACCGAGACACCGCTGCTGTCTCCGGCGATGTGTGGGCGGGATGATATGCTGCCCCTGTCACCGCCTCCTCGCCGCTGATTGGCCACCGGAACTGTAACTCAGGAGAGGCACACAGGCGGCCAATCACCGGCGAGAAGGTGGAGCTTGGAGAGGAGGAGCCGAGCGGCAGCGCGCGGAGATCGAAGAAGATCGAGGGAGCTGCAGGAACGAGTGAAGAGAGAGGCCAGAGAAGGAAGACAGCTGACAGGTAAGTGCAAATTTTGCTGCTGCAGCCAGGTATGCAGGCTGTAGATGGGAGAGGGAGAGAGCGAGCCCAGGCTGGAGCAGGGGTCAGCAAGGTAAGTATCATTGGTGTCAGTGGAAGGGATAGTGTCCCATCATTTGTGTCACTAATACCAACGATGGGGCACTATTCCTCCCCCCACTGACACCAACGATGGGGCACTATTCCTCCCCTCACTGACACCAACGATGGGGCACTATTCCTCCCCCCACTGACACCAACGATGGGGCACTATTCCTCCCCCCACTGACACCAACGATGGGGCACTATTCCTCCCCTCACTGACACCAACGATGGGGCACTATTCCTCCCCTCACTGACACCAACGATGGGGCACTATTCCTCCCCCCACTGACACCAACGATGAGACAGTATTCCTCCCCTCACTGACACCAACGATGGGGCACTATTCCTCCCCCCACTGACACCAACGATGGGGCACTATTCCTCCCCCCACTGACACCAACGATGGGGCACTATTCCTCCCCCCACTGACACCAACGATGGGGCACTATTCCTCCCCCCACTGACACCAACGATGGGGCACTATTCCTCCCACTAACGCCAACGATGGGGCACTATTCCTCCCACTGATACCAATGATGGGGCACTATTCCTCCCACTGATACCAATGATGGGGCACTATTCCTCCCACTCATACCAATGATGGGGCACTATTCCTCCCACTCATACCAATGATGGGGCACTATTCCTTCCACCGACACCAATGATGGGGCACTATTCCTCCCACTCATACCAATGATGGGGCACTATTCCTTCCACTGACACCAATGATGGGGCACTATTCCTCCCACTGATACTAATGATGGGGCACTATTCCTCCCACTGACACCAATGATGGGGCACTATTCCTCCCACTGACACCAATGATGGGGCACTATTCCTCCCACTCATACCAATGATGGGGCACTATTCCTCCCACTGATACCAATGATGGGGCACTATTCCTCCCACTCATACCAATGATGGGGCACTATTCCTTCCACTGACACCAATGATGGGGCACTATTCCTCCCACTGATACTAATGATGGGGCACTATTCCTCCCACTGACACCAATGATGGGGCACTATTCCTCCCACTGATACCAATGATGGGGTACTATTCCTCCCACTCATACCAATGATGGGGCACTATTCCTCCCACTGATACCAATGATGGGGCACTATTCCCCCCACTGATACCAATGATGGGGCACTATTCCCCCCACTGACACCAATGATGGGACACTATTCCTCCACTGACGCCAATGATGGGACACTATTCCTCCCACTGACGCCAATGATGGGACACTATTCCTCCCACTGACACCAATGATGGGGCACTATTCCTCCCACTGACGCCAATGATGGGGCACTATTCCTCCCACTGACGCCAATGATGTGGCACTATTCCTCCCACTGACGCCAATGATTGGGCACTATTTCTCCCACTGACACCAATGATGGAGCACTATTCCTCCCACTGACACCAATGATGGGGCACTATTCCTCCCACTGACACCAATGATGGGGCACTATTCCTCCCACTGACACCAATGATGGGACACTATTCCTCCCACTGACACCAATGATGGGGCACTATTCCTCCCACTGATACCAACGATGGGACACTATTCATCCCACTGACATCAGTGATGGGGCCCTAGTCCTCCCACTGCAAAATTACAGTTATGAAGTAGCAACGAAAATAATTTTATGGTTGGGCGTCACCACAACATGAGGAACTGTATTAAGGGGTCGCGGCATTAGAAAGGTTGAGAACCACTGCTTTAGATGGACTTTCACCTAAATATAATACATTGTATCCAATCTACAGGCAGGATCAAGACTTTTCTATTGACTTTATATCACAATACCCTATGTAATAGACGTAGACAAAATTATATGGTGACCATATGTTAGGACCTGGCTCACTTGCTGGTGACACTGTGCTTCCCTGTGTGCAGTTCTGGTGTGCACCAGCGGGTGTCTCCCAGCAGCCAGCAGGTTCCTGCAGTCAGCTCCACCTGGTACTTAAGCCTGTCTCTACTAACACACTTTGTGTCAGTGTTTTGATTGCCTTGCTTACTGCCACAGTCATCCTGCTCTTGAATGATCCTTGCATCGTGTTCTCTTACTGCTGCTTGCTTTGTTCCTGTACCCAGTCCTGATTCCCCCTTTTTTTTTTGCATTGCTCCTGCTACCCTTGCTTGCCATATTGTATATACGTATAAATATGGTCTTCATGGAAGAGTCATCAGAAGAAAACCTCTTCTATGTCCTCATCACAAAAATCATTGTTTGAACTTTGCAAATGAACATATAGACAAGCCTGATGCATTTTGGAAACAAGTTCTGTGGACCGATGAGGTTAAAATTGAACTTTTTGGCCGAAATGAGCAAAGGTACGTTTGGAGAAGAAGGGGCACAGAATTTAATGAAAAGAACCTCTGTCCAACTTTTAAGCATGGGGTTGGATCAATCATGCTTTGGGGTTGTGTTGCAGCCAGTGGCACAGGGAACATCTCACGAGTAGAAGGAAAAATGGATTCAATAAAATTTCAGCAAATTTTGGATGATAACTTGATGCCATCTGTGAAAAAGCTGAAGTTAAAGAGAGGATGGCTTCTACAAATGGATAATGATCCTAAACACACCTCGAAATCCACGGGGGATTACATCAAGAGGCGTAAACTGAAGGTTTTGCCATGGCCTTCACAATCTCCTGACCTCAACATAATTGACAATCTATGGATAGACCTTAAAAGAGCAGTGCGTGACAGACAGCCGAGAAATCTCAAAGAACTGGAAGACTTTTGTAAGGAAGAATGGGCAAAGATACCTCAAACAAGAATTGAAAGACTCTTGGCTGGCTACAAAAAGCGTTTACAAGCTGTGATACTTGCCAAAGGGGGCAGTACAAGATATTAACTCTGCAGGGTGCCCAAACTTTTGCAGACGCCATTTTTTTGTTTTCTGTTATTTTGAAAGTGTAAATGATGGAAATAAAATCTAACTTTTGTTGACATATTATAAGAATGTCTAATCTGTAATTTGATGCCTTTTGGAGATTTTTCCATCTTTCCTTGGCTTCTTTATGCACATTAATACAAATTTTTGCTGGGGTGCCCAAACTTTCGATCCCCACTGTAGTTAGTTTGCTAGGTTTCTGTTACTTGGACATTTTTGGTTGTGGGTCAATTATTTTTTATGTTTGCTATTTGCTGGTGTGTGCATGTCTTTTTGCTTACTGACAATAAATTTACTTAATTATACATTGTTTGATCCCAGTTTCTTTGTGTAGTTAAATGTATCTGGTAATCTGTGCTGGCGTCTGACACCGCATTTTTTACCCAACATTTTAGGGTTATATTTGTAGATGTTTGAGAATTGCAGTCTGTTATCATCTGCAGTATAGAAAAAAAGCAAAACCTCTGCAATAGGAGATTACGCCTACGTCCTGTCCTGGATGTCACTGTTATCAGGGCAGGAGGAAAAGCACAAATCTCCTCAAAAGTGACACAGAAATATAACACTGACAGAAGTTTTATTATTTCTATTATTTGGGTCTGGGATCCCAGTCATTGTGGAAAAAAATAAATGGATATCTTTGATTTGGGGAAAAAGATAACAACAAAAATTTTACAGAGCTTCTACTAATTCCCCACTTTATAGAAAACGAAAAATGGTTTGGCTGGAGCCTTTGCTAAATTACTGATTCACAATTTCCAGAAAAATCTGTGTATATGTTCTTTGGATAAGTGTCGGTTTATGTATATTTTTGGGAGGTATTCATTAAAGTAGACATTTAGTAGACATTTACACTCAAACAGTAAAATATTGTATATGCTTTCTATAGTCCTGCAACTTGCTCTACTTGGTCACAGCACCATAGAAGCACATCAGGTGGGATTACAAGAGAAAAAAAAGTCATATGCCACAATTATACTTGTGCACTGGTGTAACATCACATCTTTGGTCCTGGCACTTGCAAGAGCAAGTGAAAGGGCTCATAGTGCATATGTAAGGGCAAGGCAACATGGAATGGGGTAAGGAACTGTGACCAATAAGGTGTGACCAACAAAGTGCTGGCTTGTTGAACTACAAATGAAGGTGCTCATTATACTTGAAATTAAATATTATAGGTTGAAATTAGAAAATTGCCTTCATGTATGGCTAAGAATACTTTTACTCTGAGCTTCAAGATGTTGTTTTAGGGTAAATGACCTGATTCAGATTAAGTCACAGCTTTCAATGGCAATGAAATCAGAACTCTGACTATGAATAGTTTTACATACAGAATTGTAACCTTGAGCCACTAGGCACTATGATTTTTATTTTTTTTTGTTATGGATCATTGTCAGTTTAAGTGCATTTTATTCATTTAGGCTACAGAAAAGCTTCTTCACATTCTGCTGTGGAACTTTATTGCTACAACCTGAAATTCATGAGTCCTACGATAACTGCCAGCTGTACTGACTATGAGATGGCAAAGCATATCCGCCCTGTTATACTCTCTATAGCACACTTCAACGTTTTATTTTAGCACTGGTAAGCAAACCTTTTTTAAAAATCATATTACCATGCCCCATCTTTTCACATGACAATGTTCATTATTACTGTGGACTATCTGGGTGATTTCAGCAAATTTGAGGAAGCAAAAAATAGTCCCTGGTTTCTTCTATTGCAGCCTCCTATAAACATCACCATTGTATGTTTTTATAGTAAAGTCACAAACTTGTGAACAAAGAAGTTATCTATTAGAAAATATCCCTTCAGATTCTTGGTTCTCAGCTCTGGGCTCTTTGTCTTCCATTTAATGGCTGCACAGTGTGGTGCTGTTGCTTTACTATGTACCAATGGCTGTACAAGTGTTTGGAATGACTTTTGTACTTGTTCTTAGTCCTTTTAAATATCTTTGGATTTAGACACAGTGTGCTTTAAACTGAAAATTCTAATAGGGCTAAAAGTAAAAATAACTAAAACTGTAATTAAATGTACTGAACTTGCTAATTTGAATGGCTGAATTGAATTACTATTCTTCCAAGAAATGATGAAGGTTAATATACATTTTCATCTATTATTCTGAATATTAGGACCATTTTTTCAGTAATAGCATGTCAATGTAAAATGGTATGCATGTTTGAATTATTTTCCATCAAAACTTAAATGAAGTTCAGGTTACATTTTTTAAGGAATTCAAGCAGAAATTCATATTATTCATAAGCATTCTCTGGCTTTTTTCTAAACAGTGTACAACAATGAGCTATGAAATAGACCGTTTATTGGTAGTGATGCATGCTGGGGGGGAAGGGTATACATATTTGCGTGACCTTAGAAAGCTCCCTTGCCTGCAAGGCTGTGCCTTGGAATGGTATGTGTTGCTTCTAGAGTTTCTCTTGTTTCCCAGGACTGTATTTAAAGCTGCTCTACAGTCTGAGTAGATTGCCAGTCTGGCTTCCACCCTGAGGCTGAGGTGAAATGTTAGCCCACTGAGTCACTTGGGGATCCCCAACCAGATATATCCACAGTTTTCACGAGTTAAAAAGTGTCCAGAAAGTATAATAGTAATAATACAGAAATAGAAGAACTTGATAGAAAAAAAAGACTAAATATATACATTTATCAACTAGTAGTTATGGTTCACAAAGAACAATTTTTGTTCAGCGAGTTAGATGAGAATGAACAATGTTCCATAAGGGACTCCTTATTTCTTTCACCCTGAGAGGTAAAATGAAGAAAGTAAAAAATGATATAAACAATACGATCCTTTTCAGTCATTCCTTCCAATGTAAATAATGGAAGCAGTGGGATGTTTGTCCTTATGATCTTGAGAAAAGTCACATCAATTGGATATGTGTTTTAGAAAATACATTATTTTTACTGCAGATTTTAAATGTTGTATAGTGTTCAGACACTGGATAACAGTTACAACTGCTACTTATCTTTTTATACATTTTATTTGATGGTATATTTTGATGGTATGAATTTATCAAGAATAATAGGAGATGGCTCTGAGGAGGATTCGGGTGGTAGTAGGATGTTGAATGTACATATTTGTCTTGCTTGTAAATTGCATGCATATTTCAACTAACCAAAGGCATAAACTAACCCTCTCCCCATTCAACATACTTATCTACCAATTGTTCTGGCATGTTTATACTAGATTCATCTTAAACAAATTGTTTTTCACTATAATATTTTGTATCTGTTTTAAAGAGATATATACTAAAGGCTTGGCTGAGAACAAACCCTGTGTTTGCCATAAACAAAAAAATACTGGATTTTCTATATTACTTGTATTATTTTCATAAAATTTTCACTTTTAAAATGCATACTGCTATTGATTATCAATTTGGAGTGTAATACAGGGTGACCGATGGGATTCGGACGGTTTTGAAAAAAACAGTACTCCATAGATTTTCAACTGAAAATTTAATTATTTTTACAAAAACACAGGTCAAGACATGCCATTTGAGTTATTTAACTGGTTATGAAAAATAATGTAATTTAGATGAAGACCATCCTCTTGAATGCAGCTTTCAATCCTTCACTTGAAATTGTCCATCACACGAGCCAACAGCTGTTGATCAATCGTGAGCTCAAACAGTTTCTTCCAAGATCACTTGCATTCACAAAGCAAAATTTTTTTGCTGCTCATAAACGCTCACATTAAATTGTTGAACAACCTGCATTTTCTATGGATGGAATCTTAAATCTCTCTGTAAAATGATTCTTATTGATTCACAACTCAACCCTAACTCACTTGCATGTCTTCAAGCAGAATGTCCCGGGCCTCTCTCAGCCTTTCAATGTTTTCCGGCATATTTGCAGTGCGGGCTGGGCCTGGTGGTGGGCCTGGTGGTTTCTTGTTCATAATGTTACCGGTTGTTCTGAAATGTTCAACCCACCTGAGGACCATGTTGTGACTGGGAACGGCCCAGTGTTGACCAACATTGAATTCTCAATTAAATAGCCCCTGCGTTGCTATGATAGACTCACCACTTTGAACAAAGCTGTCATGAGCAAACAAACGATGTTGAAACATTCACTGCTTCATTCTGACTGAATTGGTGTTCCAGTGGGGGGGGGGGGGAACGCCTAGCTTGTGTCCCTCCTATCACAACTTACAATGTACTACCTGTTCTAAAAACATCTGACTCCCTTCGGTCACCCTGTATTAGCAGTTGTGATGCACATTTAATTCTTTGACACTGTAGCAGAAAGCTGCTTAGAGCTCTTGACACTGCTTTTTGCCAGAGCAAGGCATATAGTTATTTAAAATGGCAGAATGTATTTCCTGGTCTGTTTAAAATCTACAATAAAAGACATACAAGAGCATACCATAATCTAATATTTATGGAAGAATGGATGTTATTTAAAAGTCCATTTAAATACCTCACTTCTCACTTTTGGATAGTGAAGCATTTTAAAATTTGTGTTCAATTACATTATTTATCAAATGTCATCATTAGAAAGAAATATAATTAGTAATGAAAGACAACCTTTATTGTTATAACTAGAGATGAGCGAATCGAACTTGGCGAAGTGGAATTCGTTTCGAATATTAGGAAAAATTCGATTCGCACCGAATCCGAAAATTAGCAAACTTCGGATGCACGAATCAAATTTTTCCCGATCGGCCGATTTTCATCCCTTCTACAGCCGGCAAAAAGTGTCCCTGCAGAGAGCTCCGCTATTTCTGACAGTTCTCTGACAGTTCCTTCACATTTACAGCAGTTGAAACATTGTATCTGTTTCCATTTAGGATACAGATGTTTTTATTCGGAAATAGATACAATGTTTCAACTGCTGTAAATGTGAAGGAACTGTCAGAGAACTGTCAGAAATAGCGGAGCTCTCTGCAGATACACTTTTTGCTGTACTGGAATTCTTCTTATTTTCATCCTACTTCTTCTTCTTCTTCATCCTCATCCTCTTCTTCTTCTTCATCCTCATCCTCTTCTTCATCCTCCTCTTCTTCTTCTTCTGAGGATGAAGAAGAAGAAGAGGAAGAAGAAGAAGAAGAAGAATAAGAAGAAGAAGAAGAAGAGGATGAGGATAAAGAAGAAGAAGAAGAAGAAGAAGAAGAAGTAGGATGAAAATAAGAAGAATTCCATTCCAGCAAAAAGTGTATCTGCAGAGAGCTCCGCTATTTCTGACAGTTCTCTGACAGTTCCTTCACATTTACAGCGGTTGAAACATTGTATCTATTTGTTTCCGAATAAAAACATCTGTATCCTAAATGGAAACAAATAGATACAATGTTTCAACCGCTGTAAATGTGAAGGAACTGTCAGAGAACTGTCAGAAATAGCGGAGCTCTCTGCAGGTACACTTTTTGCTGGAATGGAATTCTTCTTATTTTCATCCTACTTCTTCTTCTTCTTCTTCTTCTTCTTCTTCTTCATCCTCATCCTCTTCTTCTTCATCCTCATCCTCTTCTTCTTCTTCTTCCTCTTCTTCTTCTTCATCTTCTTCTTCATCTTCTTCTTCTTCTTCATCTTCTTCTTTTTCTTCTTCTTCTTCTTCTTCATCTTCTTCTTCATCTTCTTCTTCTTCCTCTTCTTCTTCTTCATCTTCTTCTTCTTCTTCATCTTCTTTTTCTTCTTCATCTTCTTCTTCTTCATCTTCTTCTTCATCATCTTCTTCTTCATCATCTTCTTCTTCATCATCTTCTTCTTCATCTTCTTCTTCTTCTTCATCTTCTTCTTCATCTTCTTCGTCGTGGCCCGTGACTGCCCAAATGAGTGAAGTGTGCGGTGATTCTAAGATCGACGGCACTCATCTGCATGTCATACTGACTGACAGTATTATTTCTCTTCCCCAGCAGACTCCAAGGGCATTTAAATTAAAGGTACAGTGTTCTGCACTAATCTAAAGGCTCTCTGAAGCCTAGAAACCCTTTTAATAAGTTAAATTCGCAGCGAATAAATTCGCATCGAATCAAATTTATTCCGCAAATTCGGCGAATCAGCCGAATCGAATTTTTGAATAATTCGCTCATCTCTAGTTATAACATAAAATCCTATTAAAATCACCTAAGGACAAGTAGATAAAATCTTATTGCAAAAAGAGAGTAGGCTCTTGAAAGCAACTTTCAACCCAGGCCTTAACTTTAGTTTTGGACCATTGTTTTGAGGATATACTATCTTGATTTCTGATTGGATAAACCCAACTTTGGAGTTATTCTAGAGTGTTCACAAGCTGATGCTTTGAATTATTATTGTAAATAGGCATTTACCTAGCTGCAATGAGAGGTTTGAGGTACATCTCAACCATGGTTTTGAGAGTATATCTTGTTAAATATTTTTTTGTGATAATTTTTAATGGTTATAGTTTAAATGGTTAAGTATTCAGAGTGGACTACAATATGGTGATTACATTTTATTATAATTCGTACAGTGATGGCAAGTTGTCTGTGGCATTTAGAGTCTCCTTGTGTTCATTGGAGGAGGGATAGGAGATATTACCTATATAGTGTTATCTAAAAAATCATTTCTGGTACATCTAATGAAAGTTTATTCATCCTTTGGAAGTAGAATGCGGTATGGGGTGATTTTGTAGTCCAAATTCAATATCTTCTTATGTATGGTTAGATTTTTATTTGGGTACAGAAATGCTATATTCCGTGTATATAACAACAGAATGGTAGAGGTGACAATACAATTAGTAATAACATTCCTTCACTTATAGAACAAAAGGATCAACTGTCCTTATGATCAGCTGTACTGACACTGGCTATATTAATACTGATTTTGCAAATACAGATTATATTCACTTGTTCACCAGTGTTTGTATGCCACCACCATCTGTAAACGCTGCTTACCTATATACATAAAGTACAAAAAAGTTAGGTGTTGTGCACCTTGCCCTTTAACAAGGGCCTGTATTTGCTCATGGTATTCACCTGAGTATTTCCTCCTTTAATAGTTTAATATTCCCCCCTTAAAGAATAGCATCAACATCACTGTATACATCATCATACGTCTGGTTCCATTCATGTGCGATGACGCCATGTGGCTCTGCCCTTGGCTTTGGATAACATGAACGTTTGGCGTAATATTATTGAACTCTGAGACTGATGAGTATTACTTAAAATATAAACACTTTTAGGTGATATATGGACATTAAATGAGTACACGGACACTATAACATGGTGTATGAAATTTATTGCAAGCACTGATATTGATATTATTTATAGATTTTTGTGTTGTGATGTTATCATAGTTTTAGTAATTGTTTATTGCATTTTTATTCATATTTATGTTCAGTTGCTCTGCACTTTTATATATATATGAAATAGATTTAAAGGATAAGTTCACCTTTTAACAAAAAAAAATGCAAATTATTTGCAGGTAAACAAATGTGCATTTATTATTTTTTGCTTCTAGAGCCTCTAACGCATTGCACCAGTGATCAGCAGTGTATCTGTCTGTCTGAACATTTTGTAAGGGCAGGCAGATATTTACTGAAAGGAAGACTTAATGAACTACCTGGGTGCTCCACAATGTTGACCAAATCTATATATTTTTTTTTAATTCAAATATTTATTAATTTTTCATATTTATAAATACATATAAAAAGAGAAGAAAGAAAATACAAAGGAGCATAGCAATACATTCCTTCAACAATCTCGTATATCATATAAAATTCTTATCCCCTTCTATTTCCCCCTTTTTATTTCCCTTCCCTCCACCCCTACTCCCTACTACATCCCCCCACCCTCCCACTCTGCATTGCTCTCTTACATCTTTCTCTATAGACTCAAAAAGAATCTTCACTTATCACTTCCCATTGCTTCACATATATTCGTTTGATATACAAAATCTTCCCATTTCCTCCATCTCCCATTGTAAACCTCCATGTTGTCTTCTTGGATATAATACAGTTTCTCCATCCTACTGATCTGATTTACTCTCTCTACCCAGTCCTTTTCTCTCGGCACCTCTGGACTATGCCAGAATTTAGGTATCAAACCCTTTGCTGCATTTATATAGTACCATATACCCAAATCTTTATATTTATTCATTGGTATCTCTGTACTATGTAATAGGCACGCTTCTGGATCTAGTCCTATCTTTATCCCTGAAATTTTCCTTATTAAGTTGACTATTGTCTCCCAGTAACTTTGAATCTTTGGACACTCCCACCATATATGAAACCACGTACCAAACTGTCCACACCCTCGCCAACACTCTTGTGTTCTTTCTACATCTATTTTGTGTTCAACACTCGGTGTGATGTGCCATCTTACCAAACATTTGTAATTTACCTCCACCTCTCTCATACTAATATTTTCATGTGTAAGTCTATATATTTTCCTCTGTTTATCCTCATCTATCTCTATCCCCAAATCTTTTTCCCATTTTTCTATATACATTGGTTTTACTTCTGTGACTAACTCAGTGAGAATCTTATAAATTTTTGCCGTGCCCCGTTTCCCATCTCCCGTGATTCCAACAACCTCTCAAATAGATTCCACTCCTTTCTCCCTCTCATTGGTTTTGGAAGGCTTTCTACAAAGTGTTTTAATTGGTGATATTTCCACTCATCAATCTTAATAAAAAGTTCCCCTCCACCTTTCTTTAAATCCTTCAGTGTTTTCAATTTCTGTCCGTCCATTATATCTCTCAGTTGAATGTCTTCCTTTTTAATCCATTTTCCCATCCTCCCCTCTATACCTGGTGGGAAATACTCCATATTCCTTAGTGACATTAACTGTGAGTTATAATCCCATTTCATGCCTTTATGTAAATTATCCCAAACCTTTAAAACATTCAGTGTATATACACTTGTAGTGTCTTTTAAACCTCTATGTTGTGCAGGTGCCCATATGCTTCTACTCAAGTCCACTCCACTCAACTCATCCTCTATCTTAACCCACCTTTTCCCCTCTGCATTGTGTGTCCAATCATAGATTCTTGTTAGTACTACAGCATTATAGTATCTCCTGAAATCTGGCACTCCCAATCCCCCTCTCTCTTTACTACTACTCATCAGGTTATAAGATATTCTAGGTTTTTTATTTTTCCATATAAATCTTGTAATTATCTTTTTAATTTCTTTAAAAAAGGCCTCTGGGAGTCTAATTGGGATCATCTGAAATTTATACAAGATTTTGGGTACAATTATAATTTTTATCAGATTTATACGTCCTAACCAAGAGGGGTTTCCTCCTCCCAGTTTCTTCAATTCCTCCTTGATTTCATTTAGAAGAGCAATATAGTTTAATTTATACAATTTTGTATATGAAGCAGTAAGTTTAACCCCTAAATATTTTATCTCTCTATCTCTCCATATAAAAGGGAATTCTTTTTGTATCTTTTCTTTCTCACTATTCGGAAGATTTACATTTACGATCTCAGTTTTTGTTGGGTTGATTTTTAAATTTGATAATTTCCCATACTCCCGTAAACTTTTTATTAAGTTCGGGAGTGTTATCCTAGGATTTCCCACATAAAACAACAGGTCGTCCGCAAAGGCTGCCACTTTATGTTCAGTTTCCCCTATCTGTATTCCCTTTATGTCTACATTCTTAGCCTTGCGGATCACCACCGGATCCTACTTGCTCTCTCCAGGCTAGAGGTCACCTCACAGCTCTCTCCAGGTTAGAGGATACACCACAGGCTCCTAAATTCTCGCCTCCACCTTCCACTTGTCCTCCACGAGCCAGTACCAGTATACATATATAAATTAATGAAGTCATGGAATGAGAACACAGAAAATCCTCCATAGTATAAACCTGTATGACTTGTTTATTAAATAAGTAAAACCGCCAAATGAACACTCACGTTTGGGCAGAAAATACAATGCATCTGATTATCATCCCACATGGGTGTACTGATAGTCCTCTGGTTCACTAAGGTGGCGCCGGACCGGAGGTGCTTCACCACGTTGCTATGTCACATCTACACATTACGCCACGCCCCTCGTAGCTTCATCAGGATCTTCCAAGTCAACATGCAAACATTTGAAAGTTCCAATGTTAAAAAATATCTCCATCCGCATCCAATGTGAAAACTAGGTGATATAATGGTTAATCTTCTTATCCATGAAAATCCTTTATGTTAAGTGCTCTGGCCCTGCCCTATGCATTTCATCATATGATGTCATCGGGAGCTCCTGATGACATCATATGACGAAACGTATATGGCGGGGCCTGACAGTGCTACACTTGTCTGTTGAGAAGGAATTGCTGTATTCTGGGATTTAAAGTGCCATACACATGCTTTTTATGTAAGTGTATTTTTAAGTGTTTTTACTTATTAAAAACGGTGTTACACTATGGATATATAGTTTTGAAGGATAGTACCTATGTATTTGAAGACTGTTAACACTGGTGGTCTAATTGCCCAGTATGTTATTTACAGTTTGGAACAGATGCATAAACATATCCGCATTTCAATGAAACCACAAAAAACTTCAGCGCAGTCACTGAACAGGAGAATATGGTGCTACCACTTATTTCCCTCTAATAAAAGTGCTATATGATAGTAAATATGACTATAGTAAATACTCAAGTGACCATACGTCAAATTACATGTGTGCTTATGCTTAATGGGTCTCTCTAAGCTCTGCATGGCCAGGCAATATGCATTTTGCACACTTGCATCCACAGTCAGTAAACAGACCATGAGCTTGATTTTTGTTGTTTTATTAGGGGTTAACAACTTGGATAGGGTCTAGGGGTATATGGGATGCATAGTGGAACTGAAAAACTTCTTAGGTAAAGAAAAGGACAAAAGTCCAGCAAAGGTACAAAAGACCACATCCTAGGCTATCTACTCCTTCAGGAGTGGCTCTTATCTTCTGAACAATCAACACACAGCCTTTGCAAAGAGAACTTGGTCCCCTTAAATTAACCCCCTCAGACCCCAGATGAATATCTCATCCACCTGGCTGTTATGAGAGTATCCCAGGGCAAGGGATTCCAAGAGACACAAATAATGCAGTCCCAGGGAGAACTAGTTGGGTATTGAACCTTACTGCCCTCTCCTTTCTTTGGCTCAGGGGGTGTAGAAATACTCACACTGTCTTTTTCCTGTAGCTTGAAGGTTGGTTGGCTGGCCTGCCACTTCCCTGTCTCCAACCTCTCCACCTCCCGCAGCTCTTCTTCTTTTAAATGCCCCCCCACTCTCCTTTCCTTTTTTCCCTGCATTCACTCACTTCTCCAGCACCAACTTACCCCCGCACTGATCCATGGGGCATCATTTGTCCCCCCACGTGCAATGAACCGCAATAGTGCATAGGACTGTCTTCAGTCCCTTTCTTTGTCTCAAAAAAAGACATCAGGGGTTTAGACCTAAGGTCAGGAGAAGTAAGGCCAGAGGTCATAGTGTGTACAGGTGTCCCCAAGTCAGAATCTGACTCACCATCCGAAGTGCAGCGGGATCTGGGATGAGCAGCCTGCAGGGCTGCTTATGGCTGTGTCTGTGTCACAGATGCAGGAGAGGTCGCCATCTTGAATGTAGCCCGAGTCAAGGTCTGCTTGATTGGTTTGGCCTGCGGCTGGTGTTTGGCAGCCCCCCGGACCATCCCTGCGGGTGCTGGGGAGGTCGCTATGGCAACCAGGAGAGGCACTGGGCTGAGTCGGGCTGGGAGCGGCATCCGGGAGGCTTCTTCCTCCACTATGCTGCTGAGCCTCAGGCGAACATGTCCGTTCCGTTGGCCCCGTGCATGCGCGTCCACCTTTTATTAAAATTTCAGATCATATTATTTCCATAATGCAAATGGAACCTATTTTTCATACTATACATGATTCTATGTCACGTTTTCCTGAGAAGTGGGATATCTGGACTTCCAATTGCTCTCTGTTTTATGAGTAATAAGTTATTCAAGGTAATAAGTTATTCAAGTTCCTGTTCATACCTGTCACTAAATGTTATATGACTTTTGTTTATAAACCCTTCTCCTATTTAACTGATCCATGAACATTTCAATGTATATTTTCATTGTGAGATGTTTCATCAGCTATTGTTTCACAACTTTTTTTTAACAGTTGGTTACTACCTGTATTTTGGAAAAGTTCTTTTGGATGTATTTCCATATATAATACCTTCCTTAAAAAGTTTGTGTGAAGATTCTTCTTCAGTTCCTGGCCCAGAGATGCAACAGGAAGTGAGAGGAAATCTCTACAAACTGAGGGGTAATCCCTCTTATAAAGTTGCCCCTGGGATAGGTGTCCTCATTGAAACAATCAACCTTACCCACTGTTATGATGACAACTGTAAAATTTTGGTTTCCCATCACTTTATTTCACTATGATAATGGAAACAAGGACACATAGATTCAAGTTACTAAATATTCATATGCAATATTTTATATTGATCTACTAAACAAAAATATAAAAAAGGTACTAAAAACAAATACATTAAAAAGAAAAATGATGTCTAAAACCACTAATCACCCAGAAAACTATCACTTTCAGAAGGAGGTGTTAGCAAAGGTAGCCTACACGTACAGTTTTACTTTAAATGTTGGTGAGTGTAATTAGAAAGACAGGAAGATGATCAGGAGCAAAATAATTTGTTCCTATAAAGAAGTTCATGCTGCTAGGTCTGCATTTGGTTTTACCATATTGCCCTTTTTTGTTTTATTAGTAAGTTTTTATTTGGATTTTTTATACATTACAGGAAAGGGTCTATCATTAGACCAACAAACTGCATGGTCGTTCAACAGGTACATGTACAGAATATATACAATATATATATCTTCATATTCATATCTTTTTATTTTTTCAATCTAATTGAAATTTTTTAAGCACCTCATTCACAACACATTTCTATATATCCTTAACTCCATCTCTACTATTCCAGTTTACCCAAGGTTTCCATTGGTAATTGAAGCTGGCAATTTTATTTTTTCTGATAGCTAAGAGACGTTCATGGACATAATTTGTTTTTAAAATCTGTATAGACTCAGAAGGGTTAGGTGTAAGGGATATCTTCCAGTTCCTAGTTATAGTGGTTCTGGCTGCCAGTAAAATATGGGAGATGAACATATGAAAGCGAGGGGGTATTTCAGAGATTCACAAATTTAAGAGAGCAAGAGCTGGATTAGGTTTCACCAATATACCAGTAACCAGTAATAAGAAATATTTTTTTCCAAAAACTTGTGAGATTCTTGCAGAACCATAAGATGTGTGGTAGAGTGCCTATGGTGCTACAGCTTCTCCAGAATAGAGGAGAGTGGGTGGGGCTACATTTGGAACATCTATATGGGGTGTAGTACCAACGTGTGATAATTTTTAGGGATAGTTCACAGTGGTCAATACAACTAGATGATTTGTATAGAGTTGTAAGAGCAGATTTCCATTGTACTTCAGAGAAATATATTGTCAGGTCAGATTCCCATTGGCTGCGTTTTTAACAAATTCAAGTTTGCTTTGTAAGGAGGTATAGAAGATAGATGTGGCCTTTTTTGGACTCCTAGTAGTCGACAAAGCTGACCAAATAGTATCTGGGATCCATTTAATGTTAGAGGGTAGTGTGTGTAAGGCATGGGATATTTGTTGATATTGAAATCTGTCAGTTGGTGAGAGTCCAAATTCAGCTTCTAATGTATCCCAGTTTTTTGTTGTGTCTGAGTCATATAGATTGGAGATATTCTTTATACCTTTCCCTAGCCACCGTTGTACATTGAGAAAGGGGATAGCGAATTCCAGGAGCTTTAGTGGGAAGGGTGAGGAGATAAAGGTCATGTTTTGGGACTTGGCTAATAGTTTCCTCCAAGCTACCAGGCTGGAGTGTATAGTGGGTGAAAGAGTGTGTAGTTTCCAAGGTTTCCAGGCATCCATAAGTAGGAAATGAGGTAGATTACCTCCTCTAGTCAGTGAGGATTCAAGAATTATCCAAGGGATGTCTGAGGATTGGTGAAACCACTCTCTCAGTTGGTCTAAGCGGATGGCAGTAAGGTAATCTTCAAAGTCAATACAGCCAGCTCCACCTACAGTTCGGAGGATAAGGGAACTCGATATTCTAGGTTTTTTATCATTCCACAAAAAGCTCCTGTAAAGCCTAGTTAAAGATCGTACGATATGGAGAGGGACTGGTACCGGGAGGGATCTAAATACATATAGGATCTTAGGTAGGATTTTCATTTTAAACGCAGGTTGTCTGGCCATTCAAGATAGGTTAAACTTGTGTAAGCGGAGTAGGTCTTCTGAGGTTTTTCTTATTAGAGGGTCGTAGTTTATTTTTGCTGTTGTTTGTAAATTAGAAGACAACGTGATACCCAGATATGGGATCCCACTATATTTCCATACATACAGTAATTGAGTTTGTAGTTGGGATTTTAAGCACGCAGGAACTCCAACATTTAATATAAGGGACTTGGAAAAGTTAAATTTATAGTAGGATATAGTACTAAACCGTTTCAAAACTTCATGTGTAGACAAGAGGGATTGAGGGGAATTTGATAACAATAAAATGATGTTGTCCGCAAACAGTTGGATTGTATGATGTTCTTTTCGGATAAGTAAGCCTGAGATATCTGAATGTGATCGGATCTTTTCAGCTAATGGTTCAATGAGCAAATTGAATATTGTTGGTGTATCCCTGTCGGGTACCATTGGTAAGCGGAAAGGTTTTCCATAGCATTTCTGAAGTGTACACCTGTGCAGACGGATTAGAGTATAAGACATGAATAGCTTGGTTTATGAAGCCTTTAAAGCCACATTTTTCAATGGTGTGGGATATACAAGACCAATGTATATGGTCAAATGCTTTTTCAGCATCAATGGATAACATTAGTAGGGGTATTTGAGAGGATTTAGCGTAGTGTATGGCATTAATCATGCGTCGCGTAGCATCAGAAGAGTGTATGCCTAAAGTAAAACCTGATTGGTCCGGTTTGATTAGTAATGGAATTAGGTGCGTGAGGCGTCGAACAATTAATTTGGCATATATTTTGACATCTACTTTTAACAGTGATATAGGATGGAAATTCGCAGGGGTAGTAGGGTCTTTGCCAGGTTTAGGGATGGTGACTATATGTGCTTTGAGCATTTCTTCAGGGAATGAAGAAGAGGAGGCAGCCATATCAAATACATGTTTGAGATGTTGTTTTAGATGTTGTTGGAAGGTTTTGTAGTATTCTGATATAAAGCCATCTGGACCTGGGGATTTACCATTGGGCAAAGAGTTAATTGTATTTAATATCACTACTGGTGTGAACTCCGAGTTCAACTCTTGAAGTTGTGATGGTGTTAATGATGATAGATTAAGTGTACTAAGAAAATCTTTTATGTCTACTTCGGAAGGTTGGGGGGTAGTAAGGTCGTCTTTCAGATTGTAAAGGGAGTTATAATAGCTGGCAAAGGAGTTGGCTATTTCTTGTGGGTTTATTATTTTGTGGTTATCTGACTGGTGGTACAAGAACCGAATTTTTGCTTTAGATCTATGCACTGCAATTCTCCTTGCCAGGAGTTTACCTGCCCTGTTTCCTGTAGCGTAGTGATTAAGTTTCAGGATTCTAGCGTGGCATTTGTAGGAGTCTAGTAGGAGTCTATGCAGACCTAGAAGAAGTTGTGTGAGCTCCAAGGATATTTTTGGATTGGGGGATTTTTTGTTTAGAGTGTCTAAATTGTGTATGGGTTGTAGTAGGTCAGTAATGTGGTGTTTTCTTTGGCGTTTGAGTCTAGCACTCAGTTGAATGCAAACCCCTCTCACATATGCCTTATGGGCATTCCATAATATGAATGGGTTATCTACAGATCCTGTGTTGTTGGTAAAAAATTCCTTCAAGTGGTTAGTTAGGGCTGTGTGCATTTGTGGTGAGTGTAACAATCAAGAATCACATCTCAATAAATACATCTGAGAAGTGCGCTCTTTCTCCTCGATTACTAGGGTAATGGGAGCATGGTCGGACCATGTTATGTCTTGTATCGAGGAGGATGAGGCCTTCTGCAAAGTGTGCTTATCAACTATAAACATATGAATTCTGGAATAAGACAAATGAAGCGCAGAAAGAAAAGTGAAATCTTTCTCACTCGCATGCTGGCATCGCCAGACATCAAATAGGTCTACTGAGTGCAAAAAATGTTGTAAGGAGCCAGTATGCGAGCTGGAGCGTGAAGAGGAGTCCAACTGTGGATCGATGGCCGAGATGAAGTCACCACAAAGGACAAGCGAGCCTTCTTGAACTGAAGAAATTTTCTTGCAAAGACGATTGAAGAAACAAATTGGATGAGAGTTCGGAGCGTAGATGTTGACCAGGGTATAAGGCTTGGAGTTGATTAGGCAAACTAGAATAATGTATCTACCATCTTGATCTATGTGGGAGTTTTTGAGGGCGAAAGAGAGTGAATGTTTAATGGCAATAAACACACCTCTGTTTAGGCGGAGCATTGGCCATGAAGGCTGTAGAAAACTGCTTATGGGAGCATTGAGGAGGAGAGGATTCCAAAAAATGCATCTCCTCTACACAGAGGATGTCACATTGGAGTGAGCAGTTTTCTCGCCATAGGGCGGCACATTTGGTTGGATTATTTAAACCATGAGCGTTTATGGAGACAATTTTAAATGCCATATGGATACTTGTGGGTTATGATGTAGTAGGTGCAGAGGTTCATAGTGGAGAAAGTAATAGTTGAGCAGAGATGACTTCAGATGAAACTAGCAGCAAAGGTGGTTGTGGTGTTGTTGGTTCTGTACTGTATAGGTCAGGTATAGGACCAGGAACAAAGAAACATTCTCCCAACTAGGGAGAGTAAACAAAAGGCAAAGATAAAAAATGAGGACCAATATTGGTCCAGGTGCACCCGAGGGGGTGCCTACGGAAAGTGAGGGGTTTGAGCTCTGATGGACATATTCAAATCACCAATAGAGTCTCAAGTAGGAGATGAGGTTGATGTACTTGTAGATGGCTGACTGCCATTTGTTTTCTTGCTTTTCTTTTTATGAGAGACTGTCTGCCAAGTCTCTGCTATATGGGCCGAAGATGTGGTAGCCTGGTTGGGATTGGGAGCATCAGGGAGGATTCCTTGTTGTCTGAGGAATTGCAGGCCTTCTTCAAGTGTAGAGAGAGTGGTTGTCATTCCATTTACCTACAAAGGTAGATGGCTAGGATACCGCCACTTAAACGGTATGGTGTGGTTGTATAGAGTCTTGGTTATTGTAAACATTTTTTTCCTCATCTGCATGGTGTGACGAGAAAAGTCAGGAAAGAATTTAAGGGTTGTGCATGGCGGAGGCACTGATTTGGACCTTCTGAACAGCAAAATAATTTGTTCTTTTATGTGGAAGAAATGTAGGTGGAGGATGATTTCTCTCGAGATGGAGTCAGGGAGATGAGGTGGACGTGGAATATGGTAGATTCTGTCCACAACTAACTCAGTAGTGGACGCGTTAGGGAGAACAGTTCGGCTCATCTGATGAGCGTACTGTATGTGGCCGGTTGGTCTGGGAGAACAGATTGGGGATACCTCGTAACTTAAGATTGTTTCTCCGTGGGGGGGCGTGTCCGGGATGTGAGCCAAGGCGGACGTGCAGCTGAGGAGCTCCTGCAATTGTGTAATTAATCCATTCTCATCGGGACTCTATTGGGATGGTGAGACCCTCTGATTTCCTCAATCTCTACCCCTGTCCAGTGCCCTTACCTCCGATACCATCCAGGACCATTCTGCCAAGCAGGGACCTCCGTCCCGTCCCTCCCTGGCTCCGACCACATGACCAGATGCCATCTTGGTCGAGTGGCTGCATGCCTTGTTAGTGGAGATGGACGCGGACCCAGGTGAATCCTCTGTCCCATGCACCCCGATCCGGGTGGCACCCCTTGATCCTCTGATATCCCCCTCAAATGGTACATCAACCATCCTGGAAGCTATTGAACAGAGCAAAACCTCCCTCTTGGTATGCATAGATAAGCTGGCTGAAGAATGTAATTTAATCAGTGCCGATTTGAATATATTTATAGGCCGCATCACTGAAACTGAATTCAGGCTCTCTATTACAGAAGATCTCACTGCAAATCACGCCACTTCTATAGCTGTTTTACAGTGTTCAGTGTCCGCTCTGACGGCCAAAGCAGATGATGCTGAAAATAGACTTAGACGCAATAATGTCAGGATACTGGGTCTTCCTGCGGGTGTGGAAGGTGAGAATCCATCAGAATTTGCAAAATTATTTTTTAAAGAAATCCTTCATCCCCTATCTGTTTCATCGACTTATGTGGTTGAAAGGGCGCACAGGGTACCACCTGGCCACAATATACCAGGTAACAATCCGCGCCCATTCCTGGTGGGTTTTCTAAATTACCACAACAGAGATATCATCCTTTCTAAAGCCAGGAAACACCCTGCTTTACAATTTGGAAATGCTTCCATTATGCTATTCCTGGATTTTTCAGCTGAATTACAGAAGAAAAGGAAAACGTTTACTGATATTCGCAGATGCCTTCGTGACAAAAATATTAAATACAGTATGTTATATCCCAGTTGCCTTCACGTGCGGCGTGCAATGGCGACAGATCCCTCCTGCTCGTGGCGGTGCGAGTGCGCATGCGCGGGAGCGTCCGGGCATGCATGTGCAGAAGCGCGGAAGTGCGCATATGTGCAGTAGAGTCCATGTCACTGCTAGGCGGGCTATTTAAACCCGCAATACAGTACAATCAATGCCTTCTGGTCTATAACGTCCCTGCACTTATTACCTGATCCTGTTGCCTGTATTCTGATCTGACCTGACTAAGAAAGAACTCCGCCTGCACCGACCTCGGCTATCCCTGACCATCCGCTTACCTGCACCCTTGTACTTGATCTGCTCGCTTAATACTGACCTGGCTTGTCTGACTCTGCTGCATCTACTTACCTGTACCTGCACCTGGCTTGCATCCTGACGGATGCCATACTTATCTGCCGCTGCACCCACGGTCCTGCATCTGGCCTGCATCCTGGTCACTGCCATACCTACCTGCTGCCGCATCCACGCTCCGGTGTCCAGTCCCAGTCTGCATCCTGATTGCCGCCATACCTGCTTGCTGCTGCACCTACGTTCCTGCATCCACACCTGGCCTGCATCCGGATCTCCTGGGTCTTCAAATACCTGCCGCCAGCTCCAGATCTACCCGGCACTCGTGCCACTCCTGGTTCTGCGCTCTCTGTTCCTACTATCAAGGGCTCCAAGCGGGAGTCGTATGAGGACGCCTTCTCTCCACGTCTGGCTCCCCAACCAGGTATGTGACAGATGGCTTTCTACTCTGCAGTAACTGATGGTTTCCTGAGAAGTCATGCCTGTTTGGTTGCACTACTTTATATTCTGCCTTGCGTTACCTCCATGTGCCCCACTTTCTGCTAATGGACATTCTCTCTTTCTGGTCTACTCTATTGGTGAATATCCTGTTTTTTTATCCATCTCTGGATGCAGCTTGGGCAAGACCTGTGGTTTACAAGGAATTGCAGTCTAGCCGGTGAATCATTATCCCATGAGAATGTAGACGGTTTGGGCCATTTCCATCAGATGTTCTGCGGATGACCCATAATCCTATTCTGGAGTTCTTTGGTCTTGGCCCATCTATTGATGATCTAACTCCCCCTCTCTCAGTTCTTCCCTGAAGAGGTCTGGATCGTGGGATTACCCTGTTGTTATACCCTAGTTGCTATTGTAGGGAAGGACTTCAAGTTCTGTTAAGAGTATAACACTGATCGGTCAGTTGTTGGGGTTACTGGTCAGTAGGGTAGTTCTACTACTGTTTATGATAAGTATGTTTAAGTTTGCATATGACAACCGTATGCTCCTTAGATTTCTGTTGTGGCGGGATTTGGGGTATTTGTGGTGGGTAGGGGGCTATGGAGGCCCCCCTCTTGGGCTGATGGGCTTCTTCCTCTATTGGCCCTTTCCTTCATTTCCCTTTTTTGCTCACGTGGATGGTCTATGGCCCTCCCTCCATTTATTCTTATCTTGGATATTTAATGGAGCTTAGAGTGATCTCATGGAATGTATGAGGTTTAAACCACAAATTCAAATGGTCACTGATGTTTAAATTTCTCAAATCTCACAAACCACATATTCTTTTTTTGCAAGAAACTCATCTCCTGGGCAGTAAAATATTATCCATCCGTAGGGCCTGGGTACAACAGACTTTTCATGCTACGTATTCTAGTTGTGCGAGAGGGGTTGCTATACTTTTGAATAAATCCTTACAGTGTACTGTAGTGCAGGTATGTTTAGATCCTGGGGGCAGATTTAATATTTTAATCCTAGAGATCTGCAATGTGAAATATGCTTTGTCAATGTTTATTTGCTACTGCCTTTCTCTGCTGAGGTATTATTTAAGCTACAGGAGAGGCTGGCCCTGATATAGGTCTCTGAGGTGATTATTGCTGGTGAATTTAATATGGTACTTGACAACTCTTTGGACTCCTCGAACCCTAGGAGGACCATCTGTCCATTTTGGAGATATGGTCCCAAGCCTTTGGTTTGACTGAGCTGTGGAGGCTTCAACATCCTGGGGTACATTACTACTCGTGTTTCTCGGCAACTCATAGGTTGGCCTCTAGAACTGATCTTGCATTTGGATCTCGTTCATTATCCAAATCAGTGCACAGGGTTGCTTACCTACCGGCAGGTATCTCTGATCATTCCCCACTAGTGTTGACGTTGAAGCTGGGAAGCGGGAGTCACCGGGGATGTTGGAGACTGGATCCTAAGTGGATTCGCAACACCAATGTACAAGAGTTGTTATCTGGGTCCTGCTCTGTTTTGGGAAATCAATCCCCAGTCTACCTCCCCTCTGTTAGTTTGGGACGCTTTCAAAGCTTATACACGAGGGAAATATATCTAGGCCATTAAAACAGCAAGGAAGGATTTCACCAGCACCATTTCCGTGTTGGAACTTAATGTTGCCAATATGGTTTCTAAGTTTGTGGACTTCCCTACTGAGGACAATTATGCCGGGTTGGCTGGGGCCTGCAGGGAGCTGAAACTACATTTTACGTCCCTGTCCTATGCAGATGCAGCCCTTCTCGTGGGCAGATTGTTTTAGTCTGGTGATAAGAACGGCAAATTGTTGTCAAATTTAGTAGATGAATCTCATCAACAGACAATAATTCCTCGACTTTTGTCCTCTACGGGTGACCTGCTTCTAGAGCAATCTCATTACCTGCAGGAATTTAGAAGTTACTTTCAGTCTCTTTATAGTCCTCGCCTCTCTCCAGATCTCATGGTCTTGGGGGATAGACTGGAGAGCCTTTCCTTGCCATGTTTGTCGGAAGATGATGCAGCTGAACTTGACAAAGAAATCACTATCCCTGAAATTGAGGCAGCTATTCGTTCATTCCCACTCAATACGGATTGCCTGGAGACTGGTATACATTATACATTATACATTTCAAATCTGGCACGGCATCTTTATGATCTCTTCATGGAAAGATTGGCTCAGAGTGTCCTCCCCCCTCCATGTATCAGGTTCACATTGTCTTGATACCAAAGCCTGGCAAGGATCCTCTACGATGCTCCTCTTATAGACCCATATCACTATTGAATTATGATTTAAAAATTCTAACTAAAATATTAGCACTGAGGTTGAGGAAACTCTTTCGTTCTCTCCTAAGTATAGATCAGACTGGGTTTATCCCTGGGAGATCTACTGATATTAATTTGCAATGCATTTTGCCACATATTCAATTCCGTTCGGCGGAGTCATCCTCATGGGTGATGGTCATGCTTGACGTTGAAAAGGCAATTGACTATGTTGACTGGGTTTATATGTCTAAAGTGTTAGAGTTGATGGGTTTTGGCCAACATTTTAGTTCCTGGTTAAGCATTTTATATATGATCCCCAAGCCCAGATCAAATTGGGTGATGACCTTTCTGACCCCTTCCCTGTGGGTAGGGGGACGAGACAGGGGTGTCCTCTTTCCTCTGCCCTCTTCACGAGGTTCAGGGCATACAGGTGGGCACTATTACTGAGAAAGTGGCTCTATACGCAGATGATTTGGTGTTGTTTCTCCATGATCTGGGTCCATCCCTTAAGGCAGCCTTGGCCCTGATTTCTGATTTCTCGCCATTATTGGGGCTAAGGGTTAACTGGGATAAATCTCAAATTCTCTCTATAGACTAGTGTGCTAAAACTTTGCTTGATCCTGACACCCCCTTGCAGTGGGCCTTCACAGTGAACTATTTGGGTATTATCGTTTCATCGAATAACTTATATTTAAGCTCAATTTATTGCTGTTACTCTTGAGGGCGAAGCAATGTATGGACAAACCTTCCACTCTCCCTCATTGGTAAAATTAACTCAGTCAAAATGAAACTCCTTCCCGCCTTCCTCTATGTACTCCGACATACTCCAGTTTGGATTCCACGGAAATACTTCAAACAATTTGATGCAGCAGTAGTCTTTTTTATGTGGGGTTCGAGGCAGCCAAGATTTAATCTAAGGGTGCTGCAGAGACCCTGGCCTGCCCTGATCTATATTCTTATTACCTTGCGGTGTTGCTCTCTCATGTGCATAACTGGATAGTGGTTGATGAGACCAACAATGCTGCTGTGGTATTGGAGGCAGCTTTCATGGGATCTTATGAAGCCCTCCGTAACCTGTTATATAGGGGTCCAGCCACACCTTTTCCCATTACTATGGCTATGAGAGCAGTCCTTAGGGCCTGGCGGTTGCACTTTCCTTTAGAATCCCTAGTTTGGTTGCCCCACACCCCGTTATGGCTGAACACCTCTTTAAATGAATTCTTTCTGTTCCCTGACCCCCAGGTTTGGGAATCAAAAAATATTAAGTATTTGCAGATCTGTGAGGGGGGCATGCTCAGTACATTTGATTCCTTAAAAGCTCAATATGCTCTTCCCAGTCCACTACAGTTCCTGGAGTTCGGGTGTGAGTCCATGCTGAGGGATGAGCTCCTGAGGAAACCCCTCTCCTCTATTTACAAAGCCTTGCAACCGTCAGTCCATATTGGTCTTGAGCACCTTTTTTGCGCAATGGCGAGTAGAGGTGCCTGATTTGGACTCTGAGGATTGGGACGACATATGGGAGCATCCTGTGCAGCAATTGGTTTCCACTCTTGACCAATTGATTCAGTTTAAGATTCTACATAGAATATATTATACTCCTCAGAGGCTGCACAAGATGTTTCCAGCTGACAAGTCATGGGGCACCCGAGCAATAGGGGATCATGGGGCCCCTGTGTCCTTGCTCAAACTCAAAAAAGCCTATGAAAAAGGTACCAGGGGAAACTCATGGGGCCCCCTACCGACCCCGGGCCCTCGGGCAGTGCCGAGTTTCCAAATGGTCAGTCTGCCCCTGGTTTCCAGCCCACCCTTCTAGATGTTGGGGTTGCTCTGAGGATCCAGCAACATTTCTACATATCTTCTGGAGCTGCCCTGTTATCCAGAGGTACTGGACAAATGTAGTTGACAATATATCCTCTATAACTATAGTTTTTGTACCACTATCTATTGAAGTTTGTCTGTTGGGGTTGATACAGTACTTGGCTATCTCTCGCACCATGAGAACCTTGATTGGTTTCTTGCTTTTTTATGCTCGTAAAGCGATACTTTTAAAGTGGAAGTCCCCTCATGCCCCCACATCCAGTTTCTGGAAACATTTGGTTAATATGGTCCTCTCTCTATGTAAATATACTTAGAGTAAATATACTCTAGGGGGTGTCCCGCTAAATTTACAAAGGTGTGGCATATCTGGATTGATTCTCTCGAATTGGTCCCTTCCAGCTCTGATTAGGATCGAGTTACGGTTCTCTACTCCATGTCGCAGATTTTGTGCTCGGTGTGGGTTGTCAGTGATCAGAAATTGTCTTCTGCCATATCTAAGCCCTGTGATATCATTGGGTACAGTTGTCATCTGTTTGTTGTTGTTCACATTATCTGTGTGTTATGTTTCTCTTCTTGTTTGTTTTTTCATTATTTGTGATTTGATTAAGCCTGGGTATGCCCAATAGGCTTTGTTTTGTGTTCTCCACTTTATAAGTCAATAAAGAGAATTTTAAAAAAAAAAAAAAGATTGTTTCTTCGCAGATTGATCTGTCTTCCATCTTCCGCTAGCTTGTTTTTAAGCCACAGGATATCTTCCAGTGTTAGAGTCAACTAGCGCATTATGCGAGGAGGTAATTTCATCCATTTTTGTTTCTACAGGAGTAAACACAGCTTCACTTTATTCTGTAAAATAAGTAAGCATTGTGTATTCCTTTAGTAAATCAATTCTGTTTTTCTATACTTCTGTAAATAGCTATGTGCCTTTTTATGTATTTTTTATCAAATTTCTCTGCACTTCATAATTGCCTTGGGTTGCTGTTATCTTGTGTGCATTTTGGCATGTTTTGTAATAGATTTTCCAAAAATCTTGGCATTCCACAGGACAATAGGTTTCCAGCTGCAACTATTGTATCTGTAAATACATTGAAAGGGGACTGATGCCCATAGATATGTTTTGGCTATGCGCTTCTTTCCGACTAATTGGAAGCTAAAAAGTTACTGACAGGCTGAAATGTATAAAATAATGTAATGTTCCTTTTCTCTTTATCGTTTGCGACATCATGCAATTGCCACAGCATAACTTATCGCTAAACAATGTGGCATGTGTCACTGCACTACATATCAATAGAGTATCCAATGAAACATTCTTGTGGGAGGCAATTAAATCAATTTGCCTATCATGATTTATGTATTTGTTTTGTGAAGGCATTTTTCTATTTTCTATGGGTGCTTGTCAGAAAACTTCCCCTTACTTATTTTTCTAAAACAGGATGCTTAATATGACACCCCTTGAAAAGTTCTATCTTATATTTTATTTAAAGGTAGGCAAGTTTGGATAAAGCACAAGGAACTTCAGAATGGGATTTAAAAAGTAAAAAAAAAGCTACAAGTGATACAAATATAATATATAATATATTATGTAACATTAATATATGTAGCATATAAAGTAAAATTTAAGCTTCAAATACCTCCAAGTTCGTCACGCCAACTATTTAACCGTTTCAATACCGTGCAATTTTACACCTTCCTGCCCAGGCCATTTTTCAGGTTTCAGCGCTCTCACACTTTGAATGCCAACTGTACCCAAACTAAAATTTTATCATTTTCTTCACACAACTAGAGCTTTCTTTTGGTGGTATTTAATCACCGCTGGGGTTTTTATTTTTTGCTAAATTAACAAAAAAAGACCAAAAATTTTGAAAAAAAAACACATTTTTCTTTGTTTCTGTTATAAAAGTTTACAAATAAATAATTGTTCTTCATAAATTTAGGCCAAGATGTATTCTGCTACATGTCTTTGGTGAAAATAACCCAAATTAGGATGTATTTTTTAGTTTGTAGGAAAGTTATAGAGTTCACAAACTATGGTATAGATCTGAATATTGATCAATCCTGAAGTACTGACAGCCAATCTAATTTCTTGAGGTCCAAGAATGTCAGAATAGTACAGATATCCCCAAATGACCCCTTTTTGCAGAGTAGACAGTCCGACGTACTTCATAAGAGGCATGGCGAGTTTTTTGAAGTTGTATTTTTTTGTCCTAATTTTTCGGAAAATGAAAAAATGAAAAAAATTATTTTCACTATTTTTTTTTTACATACTGTCACCAGTGCAGTACAGTGTCATCATGGCGGTGAACAGGGACACTGACTGGTGACAGTATGAAAAAAAAAAAAAATATATATATATATATATATTTTTTTTTTTAATTATATTTAATTTTTTATTACATTTATTTTTATTTTTTTAAGATTTTTTTTTTTCATATTTTACTATGACCAAAGTAGTACAATGTTACCATAGTAACATTGTACTACTTTGGGGAAGTGATCAGTATTTTTATTTATTTATTTATTTTTTTACACAATTTGCTTATAGCAAAGAATTACTTTGCTATAAGCAAGCATTTACCTGAATGAAATCGATTCATTCAGCTTTTTTTTTTTTTTTGTGCTTAGCTGTGATTTGGTCACAGCTAATCACATGACATTTGCATGTGATTAGCTGTGACCATTCACAGCTAGGCACTAGTATACAATAGATGGCATCATGAATGAAGCCATCCATTGTATACAACTGTCATGTGACCTGCTGTGATTGGTCACAGCAGGTCACATGGTACCAGCAACGGGAGGCGGTACTCGGATCTGTCATCGACCGTGTCCGAGGTGCACGGCCGGTGACAGATCGCACTGCTGCGCCGCTCTGCATTAGCGCAAACGGCGCATGTGCGGGAGCATGCCAAATGGCGTGCACCTGGAGTGAAGAGACACTTCTGAAGCCGCCAAACGGCCATTGGCCAGGCGGCTAATGGTTAAATTCCTCACAACTGTGGATGATATTCTCGAGCTCTTTGAATCTGCTAGTGTATCCTGAAAAGGGATCTCCTCTATATACATGCTCTTATTCAAATCATCTCTTAACTCCCTAGCAGATTTCCCGAGTCTAGCTCGGGGTTAAATCTAGCTGTCAAAAGCGGTAACCCCGAGAAAGACTCGGGCTCACCGCAAACAAATTACCTGGTGCCGATCCGTGTCCCGGATCCTGAGCCGCATGCAGCCATCCCCTCCGTCCATCCCCAGTCTCCTTCCCCGCTTACATGGGATCTCATGCTGATCAGTGTGATCAGCATGAGTCTGCCGTGCTGCGAAAGGTGGGAGGCGGGAGTTATAAAAATAGATCAGTGTCAAAGTAAAGTGTTACTCTAGTGCATACATGGTAACTTTACCTCAGATATTTCCATAGTGCAGTTTTTCAGTTTCTGGGACTAAAAACGGTTTTGCAATCATGGCTTCCAAAAAGCGCCTCGCTAGCGCTAAAGCGGTTTATGATGAGCTAGCGAACAGCGACAGTGAGGAGCTACTTGAATTGAGTGATAGTGACTCATGTGGTGATTTGTCTTCAGACACTGAAAGTGAAGACAGCGGCGAATCTGAGATTGACGTGAGTGATTTGCACACGTGGTGCACTATTGATTGAGATATGCCAGCATTTCTATTTACCGGAGTGCCTGGTATGAAAATCCACATTGAAGGTGACAACCCCTTGGCGCACTTGGAATTGTTTCTGACCGATGAGGTTATTGAAATGATCGTGACGGAGACAAATAGGTATGCAGCGCAACAACTAGCTGCTCCACACAGCCAATTTTCACGAAGCAGAAAGTGGGAGCCTGTCACCAAAGAGAACATTTGGCTGTTTCTCGGCCTAATTATTCCACAAGGAGTGGTGTGGAAACCACTGCAGAAGTGGTACTGGACCACAAATAAAATGCTCACCACGCTGTTCTTTGACACTGTCATGTCGGAGTACAGGTTTTCCCTCATTATGAAATTTTTGCACTTTGCAAATAATGAGGATTTTGATGAATCGACTCATACGGCTCCCAAGCTAAAAAAAAACAATTTGGGAAGTCTCCCAAATAATTGTAAGAAATTTTCAACAGAGCTATGTGCCAGAGAGAGACATTACCATAGACGAAAGTCTAATGGTCTACAAAGGAAGGCTCAGCTGGATACAGTATATCGTGTCCAAGAGAGAACGATTTGGCATCAAATCCTACCTGCTGTGCAAATCCTCTACCGGCTACATCTGGAACACAGTCATATACACCGGCAAAGGCACAAAATTTGATCCCAAGTACAGCAACTACGGAATGGCAACATCTTCCGTCCTGTCACTGATTGAGCCTCTGCTAAACCAAGGCTACTGTGTAGCGATGGACAATTTTTACACCTCTCCAAGACTTTACGAGGTTCTTCTTCAGCACAAAACAGATGCATATGGAACCGTTTGGGCTAACCGGCACAACCTGCCATCCATGTTTGTAAAAAACAAACTGAAGTTTAGAGAATTAGTTGCCTGGCAGAAAGGCAAAATGATTTCACTTAGATGGCGGGACAAGAAGGATGTGTGCCTAATGAGTACCGTTCACAATGCCTCCACAGTGATGGTACAAACAAAAGGTGGGAAAAACATCCAGAAGCCGCAGGTAGTCGTTGACTACAACAGCACCATGGAAGGTGTTGACAGAGCTGACCAAGCTATGACTTTCTATCCAGTGATGAGAAAGCAGCAGAGGACATACTACAAAAAGATTTTCTGGCATCTTCTGGAACAGTGCTTGTGGAATGCCTATATTCTGTTCCTCAAAAACAGTGACAAGCCTGTGGTTCATGCAAACTTTATATGGAAAGTGGCGGAATCCATTTTCCTCAAGCATCAAACACCATCAGTGTCTGTGGGTAGATCCAGACGACGTGCTGTGGGAGTTGTCAACCCAGAACGTCTGACTGGACGTCATTTTATGGACCACATCCCACCAACCCAAAAAAAGGCAGCACCTACACGGATGTGCGTGGTATGTTGCTCTCAGCGAGATGAGAGTGGAAAAAAATCCGCAAGGAATCTAGGTTCCACTGTCCTGATTGCAATATCAGACTTTCTGCAGTCCTGTGTTTCAAAATTTACAACACCCATGATGTTTTCTAAAACAAAATGCAGTGTCTACATAATATTGTTTGGACAGAGTTCCATGTGTTTGATTTGATTACATTATTTAATTTATTATTATATTACTATTTTTAATTATATTATAATTTAGGATTTAATTTATTAAACTTTATTGCACCAAAGATGTCTACTAGACTCTTGTTTAACCACTAGCCTACAGGGCACTTTCACCCCCTTCCTGCCCAGGCCAATTTCCAGCTTTCAGCGCTGTCACAGTTTGAATGACAATTGCGCGGTAATGCAACACTGTACCCATATGAAATTTTTATCATTTTTTTTTAGACAGATAGAGCTTTCTTTTGGTGGTATTTAATCATCTCTGGGATTTTTATTTTTTCTTAAACAAACCAAAAAACACTGAAAATTTTTTAAAAAAAATGTTTTTTCTTAGTTTTTGTTATACAATTTTGTAAATAAATGATTTTTCTCCTTCACTGATGTGTGCTAATGAGGCTGCAGTGATGGGCACTGATAGGCTGCACTGATGGACACTGATAGGTGGCACTGATGAGGAGGCACTGGTAGGTTGCACTGATGGGCATTGACAGGCATCACTGATGGGCACTGAAAGGCAGCATTGATACATGACACTGATATATGGCATTGATAGGCGGCACTGATAGGCGGCACTGACTGGTATTGATAGGCGGCACTGACTGGCACTGTTAGGCAGCACTGACTGGCACTGATAGGCAGCACTGATGTGCACTGATAGGCGACACTGACTGGCACTGATATATGGCACTGATAGGCGGCACTGATAGGCAGCACTGACTGGCATTGATAGGCGGCACTGACTGGCACTGATAGGCAGCACTGATGCGCACTGATAGGCGACACTGACTGGCACTGATAGGTGGCACTGATTGGCAGCACTGATAGGTGGCACTGATTGGCATTGATAGGTGGCACTGACTGGCACTGATGGATGACATTGAAAGGCAGCTCAGATGGGCACTGATATGTGGCATTGATGTGGCACGGATACGGGGCACTGATGAGCACTGACTGCTGGCACTGATGGACACTGACAGGTGGCACTTTTGGGGCCACACTGATCATCAGGGCACATTGATCATCAGTGTCCGAGGATCATCAGTGTCCGAGGGACACAGCGCACTGGCGATCGCCGCGCTGCACGCTCCCTGAGCTGCGCATGCGCAGTGAGAATAGAAGGACGTCATATGACGTCCTATCAGAATGAGAGAACCACCTTGCGCCCGTCATTGTGCTATATGGCGGGCAGAAGTTGGTTAAACAGATTTCAGTGAGTTATTCCTAAGAATTACAGGCCTACAATAAAAAAAACAACATATTTCCACTGAAAACAATGTACCGCTTTGAGCACAGAAATACTGACATAATCATACCGCTAGGGAGGTTAAGGAGAAAAGTATTACCATGTCCCTTTGGGAACACTCGCTCCACTTTTCAACTTCATTAGAACAGTGGCAATCAGCAACCTCTTTACTATTGAAGTACTCTCAATGCATCACCCACTGGAAATCCTTGCAAAAACTTTTACACAACTAGTAGTACACCACTGCTAAATGTGCCTCAATTTTTCCAAAACACTCACCTCTCTGCTGGAGACAATGTGACCTGCCTGGCTCCTTACCTCATATATGGTGGCATTGCCTGGTAATTCATAACTTCTGGACTAAAATCTTCTTGTTTGCTTCGAATACAACTGGTATCCATATCCCTCCAGGCCCAAAACTGGCTTTATTGGGCATTGGCATGAATTCCTGGCCTCTAGAGATTCATGTCTTACTCATATATTCATAGCAGCGAATGGAAGCAACTCTATGACTCTATGATCTTATCCATTCACAAGGCCTCAGAATCCATGTCTGCCCTATGAGGATGCTCAATAGTTAGTCCTCTTTAAATTGTAATCAAACACCTTAAATGCAACTGTTATTTTCTGCTGTTATATATATTATGACTCCTCCACCATAACTCTGCAGTCATAAAAGCTTTCCACTGCCTAGACTCTTCAACCTGCCTTGTTTTTCTCCACTCCCCCTTTCCTCCTTATTGCTATATATTGACTGTTTGGAAACTCATCTTTCAATAAAAACCTAATGAAACTAAACAAAAAAATAAAATGTAAGCTTCTGTAGTGATGCCGCACAATGCCATGCATGCACAAATTGTAATTAATAGTAATTTGCAGTTACCATGGGTAATTTAATAATCCATGAGGCAGTGACCTTTTACAACCTCAGATATCTTCACATTCTACCTCCATCGTTGGTTAATCTTCTGTATGCTCTAAACTTCCAACATACATCATATAAAGCCTCAACAAGCACAGCATTATGTGGCCCTTACTTGTTCTCTATGACTATTGATATTAGAGACCTAAAAGTGGCTGCACCACCTTAGGTTCTATGACTTTCTGTTAAATGAAAACTATAGTCATGATAAAGAGATCCAGTGAACTTAAAGTGTAAGTAAAGACATTTTTTTAGATTGTTAATGGTGAGAGGTTAGACCCTCTGTCAGGTTTCTATTGTTGCTTGGGTCCCTGCAGGGAGATTCAAACTCTGTATTTGTCTTGATGACCATTGACACCAAGACAGAAAATTAGGAAAAGTTTAACATTTTAGAGTTGTCACCAGATCAAAAGGTTAAGAAAATTCTCCCATTTGGGGTAAATGTTCCAGTGACAACCATAGATGCTGGAAATCCCTCTTGCTTTGGAGTATCTACCTTCATTTTCTATTGCATATCTAGGACATAAATAAAAAGAAAATCTTCCCTCAGGGCCACAGACAGCAAAATTACCCAGAAGTTGTTTAAACCTTTCCCTACTCTATTCAAGTTTGGGCTTTATGTAAATTTTAAGTAAAAGTAGGTTATGTACACTAATTTGTTTTTGAGAGTTGCAGCAGTACCTACATTAGAATATGCTAATAGAGCCATGCAAAGCAGTGTGCTTACAGTGGAAAACACACAGCATACTGTGAAAGAGCACACAGTCAACCCTTTGATCGCCCAAGATGTTAACCCCTTCCTGCTCAGTGCCATTAGTACAGTGTCAGTGCTTTTTATTAACACTGATCATTGTATTGGTGTCACTGGGAATGTCGGTGACAACAAGTCAGTTCCCCCCAGTGTCAGAATGCTGTCAGGGATCTTCTCGATCCCCGCCGCGATGGGCTCGGCGCAGGCGCACTGCTCCACCCAGCACACGGGCACTAGGTCCGGGCCGGCCGCGGCGTTCGAGTTCGCGCATGCGCAGTAGAAGCCGCGGCCGCCCGCTGGGCACCAATGGCAGCGCAGGGCGGGATATTTAAAGGTCCCTGAGCTGTCATTTCGTTGCCTTCTGGTCTTACCTGCTTCCTGTGTTCCTGTACCTGTGCCTAGTAAGTTATTGACCCGGATTGCCTTTGACCTTGCTGATTTCTCCTGCCCAGACCCTTGCTTGCCTGACCTCTCTCCCTGGATGCCCCTTATTAGATCTGACCTCCTGCTGCTGACCTGGCGTGTGACCCGACGATTCTCTGCCTGCTCCCTTGTACCTTACCGTCCTCTACAATACCGACTCGGCCTGTCTGACTACGCACTTGCTCAGCCATCCATCCATCCATCCCATCGGGGTCACCCGACCTCCTCACATCTGGCTCTCCCTGGTTGGAGCCCCTGGCGAACACCACTACCACTGACAGGTGTGCTCAGCAGAGGCGACCTGGTCTCGGGGTACTACAAGTCCATCCACACCATCAGGGGCCCTGGTGAACAAGTACCCTGGGGCTTAGACTCCGCGCTCTGGGCACGCCTGACCAGTGGAGTGCTAGTGGTGCCGCTCGGCGGTCCCTCACAGTACCAGAAGGCCATGACTGAGCCTCGAGGAGGACTCTCCCCGTTGGACGAGGTTTGCAGGCACCTGGCTACCCTGACGCAAGCTGTAAACACATTACAGGACAGATGTCTGCAGATCGAGAATCGGTTTCAGGCCTGCACCATCTCTGTTCCTGTTTCACAGGCCCCGGCTCCTGCACCACCGGTCGCAGCAGTCCATGAGCCGGCTCCTGGGCCTCCCACATCACTCCCTATGGCGGAACCCCGAGTACCCTTACCTGAGCGCTTCCATGGGGATCGCACACGCTTTCGGTCATTCCGTGACTCCTGTCTGCTCTATTTTGAACTACAGCCACGGACCTTTTTGACGGAATCAGTGAAAGTGGGGTTTGTTGTCTCCCTGTTGCAGGGTGAACCCCAAGACTGGGCCCACCGACTAAGGGGAAACAATGACCCTCACCTGGTTACGGTCGACAGCTTCTTTAACGCTATGGCCATCTTATATGATGACCCACAACGGGCAGCCTCGGCCGAGGCCACATTATACGCACTCCGACAAGGTCGGCGGGCGGCTGAAGAATACGCCTCTGACTTTAGGCGCTGGATGGGTGACACTCGTTGGAACGAGTTCGCACTCTTGCACCAGTTTCGTATGGGCCTATCAGAGGCTCTGAAAGACGAGCTTGCCCGGGTGGAGGTGCCCGAGACATTAGAGGACCTGATTGCACTCACTATCAAAATTGACCGTAGACTACGGGAGCGCAGATTGGAGAGGTCTGGTCAGGGTCGCGGAAATCCCTGGGGGTCATTTCAGGGATCCAGTCAACATACTAGGCCAAGCACCCAGAACCTGCCGTTTGAAGATGCTCCCGAACCCATGCAGCTAGGCCTGGCTCGGCCTAAACTATCGCCTGAGGAACGCCAGCGCAGACGCTCCCAGAATCTGTGCCTGTACTGCGGCGAAGCTGGTCACATGGTGCGTTCCTGCCCGCAGAAACTGAGTAAGTTCACCTCATCTTCTTTATCTGTTGGCAATATGAACCCGTCCCAGTACTTAGTTGTTCCCCTCTCCTTTCAGCTTTCAGAAAGGACCGTGGAGGTGACGGCCATAGTTGATTCGGGGGCATGCAGCTGTTTTGTGGATATCAATTTTGCTCACCAGCAGGGTATTCCCCTCCGCCCAAAGGAGAAGGGGTTTCACATCTTTTTGGCTGATGGCTCCCGGATAAAGTCAGGGGTGGTTAACCAGGAGACCCCTTCCATTGTGACTTCCATTGCCGGTCAGCACCGGGAACTCCTCCGCCTGGATGCTATTGCATCACCCCTTTTCCCCGTCATTCTGGGGCTCCCTTGGTTGCGGGCCCATAACCCCCAAATTGACTGGGAGACTGGGGTTGTCTCGTTCCCTTCCCCATATTGTCGGGAACTATGTCGAACTTCGGGCCCGGAGGTCCCCCAGGTCCTCCTGTGCTCTGAAGGGGATGACAGCCTAAAACAAGTGATCCCTGCAGCCTACCATGAGTTTCTTGATGTGTTCAGTGAACGGGGAGCAGATGCTCTACCCCCCCACCGCCCATATGACTGTCCTATTGATCTGTTGCCCGGTTCGGAAATTCCGTTCGGGCGAATTTTTCCCCTTTCTGAGCTAGAATTAGGGGCCCTGAAGGACTATATTGAGGATAGCCTCCGAAAAGGATTTATCCGTCCCTCCACTTCCCCAGCAGGTGCAGGGATCTTCTTTGTAGAAAAGAAGGACAAGACTTTGAGGCCATGCATTGACTATCGGGAGCTGAATAGGGTCACCATTAAAAATCGTTACCCATTACCACTGGTACCTGAATTATTCCAGAGCCTAAAAACTGCAGTAGTGTTTACCAAGTTGGACTTAAGGGGAGCCTACAATTTGGTTCGCATAAGGGAGGGGGATGAGTGGAAGACGGCCTTCCGCACCCGTTTCGGCCATTTTGAGTACCTGGTCATGCCTTTCGGGTTGTGCAATGCGCCAGCCACCTTCCAACACTTTGTGAACGACATCTTTAGGGACTTCCTGGACATCTTTGTCATCGTCTACTTAGACGACATTTTAATTTTTTCATCCTCCCTGGGGGAGCACAGGGTACATGTATCAAAGGTGTTGGGGCGGTTGCGGCAGCACGGGTTGTACGCTAAAGCAGAGAAATGCTGCTTTGAACAGGCTAGCGTTACATTTCTGGGTCTGATCATCTCCACCACGGGGGTCGCAATGGACCCTCAGAAGGTCTCAGCGATCCTAGATTGGCCTGAACCCACGGACAGGAAAAGTGTCCAACGTTTTATTGGGTTCGCAAATTTTTACCGGAAGTTCATCAAGAACTTTTCGGGTCTGGTCTCCCCCATCACTCAGTTAACCAAGCTTGGGACGCGATTCAGATGGACGCCCGAGGCACAGGAAGCTTTTGAAGCATTAAAAAGGTTATTTACCTCGGCACCCATTCTGGGCCATCCTGACGCCTCCCTGCCCTACATCTTAGAAGTAGATGCATCTGAAAACGCGGTTGGCTCCATCCTTTCCCAGCGGAAGGGCGCCAAGGAATTACTCCACCCAGTAGCATTCTTTTCACGGAAACTTACCCCTGCGGAGAGGAACTACGACATTGGGGATCGCGAGCTACTGGCTATCAAAACCGCTTTAGAAGAATGGAGGTACCTGCTGGAAGGTGCCTCCCACCCCATCCTGATATTCACGGACCACAAGAACCTGGAATATCTGAGGACGGCCAAACGTCTACGCCCACGACAAGCAAGATGGGCATTGTTTTTCTCGAGGTTCCAGTTCCACATCACATACAGGCCCGGCTCGAAAAACACGAAGCCTGACGCGTTGTCACGCATGTACGAGGACACCAAGGAGATTCCAGTGCCCGACACTATTCTTCCTGCAGGAAATTTCTTGGCCCTTCAGACAAACCTTCACTCCGAGATCCTGAGAGCGTCCACAGCAATGTCCACCTCCGATGGGGCCCCCCTCCAGAACAAGGAGGGACTCCTATGGAGGGAGGACCGGATTGTGGTGCCAGAGGATGCCCGAACCTTAGTCTTGGGACACTGCCATGACCATCCACTGGCAGGACATTTTGGGCCGGTCAAGACCCTGGAACTTCTCCGACGTTCCTTCTGGTGGCCGGACATGGCCAAGGATTGTAAGAACTACGTAGGCTCCTGTGCCATCTGCCAGCGGAACAAGCCTTCAAGGAGTAAGGCGTGGGGCCTGCTACGTCCATTGCCCATCCCTGAACGACCCTGGCAGAAAATCTCCATGGACTTCATAGTCGAGCTTCCACCTTCACTGAACCACACGGCAATTCTCGTGGTTGTGGACCGCTTGTCCAAGATGGCCCATTTCATCCCTTTACGGAAAACCCCATCAGCAGCCGAGATGGCGCAAGTCTTCATCCGAGAGATCGTTAGTGTTAGGAATGGACTGGCCAGCAATGGTGGGACTCACCTGCCTTTTGATCTGCAGTACCAGGGCTGGCCAGCGGGTGCTCCCAGCAATCAGAGACTCAACCTTTCAGCCAGCTAACACCTGGAACTGATGATACTGGGGTATTTAAGGGATGGCCAGACTTGCAGACTCTGCCTTGGTGTTGTGTTTGTCCTGGGCCCTGTATCTGTCCTGCATCCTGTTTCTGTTCCTTTGCTGACCCTGATCTGAACTGCTGCTCACTTCTCCTGCTCTGATCCTGGCTTGTGACCCTGACCACCCCTCTGTCTGACCCTCTGTACCTCGCTGCTTGCTACCTGCTGAACCTGGCCTGTGACCCCGACCATTCTCTGCTTGCTCCCCCCGTACCTACCTGCCCAATTGATATTGACCCGGCCTGCCTGACGACGCTTGCTTGTATGTACTGTTATCTGTGGGTGGTTGGTTTGGTTTGTTTGCACTGTATTATGTTTAGTATTGCCCTGCGTTTATGTTTGTATGGTTAGTGTTAATAAATTATATTGTTTATCACATTTCTGAAGTCTGCGTTTCCCTGCATCAGTCACACATCTCTGGTCATACCTGGGAGCCCTGACATTACACCAAGGCCAATCCTGACCAGAAGTGGCTGCACAGGGAAGCCATCTTGGCTTGTTGATGGGAAGGATGGATCTTGATGAGGTTGAGTATTTATATCTGCTAGTGTTTGATGACAGGGAGTATGCTTATCAAACTCTGAAGGAGTATACCCGGGATGAATTGCTAGAATGTATACGGCTCGCTCATGTTCTAATAGATCAGGGCACAGTGTTCTCTGAGGTGCAGCCATTGATTGAGGTTTGTGCAGAGTTGGTTTCATCTGGTTCCCCCGAATGCAGGGATGAATTTTTGCCACCATTTAGTGCAGACCAGGTAGAGTCCCTGGTGTGGTTATTAGAGGATGATGTGGGTTACCTTTTGGAGCGTTACTCCACATGTTCACCACAGACACTAAGAGATTGTATCAACGCAGTGCAGTCATTGACCAGACAGACTTTGTGTAAGCTCAGCTTTGTTCAACCCCTACTGCAGACATGGACAGATTTGTTGCACCCAGCCTCAGTCAGCTTACAAAGACCCAGTCCTGCTTCTAACTCTACTCCTGTATTCCCACCAGCTCCTCCTGCCCTGCTATCTACCGCATGTCAGTACCCTGTTCCCACTCGCTGCACCTATCCTGCCTTTAACCCTGCAAAAGAGCCCTCTGTAGCAACTGCTCCCTCTCCTGTTCCATCCTCCAGTTTTTCTCTGTCTCCAGCTGCTCCATTCGTTTGCAGACCTGCGTTTACTTGCAGTGCTCCAGTAGTTAAAACCAGAAAAAAGCGAAAATTCTTTCCAACCAATACCATCCTGCCAGTATCCAAACCGGTGAGCCTGCCTTCCGTGACTCGGCCTGAAGCCTCTACTCAGCCTGAAGCCTCTACTCGGCCTGATGCCTCTCTTCAGCCGGATGCCTCTCTTCAGCCAGATGTCTCTCTTCAGCCGGATGCCTCTCTTCAGCCGGATGCCTCTCCTCAGCCTGATGCCTGCATTCAGCCTGATGCCGCTACTCAGCATGATGAACTGATCCAGCCCGACGATCCTATTAGGCCAGTTGACTCGATGCCCGCTGTTGATCCAGATGATCCGGTACCTGATCCAGTGCCCGCTGTCGTGCCAATTGACTCAGAGCCCGCTGTCATATCTGGTGACCCGGTGCCCACTGCCTTGTCAGATGACGCGGTGCCCGCTGGCAAGCCAAATGACCTGATGCCTGGTGACCCAGTGCCCGCTGTCATACCTGGTGACCCGATGCCCGCTGTCGAGCCAGACGATCCAATGCCTGGTGACCCGGTGCCCACTGCCTTGCCAGATGACGCGGTGCCCGCTGACAAGCCAAATGACCTGATGCCTGGTGACCCAGTGCCCGCTGTCATACCTGGTGACCCGATGCCCGCTGTCGAGCCAGACAATCCGGTACCTGATGCCCCGGTGCTCACTGTCGTGCCTGTTGACTCGGAGCCCACTGCCTTGCCAGATGACGCGGTGCCCGCTGTCGAGCCAAATGACCTGATGCCTGGTGACCCAGTGCCCGCTGTCCAGTCAGACGATCCAATGTCTGGCCCAGTGCCCGCGGTCATACCAGTTGACTCGGAGCCCACTGCCTTGCCGGATGACGCGGTGCCCGCTGTCGAGCCAAATGACCTGATGCCTGGTGACCCAGTGCCCGCTGTCCAGTCAGACGATCCAATGTCTGACCCAGTGCCCGCGGTCATACCAGTTGACTTGGAGCCCACTGCCTTGCCAGATGACGCGGTGCCCGCTGTCGAGCCAAATGACCTGATGCCTGGTGACCCGATGCCCACTGTCCAGCCAGACCATACAATGTCTGACCCAGTGCCTGCGGTCATACCAGTTGACTCGGAGCCCACTGCCTTGCCAGATGACGCGGTGCCCGCGGTCGAGCCAAATGACCTGATGCCTGGTGACCCGATGCCCGCTGTCCGGTCAGACGATCCAATGTCTGACCCAGTGCCCGCGGTCATACCAGTTGACTCGGAGCCCACTGCCTTGCCAGATGACGCGGTGCCCGCTGTCGAGCCAAATGACCTGATGCCTGGTGACCCGATGCCCGCTGTCCAGCCAGACCATACAATGTCTGACCCAGTGCCTGCGGTCATACCAGTTGACTCGGAGCCCACTGTCGTGCCTGGTGACTCGGTGCCCGCCGCTCCGCCTGGGGGCCCGAGACCTGTTGCTCCGCTTGGGGGTCCAGCGCCCGCCGCTCCGCCTGGGGATCCGGCGCCCGCCGCCCCGCCTGGGGGCCTGAGACCTGTCGCTCCGCCTGAGGGCCCGAGACCTGTCGCTCCATCTGGGGGTCCGGCGCCCGCCGCTCCGCCTGAGGGCCCGAGACCTGTCGCTCCTCCTGGGGGTCCGGCGCCCGCCGCTCCGCCTATGGGCCCGAGACCTGTCGCTCCGCCTGGGGGTCCGGCGCCCGCCGCTCCGCCTGAGGGCCCGAGACCTGTCGCTCCACCTGGGGGTCCGGCGCCCGCCGCTCCGCCTGAGGGCCCGAGACCTGTCGCTCCTCCTGGGGGTCCGGCGCCCGCCGCTCCGCCTGAGGGCCCGAGACCTGTCGCTCCGCCTGGGGGTCCGGCGCCCGCCGCTCCGCCTGAGGGCCCGAGACCTGTCGCCCCGCCTGGGGGCACGGCGCCTGCCGCCCCGCCTGGGGGCACGATGCCTGTCGCCCCGCCTGGGGGCACGATGCCTGTCGCCCCGCCTGGGGGCACGATGCCTGTCGCCCCGCCTGGGGGCCCGGTGCCTGCTGCTCCGCCCGGGGGCCCGGTGCCTGCTGCCCCGCCCGGGGGCCCGGTGCCTGCTGCCCCGCCCGGGGGCCCGGTGCCTGCTGCCCCGCCCGGGGGCCCGGTGCCTGCTGCTCCGCCCGGGGGCCCGGTGCCTGCTGCTCCGCCCGGGGGCCCGCTGCCTGTCGCCCCGCCCGGGGGCCCGCTGCCTGCTGCTTCGCCTGGTAATCCGATGTGCCTCTGCCCGGAGTCCTGCCCGATGTGCCTCTGCCCGATGTGCCTCTGCCCGGAGTCCTGCCCGATGTGCCTCTGCCCGGTGTGCCTCTGCCCGGAGTCCTGCCCGATGTGCCTCTGCCCGATGTGCCTCTGCCCGGTGTGCCTCTGCCCGGAGTGCCTCTGCTCGATGTGCCGCTGCCCGGAGTCCAGCCCGGTGTGCCGCTGCCCGGAGTCCTGCCCGGTGTGCCAGTCTTTGCTATCCCGCCAGTTGCCAGACCCGGGCGGTGGAACATTTTGCCCAGCTAGGACTGTTTGGAGCGTCCTGAGGCCGCTCCTTGAGGGGGGGGTACTGTTAGGAATGGACTGGCCAGCAATGGTGGGACTCACCTGCCTTTTGATCTGCAGTACCAGGGCTGGCCAGCGGGTGCTCCCAGCAATCAGAGACTCAACCTTTCAGCCAGCTAACACCTGGAACTGATGATACTGGGGTATTTAAGGGATGGCCAGACTTGCAGACTCTGCCTTGGTGTTGTGTTTGTCCTGGGCCCTGTATCTGTCCTGCATCCTGTTTCTGTTCCTTTGCTGACCCTGATCTGAACTGCTGCTGACTTCTCCTGCTCTGATCCTGGCTTGTGACCCTGACCACCCCTCTGTCTGACCCTCTGTACCTCGCTGCTTGCTACCTGCTGAACCTGGCCTGTGACCCCGACCATTCTCTGCTTGCTCCCCCCGTACCTACCTGCCCAATTGATATTGACCCGGCCTGCCTGACGACGCTTGCTTGTATGTACTGTTATCTGTGGGTGGTTGGTTTGGTTTGTTTGCACTGTATTATGTTTAGTATTGCCCTGCGTTTATGTTTGTATGGTTAGTGTTAATAAATTATATTGTTTATCACATTTCTGAAGTCTGCGTTTCCCTGCATCAGTCACACATCTCTGGTCATACCTGGGAGCCCTGACATTTAGACTGCATGGGGTTCCCGAAGACATCGTCTCGGACCGTGGGGTGCAGTTTACCTTGCGGTTTTGGAGGGCATTGTGCAAAGCCCTGGATATCAAGCTGTCCCTTTCCTCGGCTTTTCACCCTCAGACCAATGGCCAGACCGAAAGGACCAATCAGACCCTGGAGCAATACCTTCGATGCTACATATCATTCTCTCAGGACGACTGGGTGCCACTCCTCCCTTTGGCGGAATTCGCGTACAACAACGCTTGCCATTCAGCAACTGGACAGTCCCCGTTCTTCGCCAACTATGGGTTTCATCCGGTCTTCCTCCCGGACTTGGTCCTGGAATGCCCGATTCCAGCGACACAGGATGCACTGACCTTCTTCACCTCCAACAATAGGAAACTACAGGAAGCCATCCGTCAAGCCCAAGAGGACTACAAGAGGGCTTTTAATAGGAAGCGAAGAGGGGATCTGGTGTTGCAGCCCGGAGAGAAGGTTTGGCTGGCTACGTCGAACTTGAGGTTGCTCTGCCCGTCAAAGAAGTTGGGACCTAAATTTATAGGCCCTTTTTGCATCAAACGGATGGTCAATGAGGTGGCCTATGAACTTATTCTCCCTGAGACACTCAAGATCCACCCTGTCTTCCACGTGTCCCTGTTGAAGCCGGTGGTCCCTGATGCCTTCCCGGAACGGGAATCCAGGCCCCCGGAGGCCGTAACGGTTGAAGAGGAAGAAGAATTCGAGGTGGAGGCAATCCTGAAGTGCCGACGAAGGGGGGGCCAGACCCAATTTCTCATCAAGTGGAAGGGCTACGGCCCTGAGGACAATTCGTGGGAGCCAGCCCATAATGTCCATGCACCTAGGCTTGTCCGGGGGTTTCTTCGTGATCACCCGTGGTGGAGAGATCGGGTGGGCATCCGGAGGTTGCCCGTAGGGGGGGGGGCAATGTCAGGGATCTCCTCGATCCCCGCCGCGATGGGCTCGGCGCAGGCGCACTGCTCCACCCAGCGCACGGGCACTAGGTCCGGGCCGGCCGCGGCGTTCGAGTTCGCGCATGCGCAGTAGAAGCCGCGGCCGCCCGCTGGGCACCAATGGCAGCGCAGGGCGGGATATTTAAAGGTCCCTGAGCTGTCATTTCGTTGCCTTCTGGTCTTACCTGCTTCCTGTGTTCCTGTACCTGTGCCTAGTAAGTTATTGACCCGGATTGCCTTTGACCTTGCTGATTTCTCCTGCCCAGACCCTTGCTTGCCTGACCTCTCTCCCTGGATGCCCCTTATTAGATCTGACCTCCTCCTGCTGACCTGGCGTGTGACCCGACGATTCTCTGCCTGCTCCCTTGTACCTTACCGTCCTCTACAATACCGACTCGGCCTGTCTGACTACGCACTTGCTCAGCCATCCATCCATCCATCCCATCGGGGTCACCCGACCTCCTCACATCTGGCTCTCCCTGGTTGGAGCCCCTGGCGAACACCACTACCACTGACAGGTGTGCTCAGCAGAGGCGACCTGGTCTCGGGGTACTACAAGTCCATCCCCACCATCAGGGGCCCTGGTGAACAAGTACCCTGGGGCTTAGACTCCGCGCTCTGGGCACGCCTGACCAGTGGAGTGCTAGTGGTGCCGCTCGGCGGTCCCTCACAATGCCCACCACAGTCCCGCTAAAAGTCACAAATATTTTTTTTTTCTCAAAATTGTCTGTTTTTTTGTTTATAGCGCAAAAAATAAAAAATGCACAGGCAATCAAATACCACCAAAAGAAAGCTCTATTTATGGGGGAAAAGGACATAAATTTCATTTGGGTGCAGCCTTGCATGATCGCATGATCGCATGATCGCGCACTTGTCAGGTAAAATAATGCAGTGCTGTGTCGCAAAAAAAATGGCTTGGTCTTGAAGGGAGAGGGGGGTAAATCCTCAGTAGGGCAAATAGTTAAAGAAACCCCAAGAACAGGGTACAGCTCTGTGAAAATAACAGCTCTATGTAAACTATAATAATAAACACATGGAAAACAATAAATTGATTGAGTGATATAATCAGTCCAACATATCTGTGTAATCAGAAAATCCAAATTGTGTAATGGCGCTCTGTGCCACTCCAAACACATCAACACTAGTGTGATTCACCCATATTCCACGTGAGTACCTTCTGATGCCCTCCAAACCATGATCCCAACTTCCCACCACAGTCACCAGGAGGAATTGACCCCTTGTGTTAAAAATTAGTCAAAATGCGTAAATGAGCCCAAGGTACTGATGTGATCAATACTCTGATCAGTATTCCATCATGGTTCTTCACCTGACTGCAGTAGCTCATTTTGCAGCCGAAATATACAAGGCAAGTACAAGGAAAAAGGAAGAAAAGCCTCTCATTATGAAATACTGCTTTATTAGTTAAGATATTAAAAGCCAATGCATTTGCATTTGGAATAATAAGGACAGCTTGTTAACCTGGAAACACCACTATCTGTACGTGTTGTGCTCTCCAAAAGCAGATATGATGTAACCTGGAATTCCCATCTGGAAGTGGTACTATTACTGCACCAATTTTTTAAAGGAATCATCTCTGCTTACTACTTAACTCTTACCACATACTATTTAACTAAACACTTATCTTAAAGGGTAACTCCACTTTTGTGGAGAAAAAATAGCAAATAAAAAAATATTATAGTGTATACAATTGCGACACAAGTCATATTGTGATTGAATGTTAGTAAAAATCAACTTTTCCTTTAAATCTGCAGCCTCTGTAATTTTTTGTAAAATGCAGTGCAATATGACAATCTGGAGGTTGGGGCAGGTAGCAGAGAAGTAGAGGTCAGGAGAAAGCCAGGTCAGGATCAGAGTTCAGGCACAGGAATCAGAAAAAACATACATAAGACTAAACAGCAATGAGATAATACTGCAGCCTGTTTAAATAGCTCGATTGACGCCAGCATTAGTGACAGACACTTGGCTTGTTGTGCGAGTGCACGTACATCTGCCTGGCCAGTTGCTGGTCTGTGCATGCACATATTTATGTGCCAAGAGCCTTTATCTGCACTATGGGCAAGCCTTCCCTGACAGTGGGGGCACAATCAAATTGTAAAGGGCGTTGTAGACACTCTTTATAAAATTCCCTGCTAGCTTTTATTTAGCTTTAGTACACTGCTCTAACCCTGCTGTTTACTCTACTTTTTACTTAGGTTGTCTTGTTTATTGCCTTCCTAGTTATAACCTTGAATCTACCTTTGAGTTTGTGCTTTAGTGCATAATATTGTTCCCTCCTTTCCTTTACTCAGCTTCATAGTACTTTTAGTGCTAGTTATCACTATTGAAATGCTTGCTCCTTGGGTTCACTTTTTGTATCTTTACTTCCACTTAATATATGCATTTTTAAAAACTTTAACTGTAGACTCATTATTTTTACCACTTGGCCAGATCACATAGAAAAGAATCCTTAACAGGAATCTTTACAATACTTCTAAATCTATTTTTATTGCATTTTTTTTTTAAAAAAAAGGAGAGTTAAAAGGGAAAAACACAAAAAACATATCATTCAGTATCAAAATTTCATGTTCTATTCGTGTTTTATTCTAAACCAAAAAAAAAAAGCAAAAGAGTCAGTAGGAGAGACAGATCCCATATTCTTCAAAAATGGGATTCATATTTCACTCTACCAGCCTAACAAAACTCATAAAATAGAGAACTTTACATCAAGGTCCTAAAATCATCTATTTTCATATATAAGATCAAGGGGGTCCACCTTCAGTGAAAGATCTCACAACTGTCATGTTGTTGTGCACCCTTTCCCTCTATCCTCATCAAACTGCATATCTCTATCACCCATTCCCCAATCATTGGGGAGTTGGCAGTCTTCTAATGTCTTGCGATCAGAGCACTGGCCACACTAAGGAAAAACCTAAGTAATGACTTCTTACTGGAAGAAATTGTACCAGGGTTTACCAAGAAAAGTACCATTTCCAGTGTCCATTTATAATTTATTGATATTACTCTATTACATATTCATGCAATTTTATCCCAAAACTGTTTAATTAGCAGGCAAGGAATCTTTACAATTACAAATAAAAGTCTGATGCAGTTAATTAGCTTTTTCATTTGACATATTTCTGTAAAATAGAAAGAACATCTGATTTCACTGACCTGCATAAAAGTATGTGGTCTAAAACCTGCTAATCACATTAGGTCATGGAATTGTTCTGTAATATCTTTTTTATTCCCATATTTTACAACAGGATTAATATTACTTTAGGTTTTACCATATCATGATTTTCTTAAATGCAAGCTGCTATTATGATTTTACTATGTGGGTGGTATTGAGTCACTGTACCTTTGATACAAGTGAAGTGTAACAATAGTAACCCACCACTCTTTTAGTCATCTTGATTATCTCTGAATATATGACATGTAAATAGGTACATGTCACACTTCAAATATTTCAGGTATCAATAATTATATGCATCAGTCACTGTGATCGTGAACATGGTCTTAAACTACATTATACAGAGGTACCAGAAAATGTCCTCTATCTTGTATTTAAACTACTTTCAAAAGTTTAAAAAAAGGCTTCCCTGCAAAGAATAGGGTAATACTTACCTCTTCTACCATCTGCATCTCCAGTTTCCGTTATCTTCAAGTACTACATTGGCCTTTGTATTTGACACACTTTCAGGTATTTTCAATTCTTTAGGTTCAAAATAATTTTGACACTACCCAAGTCATTTTGGGTTCACAAAATGGTGAACTAATGCAGCCATTCAAGTTTATAGAAACTAAACTTATCAACAATGCAATTTCTAGCCTCTAAACTGTGATAAGGTGGCTTTTGAAGGGCTAACCATGGGGGTTCTCTGATGCCCCAGTCCCATCCTTATAAACAATTTTGCAAAAGATTGCAAAGGACTTACAAATAGAACTAGTTGATGCTGTTGTAGAAAACTGCTATCTTTACATTGAGCCACAGACACACCAGATTTGGGGCAGATAGGCACAGATGACAGAGTCTGTGCAGGAAGAGTTAGTTACTGCTGGTAATTGCTGAAAACAGTTACATATTGCTGGCTTTTTTTCTGTGAAATAAATACATTTTAATGTATTTTTTTTTATTATTAAAAAGTGACTGGTGTCTCTAGTTTCAAGAGCAGCCTAGTAAAAGTTACATTATTATTATTATTATACAGTATTTATAAAGCGTCGATAGTTCACTCAGCGCTGTACATTACAAAGGGGGACAGAACATGTGACAGAACAATAACAATACAATGCAAAACATGAGGAGATTGAGGGCCCTGCTCTTTCAAGCTTACAATCTAGGAGGGAGGGGATGGTGGCACAGGAGGAGATAGCTGTGGGGGATGGAGTGGTAGGAAGAGTGGAGGAGGTTGGCAAGTTAGCAGGGGGTGGGGTAGGCTTCCCTGAAGAGATGGGTTTTCAGGGTGCGCCTAAAGGAGAGGAGAGTAGGTGATAATCTGATGGGTTGGGGCAGGGAGTTCCAGAGGATGGGTGACACCCTGGAGAAGTCCTGGAGGCGGGCATGGGAGGAGAAGACCAGGGAACTAGAGAGAAGGAGGTCTTGTGAGGAGCGGAGTGTGCGTGCTGGGTGGTACTTGGATATTAGGTCAGTGATGTAGTTCGGGGCAGTGTGGTAGATGGCTTTGTACCATAGTTAAATATTAGATAAGGTTGAATAAAGACACCAGCCCATGCAGTGTCATGCAGTGTCACTGCTTGTTCATGGCTTTTGTTCAGTGAAATAAATACACTGTATTTTTTTTTTTTTTATAAAAGCTGGCACCTATATCTCCTGTTCCCAATTTGACTCAATACAAGTGATTAACCACTTCAATACCAGGCACTTTCACTTCTTCCTGCCCAGGCCAATTTTGAGTTTTCAGCTATGTCACACTTTGAATGACAATTGCATACAACACAGTAGCCATATGAAATACTAATACTTTATCACACACATAGAGCTTTCTTTTGGTGGCATTTAATCACCACTGGGTTTTTTATTTTTTGCTAAAATATGGAAATAAAAAAACGTTTTTCTTCCTGTTTTGCAAATAATAATAGTTCTTCATAAATTTAGGCCAAAATGTATAGTGCTACATTTCTTTGGTGAAAATAACCCAAATTAGTGTATAATATTAAGTCTGTAGGAAAGTTATAGAGCCCACAAACTGTGCTATATACAGTATAACTGTTGTGGTGGTGTCCAGGCACTAGTTTACATGGTATGTAAAAAAAAAATATTTTTTTCAATGTTTCCATTTTTTTTCTTTTTTACTACAAATTTTACATTTTACTACAAATTTTACATTTTTTGCATACTGTGACCAGATCAACACAGTCACAGTACTACTGTGTTGCCATTACACTATGATTGCTTTTTGGGAACTGGTTAAATATTGTGCATGGAGTTACAGCATTTATTTTTCAATATTTTGCTGTCTTTTTCAGCTAAATAAAATATTAAAATGTTACTATTTTATTAAAAGCTGCCTTGTGTTTCAATCTTCAAAAGTCAGTCTAGTGGAAGTGCTTAAATACTGTAGATGTAGTCAATACATTATTTTGGTGCATTTTTCATTGAAATAAATGCACTCTAATATTGTTTTTTTTTATTAAAAGCTAAATGGCAACTGTTCTATTCAACAAAATATGTGTAAATTACTAGTGAGCCGAAAAACAAAACAATAAACTCTATTTTCTTATGTGGTTCGCTGACACTTAATCACATCTTCATTAATATGTGTAAATGATTGTAAATAACTATAATGAAATGCCGCACCCCTGAAATAAATTATTTGTTCTTACTAATCAATTAATAACTGTGTCACATAAAGTAATACATCTATATAGTGATAAATTAATAAATTATATTTCAATCCATTTTCATTATTATTCTTAAATTAAATAAATTCAATTATATGTGAGATAATATATATAGGTGAAACAATATATATAAATGTGCAAAAATAAATATATAAAAAAATGTCCAAAAGTTGATTTATGTATTCAACACGTTGTTTGGATCTTTGCTTCAATTTTGACATTCATATGCGCTCACCTTCATGTAAGCCTAATACTAGTCAAACAGAGCTTTAGATCCAATTGGATGATGACTTTTATTCAGTTCTGTGGTTGGATCCTTCAGGATGAGATGAACTATGGATATCCCCTGTGTTCTTCCTGGATTATTCACTGCATGTGTGCTGGTATAAGTATTAGGATCTCTCCCACTGCAGGATTTTTTCTCCATCCCTCTGCTCCTCTCCTCGTTATAGCAGTAAAAAAAGAAAAGGTATTTTGTGCCTTATCGTTTTATTAAAACGGTTTATTTAGTGCCCCTTTAGTAGATGCACTCACATGGTATACAATTATAATGCGCCTTGTGTATACTGAAAATCGCTCAATGCAAATATAACAAGCCTCCTCTGTGTGTCTTCCACACACAGGCTATACTCGCCGTCTGAAGCTGGGTACGTGGTGATGTCATAGGGGAGGGGCTTTGTACAAATGCCATGTACAATAGTTGCTCAGTATTTTCACTAAAACAGTGTGTATCAAAAAATGGTGCATCCTCACTTCAGGTTATATAAATGCATAATCTTAGTCACAAATTCTCACTGCTGAAGTGAAGACCCTCTCATGACTAGCACCTAAACGGTATGTTGGGTCACCTTTAGCCAGTGCTCCAGCCTGCACACCCACCATTAATAAATGTGATAACAAATGCACAGGTGGGGAAAAACCTGTCTCCAATCCGGATCAGTGTGGTCCAGGGGCGGACTGACCATTCGAGCGCTCGGGCACTGCCCGAGGGCCCGGGGTTAATAGGGGGCCCTATGAGATGCCCCTGGTACCTTTCATAGGCTTTTTTGGATGTGGTTTGAGTGTGGGCAAGGACACAGGGGCCCCATGATCCCCTATTGCCCAGGGGGCCCCATGAGTTGTCAGTCCGCCCCTGGTGTGCTCACGCTCTATGCCTCAGGGGTTCCCATCCTGGTTATGCTGTGCTGTTCTCATGCAGGTAAACAATGTCATAAGAGGAATCAGCACTTAAAAGGGTTGTCCTCGTAAATATAACAAGATATGGGATGTAGTGTGCATTCCCTCTAACATTAACATCCTCTTAAGAGTATATGTCTCCTCACACTTACGCACCCAGGTACTTTGGTGTTCAGTGGATTCATGAATGACTATGCTATAATGCCTGGTATGAACATAGGGAAATGTTTGAATATAAATAAATGCTGCGCTGCCACTAGTGAGTGAATGTGCCACACTACGTTCTTGGTAGTGGCCTACACATAAACATGAACCTCTATATCATATAAACTTAAATGTGCCCCTCCACCTCAGAATCTTGATACAACTTTATAATAGGGGGAATAGTTATATATCCTGCGTGCTTGGACCAATACTGTCAATTGTTTTGCATAAGTGAAATATTATTTGATTAGTGTACCAATCCTGAACATCAGTTCTCCCAATTTAAATCAATGCATTCAAAACATCAAACTATAAATATAAATATACATACAATCACAGTGCACTTGTATGCGAGTTTCATAGTTTCCATCTACCAATAATGACATTCAAATCTTTAAAATCTCAGCATGGGAAACTTTTATAGTTTGATGTTTTTCATGCATTGATTTATATTGGGAGAATTGATGTTCATGATTGGTACAGTAATTGAATATTTTGCTTATGAAAAACTATTGACAGTATTGGTCCAAGCACACAGGATATATAACTATTCCCCCTATTATAAAGTTGTATCAAGATTCTGAGGAGGAGGGGAACATGTACGTTTATATGATATAGAGGTTCATGTTTGCGTGTGGGCCACTACCACAAACCTAGTGTTCACATTCACTCACTAGTGGCAGCACAGCATTTATTTATGTTTGTATTCACACATTTGTTTGCATTTCACACATTTGTGGTATTGCTAGCAGCAGCCAGTTTGTTTCCACATTAACCACAGTCCACTGCGCAGGCTTCACTTATATAGGGAAATGTTTGTTACTTGGCTGACTAGATAATACTGTTTATGGCACTTTAATTATTTTTATTATACAGGATTTATATAGCGCCAACAGTTTGCTCAGCGCTTTCCAATATAAGAGGAGACAATACAGCAACAATACAGTTCAAATACAAGAGGTTTAGGACGGCCCTGCTCCTCGGAGCTTACAATCTAAGAGATTACCATTTTTTGTAAACTATGCGCCTGTATATGCTTTTTGACACAATGCCATATGTCATTGTTTATCTATATATAGGTGCAGCGCTAAAATAACATATATATCATATTATAGCATAAAATCAAGCGCAAATATCAGATCACACTGAGGTGAAATTGAGTGAATAAAATGTCCCAAAATAAATAAAGGCCCAACGTGGGGATCCAATAGATCCTAATGGGTGCGTGGGGTAAAGTTCCAGTGTACCACACGGTGAATCTGGGGTAAAAATTGCACACTCACCAGAAGTGCGCCAAAAATACGCATGTAAGATTTATCCTGTTACATCAGGTAGTGGTCATCTACTGCCAAGATAAGGTCAGGGTCATACACCTTCCAATCGCAACTCGGAGTAGGCACTCCAAGATTCTTAAACATGTCTCAAACGTGTCACCATCTGGGGTCCCCCTTTTTTTAACAGGCTCTGCAAGTGGGGACCTAAAGGGGGGCTACAGTATCCAGACGTCTGACCACCGCTGGTGGCCATCCTGAGCAGTATCTGGTCAGTGTTTACTTTCATTTTCATTTTACCCCTACCATTCATGTTGTGTTACCTTCTGATTTAATAAACTCAGTGTATACGGTATCACGCTATGTGGTGTCCCTTATTGGGCTCTCTTCAATGAGAGTCCCCACTTGCAGAACCTGTTCAAAAAAGGGGACCCCAGATGGTGACACGTTTTAGACACGTTTAAGAATCTTAGAGTGCCTACCCCGAGTTGCGATTAGAAGGTGTATGACCCTGACCTTATCTTGGCAGTAGATGACCACTACCTGATGTAACAGGATAAATCTTACATGTGTATTTTTGACGCACTTCTGGTGAGTGCACAATTTTTACCGCAGATTCACCGTGTGGTACACTGGAACTTTACACCACGCACCCATTAGGATCTATTGGATCCCCACGTTGGGCCTTTATTTATTTTGGGACTTTTTATTCACTCAATTTCACCTCAGTTTGATCTGATATTTGCACTTGATTTTATGCAATAATATGATATTTATGTTATTTTGGCGCTGCACCTTATATATATATATATATATGTACTTTGTTGAAAGGTTCTTTCTTGGTTACCTTTTCTGGTGTTCTAGCTGCTATCTTTTACAGATTTTCGGATAGCGCTCGCATATTATCTCTTTATTACTTTTGTCATTGTTTATCTGTCTGTCTTATCTGCTTTTTCTGCAATAAACAGTTAAAAAAAATACAAACAATTTCACATGCCTAAAACAGAAAAAAAAGTCATTCAATACAATACTCTTAGATCCCATTTAGTGCTAGGCATAAGTAATTTAGATTGTGCATGTCAGAACCCATCACAGATATTTACGCCAAACATAAGTCTGAGTAAACTAGCTGATCTGGGTTTCATCAAAAGAGTTATAGTTGTTTTAAGCACTTACTAATTCACTAATACACAATGCTTCCTCTCAGTACTCACCCTTCATCAGTGATCATCCAGTAATCAGTATGAGGGGAATTCAATTGGTGAGTATAGTATTTCAACACCAGAGACTAATGGGCTTTAATACAGACTTCTTTTATGTCACTGCCTATCATGAAAACAAAATTAGTAGAAAACCAAACTGAATATTAGTTGAAGGAAAAGCAGTATGAAAGCGTTTTCCTTTTAGTAGGAATAGTACAGGAAAAGAAAAGATCAATATTGGACAGGCAAAGAAGAAAATGTGTTGAATGAGGATTAAAAAACCCCTGAAAAGAGCCTATTACTTGCATTCAGTTGGATGCCTCTTACCCTGTGATCAGAAGGAAGAGACAGCTGGCAACAATAGCATTCTGAAACCACAATGATTGTGTACCTGGGATAAGCTGTTTGGCTCCAGGCTTTAAGCTAGTGGCTAAAGCTGCCACAGACAACATTGCCTGGGGATTCTTAAAACATCTGCCATTTTAAAATAGTAGTGCAACTGGAAGTGCGTACTACAGTGTTATTTTTAAGACAGTAAGTGGGTTTCAGTAATTAAACTGAACCTCTAGCACCAATATTAAGTACAAGGTACAACTGGTTTCATTCTTATGGTCATTAAGGAGACAGCACAGGTGTGCAGATGCCTTCTAACTTTATTGGTTTTTAAAACAATCCTGCCTCAGCTGAAACAGGTACTAACTGCCACAAGTTGGCAAGAACATTACTTAACTAAGATAATTATTTTATAATTACACTGCTTTTGCCGCTTACAGCATTTTCAATTCCTGGCACTCGGCAGCATTCCAGAAAGAAAAATGAGAAAAAATAGTTTTTTTATTAAAATATTTTTGTTCTCTTTTAATGAAAAGACATCAATTACAAATCTGGAGCAATACTTTTTTGATAGAAAGACAGACATGTGTAGCAGTGTAAAATTACAGATTTAATAAATAGAGCAAATTTGAAAGACATTGTTCTCATGATTATACAACAATGTTGAAAGTGCAATGTACTGTAGCAAAGTCTGCATTTTAAGTAGACTGTTGCTGATGCCATACATCTGCAAAGTGACAAAAAATGACAGTTTACAAATGTGCTAGCAGCTGAAGGGTTTTATTTCAATTCAAATTCCTCTATACCAAGCTTCAATAACAGAAAAGTTTCCAGATGTCAGAATAAGATTTATTAAATTTTGCAGTGTTGAAATCTATCTTTTGAGTGATGTCATAATTAAAGGTATATTACAACAGAAATAACTATTTGCTTTAAATAGACTATATGGCATATTTCACCACTTATTTTCTAGACCCCATTTTGCATTGCACCTGGTATAAGAGGCTGTAATTGTCTACCACCAGTAAGTTCTACTGAACTGTCTGCTGTCATTGTCCAGAGCCTGGACCTTCATACCTGTCTACCATACCTCTATTAGTGCTCTATTAGTAGCACGTTTCTGTGTTGTGGTTACAATAGTAATTTGGTGACATTTGGTGACATGTAGTTCCTGTGAGCTCCCTGCAAATTTTGGTACCAACTCTTGATTTACCTCTAGGTCCTTAAAAAAATATGTCAAATACTCAAGATGACATTGGTGCTTATTGTGTGAGTGCCAGTTTCACTGAGAATTTTTTCACACTTTTGAAAATGGTACCGTCATAATAATTCCATCACAGGAGGAAACATCCAGTGAATGCCTCTACTAGATTTGATCTTGTCTTCAGCCACTGCTGTGGCAAGGAAGAAGCTAGCTGTCTGCCACTGAAGGGAAGCAATGCTGGTAACATATAAGTTTATCAGAACTTTTACTAGATTTCAATAACCAAGGGAGACTGACACTATTATAAAGTGAATTTTACAACAAAGCCAATAGGTTGGGTTGCATAATATAATTACAACTATTGTCTGTGAAGGTTCTCACTTATCCAGTGCAAAATATATCAAGTAGAAGTTAGTTACATTCAACCAGACTTGTTCTGTAATGTTATAGATGTTTCCTAATTTCAATCTTACCCATGGCGTTGGTGATCAGGCACTATAGCTGACTCTGTGTTCTTCACCTATAGCAGTCCTCTTTCCCATAAGGCAAGCAGGCCTACCAGTACTTGGTTGCCCCCATGTTTATTACACAATGCTATAGTTTCTGGCTGCTATGACAAGGAAGGCATGAACTACCGTATATACTCGAGTATCAGCCGACCCGAATATAAGCCGAGGTACCTAATTTTACCACAAAAAACTGGGAAAAACTATCGACGCGAGTATAAGCCGAGGGTGGGAAATGAGGCACCTACTAGTCAATGTAAAAAATAAAGTGGGAGGAATAGTGCCCCATCATTGGTGTCAGTGGGAGGAATAGTGCCCCATCATTGGTATCAGTGGGAGGAATAGTGCCCCATCATTGGTGTCAGTGGGAGGAATAGTGCCCCATCATTGGTATCAGTGGAAGGAATAGTGCCCCATCATTGGTGTCAGTGGGAGGAATAGTGCCCCATCATTGGTGTCAGTGGGAGGAATAGTGCCCCATCATTGGTATCAGTGGGAGGAATAGTGCCCCATCATTGGTGTCAGTGGGAGGAATAGTGCCCCATCATTGGTATCAGTGGGAGGAATAGTGCCCCATCATTGGTGTCAGTGGGAGGAATAGTGCCCCATCATTGGTGTCAGTGGGAGGAATAGTGCCCCATCATTGGTATCACTGGGAGGAATAGTGCCCCATCGTTGGTGTCAGTGGGAGGAATAATGCCCCATCATTAGTATCAGTGGGAGGAATAGTGCCCCATCATTGGTGTCAGTGGGAGGAATAGTGCCCCATCGTTGGTGTCAGTGGGAGGAATAATGCCCCATCATTAGTATCAGTGACACCAATGATGCGGCACTATTCCTCCCACTGACACCAATGACACTTGCTGACCCCTGTTGCAGTATGGTGCTGCTGCAGCCAGCATATGTGGTTGCAGCAGCAGCTCTGCACTGCACACTTACCGGCTTTTCCCTCACTTGATTTTCGCGGGTCCGCTCGGCTCTGCCTTCTCGCCCGTGATTGGCCGCCTGTGTACCTTTCCTGAGCTACAGTTCTGGCGGCCAATCACCGGTGAGGAGGCGGAGCCGAGCGGCAGGAGTGAGGGAGTGGCCGGAGTGACGGAAGGAGCAGCGCTTCCTGGATGGATCATCGTGGGAGCCAGGTAAGAGACAGCAGCCCTCTGCCCACCCCTGTACGCGCCCCCCTTGACGGAGCCTCGCGCCCCCCCTGGCAGACGTTGACTCGAGTATAAGCCGGGGGGGCATTTTTCAGCACAAAAAATGTGCTGAAAAACTCGGCTTATACTCGAGTATATACGGTAAGCACAAAAAAACAGGTACTTGCAGGTGGACTACAGGCAGAGTGCTCCAATGGCAATCCAGGTTGAAGGCAAGCAATGTTCAGAGAGTAATCAGGGTCAAATACATGCTAAAAAGACAAGCAGAGTTCAGAGAGCAATTCTAAAGTCCAATGACAAGGAAATCCAAATGAGCAGGCAGGGCAGGGATCGGGCAAAGGCAGAGATCAAAGCATGGGTACAAGGCAGGCAAACAGGGAGCTTAAAGCATGTGCTGCAAACACTATCACAAGCCTGACACTAAGGGCTTGGTAGGCTTAAAACAGGTTTGGTCTCCACCAAGGGCTGTGTCTAATCAATCACACTGCAGATGGACACTACTGACACCTAACTTATCTAAGCCACTTTTTTAGAGCTGAAGTGGCTTGGATAAGCTACAAAATTTCTTAAACATTGCAGAACAAGTCCAGTTGAATGTAACTAACTACTACTAGATAATTACAGCTATAACTGCTTTTTGACCTTTCCATTAGTTTAAAAGTAACTCCACTTTTGTTGATGAAACAAAATCCTCTCTGGGTAATCAATGTACATTGCAAATGTACAAAAATTACAACCTCCAAAAAACTCACCATGCCTCTTACTAAATAACATGGACTGTCTATTTTCCAAAAATAGGTAATTTCAGAGGTATTTATACTATCCTGGCATTTTTGGGCCTCAAGAAATTAGATTGGCAGTCAGTACATTTATTGATCGATTGTCAGATATATATACCATAGTTTGTGGACTCTATAACTTTCCTACAGACTAAATAATATACACTAATTTGGGTTATTTTCACCAAAGAAATGTAGCATAATACATTTTTACCTAAATTTATGAAGAAATGTTATTTGCAAAATTTTATAACAGAAGCAAAGAAAAACATATTTTTTTTTCAAACATTTTGGGAGGGTTTTTGTTTATTTCGCAAGAAAACAAATGCTAAAGATTTTTTATGAGCACAGTGTTGCATGACTGCACAGTGTCATTCAAAGTACGACAACACTGAAAGCTGCAAATTGGCCTGGGCAGGAAGGGGGTAAAAGTGCCCAGTATTGAAGTGGTTAGAAAAGAAAGATTTTTTTTTTTTCATAACATTAAATACAATATGGCTTTTGTGAAAATTGCATATACTATATTAAGTTCTTTATTTGCTATTTTTTCCATAACAATGGTGTTACCCTTTAATGAAAACATATACTTCCAAAAGATGAAGTTTGATCCAAACATACAGTTTTTATATTCCTGTTACAGACCTGTTTAAATCTTCAAATCTGTTGTTAACTTGTTGTTAACATGGTATTTTAGATTCTGAAGTTTATATGGATCCTAGTATGTACATAATTTGTTGTCTGGCTTTTCTGCTTCAGAATTATGGAGCTCAATAAACTAATAAATTAAAGTTGAACAGGGATTATATTATGTTGTTACAACATTGTAGTTTAGAAGCAAGGAGTGCATAGTATCGTTCTTTAAATATATGCATAGCCAATACATTTTGTTTAGGATAGAGATATGCATAAACAGAACAGATAGTAGTTTTGGGTGTTAAAGTGAACCCTTGGTATGGCTATGATCATTCATATATTTACAAATTCTTGATAAGCAGCAAATTAATTTTCAAACAAGCCCCACCCTTATTAGTGCAATTTGTAGGCAACAGTTCATCCTCAAATTCACATCACTGACATTATTAAAATCTTTCTCTTTTATCTTGGCCTCCGATTCCCAGCAGTAACTCAATAGCCTTCCAGCCAACTAATATATGCAGTATAATGTAAAGACAGAATCGGTGCTTTAGAAGGAGAATTAGGGTGAGCTGAGTTTGCTGAGAAAAGGCCTTGGATTACCTCTTCTGCTATGAAGTGTGAGAATGAGTTGCTTTTCAGTGCCTGGAGCTACAGAGGTTAGTGAGAGCTTGTTTTAATAGTCATTGCCTATCATTAGCAACATGCAAATGCTTGAATGACCATAGCCTGGTTTCAGGTTCACCTAAAGCTGCTCTCCCTGCATCTGTTTAATGACATTAGGTCTATAAAATGTGTCTTCAAATGTTTGTGCTGCAGAACCTCCGATGGTGAGGTATGTCTTGAATATTTAAGATTAAAGATAGAAAACTGAAGCTTTTCTAATACCTTTACAAAAGTGTTTAAAATGGTTGCATTCATGTAGCTTTACTGAGCTCTTCCCCCCCCCTCTTCCACTGATATACCAAGAGGACCCTGCTAGTGAAAGTGAAAGATGATCTTTCAATATTGCTCTAATATAACCCATATGTAATAATGAATTTGGTGCACTTGGTTTGCATATTTGAATATCACATCCTTTTTTGCATAGGTACAAATTATGTGAAATATTTCAAATTCATTTTATTGAACATTTTCATGGATAACATTAAGTGCCCTAAAATATCTCTGATGTCAATATAGATATAACATGAATTTTAGGATTTCTTTATACCATATTGAATGCATTACATGTCCTACAATAACTGTAAAATATAGTATTGATGATGTTGTAGGATTGTAGCAATGTACTTTCTCTGGAAATAAATATTTTGTTCAGCATCTGTTGCAGTTTTTGATTGTTCTCAAAACAAACCACTATAATTTTGTACCACCAGGGACTAAAAGGAAAGGGTTCTGGTAACATAATAATTTTTCTTTTCCTTTTGCAGCTGTTCGAGTATGCTTTTTAATAGGACAACATTTGGTTCAGGTTTTCTTTACCACTCGCTGGAGACAGTCCATGAAAATAAAATTTAATACAGCAAAAATATAATGGTTTTAGATAGAAGCTAGCTTATTTTCAATATGAATTATTGCTGTTTCTTATATAGTATGCACTTTCTTGCAAAATACCTTCATGAATATGGAGTAAAGCACTATATTAAAGTTTACATTTTATACTGTAAAATCATTTATAGAGTATTAAAGAAAATTAAAAATAAATAATATAATTTTTTGTCATCAAAAGAGATAAGCAACTCTGAAGAGATAAGGACCTTAGACAGCAGATATCTCTGAGTCCAGACCCGATCCACTCTTCCAAAAATTTTTGAAGAGATACAAGCCTTGTGCACCAGGTATAAAGACTGATATTTCTGTTACAAAAATATTAGTGACAATAAAGAAGCATTTATTGCTTTCTGTGTCTACTCTAGGATGCTTTTCCTGACTGCCTTCCTACCAGCCTGTATCTATTTCAGGAACTAGAATTAGTCCTGACACACAAACTCTTTTGCATTTATAGGGCCTCACAGTGTGGTTCAGGCATTAGATGGGAGGACAAAGGACAAGTAGGCTTGGGCAGTTCACCAGAATGGGGATTAGCTAGCTTTTTCACCTTGCATGTCGTGTGAAATAATTTAGCTATGCAGTAAAGGGGTAATTTACTTGCTTTCTGACTGACAACTGTAAAAAAAAAAAAAAACTGATGTGGGTTAAAGAAAACATCTATTTAAAATAAAGATTACTCTTCATTCATTCATTCATTGCTTAAAGCTGGACACATTGGATCCACAAAATGGTTTGATATAGTAAAACCTGATTGATTTACAGCTATAGGAAACCTTTTATTGCTATTTGTGTTCTTGCTGGAGAGATTTTTCTTATGTCTTGTCCTAGAAAGTCAGGAAAAGCATCACAGTGTAGACACAGAATGTAATAAAAGCTGGAAAAAGGTTCCAAATCCTCCTCACTCTAATGAAAAAAATATAGGCTGTCAAGTAGGGCTCTAAAGCATTATTCTGATCTGCTTAAAAAAATACATTTTCCCCTCCCTGTATATGCAGGATATAATGTTATTTTTGTCCAGAGAGATCTAATAGAGAATAATACTTACCTTAAACACTCCCACTGGAATGTGGGTGGGCTCTCAATGTCATCATGTACCGTTCAAGCCGATGGTCCTACATGGTTCATGATAACATCTGCGATAGGGAAGATGACATGACCAGAGAAGAAGAGTGATTTCGGGGGACCAGTAGTCATTGCCAGAAGTAGCAGGGATAAATCATGTGGCACTGTAGAGTAAAGTAAGTATTAGATTCCTCTAAACAAGCATTATACCTTGCTTATATGGGGAGTGGGGAAAAGCACCCACATTTAATTATTTTGGTCAGCTCGAAGTTGGGCTTTTCTAAAACCCTACTGTAGTTAAAATTGATCCCACATGTTGAAAACTACACCTAAACTTTGTTAATGTAGTCAGCTAATGTTTAGTTGAAATTCTTTTCCATCAGGTCTCTCATATTCATCAGTGATTCATTAGCTGAATCAGGACAGGAGGTACACAGTTACAGTGATAGTGCAAAAATCTATTTTATCCGTCTCTAGTTAGAGCAAATGAATTATGAGTGTAATATGTTTGAAGTAGGAACAGTGCAATCCCTATGTGCTATAAAACATAAATGTGAAATATGAATATATGAATGTAAAAAACAATTACCTAGCTAATCAAATCCTATGCTGACATGACATACAAATTGGTGCATATGTATGCATTCTAATTTTTTCTCCTTTCTCGTGAATATCTTTAGATATGTATTTAGATTGCTCTCAAGATCCCTGGCTGCTGACTATAAATGTATTTCAATGAGGCAAATCAATTATATCTCAGAAAGCTGTATAATATTCCTATTCTTAAAAAAAAGAAGAAATATGTATTTGAGTCTGAAATATAAAGCTTCAGATCATTTTGCCTTCGCATGAATGGACAGCATTTGCAAATAGTATTCTTGGGATTAAAATGTTCTTCACATATTTGTGGCCAGTAGAAATCAAAAAGAAAAATCTATGAGCGTAAGATGAAGGATCAGGAAGAAAATTAACACGCTGAACAGAATAACTAAGTGGTGCTTTGTTTCAAATATAAATTGCAAGAATCATTTCTCACAGAATTATTCTTGGAAAAAGTGTTGTCATAAAACAGCAGGGATTTTAGGAACACCAAAGAGGTGACATTTTTCAACTTCAATAAATATGGCTGAGTATATTATTACAAAGAATTGCCAAAGATGCTACCTAAGCTAAAAAGCATTACATTAAGGAACAAAAGTGCACAGGATCCAACCATCATTGTTATGTCACTTTGTTTAAGTTTATTTGAGTTTACATTCTGTACAGAAAACTCTTTCTTTTCCTTTGCTGTTCTATTAGCTTTTCTATGAGCATCTAGTAGGTATAGAGGTTTTTTTTGTATATTGTTTTTACATTTTCAGTTTTTAAAATATATTGTCAATTGTAGAGCTAAAGGATAAAGGAAGCACCATGTTCCTCTTTTTACACGTTTTTTCAGGCGGATCTGACTGGACCCTCCATTCTCCTCTATGGGCAGTCACATATAAACAGACTTGTGTCTGTTTACACCCAGCTATCTCTGATCCAGCAAAAAAACAAATAAAAGAAGGATCCATTCCCCTTTTCTGGTCAGATTGGTTCAGAGGGCAAAATGTGTAAACAGTCAGCTAATCCATTTACATTCAACTGCCCATAGAGGAGAGCAAGCTGTGCCCTTGTCTGCTCTGAATAAGTTGAGCTGACACAGACCTGTCATTCATCCATCTTTCCTCAAAAGTGGCCATACAGGAATCGAATTTAGGCCAATTCCAGCTCAGGCACTGTTGAGGCATTCTGTATTCTCAAAAGGCAATTTGAAGCAGGCCATGAGGAACACGGGAGCAAATAAAAAAAAATTCAATTGTAATGTAGAAGGAATTTAGCAAGAGCAAGGGAGAACTCAAAAGCATCTTGAAAGCATCTCAGATATAGGCCAGCCACAGTAGGGTTCATAAACCCTTTTTCGTGTGCACATGACTGCATGATTAGGGTGGACTCTAAGCTTTTGGGAAAGGACTCGTCTTAATGGTTCTATGTAAAGTATCCTGTAAACAGCCAAATTCTCAGGTTGATTTACTGAAGGAGTCATCATCAGCTTCCAGGTTTTATTGCCAAAGCTTAATTGAACAAGCTGAGATTAGAAGCTGATTGGCTGCCATGCAAAGGTGCACCAGCTTCTGAGTGAACAAGTTTTAGTAAATCTACCCCATTGTGTAAATATTGACATCAATTGTCCAATTATGTGCATATGAAATAAATAAACAGGAATTTGGTTTTCACATGATTGGGTGAATCTTCACGCATTTTATTGTGCTAACATTCTAAAATCCCTTAGTAAATCATCCCCAATATGTCATCAATATGTAATTATAGAAACTAAATGTGTAGGGTTTTCAATTTAGCATCAAGACTTTGCACAATGTTAAACACAATTTTGAAACTTTTTACTGAAATTATGTAACCAAGAGATTTTGTTAGCCCTGGGGCAAAGAACTAACCAAACTGTTCCTCCACTGCCTTTCTAGTACATCTTCCACGTCTTACTATTGTTGCTATATAAAACTGAACCACCCACCCAGCTCTAGTACCTTGCTGCACACTGTAGGCAGTTTTGCCTCTCTCACTTGCAGACAGGTCATCCAATGGTGGTGTTGTCATTCACATTGCACCCTGGGTGCCTGCATCTCTCTTTTCTCCATCTTGCACTACTGGAAGCCGCTCAGGAATTCAGATCTGTGGAAGTCGTTAGGAGACAAACTGTCACTTGTAAACAAAGAAGCTGGACCTCTGTGTTTACAAGTGATAATGGTGAACAGGTAGCAGAGGGCCTGAACCAGAGATAGTGGAACTGAGATCCACCAAGTTCTAGCTGAAAAAAAGCCCTGCATATCTATATTCAATACAATTTTGTTATAATTTTAGGAGTGGTGCGGCTTTGTGTTGTTCAAGTTAACAAAATTGGATTATCCCAGCATACACATTCAAGGGTGCTGATCCAAGTTTGTTAATAATATAGTTAAATAAGTGGATTAATTTCAAATTTCTACAATTTCAATACTTTTATTTTTTCTTATTTTCTGGAATTGCTTTGTAACACAAAAAGTTAAGGTTGAGAAAATACAAACAACTGAATGTTCCATAAAAAGAAAAAGCTAATAAAGAAGCCATATAATGTTTTACCTACAAGCTTGCTTAACTAAATTGACATTTTGTTGATCTTTTGATTACTTGTAACTTAATTTTCCTCCTTTGTATTTTCTCAGTGAAATGGGTATAAATGAATGGGAAACTTCTGCCATTTTGGGGGATAGGTAGGGAAAGGGTTGGTGAAGGTGAAGAGCTAGAACCTTCTGTATTGTTTTTACTGCTTTCCCATTTAGGTAGATCTCTCCAAAATGAAGATGTCATCAAAACAAGTTTCCCCAGTGGAAGACTCCTGTTCCATTAACAACTGTAAAATGTTTTTTTTTTTCTCTCAGGACAATTTGTCCACAGGACAAATATATAATTACACTTTATCCACAAACAACTAAATCCAATTTTGTTTTGAATGAAATTAGATAAACATTTAGTATTTTGCACTAAAAAATTCAGTTTATTAAGTGGTGTCTTTTTTATAAATGTGGAACACCAAACTTGGAAAAATGAAAAATAGAAAGATATGTCAATTTTGAGAAACCATGGCAGTTAAAGTGTGTTACCTCAACATAAAAAGGAAAGTTTGACTATTTTAGGCAACTATGCAATCCACATGATTTTTTTTGTAATACCAATATAAAAAAAGGAATGTGATATTTCCAGTCTTATAAGCATGTCCAATTTTTGGCCATCCTGTTTGCAATTGCAAATGACTGTATTCGTGAAAATGCTGATTAATGCTTCACCATATGCTTATAACAGATATTCCTTCATTACAGTGGACTCCTCCAGCTGTAAAATTGTCACAGTTAGAAATTGCTCTGGGTGATTTTTAAGAGCTGAAATATAAGATTAGCATTTATAGTAGTACAGGAGTGTGTAGGCAAATTATGGCTTGGTTCAACGACTTAATACTTAAAGATAAAAAATGACACAAGCGTGAAATAAACTGTTTACGTTTAGGATGGAAAGCCATATCATCTTAGTGCAGGTATTATGTCTTATTTGCATATGATTTATATGCGATATATACAATATCTGATGCACAGCTTTAGTTTCCATACTGTTGAATTTTACAACTTCTGACATTTCTGTTTGCAAAGCCGATTAATAAGCTATGGTGTATTTTAGCAAGGAAACTGGGCAGTTTAAATAGATTTCTAATTATAGCCTCCAAAGAATGCTGTGATGGGTTTGGAATATTTTAAGGGATAAGTATGCCTCAAATACAAATTATGTTGAAATAAATGTGTTTAAAATAGATATTCATAAAAAAAGTATATATAGTTAACATATTTGAATAAACCTATACACTTTTGCCATGCTATTTAAAATTGATAAGAAGATAAATGTAGTCTATTATTGTCTGAGATGTATCATTTTTAGCAATGGAGGTTACCAAAGGCTGCTTTCAGTGGTCTTGCTGGGCAAAAAGTCATATGCATGCAGGAAAATGTCACCAAGACTATAATGGAATGTTAATTACCTTCAGTTTAATAAACTATTAAATCATTGTAAATAATACTCATGCAGTAAAAACATATTTTCTAGTAAACAGTATATTGATTAAGACATTTTCCAGGTTTGCTTTGGTATTTGGTGTCCCAATACTCAGCAAATATGACCACTGGTGTGCCTTACCACAAGGTAGGATACATACCCTGACCATGATAATTCCTACAATGAGGTGGAAAGTAATAATAATAAGACCGACAGATGGGACCCAAAAGAGTTTTGGGATGGTGGTGGTCACAGGACTGGGAATAATGTCACTTTCCACGGGTTCCATTGTAACTGACTGAGTTTTTGTGGTTATTGTGAGGCTATTGTGATACAATAATATTTAAATAAAGTCCATACAGTACATTAAGAAATTAATGCACTGATCCATAAGACCCTTGGCTGGCTGAGACATGCAAAAAGGCCATGACAGGGTGCTGTAGCTTTCTGAATTTTCCACTGGGTGGCAGAAGGTAATCTAAACAAAACAAAAGCAAAAAAAGAGCACATCCGCCATAGTGTAACTCCATTTTTTGTAACAAGACTAAAATCAATGCACTCATATAGTATAAAGATGCAACAGGCACAATAAGGAATAGTTCTCCTCCATGTCTCTGAGGTCTCCTCTGTAATATCCATCAAGGACTAGAACTCATTCTGCCCAAAGTTGGATGTCCTCTGTCTAATGGCACAAATTATTCAGCCCACTTTCTCTGACTCCATATGGTTTTGAACCTGCCCCAGCCTATTGCTAGACAGTTAAAGTAGAAGCAGCCCAGTGAGCAGCTCATCTCTGCGTGAGTCTGCTTTTTCTTCCTATCAGCATGGTTATACCCAGCACATGAACTGAGTGACTCTTTTTTCGGCTACTTCCTCTCACACTCCAGTTCTACTATACAGAAACTGCAAGTGATCGATGCCCGGTCACATTCAGATACTTACACTGCTTGCATTTAAAAATACATTTACTTGTACTCTTAAACACAATACAAAATCTTGTTGATGAAAAAAAATACATTTACTGATGTATTCACAATAACAGAGCTGCATTATGTTATGTATTTTATTTTTCATGACAGCACAAAATATACAACCATTTCCTTTAATTATTCTTTTGTAAAGTTGAGGTTCTATTTGAAAATGTTGGTCTTTTATATTGTGCTGGTGGAATTAGGGTGATCTTGTTCAGTTAAGATGTTCTTGTAACTGTCACTGGTACTTAGCATATGCCAGCAATTCCTTTAGAACACATGCCTCACTGAGCATGATGCAAACATAAGAATCATCCAAAATCATAATATATTCAGATGTACTTTCTGCAATCAATATGTACCCAGAGCAGACAGAAAGCCAAGAAAAACAATACTTCAAGAAAATGTGAACATCTATCAGAGCCATGGCTTCTTTTATTATGGATAACTAACCTGGGAACAAAGCTGCTGGCTCTAGAGTTTACTTTGTGATTCCAAATTTGAAGAACATTGCCGATGTTGTCATAACTTGGGAGGAAATAAAACGTGAACTGGCATTGAGAAATGACCAGTCTATACAAAATAGCTTTGTAAACCAAACCAAATAAATATTTCATAATGTATATGTGTACTCACCTGACCTGATTTACTAAAGAATATGTGCATTCGGCCAGCAATAAATTAATTGTACTATGGGTCATGGGCTGTTTTCAATTCATGGGCTCCCTTGCAGTTTAAAGATATCATGCAAAAGGACATGTGTGAACAAATATTTTTGTTTTTCTTCTTACATGCGACTCTGAAGTAATTCAGAATTCTTATTAGGAAAGCAATGTTTGAATTTTTAATTGGTTCTTATGCAACAGTATAATCATTGCAAATTATGATATATAATAATAATAATAAGGCAGATAATATGAAAACAGTGCTTTGAAGTGCAGGGAGTGTTTATTTATTTGCTTATCTTAAAGGAGAAATTTTCGAAAAGGAATAAGAATGACGGCACTGTTGACCTAAAGAAGTTTAAAAGTCTTGCAAAGCTTTTTTTGACTTAAAGCGTAACAAAACTGTATTTTAACACCATAAACACTATTTAATTCATGCTTAATATTCATAGTCACCCATGTCTTTATGCATTATTTTGTTAAGAAATCACTTTGAGAAACACTCCTAGCAATTCTAGCCGTGGCGACTTTGACTAACGGCAAATGATTCATATAGCATTTAATTCCTGGAATCCATCTACATTTAGCTCAGGTATGCATGCAGCAGGGTGTGTGTAACTGAGAAAGCCCCTCACCTCCTCATGATGAAAGAAGAAAAATGCCCATGAAAACTAATGGAATGCATGACATCATTTGACCTAGGCCAGAAACTAGAAAGAAACTGAAAAATGTAAAAAAAAAAAGGGTTTTAAACAAGAAAATGCAATATACTTTCCCATCTATTTATTAAGGCTTGATTGAGGGAGTTTCATTTATTGTTAACTATAGGCAGCAGTGTATTGTAGAACAATTTTTAACATCCATATGGGCCCTCTCAAAATCCCTAGGCAGCTGCCCATTCTGTCCTTCTTATAATTTGTCACTGCAATCAGCTGCCCGCAAAGTAGGCTAAACAATATTCATATTCTCATATTCTCAAAGTCAATGATGTGCTTGGAGATGGGAACAATAGTTACAGCTTACATACAGATAATTCACTAACAATTGCGATTTACTAAGAAGTGCTCACTCCAGTGTCATAATGTACAGCAATTGGCGAACCTAGCATCAAAATGGGATTTTCTGCACTGTTTTGTGGCTATTCCACCTGCTTCATATTTCAGAATACCAAAGTATGGAGTGTTGATATCTTGAAAGGTCACTATACAAAAAAAACACAAACAATGAATGTGAAAAAAGACATAACATGGGGGTATCACAGTGCTGTACATTGCACTGATAATTACCCTTATTTGCTTTTGGATTTAAAGTGAATCTATGGTTAAAATTTAAAATCATATATTAATTTCCACTTTGAAATGCATTTATTTCTAGCCTTCTCCTATTAGTCTGAATGATCTTGATGCTTGAAAATGTACCTTTCTTTATCACTTTATCATACATCACAGAACATGGAGCAACCATATTAATTCTTAGTTAATGGGTTATGTACCACCTATTAGCTGACTACACTAAGGTGTTGCCTGTAAGGCACATGACAGTTAGAAGAGCAGGCAATTCTCTTCCCTGCTATCCTCTCCTTTTATAGAAGAGGAACGGGTTGATGATGAAGTAGATGAGACAGATACCCCATTTGGGGAGTCTGAATCTGAGCAGGTTCAGATTCATGTTGATCAGAGAGCCTTAGTGAATTCTCTGTCAGAGATAGTCCATGCCAATTTTAAATCTGTCACTTCTTGAGAATTCCTCTCCAAAGTGTCCATCTCTAGGATCTTGGCAGCTGTTGTAAAGTTCTCTTTCTTTTTCCTTACACCCTCATTAAAGGCAGACGAATTTGTGGAATGGTCTCACCCTGATAGGGTGTTCTTCTTAAAAAGTTCAAACAACTGTATTCAGAAATAAAATTCACTAGGAGATAGAATATTCCATTTGTAGCGCAGGTGATGCCTGCAGCAGCTCGGCGTGCTAGTGTGATTCCACTCTGTCACAGGCTTTCCAGGGAGTGGGCTGACTCCTTCCCCAGCGGCACAGCTATTGAGGTCTGCCAGTGTCTTAAAGCCAAGCTAAGTGGTGAGTTAAGAATAATTCTGCAGACATTGAGGATAGTCCTAGTGGGGAGGCTCTCTGCTTGTGGTGGATGCCTTGAAGTATTCCATTTATCAGATCTCTTGCTTGGAACTTTGTCTGTTCATATACACAGGACATTTTGGCTAAAGAATTGGTCTGCGAAGTTGCCCTGCAAGATGTCAGTAGCAGGTGTTTTTCCTATTTTCCCTTCCAAGGGGAATTTCTGTTTGGGACACAGTTGGATCAGTATATCAAAAAGATTTTGTGAGGTAAGATTTTTTTTTGCCACTCATGAAGAGGAATAAGCATTTGTCTCAGAGAGCGGTGACTGCTTATTTTTGAGGATCTGCTCCCTCTGGACAGTATTTACGGTGCTCGCATGCCTCTTCCTCAAGAGGGAAGCCTCATGGTTAATTTTATAAGATGACCTGGGCCAGCAAAGCCAGATTCTAAATCTTCCTCTCTACGAAGGAGTGCTCCCACTTTCTTGAGTGGGGAGACAAGAGCTGGCATTTTCAGGAGTATGGCAGGAAGAAGTGACAGATGAGTATGTCCACGAAACACAAATGATGCAGCGCTACTACCATAAAAATTCTTCACACATAAATGAATAAGTGAAACAGTGCAAAATTAGTGACATAAATAACATAAACACACAATATTAAATAGTGCCAAAATTTTTTGTCTATGGGTATATGACTGTATGTAGCAGCTTTACCTTTGTTGGTAGGTATTCGTTTTTAGGTAGGAGCGCAGGAGTTTGTCACATAGATGAGTATGTCTGTTGCACGATCTCTCAGGATTACAAGTTGGTGTTCCAAGAGTTTCCTCTGCCACGTTTTTTGCTTTTGAATGTCTTTGAATCAACAAAAAGAGGTTGTTGCACAAGGAATAATTATATTAGTTCTGTAAGCCAATTGGCTGCTCAGGTTTTTCTTGAATTTCTTCACTGTCCCACAACCAAGCAGTTATGTATGATCAATATTGGACCTTAGGGTCCCAAACAAGTTCTGCATGTTCAGAAATTCTGGGCAGTGGTGACATCACTTCAGCCAGGGGATTTCCTGGTATCGACGGATATAAAGGATGCTTATCTGTATGTCCCAATTGTTACTCCTCATCAGCAGAGTACCAGTAGTTTCAGCTTGTGGCCTTGCTTTCAGGCTGTCCATGGCCCCTCAGGTGTTCATGGACATTTTGGCTTCATGGAGACTCCATGGGATGCCCATCCTGGGTTATCTAGACTATCTATTGCTTAGAGGGCAATTGGTTCATTTGCTGGAGCACGATGTGGCTATTGCAGTTAGACTCTTGAGAGGTTCAGCTGGGTTATCAGTCTCCAGAAGTTGTCATTGGTTCCAAATCCGAGACTGGAATATCTAATAAAGTCAATCATTTTTCCTTCCGATAGGGAGGTGTGTAGCCCTGAGAAATCAGGTTTTTTTCCTCAAATCTGAGGTATCCCTCTGCATGATAATATTAGGGAAGATGGTGGCCTTGTTCAAGGCATCTCAATTAGCTCAGTTTCTTTCCAGGCCTCTACAGCAGAATGTCCTGTTAGAAGTTGAGGGGCCTTCTAGGGAGAGTCCAGTATGACCGTGCCACAGCCATGGCATACTGTATATCAGTCACCAGGGGGCAACCTGGAGTCTGGCTGCTCAAAAAGAGACAGGTCTTATTCTTTCCAGGGCAGAGTACTATGTTGCTGCTCAATCTGCAGTTCACATTCCAGGAGTACAGAACTGGCAACTAGATTTTCTTAGTAATCCATCAGCAGTTGTTGCCAGGGGAGTGATCTCTCCACCCAAAGGTATTCAAGGCAATTTTTTGATCATGGGGCAGACCAGGTGTGGATCTGTTAACATCCAGATCCAATGAAAAGCTGACAGGTTCAACTAGAGAACCAGGGATCCACGGGTATTGGCAGTGGATTTCCTGATGGTGCTGCAGGACCATTTCTCTCTGATATGTTTTTCTCCAGTACAGCTTCTTCCACGTCTGTTGCTCAGGATTCTGATTGCACCAGCATGGCTCAGGAGTACATGGTATGCCAATATTGTAAATATGGCAGTAGACAGTCCAAGAATGCCTCTGCCTCGCCCAGACCTCCGGTTTCAAGGTCCTGTCTTATATTCTTCTTTACAATCTCTGGCTTTAACAGCTTGGGTATTGCAGCCAGAATTTTGAAGGATCAAGGGGTAGCTGATGCAGTCATTCTTATTTTGTTAAGAGCCAGTAAGAATTCCTCCATGGACATTTACCATAGGACTTGGTTTTCTTGGTGTTAATGACATACTGAAGTATTCCATTTGTCAGATCCTGCCTTTTCTGTAGTCTGGAGTGGACTTTGTGCCATCTAGGGGCAGATCTTGGACTTGGCTTTTTTCCAGAGACTGATTGCTTCTCATTCATTTGTGTGAACTTTTGTTCAAGGAGTTGCACAGATGGTTACTATGGTGAAGTTGGCTGTGACTCCAGAGAATCTAATTTGGTTTTATCTGTTTTGCAGGGACAACCTTTTGAATCTATTTGGGACTTTCCGTTAGTTGCTTTGATTCAGAAGGGGGCATTTCTGTTTGCTATTACTATGAAAGAAAGGGTGTCTGAATTAGTATTTCTGTCTTGCAGGGATTTGTATTTGGTGCTCCATCAGGATGAGATGGTGCTTTGACTTCATCTGTCTTTTGTGGTGCAAAATCCCTGTTTTCTATCTAAGGCCTCAGTCACCAGGGCACAGGACCTTCCACACGTTGGAATTGGTGTGGATTGTAAAGATGCATTTGGAATTGACTGCTTCTGTTAGGCAGTCAAATTCACTTTTTCTCTTTCATGAAGGACTACAAAAGGATTGCCTGGCTACTACAGTAGGTCGATACATGCCATTGGTTTTGTCAATTAATCTGTCAAACCTTTGACTTAAAGGGAAGGATTCCACCATTGGATGATGACTTATTGTACCAGGAGTGTAGCTACCAGCTTCATCAGGCCTCAGTGGATCAGGCTTGCATGACATCTTTACAAGATGTTATCAGGTGGATGCAAATAATGCTGAAGATGCTACCTTCTGGTCACAGTGTCTTGTGGACTGCTGTGTAGTGTATTTGTGCATTTTGATGGTGTATGTGTCTCCCTATCCTCATAAGCAGTGCTTTAGGTCATACCACTAAGTAAAAATTAATATGGGTGCTATGTGTCCCTTGATGTATGATACAGAAAACTGGATTTGTTTACTTATCTGTAAAATCAATTTCTTGAAATACATCATGGGACACATGGCACACTTTGTGGGAGATGCATTGCTTGCTACAAAACTAAAGCACTTGCTATATGGGGAGGTTATGCAGGGGAGGACTTCCTGTCTTTTTTACCACTGTCCATTCATCTATAGGTGGTGCATAACCCATTAAGTAAGGATTAATATGTTGGCGCTGTGTCTCCTAATGTACTCCAAGAAATGGATTTCAATCCATGTATGGCCACATTAAAATGCTTTCTGAGTCTGGCTACTCCTCAGTTGAAAGACCATTTTAACTATCCTGCAGGAGGTTCGAACTGGCTAGGCTGTTGAGGTTTTCAGCAGAGCTTTCACAGAAGGTGAAGAAAGAAAAATATAAAATATATTTTTTCATTTACTTGATTTTCCCTAATATGATAAACCTAAGGTGTATTTTCTTTGTAAGTGTGCATAAGAGAACTCATTCCTACTCAATCTCTATTCAAATAAAATAAAGTATACTGTATAGATACACCAATAGTAATTTAATATTATAACAAACACTTTTATAGTCATAAAGTCTTTGAAAATGAAACATTTCTTTCAGTATAAGTTAACTGAGACCACTTCTAATCGATTTCATTTTTACCATTTTAATTCACTGTATGTATAATGTAACACGCATCCAAAAAGCTATAAATATGTGAGGATTAATATGACCAAGTTCAAATGAAAGATCAAATACCATTAAAGACATATATTAAACTTCCTTTCTCCTTGTAGCTTAAAAGTTGACTTTGAATTGAAGGTCTTTTATTATATTAACATTTGTCATTATCTGGGTTGCTTTCTGTGTATGCCATAAGGAATAATTACTTTCAGTACTCCTATGTTTGATATCATCTCTAGAAGTAGTCTGCTGGATTATATAGATTTGAATGCAGTGTGTACATGAAATAAATTATTATATTTCTTTGAAAAGAATTGATGGACAACCGCAAATCAAAGAATGAAGTAGAAACACAAGGGCAGGATAGTGTCGTTGATACTGTCAATGAATCATAAATGCTATGTTAATCTTTTTTTTCACTGGCTTTAAAGAGGCATTCAGCACATTTAGTAGGTTTTCATAGGTTTTATGGGTAGAGCTGAAACCTGTTTGCTGTACCTTGTACTCTGCGAGGCAGAGTAGTTATGAAATGCTTTATTAACAAGTTCAGGCATCTGCAATACACATGCAGGCTTTGAGTATATCATAACAGAAACTGAAACTGAAACCAATGTGTCAGGATATAGAAAGCATTATACAAACAGCTATCGATAGTGACATCTACAGGATAGAGGAAATAAATATCACATGTCCCCACCCCATAGTACAAGAGCTATTTCACTCACAAACAATACAAACAACATCAATGTAAACAATTACATCAGAAAACTATACATTTTAACTACATCACATAATCCTTGGTTCACACAGTAGGTTATCTGATTCTTGAAATATGTCTAGGAAGTTCAGGCTCCTGGTCTTCAGTTTGGTTGTTACTTTTGAGGAAAGGAAAATAACCTTCATCAAATAAAGCTGCCTAGCAGGTGCAAGACAACTGGCATTCCATATGCATACGTCAGACAGTTCATGTCTGTAAGATTTGATCTGTAAGATCTGAACCTGGGACTTCTGCGTTGTCTGGCTGTGGCTCTTCTCGCTGGGCCACCGTATCCCTTGGACAACCTTACCTTGTATCTTATGTCAAATGAGCCTTGAGCTCTTTGCCCCTCCTATGAATTTCCTGCTTTAAGCCATGTCTCTGCACTCTTTGTCAAACTGTTGTTTACTCCCCAGCCGATATCTTCCTCCTTGCATATCCGCTGCCATCCTTGAAATTTAATACTCTAGGGGGTGCACGAGCATTGCAAAGCAAAACAGTCACCAGTTCTTGTAGTTTTGTAACACTAGGAGAAGGTGGTCAGTTTCTTAAGGCAAGCTGTAATTTTGGCACCAGACACTAATACCCCCATGGTATAGTGTTGTGCATGTCAGTGAGTAGAAAATCATGTGAAAGCGCCATCAAGACATCCACCTATCTTCTCAGATCTATGGATGTAGCTGTTCTAAGATGTCCTAAGATGGTGGTACAGCACTGCATGACTCCCTAGACCTAATGTGAACTCTCCAATACCCAGCATCCACTCTGAAAACCATGAGTACTCACACCAACTCACTAAGAAGACTGCTGTCTCTGAAACAAAACGCTGTCTTTTTTTTTTAGTTCGGATAAAGCCCACTGTCAGTTGATGTCACAGAGCTGGTCCAGGCTCTGCAGGGATCCTGACAACAATGTTGGGATCCGCTCAGATGCTTGACTGGCAAGCAGTTGGCTCAGCCTCTCAGTGTGCTGCTCCAGTGACTGCTGGATAGGGCAGAGCAGAGAGCCGGTGACTGACAGTCACAGGCTCTTCAGTCACTGAAGAAAGAGAACTGAGCAATCTTTAGCTGCATTCACCTGAGAACAACGGTTTTTATATGCGCTTTTTTCAACATTTTTGCAAGTGTATACAGCAGGGACGGACTGACAACTCACGGGGCCCCTGAGCAATAGGGGATCATGGGGCCCATGTGTCCTTGCCCACATTCAAAGCACACCTAAAAAAGCCTATAAAAGGTACCAGGGGCATTTCATGGGGCCCCTTTCTGACCCTGGGCCCTCGGGCAGTGCCTGAGTGCTCGAATGGTCAGTCCGCCCCTGGTATACAGGTGATTTTAGAAGAGTATTAGGCTGCATTCACATATGGGAGTTTTTAATTGTGGGCAGAATCAGCGCAATTCAAAACGTTGTGCTAAAATGACAAATTGCAGAACCGAGTCTTCAGGTGCCATTCATTTTATCTTCCTGAACTTCTTTTGGGCAACAGGTTTCACGCAATATGGCTTCTGAGACTGCAGCGCGATTTATCGCGTGAAAATTGTGACGTAACCAAACCGCGTTTTCAGATGCCATTAAAATTGATGGCACTTCTTCGATTTATCATTTTAGCAGAGCATTTTGAAATTGTGGGCAGAATCATGGTGATTCTGCCTGCGATTCAAAAGGCCCATGTGTAAATGAAGCCATTTTACTTTTGTATTCAAGCTTCAGGCTTTTTGTGTTAGCTAATGGAAATCACTAGGGGGAGGGGATCAATTAATATAGGATTAAAAAATACCTGAAAAAAAACGCTTGAATCAAGTGTTTTTAGGTGTTCCCTTTTCTAATCAATGGGGACAAAAATGCTTAAGTCTGCATGAAAAGTAGCAAATTTACTTTTTGGAGCAATAGGAGGTTTGATATAAGCAATGTAATGCTCAGATGTGAAATGGGATTTTGCTTGTTGTGTGGTTTTTGAGCTTTGAGCTACAAGCTACAACACACTCAAGTGTGAACGGGGACTAGAAGATTTGAAAGGGTTAAGTCTGCTACTAATAACACTGGAAATAATGTATGTACATTTGTGAGGTCTATTCATTAAAAGTTATTTATCACAATTTTCTCCAGGGATGCACAAAATATACATGTCCATACATAAATGCATGTCTACTATTTATCACAGTGTCTGAAATATTCTGCTTTGTGTTAAATAACTGAGGAAAGATCATTGGGGATTTCCATAGGAGTGATCTTCCATTCCAAACACTCCAATGCAGTATATAATCAGTAAGAAACTGATTAAGTGCAGAGATTTGGAAAACACTCTTCAGAAAAGCATAAGCCTGTCTACAGGAGTAACTCTAATATTCATTTTGTATTTATTCCATTGTTATGAAATTACATCAGAATTTGTGTTGAATATTTTTTGAGAACGATAATGATTTCTCTTTTGTTGCAATCTCATTTACAGGGCATTTGCATTTTTAGTGGGAATCTTTTTTTTATTGCTGTTAATCCCTTATGTAATGATATAGCAAGTTCATCCTCACCTGCATTTTTTCAGGACTGGAAACTGTCATTCTGGATTTCATCCACTACACTATTTTGGGGGAAAACCTGCACTGTTTCTCCACTAGGGCCTATCGAGAATATACTGAGCATGTACAGTTGTGTCCAAAATTATTCAACCCCCAATGCTGTAAAGGGGTTTAGGGACTATAGTGTACATTTGGAATTGTATTCAGAATCAAATCCTACAAGGACGTTGTAACTACCCAAATGCAACTAAAATGACATCAATTGTTTATGTAATACAGTAGTAAATGGTTCTTATGTGGTTTCTTCATTGCCACAATTATTCAACCCCTTAAAGACTACCACTCTGAAGAACAGAGGTTCATACAGGTGCTTTCCATCAGGTATTGAAAACACCTGTGGATGTCACCGAGCAGCAATCAAGCATAATAAGCACCAATTAGGCAGCTTTAAAATGACTGTGATACTCAGCTCCTTCTAGACATTTACTGGTGTGGTTACAAACATGGTGAAGGCAAGAGAATGGTCCAGGAAGACAAGAGAAGAGGTGATTTCTCTTCACAGGAAGGGCAATGGCTATAAGAAGATTGCAAAGATGTTAAACATACCAAGAGACACCTTAGGAAGCATCATTCGCAAATTCAAGGCAAAGGGCACTGTTGAAACGCTACCTGGTCGTGGCAGAAAGAAGATGCTGACTTCGACTGCTGTGCGCTACCTGAAGCGTAGAGTGGAGAGAAGTCCCCGTGTGACTGCTGAGGAACTGAGAAAAGATTTGTCAGATGTGGGTACAGAAGTTTCAGCCCAGACAATAAGACGCACACTGCGTAATGAAGGCCTCCGTGCCAGAACTCCCAGGCGTACCCCCTTGCTGTCTCCAAAGAATAAGAAGAGTCAACTGCAGTATGCCAAAAGCCATGTGGACAAACCACAAAAGTTGTGGGATAGTGTTCTGTGGACTGATGAAACAAAATTAGAACTGTTTGGGCCCATGGATCAACGCTATGTTTGGAGGAGGAAGAACAAGGCCTATGATGAAAAGAACACCTTGCCTACTGTGAAGCATGGTGGAGGGTCAATCATGCTTTGGGGCTGTTTTGCTTCTGCAGGTACAGGGAAGCTTCAGCGTGTGCAAGGTACCATGAATTCTCTTCAGTACCAGGAGATATTGGATGGAAACGTGATGCAGTCCGTCACACACCTGAGGCTTGGGAGACGTTGGACCTTTCAACAGGACAATGATCCCAAGCATACCTCCAAGTCCACTAGAGCATGGTTGCAGAGGAAAGGCTGGAACATTTTGGAGTGGCCATCGCAGTCACCAGACTTAAATCCGATTGAGAACCTCTGGTGGGACTTAAAGAAAGCAGTTGCAGTGCGCAAGCCTAAGAATGTGACTGAACTGGAGGCCTTTGCCCATGAAGAATGGGCGAAGATACCCGTAGATCGCTGCAAGACACTTGTGTCAAGCTATGCTTCACGTTTAAAAGCTGTTATAACTGTAAAAGGATGCTGTACTAAGTACTAAGATTGAATGTCACTTGGGGGTTGAATAAAACTGATAATGCTGTGAGCACAGAAAAGACATTTGTGGTTATTTCATTATAACTGTTATGTTATATTTGTCTGACCTACAAGTGCCTCTTTAATGTAAATGTAAGCAAGATGACTGAATGATCAAAAGCAATGTCAAACTGGCCAAAACACTCAATTTCAGTGGGGGTTGAATAATTTTGGACACAACTGTATAGTACTCTACAGCCCTGTGGAGGACTGGGGTGCTGTTAGTCCCAGCTAAGGCCAAAGCTCCTGAACTGTGTCAGAGATTTTTACTTGTATCATGTAATTGTAGTTTTACTAGTGCACCTACAACAGAAACAATTGAGTACTGTCCGTGATACTTTTTTCATTTGCGCTAACATACAATTTTTCAGGACAAGCATTCAGGGTATGTCCCTCTCTTCAATGTCCAAGCAGTACTAATGCACAAAGTTTTAGCAGAATGTTAACTACTTGCCCTCCAGAGGATTTACCCTATTCCTGACCAGGACATTTTTTGCGATACGGCACTGTGTTACTTTAACTGACAATTGCGCGGTCATGCAACACTGTACGTAAATTAAAATTTATGTCCTTTTTTCCCACAAATAGAGCTTTCTTTTGGTGGTATTTGATCACCTCTTCATTTTTTTATTTATTGAGATATGGACAAAAAAAGACCAACAATTTAAAAAAAAACCTATATTTTTTACTTTTTGCTATTAAACATGTCCAATAAAAAATGTAAAAAATCAAATTTCTTCATAAATTTAGGCCAACGTATTCTGCTACATGTCTTTGCTAAAAAAAACCCCAATAATTGTATATTAACCACTTCAAGTCCGGACACTTTTACCCCATTTTTGTCCAGGCCAATTTTCAGCTTTCAGCGCTATCACACTTTGAATGACAATTGCGCGGTCATGCAACACTGTACCCATATGAAATTTTTAGCATTTTTTGAGACAGATATAGCTTTATTTTGGTGGTATTTATGAACCACAGGGATTTATATTTTTTTTTTGCTATATAAATGAAAAAGTCCAAAGATTTGGAAAAAAAGTGTTTTTCTTATAAAATTTTGCAAATAAATAATATTTCATCATAAATCTTGGCCAAAATTTATTCAGTTATCTTTTTAGTAAAAAAAAAGCAAATTAGTTTATAATCAAAAACTATAATTTTCAAATTTTTTTTTACGTTTTTATTTATTTTTTATATTATTATTTATGGGGTTTTTTTTGGGGGGGGGGGTTTACATACTGTCACCCTAGCAGTACAGTGTCACCATGGTGACACTGTACTACGTGTGGGGGGTGATGAAGATTTTTTTTTTTACATTGATTGCTTTTACACCCATAAAGACTGTAAAAGCAATAATTTCTCCTTCTCTCTGGCTGCATTCTTGCAGCTATTGAGAAATACTGTGTGAGCTGTGATTGGTCACAGCTTGTCACATTGTACAAGGCTGTTGTGAAAAGCCTTGTACCATGTGACCTCTGTGATCATTCACAGATTTCACACGTAGTAAGCAATGATGTGAGAAGTGACATCTTGCTTTCTACTCTGCATGTGATCACTGATTGGCCAAACAGTGATCACATGATCGGGACCTCGCACAGAGGTCCTGTACAACGATCAGTGTTCCACTGTGTCCAGAGTGCGCACAAGCAAGGGCGGGGAGACCGTTTATAAACGGCCATCCACCCCTGCACTGCCACCGTACGGCCGTTTATATACAACAGCCGGACGGGAGGTGGTAATTGGTTTACGTGAAAGTTATAGTGTCTACAAATGGTGGTATATATACTGGAATTTTTATTTTTTTTAATACTATTAATGGCGGTGCTTAGCGACTTATAGCAGGACTGCGGGACTGCGGCAAGTATTCTGACACGGGGTGGGAACTGACTAACTGCCACTGACATTCCCAGTGATCAGTGCTAATATGCTAATAAAAAGCACTGATACTGTACTAATGACACTGGGCAGGAAGGGGTTAACATTTGGGGCGATCAAAGGGTTAACTGTGTGCTGCATGTGTTTTACTGTGTGCTGTGTACTGTGTGCTGTGTTTTACTAGGGAGACATGCTGTTTTGTATCTCTCTGCTGCTGTACACAACATTACTGGAGGTGCATCTCTGGAGTTGTGTGATCTGGTGATACTGAAGGTCCCTTTTGTGTGTGTGAAACTTTTTGATAGATCGATTTGGTTGCACTGTTTTTTATTGCAGGGTTTTCTTCCATTATTTGTGACTTCATAATCAGAATGACGTTTCCTGCTTATTAGTTTATGTCTGAGGTTGGGTGGCTGTATGTAAGCCAGTATTGGGGGTTGTTGGAATATTTCCTCTATTATGATGAAATGCAAATATTTGATTATCTTTCTTATCCCTTCTAGTACTGGATTGTACGTGGTTACATTGAAGTAGATTTTCTCTTCGGGTTTTCAAGGCTAAGTTTTTTCTAGTGTTGATGGTTTTGTCCATGTAACCCTTCTTATGGAAGGAGTCTGCTAGTATTTGTACCAGCAATGCCATTACACAGCCATTGAGCTCTACACACTTCCAGCTCAAGATATTCATTTGGGAAACTTTGATACAGTCCAGAAAAGAAAGCCTGGCAATTAAATCTCTGATGAAGGGGTATTTTATGACCCCCAAAATGTGATGGCTATCATATTTCTTCAAGTTATAACACCATTGTCAACAATAAGTATTATATGAACTTCTGAGGTGATCATTTGGTGCTTTCTTCTATTGGCAGAACCTTTTTTTGGCTTTGAATAGGATTAGAGCCTCTGTTAGGACAGAAAGTGATGGTAAAGCTATCCATTATAGACAGAGAGTTGGTAAAGTTTAAACCATCTGCCGAAATTTTATTATTGCCTGTGCATCTTGTCTTGCGGACATCTTTACAACCCATTCCTTTTAAGAGTGTCACAGTAAGAAATTAAAAGCGGAATGAAGCATTTTCTCTTTCCCATTCCATTCAAAACTAAAAAAAAATGGCTAAAGTTAAAGCCAAGTTGTCGCATAATTAAAATTAGGCCTATGAAGAAAAAACACATAGTCAAAATCAACACACCGGTATATACCCTTTCAAGCAGACTCTGCAATAAATAGGGATATTTAGTTCATACATATTGCAATACATGTTTAAGCTGGCCAACTGAGTCAAAGTAATCCCTCTATGGCCAGTCCTACTCTGCTCTGCCTACCAGTGTGCAGAGGGCCCTTCAGAATTTCTAGTGTTAATATGTGGTTGCACCCCTTTAGTACCTGATGGATAAATGCATGCACTAGCTGTTGGGATTTGAGCACAGGTATCTCTTGTTTGTTGTATTGTTGGGTCAGTAGCCAGACCTGAACCTGGTAGCTCTCCCCCACTTTGTCTTTTCCCCCTATATTGGTATTGTGTCCACAGTAGCATTTGCATAGGCAGAGCAGAGTAGGACTGGCCATAGAGGGATTACTTTGACTCAGTTGGCCAGCTTAAGCATGTATTGCAATATGTGTGAACTAAGTATCCCTATTTATTGCAGAGTCTGCTTGAAAGGGTATATACCAGTGTGCAGAGGGTCCTTCAGAATTTCTAGAGTTAATATGTGGTTACACCTCTTTAGCACCTGATGGATAAATGCATGCACTAGCTGTTGGGATTTGAGCACAGGTATATCGTGTTTGTTGGGTTAAATTGAAGTCCCAAACTGATCCTTGGATCCATAGATACAAACAAATAAAGCTATTTACAATCTCAACCTTTTCTGTGACAGAAATGCTTGGGCCTGCCCCTCCTGCCTCCAAAGTCTACCTATTGCTGCTTTAATTTGGGAACACTGATCAATAGGAAAGATAAATTTGTGGAAACAGTTGAGTTCACAATCGGCTTTTACAATTTAAGATTTGCTGCCAATACATCTAATCATTTTGACATGCAGTTTTTATATGTTCAGTTTAAATTGCCGAAGATTGTGAAAGGCTTGCGTTATTATTTAGTTTTGTTTGCCTATAATAAACAAGCAAATATTTTCTCAAGGTCTTTTGCTGCCATTCTACCCAGAGATAGCCCATTTCCTGTGCTGAACTATTTTAATAAACAATAAACTTCCTCTACATAAATTAATATTAATACATCATAGATGCTACTCCAAAGTTTGCTTAGTTACTTCAACAAGTTTCTAATTACAAGCTGATGTAAAATTACTTCAATCTTTAAATCATCTTCCTTATTCATGGAAAGGCTGTAAAGTGCCCATTTCAGACGTTAATAGTTTATTTGATGTCTTGAAACCCATAGGAAGCATTTGCATATTAAAGAAATAAAATGTTTAATTAATATATTAGCATGAATATTGTGCTTTTCCTTTCATCTATAGTACTAAAAATGTGCAGGTGATACTGGAGATGCTAATCCTCTTTGCTTGCTCAATAGCACTTCAAAGGGAATTTGGAGAAATTAGGGTAAAACATTCAACAAAAAGAATACACAACCCTGAGAGAGAGAAACTCTGATATTACAGCAACAGAATGACCTTAAAGAAAAAGAAAATTACTTATCATTAGAGTCTATTCTTTTTTTTTTTTTTGCAAAAAGTCTACCCTGTGCTCTACAGCAGTATATATAGTTATAGATGCGCTTTACCAGGCTTAATTCAACTATTGCACGGACTCAGTTGTATGGGGATAATAAGCACTCACTGATAGCATGTCATAGGTGTTAAGGTAGTGTTAGTTTCACAGTTAATTAGGGTAAGTTAGTTGTATCTATAGCCCAAACTCAAAATTTTGGACAGAGTATGAAGTTTTGTTTATTTTACGTGTTTCTGTGCCTGATAGGTTCATCATCTCTATTTTCCTGATGATCATTGTCATTGGTGTAGAAAGTGATGGAATTCCAACATTTTTTAACGCCTTTGTGATCAAGCCCCCAGTGGGCAAGGCAAAATGCATCAGAGGGTGAGGTCAGATCAGCAGCTGAGCCATCTCACATACACTGAACTCCCAAGATCAGTCTGAGCGGCATCCATCCATTAATCTTACACAGTTTCTGGAACACTAGCAGATGCTGCTCCCATTTTTCTCTGTCAGTGGAGTGATTACTTTCCTGTGCTTCCTGGCTTTGGGTGGGGCCATACGTCTCCTACAGGTACATCATTTTAAAGTTGTCACCATAACAGGAAGTGAGGGGAAATCTTACATTAAGGACACTCAAACCAGTGACAACTTTCTAAGAAGAAATTTCCCTTACTTTGGAGAGATGGCGAGACATCTGCCCACTTAGACACAAACAGCAAGAGAAACCTAACAAGGACCTTAACCGTAATCTACTCTATCTACATAGAGTTACACTTCCACTTTATGGGTTAAGGTTAGGTTGAATTATCCATTAGGATTTTGGCAAAAAGGGTATGATTAGGTGTATTGGTGGAAGGCTATGGGTTAATATTAGGGAAGGATTGGATGAAGTATTTATGACTTAAGTCTTAAATGTTTCAGTTTTAAATTTCATATTTAGATTAGGGGTTAAGTTTATTTTTTTTTGGGAGGGAGGGCAAAACATAGAAGGGCAAACATGTAGAGGTAAACCAGCAACAATAAAAAAAAAGAAAAAGAGAGGAAGGTGCCTCTAAGTGCAGTATTAACAATTTATTAGTAGACAATGGAAAATTTGCACTTACAAGATAAACGGTTAAAAAGACTCATCGTGTGGTAATTGGATCCAGGTGGGACATCCAGCCATCCAGCAGCAAGCTATGCCTATAGGATCAGGAAATAGAGTCCAGGATGTGCCTGTGCATCAAAAATGAAGCTTGGAGAGCAGAGTCAGATGTAGCAGGTGAAAGGGGCGGTAATGCATTTTGGAGCATGCTCAATAGGTTTCTTCTTCAGACCTCAACCAGCAACAATACATACTGTATATCCTCATTTGAATTAAATTATATTTTACTTTTAAAGGTAGGTTCTGTTATAGGATGTGTGGTAGCTGTCTGAGTCTCTAAGGTGCACTTCTTACAAGATGAAGCCCAACTGCAGACATTTTCTTTTTTTTGCTTTTGAAAAAGAAATGCATCTGGCAAGGTTTAATCACCATTCATCACCCCTTTGGGGAGATTATACCTCACGTCCTGCCCTTGTGACCAACTCGGCAAGCTCAAAGTTTGGCTTTAGAGCCTTCCCATGAATGCCAGCTATGACTATCTTGACTACTGTCCCAAATGGATCTATTATAAAAAATGTCACAAGTATACAGTATAAACACCTCTGTATACTTATGTATGAATGCTAAAGCTACCTGGTCAAGAGACATGGGAATGAGTTACCAAAGGAGCAGAGATTGGTCACTTAGCAAAGCACTTTGAATACCCAATCATATGCAAGAAAAAAAGTACTTTTGCTAACACATCTTTATCTTATTTTCTAAGCTCTGTGAACATTCATTTTGCAAAGTGGACAGTGTCTACTCATTAATTTGGTCTTAAAGACTGAAGGTTTTTTACCTTCATGTATTCTATGTATGAAGATAAAAAAACCTTCTATGTGAAGCGGCCTCCCCAACCCCCCACCCAATCCTTACCTGAGCCCCCTCCGATCCAGCAATGTTCTCATCAACCTCTTCTGCTTGGGACGCCTCCTCCTCATTGGCTGAGACAGCAGCGGGAGCCCACTGGCCGAGGGGCCGAGCCACGGCTCTATGTGTCTTATGGATGTATAGAGCAGCGACTTGGGGATGAGCACACAACGGTGCCTCCAGGGTGAACATATTTCCCTGGGGGCACTGCTTGAGGGGGAGGAGCCAGGAGTTCCAGCGGGAACCCAAAAAGAAGGGGATCTAGGCTACTCTGTGAAAAACCACTGTGAAAAAAGCTACTCTGTGAAAAACAAGTATAGACATGTTTGCTATTTAAAAAAAAACAAAGCTTTAGTATCACTTAAAGTAATGTTATTTGCAAAAAAACCTCTAGTAAACAACCAGGAAAACAACTTGCAACACTCTATATAAACGTTTATAATTTTGTTGTTATGGGTTACAGCAGAATTTTCTTGCCTAAATCCATGCATTATTTATCCCTGCTGTATGCACAGTAAATGCATCAGTTTTGCTCATGCCCATACCTTATTCTTTCATACACTATACTTAATTAAAGTAAATGGCAAATGACTGTTTCTAGAAATTAGAACCTTCCTAATGATCTTTACTAACTTTCAGTTTCACCGCATATTTAATTAAATTCATTTTTCACTAACAACATTATGTAAATGAAGCCTGGTGTTGAATATTTTAACAGATACATAAATCTGTGTTTTTCTGGAACCACATAATAAATGTTATTCTTGATACAATAACGAAATAAAAATGCATCACTTGAAACATTAGTCACTTTAGAAAAGAGTATTACATTATATTATACAACACTGTTTAGACAAAGGCTTGATGTATTGCAATGTCACTTCCAGCTTATATGTAGGCATTTATTTATCAAACTTAATTGACTAAATAAAGGGATTTTGGAATAAGTTTAAAATATGATCACTTCAGTTTTGCATAAATGAGTTGCATTGAGATGCAATATTCTAATTCCCTAATCATATGTATGTATTAATCACTTGCCACTCAATGTTATTTAATAGGAGTGAACTCTCGGTTCAGACTGAATAGAGGTATGGACAGAACTTTGCCTGTCTGGGCATTCTACTGAATATTCTTTGCTTGTTCAGTGGGAGCCAAACTTTATATATGGTAATCATTAGTAAAAAAAGAAGATACCACCATCTCCCTCTGAAGAGTGGACTATGAAAACTGGGGATTTTCAAGTGCCCAAATACACATAAAAGCATAAAAGTAGAAGTAAAAACTTATTTTTATTTTTGCAAATTAAAAGTTTGTCATCATACAAAAATGTGAAACACCACCTACCATGCTCTTGAAAAATGCATATGATTCAATGAACATAAAAACTAAGACTGTATTGGATTTGCTTTTTTCAAGAGCATGGTAGGATGTGTTGAATGTTTTTATATGATGACATATTTTTCATATTTTTAGTTTGTAAAATAAAATTAAGTTTTTACTTCTACTTTTTATACTTTCTTGTGTATTTGGGCACTTTAAAATCCCCATTTATCACAGCCCCCTCTTCAGAAGGAGATGGTGGTATCTTCTTTTTTAACTAATGATTACCATATATAAAGTTTGGCTACCACTGAACAAGCAAAGAGTATTCAGTAGAATGCCCAGACAGGCAAAGTTCTGTCCAAACCTCTATTCTTTTTTAACTAATGATTATACTTGGGGATTGTGCCATAGTACTTTGGATAAGGTCTCCCATCCACCATTTGGTGTATATAGTTTCTGAAAAGGGTTCAAAAACCAACAAAAAACATAATTGATTGTATTGTTTATCAGCTACACCTATTACAAAGATTGAAAACTGAAGTGGATCCTTATATATGGTAATGTATTTGTTTTTGTTTTTTTTACTACTGTATATGACAATGTCAATTGATGTTAAGGAATCAGCAGGTGTCAGTATAGCCCCATCCTTAACAACCTGTGACATCACTGGCTGTCAATAGTTGTTAAGTAAACATAGGTGTTGGCACCTTCTGCTTCCTTAGTAACAAGTTCTGTCACCTGACTTCATTCATTTTCTGCCCAGGAATCCCTGGCCATGTAAACAAGGGGGCAAGGATAGCGTTGTCATCACTGGCATGAATTGCCAGATGGATCACATAGCTCAGATGTCTGGTATGGATTTTGGGAGGTCCTAGCTCCCCCCTTAAATCCTTAATGGGGGAATCACATGGGGTCCCATTGGCAATAATACTATGCCCTCAATAAGGATAAGGGCTGATATGTATTTTTAGAGGAAACTCCAGTCAATTTTTTGTGGTATTAACATCCATACCACACCCTCATCTAGGATAAGAGCCTGGTATTTATTGAGCTCCCATGGACTTCAGTAAGGTTCAGATTCAACACCCAAACTTTACTGATGTTCACCAGACTCCCCGCAAATTGAACCCAAGTACATTTGGCTCTTTGAACATTCTTTGAACAGCAGAGCCAGTGGGTGTTTGAAACAGGCTCAAATACAATTTTAGCTTTGGATTTTATCTTTCTCAAAATGTTTGTAAGTAATGGTAACAATAAAGAGACACAGCACAGCATGCTGGACTGATGGTTAGCAATTAAGCTCTGCAGTACTGGGGTCCTGGAATCAATCCCAGTAGAAATCTCTTTGGATGGAGCTTTTATGTTCCCTTTTTCATTTGTATTTTCTGTAACTGTACAATGCAAAAGTCTTAAGTTCTTTAGAAAGTTCTCTAAGATGATTGTCTTTGATGGTTTATATCTTCTGCACTAGCATGTCAAAAGAAAAGAGCCAGAGTTCCAAACATCCGCTTTGCAAAAAGTGAAGTTATTCAAATAATATTTAAATAATATTTAAATGCCCCTTTCGAGTAAGAAATTTGAAAGTAGGCAAATAAAGCAAGCAGGTACTAATGATAAAGCGTAATAACATAAAACAAGGTAGTCATCCAGCTTCAGGTCTCTCTCAAGCAGAGAGATTTTGCAGCAGGCAGATATTTTCAGATGTGTTGCCCAAAGTCTTTTGCAGAAGTGAAAAAACTGGAAAGGTTGAGGACAGCCATTGAATGCAGCAAATGCAAAATTCATTAAGCAAACTACAAGATGTCCAGCACTGCTATCAGCTCTGATCTGAAAGAAATCATAATGACCCTGATATCCCCACTTACAGCCTGAAGAAGACTTATTGGAAGTGGTCTTATTGGAAAAGGTGCAACTAAAAGTTATGCTGCTGAAAAGGAAACAAAGCAAAATAACTTATCTATGCATAAAACAGCTGGAATGCAGAAATATGGTAACTTTAGACTGATGATTTAAAATCTGAAATAATCAGAAGGCAGTTTGTCAATTGGAAGACTGGAGAATGAAGTCTGCAGTCAAAATTAGACCACAGTGGAGGTGCTCTTCCGATTTGGAGCTGTATTTGTGCAAAAAGAGTTCATGGTTTGATATAAATGTAGAAGAGTGATGGCAGAAAGACTAAGTAGTCCATTAAGTCTTTCCTTCTTAGATTTTTTTTTTTTTTTGTTTTGTTTCTTAACCTTTTTTCCTGATTATATATTTATGTTTTTTTCCAAGTATGTGGTTACATCCGATTATTGTTTTCTGCCACACTATCTCTGGTGGATGTTTGTTCTGAACATCAATCTACTGTATAATAAATACAGTACTTCCTCCTGTTGGTTAAAGGTCATGTTCACATGTTCTTGATCGTAGCTTCATATTGAAAATCTTGCCCTCCCAACATCCTTAATGTAGTTAAAGGTTTCAAACATGTTTTTCCTTTACATTCTTTCCTCAAGACTGTACATATTAAGTACCTGCAGTCTATACTAATATGTTTTACCCATCACATCTTTCACAACGAATTGTAACCTAACTTCTGATAAGTACAGGCAGAGGTCTACCAATTGTGCAAGTCCATCAATTTTATGTTGTCACCTAACTATAATGGAAATATCCACTAGATTATTTTCGATAAAGGTGCATTTTCGGGTAATTGGCTCAGCTCAGGGAATACGTATAATATGGTGTTTTCAACTGGCATCTTTAGTTTCATATGGACATATGGCACTTTATAAGCCCACAGGAGAGATAGGTAAACTAATGCGACCAGGTTATATTATCTTACAATATATAGTGATCTTATGCTTATTTATAACATCAGTTTCCATACTTTATATAAGCAGGGATCAAAGTGATGCTCTTCAAAGTAAAAAATACAAGAGTATTAATGTAGGATATGAGATAGCATTGTCATATTTTAAATTATCTGAAGGTTGATTTTTGAATCATGTCAGTAACATGGATGGATACTTAATGAAACAGTAGTGATTTCAATAATAGGTTTTCGTTTTAGTCTTTGGTCATAGTGTATCTATGTAATTACTCTGAGAGCCATTACTGAGTCCTGGTACTCACAAACTACTCAGGTTTGTGAGATCTCATTAATTATGACTGAGAGTGTATATATTTGGAATCCTTTCCATAAAATATAGCTCATTTTATCTTAACTACACAGCTGGAAATCTCTAACATCAAATCACAAAGCACTGCTGTTTTATACCCCTGTTGTCTTAAACTGTATGTAAAGCTATACATTCCAAGTCTGAATGGATTTTGTAAAGCTTGCAAAATATACTTAAATATTTATTTACATGTGTAAAATTTTCATAAGCTGGCAAAAGAAACTGATTACTATTATCATTTATTTATGAAGAGTCACATTTTCTGCAGCAGTGTACAGCTTGCGGTAAGTGCAATTAAATGCAAACATTAAAATATAGACATAAGATTTCACAATGTTTCTAAGATAGGACATTTTATTTGTCTTTTGAGCTATATAAAAAGAGCATAACTGGAAGGAATGCGTAAATTAAAATATGATAAAGGAAGAAAAATAACTAAAGTCGTCATTCGTGTCCATAATTATCTGTCATTGCAAAACATCAAGGGGGGCGTGCAGAGAGATATTCCAGATGTCAAAGTGCATTTAAGGGCTCCCTGGCCCATTTGTATTCATTGTTGTTGTATCAAACACAAAGCAAAAGAGTTTACCTCACATGGGGGGTCTGTGTCAACACAATCCAGTATGCAACATTCAGCCTTCTAATTATGAGACTATCTGCTTAGACATGCAGGTTGTTATACCAGACTGCATGCAGTCTCTCTTTCTCTAAAATACATCACCCCACTCATCCCAGAGAAGACTTAAATTATATCCTAGGTGGGGGAACTGGTGTAGCTAGTGCTTTATCCCCTGTATACTAAACCACCACTTTATCTCATAAAACACCATAATTTCTGCATCAGGTAAGCCCCATCTATGACATTGGTCTTGACCCGGTGGAGCTGTTTGTCACATACCCAGCTCCTGCCTTTTAACACATGCTTCCAAATATCAGTCACCAATCAGTGGGCTCTGGAGAGGGCAACTGCATTTTTTGAAGAGAAACCTCCCTTCCTCAATGCTCAACCTTAAAAGAGGAACCAGTGGGTATCTCTCCGATGTCATTGTTTGACCTTTACCACTCATTGTAGAGGAGCATGATCTTCTTATCCATTCAATCTCTGTGATAAAACAATGCCCAGATCTACAATGGAAACATCAATCTCAACTGTAAACTCATTCTGAAAGTCTGGTGCTACCAACATCATCTGTTGGAAAAGGACCTGTTTCAGACTCTGAAAGGCTGTTTTCTGCATATGGCCCCCGGTTACTCAAATTAGCATTTTACCTTTGATTTGGATGGTCAAAGGTGCTGTTAAGATGGCAAATCTCCAGAAAGGTTCTAACCTGCTTCTTGCTTATGGGAGTGGTCCAATTCCTAATTTTGGTTTATGTAATTGGCCTTTTATCCAGATTCTCCCAATGATGTAAGCAAGGTACCATGCCCCTTCCAGGCCTATGGAGCATTTCTTTGGATTTGCTGTTAAGGCTGCTTCTTGTATAGAGTTCAGGTCAGCCTGTAACTTGAAGTTTCCAGTTAGTGCTAAAGACCACTATTTCTTCTAGGTAGGAAGCTGCAAAGTGCTCATGAAGCCTGGGGATCTCATCTATCATTTTCTGAAATATAGTAAGAGCTTCTTGTAGACCAGAGGGCAATAAAACATACAGGAAAGAACCCTGTCAGGCAGTTAATGCTGTATTTTCTTTTGCTTTCTCCATTAGTGGCACCTGCCAGTGTCCCCTAGTAAGATCAAAGGTGGTTATGGATCGTACCAGATCCAACTTGTCAATTACTTTGTCAAACCTTGACCTTTGATAGCTTATTCAGTTTTCTGAAGTCAATGCAGAACCTCAATGAATCACTGGGCTTGGGAACCAGGACTACTGGGCTACACCATTACACTACGGTGGACTCCTAATTTTTGTAGTAAAATGCCTTTGCATTGTACTCTTTTTCTTTAGTACATTTCAGGCAACTCTCTCTGTCCTGCCTTCTCTGCAGTTATGAAAGGGTTACAGAGGATTACAGGCAGTATAACCTTTGATGTCCACACAGTAAAGAGTCGATGATTGATAACCGATGATCTTTTACTGATAACATGTGATCATAATGAGAATGAATGCGCGTGAATAAATGTGCGGATGAATGTGGTAAAACTGAAATACAAACAGAATAAACAGACATACAGTCATGGCCGAAATTGTTGGCACCCTTGATATTTCTCCAGGAAATCATGTATTTCTCACGAAACGTATTGCATTAACACATGTTTTGCTATACACATGTTTATTCCCTTTGTGTGTATTGGGACAAAACAAAAAAAGGGAGGAAAGAAAGCAAATTCGACATAATGTCACACAAACCTCCAAAAATGGGCTGGACAAAAGTATTGGCACCCTTTCACAACTGCGGATAAATAAGAATGTTACAAGCATGTGATGCTCCTGTAAACTCACCTGGGGCAAGTAACAGGTGTGGGCAATATAGAAATCACACCTGAAAGCAGATAAAAAGGAGAGACGTTCACTTAACCTTTGCATTGTGTGTCTGTCTGTGCCACACTAAGCATGGACAACAGAAAGAGGAGACGAGAACTGTCTGAGGACCTGAGAACCAAAATTGTGGCAAAATATCAACAATCTCAAGGTTACAAGTCCATCTCCAGAGAACTAGATTTGCCTTTGTCCACAGTGCGCAACATTATCAAGAAGTTTGCAACCCATGGCACTGTAGCTAATCTCCCTGGTCGTGGACGGATGAGGAAAATTGATGAAAGATTGCAACGCAGAATAGTCCGGATGGTGGATAAGCAGCCCCAAACATGTTCCAAAGACATTCAAGCTGTCCTGCAGGCTCAGGGAGCATCGGTGTCAGCGCGAACTATCCGTCGACATTTAAATGAAATGAAACGCTATGGCAGGAGACCCAGGAGGACCCCACTGCTGACACAGAGACATAAAAAAGCAAGACTACAGTTTGCCAAAATGTACTTGAGTAAGCCAAAAGCCTTCTGGGAAAACGTCTTGTGGACAGATGAGACCAAGATAGAGCTTTTCGGTAAAGCACATCATTCTACTGTTTACCGAAAACGGAATGAGGCCTACAAAGAACAAAACACAGTACCTACGGTAAAATATGGTGGAGGTTCAATGATGTTTTGGGGTTGTTTTGCTGCCTCTGGCACTGGGTGCCTTGACTGTGTGCAAGGCATCATGAAATCTGAGGATTACCAAAGGATTTTGGGTCGCACTGTAGGGCCCAGTGTCAGAAAGCTGGGTTTGCGTCCAAGATCCTGGGTCTTCCAGCAGGACAATGACCCCAAACATACGTCAAAAAGCACTCAGAAATGGATGGCAAAGAAGCGCTGGAGAGTTCTGAAGTGGCCAGCAATGAGCCCAGATCTAAATCCCATTGAACACCTGTGGAGAGATCTTAAAATTGCTGTTGGGAAAAGGTGTCCTTCCAATAAGAGAGACCTGGAGCTGTTTGCAAAGGAAGAGTGGTCCAAAATTCCGGGTGAGAGGTGTCAGAAGCTTATTGATGGTTATAGGAAGCGACTGATTTCAGTTATGTTTTCCAAAGGGTGTGCAACCAAATATTAAGTTAAGGGTGCCAATACTTTTGTCCAGCCCATTTTTGGGGTTTTGTGTGACATTATGTCATATTTGCTTTTCTGCCTCTGTTTTATATTTGTTCCAATACATACAAAGGGAATAAACATGTGTATAGCAAAACATGTGTTAATGCAATACCTTTTTTGTGTGAAATACTTGATTTTCAGGAAAAATATCAAGGGTGCCAACAATTTCGGCCATGACTGTAAGTACATATCTAAATACCTAGCTATATACATAACATTCCTCAGTACATAGGAGGGGTACTTACAGACTTTGGGGGTCTAATCAAGCCCATATATGAAGAGAAAACAGCATCCCACATGTACTTGCATTGTAGAATTTCTTCAGTCTGAAGAGATGAGGTCACTTCCTCCCAAGTTAGCAGACAGGACGTCTCTAGCCTTAAAGGGGACAGACACTGCTGAATGCTAAAGAATGCCTTGTGTAATACAAGGCAGCACATTCCCCACCTGGCATAATAATGATATGCCACTATTAAACTCCTGGAAGGAGTAAAACGACTTCCGTGATGGGTCTAAGGTACACCTTAGGGGTGCCCTGTTTTACTACTCTGACCTCTACTTTCCTGACTCTGCTATCACTACTAGCATCAGTCCCCACAATGAGTCCAATTGGCCACTCGTTCCTGTGGACCTGAGAGTCTTTTAGTAGAACAACATCTCCAACTTGTAAGTTGGGCTTGTCGGCTTGCCATTTGTTGCGTGGTTGGAGGGTCATCAGGTACTCCTGCCTCCATCTCTTCCAGAAGATATCGGCAAGGCTTTGAACTTGTTTCCATTGCTTGGTGTACAAGTCTTTAAGATCAAAGTCCCCATTGGGAGCTGTCACCATCTCCATCTTCTGGGTCAGCAACGTTGCCGGTGTCAAGACGGTTGGCATCTCTGGGTCAGTAGACACTGGGACCAAAGGTCTGGCGTTCATGATAGCCATGACTTCAGCCATCAGCGTGGTTAAGACTTCGTGTGTGAGACGAGTAGATCCAATCTTTAGAAGCATTGCATCTAGAATGCGGCGAGCTACTCCAATCATCCTCTCCCAAGCTCCTCCCATATGTGAGGCATGAGGAGGATTGAAGATCCAAGTGCATCTTTGGTTTTGAAGATAGTTACTTGTCTCTGAGTCTGTTGCAATGATCTTCAATTCCTTGCAGGCTCCAATAAAGTTTGTGCCACAATCAGAACGAATCTGTTTTGCTGGTCCTCGAATGGAGAAAAATCTTCTCAAGGCATTGATGAAGCTTGAGGTAGATAGAGACTCAATTACCTCAATGTGAACTGCTCTGGTACTCATACACGAGAAAAGAACAGCCCAGCGTTTGCTCTCTGCACTGCCTCCTCTGGTCTTGCGAGAAGAAATGTTCCAAGGACCAAAAACGTCTAGGCCTACATTTGTGAATGGAGGATCTGAAGCCAGCCTGTCTGGAGGTAAGTCTGACATCTTCTGGACTTCAAGTTTTCCTCTGATTTTCTTGCAAGTTACACATTTGTTAATCACACTGGAGACTAGTCTTTTACCTCCTAGGATCCACAATCCAGCTGAGCGGACTGCTCCTTCAGTGAGGTGGCGACCTTGATGTGCAACTTGCTCGTGGTGGTGTCTTGTCAGAAGAACGGCAACATGATGATTCTTGGGTATGACAATGGGATGTTTTTCTAGAATAGTCGTATCAGCTGCGGTTAGACGACCTCCAAGTCTCATCACTCCATCTTCATCAAGGACAGGGTTCAACTTTTTGAGCGGGCTGTGTTTAGAAAGTTCTTCTTTCTTGAGAAGACATTGAATTTCTTCCTTGAAGGCTTCCTGCTGAACACATCTGATAATGGTGACATTGGCTCGCTCAAGATAGTCATTGTTACCCTGGTCAACACTGGCTTTTTTGCTGAAGGATCTGGCCAAGCAGATGAGTTTCCCTATGGCACGGATGAGTGACTTCCAGCTGGAAAACCTTTCGAACCTACATGAGCCAAGACCTTCTCTGGTGGTTAGAGTCTTGTAAACTGCAACTAGAGGTCTTACCTCTTTGTCTTGGTCTGGTTCTACAAGCTGAAAAGTTCCTTTCTGATCAGTCTCTTCAGTTTCTGGTCCAGTCAAGAAGGATGGACCTGTGAACCAGTTAGTCTGTTTGAGGACAGCAGCTGGTACCAGTCTAGTCCCATGATCAGCAGGGTTCTTGTCTGTACTGATGTGATGCCACTGTTCTGGACTTGTACACTTTCTTATACGTGTTACTCTGTTTGACACGTATGTGTAGAATCTTCTTGAAGCGTTGTGGATATAACCTAAAACAATCTTGCTGTCTGTGTAGAAGTTCACTGCATGGATTTCGATGTCCAGTTCTGCAATGAGTAAGTCTGCTATCTCCACAGCTAGGACAGCAGCACAAAGTTCTAAGCGTGGGACCGTGTGAGCAGGTCTTGGAGCCAGTTTGGACTTTCCCAAGATGAATCCTGCATGGCTTTGTCCCTGAGTGTCTATGACTCTAAGGTAGGCTACAGCTGCTATAGCCACGGTGGATGCATCTGAAAACACGTGTATCTCTCTTCGTTTTGTAACAGACAAAGAAACAGAGACGTATGGTCTTTGGATGCTAAATCGCTCAAGCTCCAACAAAGAGTCTTTCCACAACTTCCACTGCATTTCTTTCTTTTCAGGTAGAGGTGTGTCCCAATCACTTTGTTCTAGCTCAGTTGTAATCTCTCTCAAAAGAGCTTTGCCTTGTATGGTGATGGGTGCTACGAACCCCAAGGGATCGTAAAGACTGTTGACCGTAGACAAGACACCTCGCTTTGTGAAAGGCTTCTCTTCCCTGGATACTCGGAAGGTGAAGCTGTCAGTTTTCAAGTCCCAACTAAGCCCTAAGCTTCTTTGAAGGGGTGGTGAATCTGTACCTAGATCTAGGTCTTTGAGGTCTTTTGCACGGTTTTCTGCTGGGAATGCTTCCATGACTTTGCTGTTGTTGGAAGCCACTTTGTGCAGTCTTATGTTAGAGTCTGCTAGCAAGTCTCTAGTGCTTTTCAAAATGTCAATGGCTTCTCCACTACTGGAGAAGGAAGCAAGTCCATCATCTACATAAAAGTTTTTCATAACAAATTGTTTGGCTTCAGGGTTGTGTCTGTCACCTTGCTGCGCTGCTCGTCTCAAGTTGTAGATAGCAACAGCTGGTGAGGGACTGTTCCCAAACACATGTACTTTCATCCTATACTCTATGATACCTTTGTTGAGGTCGTTGTCTTCATACCATAGGAACCTCAGGTAGTCTCTGTGGTCTTCACGGACAAGGAAGCAGTAGAACATCTGCTGTACATCTGCTGTTACTGCAACAAGTTCTCTTCGGAATCTCATAAGGACTCCAAGAAGTGTGTTGTTCAGGTCTGGTCCGCTGAGAAGTACATCATTAAGGGAAATACCTTCATGCTTTGCACTGGAATCAAATACTACACGTATCTGACCTGGTTTTTGAGGATGGTACACTCCGAATATTGGCAAGTACCAGCGTTCTTGTTTTTCATGCAGTGCTGGTGCTTTTTCAGCTTGATCTTTGTCAAAGATTTTCCGCATGAATTCTTGGAAGTGTTCTTTCATGTCTGGCTTTCTTTCAAGAGTGCGCTGCAATAGCGCAAGGCGTTTCTCTGCTTGCACTCTGTTGTTGGGAAGACGATGCCGTGGTGTACGGAATGGTAGTGGGGCTACCCAACTGCCTGCTTTGTCTTTGAAGACTTCTCTGTCCATGATCTCAAGGAAGAGGTTATCTTCAACAGATGGTGCTAGTTTGTCATCATCTTGAGTTCTCTCAAACACTTTGTGGCCTAGCTGATCTGAATCTTCAGCTGAGGCTGTATCTTCCAGGAACCTCTGGATGTTCTGGGGATGTGTTGGGTTAAATAGTTTCTCTTTAATCTGCATGCTGTTGTTACATGGGCAAAGACATGACGTGCGACCGTTCTGCAGCAGATTTGTTCTGTAGACATTCACCTTTGCGGGTTTGTGAAGTCCGTCCAGACATACATTTCCAACGATAACCCATCCAAGATCAAGACGTTGAGCAAATGGTGCATTGTGCGGCCCATTGTATTGTTCTCTGACCTTGTGCACTCTCAGTATGTCTCTTCCTAGTAGAAGGACGATTGCAGCATCTGGGTTGAGTGTTGGGATCTTGTCTGCTATTCGCATGAGATGAGGGTAGTGACGTGCCACTTCAGGTGTGGGAATCTCTGACCTGTCATCTGGTATCATGTCACATTCTATGAGTGTAGGAAGAGTCAGCTGCGTCTTTCCATCTAATGACTCGATGGTGTAGTTGTTTGCTCTTCTCCCTGATGTCTCTATAACTCCAGAACATGTCTTCAAGGTGTATGGAATTGAACTTCCTTTGTCACCAAAGAGGTCGAAGAACTCTGTCTTTGCTAGAGACCTGTTGCTTTGTTCGTCTAGGACTGTATACATCTTCACTGCCTTTTCTCTGAGACCGTTGGGATACACTTTGACTAAGCATATCTTGGAGCATGATCTAGAGAGTCCTGGTTCTGTACAGATCTCAGTACACTTTGAAGTTATCGCTGGTGTTGCACTTTCTTTTTGCTCCCCACCATGATCTTCTTGAGTTGCTGGAACTTCTGATCTCCATGGTGGTGGTCCTGGGTGCAGTGCTGACAGATGTCGGTCATTGTTGCATTCTGTGCACCGTATTTCTCTCTTACAGTCTTTTGCAAGATGTTGCATTGAGGCGCAGCATCTGAAACAAATGTGATTGTCTTTAAGGTAAGCCTTGCGCTCCTCTAATGTCTTACTTCTGAAACTGCGACATTTTCTTAGTGGATGAGGCTTGTTGTGTATTGGGCACTGTTTGTCTGGATCCTCAACTTCCTTGCTTGTGTTGTCTTCCTGATTGGCTGCAGCCTCAGGCGGGACTTCTGTCTTCCGCACAGACACTGTTGCTCTGCGTTCTTTGTAGTGTACTGGCGGCTGCTTCTCTGTCCTTGGGGAGCTTGCAACTCTCTTGTTCAGGAAGGCGAAGCTTGGGTCATTGCGTGTCTTAGCTTGGTCTACAACAAATTCAGCGAGGAAGACAAACGGTGGAAATGCAACTCGATAGTCTTTCTTGTATCTGGATGCTTGAGAGACCCACCTTTCTTGCAGGTTGAAAGGGAGCTTCTCGATTATGGGCTCTACTCCACGTGCTGTGTCTAAGTATAAGAGACCTGGCAGAGTTCCACTAGTCTTTGCTGCTTCTATCTCTAGGAGTAGGTCTCCGAGCTCTCTCAGCTTCTGATTGTCTTTGTTTGTCATTTTTGGGCAAGTTTCAATTTTCTTTAAAAGTGCTTCTTCTATTACTTCAGGTGACCCATAGCAGTCTTCCATTCTCTGCCAGACCATCACAAGTCCTGCTGTTGCATCATGGACATGCACTGACCTGATTCTTTTGGCCTGCTCTGAGGACTCTGGTCCTAGGTATTTGGCGAGTAGGTCGAGCTTCTCTCTGTCTGTCAGCTCTAAGTTTTGGGTGCTGCTTAGGAAGGATGACCTCCAGGCCCAGTAGTTTTCAGGACGATCGTCAAACTTCAAGAGACCAGTGCTCACCATCTCACGGCGCATCAGGTATTTCGACACGTCTGTAACCCTTGCTGTGTCAGGTGCGTTTGTTCTGGGTACAAACGCGGGACTACTGGCTGATAGTGACTGATGGGTTCGTTGAGGTATTTGACTAAGTCTATTTTGGTCAGATGGTTGCTCTCCTCTATTGTAGTCTAGATCTGGTTTTGCACGAGGAGAGGTTATATCGCCATCTACTTGGTTTCTTAGCGTGTTGGCGGTTTGGTATCTGAGCCCGTGATTGGTTGACTTATCACGTGGCGGTTCAGGTTCAGTCTTGTAGTGATGCGTAACATCAAAGCTGTCTGCTCCCAACTGGGTCCTTGATGGTTTCGGTGCATCACTAGGCTGTTTATCAGGGTACAGGGTTGCTTGTGATTGCACGTACTCACGGGTGCGTTGGAATGTACTGAGAGGTGTTATCAGGGTTTCCAGTACATCGCTCTCTACAAACTGAATATCTGCAGCTCTCGCGAGAACTTCGGCTTCAGCTATGGCTGCTGCAGTTATTTTCTGTTGCTGAAGTATGTGTAAAGAGGCTTGCACTTCTGCCTTTCTCCTAAGCGTTTCTGCTTCTCTCCTTTTCATTTCAGCTTCCCCTTCGGCTTGTCTCTTTTTTATTTCAGCCTGACTCTTCTGCCGCTCTTCATCTAGGTAGCCTTGCTCTTTCATAAGCTCTGCTTCCTGTATGGCATAGGAGGCCATGGCGCATGCGGCCTCGGCCTTGGCTTGTGCCCTGGCGGCGATAGCGCTGACTGAAGACAAGTTTGTGACACTAGAATGTCTGGAACTTCTATGCTTACTCCTGGCTGCCCCAGCACTGACTGACGATAGGTCTGTGACGTTTGAATGCCTGGAACTTGAACGCTTAGATCTGGCGGTTTCTGCTTTGGATGACGACAGATCCGATTTGTTATAAGTTCTCGGCGTGCTGCATTGTGACCTAGTTTCCAGCGTACTGTGCATATTTTCTTCCTGTTTGCACGAGATTTTAGGAAGGGTTAATTTAGTGATATCTTTCATATCTTTCATAAAGCTGAGTTAGTTTCACTTTGCTATGCCTTAGACTGGCTGTGCTGTGGGGATTTCACACACACACGTGCTGCTGTATTAACAGTTAAGAGTCTTTTCTGTGTTGTGGGGCTTGCTGTAGATTTTTCACACAATGTGCTCTGAAGTAACCATGTAAGTCTTTTTACTGTCCTGCCTTCTCTGCAGTTATGAAAGGGTTACAGAGGATTACAGGCAGTATAACCTTTGATGTCCACACAGTAAAGAGTCGATGATTGATAACCGATGATCTTTTACTGATAACATGTGATCATAATGAGAATGAATGCGCGTGAATAAATGTGCGGATGAATGTGGTAAAACTGAAATACAAACAGAATAAACAGACATAAGTACATATCTAAATACCTAGCTATATACATAACATTCCTCAGTACATAGGAGGGGTACTTACAGACTTTGGGGGTCTAATCAAGCCCATATATGAAGAGAGAACAGCATCCCACATGTACTTGCATTGTAGAATTTCTTCAGTCTGAAGAGATGAGGTCACTTCCTCCCAAGTTAGCAGACAGGACGTCTCTAGCCTTAAAGGGGACAGACACTGCTGAATGCTAAAGAATGCCTTGTGTAATACAAGGCAGCACACTCTCTGAATAGAAATGTACTGATGCTAGCCATTTTTTTTTAGCTTGGGGTGATTGGGGTGATTGGAGCAGCTGTTGCTGATTGCCTGTTCAGGAGCTGTCTTTTTTGGTGCAGCACCTCTCTTCATCCTAGGGCAAATGTTTTACGTTTTTAACAGTGGACCAAAAAACACTGCACACTTTCACCCCAGGTTATTGAAGTTCAGCTTCTCAGTCACAAATTTCCCTGGGGTGGTGAAGGCCTGCTTTTACATGACACATGCAGCAGGTTCAGGCTAGTACTTCAAGCTCATATTGGGTCACCTCCAGCCAGTGATACCTCCAGTCCATAAATATAATTGGTTGAGTTACAGCCTTGCAGTTCCTGCTCATGTTTGCTTAAAGTGGAACTTTACCCATAATAACTTGATAAAAGTAATGTTCTTTGGCAAGAAACATACATTCCACATGGATAATAACTATACTACCAAGATTAGTGTGTGCTGTAAATTGCCTCCAGCATTGTCCCTGTTTCTTCTTGCTGTCAGCACCTGTGGTAGTGAGCTCTTAATCCACAGCTTGGGGTTCCCCAGGGTGCGGAGTCTAAGCCCCAGCCTGCTTGTTCACCAGAGCCCCTGATGGTGGGGATGGACTTGCAGCAGGCTGGGACCAGGTCACGGCCCCCAGGTACACCCAGCTGAGGTAGAAGAGACCGCCAGCAGGAGCAGAGTATGATGGGAGTAGACTCAGGAGATCCAGTAGGCTAGCCGAGGTCAGGACAGGTGGAAGACAGGCAATGTCAGGAACAAAGCCGAGGTCGGTACTCGGATAGACAATATAGGAGGAATGTCAGGGACAAGCCGGGGTCAGTACACAGATATACTAGAACGGATTCTCAGAGGACCACAGGGGAGCTCGGACAACAAACGTTGCTCAGGCAAAGTGAGACAGACTGAGCATGTCTTAAATAGACAGGCCAGCTAGGAGGCGGGCCAGGAAGTGATGAAAGGAAAGCACATAAAACCCAGGGAATAGCAGGCGATGCCCATAGGTGAGCACAGAGAAACACACATGTGAAGAACAGCAAGGAGGTAAGACAAACAAGAGGCTGCAAGCTAACTTGTGACACTTGCTGGAGGCTGCCATTTTGCTGGAGCACATGGCTGCAAATTAAAGGCAGAATTGCCTGTGTCAGAAAGAAGTGTATACTGCATAGCATAACCCCCCCCCTTCCAGAAAAAACTCCCATGAAAATAAAAATAAAATATACCTTCACAAAAAAACATAAACCCTGATTTGGGGAAAGGCAGGCAGTCTATGGGCAATACATTTTACACTTAATTTTGTTGCTGCCTGCCCTACTCTCTGTGCCGTAGTCTGTTTTCTGTTGCCAACTCCCCCCCCCCCCTACATTGAGGAAAGGTGAGCATACCATGGCAACACATGGTATAGGGCAGGCCTTGAAATTTCCACTCGCCTGCTCGCCAATGGCGAGTGGAAATTATGGTGGGGGCGAGTGTCCCCCCCAGGGCCATCTTGCTGAGCAGGCTCGGAGCTCAGGCCGGATCTGTAATTGGCACTGGGAGCAAAAGGAAGGAGTGTGTGCTGTGCTCTCTGCCTCCCCCTAGAGTGCAGTACCCGGCTCTGTGAGTGAACAACAAAGTACTGCAACTTTTTATAGGACTGTGTGTGTGTGTGTATGCATGTACATGTGTCTGCATGTATGTACATGTATTTGTATGTGTACATGTGTGTGCATGTACATGTGTGTGTGTGTGTTTGTGTGTATGTACGTACATGTGTCGGTGTGTACATGTTTCTGTGTATGTATGTACATGTATCTGAGTGTATGTACATGTGTCTGTGCATGTGTATTTCTGTGTATGTATATGTATCTGTGTGTATGCGTTTCTGTACGTGCCTGTGTGTGTATACATGTGTCTGTATGTGTGTGTGTGTACATGTGTCTCTGTGCATGTGTGTACATGTTTCTGTGTGTGTATGTACATGTCTGTGTGTATGTACAGGTGTCTCTGTTTGTGTGTGTTTGTTGGTGGCAAGTAACTCTTAAGGCCTGGCTAGTAGTTCAGGACTTTAAATTTTAAGCCCTGGTGTAGGGGATATTGCCACCATCAGCAAATAATTTATTTGCACCACCACCTCCTACTCACATGCACCCAAACTATTCTCCTCCTTACAGCCTGCATCCCAGCACTACTAACCATCCAACCAACCAACCTAGCCCTCCTTTTCATATTACATTGTAGTCAGTAATCATGTGGCTCAGGAGCTGCCTATAAGTGCCCTTGTATTGGTGAGTAGCAAAATGCTCCTAATTTCATTTTCCTCCTGACTGTCAGCACCCCTACCCTCATCTTTTTATTCTGTTCTATTTGGGAACTGATCAATTCAGGTCTATTATCACTTGATAAAAAAATGTGTCATAACCAAAACTATCTAAAAAGCCCCTTTTCAAGCTGAAAGAAATCTATTACACATCCAATATATGTAAAGCAGATAATAACACAAACAGCTTAAAGGTATCCTACAACCACTGAACTGAAAGGATTAATGTTTGTTGATCTTGAAGTTACATTAAAAGCAGGACCTTTTTCTAAATGTATGTTTGCATTGATTTCCAGTCCCTTTTTGAAAATCACTTGGCTATTAGCAAAAATGGCAAGGGTTTATTGTCAAGAATATACCTCATAGATCCTAATAGGGATTAATATCAAGTTTGGAAATTTTGGACTTTATGCAAGATTCAATGAACCCCTGAAAGCCAAACCTGGGCACATTTACTCATTTCTTCTAGCAACTCTATACTGCCTCAGTATACTGGGTGACAGTCCATCATAACCACATACAGTAGTTATATAGCTGGTAAGATTGAATAAAGACATCAGTCCATCCAGTTCAACCTGTGTGAGAGTGGGTGTACGCGTATATATATATATATATATATATATATATATATATATATATCTATCAGGTGTGAAAGTGATGACATGTTTCATGTTAAAAGCGGAAGTGATGTAAAATTATTTTGCTTACACTGTGTGATGAGACACCTAGCTAAGTGAAGACTGAGATTGAGCTCTGCAGTCTCTTTTCCGGCAGTTGTTTTCTTATTCCGGGTCATAATCCTGCGCAATGTCCTTTTGGTCAGTTGACCATGTTGGCCACACTTATACTTATCAGATGGCGTTTCCTGGAAACTGTATATGCCGTCATAACCTTTGATACTGTACCTTGCGACACAGTAAATAAATTGGCAGCTTCAGTCACAGAGGCACCAGCTAAATGGGTGCTTACAATTTGCCCTCTTTGAAGCTTAGTAAGCTCTGACATGACTCCATATTACTAGCAGCACATGCAGTGAATCACGAAAGTATGGCTTCCCACCTGCTAGCTAGGTGTCTAATCACACAGTGGAAGCCAAAGAATGTTACATCAGTTCTGCTTTCAACATTAAACATGTTGTCACTTTCACACCTGCAAATAATTTATTTGTCTAACTCCTGTGTATAATATATATATATATATATATATATATATATAAAATATTCCCATATTCCTGTATATTGCTTGCACTAGGACACTAATCTAAGAGTTTTTAAAATTATTGATACTCCCTGTTGACATCACGAATTGTTAAAGGGAGTTCCACAATTGGTGATGTATTGCTCTAACAGTAAAGAACCCCTATGTATCTTCACGTTAAACTGCTTCTCATCGAGCTTCATTGAGTGGCCACGTGTCTTCTTAAAGTGGAGCTCCAGTCTCCTTGGCAGTTTTCTCCAAAAGGCACCCCTGTGATTATCTTTAGTTGCACAATATAAATAGGATACTGTTATAAGTGCATTTCTTCTTCTTACTTGTAAATATGACATTCATCACAGGATCCCAGCAGACAGGCAGCGGCCATTACTAGTGTGGGCATCTGAAGCCTGCACCTACTTGCTTCTGGGATTCCGTGCAGTTGGCTACCAGCATGCATCTCCCGATTTTGCACCTGTGAAGTAAGGACAGAGCTGCACACTGTGTTGCTTACAGATTGCCATAACAATGGCAGTGTTGGCAGAAGTTCCCACTCCATTGTTATGGCAACCTGTCAATCAACACCTGGAAAGAAGGCAAGTGCAGTCTGAAGGTTCCTGAGATAGATGATGGCGATATCCCAGAAGGAAATAGCCTAATGACGAAATCGCCTAGGAGGCCGGGAAGTGTAGACTACATGTAGAAAAATAAGGTATTTAGGGAAACAAAATAAAATAAATAATAGCCATTACAGACTGTTATGCAAGTGAGAATTGTGTTGCAAGGACCTGAAACTAAATAGTTTTTTCCCCTATGCTAAAATCACTTTTAGATATGTGTATATTGCAATCATATCTCCTCTAATGCATCTCTTCCCCAGGGAGAATACGTTTAGTGTTTGCAGCCATTCCTCCTAACTGAGGTCATTCAACCCCCTTACCAGCTTTGTTGCTCTTCTCTGTACTCTCTTCAGTTCCAGCACATCCCTTTTGAAGACTGGTGACTAGAACTGGATGGCTTTCTCAAGATGTGGCCGAATTTTAGTCTTATCTCTTAAGTAGATACCCTTTTTAATGCATGCTAATAGCCTGCTAACTTCAACTGCTGCAGCTTTGCATTGCATGCTATTGCTAAGCCTGTGGTCTATTATGACTCTCAGATCCTTTTCCAATAACCTGGCTAAGTTCTTTGAAGACTCTAGGATGTAAGCCATCTGGTCCTGGTGACTTATTAACATTTTTTCCAATCCTATTTGAACAATGGCTTCCATTAGCCATAAGGGAACATGTCATGCTGTGTTCATAACAATACCATCTTACAGTATTTATTACACCCCTCCTTTTCCTTAGTAAACACCAAGGACAAGAAGGTATTTAGCACAGTTGCCTTCTCCTTGTTACTTGTAACCAAATTCCCCCTACTATCTTTTATGGGGCCAATATGCTACAGCTTTGCCTTTTTACTATTAATATTTTAAAATATTTTTGGGGGATGCGTCTCTTGCCTATTTTTGCCATCCTGATTGCTGTCTTACAATTATTATTGCATTCCTTGGAGTGTTGACAGTAACCCCTCAGCCTTATATTTTGTAAGGGATATCTTTTTCTCTTTAATATGTCTTTTACCCTTAAATTTAACCACCTAGGTTAGACTTTAGTTCTTTTTTTACTTGTTTCCCATCAGAATACACTGGCTGATGCCATCAATTATTACGTTCTTAACCTCTTCACGCCAGCGTCTGGGCCTAGACGCCAAGTGGCCGCACATTTGCGTGCAATTAACAAAAAACATATGTGCTGAGAGCGCGCACCCTGCGCGCTCCCAGCACACATGTCCGGTACTCACGGAAAGGTCCCGGTCTGCACTTTTGATCCAGACCTTTCCCGATCATATGGCCGCCGTGACGATGCGTCGCGGCGGTCACATGATCCCTAAACCCCGCCCGTCCCGCCTGTTGGCTTCTGAAACTCTTAAAGGGCCGGGAGGCACCGGAGGCAGGGGTTAAAGAACTATCATTTTGTTTGTTTTTGTAGTTTTTGTTTCTGAAATATCTTCCTATTTAATTTCATAAAGTATGGAGTGCAGTTTGGTAACATTGGTGAAATTGAATGTTCATGTCTACTCTCATGCCTTTTTCTATGATTTAAAGTGAATGTACTTACTCTGTGATCGCTTTTTCCTATGTTATCCCTTACTTCCACATTTGCAATTAGCTCTGTGTTGTTTGTAGGGCATGAGGCAGGGAGAGCTGGCAAAGCCATCTCCAAATGCAAGATTTCAGGTAAATCAGGGTTGGGAAGAGTACACCTTGTTCAAAATTATTATGCAAATTATATTTTTCTCATTTACCTAAATAATTGATGTAAATAACAGTCAGCATAATTCTCATGTTATCAACTATTAAGAGTACAATTCAAATTTTATTGAACAAACCTCCTAATGATAACAGTATTTTTTTTAAACATAAAAAACTTACAATGCACTGTTCCAAATTATTACGCACAGTAAGTTTCAAAACACTTTATACGTTGTAAAGAACTGAAAATTGTCATTTGTTGTGTTTGCAGCATATTTACTGAAATCAAAAGCTATTTCAATCAAACTTTTAACAACATTTTAACTTTTTTTCTTCCAAAAATTTTTTTATTGAAGTAAAAGGCATTTCAGATCATAAGCAGATAAGGAACACGTTCCGCGTACATACAACTGACTTAATCTCCCGTGATGCAGACGGGTAATCAGATATGCATTTGAAATGTATATTGAACAGAAACAGAAGAATACGATATCCAGTAAACGATATACACCAAAAAATTATTGAATATAGATGGTAATCGAATTAAGTATGAAGGATGTAAATTTAAGGGGTAGAAATCGCTCAGGTAATCGGGCAGTGGAGCCAAAGACAGTAATAGCGTCTAAAGCGCACATATCGTGTGATTCCGTATCCGGGGAAGATAAGTTTCTTCTTGTATATAGAAGTAGTTGTGTAAGAGAAAGATGTAAGACAAAAGGAGAGAAAAAAGAGAAAAAGAGAGAAGAGTACTTCAAGTGGAGGAAGATATAGAAAGCATTGAGAGGGAGGGAGAGAGAAAAAAAAAAAAAAAGGGGGGGAGGGGAAGGATGTGGGAGGGGGAGGGCGGGTCAAGTACTAGGTACTTGTAACCAGTCATAATGTGTTATAGTAGACAAACTAACATATATTATCCCTATGATTTAACATATATTCTGAATGGCCTCGATCCTTGTAGCTATTCCGAAAGTGATAGCTTTGAGTGTTATTCATGACCCTTAGACTCGTCTCAGTTATTCATATAGAGATTATAGAAATTGGTGGTTTGGAAGTGTTTCCAATACGCCCAAGTTTTCCGAAATCTCTCAGGGTGATCCCTTGCCACTGAAATCAGTTCCTCCATCTCCGCAATCCTGATGACCCTCTGAAACCACTCCCGCACAGTAGGAATATGTTCTGATCGCCAATGGGCAGGAATACATTGTTTCGCCGCATTTATCATATGTAGGGTAAGAGACTTACGATACATCTGAAAAGGAATTGAAGAGTGGTGAAGTAAAAATTGAGCTGGGGTGAATTCCAGGGTTTATGTGGTCACTTGTGAGACTATATCTCGCACTTTTTCCCAAAAAGGCTGCAGCCGGGGACAGTCCCACCATATATGTAGGAGTGTGCCCGTTGCCTGTCGACATCTCCAGCACAGCTCTGAAACGTTAGGATCAAATTTATGCAGCAGGGACGGAACTCTGTACCATCTAGAATATAATTTGTAATTACTTTCTTGCGTGGAGACACATGTGAAACCCGAATGTATGTGGTCATAAATGTGATCCCAGTCTTCAGTTGACAAAGGTAATTGTAAATCCCGCATCCAAGCCTCACATGCCTTCCGAGGCTGAGACATACTGGTAGTTTCAATAAGGGAGTAAAGCTTGGATATAACATGTCTCTGGGGAGAGTTCGAAAAGCAGAGTTTCTCAAATGGAGTAAGTGACCTTGAATAGTCTTTTAAATGCGAGGAGCTTTGTATAAAGTGATGAATTTGTCTATACATCCATGGTGTTAGGTTCAGAGATGACCATGACTTCATAATGTCCTCTCTAGATAAGAACTTAGTATTTTTAAAAAGTTGATGCTCTGTAAGATTATCTGGAAGGTCATATCCGGCGAGGAAAGCTCGGGACATATCCGGCAAAAAGTCAGGGTTCATTTTGATTGGGGTTAAGGGGCCTGGGGAGGAAGAAAGTTCAGTTCTCTGGAATGACTGGTGGCAACAGCCTAATGTGGGGCCTATAAGAGGGTGATCCCGAAATTCAGACGGAGTATGAGCGTTTCCCAGCCAAGGGGAGGAGGCAAGCAAAATCATCGAAAAATCAGCCTCCACACCAACCCAAACCTTACGATTATAGTTCGAGGTCCAATCTACTACTCTTGCTAGATGACACGCCCTGTAGTAACGGGCAATGTCAGGTAGTCCAATACCTCCACCGTTCTTGGGCATGGTAAGTTGTACAAAGCTAATTCTGGGGTGTTTATTATGCCAAAGAAAGGAGGAGCAGAGCTTTTTATACGATGTAAAGAAAGAAGTCGGTAATGTAATCGGCATTGTTTGTAGTAGATACAATATTCTAGGAAGCACATTCATTTTGAGAATGGCTGCTCTACCAAACCAGGAAAACCAAGGTTTGTTCCAAGTCTGGAGGTCTTTGGAAATAGTACGCAAGAGGGGTAGGAAATTCAAATCATAGAGTTCTTTTACTTAAATCAAGGAATGCGCTAAAACCACAAACTATTCCTAATTTAGTGTAGAAACATTAGTGCAAAAGATATATATATCTATTATCAATTAATAACAAAAAATATCAAAATTATGTGCAAAACATAAGTAATTTAAATAATTAAATTTGTGCATATAAAAAAACAAAAATGTCCAATTCTGAATTTCTTAAAATGTCCAAACAAATCCTTTTCAAATTCAGGTGCTCTCAAAGAAATTGTGCCAAAATCCACCACCAAAAGTAAAGTTGGGTAACTCACCAGAGCTCCATGCTGATCAATCTCTAGATCAGCAAAAAACGCTTTTTGCTCTAGGAGCAGATGCAATGAATCAACTTCTCAGGTGTGATGATCAATAGCTAAACATTCATCCATAAGGTAGGTATCCACCACTCAATATAATGGTTCCAGGAGCATTATATCACTCTCTCTTTTTATATCTCTCCACCGAGGTCATGTTTGGGAATGAAAGAGAAAAATCATGGTGCAGCCAGTTTTTTTATAAAAGTATCCAACAATTTAATAAAAATTTACACTCACAAAAAGGGTGTCTTCACCGACACCAGTATAACAGCATAAAACAGCAAATGGTATAACAGTCTCCTGTTCCCCGTACACTCACTACAGCGCTCGTGACTTAATTTTCTCCACAAACGTCAGCATCCAGTAAGTCCAGGGCTTACTGGATGCTGACGTTTGTGGAGAAAATTAAGTCACGAGCGCTGTAGTGAGTGTACGGGGAACAGGAGACTGTTATACCATTTGCTGTTTTATGCTGTTATACTGGTGTCGGTGAAGACACCCTTTTTGTGAGTGTAGATTTTTATTAAATTGTTGGATACTTTTATAAAAAAACTGGCTGCACCATGATTTTTCTCTTTCATTCCCAAACATGACCTCGGTGGAGAGATATAAAAAGAGAGAGTGATATAATGCTCCTGGAACCATTATATTGAGTGGTGGATACCTACCTTATGGATGAATGTTTAGCTATTGATCATCACACCTGAGAAGTTGATTCATTGCATCTGCTCCCAGAGCAAAAAGCGTTTTTTGCTGATCTAGAGATTGATCAGCATGGAGCTCTGGTGAGTTACCCAACTTTACTTTTGGTGGTGGATTTTGGCACAATTTCTTTGAGAGCACCTGAATTTGAAAAGGATTTGTTTGGACATTTGAAGAAATTCAGAATTGGACATTTTTGTTTTTTTATATGCACAAATTTAATTATTTAAATTACTTATGTTTTGCACATAATTTTGATATTTTTTGTTATTAATTGATAATAGATATATATATCTTTTGCACTAATGTTTTTACACTAAATTAGGAATAGTTTGTGGTTTTAGCGCATTCCTTGATTTAAGTTATAGCACTAAGAAATTTATTTGGTTTCTTTGAGGTGGAATTGCTGCTTTAAAGTATTAAGGGTGTGGCGCTTTTATTACACTTGTGATAGAGTTCTTTTAGGTTAGTCGGTAATTGGATTCCCAAATATGTGATTGCATCCGACTGCCAGGTAAAAGGGAAGTTCGATTTCGCTTGTCTAATCACCTCCTGGTGTAGAGAAACATCAAGGGCTTGGGATTTAGAGAAATTTATTTTGAAGTTGGCCAGATATTGAAACAATTCAAAATCTTTTAGCAACTTAGGTAAAGTGATATGGGGATCTGTTAGAAAAAGCAAGATGTCATCTGCAAAGGCCGCTATCTTATGAATTTTGCCATTAATCTGGATCCCCTTGATATTATCATTTTGCTTGATGCAGTTCAACAGGGGTTCCAGTGTTAGAATAAAAAGGAGGGGGGATAATGGGCATCCCTGTCTGGTGCCATTGCCTATCGAAAAAGAGTCCGAAAGTAGACCGTTAACTCGCACTTTAGCTGAGGGAGATGTATACAAAGACATGATAAATGTACGAAAACACTGAGGTAGTCCAAGGCCCAGCAGAACAGCCTCCATATAATCCCACGCTAGCCTATCAAAGGCCTTCTCGGCATCTAATGATAAGAAGAAGCCTGATTGTTGCTTTTGAGTTAACCAATGATGAACGTTTATGGCCTGTATAGTGTTATCTCTGGCTTCTCTCCCTGGTACAAAGCCCACTTGGTCTGTTGATACAATGGGATCTATAATATGTAGTAGGCGATTGGCTAAAATTTTTGCAAAGATCTTTAGATCAACATTCAATAAAGAAATCGGACGGTAATTCGCTGGTGAGGTGTGGTCTTTATCCTCTTTTCGTATAACCGTAATATGTGCCTCAGAAAGATGGCGCAAGGGCTGCCCCGGTGTATCTAAAGTATTAAAGGCCCGCAAAAATGGTTGTGCCAGTATGTCGTGGAAAGTCTTATAGTAGGAAGTGCCAAATCCGTTGGGACCTGGGCTTTTACCAGGTTTCAATTGTGTGATAGCTTGTTGTAATTCCGTCAGGGTCAGAACTCCATCTAAGTCTTTCGCTTGTGATCTAGAAATAGGGTTTGGAAGGTATCGGGTCAGGAAGGTCTGAATAATTGTCTTACGAGACCTAGTGTCACCTGGTGGTTTAGATGGTACAGGTAAATTGTATAGAGCGGAATAGTAGTTTTCAAATTCAGCTGCAATATTCTTTGACGTTTTCAATAAGCGTCCCTGCTTGGAAGCAAGCTGGTGGATGTGTCGAGCTGCCTTTTTAGCTTGTAAGGCCCAGGCTAGAAACTTGCCACTCTTGTTTCCATGTTCATAAAAAAGTTTTTGTTGAAGAATAAAGTTACGTTTGGCTTTTTTGTCTACAACATCTAGAAGTTGCTTTCGCACTTGATCTAGTTCAGATACAGAATTCAAATCTCTAGAGCGTTTGTGTGTGCATTCAAGCGCACAAACTTTTTGCAATAGGGAGGTAAAAGCTACTTGAGCTAGACGTTTTCGCAATGCGGAGATAGACATGAGAAGCCCACGGGTTACACATTTGTGTGCTTCCCACTGTATGAGAGAGGTCGTTTCTGGAGATGTGTTTTCTTTAAAATAATTGGTCAAAGATTCACTGATCTGGAGTGTGACAGAGGAATCTGTAAGAAGGAAGGGATCTAATCTCCACGTTTTGGACGCAACTGGTGCATCAGGGAATTGTAAGGTTATCATAATTGGGTGGTGGTCAGATAGGATCATTGGTTCGATCGAAGCAGATTTCAAGTTATGTAAATCTTTCTGAGAAAGAAAAAAATAATCAATTCTAGAATGGCGCTTATGTGGTGCGGAATAAAACGTGTAGTCTTTGTCTTTAGGGTGGAGGGTGCGCCAGGTATCATGCAGGAGAAGATCATGTAGCTCGAGTTTAATCTGTCTGAGCGCTTTGAAGGGTTTAGAGGAGAAACCAGTGGAAGTATCCTCTAATGGGTTCAAAGCTACATTAAAGTCGCCTCCAAGAATCAGAATACCTGATTGAAATGTGGCAAGTAATTTGGCGATTTTGCGAAAAAAGCATACTTGTGCAGTATTGGGACTGTAAATGTTAGCTAGAGTAAGTGGCTTATTATAGAGGGTGCCTTTGAGAAAGAGGAACCTCCCCTCAGGGTCCTCGAGAAAATCATTTATTGTAAACGGGAGCTGTTTAGAGAGTAGAATAGATACACCTTTTGCTTTCACCTCTGTGTTGGCTGCATGATATACCTTTGGAAAGTTAGCATCCGAAAATCTAGGTATGTGGTCTGCTCGAAAGTGAGTTTCCTGGATAAAGAGCACGTCTGCTCTAAGGTTTTTCATATATGTTAGAAGTTGCGAGCGTTTCTCGGGTATATTTAAGCCCTTAGCATTGAGAGAGGCCACAGAGAGTGTGGGGACTGAACGTGCAAATGGGTGGTTAATAGCCATTATTTTGTATGCCAAAGATATCTATTCGAAGTCTATTGGTGTATCAAACGGTTGTAGGTAAGGCGAGAAAAAAGAAAAAAAAAAAAGGGGGGGGGGAGGAGGGGTGGAGGGGGGAATCTAAGAGGAGAAACTAGAATAAAGTCGTGTCAAGATAGGAATATAGATAATAGATATATAGGAGAAGAATGGAAGAGAAAAAGGAAGAAGTGTCAGGCGTGTCACATAGAAACCCGTATATATGTAACTTTTATATGTTCCTTCAACTTCTTTTACGTATTGGACTCCAGAGAAGATGTAGTCCAGCTACTCTATCTCTCAATAAAGCTCTAATAAATTGTAAAACTGTGTACTAGAATAAGAAATTACATTTGGAGATGTGTCAAACCCAGAGACGGCCGTATTATGAACGTGTAATATACTCGTGAGAAGGATATGTGTCCTCAAACGGGAGGTATGCAAAGGACTTTGACCAACATAAAATGGCCTTGATACACAGAGATATGTGGGAAGCAGCTAATGTGTATCGAGGGTAGCAGGGGAAGGAAGGTGGATAGCAAATGATATGTGTAAAGATATAAAGATATACAAGCTAAAGCATTGCGGATGAGCACGAGGGCCAATAGCAATCTTTACAGGCGTGGATACACAATGAGGAATATTCAATAGGTAAGTCTTAAAGGAGAGTTCCTATGTAGTGGATTGTATGTACGTTGATGTGGATAGATACTAAAATTGTGCTAATCAATAAAATGAAGCATGCTCATACCTCGTAAAATAGTAAACAAGCACAAGTTCAACGTTATGTAGTAATTAGTCAATTCCTATAACCAACCAGGAATCATTTATAGCTAACAAGCGTATCACTATACAAAGATCATCGTTAACTGTATCAGTTTCGAGTAAGAATACCAACTGTATGTAAAACACTGTAAGGATACAACAATAATATTACATTGAAGTATTCCGGGATGTAGGCCATAGGCTATCCATTCCGTAGAACCGATTTCCAAACAACATTATAGGTGTAAATCCTAACCGAGGGAATTTGCGTTATTCAGCATGTTACTGCTAATAAATGTAGAATAATCTTACATTTACCAACCACGGGCGGCTTACTGAAAGGAAGGTACTTAAAATCCATGGCCCAATGTGAGCACTGGTCAAAGTCAATGATAGTGTAGGTCACACTTTAACACCCTAAAATGCACCATGGACGTGAACAACAACACGGAGGGCCCTTATCTTACAGCTGAGACACTAAGACACTACCTGGTCCGTGAAGAAGTTGGGGGCATGTAACTTGTCTGATACTATTATTCATGTGAAGGAGATCGAAGTATCATTTGGGAGAGCCCATATTTGTAGTGGAAATGAAAGAGATGCATAAGCATCATATTAATGCAATGTCTACCCAGCACCGAGAGTCACATAAATATATATATGTATACATATATATACGAACTCAAGGATGGACACATAGGAACGTGGGCGTTACTAGTAGAGAATCCTATGGGACCATCTAGGAGTGGCCTATTCCGGGAGACATTAAGGGCCCGTTATACATCTTAAGTATGAAACGACCACGTATGAGTATTCCCATAGTGTCACATTGTAGCTAATAAAAAAGAGCGTGAAAGCTCATTCCAAGATATCTCAGGGATTATAAAGTATGTAATCTCCAGGGAAAAAAACATTGATTATGGAAATCATTGATATTAAGACACCATAAACACGGTCATATAGAGTTCTAATCCAGGGGTGTCTTGTTCAAAATACAGCGGAAGTCAGGGAATCAGGCTTTGGTCAAGCAGAAGGGTTTAGACTATGTCACCAGAGCTCAAACTGGTCTACATATCGGTTTTCCGTGAGGACTAAAAAGTTGTTACAATGGGCCGTTGCTGATTAGGCGCGAGCGCTCTAGCACCAGCAAGGGTATTCCCAATATCACCATTAGCCATATTATCCTATAGCCCCTCTGAAACTCATAGCAAAATACCCTCATCAAGTACATATAACTACACTCAATACGTATGACTGGTGGAAAGTATACAGAGGAAATATGACCATTTGATACGCTAAACATACCCAAATGTCCATTCTTCAGGATCATAGGTGGTTATATGATGGGCTGTACATAGGGACCATGGGTTTTTTTCTCATTCCTTTCTCCTTTTGTGAACGTATTCAGACCTTGTGTAAAGAGGCCTCAGGTTGAGAAGCTGTTGCTGCGCCTGTGTGTAGATAGTGGGCATTGGAGCAGAGTAATTCGTGACGAGCTTTACGATGTACAGGGGATGCTGATAAACTGTCACCAGCAATGAGCCTTCGTCGTACAGGGGAGGTTGAGGTGTGACGAGGGGTTCTGCGTCTTCTGTCTCTGCCAGGGTTGGCAGCGAGTTGCGTATCCATAAGGTCTTCAGCTGATCGTGAGAAGGGGAGAGATTCAATAGACCAGTTGGGTATATCCAGTAATGGGATATTCAGAGTTTCACAGAACAGCGTAAGATCCTCTGGAAATCTCATGAGAGCTGATTTCCCCAAATGTGTTGCCGCAAGGCCAAACGGGAACTTCCAGCGATATGCTATTCCCTTGGAGCGAAGTAGATCAAGCAGAGGACGTAGGTCTTTCCTACGTTGCAAGGTGAGGTGGGAAAGATCTTGAAACAATTTGATTTCTGTTTCATGATATTGCAAGTGGTGTTTGTCCCGAGCTCTGCATAATATTTCTTCCTTAAGCTGGAAATCAACTAGACAGCAAATTATATCTCTCGGTGGGTCGGTGTCTCTACCTCTCGGGCGCAGTGCCCTATGTAGGCGTTCGATCTCAATCGCAGATTCAGGTGGCCTTTCCAAGAGATCATTAAAAATGGTTAAAAGCACCTGGGTAAGCTGGGCAGATTCGATTGCCTCAGGGACACCACGCACCCTTAAATTCTGCCATCTTCCCCTGTTATCCAGGTCTTCGATGTGACGGTCAAGCTCTCTCAAATGTAAAGTGTGCGTGTCAACCTGTTTGCGCATCTCATAAATGGTGCGATCTTGTGTGATGACTTTTTCTTCTACTGCGTCAAGCCTGTTAGCTACTGCTTGCATATCGATATGTAACTCAGCTATAGCTGTAGAAAGAGCCCCTTTAATATCTGATGCAACCGCTTTCAAATCCCCTAAGGTGAGAGGGGAGGTTTCGGTTAGTCCTGCTGTGTTAGCCGTTGGCTGAGTCAGATACTGAGGACGAGTTTCCGTAAGAGGCGAGTGTAGGGGGGATTCATGGGAAGAAGCTTCCGTGTGATCCGGAGTTTGCGACCGGAATAATTCCGGGATGCTGCGATTGGCCGGACCATTCGGACGCCGAGAGGATCTTGAGCGAGGAGTGTTAGACTTCTTATCTGATTTCCCCATGTTTACGGTTACTCTCTGTGTTATGAATGCGTAATCCCACCTCTGTGTGACAAGGATCAAGATATTATGTAGACATTTTCAATGGGCGCCGGCTGGGACCCCCAGAATTAACGAGAAAAAGAAAAGGGAGCAAGTATTCCTGAACAGACCAGGAATCGCAGTGTATACCTCGGCAAATATGAGAGGAAGAGCAGAGTTCAGCAGTGTTGGATCTGTGGGTCTTTGGCTTCTGCAGAGTATTGGGGATCTGAAGGAGTGCAGGGATTGCCTCTGCTGTCCCCTAGGGAACCTTTGCAGGGAGGTCTGCTGCTTCGGGCCTAGCTGTTAGACAGATTCTGGTGGAGGGTGTATAGGCCCTTACGATAGGCCGACGCTCTCTGGGCTCGTGGGGGGGGGTGCCCCGATGGGTAAAGGAGAGGTGCCCACTTATATATGTGGGGAGTAGCTGAGGACTTATAGTCGCCGGGCCGTGACAAGCCCCACCACTCCGCCGCTCCAGACGGGGAGCAGTCGACACTCCCAGCGCGGACGGGGGAATCCAGCCACCACCAGTCCGGCCGAAGGGGGGGGGAGAGATATGATCGGCAACCCCCTCCTCGTGTCAACACCGCTCTCCTCGTGTACCCGGCCTCCCGCCGGGCGGACGCCAGCCGGGTAGCCTCGCGGCTGTGTTCGGCCACGATAGGCCACGCTGGATTGCCGCAACAAATCCGGGCCAACAACTTCCAGACCCGCTCAGTGCTTTCTCTGAGAGATACAGCAGGGTCTCTCACGCGATCTTGCTAGCCGCTGTCCCTCGGATGGTAGTGGATGTGGAGCAGGCCGACAGGAGCTCTGATTTAAGCGGCTTGTCCAGTCGCCATCTTGGACACGCCCCCACATTTTAACTTTTTAAACATTTTAACAGGTCACGTTACATTTTAACATAGGACTCCTTATTTGATAGCAGCTTCACAAGTCTTGCATCCATTGAACTTGTGAGTTTTTGGACAGTTTCTGCTTGAATTTGTTTGCAAGATGTCAGAATAGCCTCCCAGAGCTGCTGTTTGGATGTAAACTGCCTCCCACCCTCATAGATCTTTTGGTTCAGGATGCTCCAAAGGTTCTCAATAGGATTGAGGTCAGGGGAGGATGGAGGCCACACCATGAATTTCCCTCCTTTTATCCCCATAGCAGCCATTGATGCAGAGGTGTTCTTTGCAGCATGAGATGGTGCATTGTCATGCATGAAGATGATTTTATTACGGAAAGCATAGTTCTTCCTTCTGTTCCAGGGAAGAAAGTGGTCAGTCATAAACTCCACATACTTTGCAGAGATCATCTTTACACTGTCGGGGCCCCTAAAGGGGCTGACCAGCTCTGTTCCCATGATTACAGCTCAAAACATGACTCCACCACTGCCTTGCTGAAGTCGCAGCCTTGTTGGAACAGGGTGGCCGTCCACCAACCATCCACTTCTCTATCCATCTGGACCATCCAGGGTTGCACGGCACTCATCAGTGAACAGGACTGTTTGAAAATTAGTCTTCGGCGTGTCCAAGATGGAGCTGGGTGCGGACGTTTCTCCCTGAGCTCCGGTACCCTGACCTTCCATCCGCTGCCATCCAGGGTGCAGTGGCCACTCACGGCTGCTCCCCGCTTGCCTGGACCTCATCTGACACCCGAGGAGGGGTGTGCAGTTATTCTGCCCTCTTCCTGAGCATCTGGGGCGCAGGGCGATCTGAGGTGTGAAGCCGCGGTGTTTCCTAAATCCGCGGCCGGAGCGGATCCCCGCCGCGGACAGACCGCCGCACAGCCGGATCACTGCCCTGTATATCCAACCCTGGCATAAAGGTCAGTCCTTGAGATAGGTGGGGGGGACCCCCCTGAGCCTCCTGGTGGCCCTGTGGACTGTATCATATCCCTGCAGGATCCCTGTGTGCCCCAGGGATCTGAGATGCTGCAGCAGCTGCACTGGATGGATTTGTTCATAACCCTCTCCACAAGTGGATAAATCAGGGGTCTCAGGGATACCTTTTGGTAGCCTCTATACAGTTTGCACACCCGGCCTAGTGATTATAACCATCTACATTTCACTGGCTACAGCATCATGTGAATCTTCTGTGAACACCTCCCCGGTGGGGGACGCGCACACGTGCTAGGGGGAAAATGCCAGAGCTACCTCCCTATGACGTGCCACCATGACAATTTCCTCGGTCATTAGGCTTCTACACCCTAACGTATCACATCAATAACCTGACAACGTTTTGGAGTCCTGTGGACTACTCCCGGCAATGCATCGCACTCCCCGCACTAAACCCAAACATCGGGCCCAACAGCACTTCCCTTCACAGGGCCACGTCGCTAAGCTGATACCTAACCCGCCTGAGCCGGATGACATTACCCAGCTTCCAGGTGACCCTGAGTCAGATGGCGATAGTCAGCGGCAATTTCCATCAGGGATGGCAGATTCTTTGTAACACAATCCCGAAGCCCTGCTACACAAATTCCGTGCTATAGTGCGAGAGGAGATTACAATGGCCTCGCGTAAATTGTCTTCTGATTTGGCAAAGGGCCTAAAGGAGTTGGGCCTTCGCGCCCATCAATTGGAGCAACGTATGGATCTGGCGACTACAGTCTTGGAAGGTCATGAACAGGAAGTTGAGGACCTGCATGCTGAACTGGATTCTTTAAAAGATAAGCTGGAGGATGCCGAGAATAGAACACGCAGGGATAACCTCCGCATCCGCGGAATCCCAGAGGCAGTCACCGATTTACAGGGTACTGCCACTGCTCTTTTCCAGGAATTGGCTCCTGAGATTCCCATGGAGCGCTTGGACTTCAACCGTATTCATAGAGCTTTAGCACCCAAGCCCATGGAGGGGCCTCCCAGAGACATTATTATTAAATTCCACTTTTACCGCACTAAAGAACGTCTACTGCAGGCGGCTCAGAATCGTTCGGTTCTGGAATTTCAGGGTCACTCTGTTCATCTGTTTGCGGATTTGTCCCCAGTCACGATTGCCAAACGTTGTACCTTAAAACCCTATCTTAAAATTCTTCAATTGGCTGATATAAAGTACAGATGGGGCTTCCCTTTCAAGCTCTTATTCTCCTTCCAAGGTCGCCAATTCCAGGCCTCTTCACCAGCGGATCTTCGGCGTCACTTCAGGGAGCTTAAGCTGGAACTGCCACAATCCCAGAGTGAGGAGATTCCTCTCCCTACGAATCTTCAAAATTCCCAGCTCTCGCGTAAATCTCCTTCTAGTCAAAATGGCCCACAGGCCCTCCAATCTCTACGGGCCCAACGTTTTCAGGAAGTCTCTGCAACTTGATGTTTAGAGGCTGGTCGTCAATATACAGCTTAGTCCTATGTGGATTTTTTCTGCCACCTTCTGGACTTGATTTTGGATATGTTCAGGGATTATATATCCCGTGTGTTTTACCTCCTCCAATCTAGAGTAGAGGTTTCTTTTCACTGCCCTGACTGGCTGAGATCTCTATAGTCTTGCAGGTTTCGAATTGCTTATTTACGGGTGTATTAGCCTCAGTTGTATATATAATGTTTTTGTATTTTATATCTATGCCAAGTTGTGGATGGTTGTGTCCCCCACCGAGCTGGCTAGCGGTCTTGTCTTTTGTCCCGCCCGCTACCTAGCCCTTATGTGGGTGTTTTACCCAAAATGGATAATTATATTGTTTGAATCAATCTCCATGTTACACAGGTATCTTACGTGTATATCAGATGTCTTAATGTCTTTTCTTTTCTTTTTCGTCTCTTTCTCTTTGTCCTTTGTCATGTGTGTTTTGTGTTTTTGTAAATTTTTTTCCAGGGCTCCTGGGGACCGTGGTGGATTTACTCTTCCTTTTTTTAAATCACCATGTCGTTGAACTGGTTATCACTGAATGTCCAGGGGATGAACTCTCCACAGAAACGGGTAAAGATATTTAAGTTTCTCCGGGCTCGCCAAGTTGACATTGCTTGTTTGCAGGAAACTCACTTTTCCACTAATTCTGCCCCAAAATATTTTGATGCACGTTACCCTCAGATATTTCAAGCTAATGGCCCTACTAAACAGAGAGGCGTATTGGTCGCCTTTCATAGCAAAACTCCATTTGTCTGTGTGAGGCGTATTGCTGATCCCAATGGCAGATACCTTCTGCTCCAGGGCACGATTCATGGAATAGATGTTACTATACTGTCCTACTACGCTCCTAACGTTAACCCTGGGCCTTTTCTGTCACACTTATGTTCTCTTCTGGCTACACACCAAAGGGGCACGCTTTTGATGGCAGAGGATTCAAATCTAGTACTAAACCCTGCATTAGATAAATATCCAGCAGAGTGCTCTGACCCTTCCGCATCAGCGAAGTCCTTTGTACGCATGTTAAATACCCATGATCTGGTAGATTTGTGGCGTGAATTTCATCCTCGGGGGAAAGACTACACTTATTATTCACATCCTCATCATTCTCATTCCAGAATTGACCATGCATTCGTTTCCCGTAAACACCTCCCTTTGGTTCGCTCTATTTCAATTTTAACGGTTCCATGGTCAGATCATGAGCCTATTTTGGTAGTCTGCCGATCTCTCCTATGTAGGCCGGCCTCCTCATCGTGGATAATGAATGACTCCTTGCTTTCGCTGAAGGAGATTCAGGCGGAGCTACATCGCAAGTCTCAGGAATATTTTCAATTAAATTCGGGTTCTGTCTCTTCTTCGGTAACATTATGGGAAGCATACAAAGCGGTTCTTAGGGGTCATATTATCCACATAGCTTCGAGGCAAAAAAAGGAAAGACAGTTTAAACAACGTCAGTTGGAATCAAAGTTAGCTTCTGCGTCGGCCCAATTTAAACAGTCACCTTCCCCGTCGAATTGTAGACTGTTGGATCAGGCTCGTTTAGAATTGGATTTGTGCTTAACAGATGAGGCTGAGCGCTCTTTACGTTGGACTCGCCAGAAATGGTACAGCAAAGCAAACAAACCAGACTCTATGTTGGCCCGTAGATTACGTTCTTTCGCGCAACATCCCAAACTGATATCTCTACGCACTCGCCACAATACCCTTACAAGCAATCCTGTAGCGGTCTTGGAGGAGTTCCGGCACCGACTAGCTAAACTCTACTCTGATCCCACTCGGGCTGACCCTCAGTCCATTTCTGACTTTTTAGCACGTCTACCCTTGCCTACTTTAACGCCGGCCCACAAGGATTTAATGGACCGTAATATCCAAATATCTGAGGTTTTGCAATGCATAGCAGACCTGAAAACGGGCAAACGTCCAGGTCCTGACGGCTATACGGCACTATACTATAAGAAATTAGCTGATGTGCTCGCTCCCCACCTTGCCGCTATGTTTAACGCGGTGAAGGGAGGTTCGTATTTTTCCCCGGACTCCTTAACTGCTAATGTGGTTATGATCCCTAAACCGGATCGAGATCACTCTTCTTGGGCGAATTATAGGCCTATTTCTCTTATCAATATCGACATGAAGATTCTTACCAAGATTTTGGCTAATCGATTGAATTCCTTTCTTTCTCGTTTGATCAAAAAGGACCAGGTGGGATTTGTTCCCCACAGGCAGGCTGGAGATGCTATCAGACGTATTTTACAATTGCAACATTTGGCCCATACTCGTAAACTTGATATGATGCTCTTATCCTTAGACATCAATAAGGCCTTCGACACTTTATCCTGGCCGTATCTCCTATCGGTTCTTCATCGCTTTGGCTTTGGCCCTTCCTTCTTACGCTGGATCTCTTCGCTATACACATCTCCTCAAGCGAAGCTTAGATACTACGGATTCGAGTCTTCTACGCTCTCGGTTGCCAGAGGCACTAGACAAGGCTGCCCGCTTTCCCCTTTACTTTTTATCTTAGCCTTGGAACCGTTGGCCAAAGCCATCCGTTTACATCCTGATATTAAGGGGATTGATGTGGCCGGCTCCCAACATAAATTGTCTTTGTTTGCAGATGACATATTATTGTCAATCTCGAACCCGGGGATTACTCTGCCCAATTTGCTCGCAGTCCCCGATTCCTTTGCAACCCTTTCAGGTTTACATGTCAACCCAGCAAAATCAAGAGCTATGTCAGTTACCCTCTCACCATCACTTTTGGTTACTCTGAAGCAAACGTTCCCTTTTCAATGGCTTTCGGCATTACCGTATTTAGGAATTAAGCTTACCCCGACCTATGATGGACTGTATCAGGCTAATTTTCCTACTGTTTTTCATGAGCTGACTGAGTTATTGTCCTCTTGGTCTCATTTCCCGCTTTCATGGTTCGGCAGAATTAATGCAATCCGTATGACCTATCTCCCAAAACTACTTTACCTATTTCGTGTCTTGCCAGTTCCAGTACCTTCGCATATATTGCGTATCCATCAGCGAAAACTTCTGTCCTTTATCTGGAGCTCCTTTCGACCCAGAATTAGCAAACATATCTTATTCGCGCGACGGAGTGCGGGCGGGTTATCGGTTCCGAATCTCCAGTCTTATTATTTGGCGGCAAACATTGCCCCCTTGGCTCATGTTCATGCATCTCATCCCTTCCCTCTGTGGGCTGTTGTAGATATGATGGACTCTCACCCAATACCGCTCTCCTCCTTGCCATGGCTTCCTCCTTCTCAACGTCCATCTACCCTTAGTCCAACGCTGACGTTATCGCTACGTCTTTGGGATTCTATCAAATACTCCGCTGGCCTTATCTCTCCTCACCTGCCGCTGTTACGTCTATTACATAACCCATTATTCCCTCCGGGTAGGGATAATCCTAGACAGTTTGCATGGTGGCAGGCACATGGTTTTTATGATGTTCACTCACTTCTATCTCCCACTAGAATAATTACCTTTGACGCTCTGCGCTCTTCTTATAATATCCCCCTTCGAGAACATTTTGGTTACCTTCAACTTCATCACTTCCTAAAAACACTGATACGTACGCATTCGGGACCTTATCGTCTGTCCCCCTTTGAAAGCCAGTGCAGACATAGACCTCATGCCCCGGGTTTGATCTCTTTGATTTATTCTTCCATTATATCTTATAGAACCCCTCCGGTTCGTTCTTATCATCAGCGTTGGCAGTCTGAATTAGGGGGGACCCTGGATCAACAGGACTGGCAGAACATGACCCAAGCAATCTCTAAATGTTCTAGGAATGTCATTATCCTTGAGAATGCCTACAAAATTCTATACCGATACGCCTGCTCGCCTAGCTAGTTTTATCCCTACATATTCCCCAGTCTGTTTTCGGGGTTGCCAACAATTGGGCACCATGGCCCACATATGGTGGACTTGCCCTAAAGTAAGTAGATTATGGATTAGGGTGTACGCCTTTCTCCGCACTATCCTTCACACAGACATCAAGCGTAATCCGTATGAAGCGCTTCTATTTAAACCATTGGAGGGTCTTCTCCGTTCTGAACGGCAGCTGGCATTACACTTATTTATGGCAACTAAATTGACAATTGCAAGGGCTTGGAAGACTCCTGTCCTTAGTTTTGAGGCTGTCAAAAACCGGATGAATTTCATCATGGTTAATGAAAAATTGACGGCCATATTGTTAGATACCCATACAAAATTTTTGCAGATATGGCGCCCCTGGTTGGATGTAGCTCAACCCTCGAGATTCGACCAATCTCTCCTGTCGATATGAGGTTGGATTTTGCCGTGATCCCCTTGGAGCCCCAACTTCCTCCCCTTTCCTTTTTTTTTTTTTTTTTTTTGTCGTTGTTGTTTGTGATGTCCGTGTCTCTCTACTGTATGTCTTTTCCTTTCCTGCTGTTCAATTTGTCCTTAAATATATTTCACAGATTGTGCTTGTTGTTTTCTGTGCTACATCCGCAATACATTCTCTAGGTTATGAGCATGAACAATTTTTTGGAGAGGCCTCTTCTTGGGCCTCTCCTGTTTTCTATAATGTTGATGTAGCTAAAACTCTCTCTGGAGTTTACATTATCATTGACCCACAAAGGTTTGTTAATCATTCCCTTATAACCCCTTCCTCCACCTAATCCTACAAGGCTTCTATGTTAACTCTTCAGCTTATGCCTTTATTGATGCATGCCTTGAACAAGTTCCTCGTCATTTAATATGATCCATAATTGTTGGTCCTTGAATTTATGCTCCGAATGTCTGTTTATTTTTTGCTTACTATTCAATAAAGCTCTTTGTAAAAATAAAATTAGTCTTCATGTATTTTTCTGCCCAATGCAGCCATTTCTGCTTGTGAGCATTGATTATTGGTGGCCGAATAGGTTTATGCACAGTTGCAAGACTCTGGGGGACTCTACACCTTGATGTCCATGGGACTCCAGAGGCACCAGCAGCTTCAAATATCTGTTTGCTGCTATGTAATGGTATTTTAGCAGCTGCTCTCTTGATCCAATGCATGGATCTGGCAGAAATCTTCCTCAATGTGCCTTTATCTGCATGAACCCGTCTGTGCTCTGAATCAGCCACAAATCTCTTAATAGTGCGATGATCACGCTTAAGTTTTCGTGAAATATCTAATGTTTTCATACCTCGTCCAAGGCATTGAACTATTTCACTCTTTTAAGCAGCAGAGAGATCCTTATTCTTCCCCATATTGCTTGAAAATGATGCTCTGATTAATAATGTGGAACACCGTCCTTTAGTCGTTTTTCCTTAAATTGGGCTCACCGGTCATTCTAATTATTACAGGTGTCCGAGATTGTTTTCAGTGATCAAAAGAGCCCTGAGACACAATGCCATCCATGAGTTAAACTGAAAAACAAAGTATTTTCTGATACTTAAATAGAATTTGCATAATAATTTGGAACACGGTGTAATTAGATGAGCTATGGGATCTATATTGGTCACAAAACCCCAGCCTGCCAGCTGTTGAAATTGAGCAGATAGAAAATACTGTATATGTGTGGCACAGCCAGTCCCCCTTTGTCTTTACTATACTGTAGATTAGACAATCCTATTCTAGGTTGTTGTTTTTTCTAAATTAGATCTCTAACTTGGGAGTCAATAATTAGAAACAATTTTTGGGAAATCCACATAGGGGAGTTATGAAAGATGTAGAGCAGCTGTGGTGTCCGAACAATTTTTATTAGTTAAACTCTGCCTGTCACAGAGAGGGGAAGCTTGCACCAGCAACTATATTTTACTCCCTGGCTATCCAGTAAGGGGACCAAGTTTAACTGGAGATATTGTGCAGGGTCAGGAGATACCATCACCTCAAAGTACTTAAAGGTATTAGCTATAGGTACTGTATCTGTTGCGCACAGACTGGTAGAGAGGCAACCAGGGGGGCCTAGGGGCATAATAATGGATTTGTTCCAGTTAATATTAAAACCCTAAAAGTCTCCAAATCAGGTAATGTGCATCATCAGAGTCTGTAAAGAACTAGTAGTATCCCTTAGGTACAAGAGGGCATTGTTAGCATATAGGGAGATTTTCTCCTCAGTCCAACCTCTACGAAATCCCACAATTGATGTTGTCCTACAAATCAGGAGAACTAGGGGTTCGAAAAGGAGGGGGGACAAAGGGCATCCCTGACGTGTGCCTCTATGCAGAGGGAAGGAAGGAGAAAGGATATTATTTTCATAGAGCCAAGCTCGAGGGGCCAAATAAAGCACACAAACTCAATTAATAAAGCTAGCCCCCAGACCAAATCGAGATTAATCTCCCAGACATAGGGCCACTCAACACTATCAAAGGCTTTGGCAGCATCCACAGAAAGAATGGCCCTACCTCCCGGATTATCCACTGGCATTTGAATGTTGAGAAAGAGACCCCTGATATTATTGGCTGTTGCTCTAGAGGGGATAAACCCTGATTGGTCAGTGTGTATTAATTTATCAATGACTCTAGAATGTCTGGAAGCCAGAACACAAGCAAATTGCTTTACGTCCATATTTAGCAAGCATATAGGATGATATGAATCCGGTAGAAGTTTATCCTTCTCTGGTAAGCTGTTCAGTAGTACTGGGGGCATTAAGATTAGCTAAGTCTGAAGTGGGTAGCTAGGGGAAAGGACAATTTTCTAAAAAATCTGACAGCTCAGTTGACGCAGCAGAGGTCTTGGAGGCATAGAGCTCAGTATATAATTGGTGAACAGTGTCGACAATGGCTAAGCAAGATATGTACACTTCCCCATTGTCTGATTTGATGGCATCTATGGAAGCAACCTCCTGCTGTGCCATAGCCACCAGAGCCAATGTATGACCCATATTCTCTCCCTCCTCAAAGTAGCCTTGCTGCAAAAAATATTGTTTCTTTTCCACTACAGAGAGGGCTACAGAATTATATAGAGATAGGGTTCTCTACCAGCTCCATTTTACTATGCTGTACCTCCAGTCTGACAGTATCTGCCCATTCCTTAGACCTGTGCTTAATACCAGTTACTTCTCTAATAAGAAGCCAACGGAGATATGCCTACAATGTGTCGCACAGGATAGTTGCCGATGCTATGTCCATGTTCTGTACAATAAAAACAGACAGATCCCCAGGAAGAGGATCAAAATAAAGTATCTTGCCTCTTGCTATAAAAAAAAAAGGGCACAGCAACACAAAACATTAAAAAATGCAGTCAATCGTCTAGTGGCCTCTTAGAGCCTGCAGTAAGGGATTAATGTAAACTGTGTGGAATATATGACTGTGTCATAGTGGCAGGGTTTCTAGAATATCACTGGCATTTTTGTGAATGATTGTTGTTGCCTGATGATGCTGCCTAACGAAAAGAGTAATAAGTGCCCACAAATTTTGAAGGTAAAAGAATGTGAAAGAACTGATGATACTATCTATATTAGGAAAACAATTTTTTTGTGTGTGAAACACATGGCTTTCCTTGCTAGTTGCTTAGTAGAGATTTTTTTTATCTTTTTTTCCCATCATTACACTTCAATATCATAAGACTTCAAGGAATGTAATGGAAAGGAATGTAAGATCTGAATATGTCAATAAGCTTCTGTGAATTATGTAGAATGCTTATCAACGATTCATCATACGCACTGGCACTATTGTAGATCAATAATGATGCCTGTGAACAATTATCTTCAACTCCAGACATGTTAAAATGTAGAGCTTGTATTTGAAAGATGTTTCTTTTTTAAATACTTGTTCTGTGCACATTTGCTTTGTTCAGTGCAGATGGTAACTTTTTTAGTGTACCAGTGGACAGCTGTTTCCTAGCAACGCATATATGATTTAGGAAACAGAACCTTAAAGTGGACTTGCTGTCAGGCATATTTTTTCATGTTAACCACTTTAGCTCTGCCCTATAGCAGGATTACTGCTACAGAGCGGACTCCCTGCACAAAATCACATACAGTATATATATATATATATATATATATATATATATATATACACACGGGATCTGTGTTCCCGCGGTGATTGTGGGTCAGGGCTGTCAGCTGACCTGGCGGTGCCGTGTTTCAGTGCTGAACCTATCAATCAGCAGATTCAGGCCAGTGATGTTTGGCCTGGATCTGCTGATTGATCAATGCCCTATCAGAGATCTTCCTGTACCTGTGTTTACAGAACACAGGCACATTAAATGATGCAATATTCTCTCCCTGGGACACATTTCATTCCAGAGAGAGAAGAAAGCAGATCTATGTGAGTAAAAGAAGCATACTTTTACAGTAAAACCACAGCTAGGTCACATTTAACCCCTGATCGCCCCCAGTTAACCCCATCACTGCCCTCTCACCAGTGTCATTAGTACAGTGTACAGATTTTTTGACTGATCACTGTATTAGTGTCACAAGTGACTTCAGCTAGCGTTAGCATCCCTCCCAGATAGCATCAGATTGCCCGCCACTACATCAGTCATCACGTTTAACTTGGAGTCAATAGAAGAATGTTTTTTTTAACACAAGTTTTTGTAAAATGACAAAAATAAAATAAAATGTTTTTTAACACAAAGTTGTTAATGAAATGATATATTGTTCACACATGCCATGGGAGATACTCCCCAAAATACATTATGCTACTTCTTCCCAGTATGGGGATACCACATGTGAGAGACTTTTTGGCAGTCTAGCACAGTACAGGACCCCAAAATCTAATAAACATCTTCAGGCTTTTAAAGGGCTTTATTTCCTCATTACACATCCCGATTACTATCACAGTTCCCTGAAATGCCAGAATAGTACAACCCCCCTCCCAAATATCCCCTTTTTGGAAAATAGACACCACAAGGAATTTGATAAGAAGCATGGTGAGTATTTTACAGATCTTGTTTGTTGCCACAAGTTTTTGGAAAATGAAGAAACAGAAAACAAAAACATATTTTTTTCTTTTCTTTTTTTTATTTTTCAAAACCTTGTGAGAAAAAATTAGATCTGCAAAATACTTGGGGTGTCTGCTTTTCAAAAAGGGGTCATTTGGGGGATCTGGTGCTACTTGGCATTTCAGGGCTTACAAAACAGTGATAGGAATTGAGGAAGTGAAATGAGGAAGTTACGCACCTGTATAAGGCTAGACTCACAAAGTCTCACATATATTGTATCCTCATACTCGATAGAAGTAGTAGAATGTATTTTTGGGTGTAATTCTACATGCACCCATGGCATGTGTGAGCAATATAAAAGTTAAGTGATAACTTTGTGTAAAAAAAAAACTTTTTTTCATTTTCCAAAAACTTGTGATAAAAAAGTATTACATTGACTCAACATGCCTCTCAGCAAATAGTCTGGGGTGTCTACTTTACAAAAAGAGAACATTTGTGGGAGGATTGTGTTATCCTGGAATTTCAGAGCCTCTGAAACTGATAGGTAGTGAGGAAGTGAAACGAGGAATTTACTCACCATCAGGCTTTTGAAGAGGTCATTGGATTTTGGGCTCCTGTATATGGTTGGGCTCCCAAAATGTCTCACACATGTGGTATCTATATATTCAGAAGTAGCAGAATATATTCTGGGGTGTAATTCCAAATATACCCATGTCATGTGCGAGCAATATACCATTTAAGTGAAAACTTTGTGTAAAAGAAAAAAAAATTGTCATTTTCCAAAAACATGTGGAAAAAATAAATCTTCCATGGACTCAACATGCCTCTCAGCACCTATTTTAGGGTGTCTACTTTCCAAAAAGGGGTAATTTGGGGGTGTTTGTACTGCCCTGGCATTTTAGCACCTCAAGAAATGTGATAGGCAGTCAGAAAGTAAAAGCTGTGTAAATTCCAGTATGTATACCATAGATTGTAGACACAATAACATTTACGCAAACCAATTAATATGCAGTTATCGTGATTTTTATTACCAAAGGCATGTAGCAAAACACATTGTGGTGTAAATTTATGACAAAATTTCAGTTTATTGGAAATTTGGGGTCTTTTTTTGTTTATAGTGCAAAAAAATTAAAAACCAGAGGTGATCAAATTCCACAGAAAAGCTCTATTTGTGTGAAAAAAGTAACATAAATTTCATTAATGTACCTAATTGGATGATTGCACAATTGTCAGTTAAACTAGCGCAGCACCGTAGATCAAAAAATAGCGTAAATTCCAACATCTATACCATAGTTTCTAGATGCTATAACTTTCACACAAACCAATTACACCTATTGGGATTTTTGCTTTACCAAAGACATATAGCAAAATACATTTTGGCCTAAATTTATGATGAAATTTGAGTTTATTGGATATTTTTTATAACGGAAATGAGAAATAGTTTTTTTTCAAAATGTTTGGTCTTTTTTTTGTTTATAGCGCAAAAAATAAAAAACCCAGAGGTGATAAAATGCCACCAAAAGAAAGATCTATTTGTGTAAAAAAAAGGACATAAATTTAATTTATGTACAGTGTTTCATGACTGCACAATTGTCAGTTAAACTACTGCAGCACAGTGTAGCAAAAAATGGTGTACATTCCAGTATCTATACCATATTTTGTAGACGCTATAACTTTCACACAAACCAATTAATATACATTTATTGGGATGTTGTTTACCAAAGACATATAGTAAACTACATTTTGGCCTACATTTATGAGGAAATTTGAGTTTAGAGGACATTTTTGTATAACAGAAATGAGAAAATACAGTTTTTTTTCAAAATTTTTGGTCTTTTTTTGTTTACAGCTCAGAAAACAAAAAATCCAGAGGTGATAAAATACCACCAAAAGAAAGCTCTATTTGTGTGAAAAAAGGACATAAAACTCATTTTAGTACCAGTTGAAATAGCACAGCGCCAAATAGAAAAAAATGACCTGGCCAGGAAGTGGGGTAAATTCTCTGGAGGGCAAGTGGTTATAGAGTCAGTCCAGCAAAGTGATACTTCACTTTTTGGTAGCCTCTGTAGAGTTAAACCACCTACTGGTCAGTAAAAATTTGAAGAGATAGCCCGATCTGAGCGGTTAGCAGGTAAAACAGCCTCAGCGCAATTCATCCTAGGTGTTCCCCCAACATGTTTTTCCTGACCTCCATGATTAAGCCCCAGGGGCAAAACATATTGGGGGCATGGCTTGAATGAATCAAGCTGAGGCTGCTTTTACTTGCTAACCACTTGGGCTGGGCGAGGTGTGCCACGGTCGGGCTATCTCTTCCTATTTCTCCAGCATGTTTTGAGTATGGACAAACCTTTCCTCAGCCTGCACCCTAACTAGCCAGTGGCATCCAATTCATCAGACCTTGTTAGCCTGAGCAGGGGCCATCAAGCATCTATCATTGGTCACCTACTGTTCTGTTATATTTCTCAATTTAATTTCCCAATATTGAGATACCCAAACTTGGGCCTAGAGGTCTATGCATTTGCTTTGGCTTTTTAGAAAGGGATTCCCAGTCCCGTTTTTGGATTTTTAAATGTGTTTTATATCATGTAGAATGCAAAAATAAGAATGGGAACATCCCAAGGCAGGTGGCAACACCCAATAGGCCAACTGTAGAGACTTGATCAATGCAATCACTAAATTATAAGAAGCAAGGGTGTTATAACATGCTGATAACTGACATTTTTCATTTCAGTGAAATTACACTTTAAAGTAGAACTAAAGGTAATAATTGTGAACAAGCAGCTCTTTATTACAGAAGAGGCATGCACATGCATAGCAAAGCATGCATTCCCAACACACTGCAGCTGCATCGGAATCACTGACTCCTGTGAGCATGCATGGGATGATATTTGCCCCCACCAGCCAATCAAGAGGCCAAAAACTTGGCACCTGGAAGTTGACCAGGGAGAAAATGACAATGGCAAGCAAGAGATGTAACTGTTGAATTGATGGAAGTTGAGATGGTATTTTGCATTTAGTTCCCCTTTAGGTGCATGCATGCCACATACTTAAATTTTTTAGCCGAAAACATTTATTTATCATAAATCAAAGAAATCACAGTACTTTTACTAAAAACACATTAATTGTTTCTTCCTAGAAGACTGGCACCATCTTTTTCCAGGCATCATCTGCCAGGCAGCACCTGCTTCCTAGACTGAGATGCTAGAATTAGAAGGGCGCCATCATGTAAATCCTGGTGCCTGCACAGTAGCCTACAGATTCTTGGCTGTTTATACGCATGTTGTCTTATACAGATCAGCTCCTGGCTGCTGTCCCTCACCTTTCGGACCTTACAGAAAGTTACAGTGATGACATAATATTACCAAAATTCTCTTCTCAGGTCTCAACATCAATCGCAGGTCTCTGATCAATCCCAGAAATGCACTGTTTGCTTTTCCTGGTGCATAGATGAGAGTGATTGTCAGGTCTCAGGAAGCAAAACATAAGACTAGAGACACCATGTGGCCCTACTTGTCTCTTGTGGTTACCACTTTGCAAGGTATATTTTTATGCATGAGAATGAGTACACCTGCTTTATTTTTCACAGATGCTGAGCCATATAGATGATGGACCTACAATTTGCGCATTTGGTGGCAGTCCTTTGCAGGCAAATAAGTCTCTGGCTATAGGGCTATAACTACTGTAGATGACATAAAATTGATATACGTTTGTTGGACGTGCAGAGCCCTTTAACATTCCATGTTATGATCCTCATACTGGTTCTGCTACAAAATTGAGATATATCCAGTCGATGTAGTGTCAAAAAACTAACCTAGAGGGCTTTAGGGCAGTGGCGTCCCGAGGCAGGTGCAGGGATGCGGTCCGCACCGGGTGACACCGACCGCACAGGGTGATACCGGACCCGCTCCACAAAAAGGTAAGTTGTAAAGCAAGCTGATGATATGCGGGGATCGTCGGCATGCAACCTTGACGGGGTGACACCGGACCCACTCCAAAAAAAAGTAAGTTTTAAAGAAAGCCGATGATCCCTGCAGGATGGATCGGATCTGCGGATTGAGCATAATGGATCGGAGTCGGGAATGATTTTGTAGACCATGCAGCTTTTCTAGTATACATTGCTGTTTCTGAGAAGCCTGTTGAAGTGCCATAGGGGAACTCTGTACCTCATCTTCTATGTCTGAGATGTGCTGCTCAGCCTCAGTGAGTCTTTTGGTATGATCTCCCAACTCTCTCCTAAGCTGTTCTATTCCTGCCGAGACTGCTCTGTCCACTGCAGCCACAGCATGGGCAATCTTACAATACTGGTCTTCTGGTAAAGCAGGGTTAGATCTGAAGCAGGGGGCTGGCTCATCTGCACCTCCTGTGTCTATTCCATCTGTCATCTTGGATTGCCGGTCCACTGAAGGATCGGATCGGGTCAGCGAAGCAAATCTGGAACGATTGTGTATAAAAAAAAACGCTCCATGCAGCGATGCCCAGCAGCTGTGGTGGGGTGAGATCACGAGGGGTCATCCCCTCAATCTGCATCCCTCTCCTCCAGTCCTCCCCGGCTCTTCTCCACTTTCAACTCCCTACTCTCCCCCCCCCCACCTCCACCCAGTACCTCACTCACCGCCCACAAGATTGCCAATCACTTCCAAAAAAGATTGACGCAATCTGTAAGGACATTGCCAATACTCAATTTACCTCCCCACCTAGCCTCCCTCCCGCCATTACCCCATCAACTCTCCCCTCCTCTGACCTCGCAACCGCCCTGCCCCCCACCACACCTAACATCCAGCAAACTATAACCTCCCCAACACTCCGCTCCTTCAGCCCTGCTACCACTGAGGAGGTCACTAAGGTCTTCTCAGAAGCCCGCCGCACCACTTGCCCCCTTGACCCTGTCCCCACACAACTCCTCCGGTCACCCTCCTTCTGCATCCTACACTCCCTCACCCACATCTTCAATCTCTCCCTCTCTACTGGCGCATCCCCCTCCCCCCCCAAAGTACGCGCACATCACCCCCATACTCAAAAAACCCTCCCTGGACCCCACCAACCTGAACAACCTTAGACCCATCTCCCTGCTGCCATTCACATCCAAGCTTCGTGAGCGCTTAGTCTACAACCGCCTAAGCTCCCACCTCACTGACAACAACCTCCTTGATCCACTACAGTCTGACTTCCATCCCCTACACTCCACCGATACCACCCTACTCAAAATCACTAATGACCTGCTAACCACCAAAGCTAACGGCCAATACTCAGTCCTCCTACTCCTTGACCTCTCCGTGGCCTTCGACACAGTTGACCACCCCCTCCTCCTTAATAAACTACACTCCCTTGGCATCAGAGACTCTGCTCTTTCCTGGCTTTCCTCCTATCTATCCCAATGCTCCTTCAGCGTTACCTATAACACTACCACCTCCCCCTCTCTCCCCCTCTCTGTCGGGGTCCCCCAAGGCTCTGTCCTCGGGCCCCTTCTTTTCTCCATCTACATCTCCTCCCTCGGCAAACTGATACACTGCCACGACTTCAACTATCACCTCTACGCCGACGACACGCAAATTTACCTCTCCACCCCTCAACTCACCCCTTCAGTCTCCGCCCGTATCACCCACCTCCCGAACGACATATCAGACTGGATGTCGCTCCATTTCCTCAAATTGAACCTTTCCAAAACCGAGCTCCTAGTTTTCCCCCCAGCCTGAGCCCCCCCCCCCCATCCTCTCCATCACGACCAACAACGCCACCATCAATCCCACCCCGCAAGCCAAAGTCCTAGGTGTCACGCTGGACTCAAACCTATCCTTACAACCTCATGTCCAATCGCTGGCAACTTCATGCAGGCTCCACTTCAGCAACATCTCCAAGATACGTACGTTCCTAACCCCAGACACTACTAAACAACTCGTTCACTCCCTTATTATCTCATGCCTGGACTTCTGCAACTCCCTTCTCACCGGCCTACCCCAACACAGGCTATCCCCGCTTCAGTCCATCCTGAACTCAGCGGCCTGACTCATCCACCTTGCCAACTGCTCCACTTCTGCCACCCCCCTCTGCCATTCCCTCCACTGGCTTCCGATTGCCCAACGCATTAAATTCAAACTACTAACATTGACATACAAAGCCATTCATAACGCTGCCCCAAACTACCTCACCGACCTGATACCCAAATACCACCCAACCCGCACTCTTCGCTCCTCACAAGACCTCCTACTCTCTAGCTCCCTGGTCTCCACCCCCCACGCCCAACTGCAGGACTTCTCCAGGTCTTCCCCCATCCTCTGGAACTCTCTACCCCAATCCATCAGACTGTCACCTACCCTCCTCACCTTCAGGCGCACCCTGAAAACCCATCTCTTTAGGGAAGCCTACCCCACCCTCACCTAACAGCCGATCTCCTCTACTCCTTCTACCACTCCATCCCCCACAGCCACTTCCTCCTGTACCTCTATCCCCTCCCTCCTAGATTGTAAGCTCGAAAGAGCAGGGCCCTCGAACCGCTCATGTATTGTTTTGTTACTGTATTGTCCCATGTACTGTAGCCCACTACAATGTACAGCGCTGAGCAAACCTTTTGGCGCTATATAAATACTGTATAATAATAATAATCCCCAATGTGGGATGTCAGCTTGTAAGGTGACCCAGCAGAAGCAGATGTCTAGTGCTCCCACTGCATGTGGCTCCGGAACAGGAAGTCTTGCTTTATCTTTTAAATGGCCTCGGCATGCTCATAGACAGTACTCTGGAGCCTAGGGAGCAAGCAGGTTGATTCTGCTGGAGCCAAAGCTTTTTGTAAATTGGAAAACTGAGCAAACAATGATTGATAAACAATCATTAGGCTAGCTTATTCTGCTAGTCAAGTTGGTGTTTGCATATTTTTTTTTTTTTAACTTGACAGTTGGGTGAATTATGTTATTCCTGCTGGCTCTGTCCATGGTAGAGACGTTTCCTGAGTCATCCCATCCCTGTAATGCAGTGAAAGGCCAGTGGTGGTGCCGGAGTCATCCCTATAATGCTGTGAGAAGCCAGTGGTGTTCTTCCTGTCTCCATACCATGATCTTTTTGATGGAAGTTTTCCCTACCTGTGGAGGAGCTGGATATATTACTATGCTCATTTAATATGTGCTTCTGGTGAGTGCATTCATAAAGCATTATCTAGCATGGAGTCACCTATTCATCACGGAGATTTCTTGGACGCTTATTTGCTACTCATCCGAATGATCTTATCCATTTATTTTATACTGGACTGTTCACTATGGTCACTTTATATTTATTTGCTAACATTACTTACTCGCTGTTATTCTGCGAGACACTAATGCAATATTATTCCCTTTAGCACTAATTTTGAACACCTCACTTTGAGTCTGTCATTATTGTCACTTTATTCATTAGCACCTTGGTTTCGTAATATTGTACAGCGCTGCATTTTATGTTTTTTTGGTGTTTGCCTACAGTTAGTGCTGGGACACTGCTAGGCTGTGTTTTGACGGTTTTATTTTTGTTAATTTGGAGAAGCGTACAGCACATTTAAATATATGTAACTAGTACTAATAAACACACTATTGTTTTCAAAAAGCCACTAGACTAGCTTGTGTGCCTTAAAGGCTTTTTACCCCAAGGAGCACAGCACCTGATACCTATTTCCTCATCACAGTGGGTTATAATAGGAAAATTATTTATACCATAAACATACTGTAGATCTGTAAAGTTACTGATAGTGACAGCTTTAAATTACTTTGTGAATCATTCTGATATAGGCTTATGGAATATTGCTATCTTTGAGTCACAGCAAACTAGATCCCCTTCCAAGACAGTAACAACAACAGTGACACCTACAGATGTTCTAAATGAATAGCAAAAATAATATTTTAAGCATAACATTTAAATAATATTATACAAAACTAAATTATGTTAGAATTGAATAACATAAAGGAGTACTTTAACTACAGTTTGGCTGCTTTATTAGGACTGGATACAAGAGAAGCTGTGGGGTTTCGCACAGTTAACTAGTCAAACTACTTCTTTTATGTTTTTCAGAGCAGTTTAGTTAGTGAAAAAAACATATTTTCTTATAAAAACTGCCCTATTGTCTCATGATCTAGTATCCATCACTTTACTATATCTATATGTGTAAATAAAAGCTGCATTACTGGTATATTTACTTTATCAAAATGTACCTGTGGTGACAGCTAACTTTCTAAATTGCTACTGATAGGTAACTCATGATACATTGGCTCACATTGGGCTCCGTTCACAAAGCTGTATTTACCACTTTAAGAAATGTGGTAAAATGCTGCTTAGCATTTTTCAAAACGTTTTTTGGCATTCACAAAAAAAAAAACTCGTAAAATACCTCATGCATTATTTTTCCGAAGTACACAGTATTTCTCTTATGAAACCAAGCAGTATTTTATCTCATGCATATTTAGTGGGATGAATAAGGTGAAGAAGAATTAGAACCCCTGTCAGTTTTTATTGCTAATAAAGAGGTAAAATGGTTTAACCACTTGCCTAACAGGCACTTATACCCCCTTCCTGCCCAGGCCAATTTGCAGCTTTCAGTGCTGTCGCACTTTGAATGACAATTGCGCGGTCATGCAACACTGCACCCAAATTAAATTTTTATAATTTTTTAACACAAATAGAGCTTTCTTTTGGTGGTATGTACTAGCCGCTGGGTGTTGAATTTTTTGCGCTATTAACAAAAAAAGAGCAAATATTTTGAGAAAAAAAAGTTTTGCTTTGTTTCTATTATAACATTTTGCAAACAGGTAATTTTTCTTCTTCACTGATGTGCGTTGATGAGGCTGCACTGGTGGACAGCACTGACGGGCATGGATAGGCAGCAATGATGGGCACTGATAGGCTGCACTGATGAGCTGGCACTGATATGCAACAATAATGGGCACTGATAGGCAGCACTGATAGGTGGCACTGATGAGCTGGCACTGATATGCAATAATGATGGGCACTGAAAGGTGGCACTGACTGATGGCACTGACTGGTGGCACTGCTGGGCACAGACTGGTGGCACTGCTGGGCACTGATGGGTGGCACTGCTGGGCAGCACTGCTGGGTGGCACTGATGAGTGGCACTGCTGGGCACAGGTGGGTGGCACTGATGGGCACAGGTAGATGGCATTGCTGGGCACTTGTGGGCAGCACTGCTGGGCATGGTTGGCGGCACTGGTGCCCTGATGATCGGTGTCGATCCGTCCTCTGACAATTGCCGGTTATCGGCAGTACTTTACTCATGCTGTGACAGCGTGAGGAAAGTGCAGCCGATAACCGGCAACTGCATTTACCGGTGATCTGCTGTGCCATTGGACACAGCTGATCACGTGGTAAGAGGCCGCTATGATTGGCCTTTTACCACATCACGTGATCAGCTGTGTCTATACGACACAGCGATCATGAAGATCGCCGGGTGCGCGCCCCCGGGGGTGCATGGGAGGGTGCGTTCTGAGAGGAAGTCATATGACGTCCTCCCAGAACGTCATTTGGCTATCTGTGGTCAGCAAGTGGTTAAACCATAGAAATATGGCAAATCACTAAGTCAGTGCGGTCCCTGCAGCATATGTATTAACCTCCCTGGCGGTATTCCCGAGTGTAGCTCGGGGTAACATTTCAGTACCAAAAGCGGTAACCCCGAGCTACACTCGGGAATACCATGCGGCACTGCTCCGGCATGTGTTCTTCACTTACCTTACCCTGCGCTCCCACGATGTGTCCCCTGCAGCGTCCCCGGCCATCTCCTCCGGCCGATGCCGGCATCCGGCTTCTGTGTCCTGTCCCTGTGACGTCGGGACGTACGGGCGCCGCCGGCGGCGGGAAATTTAAAAATTTTAAAAAATGTCATTTTTTTTTTTTTACATTTTACATAGTAAAACATTGCTGTCTCAACCAATTTCACATACATATTGTCCCTAGTGCTTTGTCCTGCGCCCTGCCTGCATTTTGTCTGTTCTTTCTGCCTGGAAACTGAGAAATGTCCATGGCGTCCAAAAAGTGTCCCTTTAGGTCAAAAGCGGTTTAGATCAGCTAGAGAACAGCGATTGTAAATCAGAACCACTTGCAGAATTGAGTGATAATGATTCGTGGAGGAAATTCGTCATCAGACACTGAAAACGATTTTGCGACTGAGCTCAGCAATGTGCGAACTTGGCACTATATTTCACATTTCAGTGTTTTTGGTTTGATTATATTATTGAATTAAATTTTTTATTATTTTTATATTATTTTATGATTATTTATTAAATTATAATTTATGATTTTGTGTTTCAAATTTTATCATACCCGGGATGTTTACTAGACTCTTGTTCGGACAGATTTCAGTGAGTTTTTCCTAAAAATTACAGGCCTACAATAAAAAAAATACATATTTCCATGCAAAAAAATGGTACCGCTTTCAGCACCAAAAATCTGAAATAATCATACCGCCAGGGAGGTTAATAAAAAAGAAAAAAAGTGACTAGAATACCAGTCAAAGGGAAGCTGCTTCCACAGGACACACATTGTGTATGAAAAACAACTATGGTAAATGAAGAAAATACCTTTCTAAATGTTAAATATCTTTCTAAACCTCAAATATTGAATGAAAATTGTATTAAAAAAATCATACACACATATAAATACCCTTCTTCTTTTTGTCTGGGTATTTTACTGTATATATGTGTGGGAGTGCTAATACTATTTTCATTCCATATTTGACATTTAGAAATATATTTTGTATTTACTTAAAGTATAACTAAAGAAAAAACAGTTTTTTTTTAGTTTTGGATAGAGTGGAGAGGTATTAGAACACCTATTAGTTTTTTATTGCTGTCTGTCCCCATTAGGAAGATTCATCCTCTCTAATTGTCCTGTTTACCATTATTATAAAAAGCGACATGAAAAGCAAATTTCACATTTTGGGTTGTTCCCTGAAAAGTAATAAAGGGAGATTTTCCAATGAGGATACTAGTTATGGTGACCTGGGGGACCCCAAGGGATTCCTCTAATTCAAAGGGATTTGTACCCTACCTAACATCCCTCACACTGAAGCCCCCTCAACACTCCACTCCTTCGACCTTACTACCACCGAGGAGATCACCAAGGTCTTCTCCGAAGTCCACCTCACCACCTGCCCCCTCAACCCTGTCCCCTCTCAGCTCCTACGACCTCCCTCCTCCTCCATCTTATGCTCCCTCACCCACATCTTTAATCTCCTCCTCTCTTCTGTCTCCGCCCGAATCACTAGCCTACTGAACGACATATCAGATTGGATGTCGCTCCACTTCCTTAAACTGAACCTCTCCAAAACCGAGCTCCTAGTCTTCCCCCCAGCCCGCGCACCCCCCTCCCCCCCCCACTGACTTCTCCATCACGTCCAACAATGCCACCATCAGGCCCACCCCGCAAGCCAAAGTACTTGGTGTCATTCTTGACTCCAATCTATCCTTCCAGCCCCAAGTCCAATCGCTAACAAACTCATGCCGACTCCACCTCCGCAACATCGCCAAAATACGCCCATTCCTAACCCCGGAAACCACTAAACAGCTCATCCACTCCCTCATCATATCATGACTCGATTACTGCAACTCTGTCAGGGATCGCGGCGTCCTGTCGGCCGGCGCATGCGCGCTGGCGACGGCTCACGCCGGGACACAGGCACCAGGTCCCGGCAAGCCGTGGATGACAGGACGCTGCGCATGCGCAGTGGGAGCCGCGGGCACGCCTCGGGCGGCCAATGACAGCCTGGGGGCGCGTCCTGGGCAGCCAATGACAGTGCAGGGCGCAATATATAAAGATGCCCTGCACTGTCAGTAATCGTCGCAAGGTCTATCTGAGTTCCTGAGTCCTGTACCTGTGTTTTTGACCCTGATTGACCCTGACTACGCTGCCTACTCCTGTGTTTGACCCGGATTGTCCTGACTACTCTGCCTTCTCCCATCCTGACCCCCGGCTTGTTTTGACCTCTCTACGGACTGACTTATCCTGCTGACCCTGCGTGTGACCTGACGATTCTCCTCCTGCCGATTCTGTACCTCGCCTACCCCACGGGACCCCTGCTCGTGATCCATCCTGCTAGGTCCTGCCGTCCTCCTCACATCTGGCTCTCCCGGTACCTAACATCCCCGGAGGTTCTCTCTGCTACTGGTGGGCCTGCTCGGAGGTCGTGACCTGGTCCCGGTCTGTTTCAAGTCCATCCCCACCATCAGGGGCCCTGGTGAAAGCACAGACCGGGACTTAGACTCCACGCTTTGGGTAGGTCTGTCAAGTGGGCAGCCAGGGGCACCACTTGGCGGATCATAACAGTACCTTGCAGCCATGACAGAGCCAGGAAGAAGACAGGCGTCCCTAGAGGATATATGCCAGCACCTGGCGACTCTGACCCAGGCCTTCCAGAACTTTCACAGCCGCTACACCCGTCTTGAGGACCGCATGGAGACGTTTGCCACCCAGACTCCCCCTGCTCCAAGTTCCGCAACTGCGGAGTCACCCGCTGCCCCAGCATCCGGAGCAGTTGCGGCACCCCTAGCTCCCGAACCCTGCGTTCCCCTGCCGGAACGATTCCGTGGAGACCGAAGCCGCTTTCGGGCCTTCCGGAACGCATGCACTTTATTTTTTGACCTGCAGCCCCGCACATTCACCGTCGAGACCGTCAAGGTGGGGTTTATAATCTCTCTCCTTCAGGATGAGCCCCAGGATTGGGCTCACCGCCTGATGGAGAAGCGTGACCCCCATCTTGATTCCGTGACTGGGTTCTTTCAGGCCATGGCCGTCCTATATGACGACCCCCAGCGGGCTGCCTCCGCAGAGGCTACTCTATACTCTCTGCGGCAAGGCCACCGGGCGGCCGAAGAGTATGCGTCTGATTTTAGGCGTTGGATGGGAGATACCAGATGGAACGATGCGGCATTATGTCACCAGTTCCGCATCGGGCTGTCTGAGTCGCTAAAAGACGAATTAGCACGAGTAGGACTACCGGACTCTCTTGAGAAACTGATAGAGTTGGCCATCCAAATTGACCGCAGACTGAGAGAGCGTCGCCTGGAAAGGAGTAGCCAGGGTCAAAGGGTGGCATGGATCCCACCGAGAGAAGCAGCTCCAACCCCAGGGAACCATGCCCGGAGCACGGAAGCAGGGGACACCTCAGAACCCATGCAACTGGGACTGGCCCGTTCCACTTTATCGGCCGAGGAACGTCAGAGGAGACGATCGCAGAACCTATGTCTGTACTGTGGGGAAGCTGGTCACCAGGTGCGCTCCTGTCCTGCAAAAATGAGTAAGTCCGCTTCCTGTTTTCCTTTACCTACAGAAAGGGGTGACCTATCTAGTTACCTGGCAATACCTGTGTCTTTACAGCTCCCCGGAGGAACCCTGTCGGTGACCGCAATCATTGATTCGGGAGCATGTAGTTGTTTCATCGATCTTACTTTTGCTCACCGGCAAAAGATTCCCCTCCAGACCAAAGAAAGGGGGTTTAACATCTTCCTGGCAGACGGGTCTAGCATAAAGTCGGGAGTGGTGGATCAGGAGACTCCCCCTATTTTTACCACGATGGCTGACCATCATCAGGAGTTCCTCCGTCTGGATGCCATCGCATCCCCCCTTTTCCCAATCATTCTGGGGCTTCCTTGGCTGCGGGCCCATAACCCCCAGGTTGATTGGGAGAAGGGAACGGTTCAATTTCGGTCACCATACTGCCGGGATCACTGCCACGTCCCAGGGCCCGTGCCTCCCTGGTTTCTCCTGTGCATGGATGGTGATACGGATCTGTCTCAGGTTATCCCTCCGGCCTACCACGATTTCTTAGACGTGTTCAGTAAGCGAGGAGCAGACCTTCTTCCCCCGCACCGTTCATACGATTGCCCCATAGACCTCCTACCCGGATCTGAGATTTCATTCGGTCGCATTTTTCCTTTATCGGAACTAGAATCAGGAGTTTTGAGGGAGTATATTGATGACAATCTGCGGAAGGGATTTATTCGCCCGTCCACGTCCCCGGCCGGGGCTGGGTTGTTTTTTGTAGAAAAAAAAGACAAATCGTTACGGCCCTGTATTGACTACCGAGACCTGAATAAAATCACAGTAAAAAATCGCTATCCGTTACCCCTAGTCCCCGAGCTCCTCCAGAGGTTAGGGTCAGCAGCGATTTTTACTAAATTAGACTTGCGGGGGGGCATATAACCTTGTTCGTATCAGGGAGGGGGATGAATGGAAGACAGCCTTTCGTACGAGATTCGGTCATTTCGAATATTTGGTGATGCCGTTCGGGCTCTGTAACGCACCTGCCACCTTCCAACACTTTATCAACGATGTCTTTCGTGATTTCCTCGATGTCTTCGTGGTTGTCTACCTAGATGACATCCTGATATTTTCACCCTCACTGGAGGCTCATAGGGAGCATGTGGCAAGGGTCTTAGCACGTTTACGCCAACACGGGCTTTACGCCAAGGCAGAAAAATGCTGTTTTGAACAGTGTAAAATGACGTTCTTGGGACTGGTCCTCTCTCCCGCGGGGGTCGCGATGGATCCCCAGAAAGTCACGGCGATCTTAGATTGGCCAACACCCACCGATAAGAGGGGGGTACAGCGTTTCATTGGATTCGCAAACTTTTATAGAAAGTTTGTCAGGAACTTCTCAGGGCTGGTCTCCCCAATCACGCAACTGACTAAACAAGGGATTCGTTTTAAATGGACTCCTGAAGCCCAGACCGCGTTCGACACGCTCAAGAAATTGTTTACTTCTGCTCCCATTCTCTGCCATCCAGATTCTTCTCTTCCATATGTTTTGGAAGTGGACACCTCCGAAAACGCGGTAGGAGCGATTCTTTCCCAAAGGAGTGGTACCAAGGAGTTACTGCATCCTGTGGCGTTTTTCTCCAGGAAGTTGACTCCGGCGGAGCGCAATTACGATATTGGAGATCGGGAACTCCTGGCCATCAAGTCCGCTCTAGAAGAATGGAGGTATCTCCTGGAAGGAGCCACACACCCAATCCTAATATTCACGGATCACAAGAACCTCGAGTATTTAAGGACGGCGAAACGACTGAGACCACGCCAGGCGAGATGGGCTCTTTTCTTCTCTCGATTTACCTTTCATATAACGTACCGACCTGGGTCTAAGAATACAAAACCAGACGCTCTGTCCCGCATGTTTGAGGACCCCAACGATACAGTGTTACCTGACACAATTTTGCCATCCGGAAGCTACCTCGCCCTGCAAACGGAACTTCGCTCCAGACTGATTGACGCTTCCGTTGGACTGCCAGTCCCGCCTGGGTCGCCTCTCCAGAACCGCGATGGTCTGCTTTGGAAGGAAAATCGGATCGTGGTGCCAGAAGGAGTTCAAACTTTGGTCCTGGTGCACTGCCACGACCATCCAATGGCAGGGCACTTTGGGGTGACGAAGACTCTGGAGCTACTGCAGCGCTCATTCTGGTGGCCAAATATGGTCAAAGACTGCAAGCGCTACGTCCAGACCTGTCCCACCTGCCAAAGGACAAGCCCTCCAGAAGCAAGGCCTGGGGATTGTTGCCTCCATTGCCAATACCCAAACGGGCCTTGCAAACGATTGCCATGGATTTTGTAGTCGAACTCCCACCGTCTCAAGGCTACACTGCTATAATGGTGATTGTGGATCGCTTTTCAAAGATGGCTCATTTCGTGCCCTTGGAAAGAACCCCGTCGGCACCGGAGACTGCACGGATATTCATCAAGGAAGTAGTGAGGCTACATGGGATACCCGAAGACATACTGTAGTATCGGATCGGGGAGTCCAGTGCACATCAAGATTCTGGAAAACCTTATGTGAAGCATTAGGAATCAAACTGTCACTGTCATCCGCTTACCATCCACAGACCAACGGGCAAACGGAAAGGACCAATCAAACGTTGGAACAGTACCTCAGATGCTACACCTCCTATCTTCAGGGCGACTGGCTAACACTGTTGCCTTCTGCAGAGTTCACCTATAATAACTCGAGCCACTCAGCTACGGGACAATCACCGTTTTTTACCAATTTCGGATATCATCCTACGTTTCTCCCCGACCTAATGCCCGAAAGTCCGGTACCCGCATCTCAAGATGTCTTGCATTTCTTTTCTGTCAATAACAAGACGATTCAGGAGGCCATCACTAAAGCCCAAGAAGATAGTAAAAAGGCGTTCGACAGGAAGAGAAGAGGAGAGCTGTTGCTCCAGCCAGGGGATCAGGTTTGGTTGGCTACGACCAACTTGAAAATGCTGTGTCCTTCCAGGAAGTTAGGACCGAAGTACCTTGGTCCGTTTCCAATTAAACGGGTGATCAATGAAGTGGCCTATGAACTCGAGCTCCCGGAGTCTTTCAAAATACACCCTGTGTTCCATGTCTCTCTCTTCTCGGATCGCCAATCCAAACCTCCCGAGGCAGTCACCATAGGTGACCAAGAGAAATATGAGGTAGAAACTATTCTCAGTTGCCGAAAGAGGGGGGGCCAGATGCAGTTCCTGATAAAATGGAAGGGTTATGGCCCTGAGGAGAACTCTTGGGAACCCATCCAGAATGTTCACGCCCCCAGGCTCATCCGGGAATTTTTTCGTGGCCACCCGCGGTGGAGAGATCAGTGGGGCTCCTGGAGGGTGCCCATAGGGGGGGGCAATGTCAGGGATTGCGGCGTCCTGTCGGCCGGCGCATGCACGCTGGCGACGGCTCACGCCGGGACACAGGCACCAGGTCCCGGCGAGCCGTGGATGACAGGACGCCGCGCATGCGCAGTGGGAGCCGCAGGCATGCCTCGGGCGGCCAATGACAGCCCGGGGGCGCGTCCTGGGCAGCCAATGACAGTGCAGGGCGCAATATTTAAAGATGCCCTGCACTGTCAGTAATCACCGCAAGGTCTATCTGAGTTCCTGAGTCCTGTACCTGTGTTTTTGACCCTGATTGACCCTGACTACGCTGCCTACTCCTGTGTTTGACCCGGATTGTCCTGACTACTCTGCCTTCTCCCATCCTGACCCCCGGCTTGTTTTGACCTCTCTATGGACTGACTTATCATGCTGACCCTGCGTGTGACCTGACGATTCTCCTCCTGCCGATTCTGTACCTCGCCTACCCCACGGGACCCCTGCTCGTGATCCATCCTGCTAGGTCCTGCCGTCCTCCTCACATCTGGCTCTCCCGGTACCTAACATCCCCGGAGGTTCCCTCTGCCACTGGTGGGCCTGCTCGGAGGTCGTGACCTGGTCCCGGTCTGTTTCAAGTCCATCCCCACCATCAGGGGCCCTGGTGAAAGCACAGACCGGGACTTAGACTCCACGCTTTGGGTAGGTCTGTCAAGTGGGCAGCCAGGGGCACCACTTGGCGGATCATAACAAACTCCCTTCTCACTGGCCTCCCTCACCGCAAGCTATCCCCGCTTCAGTCGATCCTGAATACGGCAGCCAGACTTATTAACCTTACCAACCACTCTGTTTCCACCACCCCCCTCTGCCAATCCCTCCACTAGCTCCCGATTGCCCAATGGATTAAATTCAAAATGCTAACACTGACGTACAAAGCTGTCCATAATATCTTCCCAAACTACATCTCTGACCTAATATCCAAATACCACCCAAAATGCACTCTCCGCTCTTCACAAGACCTCCTTCTCTCTAGCTCCCTGGTCTCCTCCTCCCATGCCAGCCTCCAGGACTTCTCCAGGGCATCACCCATCCTCTGGAACTCGCTACCCCAATCCATCAGACTATCACCTACTCTCCTCTCCTTTAGGCTCATCCTCAAAACCCACCTCTTCAGGGAAGCCTACCCCGCCCCCTGCTAACTGCCGATCTCCTCCTCTCTTCCCACCACTCCATCCCCCACAGCTTTTCCTCCCGTACCACTATCCCCTCCCTCCTAGATTGTAAGCTCCAAGGAGCAGGGCCCTCGAACCCCTCGTGTATCACACTGTATTGTCATTGTACTGTCTCATGTATTGTCTCCCATTGTAATGTACATCGCTGAGCGAACTATTGGCGCTATATAAATACTGTATAATAATAATAATAATAATTTCCTCTCACTTCCTGTTTTGGCAATGGGACAGGAAGTGAAGGTAAATCTCCCCAATGGGACACAGATGGACACCTAAATACCACATGCTATCTGATTTAGTGAATGGAGCCCAGTAACTATAAAGTATATAGTGCCCCTCATCCCTAGGAAGCTCCAACACAAATAGTGATGAGCGAACTCGCCTGGGTTTGATTTGTGAGAAAATCTACGAATCCAGCCTGAAATCCTGAACATAGCCCCCAAAATCCAATTTAAAACAGCTTAAAACGCAACAACAAAAATGCACAACTAATACAGAATAGGGATTGCTTAAAACCTGCAGTTGAAGATGCACACCTTTAAAATGTACTCCTGAAAAAGTGACATTAAAAAAAATGATTGTTTCTAAATGTCAGTACCTGGAAAGCCTGCTTCTGCTTATAAAAGTGGCTTTGATCTCCCTCTATATCTATACTAGACACTTATCTACTGTATAAGGATCTGGAATGGATTTTGAGGGGAACCCAATGCCATTTTTTTTCTTACAGAAATAGTACACATTGGGGGTTATTTACTAAAGTTGGAGTGTACAAAATCTGGTGCAACCAATTAGCTTCCAGGTTTTATTGCCAAAGATTAATTGAACAATCTAAAGATAGAAGCTTATTGGCTACCATGCACAGCTGCACCAAATTCTGAGTGCACCAGTTTTAGTAAATCTCTCCTATTGTTTACAAAAAATGTATACTGTCCTTTTAAGAAAAAAAAACATTGTGGGCCCACCCCCCAAATTCATTCCAGATGCTTATCTTTGTTAAGAATCTGCTATGGATTTAGAGGAGGACCCAGGCAGAAAGAAAATGGTACGCTGTTCCAAAAAACAATACCACAATCTTAAAATAGTGGGAACCACCTCCTGTAGCTTTACTGGCTGCTCTGTGCAGAATCACATATATACACAGCTTAAAGAAAATTAAAGGAACTCTTTTAAAATGCATCAGATCTCAATGGGGAAAAATATCATGCTGGGCATCTATACTGATATGGACTGGGTAATGTGTTAGGAACATAAGGATGCCCCATCCTTATGTTAAAATTATCAACCTACAGAGGACTGAATTCAAAGACACCCTGAAAATCAAAGTGAAAAAATGATGCAGTAGGCTAGTCCATTTTGCTGAAATTTCATTGCAGCAACTCAAAATGGTACTCAGTAGTTTGTATGGCTCCCACATGCTCGTATGCATGCCTGACAAAGTCGGAGCATGCTCCTAATGAGACAACGGATGGCGGCCTGGGGAATTTCCTTCCAGATCTGGACCAGGGCATCACTGAGCTCCTGGACAGTCTGCGGTGCAACCTGGCAGTGTCAGATGTACTAAAACATGATATCCCAGAGGTGTTCTATTGGATTTAGCTCAGGCGAGTGTGGGGACCATTCATGGGTATCAATTCCTTCATCCTCCAGGAACTGCCTACATACTCTTGCCACATGAGAACAGACATTGCCATGCACCAGGAGGAAACCAGGACCCACTGCACAAGCATAGGGTCTGACAATGGGACCAAGGATTTCATCCCAATACCTAATGTCAGTCAAGGTGCCATTGTCTAGCCTGTAGAGGTCTATGCGTCTCTCCATGGATATGCCTCCCCAGACTATCACTGACCTACCACCAAAACGGTCATGCTGAACAATGTTACAGGCAGCATAACATTCTCCATGGCTTCTCCAGACCCTTTCATGTCTGTCACATATGATCAGGGTGAACCTGCTCTCATCTGTGAAAAGCACAGGGTGCCAGTGGCGGACCTGTCAATGCTGGTGTTCAGTGGCAAATGCTAATCGAGCTATATAGTGCAGGGCAGTGAGCACGGGGTCCACTAGAGGACATCGGGCCCTCAGGCCACTCTCATGAAGTCTGTTTCTGATTGTTTGGTCAGAGACATTCACACCAGTGGCCTGCTGGAGGTCATTTTGTAGGGCTCTGGCAGTGCTCGTCCTGTTCCTCCTTGCACAAAGGAGCAGATACCAGTCCTACTGATGGGTTAAGAACCTTCTACGATGCTGTCCAGCTCTCCAGCTCTTCCAGAGTAACTGGCTGTCTCCTGGAATCTCCTCCATGCTCTTGAGACTTTGCTGGGAGACACAGCAAACCTTCTGGTAATGGCACTCCTGGAGGAGTTTGACTGCCTGTGCAACCTCTGTATGGTCCAGGTATCACCTCATGCTACCAGTAGTGACACTGACCCTAGCCAAATGCAAAACTAGTGAAAAACAGTCAGAAAAGATGAGTAGGGAAAAAAATGTCAGTGGCCTTTACCTTTAAAACCATTTCTGTTTTGCGGTCATCTCATTGTTGCCCATCTAATGCACCTGTTAATTTCATTAACACCAAAGCAACTGAAAGTGATTAAAAACCCCTCTGCTACTTAACTGACCAGATCAATATCCCAGGAGTTTAATTGACTTGATGCTATACTCTGGTTAAAAAGTGTTCCTTTAATTTTTTGGAGCAGTGTATATGTACGTGAACCATGTGCTCTCAAGCTCGCCGGCTCGGCAGTCCTGTGATTTGGTTCAGCACCGATCAGTCATCAGGTCCAGGCTAAAAATCATTGGTTGTACCGAATCAGAGATCCTCTTGCGCCTGTGTTTACAGAACATAGGCAAAGAAAATATTGCCATCTTCTCTCCTGTAGCCCTTTTTGGTTTCAGAGAGAGAAGAGAGCAGATCTATGAGAGTACAGCACTACATTGACACTAAAACACATAGTTAGGCACATTTTAACACCCTGATCACCCCCAAGTTAACCCTTCCACTGCCCTGTCACCAGTATCATTAGAAACAAACTCCCCTGCACTCTAAGACCCGAAGGAGGTGGGTAGATGGAACCAGAATTTGAAAGAAGCTCTGATGAAGAAGGAACATCCTTCGAAACGCGTCAACTGATCCCTGAGTGTCCAACCCTATGATGGGACTCACGCAGGTCTTTCCATTTCATAGTTCTTTTGAGAACTGACATGCTTAAAATACTTCTTTGTGAGTATATTTTTTTGTATTCAATAAAATTGGTTTACTGAGGTAATGCGCAAGGTTGGTGCGCTTCTTTTTTGTCTTTGCTTACCAGTATCATTAGTACAGTGTAGATTTTTTTTTTACTGATCACTGTATTAGGCTAGGTTATTTCCTGTGTAGTTTGTGTTTGATCCATTTCTGCAGTGATTTTTGCAGTGCGTTGCTCGTATTTGCAAATGTGTTTTTTATGCGTTTTGTGGGAGGGTTTTTGCTAACTTGCCGCTGGGCAGATTAAAATGCAAAACGCATCAAAAATTCACTACATGCATTTCTACAACGTTTTGAGTTGAATAAAGTCCCTGACCTTTTCCAAAAGATGCACCTGGTGAAAATGCAGAGATATGAAAATGTCTCATAGGAAATCATGTTAAATGGATTGTAGCGTGTTTCTACAAAATGCAAAACGCACTGCAAAATACTTTGGTGTGAACCTAGACTTAGTTTCACAGGCAACTTCAGATAGTGTTAGTGTCAGTTAGTGGCCCTTCCAGATAGTGTCAGATTACCCACCACAGTATCACCATCATATTTAACCCTTTGATTGCCAGGAACACTCTTAAAGACACACTATAAACCTTCATTATTAGTGTAGTGTCTGAACTTATCTCAAATTAAAACTACACTAGCCAATACCAATAGTAAAGTTTCTCCAAAAATGCAGCATTAGCACCCCAACACCTGCCAGTATCTGCATTTGGCCCCTTCCCCCCCAACAAGTGCAGTGTCACTAGATCACTGTCACTTCTGATACATTGCACACAAAACCGCAATGTTAGTAAGACAAGCCTGATCTCTGCTAGCACTGGCAGGTATTTTTTTTAGCATTTCAAGCAGTCCCTGACAGCCAGGTGCTCTTTTTCCCATGAGTCACACTAGGAACCTGTAAATTTAGTGGCCAAAATGTCCAAAGAAGGGTACACTAGTGAGGAGACATGCAGGATTCTGGATACGTCAGATGTGAGTAAAAGGGAGTCCTCATTGAAAGAATAAGGCCCAGAATATGAACCTGTAGAGAACAGCGGCACCCTGACAGATAGCTCAGACAATGGAGAAGAGGTCTCTGCTAAGGATAGGCATATCCAACCCTGTGCCCAGGTTGCTGAGGTGGTAGAATTGCACAATGAGCGCAGTACAAGCTGGTGAGGTGGCTAGCACACGTAGCGTCCTGTAGCCACCAAGAATTCAAATACAGGCCCTTAAGGATGTTCTTGCAAATCATATTTGGCAGCCCACAGATTCTTCAGCACCTGTACCTCCCCCATTCACTGCCCAACCTGGAATTCAGGGGGAAACGGCTAATTTAACTACTCCCCTTGATTTTTCCGAGATGTTTTTCATGGAAGATCTGTATTGGTCCATTGTGGAAAATCGAGCAATTTATATGCCGAGCTGTACATCGCCTCCAAACCAAATTCAAACCTTGCCAGACTATTCACATGGAAACCTACCACGGTTTCCAAGTTTAACATTTTTGCGGCCTAACCCTCAGCATGGGCATTACTAAAAAGAATGAGTCACTGTCTTATTGATCCACAGACCCTATTAATCATATGCCAGTGTTCTCTGCTGCGATGGTCAGGCATAGATATGAGAATATAATGTGATTTATGCATTTCAACAATAATACACTCTGTCATCCTCAGGGTTACCCTGAATATGATCAGCTCCACAAAAATTGACCCCTCGTAAATCACCTTAACCAGAAATTTGAAGATGTGTATATGTCCCAAAAAAAATCTGCGTATGATGAGTCCTTAATTTATTTGGCCACCTTGCATTAACCACCTTCCGCCCACTCTATAGTACAACGACGGGCACAAGGTGGTTCTCTCGTTCTGATAGGACTTCATATGACGTCCTATCATTCTCACTGGCATGCGTGGCTCAGGGAGCGCGCAGCGTGGCGATAGCCAGTGTGCTGTGTCCCTCGGACACAGTGGATCAAGGAAAGAGCCGAAGATGTCGACTCGGTCATGTGATCAGCTATGTCCAATCACAGCTGATCACATGTAAACACGGAAATGCCGGTTATTGGCATTTCTCTCCTCTCGAACTGTCACGCTGGCAGCTCGAGAGGAGAGGAGAGCCGGTAATCGGCTTTCCATAGAGGGGACATGTACACTGATCATCAGGGTACTGATGATCAGTGTGCCCTGATGATCAGTGTGGCCCCAGAAGTGCCACCTGTCAGTGCTCATCAGTGCCACGTACCAGTGCCCATCAGTGTCACGTGCCAGTGCCCATCAGTGCCACATCAATGCCAAATATCAGTGCATACCAGTGCAATTCAATGCCACATACCAGTGCCCATCTGAGCTGCCTTTCAATGTCACCCATCAGTGCCAGTCAGTGCCACTTATCAATGCCAATCAGTGCCACCTATCAGTGCTGCCAATCAGTGCCACCTATCAGTGCCAGTCAGTGTCGCCTATCAGTGCGCATCAGTGCCGCATATCAGTGCCAGTCAGTGCCGCCTAACAGTGCCAGTCAGTGCCACCTAACAATGCCAGTCAGTGCCGCCTAACAGTGCCAGTCAGTGCCTCCTAACAGTGCCGCCTATCAGTGCCATATATCAGTGTCATGTATCAGTGTCATGTATCAGTGATGCCTTTCAGTGCCCATCAGTGATGTCTGTCAATGTCCATCAGTGCAACCTACCAGTGCCTCCTCATCAGTGCCCATCAGTGCCACCTATCAGTGTCCATCAGTGCAGCCTATCAGTGCCCATCACTGCAGCCTCATTAGCGCACATCAGTGAAGGAGAAAATCACTTATTTACAAAATTGTATAACAAAAACTAAGAAAAAATGTTTTTTTAAAAATTTTCAGTGGCTTTTGGTTTGTTTAAGAAAAAATAAAAATCCCAGAGGCGATTAAATACCACCAAAAGAAAGCTCTATCTGTCTCAAAAAAATGATAAAAATTTCATATGGGTACAGTGTTGCATGACCGCGCAATTGTCAAAGTGCAACAGCGCTGAAAGCTGGAAATTGGCCTGGGCAGGAAGGGGGTATAAGTGCCCTGTAGGCTAGTGGTTAAACAAGTATCTCCTCAGCAAACGTGCCACATCTGGGGTCAAAATGTATAAGCTCTGTGAGAGGGCAACAGGCTATACATGTATTTTCCCATTTACGAGGGAAAATATAGTCTGGAGCCCCCCAGATTCCCAGACTACACGGGGAGCAGTGGCAAGATAGTTTGGGACATGGTGTCACCCTTGTTTCTTAAGCGGTACAACTTTTACATGGACAATTTTTATACAGGCATGCCACTATTTAGACATTTATACATTCTTGGAATTGGCTCATGTGGCACCGTATGACCTAATCACCGGGGCTTCCACCAATGACTTGCAAATGACTTAGAAAGGGAGAGAAAGCCTGTTTGAGAAACGATGAATTGCTCGCCGTGAAGTGGAAGGACAAACGAGATGTTTTCGCTCTGTCTTCCATTCATGTAGACACAACATTCCAATTTGCATGGTATCTGGTGTTGTTGAGAAGCCCCTCTGGGTCCACGACTATAACCTTAACATGGGAGGGGTGGACTTCAAAGACCAGATGATGATGCTGTACTTAAAAACTTAAAGACGTTGGTACATAAAGGTGTCTGAATATTTATTTCAATTGGCTTTGTACAACGCTTTTGTGCTTTACAAAGCAACTGGACAAAGAGGATCCTTCCTAAAATTTTTGGAAGAAATCATCATGGCCCTTTTGTATCCAGAAGGTGCTGTGGCTCAAACCCCCAACCCAGATGCAGTGAGCCAGCTGCATGACAGGCATTTAACTAACGCCATTCTTTGTGCCCCAACTCAAAAGTCACCCCAAAAAAGATGTATCTGTAGCAGACACAAAATTAGACATGACATTTGTTTATTTTTGTCCCTCCTGTCCTGGCCAACCTGGTCTCTGCCTCAAGTTCTGCTTCTGTCTCTACCACACACTAGTGGAGTATTAGTATAAGGTACAGCAGGGTACAGTCTAGAGTACACTAGAGTACACATTTACATTGGTCTCGAAAGATGTTAGTCAGGAAACTGGGTATTGCATTTTGAGACCCTAAAATCACAGCCTTGAAAGCTTACAGTTTTTATAAGTTACAAAAAAAAGTAAATTAAATAATAACCCCTCCCCCCATAAAACAAAAATGTAAAAAAGAAAATAAAAAAATGAAAAAATAAAAAAGCCAAAAATAGTTGTAGTTTTATTGAGTTGATGTTCTGTTGTTACTGTGTTTTATTGTTAACCATTGTTGTTTGCTTTGCAGGAATGCCATTCAGCTGCAGCACTGATCTGTTTATTCTGACAGCAGCAGGGTGTGCTTTCAGAATACATACTTCAGTGATTGCAATGCTGCTGGAAGAGATTCCTCATCCGCAGTTAAATAAAGAACATATATGCCCAAGCATAGGAACCTCAGGTATATGCTTTGGCATATATATATATTTTTTTGAAACAGATTTCAATTAAGTAAAGTTGTTGCTTTATTGAGCTAATGTTCAATTGTTACTGTGTTTTATTGTTAATTGTTGTTGTTTGCTTTGCAGGAACACCATTCAGCTGCAGCACTGATCTGTTTATTCTGACAGCAACAGGCTGTTGTTTTCAGAATACTGTACATACCTCAACGCTTGCAGTGCTGCTGGAGGAGATTTCCCATCCACAGTTAAAACAAAAAGAACATATATGCCCAAGCAAAAGGGTCTGGGGTGTTCAGTGGCAGATCGCTCCTATGCTTCAGCATATATACATATTTTTTTTTTTTCAATTTAAAAAAAGTCGTTTTAATGAGTTAAGGTTCTATTGTAACCTGTTGTTGTTTGCTTTGCAGGAACACCATTCAGCTGCAGCACTGATCTGTTTATTCTGACAGCAGCAGGGTGTGCTTTCAGAATACATACGTCAGTGATTGCAATGCTGCTGGAGGAGAATCCTCATCTGCAATTAAAAAAAGAACGTTTATGCCCAAGTGCGGGGGCCTGGGGTGGTCAGTGAATGGATCACCCCTATGCTACTGCATATATTTTTTTCATTTTTTTTGGAAGAGATTTCTTCATCCACATCAGTTGATGTAAATGGAGGAATCCGCTATGTTCTTTTTGCATGTATGCCCAACATTAGAAGTGTGTGGATGCAGAGCTGTATATTTTTATGGTGGGCATAAACCTTTTCTGGCAGAGATTTCTTCATCCACATGATGGATCCACGTGAATGGAGAAATCTGTAAGGTTTTCTTTTTTTGTTCAGCCCATAGGCTGAATAAAAAAAAAGAACATAACATATATCCCCAAGGACAAGGACTAATGACATACTGGTATGTCACTGGACTAGTAGTGGTTATACCAGTATTGGCTTTCATGTAAAAGCAATCCTAGTGGCTATATAAGTACCTGTAATAAATAAAATAAATAAATAAATAGCCGCTGGATTGCTTTTACAAGCAGCTGCAGGGGATGTCTAACCCCCCCACTGCTTTCCAAGGCTTTTTCAGGTTATCCCATCCCATCGGAACACAAGAATGCAGCTAGTGGTTCCAGTGGCTGAGCATAGAGCTAATTGGAGACCGCAATAGCTCCAATCATCTCTATAGGCTAAGAAACCAGAATCTACAAGCATTTTATCCCAACCATGGCACCACCTGCCTGGAGTTTGCATGTTCTTCCTGTGCCTGCGTGGGTTTCCTCCGGGTACTCCAGTTTCCTCCCACACTCCAAAGACATGCTGGTAGGATAATTGGCTCCTGTCTAAATTGGCCCTAGTATGTATGAATGTGAGTTAGGGACCTTAGATTGTACACCCCTTAAGGGTTAGGGACTGATGCGAACGTATAATATACATGTAAAGCTCTGCGTAAATTGGCGGCGCTATATAAGTACCTGAAATAAATAAATAAATACATTTCATCAGTTCAGTTTCACCAGATATAAGCAGCACTATTTTTAAATTGAGAAAGCATCTGATCATACCAATCTTGATGTGATCAAATGCACTAAGGGCAGATGAGAGATCTAGAGTCTAATAGACCCCAGATTTCTCAAGAAAAGGAACCTGTCACTGCCTATTGCTATCACAGAGACAGTATAAAATAAAAAAAGCAAAAAAAAAATAATAATAAAAAAATTAAAGCACCCCTACCCTCCCACCGTGCTCGTGTATAAAGGCAAACTCAAACATCAATCCCAGGTCGGTCCCAACGATTGACCCATGCATGTGAGGTATCACTGCAAACGTCAGATCAAGAGTAGTAATTCTAGCATTAGAACTCCTGTGTAAATCCAAAGTGGTAATATGTAAACGTTTTTAAAGTGTCAACTATGAATATTAAAAATGTACATATAAACTAAACTAAAAACAGCTTCCTCCTCAACCAAGTCCCTACAGACATATGACTCAAAAATTCCTCGTCCAATGTCTCCTCGTCCTCTAACGCCTGCCCCTCCAAGTGTAATACTACTACCAGCTGTAACCTCCGCAACCTGAACCCCGACTGTCAGGAATGGACTGGCCAGCAATAGTGGGACTCACCTGCCTTGTGAGCTGCAGTACCAGGGCTGGCCAGCGGGTGCTCCCAGCAATCAGAGACTTAACCTTGCAGCCAGTCAAACACCTGGAACTAATTATACTGGTGTATTTAAGGGACATTCAGACCTGCAGACTCTGCCTTGGTGTTGTGTTTCTCCTGGGCCCTGTTTCCTGTTCCTGTTCCTGTCTGATTCTCTGCTGACCCTGCTCTGATCCCTGGCTTGTCTGACCATTCTCCTGCTCCTGATCCCTGGCTTGTCTGACCATTCTCCTCTGCCTGACCCTCTGTACCACGCTGCCCGCTACCTGCTGAACCTGGCTTGTGACCCCGACCATTCTCCGCTTGCTCCCCCTGTACCTACCTGCCCGATTGATATTGACCCGGCCTGCCTGACGACGCTTGCATTGTATGTACTGTTATCTGTGGGTGGTTTGGTTTGGTTTGTTTGCACTGTGTTATGTTTTAGTATTGCACTGCGTTTATGTTTGTATTGTTAGTGTTAATAAATTACATTGTTTATAACATATCTGAAGTCTGCGTTTCCCTGCGTCAGTCACACACCCGGGAGCCCTGACATTACACCAAGGCCAATCCTGACCAGAAGTGGCTGCACAGGGAAGCCATCTTGGTTTGTTGATGGGAAGGCTGGATCTGGATGAGGTTGCGTATTCATATCTGCTAGTGTTTGATGACAGGGAGTATGCTTATCAAACTCTGAAGGAGTATCCCCGGGATGAACTGCTAGAATGTATACGGCTCACTCATGTTCTAGTAGATCAGGGCACAGATTTCTCTGAGGTGCAGCCATTGATTCAGGTTTGTGCTGAGTTGGTTTCATCTGGTACCCCCGAATGCAGGGATGAATTTTTGCCACCATTTAGTGCAGACCAGGTAGAGTCCCTGGTGTGGTTATTAGAGGATGATGTGGGTTACTTTCTGGAGCGTTATTCCACATGTTCACCACAGGTACTAAGAGATTGTATAAACGCAGTGCAGTCTTTGGTCAGACAGGCTTTGTGTAAGCTCAGCTTTGTTCAACCCATACTGCAGACATGGACAGATTTGTTGCACCCAGCCTCAGTCAGCTTACAAAAACCCAGTCCTGCTTCTAATCTATTTCCTCAAAACTCTATTCGTGCATTCCCAACAGCTCCTCCTGCCCTGCTATCTACCGCATGTCAGTACCCTGTTCCCACTCGCTGCACCTATCCTGCCTTTAACCCTGTAAAAAAGCCCTCTGTAGCAATTGCTCCCTCTCCTGTTCCATCCTCCAGTTCTTCTCTGTCTCCAGCTGCTCCATTCGTTTGCAGACCTGCGTTTACTTGCAGTGCTCCAGTAGTTAAAACCAGAAAAAAGCGAAAATTCTTTCCAACCAATACCATCCTGCCAGTATCCAAACCGGTGAACCTGCCTTCCGTGGTTCAGCCTGAATCCTCTACTCAGCCTGAATCCTCTACTCAGCCTGATGCCTGTACGCAGCCTGATGCCTCTACTCGGCCTGATGCCTCTACTCGGCCTGATGCCTCTCTTCAGCCTGATGCCTCTACTCGGCCTGAAGCCTCTACTCGGCCTGAAGCCTCTACTCGGCCTGAAGCCTCTACTCAGCCGGACGCCTCTACTCAGCCTGAAGCCTCTACTCAGCCTGAAGCCTCTACTCAGCCTGATGCCTGCATTCAGCCTGATGCCTCTACCCAGCATGATGGACTGATCCAGCCTGACAATCCTATTAGGCCAGTTGACTCGATGCCCGCTGTTGATCCAGATGATCCGGTACCTGATCCGGTGCACGCTGTCGTGCCAATTGACTCAGAGCCCGCTGTCGTACCTGGTGACTCGGTGCCCACTGCCTTGCCAGATGACGCGGTGCCCGCTGGCGAGCCAAATGACCTGATGCCTGGTGACCCAGTGCCGCTGTCATACCTGGTGACCCGATGCCCGCTGTCGAGCCAGACAATCCGGTAGCTGATGACCCGGTGCCCGCTGTCGTGCCAATTGAGTCAGAGCCCACTGTTGTGCCTGGTGATTCGGTGCCCGCAGTCTTGCCAGACGACTCGGTGCCCTCAGTCTTGCCAGACGACTCGGTGCCCGCAGTCTTGCCAGACGACTCGGTGCCCGCAGTCTTGCCAGACGACTCGGTGCCCGCAGTCTTGCCAGACGACTTGGTGCCCGCAGTCTTGCCAGACGACTCGGTGCCCGCAGTCTTGCCAGACGACTTGGTGCCCGCTGTTCCGCCAGTTGACTCGATGCCCACTGTTCCGCCAGACGACTCGGTGCCCGCAGTCTTGCCAGACGACTCGGTGCCCGCAGTCTTGCCAGACGACTCGGTGCCCGCAGTCTTGCCAGACGACTCGGTGCCCGCTGTTCCGCCAGTTGACTCGATGCCCGCTGTTCCGCCAGACGACTCGGTGCCCGCAGTCTTGCCAGACGACTCGGTGCCCGCGGTCTTGCCAGACGACTCGGTGCCCGCGGTCTTGCCAGGCGACTCGAAGCCCGCTGTTCCGCCAGTTGACTCGGTGCCCGCAGTCTTGCCAGTTGACTCAGAGCCCACTGTCGTGCCTGGTGACTCGGTGCCCGCCGCTCCGCCTGGGGGCCTGAGACCTGTCGCTCCGCCTGGGGGCCTGAGACCTGTCGCTCCGCCTGGGGGCCTGAGACCTGTCGCTCCGCCTGGGGGTCCGGCGCCCGCCGCTCCGCCTGGGGGCCCGAGACCTGTCACTCTGCCTGGGGGTCCGGTGCCCGCCGCTCCGCCTGGGGGCCCGAGACCTGTCGCTCCGCCTGGGGGTCCGGCGCCCGCCGCTCCGCCTGGGGGCCCGAGACCTGTCGCTCCGCCTGGGGGTCCAGCGCCCGCCGCTCCGCCTGGGGGCCCGAGACCTGTCGCTCCGCCTGGGGGCCCGGCGCCCGCCGCTCCGCCTGGGGGCCCGATGCCTGTCGCCCCGCCTGGGGGCCCGATGCCTGTCGCCCCTCCTGGGGGCCCGATGCCTGTCGCCCCTCCTGGGGGCCCGGCGCCCGCCGCTCCGCTTGGGGGCCCGATGCCTGTCTCCCCGCCTGGGGGCCCAATGCCTGTCGCCCCTCCTGGGGGCCCAGCGCCCGCCGCTCTGCTTGGGGGCCCGATGCCTGTCGCCCCACCGGGGGGCCCGGTGCCTGTTGCCCCACCTGGGGACCCGATGCCTGTCACCCCGCCGGGGGGCCCGGTGCCTGTCGCCCCGCCTGGGGGCCCGGTGCCTGCTGCTTCACCTGGTAATCCGAAATTGCTCTGCCCGGAGTCCAGCCCGATGTGCCTCTGCCCGGAGTCCAGCCCGATGTGCCTCTGCCCGGAGTCCAGCCCGATGTGCCTCAGCCCGGAGTCCAGCCCGATGTGCCTCAGCCCGGAGTCCAGCCCGATGTGCCTCTGCCCAGTGTGCCGCTGCCCGGAGTCCAGCCCGATGTGCCTCTGCCCGGAGTCCAGCCCGATGTGCCTCTGCCCGGAGTCCAGCCGGATGTGCCTCTGCCCGGAGTCCAGCCTGATGTGCCTCTGCCCGGAGTCCAGCCCAATGTGCCTCTGCCCGGAGTCCAGCCCGATGTGCCTCTGCCCGGAGTCCAGCCCGATGTGCCTCAGCCGGGAGTCCAGCCCGATGTGCCTCTGCCCGGTGTGCCGCTGCCCGGAGTCCTGCCCAGTGTGCCGCTGCCCGGAGTCCTGCCCGGTGTGCCGCTGCCCGGAGTCCTACCCGGTGTGCCAGTCTTTGATATCCCGCCAGTTACCAGACCCGGGCGGTGGAACATTTTGCCCAGCTAGGACTGTTTGGAGCGTCCTGAGGCCGCTCCTTGAGGGGGGGGGGTACTGTCAGGAATGGACTGGCCAGCAATAGTGGGACTCACCTGCCTTGTGAGCTGCAGTACCAGGGCTGGCCAGCGGGTGCTCCCAGCAATCAGAGACTCAACCTTGCAGCCAGTCAAGCACCTGGAACTAATTATACTGGTGTATTTAAGGGACATTCAGACCTGCAGACTCTGCCTTGGTGTTGTGTTTCTCCTGGGCCCTGTTTCCTGTTCCTGTTCCTGTCTGATTCTCTGCTGACCCTGCTCTGATCCCTGGCTTGTCTGACCATTCTCCTGCTCCTGATCCCTGGCTTGTCTGACCATTCTCCTCTGCCTGACCCTCTGTACCACGCTGCCCGCTACCTGCTGAACCTGGCTTGTGACCCCGACCATTCTCCGCTTGCTCCCCCTGTACCTACCTGCCCGATTGATATTGACCCGGCCTGCCTGACGACGCTTGCATTGTATGTACTGGGGGCCCGATGCCTGTCGCCCCTCCTGGGGGCCCGATGCCTGTCGCCCCTCCTGGGGGCCCGATGCCTGTCGCCCCTCCTGGGGGCCCGGCGCCCGCCGCTCCGCTTGGGGGCCCGATGCCTGTCGCCCCGCCTGGGGGCCCAATGCCTGTCGCCCCTCCTGGGGGCCCGGCGCCCGCCGCTCTGCTTGGGGGCCCGATGCCTGTCGCCCCACCGGGGGGCCCGGTGCCTGTTGCCCCACCTGGGGACCCGATGCCTGTCACCCCGCCGGGGGGCCCGGTGCCTGTCGCCCCGCCTGGGGGCCCGGTGCCTGCTGCTTCACCTGGTAATCCGAAATTGCTCTGCCCGGAGTCCAGCCCGATGTGCCTCTGCCCGGAGTCCAGCCCGATGTGCCTCTGCCCGGAGTCCAGCCCGATGTGCCTCAGCCCGGAGTCCAGCCCGATGTGCCTCAGCCGGGAGTCCAGCCCGATGTGCCTCTGCCCGGTGTGCCGCTGCCCGGAGTCCTGCCCAGTGTGCCGCTGCCCGGAGTCCTACCCGGTGTGCCAGTCTTTGATATCCCGCCAGTTACCAGACCCGGGCGGTGGAACATTTTGCCCAGCTAGGACTGTTTGGAGCGTCCTGAGGCCGCTCCTTGAGGGGGGGGGGTACTGTCAGGAATGGACTGGCCAGCAATAGTGGGACTCACCTGCCTTGTGAGCTGCAGTACCAGGGCTGGCCAGCGGGTGCTCCCAGCAATCAGAGACTTAACCTTGCAGCCAGTCAAGCACCTGGAACTAATTATACTGGTGTATTTAAGGGACATTCAGACCTGCAGACTCTGCCTTGGTGTTGTGTTTCTCCTGGGCCCTGTTTCCTGTTCCTGTTCCTGTCTGATTCTCTGCTGACCCTGCTCTGATCCCTGGCTTGTCTGACCATTCTCCTGCTCCTGATCCCTGGCTTGTCTGACCATTCTCCTCTGCCTGACCCTCTGTACCACGCTGCCCGCTACCTGCTGAACCTGGCTTGTGACCCCGACCATTCTCCGCTTGCTCCCCCTGTACCTACCTGCCCGATTGATATTGACCCGGCCTGCCTGACGACGCTTGCATTGTATGTACTGTTATCTGTGGGTGGTTTGGTTTGTTTGCACTGTGTTATGTTTTAGTATTGCACTGCGTTTATGTTTGTATTGTTAGTGTTAATAAATTACATTGTTTATAACATATCTGAAGTCTGCGTTTCCCTGCGTCAGTCACACACCTCTGGTCACACCCGGGAGCCCTGACACCGCCCCTCTCCACTCCGCAGCTGATCAACTCTACGACAGCATCCTTCCCCTGTCCTGCCCCGACCTGGCCTTGACTGCCTACAACAACTCACTGTCAGCCGCCCTTGACTCGCTAGCATCTTTAACCACACGAAACATCAGACCCCGACCGCTCCAGCCCTTGCAGACTGACTACAGAAAAGCTCTCAAACGACGCACTGGAGTGACTATGGTGCAAAACCAGATCCCAACTAGCCTTCACCTGCTATAAATCTTCCTTCCACACCTACACCTCCTTCCTCCACGCTGCCAAACAATCCTACTTCTTGACCCTCATCAAGACCCTCTCCTCCAATCCTCGCAGGCTCTTCTCCACCTTTAACTCTCTACTCTCTTCGCCCCCACCTCCACCCAGCACCTCACTCACCGCCCTTGAGATTGCCAATCATTTAAAAAACAAGATTCACACTATTCGCAGGGACATCGCCGCTGCTCAAACTTCCTCCCCACCCGTCCCCTCTCACACAGCAACCCCCTCATCACCCCTTTCCCTCGGCCTCACCACTGTTCTGACCTCCACCCCACATAACATTCCTCACACTGAAGCCCCCTCAACACTCCACTCCTTCGACCTCACTACCATTGAGGAGGTCACCAAGGTCTTCTCTAATGCCCATGTCATCACCTGCCCCCTCGACCCTATCCCCTCACAACTCCAACGACCTCCCTCCTCCTCCATCATACGCTCCCTCACCCACATCTTTAATCTCTCCCTCTCTTCAGGGAAGCCTACCCCACCCCCTGCTAATTTCCGACCTCCTACTACTCCATCCCCCACAGCCATTTCCTCCTGTACCACTATCCCCTCCCTCCTAAATTGTAAGCTCAAAAGAGCAGGGCCCTCGAATCCCTCGTGTATCACATTGTATTGTTGTTGTACTGTCGCATGTACTGTCTCCCACTGTAATGTACAGCACTGAACTGTTGGCGCTTTATAAATACTGTATAATAATAATAATAATAATAATTCCAAAAATAAAAAATTCTACATTTCATGCTTTGGTATTGTTACAGTGGGAATAGTCAGTATGCCATTGAAATTATATACTAACAGCAGTTAATGCAGCCTGTATATGTCAAGATTTCACCACATCCCCTACAATGATAGCTGTGCGTTCCATGTCTCGATCTAACATGCCAGATTTGACATCATATGGGACCCAGAAGTGACGGCTCATGCTTCTACGTACATTTCACCTGGCGGCATCTTCTTCCTGAAAATGTAATCAGGTGAAACGTACATAGAAGTGTGGACCGTCACTTCCGTGTCTTATATGACATCACATCCAGCCCGTCAGATTGAGGCTTTGAACGCATGCCAACTATTGTAGGAGGTGCGGTGACATCTGTACATTTACAGACTGTATTAACTGGTGCTGGGATTGTAGGCATCTTACCATGTGAGTGTGATTTTAATATATTTTATATGGAACTATTATTCTTTATAAATACTGCACTTAGATACTTTTTTATGGGTATTCATTGTTTTATTGAGTCTATTTGAAAGATACAATTAAATGAAGGGGAGCCTGGAGATCCACCTTATGAGAAAATACGCTTCTGGAACCTAGTGCTGTTTGACCATCCTAACAGGGGGTCAAAACCTTCTGGAGAGTGTGGCATTTAATTATCTAACACCAGTGGCGAAGAAGATTTATCTGGAACATTGGCATGATCCAGCATCCTTCTAAATATGTGAGCGGGTTGTCCTTCTGGAGATCTGGAGGAGCAAGTTACAACGCTTGGCAAAACCGACAACCTTGAAAAGGATCTTCTGCTCTCTGAGTAGGTAGCTAATGGGATTTATGTGGAGGGCAGAGGGGCTATTCATGATTATCAGGTAGGAAGATGGGTTACTGTAACGAGAGGGAGTAGTAGAAGCTCACAGAAAAGGAGGGCTGGCCCTGGGTTTGTGCACTTAAAGAGATTTGCCAAGTTGAGTAAAGATGTGGGGGTTTCAAGCTCAGGGGTGGCAGACCTGGATGTCACTGCTATCCCTATCAGCCGGGAGGGCAGACTATCTGGGAAGGGTGGTGAGGGTAGTGCAGGAAGGCATAGACAACTGGTGGTAGTAGGAGATTATATATAATTAGAAGGACTGATAGAATAATTAGTTGCCAGAATGGCCTCAACCGAATGGTTTGCTGTCTTCCTGGTGCCAGGGTTCAGCATGTGTTGGACTGGGTTGATAAATTACTGGGAGGGGTTGGGCATGACCCAGCTGTCTTGGCCCATATTGGAACCAATGACAGGATACATGGAAGGTGGAGGCTCCTTAAGAATCATTTTAAAGAACTAGGCTGCAAGTTGAAGGGAAGGACCTCCAAGGTGATATTCTCTGAAATATTACCTGTGCCATGAGCAACTCAGGAGAGACAGGGGGAGATTAGAGCACTGGGATGACTTTTCATGGGGATGCAACCTATATGTTAGAGATAGTTTGCACCTAAATGGAAGGGGGTCTGCTGTGCTGGGGGAGAGGTTTATGGGGAGGATGGAGGAGTATTTAAACTAGGATCCAGGATCCAGGGGGGAGAGTGAATTAGATTATAATGGGGCAGACAGATCAGACAGGGGTCAGTCCTTATTAGTGGGTGGAATGGGGAAAGATGGGGTGAGGGCTATGGCAGATGGTAAGAAGGTTCCCATGTTACAAACAACCAGTGGAATTGGAACCATTTACATGAAAATATAAAATATGCAAAATACGTGTGCACAAGGTGTCAACGCATTAAAGCGTTTGTTCACCAATGCCAGAAGTCTGCCAAGCAAAATAGGTGAGTTGGAAGCTTTGGTGCATGAACAGAACTACGATTTAATTGGTGTTGATGAATCTTAGCTTCATTCTTCACATGACCAGGCCATTAATATTCCTGGCTATGTTCTCTTTTGGAGAGACAGGGTAAATAGGAAAGGTGGAGGTGTCTGTCTCTATGTGAGAAGTGATCTCAGAGCGAGTGTGAAAGAGGACCTAGCTGTTGGAGAGTGTGATGAGGCAGAAGCATTATGAGTGGAACTGCACATGGGGGTGCGTACTACAAAGGTAATCATTGGAGTTTGGACTGGAACAGTGATAATAATGGGGGATTTTAACTACCCGGAACTTGACTAGAGTAATGGTACTGCAGGAACAGTTAAATGGCAAAAATGTTTAAACCTACTACAGGACAATTTTATGGTACAGTTCATAGAGGCCCCAACTAGGAATGATGCTCTGCTGGACCTGGTAATCTCAAACCATGCAGAGCTTATTACATATGTCCATGTAAAAGAACATCTGGGTAGCAGTGACCATAACATGATTTAATTTATAGTTAGCTGTAAACAGCAAGCGCATACAGGAAAAATAAAAATGCTCAATTTTAAGAGAGCTAATTTTCCAAGGCTGAGTGCTGCTCTCCAAGACTTAGAGTGGGAGGGAATATTGGCATCAATGAACACAACACAGAAATGGGAGTTCTACAAAAAGACTGTATGTGAACAAATTGCAAAGTATATTCCAATGGGCAACAAGTTTAAAAGGCTAAAAATAAAACCTATGTGGCTTATGAGTAATGTTAAAAAAGCTATAGATAATAAGAAAATAGCTTTTATTAAATATAAAAATGAAGGAACACTATCATCGTTTAAAAATTACAAAGAATATAACAGAATATGCAAAAAGTAAATAAAGGCTGCAAAAATTGAAGACGAATGACAGATTTCAAAAGATAGCAGGACCAACCCCAAAAAATTCTTCAAATATATTAATAGTAAAAAGGTCTGGTCCGGGCATGTAGGCCCTTTACAAAATCAAAAGAGAAGGCAAATGTATTAAATACCTTCTTCAGCTGTCTATACAATGGAGCATGGAGGAGCTCCTTTGTATAGACAGAGCTAATCCAAAATTTATAGACAAAATAAAGGTGAATAAAGCACCTGGACCAGATGGCATACACCCACAGGTCCTTAAAGAATTGAGCTCTGTCATTTCAAAGTCATTGTTTCTCATTTTTAGGGACTCTTTAATGACTGGTTTGGCGTAAGGCCAACGTGGTGCCAATATTTAACCGCCTCCTGCCCGCCATATAAGGTAATGACAGGCGCAAGGCGGCTCTCTCATTCTGGGAGGATGTCATATGACGTCCTCCCACTCTAACCGTGTGTGCACGGCTCTGGGAGCGCGCAGTGCCGTGAATGGTGGTGTGCTGTGTCCCTCGGACACAGCGGATCACCGATCAACGGAAAAAGCTGAAGATGTTGGCTCGGTCATGTGATCAGCTGTGTCCAATTACAGCTGATCGCATGTAAATAGGGAAATGCCGGTTATTGGTATTCCTCTCCTCACGAGCTGTCATGCTGACAGATCGAGAGGAGAGGAAAGCCGGTAATCGGCATTCCTCGGAGAGGACATGTACACTGATCATCAGGCCACTGTAAAAAGAAATGTCCAAACACGGAAAGGTTTCTTCACAGTAAGAGCTGTGAAAATGTGGAATAGACTTCCTCAAGAGTCTAAAAAAGGCCTGGATTCTTTCTTAGATACACAGAATATAACTGGATACTAACATTTATAGGTAAAGTTGATCCAGGGAATCTCCAATTGCCTCTCAGGGGATAAAGAAGGAAGTTTTTCCCCTGCAGGAGAAAATTGGATCATGCTTTGCTGTTTTTATTGCCTTCCTCTGGATCAACTGTGGGTGTAGGATTATAACTTTTTTTTTTCTTAATGGTTGAACTGGATGGACTTTTGTCTTTTGTCAGCCAGACTAACCATGTAACTATGTAAAGGACTCTTTTCTTTTCTTTGTGGTGTTGGGAATTACCTTGCCATATTCTAGAGAAGTAGCAGAATGTGTTTTGGGGTGCAATTCCACATATACCCATGTCATGTGTGAGAAATATCTTATTAAAATAACAACTTTGTGTAAAAATAAGGAAAACTTTTTTTGTGTAATTTCTTGAAAACCTGTGACAAAAAATAAAATGGGCTTAACATGCCTCTCAGGAAATTCCTTGGGGTGTTTACTTTCCACAAAGGGGTCATTTGGGGGATTTTGACACTGCTTTGGCATTTTAGCACCTCAAGAAATATGATAGGCAGTCAGAAAGTAAAGGCTGCTTAAATTCCAGTATTTATACCATAGTTTGTAAATGCTATAAGTTTCACAAACCAATCCATATACACTTTTTTGGGATTTACTGGATATTTTTTATAACAGAAAGTAGAAAATATTGCTATTTTTCAAACTTTTTGGTCTTTTTTTGTTCATATCGCAGAAAATAAAAAACCCAGTGGTGATCAAATACCACCAAAAGAAAGCGAAATGTGAAAAGAAAGATGTGTGGGAATTTTTTTTTTTGTTTGGGTACAGGGTTGTATCATTGTGCAATTACCAGTTAAAGTTGTGCAATGCCAAATAGCAATAAATGGCCTGGCCAGGAAGAGGGTAAAACCTTTCTGATAGTCAAGTGGTTAAACCCTGAGTATTTTTTAGCCTAATACATTTACAGTTGTGTTCAAAATAATAGCAGTGTGTTGAAAAAAGTGAATAAAGCTCAAAATCCTTCTAATAGCTTTTATTTCCATACACACAAATGCATTGGGAACACTACACATTCTATTCCAAATCAAAACATGAAGAAAAATATATCAAATTTGTGTTGTTCCTCTAAAAAAATTGAAGAAAAGTGAATATTAGACTGTTCAAAAAAATAGCAGTGTTTGTATTCTTCTTTACAAATGCAAACATTCACTATATAAACTGAAAAATGTTTGAAGATTTTGCTTTCCTTTGGATCATTTAATTAATATTTAGTTGTATAACCACTGTTTCTGAGAACTGCTGTACATCTGTGTTGCATGGAGTCAACCAACTTCTGGCACCTGTGAACAGGTATTCCAGCCTATGATGATTGGGCTACATTCCACAGTTCTTCTCTATTTCTTGGTTTTGCCTCAGAAACTGCATTTTTGATGTCACCCCGCAAGTTTTCTATTGGATTAAGATTGGGCTGGCCACTCCATAACGTCACTCTTGTTGGTCTGGAACCAAGATGTTGCACATTTACTGGTGTGTTTGGGGTCGTTGTCCTGTTGGAACACCCATTTCAAGGGCATTTCCTCTTCAGCATAAGGCATGACCTCTTCAAGTATTCTGATGTATTCAAACTTATCCATGATCCCTGGTATGAGATAAATAGGCCCAACACCGTAGTATGAGAAACATCCCCATATCATGATGCTTGCGCAACCATGCTTCACTGTCTTCACAGTGTACTGTGGCTTGAATTCAGTGTTTGGGGGTCATCTGACAAACTGTCTCCACCCACTAGACCCAAAAAGAACAATCTTACATTCATCAGTCCACAAAATGTTGCGCCATTTCTCTTTAGGCCAGTCAATGTGCTCTTTGGCAGATTGTAACCTCTTCAGCACGTCTTTTTTTCAACAGTGGGACTTTGCGGGGGCTTCTTGCAGATAGCTTGGCTTCACATAGGCGTCTTCTAATTGTAACAGTACTCACAGGTAACTTTAGACCTTCTTTGATCTTTCTGGAGCTGATTGTTGAGTCCTTGCCATTTTGACTATTCTTCTATCCATTTGGATGGTAGTTTTTTGCTTTCTTCCATGTCTTTCAGGTTTTGGTTGCCATTTTAAAGCATTTGTGATCATTTTAGCTGAGCAGCCTATCATTTTCTGCACTTCTTTATATGTTTTCCCTTCTCCAATCAACTTTTTAATCAAGGTACGCTGTTCTTCTGAACAATGTCTGGCATGACCCATTTTTCTCAGAATTTCAGAGAGAAATGCACTGTAACCAGCATGTACAACATTTGCTGCCTTCCTTCCTTAAATAAGGGCAATAATTGCCACCTGTTTTTCAAAGAATGAATGACCTCACTAATAGAACTCCACACTGCTATTATTTTGAACATGCCCCTTTCAATTAGTGATTCAATTACACAGAATCAGCAGCATGCATGTCATGGCTGTTGGGTCTGTTGGATTTCTATTACTCTACTACACCTGCTAGTAAATTATTTGCCATGTAGAAATATCATTTCTACCAAAAACAGTGATTGATCAGGTTAGTGATGTCTGACTGCTATTATTTTGAACACAACTTTAGCACAATAAAATAATTCCAATAAACTACACTTCTCAAAACAATTAAATTAACACTTTGAAAACATATCAGATCTCAATGGGGAAAACTATCATACTGGATATCTATACTGATATTTATTTATTTATTTCAGGTACTTATATAGCGCTGTCAATTTACGCAGTGCTTTACACATATGTTGATATGGACTGGATAATGTGTTAGGAACGTAAGGATGCCCCATCATTTGATAGAAATGAAAATTATCAACCTACAGTGAACTAAATTCAAAGACACCCTGAAAATCAAAGTGAAAAAATGATGCAGCAGTCTAGTCCATTTTGCTGAAATTTCATTGCAGCAACTTAAAATGGTACTCAGTAGTTTGTATGGCTCCCATGTGCTTATATGCATGCCTGAAAATGTCAGGGCATGCTCCTAATGAGACAATGCATGGTGTCCTGGTGTATTGCCTTCCAGATCTGGACCAGGGCTTCACTGAGCTCCTGGACAAATTGCGGTGCAACCTGGCAGCATCGGATGTAGTGAAACATGATATCCCAGAGGTGTTCTATTGGATTTAGGTCAGGTGAGCGTGGGGGCCATTCACATTAGGCCAGGCATTGTGATGCACCAGAAGGAACCCAGGACCCACTGCACAAGCGTAGGCTCTGAAAATGGGTCCAAGGATTTCATCCCAATAATTAATTGCAGTCATGGTGCCATTGTCTAGCCTGTAGAGGTCTATGCTTCCCTCCATGGATATGCCTGCCCAGACCTTCACTGACCTATCACCAAAACAGTCATGCTGAATGATGTTATAGGCAACATAATGTTCTCCATGGCTTCTCCATACCCTTTCATGTCATTTTGTGGGGCTCTGGCAGTGCTCATCCTGTTCCTCCTTGCACACAGGAGTAGGTACCGGTCCTGCGGATAGGTTAAGGACCTTCTACGGCCCTGTCCAGCTCTCCTAGAGTAACTGCCTGTCTCCTGGAATCTCATCCATGATCTTGAGACTGTGCTAGGATACACAGCAAACCTTCTGGCAATGGAATGTATTGATGTTCCATCCTGAAGAAGTTGGACTGCCTGTGCAACCTCATGCTACCAGTAGTGACACTGACCCTAGCCAAATGCAAAACTAGTGAAAAACTGTCAGAAAAGATGAGTAGGGAAAAAAATGTCAGTGGTCTGCACCTGTAAAACCATTCCTGTTTTGGGGGTCATCTCATTGTTGCCCATCAAATGCACCTGCTGTTAATTTAATTAACACCAAAGCAGCTAAAATGGATTAACAACCCCCTCTGCTACTTAACTGACCAGATCAATATCCCAGGAGTTTAATTGACTTGATGCTATACTCTGATTAAAAAGTGTTACTTTAATTTTCTTGAGCAGTGTTTTTTATTAAAATCTTATTCAGCACTTGTAGTTTCCAACTTTTCTAATCCCTGCATGCAAGGGTGATTTCGTAGGATGCTGCAAGAGAAAGGAACCACTCTAAAACAGGAAACCTGAGACAGTGGTTATGGCATCAGCTTAGACTGGAACATAGGCAAGGATTAAAGAAAAAGAAAGTGCATGCTTAGTAAGTGAATTAATCAGTAGTTGAAAGTGCTTAAAAAAAACGCGAGTTTCATATATCTCTAACATTGGAAGGCTACTTTGGAAACAGGGTTCAAAGCCATCACTTTTCTTCTTGACCTCATGTTGATAGAGACAATAGCCTAATCCCCACATCCCTGGCCCAGTGGTGATGAGGATCTGTGGGGGAAGACTTACTGAAATCTGTAAGCCCCCTTTCAAATATGGGGGTTCTGAGATATTCATCCCTCCCCCTACATGAATGAGCAAGGAGTACATAGTTACCCCACCCAGTAGAAAAAGTTCCTTTTAGTAATGTTAATCTAATTTAATGACATCATCCAGAGATGTACAGTAGATCTAAAACATGACATACCCTGCCAAGATAATTCCCTCTGCTTACTACTTCCACCTCAAATGACAGCTCCCTGACTGACTGCTGAATATCACCAAACTGGCCAGGGATGTTGGCTGACATCATTGACCAATGAGGTTATGACCATACTTGATCAATGACATTCCATGGGGCACCTATTTGCTTGTTTACACTTTGAAACAAGCTGTTGGGTAGAATACTGACTGACCACCTTCTGCACTATTTGCCCATCACTGTGATGGACAGGTTTGACAACAGCATCATCCAGACCAAAGTCTGAGTGAAAGAAAATCTTCTACAAGGTCCTTGCCTTCCCTACTCTACTAAAATGTATACAGAAAATGAGTAAATATTCTCCCCGACAGCAAAAACTGACCTTTCCCATTATCCAAAACTGAAAAACAAAGTAGCTGGAGATACACTTTAAAGCTGTAAATGGCCCCTGAGGGTTCCAATATTTTTTCATCTTGTTAATTAAAATAAAATAACAGTAAAGCTCAGTTCACACTACTGTGACATAAAAGTCGCGCAACTTATGGTGTGAGTTTGCCAATCAACTTGAGCACGGTTTTCATGCAAATGTCAGATCCAAATCACATCAATATAGACGAGAAGATGACTTGAAGGTGACATCCATTAAATTCTTTAGGCACAAGTTGGATAGAAGTTGCCTTGAAGTAGTACAGAAATATTTTCTAAAGTTGGAGTGACTTCAGTAGTGCTAAGTAGGACAGCTCTCATTAACTAACATGGGATTTCATATGTCATGATACTTGGGGGTTTATTTACTAAACCTGGTTGACTCAGAATCTTGTCCACTTCTGCATAAAAACCAATCAGCTTCCAGGTTTTATTGCTGAAGCTTAACTGAACATGCTGAGGTTAGAAGCTGATTGGCTACCATGCACAGGTGTCCAAGATTCTGAGTCAACCAGGTTTAGTAAATAAACCCCTTGGCGTCTCACAATTTGGATCGTGAACCAAGCCTAACAGACTTTGTTTATCAGTGTCTAACCTCAACTATAACTCCAATGCTAATCCTTTCCTTTTGTTTATAAACAAGTTGTAGGATCACCAAGTCAGCCCTAAAATGATCACATGACTTGGGTAATTATTACACTATTCATGACTATTACCAGTGATTAATACTTTGTTTATAAACACTCTCATGTGGTCAACATGTCAGCGTTGACATGGTGATTTTATTACTTTTTTTATAAACAAAGTGTAAAGTTTAGCAGTCGGGCTAGAGTCAGGGTAGGTTTTATCAACAAACCATTGATCTATATGTCATTGTTGATAGAAAACAAGGCCGTGCAATTTTTTTTCAGGCAAATTCATGTAAGTTGTCCACATGTAAAAATATTAAGCCAGTTTCACTAAAATTGTATCAGAGGTAAAATGTGCAATTTCACTCCAAAATCAAGTGAGGCAAAATCATTACATTTTCCTTATTCAGTTAGAAAACTAAAAGCCATTAATTTAGGGTTTAGATCTACTTTGAGGATCGTTATGCATCATATGCTTTTCCAATAATGATTTATGTTGATTCTGATAATGAATTATTACACTTCGGGCATTTATGGAAGGATACTTATGGTTTGTCTGGTTTATTTTGGCAATAGTCTTTCTGCTTGTGGTTTACTAAGCAGTTGGTTCTCACTTGTTCAAGAATATGACACAAATGACTCACTGAAGCAGTTTTTAAATCAGTTATCAGTATTAGACTATTCTGAACAGCAAAGCAAGGGAACATTACATTTTAAGCATAAATAGAGTAACTATAATTACAGCTGTCTGAATACTAGTATTTGTAAAAAGTTTACTTTAGTTGCCTGCTATTTGAAAAGAAACATTCAGACCACAACTTTGCATATTTTTTCTTTAATGTAATAGATAAACAAGTTGACATTTGAACAAGAAAACTTTGAATAATTTTGTCTCTAAGTAGCCAACCATGTCATTCAAATGTATCTAGGCCAGCTAATTCCCAGCACACCATGGAAATCATTCTTCCAAGGCAAGTTCATGAAGTTCACAAAACTAATGCTGGATGTTGTGGGAGCATTAAAGTCGGGTAATGAAATATAGAATACTGAGTGCCATTAAAATAACACATATAGTTTATTTATAAGTAAGCAAAGGATGTCAGACATAACTGTATAAATTATATTGCTTCGTGTTATTAAGCGTGATTTATGGCAGATGTCACAACAAAATTTGACTGTCATAAAAAAGGCATAGATTTGGTGTTGGTCACCTTATCCACAGTTATATATATGATAAGTTATATCCATTTTATGGTTTCACAGCAACATACCTTTACCCAAGGCTGTCTGCAAAGTGTGAAGGCAAAGGAACTTAATGCTGGACCTGGCCTAAATGGAACACATCCAAACATTTCACAATACATTTTGTGTTGCTTCAAAAATAGTAGGGTATTATACAACATAACTACATCCAGTGAAATAATATTGTTTTTCATTGGTTATTATAGATTTAATGGTGTCATTAATTGCCACTCAACTAGATCCATAATGTTTTAAAGATTATAACCCTCTCCCTGATGTGACAGATGCCCAACTCTTGTAAGAAATTAGATGAGACAAATCTTCATCCCCCCTCTATCTCTAAATCCCAATTTAAACTTCTACAAATCACCACAGCAGCTAAACAGATTATGGCAAAAGCGTAGAAGTCCCCATCTCTGAGTATTCTTGCAGTTAAGCATAACATTACCCAAGCAATGATCCATGACAAAGTGGAAGCTACCGTCAAAGATTTTTTTCCTGTTGATATGGACCCCATGGGTTGACCGGTTCCTTCCGCTGAACTTTAATGATACGCTACTTCTCCCTTAGTGCTATCTAGCCTTTCCCTGTGAAGGCACTACCATTTACATTTAAATTATACATTGGTCTGGTCCCGAGAATACCCTTTCTCTCCTGGAAGTCACACATCTCCCCACCTCCTTCTCAGTATCTTCCTCTGGTCTTTCCTATCCTCCTCTCCTCCTCTCTCTCTTTTACCTTAGCCCTTTTCCCGTGGCCTTGCATGAAACCCACATGTAATTCTAGGAAGTATTGTTCTCCCAGAGCTTGACCATATCTCATTTTCCTTTGTTATACAAAACTTTCAACTGTTCTCAAGGGTTCCTCATTAAATGTTTATCATACTGCAATCCCTTATTGTTGTAGGATTACCTACTCTCCTTTATCTCCCCCCTTTTTTATTGTTTTGTACATGCACATTTATTTGAGATGCCTTATGTTTGTTCTTTTGGCTCTGAAAATCAATAAAATGTTTGAACAAGAAATGAGATGAGACTTGTCTTTATACAGTACAGACAGAATGGGCATTGCACTACATTTGGGACAGATTTACTAAACATGAGCAGTATGTCTTTATATGTAAAACCTGGCACTATTTAACTACTGCAGGACCATCATCTTACTATTTTATATCTTTAGCTTATTAAAAAACGATTATAATTAAATGAAATAGCTGCTATACTATAATCTACCAGTAAAGGCTGGTCAAACCAACTGATGACAAACTCACCATGAGTTGGCAAGCTAGCGAGGCAGACAGACGTCTTTGTATCACACCCCTGTTACAACACTCTAGAGCTCTTTCAGGAAAGTAACTGGTAGAAAATATGACTCACATAGCACCTGACCACCAACTTCTTAGAACTGTTTTATTTTAGCCATAAACAGATCCCCTTCTGAATCAGAGCCAAATGAACTGGATGCCACTTTAATGGCACCCATGGTTGGTTCAGTTTTGCTCTACTGAAGCTTAACAAGCCCATGTAGGTCTATGGGTAGCTGGTTGTTAACAAATCTGTTTACATCTAACTAGTGCAGATCTGTCACATTTATGTCTTAAAAATGGAAACGGATGCATAACTTTTTTTCAGACCTAGACAGACTCAGAAATAGTTTGATGTAAACAATGCACATCTGTTTACATTCAACTGATTATTGACTAACATGAAGATGTCTGTTTAGATCTGTCTGAAAAACTGAAAGGTGAATCTCATCAGACTTCAAATATAAAAGGGACCTTATGAAACATCAGAACACCTTCACAGCATTAACACATTTCTACATAATCATTATTTTCCTAAAAAATGTATAATGAAAAATTAAACTGTAGAAATATCCTTTTTCCAGACATTTTCAGTAAAGGAGGTTTATAATAACATGACATGGAGCATATCATTACCATTTTGTGTATGTACTTGGTGGGGATCCAGTGTCATTGTTAGTTTTTACACCCATTTGTTCCATTTTCGCAGTGGCAACAGATATTCTGTGTGTGCTCTACTCTAAAGAACAAGCAAAATGAGGCTACAGTTGACTTTTATAATTATTATTATTATAATACAGGATTTATATAGCGCCAACAGTTTACACAGCGCTTTATAGCATAAGGACAGACAGTACAATTACAATACAAATGAATACAGGTGGGATCAGAAGGCCCTGCTCGTTGGAGTTTACAATCTAAGAGATTTATGAATTATTATACTATAGACCAGCCTTTCTCAACCAGGGTGCCTTCACGTTTCTTCAGGGGTGCCTTGGCAAGATGTCTAAAAATTACCCAAAACTTGTATACAAGCCAGCAGGTGGAACAAGCCCGCCTTTCAGTTACACAAAGCCAGAGGTTTTCATTGTGCACCATTATGACATTCTAGCCGCCAGAGTCCTGACAACCAATTACATCATCAGTTAATAAGGAGGATGTCAGCTACCTGCACAGCATCATAGTTTGACCCTCCCCTGCGCCTCTACATCAGCGCTGGGGTCACATTAGCTCAGTGTTGGATAAAAACTGAGGGAGAAGAGAAACAGTGGAATACTAGTCAGTACCAGTGTGTAAAAGTGTATTTGCTTTGGAAAAATAAATCACCTCTAATGTTGGGTGTCCTACATGTGTAGATGTTGTTGCGTTATATAAAATGATTAGAATGGGGTGCCTCAAGACTGTCCATCATTTTAAAGGGTGCCTTGACTGAAAAAAGGTTGAGAAACACTACTATAGGCAGAATAATTTATGTGACAGAAATCTCTTTTTTGTAATTATCATCTCCATTAACATTATCCTTTGAATTACACATATTTATCAATGTACAGAAACTAAAAAAGAAACAGCAGTTTAGATTTTTTTGTATTACACCCTAAATTGAACCTGATGCGGCCTAAAGTGACTAAGATAACAACAGTGCTGAGACCTTGTGGTGTTGCCAAATACCTATATTAGCCTTCAAATTGATCTCAGTGACCTTCTGCAGCCACGTGGATGACAGGCTAAAGCTGTACATTGGGCCTTGCCTTCTACCTAATTTAAAATTGAGTACCAACCCACTGTTATCACCAAGCCCCAACTACAACATTAGTTGCATCTTTAGTGCACAATAGAATTATGGGGATTAGTGCAATGAGGGACTTAATCTCCAGTTTAGTAGAAGTCAAGGCTGAATCTAAATCTAATGCTGGATACCAGGGGCTCTGCAGGGGTACAAAGAAGAGTCAGCAGACTTTTATTATCTAAAAAGAGGGAAAAACTAACCCTTCATAATTTGGTGAATATATGTAGTTGTTTGAACTGTGCATCTTCAAAGATCTAAGTACAAATGTTGTACAAAAATAAGAGCAATACTCAGTGTGATTGGTCATAGCAAGGCAGCTATATCAGGGGTATGAAATGTACATTTATTGGCTCAGATATTGAGAGCTTCCGTAATTTATTTATTTCAGGTACTTATATAGCGCCGTCGATTTACGCAGCACTTTACATATATATATATATATATATATATATATTGTACATTCACATCAGTCCCTACCCCTCAAGGGGTGTACAATCTAAGGTCCCTAACTTGCATTCATACATACACATACTAGGGACAATTTAGGCAGGAGCCAATTAACCTACCAGCATGTCTTTGGAGTGTGGGAGGAAACCAGAGTACCCGGAGGAAACCAACGCATGCACAGGAAGAACATGCAAACTCCAGGCAGGTGGTACCGTATCTTTCTTTCCTTGACATAGCCAGTTAATGGCTGGAGCCCATGCACAGTGAAAAGCATATTTCCATTTCTGTGGCTAAAATACTAATAATTGGTTGCACAAATTTTGAAACAACCATTTTCAATAACTCTAGGCATTTGGTAGCCTCTACAATGCCATATCTTAACAATGCATGCTGAAATCTGTTGCACTACTTGCATTTAATAGGCTGTGTATGACCACTACATCAGTGTATTTTGCCTCAAGCCATTCATATTATTAAAGCCGTAGCAAATGGAAACATCCATTCTACAATGAGCATATTATCTACAATCTTATTATCACTATTTTCTGTGTCTAATCTCTTTACGTATTATACATTTACACATTGTAATTTCAGATTAACATTAACAGATTACATCTACAATTTTAAAGTCAATACACACGCAGGTTTTTGTAGCACACTGTTTTCTCAGAACAGGGCAAATTAATTTATCACAGCAACTATTTTCCAGTGCTGGGAAAATCTACAAATGTATTTAAATAATTGATGCTACTAGGATAGAATTTGTTTCAAAACCAATTACTGTTTGTCTACACAGACATTATAGTTTAGCTGCCATGCCATGACAATTATTCTATTTGAAAGCCAGTGTGTATGTGAAACCAGACGACCATGGAAGATGTGATTTTGTTGTGATTTTAATTACGTTGCTTTAGAAATAGTTTGTGCTGTTTTCTTGCCAAAGGCAGATCTGTTGTGAAAATGCAACTCTGACTTTCGTCGCTACATTTGATTTTGTGCCTGGCACGTGACAGGAAATCTGATTTTTTGTTTAGATTCCTTTGAGGGAATGTTACCAATCATATACGTATAGCGCATCTGAAGAAAAAAAAGATTTCTAATATTATCTATTCAAGTAACGATGCAGAACTTAGAAAACCAGAAGGCAGTTTGCATTTGAGCTTGATGTATTATAGCCTTTTCCTCCTTACTCAGTAAAAATGCCATTTTCAAAAAAGTGTTCTAAATGTTTTTGTTTTTTATTTAAGAACATTAAAAATATAAAAAGCTTCAGACACACACATACACACACACATACAAAAGATGAGATGCTAGCACTTGGATTTCTCTATATGGCAAATATGTCATTGGAAGCATTTTGTTACATCTGTTAGATAAGAGAAAAATAAATACTAGTTGATCCTGGTGGAAAACTTGTCTGAAAACCTCTTGTGCTTTTTGCCTGTGCTGCATTTTGTTAAAATGTAAATTATTTTCAGCTAACTATGAGGGTTACAGAAACCCTTCCCTACATATTATAGAGTGGAGGAGAAGGAGGTGCTTGCAGTCTAAAGTCCTGTCTTGAAAACATTGGCTTTCCATAGATACAGTATGGTCAAAGTCATCCTAGGACAGAAGTGGTTTACTTGAATTATTACCAGGTAAAAAGAAAAAGAAAAAAACCCATAAAAAATAATAAAGACACCACATCTAAGGACTGCTAAGTTGCAATAGATTACATTTTTGTGAGGATGTAGGGCAGGGTTGCTCAACCTTCAGAAAAGCGAGGGCCACTTAATTGATTTGCTAACTGGTCACAGGCCACATTGAAATGGTTTCACAATTTCAATTTTTTTTAATTTTAAATAGCATAATGAATATTCCCCTCCTGCAGCTGCTGAATGCCAGCCAGAGAGAGAGGAGGAGAATTCAGTTTTCATCGGTTACAGAAGAAAAATGGAGATGATCGTTTCCTGTATATGCCACCCCCATGTCCCTCATGGCCAAGTGTTAAAACAACAATCCCCTGCACTCAAGAGTTGTGTACTGGAAATGGATTGGATGGGTCACAGATCCTTAGCAATTCCAATACCGGCACAGGCTTTTCTGCCCCCTAAGGGCTGGGGGAACCCCAGAAGAAGCACAGTGAAACAAGGAAGAGAGGGAACACCAGCCTTGTGCATTACTTAAGTGGTAGCTTTATTAATTTAATAAACTGTATGTATACTAACAAACAACTTCAATGGCAAAAGCATTTCAGAGTCCAAAGTGTACTTAAAGTGTCCTGGTTACCGATACAAGTCCCAAACACGAGAAGGCCCTAAAAATGGCTGACATGCTTTGAAAGTGAGATCCCCTCTCCCCCAGAGCCCAGGCAGAGGTTTTACCTCCCCCCAAACTGCAAATGTAAACGAGTCCTTACTGTCGTGAGCCTCTTATAAGGCTTATTGTACAATGATGTAGTTTACACAGGCGTGGTTCACTTTCAGAAAGTGTACAACACCTGCAAGATATTACAGAAGTCTATGGCAAAGTGCTGCTAACCTGCAGGAAAGTTGCAGGTGCACTGCGCTGCACCCACAGATCAGTGTGAAAGCAGCCTAATAGTTGTTAATCCTTTTATAGGTGCTAATATGCCAATTTCAAAAGCACAGTATATGTGTTGTTTACAACACTGACCTTTTTTTTTTCTCTTCCATCTTCTGCTGGCATCACTCTTCAGGCTGCTAGAAAGGTCCCAGGTGGAGTGAACTTGGTATCACTCCAACTGGGATAGGAACTGGCACTACGGAGGAGGCTTGATGCACTCTGATGCTCTGGTATTTTGGGTCAACAAGCCCAGATCATGATCAGAGGGTTGCCTGGTTTGTGGTTTGGGGCCACATCAGAGGGCTGTGAAGGCCAGATGTGGCCCGCAGACCACAGGTTGACCACCCTTGGCTTAAGGTATACTATATATTAAAGGGTACATCATAAAAATTTACCTGCAGGAGTGTACGAAATATAAATTTAAAGCGAGAGTTATGCCAGTCAACTCATGATGTTCTGGGAACCCAAACTTACACTCTAACGAATAATTAGCTGAACAGATATGCCAAGATCAGCTCATTACTAAATAAAACTGAAAGAACTTTCTTGACTCTAATCTTCTAAGGTGGTATATTTTCTTTAAAGTCTAAGCAATGCTTTGCTTTTCTGCACTTCTTTCAAAGTGCTTATGTGCACCAGTCCATCAATATAGTTGCACATGGAAGGGCAATGCACATTGCAAACAAACAAAGGATTTCCCAGCAACACTTAACTCAATAATTTCAAAAGCCTCCATAGTCGGAGCATAAATATCAATGGATAGGTTAAGGGCAGGTGTGCCTGGAGGAGCCCGTCCCTTCTTAAAGGTTTAGTTAGTTGAGTCACCTTAATAATCCCAGTTTGAAGACCTCTGATGTATCCATTACAAGATATTGTATATCCATGAGTGTCATTTTTTCCTTACTGAGTGAGTTGTTTTACACATTTGAATGTCTGCCGAGGACCAAGCCATCTTTCTGAATCTCATAGTTTTTCAGCCAGTGTGAATTAGCTGTGACATTGCTGCAATTGCTGCACTGTTTGAGTTCCCTGCACAAGACCTGGGGATAACCAAATAGTAGTGGTCATGTCAAACCTTAATATGAACCTTTTACAAGAATATAAACATTTAAGATTGTACATGGTTTTAAAAAGCAGATAACAATGTGAGATTTAAATAGGTGATCACAGACCTCTCTAGCTGCAGGCACTGTGGAGTAAATTATCAAGATTTCACAGCATAAGCAAATATTGTTCACTTCCCTTGTTCCCCTTTCCCAAAAGTGACTAAGCAGACATCTAACCTTCTAAGCTCTAACTTTAACACAGATAAAGTGCTCTAGGAGGAGGAAGCAGAGTAAATTACAGCTACAGAGAGATAGGGACTTTAGTGCTTCCATTATGAATTTGAGGATTAATTTCCCTCAGTTTCCATAGCTATAGGGTTCTGTAAAAGAATATTAATAACATGTAAATGTCCATAGCCTGGCCAAAGGGTTACTTAAGGGACAAGGGATTGTGAAAATTGACCATAATATGCTATATGGCATACTATAGTCATTTAGAAAAATCCCAGTAACATTAAAGGTTTGAAATACATGAAGTTATGTGTGTGAATAAATGGAACTGCTCTTTAATTTGGATTTGGGTTCTTTATATAAATACAACCAATTTACTACTGCAACAATGCACTTGTTTTTGTTTTGTTTTTTTAATGCAGGCCTATGGATATGTATGTGTGGGTATCGTTTATAAATAAAAGATAAATATCTTGTACATACAACAAAATGTTTAATATAAGACTGCTATAAGAAACCTTCCCAGGCCAGCTGTAGATTTTCACTACTTTTTATCACTTATCTTTGGATTTATCTTTTTCTGCTCCATTTTCACTCCACTCTGTACAAGCCAAAGGTTATATGTCAATGTGAATTCTGTGCAATAACACAGTACATGCCACATTCAATTCTGTACATGTCACAGGGTGTACAGTATGCCAAAATCAATTCTGTAAAAGCAGCATCAAGTAGGACACATAGAGATGCGCCAAGTTGATAAAGAGGATCCTGATTAATTCCACAAAATGAAGAGTACAGGAATCACCAATATTGTGTCCAGTTACTGATACAAAAGTGGGAAATGAGGAACGCAGGTTCACAAGGAGTGACAGGTAGTTAAACTTAATTTTACCTTTTCTCTTTCTCATTAACGGTAATAGACTTTTTGTCTTACCAAAAACACTTTTATCTCATACAATGCATTATTGACCACTTAATTAGACATTAACTGCTTGAGTCCCAGAATCTTAACATGTTTTCCATGTTTTGGACATATGATAGATTGTCTTCCAATTGCTATTTTGTTTTGCAATCTATCTAGCCAAGCTTGATATTGTATTTTGGGAACATGTAGTACTCTATTTCTATTATTTACTTAAATAAAAGACTAAATTATGAAAAAGCAAAAATTATGAAAAATACAATTTCTAAATATTACTTAAAATGTAAAATATTATGCATGGGAGGTTTTTTTCCTGAAATATATTTTTATATTTGTCTTAAATTAAGCAATTCCTTTTCTTTTTCAAAATTTTCAGAAAATATATGGTATAGAAACAATGGTCTATATATTAATCTTCATTTACAAAGCATTTATCTCACTCAACAACATGACAAGAAAGGCACAATCTTTGAAAATATAATGAAAGGAAAACAGTCTGATGTGTTAGATTGTGAAGAGTTTGATCATTTGCAATTAATGGCTATATATTAGGGTTACATGAAATGAAAGCTGAAAAAAAAAAATTGAAAATAAGAAAAAACTGTCGTTTCTAGTTTTTTCAGCTTCAGTTATGTATATAAGTAGGAAATTATACTTTAAAATATGCTACGCTTGCTGATGGGTTTTCAGAAGAATAATATTATTATTATTATACAGTATTTATATAGCGCCAAAGGGTATGCTCAGCACTGTACAGTAGCAGGGGGACGTAACATGAGACAAGACAGTAACAATACACTACACGAGGGGTTCGAGGGCCCTGCTCTTTCAAGCTTACAATCTAGGAGGGAGGGGAAGGTGGCACAGGAGGAGATGGCTGTGGGGGATGGAGTGGTGGGTGGAGTGGAGGAGGTTAATTGTTAGGTGAGGTCGGGTGTTAGGTGAGTTTGGGGTAGGCTTCCCTGAAGAGGAGGGTTTTCAGGGTGCGACTGAAGGTGAGTAGGGTAGGTGACAGTCTGATGGATTGGGGTAGGGAGTTCCAGAGGATGGGGGAAGTCCTAGAGAAGTCCTGCAATCGGACGTGGGAGGAGGAGACCAGGGAGCTAGAGAGCAGGAGGTCCTGTGAGGAGCGGAGGGCACGGGTAGGGTAGTATCTGGGTTATGTAGTTCGGGGCGGCATTGTGAGTGGCCTTGTAGGTCAGGGTTAGCAGTTTGAACTTGATGCGCTGGGCAATCGGGAGCCAATGCAGGGATTGGCAGAGGGGGGAGGCAGATGTGGAGCGCTTGGTGAGGTGGATGAGTCTGGCCGCAGAGTTTAGGACTGACTGGAGTGGGTATAGCGTTCGTTTGGGTAGGCCAGTGAGAAGGGAGTTGCAGTAGTCCAGTTGAGAGATGATGAGGGAGTGCACAAGTTGTTTGGTAGTGTCTGGGGTGAGGAATGTGCGTATCTTGGAGATGTTGCGGAGGTGGAGCCTGCAAGATCTAGATAGCAGTTGGATGTGGGGTAGGAAGGAGAGGTGGGAGTCCAGGGTGACACCCAGGACTTTGGCATGTGGGGTGGGAGAGATGGTGGCAGTGTTAGTAGTGATGGAGAGGATGGGGGGGGGCATGGGGAGGGGGGAAGACCAGGAGCTCGGTTTTGGATAGGTTAAGTTTGAGGAAATGGAGCGACATCCAGTCAGATATGTCGTTTAGGAGGTGGGCGATGTGGGCATATGTAATATTCCCCCAAAATCTACCCTGATATACATCTGTCTCTCATAGACTTGCATGGGGCCATCCTGATTGGTAGAACTATCTAATCCATCTCCCATATCTGACACATCTCATCCAGGATTGGACAATTTCCCCATTCCATATTGCTTGCATAACTCAGCCCCTTCCCAGAGCCTCCCCTTTTGGTGATAAAATTACATATGCCAGGTTATGGCACCGGGGCATCTGGGTTGAGGCTCTCTTATCCTTTGTTTGAAGGGTACATTAGTTATGTAAGGTCATAGCCTGGGAAAACTGTGCATTCCCAGATGGCCATCCCCATTGCATATCTAAAAAGAGGGTACTTTGAAATGGCCTTCGTAAAAGCAAAGAGATTTAAATGGCCTGGTCTAGATAGTTATGTCGGCCCCATAAAGTCTGAGATAAGGTAGTTAATTTAGTGGTTGTCCCTTCTCGCATAATAGAGCTTTCCCTGTGGCACACACGTTTAGCACATCAAAAATTCCTCCACTACAAAGCTATCTAGTAGATTAATTCCTAAAACTTGATCCCTTGTTACCATGTCTATGTATAGTACACCTATATCAAACCAAGCTCTGATATTTCTAACTTTGTAACTTGGTTAACGTATAGGTATAAAAATATTTATTTACAGTTGCTGATGAAGATTATACATAAACCCCTCATAAGTCAACAGTTTCTTACTTCTATCTAACTTCATCTAACTTTACCTTCTTCTCAGCTTTCCAATTTGAATTAGTACAGATTGGTAAATTTGAAGTATCCCTAGGTAGGCAGTGTTGCAGCATTTAAAATGTTACTTCTACTGAAAATACTATACTACTTTAGAACAATTCCCATACCATTGCCTTTTACTTTATTTGTACCCTTAATAAAGTTATTAAACAATACTTATAGTGAATACTTGTGAGCTATTATGGATCAAGGTGTTAAATAAATTCTGAAAGTGTATAGGGTGCGCTGGCACTTGCACTAACTCACTTGACTAGTGTATATAGATGATAGAGAGAAGATAGCGCCGCGCTCCTATATAATATATACAGCTTAAGCTTAAGCTTTAGAGGTGTATCAAATTCCAATATGAACTGTGACTATACCACTAAATGCATATAAAATATTACATATAAATGACATGCATGGTGTAAAAACCTATACTAATATTGCCTTAATGGGTGCCATAATGAAATCCTGTGTTGCACCCATATAAAGCTATGTGTACTCTATATTAATATGTGCACATGCTAAAAATAAACAAATAAAAATACAGTCTTTAGGGTAAATGTGCAAGTAAAGATTCTGTTCCTTGTCTCCGAGTGCTAAATGGTCTCCTTATGTGCTCACCTCTATATTTGCCTGAATGAATCCAGGCAAATACGCTTTTTATCCTTCCAGGATAGATGAAATGGGATGATGTCTTTGCTCTAGCCGTCCTATGAGGTGAATATACATATGGATGGATCCTCCTGTTGTCTACTTTATCTCCCTGTGTACCTGTGAGTACACTGAGTAGCTCTCTTGGGATCTCCCAATTCCCCTCCTGGGGTTGTTTCCTCTTTCACTCCTCCTAATATCAGCTCATGGGATGTATGGTCAAAGAAAAGGAAAAGCAGACCATAGTGTCTTATCCTTATATAAAGTGGATTTATTTAAGCCAGTAACAAGTTGATAGTATGCAGCTCATACATGATCCAGACAGGCTTAGATGGCAATCAGCAGGTAAAAAGTAGGTACATAGAAAACCTCTCTGCAGCTGCCCCTGCAGTGCTGTCTGCCTGTGCTTGTACTCGGATCTGCTCGCTTCTCCAGTGCAATGTCGTGACGTCAGAGCCCCTCCCCTACGCGTTGCGTCACAGGGTCACGTGACTTCATCAGGGGGAATTTGATTGGATGCCACGACTATGCATGCCCTTTTTGCCTCACTCACAACTACTTTTGGTATGACAACACATACTATATACAAAGAAAGGGAGTAGCTATGGGCGCTAAATTCGCCCCTAGCATTGCTAACCTTTATATGGCAAAATGGGAAGAGGAGTCAGTATTTCTGAATAAGAGCCCAGATATTATAATATACAAAAGGTATATTGATGACCTCCTGGTGATATGGAAAGGGGAAAAAGGGGAACTGGTGAAATTCTATGATAATCTAAATATGAATACTGCTAACATAAAATTAAGTTATGATATACATGACACCTTTATTAACTTTTTGGATATCCAAATTTGCAAAGAGGGATTACTATTATATACCAAAAACCATTTTAAAGCAGTAGATAGAAATTCCTATATCCCCATAGACAGCTGCCATCATAAAGCGTGGTTAACCAATATCCCTAGAGGTCAATTTATCAGACTGAAAAGGAACTGTACTAACATGAAGGATTATGAAGAGCAAAGTACTGTAATATCAGAAAGATTTATTAACAAAGGATACAAAAAAGAAATAATATACAAAGAAAGGGATAAAGTAGGCCTTATGGACCGGAATGCACTGATAGCAGATAAATGTAAAGATAATGCTGCAAATGAGGAATTAGCAGTTGTGCTGCAATTTAACACTCAGTATAAATCAATACAGAACATAATAAAAAAACATTGGAACATTTTGACATTAGATAAGCACCTGAAAAATAATATCCCTATAATGCCTAGATTTATATACCAAAAAGCTCCCAACATCAGGGATAAGGTTGTTAAGAGCGTAATAGCACCACCTGTCAAAAATCAACAAATAAGCTTCTTTCAAGGTAAAGGGTTCTATACATGTGGTAGATGTTACAGTTGCATTAGGGTGACTAACAATCTAAGGAGAAGATACACATTTCAGAATCCCCTAAATGGAAAGGAATACACTATCCAGCAATTTCTATCATGTGACACAAAGGGAGTTATCTATGCCCTAAAATGCCCATGTAATCTTATTTACATTGGTCGCACAAAGAGGATGCTTAGAGAAAGAATTAAAGAACATGTATACAATATAAATAGGGGTTACAAATACCACCATCTATCACAGCATTTTAAAAAATATCATAATAAAGATGCAAGCAAACTAGAGTTCTGGGGTATTGAGAAACATGTACAACACTGGAGGGGGGATAACCTAATAAGGGAAATTAGTAAGAAGGAGTCGAGGTGGATCTATGAAATGGGCTGTTTGGCTCCCAATGGGTTAAATAAGGAATTTGACCTGACATGTTTCATTAGCAACAAATAAACATGGAGATTCATATTGATATCCTGAGGCCCTTAACATACACACAGCTTGGATACATTCATCATGTATACCTTATATTCTCCGTCGTGGACATACTTATGGTATGTGCAGGATGGAATCTGAATAATGTATACTGTTAGTACACGCATATAGTCCAGCACCACATTACACTTGTCATCTGCATCTTCCCTGCTATGGAGATGGGATCTCTATAGCATAAAAGATTGATGATAACAGTATAACTAATATTATACTGATTACATACAGAACGGTATATATGATATTTTCATTTGCATATTGTGTAATACAATATTTTTAATGTTTTATTATCTTATTATTATATCATTTTATTTTATTAATTTTTTAATTTTTAATTTTTATTTTTATTTTTATTTTTATTTCTGTTTTGATTAAAGTATAGAACTAGTACATCTGCCAGAAATTGAAGATTTAGCTTATCTTTAAATTACAGATTATAACCTGTTGTTATAAATTAGCGATTGCAGGGCATGAGAAGGATTGCAGCTGACCCAGTTAGCAATGTCTGACAGACAGAGGAAACGTAACATCAAGCAGACACACTCATTGGAATTACTCACCAGAAATACAGCTAGGGAAAATCACTGGGAAAATGGCCGCGCCCATATGGGCTTCGAAAAAATGGCGGCTGAGACATATAAATAGCTGGGCATGCATAGTCGTGGCATCCGATCAAATTCCCCCTGATGAAGTCACGTGACCCTGTGACGCAACGCGTAGGGGAGGGGCTCTGACGTCACGACATTGCACTGGAGAAGCGAGCAGATCCGAGTACAAGCACAGGCAGACAGCACTGCAGGGGCAGCTGCAGAGAGGTTTTCTATGTACCTACTTTTTACCTGCTGATTGCCATCTAAGCCTGTCTGGATCATGTATGAGCTGCATACTATCAACTTGTTACTGGCTTAAATAAATCCACTTTATATAAGGATAAGACACTATGGTCTGCTTTTCCTTTTCTTTGACCATACATCCCATGAGCTGATATTAGGAGGAGTGAAAGAGGAAACAACCCCAGGAGGGGAATTGGGAGATCCCAAGAGAGCTACTCAGTGTACTCACAGGTACACAGGGAGATAAAGTAGACAACAGGAGGATCCATCCATATGTATATTCACCTCATAGGACGGCTAGAGCAAAGACATCATCCCATTTCATCTATCCTGGAAGGATAAAAAGCGTATTTGCCTGGATTCATTCAGGCAAATACTGTATAGAGGTGAGCACATAAGGAGACCATTTAGCACTCGGAGACAAGGAACAGAATCTTTACTTGCACATTTACCCTAAAGACTGTATTTTTATTTGTTTATTTTTAGCATGTGCACATATTAATATAGAGTACACATAGCTTTATATGGGTGCAACACAGGATTTCATTATGGCACCCATTAAGGCAATATTAGTATAGGTTTTTACACCATGCATGTCATTTATATGTAATATTTTATATGCATTTAGTGGTATAGTCACAGTTCATATTGGAATTTGATACACCTCTAAAGCTTAAGCTTAAGCTGTATATATTATATAGGAGCGCGGCGCTATCTTCTCTCTATTAAACAATACATTTGAAAAGGACAGAGAACAAGGGTCTTCTTCAGTATTCTAACCAAACACAATCTTATAGGTGATATGGAACTCCCAGTTTCGAAAGATTGTTATAAGACAGGACTTTAGGACTAATTATGAGTGTCGTTTGAGCTTGCTAAAATAAACAGTGAAGCGTTGCCTCTTGATTTCAATAAGGTGAAAGTAAAAATGTGCAATAAATCTTAAAAAATATATATAAACAAAACTGTTTAAATTGATAAGTGCAGTAGGGTACTATAATACACCTCCCCCTATGTGCATCAATATCTCTTCCACTTGTATACCAATTTAATCTCTAAATGGTGTATTCCCTGTTATAGGAAGGCTCAATACCACATTACTATTATTAATACCAGATTGAAATTGCTCTATTGATCACTAGTGGTGGCAGTTCCTGGTTTTATAACTATTTCCATTGTATTTCACTGTTTTTCAAGTTCCCCTCCATGAAGTGGGAAAGGGATTTAGGTCAGGAATTCCTATGTGGTGTTTGAAAGCGATTACGTTTACTTAGTTCTACTCACTACGTTACTCACTGGGAAAATGCTTAAGGATTCTACACAGATGGTACATGACCCCATACAGACAGTATCTATCTACAGACAGTATCCCCATCTAAAATGTTCCCTCAGGGATCTCCATATTGCTGGTGTAACTGTGACCTCATGAGAAATGTTTTCCATATTCAATGGAAATGTAAATTAGAGATGAGCGAAGTATTCAAAAATTCGATTCGACTGATTCGGCAAATTCGTGGAAAAATATTGATTCGAGTCGAATATATTCGCTGTGAATTTAACTTAAAAAAGGGTGTTTCTAGGCTTCAGAGAGACTTAATATTAGTGCAGAACACTGTACCTTTAATTTAAATGCCCTTGGAGTCTGCTGGGGAAGAGAAATAATACTGTCAGTCAGTATGACATGCAGATGAGTGCCGTCGATCTTAGAATCACCGCACACTTCACTCATTTGGGCAGTCACGGGGCCAAAACCAGAGTGTGGAGCCACAGTGTGGCGGTGGAGGCAGCAGCAATGGGAGGCCATACAGCACCCTATGACAAAAATAGAAACCACCAGCAGTGCGAGGAGACCTGAAAGTGGCACATGGCAGAGTGTGGCGATAGAGACAGCAGCAATGGGAGGCCGTACAGGGACCCATGACACACTCTGGACCTGGCAGCAGCATGAGGAGGTGGTACAGGGGCCCATGACAGATTACGAGCCTGGCAGCAGCATGAGGAGTCGGTACGGGGGCCCATGGCAGATTACGGGCCTGGCAGCAGCAATGGGAGGCCGTACAGGGACCCATGACACACTCTGGACCTGGCAGCAGCATGGGGAGGCGGTACAGGGGCCCATGACAGATTACGGGCCTGGCAGCAGCATGAGGAGTCGGTACGGGGGCCCATGACACACTCTGGACCTGGCAGCAGCATGAGGAGGCGGTACAGGGGCGCATGACAGATTACGAGCCTGGCAGCAGCAACTTGGACAGGAGGACGTTCAGCTTCTGCACCGTCGGGTGCGTGCTCGCAAACTGTTGTCTCTTGGAAACGGATTCCAAGAAAGACTGCTGACGGAATCCGTGAAGAGGAGTAGCAGGAGAAGGAGCATCTGAACGAGCGGAATATGCCAACAAGCGACAACAGGGGCCCATGACAGATTACGGGCCTGGCAGCAGCATGAGGAGTCGGTACGGGGGCCCATGGCAGATTAGGGGCCTGGCAGCAGCTATGGGAGGCCCGTAATCTGCCAGCACCCTATGACAAAAAATGGAACACACCAGCAGTGTGAGGAGACCTGAAAGTGGCACATGTTTGGGGCATGATTCATGGCGGATTTAGTCAGTTGTGTCAGGAACTGGTGGTTTGAAATCCAGACTAATCCACGCCTGATTCATTTTCACAAACGTGAGTCTCTCCACACTTTGGGTGGACAGTCGTGTCCTCCGCGGAGTTGCAATACCTCCTGCCGCATTAAACACGCGCTCCGATGCCACGCTACTGGCCGGGCATGACAGCCTTTCAAGGGCAAATTCAGCTAGTTGGGGCCAAAGGTCAAGTTTCGTTGCCCAGTAGTCAAGGGGATTGTCTACCTCGGTTGGCAGGGTGCTGTCCAAGTAGGCCTAAGCCTGTTGTTTGAGGTCCTGCTCCAGGTCCACCTGATGCTGCTGCTGCTGCTGCTGCGGCTGGTTAGTAGTTTCCTCACTGCGCTGGTGAAGAAAGCTACTCATCATCGACTGCAGACTGAGGCAGTCGCTGCTGGTGGAGCTGCCACTGCTCCTACCACCCCACCCCTCCCCTGCTGCCATGGCAGCGGAACGCGAGCGCACAGGGCCCACAGTGTCTGAGGATGGACGTTGGCGCAGACAGGCAGAGACCAGCTGACTACATAGGTGGTTTTTATAGTACGTTATTTTGGCCTCCCTCTCAGCAGGTGTGAAAAAGGCCACCATTTTTGAACGGTAGCGAGGGTCCAACAAGGTGGACAGCCAAAAGTCATCCCTCTGTCTGATGGTTATTATTCAGCTGTCGCTACGCAAGCAAGCGAGCATGCTATGGGCCATTTGTGCCAAGGAATGCGAGGGACTCCCTGCCTCCATCTCCACAGCATACTGCCACGGTGCGTCTGGGTCCTCTGTCTCCTCTTCCTCCTCCTCTACCAGATGCTCCTGCTCCTCCACTCCTGTCCGCTGAGTGGAAAAACCACCCATTTCACTCAATAATTCCTGAGCACCAATGTCCTCCTCTACCTCCTCCTCTTCTTCCTGTCCTGCCCCCACAGGGGTCATGTGGCGTTGAGATCTGTGCGCCACGTCTACCGCACCCTGACCAGCCATTGTTAACAGCATTTGTTCCAGGACGTGCAACAGAGGAATGACGTCGTTCATCCCATAGTCCTGCCGACTCACGAATAGCGTGGCCTCCTCAAAGGGCCTGAGCAAGCGCAGGTGTCACTCATGAGCTGCCAATGGCTGACATCTAAGTTACATAGGGAGTACCTTTATCCGCTTTTAACATCAGGAAATCTGTGATGGCCTTTTGCTGTTCGTAAAGGCGGTCTAACATATGTAGGGTTGAATTCCACCTTGTTGCAACGTCACAGCATGAGGAGTCGGTATAGGGGCCCATGGCAGATTAGGGGCCTGGCAGCAGCTATGGGAGGCCCGTAATCTGCCAGCACCCTATGACAAAAAATGGAACACACCAGCAGTGTGAGGAGACCTGAAAGTGGCACATGGCAGAGTGTGGCGATGGAGACAGCAGCAATGGGAGGCCGTACAGGGACCCATGAGAGACTCTGGACCTGGCAGCAGCATGAGGAGGCGGTATATAGGGGCCTATGGCAGATTAGGGGCCTGGCAGCAGCTATAGGAGGCCCGTAATCTGCCAGCAACCTATGTCAAAAAATTCAACACACCAGCAGTGTGAAGAGACCTGAAAGTGGCACATGGCAGAGTGTGGCGATGGAGACAGCAGCAATAGGAGGCCGTACAGGGACCCATGAGAGACTCTGGACTTGGCAGCAGCATGAGGAGGCGGTATAGGGGCCTATGGCAGATTAGGGGCCTGGCAGCAGCTATGGGAGGCCTGTAATCTGCCAGCACCCTATGTCAAAAAATTCAACACACCAGCAGTGTGAGGAGACCTGAAAGTGGCACATGGCAGAGTGTGGCGATGGAGACAGCAGCAATGGGAGGCCGTACAGGGACCCATGAGAGACTCTGGACTTGGCAGCAGCATGAGGAGGCGGTATAGGGGCCCATGGCAGATTAGGGGCCTGGCAGCAGCTATGGGAGGCCCGTAATCTGCCAGCACCCTATGTCAAAAAATTCAACACACCAGCAGTGTGAGGAGACCTGAAAGTGGCACATGGCAGAGTGTGGCGATGGAGACAGCAGCAATGGGAGGCCGTACAGGGACCCATGAGAGACTCTGGACCTGGCAGCAGCACGAGGAGGCGGTATATAGGGGCCTATGGCAGATTAGGGGCCTGGCAGCAGCTATAGGAGGCCCGTAATCTGCCAGCACCCTATGTCAAAAAATTCAACACACCAGCAGTGTGTGAGGAGACCTGAAAGTGGCACATGGCAGAGTGTGGCGATGGAGACAGCAGCAATGGGAGGCCGTACAGGGACCCATGACAGACTCTGGACTTGGCAGCAGCATGAGGAGGCGGTATATAGGGGCCTATGGCAGATTAGGGGCCTGGCAGCAGCTATGGGAGGCCCGTAATCTGCCAGCACCCTATGTCAAAAAATTCAACACACCAGCAGTGTGAGGAGACCTGAAAGTGGCACATGGCAGAGTGTGGCGATGGAGACAGCAGCAATGGGAGGCCGTACAGGAACCCATGACAGACTCTGGACTTGGCAGCAGCATGAGGAGGCGGTATATAGGGGCCTATGGCAGATTAGGGGCCTGGCAGCAGCTATGGGAGGCCCGTAATCTGCCAGCACCCTATGTCAAAAAATTGAACACACCAGCAGTGTGTGAGGAGACCTGAAAGTGGCACATGGCAGAGTGTGGCGATGGAGACAGCAGCAATGGGAGGCCGTACAGGGACCCATGACAGACTCTGGACTTGGCAGCAGCATGAGGAGGCGGTATATAGGGGCCTATGGCAGATTAGGGGCCTGGCAGCAGCTATAGGAGGCCCGTAATCTGCCAGCACCCTATGTCAAAAAATTCAACACACCATCAGTTTGTGAGGAGACCTGAAAGTGGCACATGGCAGAGTGTGGCGATGGAGACAGCAGCAATGGGAGGCCGTACAGGGACCCATGACAGACTCTGGACTTGGCAGCAGCATGAGGAGGCGGTATATAGGGGCCTATGGCAGATTCGGGGCCTGGCAGCAGCTATGGAAGGCCCGTAATCTGCCAGCATCCTATGTCAAAAAATTGAACACACCAGCAGTGTGTGAGGAGACCTGAAAGTGGCACATGGCAGAGTGTGGCGATGGAGACAGCAGCAATGGGAGGCCGTACAGGGACCCATGACAGACTCTGGACTTGGCAGCAGCATGAGGAGGCGGTATATAGGGGCCTATGGCAGATTAGGGGCCTGGCAGCAGCTATAGGAGGCCCGTAATCTGCCAGCACCCTATGTCAAAAAATTCAACACACCAGCAGTGTGAGGAGACCTGAAAGTGGCACATGGCAGAGTGTGGCGATGGAGACAGCAGCAATGGGAGGCCGTACAGGGACCCATGAGAGACTCTGGACCTGGCAGCAGCATGAGGAGGTGGTATATAGGGGCCTATGGCAGATTAGGGGCCTGGCAGCAGCTATGGGAGGCCCGTAATCTGCCAGCACCCTATGTCAAAAAATTCAACACACCAGCAGTGTGAGGAGACCTGAAAGTGGCACATGGCAGAGTGTGGCGATGGAGACAGCAGCAATGGGAGGCCGTACAGGGACCCATGAGAGACTCTGGACCTGGCAGCAGCATGAGGAGGCGGTATATAGGGGCCTATGGCAGATTAGGGGCCTGGCAGCAGCTATAGGAGGCCCGTAATCTGCCAGCACCCTATGTCAAAAAATTCAACACACCAGCAGTGTGTGAGGAGACCTGAAAGTGGCACATGGCAGAGTGTGGCGATGGAGACAGCAGCAATGGGAGGCCGTACAGGGACCCATGAGAGACTCTGGACCTGGCAGCAGCATGAGGAGGCGGTATATAGGGGCCTATGGCAGATTAGGGGCCTGGCAGCAGCTATAGGAGGCCCGTAATCTGCCAGCACCCTATGTCAAAAAATTCAACACACCAGCAGTGTGTGAGGAGACCTGAAAGTGGCACATGGCAGAGTGTGGCGATGGAGACAGCAGCAATGGGAGGCCGTACAGGGACCCATGAGAGACTCTGGACTTGGCAGCAGCATGAGGAGGCGGTATAGGGGCCCATGGCAGATTAGGGGCCTGGCAGCAGCTATGGGAGGCCCGTAATCTGCCAGCACCCTATGTCAAAAAATTCAACACACCAGCAGTGTGAGGAGACCTGAAAGTGGCACATGGCAGAGTGTGGCGATGGAGACAGCAGCAATAGGAGGCCGTACAGGGACCCATGAGAGACTCTGGACCTGGCAGCAGCATGAGGAGGTGGTTTATAGGGGCCTATGGCAGATTAGGGGCCTGGCAGCAGCTATGGGAGGCCCGTAATCTGCCAGCACCCTATGTCAAAAAATTCAACACACCAGCAGTGTGAGGAGACCTGAAAGTGGCACATGGCAGAGTGTGGCGATGGAGACAGCAGCAATGGGAGGCCGTACAGGGACCCATGAGAGACTCTGGACCTGGCAGCAGCATGAGGAGGCGGTATATAGGGGCCTATGGCAGATTAGGGGCCTGGCAGCAGCTATAGGAGGCCCGTAATCTGCCAGCACCCTATGTCAAAAAATTCAACACACCAGCAGTGTGTGAGGAGACCTGAAAGTGGCACATGGCAGAGTGTGGCGATGGAGACAGCAGCAATGGGAGGCCGTACAGGGACCCATGACAGACTCTGGACTTGGCAGCAGCATGAGGAGGCGGTATATAGGGGCCTATGGCAGATTAGGGGCCTGGCAGCAGCTATAGGAGGCCCGTAATCTGCCAGCACCCTATGTCAAAAAATTGAACACACCAGCAGTGTGTGAGGAGACCTGAAAGTGGCACATGGCAGAGTGTGGCGATGGAGACAGCAGCAATGGGAGGCCGTACAGGGACCCATGAGAGACTCTGGACTTGGCAGCAGCATGAGGAGGCGGTATAGGGGCCCATGGCAGATTAGGGGCCTGGCAGCAGCTATGGGAGGCCCGTAATCTGCCAGCACCCTATGTCAAAAAATTCAACACACCAGCAGTGTGAGGAGACCTGAAAGTGGCACATGGCAGAGTGTGGCGATGGAGACAGCAGCAATGGGAGGCCGTACAGGGACCCATGAGAGACTCTGGACCTGGCAGCAGCATGAGGAGGTGGTATATAGGGGCCTATGGCAGATTAGGGGCCTGGCAGCAGCTATGGGAGGCCCGTAATCTGCCAGCACCCTATGTCAAAAAATTCAACACACCAGCAGTGTGAGGAGACCTGAAAGTGGCACATGGCAGAGTGTGGCGATGGAGACAGCAGCAATGGGAGGCCGTACAGGGACCCATGAGAGACTCTGGACCTGGCAGCAGCATGAGGAGGCGGTATATAGGGGCCTATGGCAGATTAGGGGCCTGGCAGCAGCTATAGGAGGCCCGTAATCTGCCAGCACCCTATGTCAAAAAATTCAACACACCAGCAGTGTGAGGAGACCTGAAAGTGGCACATGGCAGAGTGTGGCGATGGAGACAGCAGCAATGGGAGGCCGTACAGGGACCCATGAGAGACTCTGGACCTGGCAGCAGCATGAGGAGGCGGTATATAGGGGCCTATGGCAGATTAGGGGCCTGACAGCAGCTATAGGAGGCCCGTAATCTGCCAGCACCCTATGTCAAAAAATTCAACACACCAGCAGTGTGTGAGGAGACCTGAAAGTGGCACATGGCAGAGTGTGGCGATGGAGACAGCAGCAATGGGAGGCCGTACAGGGACCCATGAGAGACTCTGGACCTGGCAGCAGCATGAGGAGGCGGTATATAGGGGCCTATGGCAGATTAGGGGCCTGACAGCAGCTATAGGAGGCCCGTAATCTGCCAGCACCCTATGTCAAAAAATTCAACACACCAGCAGTGTGTGAGGAGACCTGAAAGTGGCACATGGCAGAGTGTGGCGATGGAGACAGCAGCAATGGGAGGCCGTACAGGGACCCATGAGAGACTCTGGACTTGGCAGCAGCATGAGGAGGCGGTATAGGGGCCCATGGCAGTTTAGGGGCCTGGCAGCAGCTATGGGAGGCCCGTAATCTGCCAGCACCCTATGTCAAAAAATTCAACACACCAGCAGTGTGAGGAGACCTGAAAGTGGCACATGTTTGAGGCATGATTCATGGCGGATTTAGTCAGTTGTGTCAGGAACTGGTGGTTTGAAATCCAGACTAATCCACGCCTGATTCATTTTCACAAACGTGAGTCTCTCCACACTTTGGGTGGACAGTCGTGTCCTCCGCGGAGTTACAATACCTCCTGCTGCACTAAACACGCGCTCCGATGCCACGCTACTGGCCGGGCATGACAGCCTTTCAAGGGCAAATTCAGCTAGTTGGGGCCAAAGGTCAAGTTTCGTTGCCCAGTAGTCAAGGGGATTGTCTACCTCGGTTGGCAGGGTGCTGTCCAAGTAGGCCCAAGCCTGTTGTTTGAGGTCCTGCTCCAGGTCCACCTGATGCTGCTGCTGCTGCGGCTGGTTAGTAGTTTCCTCACTGCGCTGGTGAAGAAAGCTACTCATCATCGACTGCAGACTGAGGCAGCCGCTGCTGGTGGAGCTGCCACTGCTCCTACCACCCCACCCCTCCCCTGCTGCCATTCAGGCATTCAGGGCCCACAGTGTCTGAGGATGGACGTTGACGCAGAAAGGCAGAGACCAACTGACTACATAGGTGGTTTTTATAGTACTTTATTTTGGCCTCCCTCTCAGCAGGTGTGAAAAAGGCCACCATTTTTGAACGGTAGCGAGGGTCCAACAAGGTGGACAGCCAAAAGTCATCCCTCTGTCTGATGGTTATTATTCGGCTGTCGCTACGCAAGCAACCGAGCATGCTATGGGCCATTTGTGCCAAAGAATGCGAGGGACTCCCTGCCTCCATCTCCACAGCATACTGCCACGGTGCGTCTGGGTCCTCTGTCTCCTCCTCCTCCTCCTCCTCTACCAGATGCACCTGCTCCTCCACTCCTGTCCGCTGAGTGGAAAAACCACCCATTTCACTCAATAATTCCTGAGCACAAATGTCCTCCTCTACCTCCTCCTCTTCTTCCTGTCCTGCCCCCACAGGGGTCATGTGGCGTTGAGATCTGTGCGCCACGTCTACCGCACCCTGACCAGCCATTGTTAACAGCATTTGTTCCAGGACGTGCAACAGAGGAATGACGTCGTTCATCCCATAGTCCTGCCGACTCACGAATAGCGTGGCCTCCTCAAAGGGCCTGAGCAAGCGGCAGGTGTCACGCATGAGCTGCCAATGGCTGACATCAAAGTTACACAGGGGAGTACCTTTATCCGCTTGTAACATCAGGAAATCGGTGATGGCCTTTCGCTGTTCGTAAAGGCGGTCTAACATGTGTAGGGTTGAATTCCACCTTGTTGCAACGTCGCAGATCAGGCGATGCTGTGCAATTCCGTTCTGCCGCTGCAGCTCAAGGAGGGTGTGCTTTGCGGTGTAGGAATGGCTGAAATGCATGCAAAGTTTACGTGACATTTTAAGGATGTCTTGCAGTGGGATGGTGGATTTTAGGAACCGCTTGACAACCAGATTGAACACGTGAGCCATGCATGGCGCATGGCACAACCTTCCTTGACGCAGAGCAGACACCATGTTCTTTCCGTTGTCGGTCAACATGGTTCCGATTTTCAGTTTGCGCGGAGACAGCCATCTGTCGATTTCTCTGTTCATTACACTCAGAAGTTCCTCCCCTGTGTGACTACGTTCGCCAAGGCATACCAGGTGCAGAACAGCGTGACACCGTTGCGCCCTGCACATGTGATATGCCGGTCGGGTAATTGGACTTGGCACGGGGGTGGCGGCTGAGGACACGGCGGAAGAAGAGGTGGTAGAGGCGGACATCTTTGCCGGACCAAGGACGTGCAAAAGCGGCGTGACCTGTCCAAGTTGCTGGTGCGGCTGTGACGGCACCACGTTCACCCAGTGGGCCGTAAATGACATGTACTGTCCCTGACCGTAGTTACAGCTCCACACGTCGGCGCTGCCGTGCACTTTGGCAGAGACCGACATGCTCAAAGACTGGCCCACCATGTCTTCTACATGTGAATGCAGGGCTGGCACTGCCTTTTTGGCGAAGAAATGACGGCTTGGCACTCTCCACCGCGGCGCGGCACAAGCCATCATTTCTCGGAAAGGTGCTGAGTCCACCACTTGGAAAGGGAGGGACTGCAGCACCAGCAACTTGGACAGGAGGACGTTCAGCTTTTGCACCGTCGGGTGCGTGCTCGCAAACTGTTGTCTCTTGGAAACGGATTCCAAGAAAGACTGCTGACGGAATCCGTGAAGAGGAGTAGCAGGAGAAGGAGCATCTGAACGAGCGGAAGATGCCAACGAGCGACAACTCTCCTCAGCAGAGGTGTTGGAGCCTTGACTGGCTGATGGAGGGCGATTGACGTCGGGTGACGGAGCAAGTAACGGAGCGGGTGATGGAGCGGGGGCTGGGGCGGGCAGAACCGCCGTATCTTTATCACGGTTTTCCCAGGCCACCAAATGGCGACGCTGCATATGCTGCCGCAACGCTGTAGTCCCAACATGGGCCCCCTGGCCACGCTTGACTTTCTGGCCACATAGTCGACATACGGCTACGTTTACTTCCTCGGGCGGCTTGACGAAAAATTGCCACACCGCCGAGTAGGAAACTTTGCCCCCGATACTCCTCACTGGCTGACTGCTGCTTCCTCCGTGCACACCGGCACCACTACTGGCCGTGGTGGTAGGCTGCAGTGGAGCTGGTGCTCTACTCCGTGGCCGTTTGCCTCCACTGACACTGCTGCGACCCTGCTGCTGTCTCCTGGGCAACCCACCGACTGTTTCGCTCGCTGCCAAGCTGCCACCCTCTTCTCCTGATGATGCGGAAGAAATTGCCTGATGACGACGAGGCTGCCAAGTGCGATCAACCTCCTCATCATCAAGTAGGGTCTCCGCCTCACTACTAGCCCCCTCGGCTGCGTCTGGGTCAGGAGACAGACCTGTCTCTAGACCGGCTACCGAGCCACTCTCCTCGCCACTACTTCTTCGCCTGGCTGCTGAAAAGGCGGATGTCTCCCCCCGTTCCTGACCGCCCTCTGTTAGCTCTTCCTCACTGTACAGTGGGGCTGAGCCCACAGCATGCGATACTTCGCTTGGTGAGGGAACACCAAAGGACAGGGGCAGGTAGAGGACACGTGATTTCAGTGGGCTTGGTCCCGGGCCATGCCAACTAACGGTTGTGTCTGACGTACCCACCGACCGTTGGCTGTAGGTGTCAGAGGTGACCTGGGAAGAGGAAGACGACCGAGCCAACCAATCGACCACAGCAGGGTTGTCGGTGGAGACACGACCGCTGGATGACACCGGGAGCACTGGCCTCTGGCTGCGAATAGTGCTGCCTCGACCCCTTCCTCTGCTGCCACGTCTGCTCGCTCCTAAAACATTGCCTCCTCTGCCACTCCTCTGCATGTTGTCTGACATACTCTTTAATTCAACGATTCTGTGTCCCTGAGTAACAATTCTGTGTCCCTGAGTAACAATTCTGTGTCTGTCCCTGAGTAACAATTTTGTGGCCCTAAGTAACGGTTCTGTGGCCCTCAGTAACAATTCTGTGTCCCTCAGTAACAATTCTGTGTCTGTCCCTGAGTAACAATTATGTGGCCCTAAGTAACGGTTCTGTGGCCCTCAGTAACAATTCTGTGTCCCTGATTAACGTTTATGTGGCCCTAAGTAACGGTTCTGTGGCCCTCAGTAACAATTCTGTGTCCCTGAGTAACAATTCTGTGTCCCTGAGTAACAATTCTGTGTCTGTCCGAGTAACAATTCTGTGGCCCTAAGTAACAGTTCTGTGGCCCTCAGTAACAATTCTGTGTCCCTGAGTAACAATTCTGTGGCCCTAAGTAACAGTTCTGTGGCCCTCAGTAACAATTCTGTGGCCCTGAGTAACAATTCTGTGGCCCTAAGTAACGGTTCTGTGGCCCTCAGTAACAATTCTGTGTCCCTGAGTAACAATTCTGTGTCTGTCCTAGTAACAATTCTGTGGCCCTAAGTAACAGTTCTGTGGCCCTCAGTAACAATTCAGTGTCCCTGAGTAACAATTCTGTGGCCCTAAGTAACAGTTCTGTGGCCCTCAGTAACAATTCTGTGTCCCTGAGTAACAATTCTGTGTCTGTCTGAGTAACAATTCTGTGGCCCTAAGTAACAGTTCTGTGGCCCTCAGTAACAATTCTGTGTCCCTGAGTAACAATTCTGTGTCCCTGAGTAACAATTCTGTGGCCCTAAGTAACGGTTCTGTGGCCCTCAGTAACAATTCTGTGTCCCTGAGTAACAATTCTGTGGCCCTAAGTAACATTTCTGTGGCCCTCAGTAACAATTCTGTGTCCCTGAGTAACAATTCTGTGTCTGTCCGAGTAACAATTCTGTGGCCCTAAGTAACAGTTCTGTGGCCCTCAGTAACAATTCTGTGTCCCTGAGTAACAATTCTGTGGCCCTAAGTAACAGTTCTGTGGCCCTCAGTAACAATTCTGTGGCCCTGAGGAACAATTCTGTGGCCCTAAGTAACGGTTCTGTGGCCCTCAGTAACAATTCTGTGTCCCTGAGTAACAATTCTGTGTCTGTCCGAGTAACAATTCTGTGGCCCTAAGTAACAGTTCTGTGGCCCTCAGTAACAATTCAGTGTCCCTGAGTAACGTTTCTGTGGCCCTAAGTAACAGTTCTGTGGCCCTCAGTAAAAATTCTGTGTCCCTGAGTAACAATTCTGTGTCTGTCCGAGTAACAATTCTTTGGCCCTAAGTAACAGTTCTGTGGCCCTCAGTAACAATTCTGTGTCCCTGAGTAACAATTCTGTGGCCCTAAGTAACGGTTCTGTGGCCCTCAGTAACAATTCTGTGTCCCTGAGTAACAGTTCTGTGGCCCTAAGTAACAATTCTGTGGCCCTGAGTAACAATTCTGTGTCTGTCCGAGTAACAATTCTGTGGCCCTAAGTAACAGTTCTGTGGCCCTCAGTAACAATTCTGTGTCCCTGAGTAACAATTCTGTGGCCCTAAGTAACGGTTCTGTGGCCCTCAGTAACAATTCTGTGTCCCTGAGTAACAATTCTGTGTCTGTCCGAGTAACATTTCTGTGGCCCTAAGTAACAGTTCTGTGGCCCTCAGTAACAATTCTGTGTCCCTGAGTAACAATTCTGTGGCCCTAAGTAACGGTTCTGTGGCCCTCAGTAACAATTCTGTGTCCCTGAGTAACAATTCTGTGGCCCTAAGTAACAATTCTGTGGCCCTCAGTAACAATTCTGTGTCCCTGAGTAACAATTCTGTGTCTGTCCGAGTAACAATTCTGTGGCCCTAAGTAACAGTTCTGTGGCCCTCAGTAACAATTCTGTGTCCCTGAGTAACAATTCTGTGTCTGTCCGAGTAACAATTCTGTGGCCCCAAGTAACAATTCTCTGGCACTCAGTAACAATTCTGTCTGTCCCTGAGTAACAATTCTGTGGCCCTAACTAACGTTTCTGTGGCCCTAAGTAACAATTCTCTGGCACTCAGTAACAATTCTGTCTGTCCCTGAGTAACAATTCTGTGGCCCTAAGTAACAATTCTGTGGCCCTCAGTAACAATTCTGTGTCTGTCCCTGAGTAACAATTCTGTGGCCCTAATAACGTTTCTGTGGCCCTAAGTAACAGTTCTGTGGCCCTCAGTAACAATTCTGTGTCCCTGAGTAACGTTTCTGTGGCCCTAAGTAACAATTCTGTGGCCCTCAGTAACAATTCTGTGTCTGTCCCTGAGTAACAATTCTGTGGCCCTAACTAACATTTCTGTGGCCCTAAGTAACAATTCTCTGGCACTCAGTAACAATTCTGTCTGTCCCTGAGTAACAATTCTGTGGCCCTAACTAACGTTTCTGTGGCCCTAAGTAACAATTCTCTGGCACTCAGTAACAATTCTGTCTGTCCCTGAGTAACAATTCTGTGGCCCTAAGTAACAATTCTGTGGCCCTCAGTAACAATTCTGTGTCTGTCCCTGAGTAACAATTCTGTGGCCCTAACTAACGTTTCTGTGGCCCTAAGTAACAGTTCTGTGGCCCTCAGTAACAATTCTGTGTCTGTCCCTGAGTAACAATTCTGTGGCCCTAACTAACGTTTCTGTGGCCCTAAGTAACAATTCTCTGTCACTCAGTAACAATTCTGTCTGTCCCTGAGTAACAATTCTGTGGCCCTAATAACGTTTCTGTGGCCCTAAGTAACAGTTCTGTGGCCCTCAGTAATAATTCTGTGTCCCTGAGTAACGTTTCTGTGGCCCTAAGTAACAATTCTGTGGCCCTCAGTAACAATTCTGTGTCTGTCCCTGAGTAACAATTCTGTGGCCCTAACTAACATTTCTGTGGCCCTAAGTAACAATTCTCTGGCACTCAGTAACAATTCTGTCTGTCCCTGAGTAACAATTCTGTGGCCCTAACTAACGTTTCTGTGGCCCTAAGTAACAATTCTCTGGCACTCAGTAACAATTCTGTCTGTCCCTGAGTAACAATTCTGTGGCCCTAAGTAACAATTCTGTGGCCCTCAGTAACAATTCTGTGTCTGTCCCTGAGTAACAATTCTGTGGCCCTAACTAACGTTTCTGTGGCCCTAAGTAACAGTTCTGTGGCCCTCAGTAACAATTCTGTGTCTGTCCCTGAGTAACAATTCTGTGGCCCTAACTAACGTTTCTGTGGCCCTAAGTAACAGTTCTGTGGCCCTCAGTAACAATTCTGTGTCTGTCCCTGAGTAACAATTCTGTGGCCCTAACTAACATTTCTGTGGCCCTAAGTAACAATTCTCTGGCACTCAGTAACAATTCTGTCTGTCCCTGAGTAACAATTCTGTGGCCCTAATAACGTTTCTGTGGCCCTAAGTAACAGTTCTGTGGCCCTCAGTAACAATTCTGTGTCTGTCCCTGAGTAACAATTCTGTGGCCCTATCTAACGTTTCTGTGGCCCTAAGTAACAATTCTCTGGCACTCAGTAACAATTCTGTCTGTCCCTGAGTAACAATTCTGTGGCCCTAACTAGCGTTTCTTTGGCCCTAAGTAAAGATTCTGTGGCCCTCACTAACAATTCTGTGTCCCTGAGTAATGTTTCTCTGTCCCTAAGTAACGTTTCTCTGTCCCCAAGTAACGTTTCTGTGGCCCTAACTCTGTCCCTAATACAGAGCGGTCTGCCTCTCTTGAATGACTGGAGGCAAATGAAGAATTCTAAAATGGCCGCCATTTATAGCTCGACCATTACACAGTGCTGGCTGGCTGGCTGCTGATTGGCTAATGCGATCACATGTCATTAAGGAATGCATTATGGGTCAGCGCGCCTTGTCTGCGCGCCTTCCCAGACATCCCCGCTCCGTCACCGCACATGTCCGCCGCCATTTTAGGAAAAATTTCGATTCGCGCGTCCGAAGTAGGCTATTTTTCGGATTCGGCGCGAATCGAAAATTTTCCAATATTCGACTCGAATTCCACTTCGCCTACTTCGATTCGCTCATCTCTAATGTAAATGTATTGAGAGTTTTAGAAGTTAGTGTTCTCTTTAATAACTATAATTACAGGTATTCTAAGGCAGGCCATTGATTATGCAATTTTCTTTCCTGCAGCCATAGGAAAATCATTAATTTCCCCCATCGACACAGTCAGTGTTTATGAGGGAATCCCTCCCGTGGAGCTATTGTGTTCTTCTGGTGGGGAGCCATCCCTGCTGAGAGAACACAATGCTTATTGCTAGCTGCAATAACCATTGGCAATAATCACATGCTAAAATTCCGAAATGCTGGTTGTACCCAAGTCGATTGATGGATTGAATTTGGTATAATCAACCTGCCCATACATTGATCAAATCTCAGCCGGTTCAGCAGGACATTTGATCCATCTAAGGCAGGCTTAACTAATTCCTCCATACAGTTTGGCTTTGTTAAGTATATCTATAGATCAATTTCCAAAACAATATAGATCCGCTGTTTTGCATATCTTTATGGCAAGGTTAACACAGTGGTGAACAAATTGAAACAGATGATAGCCTCTAATCCCTCTGAAGCTGCTCATAGAGTTTATTTGCAGTGTTCATATGAAACCATTTTGTCATATAAACAACAAGGAACCACTGAATTTCATTCTAAATGGAACTCTGGGTTACAAAAGTATGCTGGTATGAATATACACAAGGCTCAGCTCATGAGTGGTACAATGTATTTGTCTGGCATATAGGTTTACTAGTGTTTTACTTTATACAATTCTCACACTTAGTTTCAGTCATTTTTAAAAAAATATTTTTCTTTTGTTTATTTAGTTAATATTTGTCTAACAACTGTTTCTATTGAGCTCACTATTGATATTTGTTTAATATGTGTTATCTACCAAGAAATGGCTTATGATAAATCACACTGCAATATAGATGCAGCACATTTTATTTGAAAATAATATGTATGTGAGCAAATATCTTATTAAAAAACATTGAGAAATAAAACATACTCTTTCCATACCTGAGAACACCATATAGGAATGTCTTTGGCACATGGTGTAAACATGGCAGGGCCTAGAAACAAGGAAATGTATTCTGGCTGCCAATGGCTAAACAAAATGTGATGTGCACCATACTGTATTTACAGTTGGCCAAAAGTAACAGGACCCCCAGAATCTACCCAAAATTACTCTATTTAGAGAAATAGATCCTGAAGGTTTTTGGCAGGAAAATGGCATATGAATTGTTCTGTACTGTATTTACACAGAGGTAACAGGACCTTGGAAGCTACCCCAAAAATACTCCATTTAGAAAAATAAACCACCTCCCCAACCTTTGGTTAGGAGTAAAATGATATAAAGTATATATTCTGGGGGATACTTTAGGAGAAGATTGTAAGTTGTTGTTTTTTTTTACTCCGGGGCAAAAAAATAAAAGTTAAGCAAGCAGAGAAGTATGGTACTCCTCAAAGCATCTGTCTAAAGATCAGAATCAGTCCCTCAGCCAGCATGGCTCATTTCTTTTGTGCTTCTTTGAACACTCTCCTTTGGGCTCTTTAGTTTGTATTGCTAGGTGAGATAACTGATGGAAAGTGCATATTCTTTGCTGGCAAGCTGCTCACTGGTTGTCTCAGGTCCTCTATTTTGCCAAATCAGAGATATTATTACTGCCTCGATGTATTTAAAAACATGCCCAATTGTCTGTTTGCTTTTATGCAACAAAGGAATTACGCATGGCCATCTGCAGTTGGTTAACCTTTTTAATATCAAATATTAGATTTCCCTAGTAACATACAGTATATGTTTTAATCTGCTATGCACACGCAGGGTTTTTTTATATTTTCCCTGGAACTGTGGTGTGTCACAGTGTTGGTAGCCTCTGTGTCTATTGTACTGGGCAGGCACAGGTAATTATCACAAAATCTCATTGTAAGTAGTTCATTGCTGTGGAGACTGTTTCCTCTTTTTTACTGTGCTGATGTGTGCTATGGTCAGTTTATCATAAAGTTGCTTGAAAAGTTGGGTGCTGGTACAATAACTGTCCACATCAATGTGATATCCTCCTTTTGTACAGTGGTAGTGGGCTGGAACTGAATGGTAGAAGTAGGAACTACAACAGATCTAAAAGCTAAAGCCCTCTACTTCATACCAATTGGCCAGTAGCAGAATTATTTCATAGAATAATTTGTAAACCTGTTTTTTCAGGGTAAGATAATATCTTTGAAATGTACTAGAGAAAATGTACTAGAGACAGTTCATATTTATTTATTTTTCTTGTAAGGCCTTCCCAAGCCTGGTGTAGCAAACATGGGCAATGCAAACTGGGCTTAAATCCCACCTTAACCCTGTGCAAAAAAGAAAAAAAGGCTAACTGCCCTTCCATAATGCAGGAGGATGGACAGGAAGCAGCAAACTGAGGGGGGGATTATAAAGCTATGAAGAAGGGCAAGCAGAAACAAAAAGAGTTAAAGCTTAATACCATAGGCTCTTGACTCTCTCTTTGAGGACACACATATCAGGGAGACAGTTTACAGAGTTTCTGAGAAGCTGCAGGTTTATTTTTACCTCACCAGTGGTGAATTACACAGGAGGTAGCAAAGTGGTTGACAATGCTTTTCTCTTTATAATCCTCTCATGTGCAGATCAGCCACTTCTCTGCAAGTGCTGCTAATGTACCTTTCTCCTCCTCATCCTCAAGGGTGCAGAGCAGCCACTTTTTTATACTGTTTTTTTTAGTATATAATTTTTATAACTTTTTTATAGGCTCAAGTGCCCTTTTTTCTTCTCCTCATGAATACATAGCAGCCTTTTTGTTGTTTGAAAACTTTTTGAGCTAAAAGCCCATCCATATAATCTATTACAAAGTTGTGATACTTTTTCTACTCTTTCTTCTCAAGAGAGCATAGCAGCCCTTTTTGTTTTGAATTGATAATGTGTCCTTTCCTTTCCCTCCTTAAAAAAGAAGCATAGGGTTATAGCACCCCTCCAGACAGCCAGGTTGCTAATTGTTAGTTAGAAAGCCTGAGCAGCAGCCTGATAATAGTCAAATTTGGGTCAGGGCTTAAAGAATCTACAGATCAGTTCCTTGATACCTCCCCCTGCTCTAGAATCTTGGAGAAGATTCTAGAAGCAGTGGGCAGGAGTGAGGAGGGGCTGATCTGCATACTTGGGTGATCGTGACCAATCCCCAGCAGGCAGGAGGCTTGGCATGGGGTCAGGACAGCCCTTAAGTTTGAATGAGTCTGCTCAGCAGCAGGAGAGTTCAGGTGGAAGATATGAGAAAGGCTGAGTTGCAAGAGTCTGGAAGGGGGCCCTGTGAGAAGGGGGCCTACCTACATGCTGGGACCTGGACAGGAAGGTCATTCAGCCTCACCAGTTCTCGAAGGAAGGACTACATGTGGAGCCAGGAAAGGAACCAGCCCAGCAGAAGGCCTGAAGGCAGCCACCTACCTAAACCAGCTCACAAGAAAGGGAGTGAGTGAGTAATCCTACACCCCCTGGGCCAGCTAAGGAGAAAGAGCATTCTGGTGGGAAACCTGACTAGCTCCTTATCCAGGATTGTTCATCTTAAAGTGGGAGGCAATGGATCCTCTTGCCCAGGGACTCCTCCAGACAGTTGGGTAAAGAAGAATATTTATTTGTAGTCTGGGGTAGTACACAAGGAGAGGCTGGAGAGCTTTCCAAGAAGAGAATTTCCTACTTTGGACTTGTATATAGTTGGAAGTTGTCCTCAGTTTGCAGTTCCCTTGGGTATCCCATAATACTTACCCCATCCAACTTCAATTCCCCTAATAAAACTTAAAAACACAGCTCAAGGACTGTTCACTGTCTCTTTAACCGCCTCCCGCCCACCATATAAGGAAATAACAGGCGAGCAGCGATTCTCTCATTCTGGGAGGACATCATATGACGTCCTCCCACTCTTAGCTGCACATCTGTGCTCCCGGGGGGCGTGTGGTATGGCAAACGGTGGTGCACTGTGTCCCTGGGACACAGCGGATCACCAATCAGAGTAAAGGACCGATGACGTCGGCTCTGTCATGATCAGCTGTGTCCAATCACAGCTGATCACATGTAAATATGAAATGCCGGTAATCGGCATTCCTCAGAGGGGACATCCACAGTGATCATCAGGGCACTGATGATCAGTGCCCTGATTATCAGTGTAGCCCCATCAGTGCCACCTGTCAGTGCTCATCAATGCTACCTGTAATTCCCCATCAAAGCCACATACCAGCTGATCACATGTAAATATGAAATGCCGGTAATCGGCATTCCTCAGAAGGGACATCCACACTGATCATCAGGGCACTGATTAGTGCCCTGGTGATCAGTGTAGCCCCATCAGTGCCACCTGTCAGTGCACATCAATGCCACAAATCAGTGTCTACCAGTGCTCATCAGTGCCACATATCAGTGCCCATCAGAGCTGCCTTTCAGTGCTACCTATCAGTGCCAGTCAGTGCCACCTATCAGTGCCAGTCAGTGCTGCCTATCAGTGTCACCTATCAGTGCCCATCAGCATTCATATCAGTGCCATATATGAATGCTGCCTTTCAGTGCCCATCAATGATGCCTGTCAATGGCCACAAGTGATGCCTGTCAATGCCTATCAGTGCCACCTATCAGTGCTGCCTCATCAGTGCCGCCTATCAGTGACCATCAATGCAGCCGATCAATGCCCATCATGGCAGCCTCATTATGCACATCAGTGAAGGAGAAAAATTACTTATTTACAAAATTTTATAACAGAAACTAAGAAAAAACTTTTTTTTGTCACAAGTTTCAGGCTTTTTAAGTATGTTTAGCAAAAATAAAAAGCCCAGTGGTGATTAAATACCACCAAAAGAAAGCTTTATCTGTCTCAAAAAAATTATAAAAATTTTGTTTGGGTACAGTGTTGCATGACTGCGCAACTGTCATTCACAGTGGGACAGCACTGAAAGCTGAAAATTGGCCTTGGCAGGAAGAGAGTTAAAGTGCTCGGTAAGCAAGTGGTTAAGGGTGCATATCCACCATTTTTTGGACCTGCTAATGTACCCTTTTTTTTCTCTTTCCCCACCAGAGCAAATATCAGCCATTTTTTTAACCACTTGCCTATTGGGCACTTATACCCCCTTCCTGCCCAGGCCAATTTTCACCTTTCAGCGCTGTTGCACTTTGAATGACAATTGCGTGATGCAATATTGTACGCATATGAACATTTTTTCATTTTTTTTCACACAAATATATCTTTGTTTTGGTGGTATTTAATCGCCACTGGGTGTTTTATTTTTTGCATTATAAACAAAAAAAGAGCAAAAAAAGTTTTTCTTTGTTTCTATTATAAGATTTTGCAAACAGGTAATTTTTCTCCTTCACTGATGTGCATTGATGAGGCAGCACTGATGGGAACTGATAGGCGGCACTGATGAGGTGGCATGGATAGGCAGCACTGATGGGCACTGATGACGTGGCACAGATATGCAGCATTGATATGCACTGATGAGGCGGCACTGATGATGCTGCACTGATATGCAGCAATGATGGGCACTGATAGGCAGCACTGATGGGCACCTATGATGGGCACCTATGATGGGCATTGATGGGCGACACTGACTGGCGGCACTGAAGGGGAGCACTGCTGGGCACTGGTGGGTGGCACTTCTGGGCACAAGTGGGTGGCATTGTTGGGCACTGGTGGGTGGCACTGCTGGGCACTGATGAGAACAGGTGGGTGGAACTGCTGGGCACTGATGGGTGGCATTGCTGGGTGGCTCTGGTGGGCGGCACTGCTGGGAACTGAACATCAGGGCACTGTTCATCAGTGCCTTGATAATCAGTGCCAATCTGTTCTCTGACAATTGCCAGTTATCCGCAGTACTTTCCTCAAGCTGTAAGGAAAATGCAGCCGATAACCGGCAACTGTATTTACCTGGTGATCTGCTGTGTCATTGGACACCGCTGATCATGTGGTAAAAGGCCACTGTGATTGGCCTTTTACCACATCACGTAATCAGCTGTGTCTGTAGGACACAGCAATCATGGAGATTGCCCGGTGCGTGCCGCTGTGGGTGCGTGGGAGGGTGCATTCTGGGAGGATGTCATATGATGCCCTCACAGAACTGGACAACTGCGCTGTAGCCATCATTTGGCTATAGCACAGTTGCTAAGTGGTTAAACTGCTAAATCACCCTTTTCTTCCTCCTCCTCAGTGATACATAACAACTATTTTTGGACTGCTAATATACCCTTTTTGTGGCCAGCACCATTATTTTGCATAAAAGGCCATTCCCTGCCCTGCACCAGCACAGGGGCGGACTGACCATTCGGGAACTTGGGCACTGCCCGAGGGCCCGGGGTCAGTGGGGGACCCCATGAGATGCCCCTGGTACATTTCATAGGCTTTTTTGGGTGTGGTTTGAGTGCGGGCAAGGACACAGGGGCCCCATGATCCCCAATTGCCCGGGGGCCCCATGAGTTGTCAGTCCACCCCTGCACCAGCATGTCAAATTCCATAAGGAAGCTAGAGGCAAAGGAGGACAATGAAGAGCACAAGTGTCGAGGTACTGATATTTAGGAAGAGAAGGTGTGCTGGGGTACTAGCAGTGATCAGGAGAAACTGTTTTTCAAGAACCCTCAAGTACTATGGATTTCTCTCTCTGATACAAGGGGAAAATTCCTGGGAATCTATTGCCATCATCCAAGAGTCTGGGTCTACTGAAAAATTTAAAAATCTGCAGTACAAGGGTCTAGCTGTTGCTCAAGAATGTTTTAGAAAAACAGGGGGCAGAATAGGATAGGATATTTCGATTAAAACTGGAGTTCAAAATGTGAAAATTAAGAAACAACTGTGATCTTGTAATTGATTAGTTAATAACTGCACAGTTACTGCACGTTTATTTATAACCCTCTACCTCAAAAGATATTTGTTCAGGAAACAAAGAAGCATTTCAACAATAGAGTGATCTAAGGCATTTTTATTTTAGAATGGTCAAGTCCTTAACTAAATTTCATTAACGTGCTGTGGCTTCATCTGGAGTAGACTGCTAAAACAAGAAATCTGAAAAAATACACGTCTTAAATAGTTTGTATATGTCCTAAGGTACCAAACTGTCCTTTTCACTCTTCCCAAGACCTCCTGGTCTCCCCCTCCAATGCTTGCCTCAAGGACTTCTGCAGAGCCTCTACCATCCTCTGAAACATCCTACCCTAATCTCTTTGGCTATTTCCTACTCTATCCATCTATAGGCGAAACCTGAAAACTGATTTGCCTCTAGATAACAATTGGATTTCACTTTATCATCTCAATATTATATTTATTCACATTATTACATTTTGTATGATTTGCCTTAATATTGTAAGCTCTCACAAGTAAGACCCTCCTAAACAATTCTGTCTTCAATTGTATTGTAACTGTACTGTCACCCTTTTTGTACAGCACTGTGCCTATTGAGTGAATAGAAATCATGAAAAATGATAATCATAATAATATTAATGTGATTGTGGATAATATACATATTTCTTATTTGTTTTATGAATCGTAATCATATTTGAAAGCTTTATTTTAATTTGCAAACAGTATTATATTAACAAAATTATTACTCTTTTCAATCAATCAATCATACAGTCAATCATTTTTTTCACTATTACTATAGGCTGCATAAATAAAATCAGTTGATAAATCATGCTCCATGGCCCAGTATTGATAGAAAATGAATCAAGCTGTCTGATTACTTTCTTTTATTTTAACCCAGAAAAGTAAGATTACTCAATCATTATTCTCTTTCATAGATTCTATTGGTATATAATGCACCAATGAAATATAAAACACATTATAAAAATATTAAAACATTCATAATTCTGCTTTTACGCCATCATTCATCACTTTCAAAACATACAAATTCTAAGCACTGCAATTATATTTCACTAAAAATACTGTAGCAAAACTATTTTCAAATTATTTGTAGGGTAAATAAATAAGTATATAGCTTGAAGAAACTAGAATAAAGTTACAAAAAAATACATCTAATAAGCAGCTACACAATCAAGCATATTGTTGTCACCTAATTGCACTAAAATGTGTGTATTATTAAATAAATATGCAAATTTGATAGATGTAGCACCATAACCCTCAGCATGTTTTGTACCTTGATTTGTACTTAGAATACATTTATTTTGCAGCAGAAAACCATGACAAAATTCTATCATGCACTTTGGGCAAAGCACAATAAATGTATTTTTGTCAAATGAAGTGAAATAATTAGAGATATCCATAGTACTGATCTAAATGTTTTCTGCACAATGGGAGCCATTATTTTTTAGATCTTTGCAATTTAAATGTGAAACAGAGAAATCAGGACAGCAAATGGAAGTGTAATATCTCAGCTTACCGTATCTTCTTGTTGCTGAAATTCTCTAAACCCTCTTTTAAAATAACAGTCCTGAACATTTCTCTGTTTGATAACTATTTATAAATACAAATTTAGCAGTAATGCTGCACATTAATGTAATTATGTTAGCAAGGTAAAAAAGCATTTGCATTACTGTTAAAGGTTAATAGACAAGAAGCAACTCTTCTCTACAATATGCCTTTACATAGGAGAAACAGCCCATTTGAAAAAATACATAGAGCTTGTTGTAATTTACTAATTTGGCAAAGTAACTGTTCGACAAAGTCTGTCAGTCCCAAAATGAATGTTATAAAAATTTAATGACAAATTCACTATCAACACTGCCATATTGAAAAATTTTCCAGGAAGCTGTATTATGGACATTACAGAGAGTCGTTTAGCTCAGTGCTATGGATGGGTCTTATGAATGGGTCGTTTATTTTAGCTTAAAAGATTTAAACAAAAGGTGCCACAGCCCATAATTTTCTTTTGTGGACATTTCAGTAATAAAAAAACCAAGGCAATTTTTGAATGTTCCAGCTTTGAATGGTTCAGTCCTTAAAAAAAGCATGATATTGCTTTACATGTGAAAGTTTTCTTTTATGTGAAAAGTATAATCAATTTTATTTGTTTACATATTTGTTTAGTTTTATGCTATTTTGAACTGGTGGGTTATATTATGATATACAGCATATTTGTTTTAAACATTTACTACAGGGGGCCCTCATGATACAAGATTCACAGAGTACTATAGGTTCTATAAAATAAAAGCACAATAGAAGCTAATTGCTTTGACTCACTGTTTGTGTGGCACAACTTTGACTTGTTTAATTGGAGCTTGAGCTATTGAGCTCCATAAAGTGTCCAACAGCTGGCTGGATATGAAAACACAAAACATTTATAGGCAATTTTCATAGCTCACTTTTTTATTAGAGATCACAAAAACATATCAGAGATGTTAATGAATGTTGATGTCACTGCAGTTACAGAAAACCATTACACATTCACATGTTACAGGGCAGAAACCAAGCAGACAATCATTAAGTGGCTTTAAGTGTTTAACAAGAACATCAAAATGTGTAATCCTGTGTTAAAAACTGTGTACACTATGTAAGAGTGACATTAGGATCATAGTCCAAACAGGAATTTTGAAAAAAAAATGGGGGTAGCTAATAGAAAATAAACATGGAGGCAACTTTAAGACCAGTATGCCTAATTGGGGAGTGAGAGTGAGTAGTCAGATAAGAGAGATAAGAATGTGGTGACAGGGCTACTATTGGAGGGTTAATATTAGGATAGGTAGCTGTTTAACTATACAAGCTAAAAAAAACTGCTCGCATGTTGACCATAATTATATGGGTTGATTTACTAAAAGAGTTGAGAATGTACATTTAATAAATTATGTGATTATTCACTTAAATTATCCTGTCATGTTAAAACAAACTTGTGTTTACTCATTTAAGCTTCACATAATTAGGTTTTCAAAATGAGCAGAAACTAACATGATTGGATAACTGAAGTGAATATTCACACAATTTATTTACTTTCAATTCTAGAAATCAACCTCGTAAAGTCTGTTTAAATTTTCCATAGTACTACAAGGTGCCTGTGGTCTTTCCAGATCCTAGATATGCCTCCAATTGGTAGTATAATACACTTAATACATTTCCTGCCCATCAGTTGTTTATAGCTCAATCACAGAAAACCTTCTGGAGCACAATAGATTGTGTAACATGTATTTAATAATAAAGTACATACAGTATAAACTCTAACTAAGTAATGTTTAATTAGCTTTTTGTTGTGTCTCATAAGCAGTTGTCTTTTGTTTGTTACATTTTTGTTTGCTATTTTTAAAATACCCGACCTTCATAAATGCATTCTGCCAATGGCTGCACATCCTTTCTCAAAGTGGGCTTCCTGATGGTGACAATAGTGAACCATCCCTGTGCAATGTTCCTTGGCATGGCTGCATTTAGCATTCATTGGGAGAGTGCTTGATAGGAAAGACCTGACCAAATATCTTTATGGCAGGGTCACTAAGTATTATTTTGATTAAAGCCTTTTTAATTAATAGGAGAAAAGAAAAAGTACTTATATGATATTTTAGTGATTGGCATTATGTAATTTTTGGTTGGAAAGAAATATATAAAAAGGTTTCAAAATTATTGTCTCATAAAAATCATTAGACATGTTGATATTTGGGAGATTTATAATAAAGTCTGCAATGAAACACAGGGAAGTTCCGGGGACAAGACTTCACATTGTTTGATTGTTCTAATAAATCATGGATACCTGGCAACTCTGCCCTTGGATCTGCATAAAATTTGAGTTTTATGTCTGCAAACCACCCAAAGAAAATGTAGAGATTGCAATCTGTTTCATCAAACCAGGATTATGTAGCAAATACCGATCTGCATGGTTTGTTGAGCTGATTTATAAACATTAGGTGGCTGAGTAAATCACAATATGATAAAATCAGTTGCAACTTGGTAATCGAGACAAGAAACAAAAGGAGACATTGTTATTTATAAGCATTAACCGAATCATACATCTCTGTTATCATGTTTGATTATGCTGTAATCTATGGAATAAGTTACCAATGTTCAAGGTGCAATCACCAATTATTCACTCTTGCAACTGTCAGAGAACAGTTGAAGGGTACTATTAAATACTCAGAAAATAAATTTGTATTGTATTGTTTCCATTTTCCAAATGCAAACCATGTTTACTCACAGTAGAGCTTTTCAATTAAATGTTTAAAGTGCTAAATAGAATTACAGTTAACTAAGCATGAAACACAATGTTACATTGTGTAGTAGTGCTATAATGAGGGCCATTTCTGCTATTATGTATGGTAAGTATTTTGGAGTATAAGGGAGGTACTATCTAGATGTTACATGTCAACTTGCTTCATTATCAGCTGCCTCCTACACAGGGGTGGACTGACCATTCAGGCTCCCGGACATTGCAAGAGGGCCCAGGGTCAGTAGGGAGCCCCATGGATACTGAATACTGGGTGTGGTTTGAGTGTGGGTGAGGACACAGGTCCCCATGATCCCCTATTGCCCAGGGGCCCCATGAGTTATCAGTCTGCCCCTGCTCCTACATTTATGAAAATGCAAAGGCTGCAAAATCTGCACCCCTGTACTGTTTACCATTCCCTCCTGTGACAGATACAGAAGTATTTAGTTGCATAGTATTACATATGCCTAAAACATATTTGAAAGCTAAAGCAACAATAATTGTTCACTACAATTCAAAATAATATAAGTTAGCACATTTATTTTCATAATATCAAAATTCTTATTTTCTCTCTTTTATAAAATGACCACCTGGCTGCTATTCCATGTCTAGTGAGGGCAGGAGTAGGGACTAGTTATGATCTGTGGCTTCCACCAATTCCACACCTGTATGCTTCCCCATATTTCATAGAAGCTGTAGTCAATCTACTGGAGGCTCCTCCCATCACCATTTTTTCTCTTGGTGTCAGTAAAACTTGTCAGAAATAATTCATGCTCATAGCAGAGGAACAAAACAGCAGACAGAAATTACACTGTGCTATTAATTGAGGCACATACCCACTAGAGATGAGCGAATCGAACCTGGCGAAGTGGAATTCGTTTCGAATTTCAGGAAAAATTTCATTCGCATCGAATCCGAATTTTAGCAAACTTCGGGTGCACGAATCAAATTTTTCCCGATCAGCCGGCAAAAGTGTCACTGCAGAGAGCTCCGCTATTTCTGACAGTTCTGACAGTTCATTTACAGCGGTTGAAACATTGTATCTATTTGTTTCCATTTAGGATACAGATGTTTTTATTTGGAAATAAATAGATACAATGTTTCAACCGCTGTAAATGTGAAGGAACTGTCAGAGAACTGTCAGAAATAGCGGAGCTCTCTGCAGATACACTTTTTGCTGTACTGGAATACTTCTTCTTTTCATTCTTCTTCTTCTTTTCATTCTTCTTCTTCTTCTTCTTTTCATTCTTCTTTTCATTCTTCTTCTTTTCATTCTTCTTCTTCTTCTTTTCATTCTTCTTCTTCTTCTTTTCATTCTTCTTTTCATTCTTCTTCTTCTTCTTTTCATTCTTCTTCTTCTTCTTTTCATTCTTCTTCTTCTTTTCATTCTTCTTCTTCTTCTTTTCATTCTTCCTTTCATTCTTCTTCTTCTTTTCATTCTTCTTCTTCTTTTCATTCTTCTTTTCATTCTTCTTCTTTTCATTCTTCTTCTTCTTCTTTTCATTCTTCTTCTTCTTCTTTTCATTCTTCTTTTCATTCTTCTTCTTCTTTTTTTCATTCTTCTTCTTCTTCTTTTCATTCTTCTTCTTCTTCTTTTCATTCTTCTTTTCATTCTTCTTCTTCTTCTTTTCATTCTTCTTTTCATTCTTCTCATTCTTCTTTTCATTCTTCTTTTCATTCTTCTTCTCATTCTTCTTTTCATTCTTCTTCTTCTTCTTTTCATTCTTCTTCTTCTTCTTTTCATTCTTCTTTTCATTCTTCTCATTCTTCTTTTCATTCTTCTTCTTCTTCTTTTCATTCTTCTTTTCATTCTTCTTCTTCTTCTTTTCATTCTCCTTTTCATTCTTCTTCTTCTTCTTTTCATTCTTCTTTTCATTCTTCTTCTTCTTCTTTTCATTCTTCTTCTTCTTCTTCTTTTCATTCTTCTTTTCATTCTTCTTCTTCTTCTTTTCATTCTTCTTCTTCTTCTTTTCATTCTTCTTTTCATTCTTCTTTTCATTCGTCTTCTTCTTCTTTTCATTCTTCTTCTTCTTCTTTTCATTCTTCTTTTCATTCTTCTTCTTCTTTTCATTCTTCTTCTTGTCATTCTTCTTCTTCTTGTCATTCTTCTTTTCATTCTTCTTCTTCTTCTTTTCATTCTTCTTTTCATTCTTCTTCTTTTCATTCTTCTTCCTCTTCTTTTCATTCTTCTTCTTATTCTTTTCATTCTTCTTTTCATTCTTCTTCTTCTTCTTTTCATTCTTCTTCTTCTTCTTTTCATTCTTCTTCTTCTTCTTCTTTTCATTCTTCTTTTCATTCTTCTTCTTCTTCTTTTCATTCTTCTTCTTTTCATTCTTCTTTTCATTCTTCTTCTTTTCATTCTTCTTCTTCTTCTTTTCATTCTTCTTTTCATTCTTCTCATTCTTCTTTTAATTCTTCTTTTCATTCTTCTTTTAATTCTTCTTTTCATTCTTCTTCTCATTCTTCTTTTCATTCTTCTTCTTCTTCTTTTCATTCTTCTTCTTCTTTTCATTCTTATTCTTCTTCTTTTCATTCTTCTTTTCATTCTTCTTCTTCTTCTTTTCATTCTTCTTTTCATTCTTCTTCTTCTTCTTTTCATTCTTCTTCTTCTTTTCATTCTTCTTTTCATTCTTCTTCTTCTTCTTTTCATTCTTCTTCTTCTTCTTCGTCGTGCCCCGTGACTGCCCAAATGAGTGAAATGTGCGGTGATTCTAAGATCGACGGCACTCATCTGCATGTCATACTGACTGACAGTATTATTTCTCTTCCCCAGCAGACTCCATTGGCATTTAAATTAAAGGTACAGTGTTCTGCACTAATATAAAGGCTCTCTGAAGCCTAGAAACCCTTTAAATAAGTTAAATTTGCGGCGAATAAATTCGCATCGAATCGAATTTCTCCCGCAAATTCGGCGAATCAGCCGAATCGAATTTTTGAATAATTCGCTCATCTCTAATACCCACTATAGAGGGAAATGCTTCGTACATATTTTATGTCTGAGGTTCACTTTAGCAAACATATTTTTTTTCCGTATAGTTTAAGTCTGAAAATAGTGAAACTGATTTCTTCTTGAAGACTTACACAATCTAAGCAGGTAAAATAATGATAAAACGTTTTAAAAAATCATACCCCTAGACCTGCCTCTGTTTGTAAAAAGACTATATAATAAATAGTATAAATACCTAATAATACAGATTATGTTTTCTTTTTAAGAGAAGGTGTGTTTAAAATATTTGTATACTTTTTTTGAAAAACATATTTTCACCATACAGTTTATAATGATTGCTACCTGTGTTATTCCCATGTATAACTTTATGTTGGCTATTTGCTTACTTAAGGGTTTTGTGCTAATAAATAGAAAGGCATCAGCTTAGTTTGTATAAGCTGCTTTGGTTCATATTCACTTTATTCCTTGGAGAGCTGAATCCATAAAACTTATTATAACTGTTATGTTATATTGTGTAATTCACTCCCTGAGGAGTGTCACAGTGTAACAGATGTACTTGTCTTACGTAGTAACAATATATTTGCCCAGTGCTGTGCCATTTGGATTCTGTTTCTGCTTACATATTCCGTTGCTAAAAAGGAGAAGACAATGAATAAGTACCAATAAATTATATAGTATGTTTTAGTGTTGTGTCTGCTTTGTCACTATAAAAAAAACTGCTATACATTAACCATCTTCCACACGATTGTCTGTTATATAAAAAATAAGGTTCATAGATTTTATAGAGATAGTAATTTATGGCATAGTTTTACTGGTCAACTGTGATCCATTCATATCATTTGTTTTTATTGATCTAATTCTCTTTTGTCAGAGTGATCATAGGTTTCCTATTACAGACTGTTTGCAGTCATGGACTAGTTGTATGTGCTGAGGTATAGATTTTGCTATACCATTTTTTAGGACTGTTTTGTCTGTATTCTGAATTGCTAAGGTACATTTTAGGCTATCTATCTATCTATCTATCTATCTATCTATCTATCTATCTATCTATTTATCTATCTATCTATCTATCTATCTATCTATCTATCTATCTATCTATAAGAAAAGCTAGTAAAGCCTAATGATGTCAGCATCATTAGAATCCCTCACATCCCTTATGCTTGTGTCTGCTAATTCAGTTGAAATCTTCCATCCACCAATGACTACCCCTCCCCGGAAAATTGCAACAGCGGGGGTTAACAAAGTCGAGCTGTCACATACTCTCCTCAAGAGTGCCTGACTTTGACCACTCTTTCCAGTCACACTCCTCCATTCAAGCCATTGCTACAGCTTCTCTGAATGAAATGTGTTCTATGAATGGAAAGGTTGGACTTTCAATCATCTGTCCATCCTCCATTCATAAACCCTGTTTCATTCATAGGAGATGTAGTAACAGTTTCTATGAATGGAGGAGCTGGTTGGAAAGGGTGAGTATATTCAGGCACACCTTATGAGAGCCCGTGGCAGCTCCTCAGTTCTATTTACTCCTGCCACACTGGAGATTACCTTCGCGTGGATGGGGGGGGTTGGAAGATGGAATATTTCTACTTTACTAGAAGACAGAAGCACAAGGGGCACATCACACTGAATAAAAGTAAACCCCTTGCACTGATTTGTCATTTTTGTTTGGAGGTAAACTTAGGCTTTAAGAAGAAATATAGCTTAGAGTGAACCTGTCAAGTGAAAAATATGAGGGATTGCAATGATGCTGACATCTTTCTGAAAATAATATTTGCTTAGCTTTTATGCTGATTTACTGATCTAATGTACATAATACAATCAGAAGTTTTTTTATTTATATTTTCTGCAGGTCAGTGTCAGTGTCTTTAAAATCTAACATGAAATTTGAAATATTACCTCCCCTCACATAAATCTCTTAATATAATATCAGATTTCAGATGATGACTTATCCTTGTTCAAGCTGCTGGCTTTCCATCGTAAGATAGCCTTCAAAACCCCTAGCTGAGAAGTATGGTGCATGTGCAGGACACTGTAATATAGATGAATAGATGTGCAAATAGGTAGCCCGGCAGCCAATTCATCTCTATGGCTTGGGACTATGCATGCACCACACTGTACAGATCAACAGCATAGATAAGTTCAAATTCAGTCTAGCCAGTGGCAAGGTAGGCCACAATTATAAAGATAAATGGACTACCCATCAACATGTGCCAAGCAGGTAGCCTGGCAGCCAGTTATCTCTATGGTTGGGGCTAGTGCAAGCATCATGCTTCACAGCTAGCCAGCTCCATAAAAGATCTAAAGGATGGTATACATTATGAACAAACAGTACTTCATTACTGCAGTTATGTCCTGCAATAGGGGAGGCAAAAAAGACTCTTCTCTTGGATGGCTATTAGAGATCATATTAAACATTCAATATGTCAGAAATGATGACACAGAAAATCACTGTGACCACAGTGCTGGTGTGGCTAAATAAATGCCAATGAGACACAATTTCCAAATAGCACAAGGGACTAAAGTGGTTAATACTACTTGCTTGTCATTGTTTAGCAGGTATGAAAATACTGTTGCTGTTCACAGACATTTAATAGGGACTTAACATTATGCTGTAAACATCCATTTGATCTTTTTGAAATATCAATATGCAACAATATGCAATTACAACTCTTAAATGGCTGTTGAGGTATAAATACGCTATAAGCAACTATATATATCAATACAATTATGTTATTAACCTTTATCATATCGAGCAAAGCTAAAGCATATTGCAAGTGTTCATGTGCAATATTACAACACATAAAACACAACACACTCTGAAAGAGGTTTATCAATGTATTTAAATGTTAAATAAAGCACATTAGTGTTATTTATTTTTATTATTGTGTACATTAGGGATCTTACAGCTGTATTAAATGTTCATATTCTACATTAACAAAAGCTTTTCTTCTATATTCGCTTTCTGTGCCTTCAACATTTTATAAATGATCGCCTTAAAATATGTATTTTGACCATCCAGCAAATAATTGCAGATTTTTTCATAATGCTGTAATTATTTTGTTTTCCTGTTGTGAGAGAAAAAGATAAAAAACATGTAATTCTTTCTTAAATTAAAATCTATATTAATCTATAAGTAATTAGAAAAAAATATATATTTGGGCAAATAAAAAGTACATAACAAAATTAAAACCAAAAAAAAGTTAGGGGTACGCTTTAGCCAAATCTTATATTTTTCCACTTGACTGATGCAAAGATCATATTGAATGCAATGCTGGATGATGTGAGTTACAATGTATTTACATTATGAGACAATTTTTTTTAAGGACTTGTCAAAGTATGTGTGTCTTCATTTATTCTTTACTTTTTGTGAATAAGTAGCAGTACTATTTACCCCTTAATGATTCACATTGGGAGTGGATATCTATGGCTCCTGTTGTTTTAAAGGGGGTTTAAATATTCCATTAATCCCCCTCCCATAGACCCCTACATCCACCAGTCAGGGATCTGGGGAAGAGACCCTTGTCCTCATCAACACTGGGGCAAAGTGCTTTTCCCTAAAGGTCCCCTGGCAAGGCACCCTTCTGTTGAGGGCATATGGTCTGATTTGGTTAAGAAGGGGGAGGGTACAGGCTTGTCCCTCTAATCCTGAATAGATTTTGGGAGGATCCCTCATCTTTTTAATTATTTATTTATTACATGGATTTCACCCTTAAAATCTATACCAGACCCAAACAATTGATATGGATTTTGGGGGGATGTTAAAAAAAGTGTGGGGTATCCCCTTAAAACACATAGCATATATTCATTAAAAATAAGGTTTTTTTTTTTTTTAAGTGTGTGGAGTTCTCCCTAAAACCCATATCAGGTCCTTAAGGCCTGGTAGGACTTTTAAGGGGAACCTCACCCCCCAAAAATGGGGTGGAAAAACATGGGGTCCCCCATAAATTCCTACCAGACCCTTGATCCAAGCAGAGGCCTGGCAGGGCAGGAAAGGGGGGGATGATCAGGTGCCCCCCCCGTGCCCCACCCATTCCATGAGCTCTCTATGCACTGTTGTTGTGCTAATCTGAAGGCCATAAGCTATTGACTCTACAGACATTTGGCAACTTCTGCATACTGTGTGCTTCAGCATTTGCTGACCCCGCTCTCTCATTTTACATAGCCCACCACTTCATGGCTGAGTTGCTGTTGTTCCCAGTTGTTTCCACTCTTTGTAATAATACCACTAACAGTTGACCGTGGAATATTTAGTAACAAGGACCTTTCATGGATGGACTTATTGCACAGGTGGCAACCTATCACGGTACCATGCTTGAATTCACTGAGCTCCTGAAGGCAACCCATTCTTTCACAAATGTTTGTAGAAGCAGTCTGCATACCTAGGTGCTTGATTGTATACACCTGTGGTCATGGAGGTGATTGCAACACCTGAATTCAATGATTTGGAAGGGTGTCCCAATACTTCTGGCAATATAGAGTATGTGATGCTTATCCGACTTAAATATTTTTTTAAAAAATATTTTCTTTTAGTCATGATCCTAATAAATAAAGAAAGAAAATATGTATGAATATCTTTAAACTCCCTTTAAGTTGTAGCAGCTTTGTACATATTTTTCTTCATTTGTATTTATTATGGTGGCATTTGCTCCATCTGCATGGCCTGTAGTTATGACCTAACATAAAATATACATAGAAAAATGGAGCTTCTGTAATAGTTTTTAAAGAAAGGTATTTTGCTGGCAGCTGAATATAATGAAAAAGCCAGCAAGCTGTAATTTGTAACCAAAATGTTTAGGTTTCTTTTTTAGAACAATGCATTTGATTATAGGAAAACTTGTTTGGAAAAAGACTTATGCTCTGTATCTTTGTTTCTCGCCAAAACACAATTTAGTTAAAATGTCCAATTCAAAGGTATGGCTACATCAAAATTCATAGGCTTGTGTTGAATTCAATTTCTGGGTTTTTATGTTCAATATGAAATAACGCAAAAAAAAAAAAAACTGAACTGAACTGAAGAAATGCTCAATTTAGAGTAATATGTGTATTTGATTTTAATACAAAAAAGGGAAATATCTATCTTGCTATATATCTACCATTTACCATCACTGTCTGTGGAAAAACGTTTACAAATTAAAGGCGTATGAAATAAATGAAATTAAGCATTGCAAATGATTGTCACATGTGTTTGCCACATACAGTACAGTTATCAGAATACATTATTAATGCCTGCTGCAGTGGTCCTTCAAAGCCATATAGAGTAAATCAGGAATCAAAAATGTTTTATTATATTTACTGTACCTATTAAATCTAGAGGTGATTTAAAAGCCTAAATTCCGGTTCATTTATCTTTAAATTCCTTCACTAATATATGCTGCTGCTGTCAGTGCTTTATAAACTGTATATAGCATCAACTACATACAGTATACAGTGTTTTGTTCCGACAGCTGTATGGGGACTTCTCTATATCCATTATTCCCAGAACAACATTGAGTCAGGCTGGGCACTGCTCAGGTATTTACTGGAAGGCTTGTATTTTATGAATGAATATTAAGCTTCCACTGGTTGACTGAGATAGAGATTGTAATGTCATTCACCCACCTCTCCACCTCAGCAAATCAGGGGAAAGTAAATCTGGAGTTAGGGTTTAAATCAATGTTTTTATTTTTAGTAGAGTAATTCTATTACAGGTTCCAAAACACTGCAAAATACTTGTCAATTCTCATAGATTTTTGTCTCTGTCTACATTATTGAGTAGACACGAAGATTGTAAGTAACTAAAGAGCTATGAGTTGCATGAACTATGTTTTTGAGAACACATACAGTAAATACAACCAGAGCAGAATGTGACTATGAACTAAAACCTGCCTAGAATGGAAACATGATTTCCTGAAATATCCTTAGACAAAAGAGGGCACACTTGGGTGCATCATAGAAAAGTAAAAGTATAATTTTTGTTGTGAAACACAGTTAAGTAAAAATGCTACCTAATTTGCTCTCCTATCTGAGACATAACAATGAAAAATGGCCAGTAGACAACAAGTTAAGGTACTATTTATGATTTCTGATAATAGAAAATGAAAAATTCTATGCTGTCCTCCCAGGGAGAGAATACCCTGCCAATGTGCAGCATTTCAGCGTACAATTTCCCCATGCTCTAGAATTCCAAGCCAAAATTGCTTTTGTCAGCAAGCAACAATGGCCAGCAACTTCATAATTTACTGTACAGACAGAACAGCAAGTGGCAGCTGATCAGGGACATCGGTGACCAGATTTGTCAGTAGAGTGAACTGAGGTATGTCACCCCCAGGGGCGGACTGACCATTTGGGATCTCGGGCACCGCCCGAGGGCCCGGGGTCAGTAGGGGGCCCCATGAGATGCCCCTGGTACCTTTCATAGGCTTTTTTGGGTGTGGTTGAGGACACAGGGGCCCCATGATCCCCTATTGCCCGGGGGCCCCATGAGTTGTCAGTCCGCCCCTGGTCACCCCTCACATTTATATTAAAAGGACTGATATTAATGCAGCAAGATAAATAAAAACACAAACAGCACTGACTCACTTTACAGCCCACTATAGCAAAAAATATTCTAAGGCTGAATGCCACCACTTTATTTCATGAATAACTGAATATAAAATAAAATAGCAAATTGAATTACAATGGATGAAAAGTCTATGTCTAACTATTCTTAAAGGGGTTTTAAAAGACACAAGGTTTTGTATCTTCATGCATTCAATGCATAAAGGTAAAAAAACTCTCTGTCTGCAGCATCCCCCCAGCCCCCCCCCCCCAATACTTACCTGAACCCTATCGTGATCCAGCAAAGTGCACAAGAACATCAGCTCCCTCCTCATTGGCTCAGACAGCAGCGGGAGCCATTGGCTATGAGGAGAGGGGGGTTGGGGTCAAACTGCGACTGTGTGTGTGAATAGACATGCAGAGCAGGGGCTTAGGAGGGAGCCTGCTTGGGTGCACCCATAGCAAGCTGCTTACTCTGGGAGCACTAGGCAGGAGGAGGGGCCAGGAGCACTGGCATTGGACCCGAGAAGAGGAGGATGGGTCTTCTCTATGCAAAACCACTGCACAGAGCAGGTAAGTATGACCTGTTTTTAATTTTTTTTTTAAATTGCCTTTAATATTACTTTAAAAATGTTACCTCCACCTCCTTATGTCTATATACCATATATATACTCTAGTGTGTCTGTTTTCAGGAAATACATAATCTTTAAGAGTTTTGTATAATCTTCAGGCCTAAAATTTTTTGTAAACATGTGTGCAAAAAATGCAGAAATGGCTCTGGCAGCGAAAGGGTAACTAAAGCTATGATCATTAGGTTACAGACCCTTTAGCTGAGAGTTCATTGGCTTTATTAGTTGTTCAATTTCTGTGATCTTATTTTCTTTTCTGAAATATAAGAGTAGCATTATTGTAAATGTAACAATCATTATTGCTGATAGAATTTGTCTGTATTCCAACTCCAATAATTAACTTTTTAGGCTAATCTCAATTACCACATCACTGTTTGTTTTGAAATCATATCTCTCAGGATTTCCAATTTTTCAGAGTAAACACAGTTATTTAATCAGCTGGTTAATGTTGCTCTTTTGTTATCTCCATTTCATACTCAATTTATTTTTTAATGCAATATGTATTGAATGCATCTTAGAGCCTAAAAAGACCCAGCAATTGATATAATTTAGTAAGAGATTACGTTAAACAGCAAGTATGCGAAGATATATAACGGTCACATTCATTCAATTATCTGTTTGGTAAATGGAAGCCTAAGTCTAAATATTTTTAAATATGTTCCCCCCACCTCTTTTTATCTATCCTGCCTAACCTGTATAAAAAAGATGTGTGTACCTACCTAATTTTAATCCACTTTAGTACAATCAGGTAATCCTACAGCTCCTGCTCTGTGTGTCATTGAGTGGCTGCTGCAGTGAAGAGGAGAGAATACCAACAACAGCTTGGCAATGAGTGCCTATGGGTGATTTCACAGCTTCTGGAATTCCCATCTGTTGCCAAGTGTTCCCTTAGCCTAGGTTGTGGGATCATATGACCAGACTGGAGCAGATTAACCACTTGGCGACTGGTGATAGCCGAATGATGGCTTCACTGTGGCTGGCCAGTTCTGGGAGGGCATCATATGACATCCTCCTGGATTGCGCTTCCCACTGCTTCGTGCTTCGGCAACTGGCTGTGTCCCTCGGACAGAGAACATCAAGAAGAGAGGGGTGAACAGCCAATTACAGCAGCTGTTTACATTTGTGATCGCTCGTCATTGGACAGAGCGATCACAAATGTAAACACAGCAGGGTCATGGCTGGGTTTTCTCTCTTCTTTCCTCACACCAATACTGAGTTACTAAACAGTGAGTGTGCTCATCAGTGCCCTATCTGTGCTCATCAGTGTCCATCTGTGCCTATCAGTGCTTGTCAGTGAGTGCATATCAGTGCCTGCCAGTGCTCATCGGTGCCCGTCAGTGCCCATCAGTGCCCATCTGTGCTCATCAGTGCCCACCAGTGAGTGCATATCAGTGCCCATCAGTGCTCATCAGTGCCCGTCAGTGCCTATCTGTGCTCATTGGTGCCTGCAAGTGCCCATCTGTGCTCATCAGTGCCCACCAGTGAGTGCCCATCTGTGCCCATCTGTGCGCATCAGTGCCCATCTGTGCATATCAGTGCTCATCAGTGCCCATCTGTGCATTTCAGTGCTCATCAGTGCCCATCTGTGCATATCAGTGCTCATCGGTGCCCATCTGTGCATATCAGTGCTCATCAGTGTACATCAGTGCCCATCTGTGTACATCAGTGCTCAGCAGTGCCCAGCTGTGTATATCAGTGCTCATCAGTGCCCGCTTGTGCATATCAGTGCCCATCAGCGAGGGCTCATCAGTACCCATTAGTGAGGGCTCATCAATGTCCACTAGTGCTGGCTTATCACTGCAGCTTATCAAAGCTCATCTGTGCTGCCTCATCAATGCAACTTATCGGTGCACATCAGTGCTCATCAGTTACCATCAGTGCTACCTAATTACTGCAGCTTATCAGTGTACATCAGTGCCATTTATTCGTACACATCAGTGCCATCCTGTCAGTGGATCCTCATTAGCACCCTTCAGTGCACATCCGTGGCAGTTTATCAGTGCAGCCTCAGTGCAGTGCAACCTCATCAGTGCTCATTAGTGAAGCCTCATCACTTTACATCAGCACCCATCAGTGCAACCCCATCAGCGCACCCTCATTGGCACCCAGCAGTGCACCACCATCAGCACCCACATGTGCAGCCTCATCAGCACCCATCAGTGCACCCTCATTAGCACCCATCAGTGCATCCCCATCAGCAAACCCTCCTCAGCACCCAGCAGTGCACCCCCATCAGCACCCACAAGTGCAGCCTCATCAGCACCCAGCAGCAGCCTCATCAGCACCCAGTAGTGCAGCCTCATCTGTCCCAGTATGTCTAAAAAATTATTTTCCTGTGAGGAGGCCTACCAAATTTTAACCATAACCAACAAGAGCAGCGGGGAGCTCTGCAAATCTGATTTAGATCTGGATTACAAGCCCGTTTTTAGCAGTGGGTCTGCTACAGAATTGGAGGAGGAGGAAAGTGTGCCCACCAAACGAAGGCGTTCTGGTGAGGAGCAGGCAACCACAAGTAGCACAGTGGCATCCACTAGTAGAGCATTGGCTTCCACCAGAAATGGAAGACCTCAAGAAAGGCCAGGTACTAGTGGGGTATCACCTCAGCCCCAAAGGGTTAGGACCAATGCCGCTCTTCCATATGCCCTTCAAAACCCTCTATGGCGTTCCCCTAACTCTGGAGCTGCCCCCTTTTACTGCCCAGCCAAGAGTCCAGGTGAACACAGAAAATTTTGCCCCCATTGATTTTTTTTATTTAATTTTTATCAATGACTTGCTAAATTCAATTGTGGACCAGTACAACCAATATGTCCAACAATTCATAGCCACCAACCCAGATCCAAGTTATGCCCATCCCTATGAATGGAAGCAGTTAACAGTGGAGGAAGTTAGAACTTTTTTGGACCTTACATTTAATATCAATTACACTCCTACTGGTCTATCCACCCAATCTATCATAAGCCAATTTACTCATCAGTCATGCCCAGAACAAGATATCTAATGATCATGTGGTTCCTATATTACAACAATAACACCCAGTGCCTTCCCCAAAATGACCCAGCATATGATAAACTGTATAAAGTTTGGCCACTGCTAATTTTTTCTCTGATAAATTTGTCCAATTATTTGTCCCAGACAAACATATCTGCGTGGATGAGCCGATTGTCCCATTCACTGGAAGGCTGAGCTTCGAGCAGTTTATCCCCAGCAAAAGGGCCAGATATGGGGTTAAACTCTATAAATTATGCAACAAAGCCATGTGGTACGTGTATGCCTTCCTCCTGTATGAAGGAAAGGACACCCAACTGCATCCCACTGAATGCCTATATTACACTGGAGCAAGTGGAAAAGTTGTTCGGGGGCTCGTATTACCACTCCTTGAAAAGGGTTATCATTTATATGTTGATAATTTTTACACCAGCTTGCCCCTTTTCCGCAATCTTCACTAAAGGAGAACACTAGCATGTGGCACCGTGAGAGCTAGTAGGAAGGGCTTCCTGCAAAGGCTGGTGAACACAAGACTACAGCGAGGGGAGTCGGTGAGTTTGCGGAACAAAGAGATATTGGCTATGAAATAGAGGGACAAACGAGACATCTTCATGCTCTCATCAATTCATAATGACACCCACGTACAAATCACCAGAAGAAATGGCACAATCCAAAAACCAGAATGTGTCCATGATTATAATTTGTTAATGGGGGGAGTTGACTTCAATGATCAGATGATCCAGCCCTGCTTATCGGACCCACCATTGATACAAAAAAGTCTCCATTTATTTTTTCACTTTGGCCATTTATAATACATATGTGATCTACCAGAATTCCATCGAGACACCCATGTCCTTTCTTTGCTATCAGGAGGAAATTGCCCTTTTGTACCCTAGAAACCCACCAGAAAGTGTTCTCTCAGATGCAGTGAGTAGACTCCATGAATGCTATTTTCCTGAAAAAGTCTCTACTGGAGAAAGAGGTCAAAGATGCAAAAAAAAAAAAAATGTTGGGTGTGCTCCAGAAGAGGGGTTAGACGAGACACCAAAGAAATACAATAATTTACCCAAATTTTGGTAAAATATAAAAAATGAGGTTGTGCCATTTATAATACATATGTGATCTACTAGAAATCCATCGAGACACCCATGTCCTTTCTTTGCTATCAGGAGGAAATTGTCACTGCCCATTTGTACCCTGGAAACCCACCAGAAAGTGTTCTCTCAGATGCAGTGAGTAGACGCCACGAATGCTATTTTCCTGAAAAAGTCTCTACTGGAGAAGGAGGTCAAAGATGTAAAAATAAATGTTGGGTGTGCTCCAGAAGAGGGGTTAGACGAGACACCAAAGAAATACAATAATTTACCCAAATTTTGGTAAAATATAAAAGATGAGGTTGTGCCAATTAAATAGATACCCAACAACCCTTACATTTGTGTGCACCTATGAAATTGTGTCAAAGTTCAGTACCCTATATTTTCTATAGACAAAGCTTCAAAACCCCTATAGGTCATCAGTTTAGTGTTACAGAGGAGGTCTGGTGCTATAATTATTGCTCTCACTTCAGCGTGCGTGGTGATATGTAACATGTGTATTGCAATCGACGGTTTCATGTATAGACTCCCCAATGTGGGCATTTATGTTCGTACATACGTATATATGTGGGAGTTGGGGGACTCAAATTTTTTTCTGGGGGAGATGTTATCCGTTTGGGTGTAACGTTTTTTACAAACAACATTTTTTTTGTTTAATTTACTTTTTATTTTTCATCACATAGGGAACACACAGGGCTGTCTTTAATATTGATTGGACCCTGGGTAAACATTTTCTTGGCCTCCCGTCCCCCGTCCCCCCCCTGAAATTTTGCTCTCCACCTGCTCTGAGGCATACAATAAATAGCAGCTAAACTCAAAATCAGTTTACTGTAGCAGATCAGACAGCAATTGATTGCTGGAGGTTACAGCATATCAATACCGCCCACTGACTGGTTGCTAGAGATTACAGCACACATTACAGCTGATTTATTAGTTGCTAGAGATTACAGCACATGATTTCTGCTTGCTGATTGGTTGCTAGAGGTTACTGCACATCATTACTGCTCACTGGTTGCTAGAGGTTTCTGCACATCCTTACCGTTCACTGATTGGCTGCTAGAGGTTACTGCACATCATTACTGGTTGGTTGCTAGAGGTTACTGCACATTATTACCACTTATTGATTGGTTGTTAGAGGTTACTGCACATCATTACCACTCACTGATTGGTTGCTAGGGTTTACAGTAATTAATTACGTCTCACTGATTGGTTGCTGAAGGTTACAGCACATCATCTCACTGCCTGCACACCATGGACTGAGAAGGTTACGGGACCCACCAATAGACAGAAAAACCCTGGGCAGGAGGATGTGATTAGTGGCAGGGCTCTGGGGAGGGTTGATGGGATCAGTGGCAGTGGTGGGGAGGATGGGATAAGTGGCAGTGCTGGGGGGATGGGATATGGTAAGGGGGATTTACACTGACCACCAGTGTAAGGGCAATTCTGCATTGACCACCAATGTAAAGGGAAATTTAAACTGGCCACCAATATAATGGAGAATTTACATTGACATCCAATGTATTGGTGGATTTTACACCAACAACCAATACATTTCTACACTGGCCACCAATGTAAGGGGGAATTTGCACTGACCACCAGCAGAGATGTTGGTGGCTGGAACCTCTGGGGGCATAATATATATATGAATACCACACTGCCGTTTCTATTTACATATGAATGCCACACTGCTATCACTATTTACATATGTATGCTGGTTATGTTCATGTGAATGCTGACACTGTCTGCACACCTAAGTGATCTGTACATGGCAATAGGACAGAGCTGGGCAGCATAAGTGACAGCATTTCACACTAAGATATCGGACACAGTCTGGGACAAAGACTTCCAGGGACAATGGAAGATAAACCAGTACAGTTGGCAAGCATGGGACAGCTGCTTTGGGCCCCACAACAATGACTGGGCTCAAGGCAGCTGTCCCTTTTGCCCCTCCTTAAAGACAGCCCCGGGGACACAAAGTTCCCTATGTGATGATTTTTTGGTGACAGGTTCTCTTTATTGAGGCATGCAGGGTATAAAAGTCCCTGCATGTCTCCTCTGTGATCCATTAGATGTATTACAATGCCAAGAGCATTGCAGTACATTTTTCCCGGGCCATTGTAGCTGGGAAAGTGAGAGCCATGACCCAGAAGACGTGGACGTCGCCTTCCAGGTCATACAAAGAAGGGGAGGAGAGTGGACATGTTTTCGCTCTCCTCTCTCCCCTCCACCCATCAGCATCCGGGGATGTTTTTTGATGCATGGGTGATTTTCTACGAGGCTTTTTTGTGTATTATATTAGGATGTTTTTGCTGCATGGGTGGATTTTTAGTGGAACACAATTAAGATGGTTATTGCATGTTTCTGAAAATTGATATATATGCACATGCTGTTTTTGTTTTTAGGGAGCGCAGCACAATAATTTATTATTTACCATTATATACACTATTATATGAGTTGGGTGTGAAGTGTTTGCGAACCACATATTGTTTTTATTTTTGGTTTATTTTATGTTTTTATTTATTTTTTAAAAAATAGTATATTTTATTTTGTTACACATTTTGAAGGTGAAAGTCACTATATTGGCTCACGAGTCTCTTTAAAAAAAAAATTTTTTGCCTCTTACTGGATATTTTCTCCTTTTCGGACCATTCTCTGTAAACCCTAGAGATGGCTGTGCATGAAAATCCCAGTAGATTAGCAGTTTTTGAAATGCGTAGACCAACCTGTCTGGCAACAACAACTATGCCACGTTCAAAGTCACTTAAATCCCCTTTCTTCCCCATTCTGATGCTCGGTTTGAACTTCAGCAATTTGTCTTCAGCACATCATGATGTAAAATGCATTGAGTTGCTGCCATGTGATTGGCTGATTAGCAATTTGTGCTACCAAGCAATTGAACAGGTGTACCTAATAAAGTGGCCAATGAGTGTATGTTCGTTTTATATACACAATCATGCAATAGCTAATGGCTTCTTTTTTTTTCTTGTACATAACTAGGTAAAGTGAACACAGGTTCATTTTATTTGCCAACATTTAGTAAAGTGACAACTATTTTCTCCTTTAGTAAACCAACTACATTGTTTTAGATTGTGTGAGCACACTACTGTTTTATGGGGACTTTTTAAGTAAGCTGATGTTAATTTTGAACTACATTCATGTGCCTATTTGTCCATTGAGCACCATTATAGTGAATTTAATTCACTAATGAAAAAAAATGTTCAGACCCTGCTATTTTAACCAGATATTGACATACATAATAATAGAAAAGAATAAAATAAGCATGGAGAAAAATTACGATTATTTTGGTGTATTTAGCATTCATGCATGTAACCCTTATCTTTAATCCAAACACAGGTTTTTCAGACAGAAAGAAAAGCAGAAAAGCAGAGCTTTGGGATTTAGCTTACAACGTAAGCACATTAACTCCAATTTATACAAAAAGAGCTGCTAAGCCTCTGAATTATCAATAAATATAGCTTGCTTGTTTTTGTGATTACTGTAGTACACCAATCCAGATAATACTTTATATTGTAAATATAACACATTGCATGGCATTTAAACTGTTGCCTTTTTGTAAAAAGCCCAGATACACATTTTCATGTCCTGAAATGCCTGATGCAGACTAGAGCTTCTCTATTTCTCTTGGTATAAAGACATACAATAATTCTGTATGGAATGTATGCCAAACTTTATTTTGTACTGCTCTCTATTTTAGTGGTTTTTAGTTTGGGTTACCTTTATTCAACTAGGGCATAAGTGTTCAAGCAAAAATATACACCATTGTATGCCATATATTATTTATTTTTATGTTACTTTGTGCTGTGTATTTGACATTTTACTTTGCAATATATATTATTTTTTTCTACATGTAATAAGTGTCCATATATAAATTTCATTTAAAGCTTAACCCCTTTATAACAGAATTGACAAGTTGTGAATGCAGTTTATCAGTATTAAAATATCTTGCATTAGTAATATCTTTTCCCTTTAGGAATGGTTGACACTGGCATTAGGCGTTTTGGGCACATTTTTGCCATTTCCTGAATACCTAGCAAATGCAGCCAAGAATATATAAATGGAGAGCAGACAGAGCTGTTAACATTTAAAAAATGTATAGCATTTGTATTGCTTCACTTTCTTTTTCTTATCTAACATGGTAATTTTGCAACCATTTATAAAACATGCATTTTTAGAAAAAAATACACTAAAATTAGTTTTAGTGCACACAAACCCAAATTAATATCCAAGTTTTTTATAAAATGTAAAAGATGTTGTTGCATTGATTAAATATATACAGGTAATGTTAAGATTTAAAATTGTGCATGTCCATGAAATGGTAATAAACTACGATACCTAATATTGTCCATAGGTGACATTTTAAAAACGTTAAAAGTGTATCAGTTTAGAGTTAGTTGCAAATTTTGGCCCTAGAACTATTGCTCTCACTCGATCCTTGCGAAGATACCTCAAATATGCGCCAGACGTGTGCTTTTATATTTGTTTTGGTTATTTTTATTTATTTTATTAAAATCTTTCTTTTTGCTTTTTTTTTTCATTTAACTTTATTGCTAACAAGCCACCTTGTGATGGCTTTGGGAAGTTGACTGGTACTCTTTAGAGTGACATCAGAGTTATAATAGAGCCCTGATGTTTCCCCTGCTATCCAAAGCAGCGGACCAGGCACAGTCCATGCCCTAGATAAACATATTTCATATATGTAAATAAAGGAAGCTACTTTTAGAAATGTATTTCACCTTTTTTTCAGCAATCCACTAATCTGGGTTCCATTTTTAGAGATCTTACAATGAAATCCCTCACACTGCGGATGGTAAACCTTCTTTATTCCGATCACAAAGCATGCCCTTGTATAGTTTCTGGTACTATTGAAGTAAAATGTTTCCTCTGAAACTATGTGGGCACTCTCATTAATTGCCTTTTTAATTGCATTTTCTGAAGAGGGGCCAATTCACTTCAGCTTAATTTTGCCAGATACATGCCCCAAATTGATTTAGTTGACCGGTTCCCTTTCCACTTTTATTACATCTTTTTTAGAGATGAGCGAATTATTCAAAAATTCGATTCGGCTAATTCGCCGAATTTGCGGAATAAATTCGATTCGATGCAAATTTATTCGCTGCGAATTTAACTTATTAAAAGGGTTTCTAGGCTTCAGAGAGCCTTTATATTAGTGCAGAACACTGTACCTTTAATTTAAATGCCCTTGGAGTCTGCTGGGGAAGAGAAATAATACTGTCAGTCAGTATGACATGCAGATGAGTGCCGTCGATCTTAGAATCACCGCACACTTCACTCATTTGGGCAGTCACGGGGCCAAAACCAGAGTGTGGAGCCACAGTGTGGCGGTGGAGGCAGCAGCAATGGGAGGCCATACAGCACCCTATGACAAAATGGAACCCACCAGCAGTGTGAGGAGACCTGAAAGTGGCACATGGCAGAGTGTGGCGATGGAGACAGCAGCAATGGGAGGCCGTACAGGGACCCATGACACACTCTGGACCTGGCAGCAGCATGAGGAGGCGGTACAGGGGCCAATGGCAGAGTGGCGAAGCGTAAGCAGCATAAATTGAAGGCCATACAGAAGCCTATGTTAAAAAGTCCCCCCAGCAGCAGTGTGGGGAGACGACTATCAAGAGTCAAATGGCAGAGTGGCGGAGCAGAAGCAGCTTCAATTGAAGAAGAAGAGGATGAGGATGAAGAAGAAGAAGAAGAAGAGGATGAGGATGAAGAAGAAGAAGAAGAAGAAGAAGAAGAAGAAGAAGAGGATGAGGATGAAGAAGAAGAAGAAGAGGATGAGGATGAAGAAGAAGAAGAAGAAGAGGATGAAGAAGAAGAAGATGAGGATGAAGAAGAAGAAGAAGAAGAAGAAGAGGATGAGGATGAAGAAGAAGAAGAAGAAGAAGAGGATGAGGATGAAGAAGAAGAAGAAGAGGATGAGGATGAAGAAGAAGAAGAAGAAGAGGATGAAGAAGAAGAAGATGAGGATGAAGAAGAAGAAGAAGAAGAAGAGGATGAGGATGAAGAAGAAGAAGAAGAAGAAGAAGAGGATGAGGATGAAGAAGAAGAAGAAGAAGATGAGGATGAAGAAGAAGAAGAAGAAGAAGAGGATGAAGAAGAAGAAGATGAGGATGAAGAAGAAGAAGAAGAAGAAGAAGAGGATGAGGATGAAGAAGAAGAAGAGGATGAGCATGAAGAAGAAGAAGAAGAAGAAGATGAGGATGAAGAAGAAGAAGAAGATGAGGATGAAGAAGATGAGGATGAGGAAGAAGAAGAAGAAGAAGAGGAAGAGGATGAGGAAGAAGACGAAGAAGAAGAAGAAGAGGATGAGGATGAAGAAGAAGAAGAAGAAGAAGAAGATGAGGATGAAGAAGAAGAAGAAGATGAGGATGAAGAAGAAGAAGAAGAAGATGAGGATGAAGAAGAAGAAGAAGAAGAAGAAGAGGATGAGGATGAAGAAGAAGAAGAAGAAGAAGATGAGGATGAAGAAGAGTGTGGAGCCACAGTGTGTCGGTGGAGGCAGCAGCAATGGGAGGCCATACAGCACCCTATGACAAAATGGAACCCACCAGCAGTGTGAGGAGACCTGAAAGTGGCACATGGCAGAGTGTGGCGATGGAGACAGCAGCAATGGGAGGCCGTACAGGGACCCATGACACACTCTGGACCTGGCAGCAGCATGAGGAGGCGGTACAGGGGCCAATGGCAGAGTGGCGAAGCGTAAGCAGCTTAAATTGAAGGCCATACAGAGGCCTATGTTAAAAAGTCCCCCCAGCAGCAGTGTGGGGAGACGACTATCAAGAGTCAAATGGCAGAGTGGCGGAGCAGAAGCAGCTTCAATTGAAGAAGAAGAGGATGAGGATGAAGAAGAAGAAGAAGAAGAAGAGGATGAAGAAGATGAGGATGAAGAAGAAGAAGAAGAGGATGAGGATGAAGAAGAAGAAGAAGAAGAGGATGAGGAAGAAGAAGAAGAAGAGGATGAGGATGAAGAAGAAGAAGAAGAAGAAGAAGAGGATGAGGATGAAGAAGAAGAAGAAGAAGATGAGGAAGAAGAAGAAGAAGAAGAAGAAGAGGATGAGGATGATGAAGAAGAAGAAGAAGAAGAAGAAGAAGAAGAAGAGGATGAGGATGAGGAAAAAGAAGAAGAAGAAGAAGAGGATGAGGATGATGATGAAGAAGAAGAGGATGAGGAAGAAGAAGAAGATGATGAAGAAGAAGAAGAAGATGAGGATGAAGAAGAAGAAGAAGAAGAAGAGGATGAGGATGAAGAAGAAGAAGAAGAAGAAGAAGAAGAAGAGGATGAGGATGAAGAAGAAGAAGAAGAAGAGGATGATGAAGAAGAAGAAGATGAGGATGAAGAAGAAGAAGAAGAAGAAGAGGATGAGGATGAGGATGAAGAAGAAGAAGAGGACGAGGATGAGGATGAAGAAGAAGAAGAGGATGAGGATGAGGAAGAAGAAGAAGAAGAGGATGAGGAAGAAGAAGAAGAGGATGAGGATGAAGAAGAAGAAGAGGATGAGGAAGAAGAAGAAGAAGAAGAGGATGATGAAGAAGAAGAAGATGAGGATGAAGAAGAAGAAGAAGAAGAAGAAGAAGAAGAAGAAGAAGAAGAAGAGGATGAGGATGATGATGATGAGGATGAAGAAGAAGAAGAGGATGAGGATGAGGAAGAAGAGGATGAGGATGAAGAAAAAGAAGAAGAAGAAGAGGATGAAGAAGAAGAAGAAGAAGATGAGGATGAAGAAGAAGAAGAAGAAGAGGATGAGGATGAAGAAGAAGAAGAAGAGGATGAGGATGAAGAAGAAGAAGAAGAAGAAGAGGATGAGGAAGAAGAAGAAGAAGAAGAAGAAGATGAGGATGAAGAAGAAGAAGAAGATGAAGATGAAGAAGAAGAAGAAGAAGAAGAAGAAGAAGAAGATGAGGATGAAGAAGATGAGGATGAGGAAGAAGAAGAAGAAGAAGAAGAAGAAGAGGATGAGGAAGAAGAAGAAGAAGAAGAGGATGAAGAAGAAGAAGAAGAAGAAGAAGAAGAAGAAGAGGATGAGGATGAGGAAGAAGAAGAAGGAGAGGATGAGGAAGAAGAAGAAGAAGAAGAAGAAGAGGAGGATGAGGATGAAGAAGATGAGGATGAAGAAGAAGAGGATGAGGATGAGGATGAAGAAGAAGAAGAAGAGGATGAGGATGAGGAAGAAGAAGAAGAAGAAGAAGAAGAAGAAGAAGAGGAGGATGAGGATGAAGAAGAAGAAGAAGAAGAAAAAGAAGAGGATGAGGATGAAGAAGAGGATGAGGATGAAAAAGAAGAAGAAGAAGAAGAGGATGATGGTGAAGAAGAAGAAGAAGAAGAGGAGGATGAGGATGAAGAAGAAGAAGAAGAAGAAGAAGAAGAAGAAGAAGAAGAGGAGGATGAGGATGAAGAAGAAGAAGAAGAAGAAGAGGATGATGATGAAGAAGAAGAAGAAGAAGAAGAGGATGAGGATGAAGAAGAAGAGAATGAGGATGAAGAAGAGGATGAGGATGAAGAAGAAGAAGAGGAAGAGGATGAGGAAGAAGAAGAAGAGGATGAGGATGAAGAAGAAGAGGATGAGGATGAGGATGAAGAAGAAGAAGAAGAAGAAGTAGGATGAAAATAAGAAGATTTCCAGTACAGCAAAAAGTGTATCTGCAGAGAGCTCCGCTATTTCTGACAGTTCTCTGACAGTTCCTTCACATTTACAGCGGTTGAAACATTGTATCTATTTGTTTATGAATAAAAACATCTGTATCCTAAATGGAAACAAATAGATACAATGTTTCAACCACTGTAAATGTGAAGGAACTGTCAGAGAACTGTCAGAAATAGCGGAGCTCTCTGCAGGGACACTTTTTGCTGGCTGTAGAAGGGATGAAAATCGGCCGATCGGGGAAAATTCGATTCGTGCATCCGAAGTTTGCTAATTTTCGGATTCGGCGCGAATCGAATTTTTTCTAATATTCGAAACGAATTCCACTTCGCCAAGTTCGATTCGCTCATCTCTAATCTTTTTCATCAACTGATGCACAAAACTGAATGGTATATTGTAGTTGAGCTGTAATACAAGACTTCAACTGAGGGAAAAAAAAAGATTATATGCCTGTGGTGTCACTGAAAGGAAACTGCCCATGCTTCATTGTTGGTGGGAGGAAAAAAAGGCACTGTGTTCATGTCAGTGGGAGTGAAACAACCTGTACAGAGGAAGTTTACAGTAGCAGCAAGCAATACAGAAGTGGGCAGTTGATGGTGAGGGTGGGAAATTTAAGGGTGGGCAATTGATGTTGTGGACAGGAAACAATAAGGTAACAGTTGATGTTGGGGACAGACAATACAAAAGGGGTAGTTGTTGACACAGGCAGCACAGAGGGGGCAGTTGATGGTCTGGGAGGGTATGTCTAAAATCCCATTACAACATTATGGTCACTGCTATCCAAAAGATCTTTCATGTGGACATTCGTAATAAGCTCTGCATAGTTTGAGATTACTAGGTCCAGCAGAGCATCATTCCTAGTAGGGGCTTCTATTAACTGTACCATAAAATTGTTCTGTAGTAGGTTTAACAATTTTTTCCCTTCCAACTGTTCCTGCAGTACCATTACTCCAGTCAATTTCTGGGTAGTTAAAATCCTCCATTATTATCACTGTCCCAGCCCTTGCAGCCCATTCGATCTGTGCAAGAAGCTGAGTTTCCACCTCCTCATTAACACTGGGAGGTCTATAACAAACTCCAATGATTATCTTTGTAGTACGCACCCCCATGTGCACTTCCACCCATAATATTTCAGCCTCATCACACTCTCCATCAACTAGGTCCTCTTTCACACTCGCTCTGAGATCACTTCTCACATAGAGACAAACACCACTGTCTTTCCTTTTTACTCTGTCTCTCCAAAAGAGAACATAGCCAGGAATATTAATGGCCCAGTCATGCGAAGAATCAAGCCAAGATTCAGCAATACCAATTAAATCATAGTTCTCTTCATGCACCAAAGCTTCCAACTCACTTATTTTTCTTGGCAGACTTCTGGCATTGGTGAACAAACACTTTAATTCATTGACATCTTGTTCACACATATTTTGCATTTTTTTATTTTCATACAAATGGTACCAATTCCACTGGTTGTTTGTAATATGGGATCCTTCTTATCATCTGCCATAGCCTTCCCCCCCATCGTTCCCCATTCCACCCACCAATAAGTACAGACCCCTGTCTGATCTGTCTACCTTGTTATAATCTAATTCTCTCTCCCCCCTCCTTTCTAATTTAAATACTCCTCCAGCCTTCCCATAAACCTCTTCCCTAGAACAGCAGACCCCCTTCCATTTAGGTGCAGACCATCTCTAGCATATAGGTTGCACCCCAATGAAGAAAAGTCAGCCCAGTGCTCTAGAAACCCAAATCCTCTAATCTCCTCCTGTCTTTCCTGAGTTGCGCATGGCACAGGTAATATTTTAGAGAATATCAGCCTAGTTCTTTAAATTGATTCTTAAGGAGCCTCCACCTTCCATGTATTCTGTCATTGGTTCCAACATGAACCAAGACAGCTGAGTCATGCCCAGCCCCTCCCAGTAATTTATCAACCTGGTCCACCACATGCCGAACCCTGGCACTAGGGAGCTAGCAAACCATTCGGTTGAGGCGTTCCTGGCCACAAATTAATCTGTCAGTCCTTCTGATTATAGAATCCCCTACTACCACCAGCTGTCTAAAACTTCCTGCATTACCCTCACCACCCCTCCCAGATGGTCTACCGTCCCGGCTGTTAGGGATAGCAGTGACATCCAGGGCTGCCACCCCTGAGCTTGCCACCCCCACATGTTCACCCAACTTGGCAAATCTATTTGGGTGCTCAAACCAAGGGCCAGCCTTCCTTTTCTGTGAGCCCCTACCACTCCCTCTTGTTACAGTAACCCATCTTCCTACCTGATAATCCTTATTAGCCCCTCCTCCCTCTACATCAATCCCATTAGCTACCTGCTCAGAGAGCAGAAGACCCCTTTCAAGGGTGTCAGATCTGCCCAGTGTTGCAACATGTTCCTCCAGATCTCTAATGCGAGTTTCCAGAAGGGCAAGCTGCTTACAACTGTCACAGTGGTATCCATCCTGTTGCTCCATTGCTGCATACATGCGGCACACTGTGCACTGCACAAAACCTTCAACCCTGCTAGCACTCGTATCCCAGTTACAAAATTAACAGGAAATATCAGTTGAAACTTACAGGTTAGTAGACTCCTGTTATAAAGTCCTGTTTCCAACTCTGGTTTTTTAACTCCACTCATCAAATGTCCACTTGGTCAAAGGAGCACCAGCAATCACCAGCAGTCAAATGTAACATGTTACTAAAGCAGCAGCCCTGAACCCCTCCCCCCCCAATCCTCTCCCTGCTCCCACTGTCACAATTAAAAACAGTGCCCACACAACTGCATCATTTATTCACAGAGTTCTATGGATGAATGAACTGCAAGTTCCATCGTTCACCATGGCAGACAGCTTGTAGTTCTCAATGAACTGTGAGAGCATTGGTGAATGTCCTCTTAGTTCATTGTTCTTCCTGCACTTCAGTAGCTGTCTAGCTGTATGGGAGATACAGGCAGATAGCTGTACTGAAAGTCTGCAGGAGCCTGACATTACATCCGCAATCTACTGATCGTGGGTGCAATGCTCTGCAGGCTCCTAAAAATATTATAAATACACATTTTTTAACCTGAATGAAATGTGCATTTATTATTTTTTTCACAAAAGTGAACTTATCCTATGTCAGTATCCTAGGATCCTGGTGTGCAGAAATGCTGTCTTAATATTTGCCTTTCCATGTTAATGAATAATTTATCCAGGTTTCAGAAGTGTAAAACAGGTGACACTGTGGCTCTGCAGTGTGAGACATATTCAACTGCAGCTATTGATGGAGTTTTAGAAAGCAAATGTAATTAAAATAAAATAAGTAAATCTGCACTAGGAAATAACAACCAATAAGATAAACTTAAAAGGGTTTAGAAGCAGTACTCAATGATCATCTGAATACAAGACATCAAAGCATATAAACATAAAACCATTTGCATGTCTTCTTTAACCACTTGCCGCCCTGCCACTGTAGAAATACGGCGGCAGGGCAGCACGGGCAGGCAAAACCAAGTTTTAAAAAGTGTGTTTTGTAAACAGGTAGGGGCCGCGCGCGAGGCGCGCCGCCGCCCTGCTTGTCCTGCCGATCACAGCCGCGGATGTCAGTCGCCGGGTCACAGCCGGTCCTTACCGGCTATGACCCGGCGATCGGCGGCAATCAGTGACAGAGAGCACAGCTGCAGTAGCTGTGCTATCTGTCACTTCCCTGACAGCTCAAGGATGAGCTGACCGGGACAGAAGAGCTTCCCTCTCACGATCAGCGGTGTTTCCTTCAGTACACACCCCCGCCTAGTAAAACACTCCCCTCACTCAGATAACCCTTCCCTGCAAAATAAAGTTAACCCCTTCCTCCCCAGTGCCATTAGTACAGTGTCCGTGTTTTTTTTTTTGCACTGATCACTGTATTGGTGTCACTGGGGATGTCAGTGACCCCAAGTCAGTACCCCCCAATGTCAGAATGTCCGCCGCAGTCCCGCCATAAGTTGCTGATCGCCGCCATAAGTCCCTGATCGCCGCCATAAGTCGCTGATCGCCGCCATTATTAGTATAAAAAAAACTAAAAATCCCACTATCTTTTCCCGCCATTTGTAAACGCTATAACTTTCACGTAAACCAATTAATTTACACGTATTGGGGTTTTTTTTTTTACCAAAGACATGTCGCAGAATGCATTTTGGCAGAAATCTATGACTAAATTTGATTTTTAAATTTTTTTTACTGGACATGTTTTATAGCAAAAAGTCCAAAATATTGTTTTTTTCCTCAAAATTGTCAGCCTTTTTTTTTTTTAGCGCAAAAAATAAAAATTGCACAGGAGATCAAATACCACCCAAAGAAAGCTCAATTTGTGGGGGAAAAAAGGATGTAAATCTCATTTATGTACCGTATTGCATGATTGCGCAATTGTCCGTTAAACTAGCGCAGCGCTGTATAGCAAAAAAATGGCATAAATTGCAGTATCTATACCATAGTTTGTAGATGCTATAACGTTCACAAAAAGCAATCAATATACACTTATTGGGATTTTTTTTTACCAAAAACATGTAGCAGAATACATTTTGGCCTAAATTTATAACCAACTTTGAGTTTACTATATATTTTTTATAGCTGAAAGTAAAAAATATTGTTTTTCTTCAAAATTTTTGGCCTTTTTTTGTTTATAGCATGAAAAATAAAAAGCGCACAGATGATCAAATACCACCGAAAGAAAGCTCTATTTGTGTGAAAAAAGGACGTAAATTTTGTTTGGGTGCAGCATTGCATGACCGTGCAATTATCAGTTGAATTAGTGCAGCGCCGAGTAGCAAAAAGAAGCTTGGTCATTAAGGGGGGTGACTCCTCTGGAGCTCAAGTGGTTAAATATATGTCAACAAAAGTACAATGGAAAATCACATTTTGCCAAAACTCAGTGCAAGGTATCCATATATTGAAGACATCACTAAAGTTCATTCATATAAAATAATGTCACAAAATGCCTGCAATGTATGAGTGAAACAATTTCACAATATCTATCAGCCAAGCGCTGTTTGCCAGTATGCGTGATGATATCGGCCACTCATGCCCTTCTCCTGTATAATAATCCTGTATAATAATTCTCACTGCATTTTGTTGCAAAAAAAAGTCTTCGGGGGCCAGTGTGGGCTGCTGACATATTCAGATGCATTATAAAAGCTATGTGAAAAGACTTGATCCGAAGATGACATGAAATAAACATCAGTCCAAAAAAGCAATATTTACTGTAAGACTTTTTATTTCATATTTGGGCCAATGTTTATTTCAGGTGTCATCTCCTGCTCAGTTTTTTCATGTAGCCTTTACAATGTATTTGAATGTGTCAGCCAACACACGCTGGACACTGAAGACATTCTTTTATGACAAAATGTGTTGGGGGGTGGCCGACGTCATCAAGCACTCCAGTGGACAACATTTGACTGATACATTCTGTATATTCTCTTTCCCATGTGAGTACCCATTGGTGCCTTTACAATAAAAAGCTGTATGATTTCCTCTTCTTTTCTCTATGGTCCACTTTTGATGCTTTGAGAAGATGTGATGCCTGTTTGTGGGGGTTCATCTGACAGTTATCTTGGATAGTTCTCATGCATTTATGACCTTAATTTTAAAGTCTGACATCTCTGGTAAGAGGCTGTGCTTGGTGTTGGAGCACTCGAGTGAACATGTGTGACATTTAATAAGCACTTTTCACTTCTGTTGGAATTTTCATATTGTGGAATTTTTATCACTGAATGCATTTTTGTACCTGAATGCATTTTGGTGCTGTGGGACGTCATTTTATACAAATGAACTTTATTGATTTCTTCACCATTATATATTTATTTGGATGCTAAGTATCGCGTATCTTAACCATTACCTTAGATCTTCACCCTAACCCTAACATTTAACCCTAGCCCTTAACCCTAACTGTTCATGCAGTGTGTCTTTGATGTGACTATAATGCAACTTTACACTCTCTGGCATCCAAGTAGCATCAAAGTCACATTAACCCCCCTGGAGGTATTCCCGAGTATAGCTTGGGGTTAACTTTCAGTACCAAAAGCGGTAACCCCGAGCTACACTCGGGAATACCCTGCAGCGTTGCTCTGGGATCCCTTTTGCACTTACCTTGTCCTGCGCTCCCGCAATGTCCCCCCTGCAGCGTCCCTGGCCATCTCCTCCGGCCGATGCAGGCATCTGTCTTCCGGGTTCCATTCCCTGCGAGCGTCGGTACGTACAGGATGTACGGGGGACGGAACCGGAAAATCAAAAATGTTAAAAAGTGACATTCACCCGATACACTAAAATCACATAGTAAACATTACTGTATCAAACCATTTCACATACATTTTGTCCCTAGTGCTTTGTCCTGTGCCCTGCCTGCATTTTTACTGTTCTTTCTGCCTGGAAACTGAGAAGTGTCCATGGCATCCAAAAAGCGCCCCTTTAGGTCAAAAGTGGTTTTAGACCAGCTAGAGAACAGCGATAGTAAATTAGAACCACTTGCAGAATTGAGTGATAATGATTTGTGGGGAAATTCATCATCAGACACTGAAAATGATTTTGCGACTTTGCTCAGTGATGTGCGAATTTGGTGCTCTATTTCAAATTTCAGTGTTTTTGGTTTGATTATATTATTAAATTAAATTTATTAATATATTATTATTTTTTATGATTATTTATTATATTATAATTTATGATTTCATGTTTTAAATTTTATCATACCCGGGATGTTTACTAGACCCTTGTTTGGACAGATTTCAGTGAGTTATTCCTAAGAATTATAGGCCTACAATAAAAAAAGCAATATATTTCCATGTAAAAAAATGTACCGCTTTGAGCACAGAAATATTGACATAATCAGACCGCTAGGGAGGTTAGTAGTGCAGGAACCTTTATGTGTCCAAAGTCACATGTTAGGGTAAAGCTATTTTCACACTGATTCGTAGCAAAAACACGACAAAAATGCAAATGTGTTTTTGCCTCATTTTGCAGCATTTTTACTGTGCTTGCAGTGCATTTTTTATAGGATATATGACTCAAAAAACACATCAAAAATGTTTGCAGCGTTTTCCATTCCTTTCGATGAATGAGGAGGTGTACTTTTGGTTCAGTTTTTTTACCGCACTACACCTGTACCAAAAATGCAGCAAAGCGGGATTTTAGAAAACGCAGTGAACCCAAAACGGATCAGTGTGAAAGCAGCCTTAGATTTAAGGGCTAGGGTTAGGGTTAGGGGCCAGGGTTAACGTTAAATGTTAGGGTTAAGGGCTAGGTTTATGGTTAAGGGCTAGGGTTAGGACTAAAAAATAGGGTTAGAGTTAGGGTAACCCTAACAATTACCACTAACCCTAATCCCATTACTCCTAACCCTAATGTTTACCTTAAACCCTAACCCTAGCCCTTACTGTAAACCTAACATTTAATCCCAACTCTGTAAAAAAATTGCTTCTGATCTCCACTTTCTGCCCACCAACCTCCCATTGGCTGCGCTTGTGATGGTTGGCTCTACTAAGGCCCGGCACAGCCTTAAGGGCAAAAGTACACAGCTGCGCCGTGACACTTTAACACGCTATATGCATTAATATGTTGTAGTACCATTCATTTTGAGTGGCACCCAAAGCCCAAAAGTAATGCAGCTCCTATGCGCATGTTCTGTAGCTCACCACAATAACACTACCCTGTACTATATGTACATTTTTTTCCATTCTTGTGCATTGACAGCTTCTTCTTTTGAATGGGCTGCCTTAAAGTGTGTTTCCACGCTTGCATGTTTGTTATGTTTTCCCACGTGTGTATGTGTGTACACAACATACCTAAAAAAATAACAAAAAAAATAAAATCTTACCTTTGAAACTTTTCTCAGAAGGCTTCATGGCCATTCAAACAGCAAAGGAAGACCAGTTGAAGATGGAAGTGCCGGGGGAGGCTCTGGTGGGCTGGTGGGCTCCATTTGCAGGTAAGTCTGTCATAGTGCGCGGTACTAGCACTTTCATTGGTAACCTCTGCCAATGCATTTTTTATCATATGCTTAGTTTTAATGGTAAGGAATGTAAGGAATGGTTATAACCCCGTTTAGTCTTTATTTCCATCTGTGTCACATTAGAGAGATATTCCTTCACTTCCTCTTCCATATCCACAACAAGAAGCTAGAAGAAATCCTTCTAATGTGAGGGAAACCATCGAAGTTACCAGAAATAGCATCCTCTTTAGAGAATTTCCTTTCTATTCCTGTTCTAGTAACAACTCATACAGCAATTAAAACCTGGTAGGTGTTCTAATCCCTCTCCACTCTATCAAAAAAGAAAAAAAAAAGTTTTGGCTTTAGTTCTACTTTAATTCCATCCAGAGCCTTTACTGGGGTATCATTTGAATTTATCTCCTCTTCTTGAAAATGAGAAAAGGACCATGGCTTAAAGTAGTACATTCATTTACTTTATTTGGACATAGAAGTTCAAAATGTAAATTAGACTATGAAATTGTAACTGCTTTTTATGCTGGTGATAATTCAGATTTATTGTAGCCTGAAGAAATACGTTTGTGTCATTATGACACTGCACTTTGCACAAAGTTCCCACACATTACTTCAATGTCACCACAGAAAATTGAAACCTAACCATCTTGGATGACAGCAGTGTATTTGAATCAACATATTTTTTGCATGCCATAAATTGCTACAATAAAGGTTTCATGCAGGTTATGAACATCTGGACTATTAGTCAATGTTTCACACCACCTCCTGCTTTGTATCATTACAGTCAATCTGTTAAATCTCTTCTGTGTACTGCATGCTACAAACATTCAGAAAACATCTCCTGTAATCAAGATAAATGTGGAACTATATTTCACTGAGCGAAATAATGGCTCATAATAAATATATTATATTTAAAAAATTATGTATTGCTACCCCCAAAGGTGCCACTCTATGATGTCTGTCCCCAATGGTTGCCGTGACCTTGCAAGCCTCCCAATACCTCTGACACTCTGGGTTTAGACATACTGTATTTTAATAGTAGAGAATATTAATGCAAGAGACACAATTATTTAGTCATACCTCTATATTAGACTTCTTTAAAAAAGTATACCACAGGAATAATGGGTTTAGGATGCACAACCCCAGTCAACATATAAAAGCCTAACACTGGTACAATACAAACAATTAATTAACAACATTTAAAACATTATATATTACTAACTGATGCTGCGCACAATAGATGCAAATTAAACTAACCCACAAAAAGTGAAAATAGATGTGACTATAATAAAGCAAATCTTAAGGTAAATATATAAACATAATTGAATAATAGTGACCAAAATAAAGTGATCAATAATTATGAGTGAACAAATTAACGTGAATAAGCAGCATGAATCACATAAATATATAGTAGACTATGTGCTCAGCACTTTGAAGACTCCATGATCTGCTGCAGTAGCCCGTACAGGATGGTACCAGGGGCGGACTGACAACTCATGGGGCCCCTGGGCAATAGGGGATCATGGGGCCCCTGTGTCCTTGCCCAAACTCAAAAAAGCCTATGAAAAAAGGTACCAGGGGCATCTCATGGGGCCCCCTACTGACCCCGGGCCCTCGGGCAGTGCCCGAGTTTCCAAATGGTCAGTCCGCCCTTGGATGGTACTATGAGAAAATGCTATCCCTACAATTTTTGATTTGACGAGTCATCTGGGGAACCAAGGCAGACAAAGGAAAAGGATAAAAGAACTGCTTTTAGCTGTTTCGCTATACCCTGGAGGGGACATCTGAGCTACTACTGCTGGTGTGTTTGTGAGCATTCAATATCTCCACTAAAGAGGATTGTCCTGACAAATATCAAGGGGGGATACAGGGATATCATCGCTGAGTTTACCAAAAGCCTATATGACCCCTTGTGGGTCACGGCCGGAGGTGAGCGCGCACGCTAGCTGGTGGAGGATTGGTTTTACAGTGGTCACTGGTTGTCTTACTGAAGATACGCAGATTAATTGGGACTGTGCACTTTATTGTTGCGTTTTCACAATTTATATCTGCTCACTATATATTTATGTGATTTATGCTGCTTATCCACATAAATTTTTTCATTCATAATTATTGGTCACTTTATTTTGGTCACTATTATTCAATTACGTTTATATATTTACCATAAGATTTGCTTTATTATTGTCACATTTATTTTCACTTTTTGTGTATTAGTTTAATTTGCATCTATTGAGTAGCGCAACATCAGTTAGTAATATATATTTTTTGCACTATTTGGATTATAGTTAGGTGCTTGCAGCAACTCTGGCATTTTTAGGGTTTTTGGCAGTGCAGGAGGATCTTTTATCTATTGATTTATAAGATTATACAGTCTATAGAAGTAAGCTTTAAGTATTTAATTGCAATACTGGCAATAAGAGAAGACCTGTTGACTGATCAGATCCCTCTGTGCTTCCGTCACTACAAGGGGCTCACCATTCTATGGATAACACGGCCTCCTAGGAACAAGAGTTCTTGCCCAGGCTCTTGACTGTTTGCAGGGATGTGATGAGTTACTGCCTGACAGTCTGTCAGCGCAGCGAGCAGAAAAGCCCATGTAAGGACTTGACAGTGACAGTCCCGGCGGAGAGAAGACTAATGTGACCCCGGAGTGGCAATTGGCATCTCCGCTCTGCTGAACTGCTATACAGTGTCTAGCAGCAGGTGGTCTACAATCTGTCTCTGTACAAGAGTGGCAGTCCCTCTGTTTCCAACTCTGTATCCCACACCAAGAGAGTGAGCCTATCCCTTGCTGTAGAACATATCTGCTTTCTCAGCATGCTTCTCATTCATCAGTTCTCTGGTATGTGTAGCTAAATCACAATTCAGGAATACAGTACGTATTGGCTAGAGGACTACAGGTCCAAAGATTCTCTGCTGTCAGAGGAATTGCATCCACTCTGCTAAAAGGAAGTGATGTAGTTGTCCCAGTACTGGGCACTAGGGGAAAAAGGCTTGATCATAGTCTCATCTGTAAGTGACCCTGAATTGCATAATGACATAGCGCCTGGCTACATCCTCTCCCCCACTTAAAATCTTTGATCCCCAAGGAGGTAGTGGTATCCACTGTAATACTAATCAGTTAATAGACAATAATACATTATTAACTGTAAACAAGAAGTCAACCATAACTCATATTCACAAGTAATTTGCAAATTAGGGTTCATCTGTAAGCACTTATCTAACTCATCAGTTAGAATGAATAAACTTTGTTGACAGGCCAGTGAAATGGCAGTGGCCCATCCAGTAGTGTCATAGGGTGAGTCAAGGTCACCTTCTACCCAATGAATGGCAGTAGGATCTAGCATTATACTTGAACGCTTAGTAGTGAGTATAGGTTCATCAGAGTTTTCTCCCAGTGTATTTTATGTCAGTATCTTGGGTGGGTTAATGTTCTGTCTTAGTCTGGAATTCATAGAGTCTTCAGACATGAGCTCACAATTTAAATCAGAGGCATTTGTGTTGAGTTGATGAGAGGAATCAGCAGCACATGGCCCGGGCTCCAACTCTAAAGTTGAAGGCTCATGAACTCCATCACAGATGCCTTGATAGGACGTAGCCTCCTGTGTCTCCAGCCCACAATCGAGACCATCAACAACCAAATGAGGTTCAAACTTGAAATCATTGTCAGCTTCAGGCCTTGTCATCGGGCCACCGTTACTAGGGCAAGCCTGAATCTCAATGCCCCTTCTGGTGGGGGGTGTTGGTATTCTCCTGAAGCTGTGGCCACAACTAATTAGGCACCACCTCTTTTTCATCACTTTCGTCTTCTTCCTTTGCTTGAATGCTATTTTGACATTGCCAGCGTGATCTAGGCCTAAGGTTGAGTGGTTCAACTGGTTAAGAGTCAGGAGATTGAGGTAATTGAATGGCTTCTGAAATGGGTAGCAAGTGATTTTGATGCCACATTTTCAGCTGGCTTATTTTCCCTTCAGGGCAGATTTGATAAATTGGTAGTCTGGGAAGTTGCTTGCAGGCGATGTATGGTATGGTATGGCTGGAATCGGCAATGATCATCTAGCTTGTGTTTCCAGAGTACTCCCAAGTTTCTCGACAACACGATTCCCCCAGCTGCAGGTATTGTACTGCCACCTTGTGGTCAAAGTTCCTTTAATTTCTTTGCTCTCATATGGTTGAAGTCTCTCTCGCCTTCTCAGTCTCTTGCTTCAACATTTCACATAGTCGGTCAACATACACCTTGTATGAAATCAGGGATGTGTGATCAGTGGAGGTTCTGAAAGCTAGGTAAACTGGCAGTCAAGCGTCTCTCCCAAACATTAATCTGTAGGTGGAATACCCAGTGGCATCATTCATCATGCTGTTGTAGAGATGAACTACAGCTGCAATAGCATTTCCCAAATGCTGCTTCTTCTCTGAGGGCAAAATTCCTAAGATATTGAACTGTTCAGGTTGAGGATCTCCATGTGGATAGTATCTGGAGGTTTGAGATTTTTGGATACCCAGCAGCTCATGTAGCTTGTGAACATGTTTTCTCTCAAAGTCTCTGCCTTGGTCGGAATATATTAAGTGCAGGAGACCAGAGTGCATGAAAAATGTTTCCACCAGTAATTTCACTACAGTGACTGGTTACTGATCATTGGTGGGGAAGGCTTGAGCATATCGAGTAAAGAGATTGAATACCACTGCAACATTGCTTCTCCAACTGGCGTCAGATTCCAAACACAGAACGTCAATGCACACCAACTTCATAGGCCTGTGACCTTGTAGGTGACCCATGAGGTCAGCTTTGGTTGGTAGAGTCTTCCTTTGAATGCACTGTGAACATGAGTGACAGCGGCTCTCTACGTCTGCTCTCATAACAGGCAGAAGCAGTCCCTAACCAACCTAAAGGTCCTATCTGGTCCTAAGTGCCCGTGTTCTTCATGAAGAGCCATTACTACAGCTCATCTGTGTTTCTCTGGGAGGAACAACTGCCACCTTTCTTCTGAATCCTCTGAAGGACCCCTCCTATAGATGATGCCATCTTGTACCTATAGCTTGTCCCATTCTTTGTAAATGAACTTTCAGTTCATGACAGAATCATAAAGTAGCAGTCTAGGATCTTGTTTGGACAGAGCTTTCAAAGGTAAACTGCAGAGTGGGGCCTCACTCTGATCCACCTTCAAGTCTCTCTTTGAAAACTGTGGGAGTCTCTCACTTCTAACTTGAGGCAGATCACAGTAACACTTGGGCACTCCCGATGGGGTGACTCCAATGGCCTCAGCTCGAACAGCTCATTTTTGCCAATGATCAATTCGATGACGCACAGCCTGGACTCCTTCAGATGTCACATAAGTCCAACTTTCTGAACCTGTATCCAGATTTTATGGTCTTTGGGATAAAGCATCAGCATCTCGGTTCCCTACATCCGGATGATATTTCAAACTGAATTGAAACCCCAACAAGGAGGCTAGCAAATGATGTCCAGTTTGTCTTGACTTAATCCTTCAACTTGTCAATGACAGCCCACTTCAAGGCCAAGCACTCCAACGTACTGAATGTATGGGTAGTTTTTCTCAGATAGAGTAATACTTTGGCTTACATAAGCTTTGGGACATATGCTCCCATCATTCTCTTGGTATAGGACCCCACCTAGCCCCTCTCTACTGGCATCTAAATAGAGCTCATACGATTTGGTAGGATCTGCACATGCCAGCACTGGGGCTTCCATGAGGGTTTTCTTGAGGTGATGGAAAGCACTCTCTCACTGATAACTCCATTTCTCCTGAATGGATTCTCGTGACCTTAAAGCTCCTTGCCTCACTTGGCCCACCTTGCAATTCTTACCCTTTGTCACTCTGTAGTAACGCATTGAGTGGATGAGCAATCTTTGCAACGTTCACTAGGAATCTCCGATGAAAGGGGCAGAACTCTAGGAAAGACCTCAATTCAGTGACTGTTCTTGGCCTGGGCCATGTGGTAACTACCTCAAACTTCTTTGAGTTTGATAGAACAGGCATTTCTTCATGGGAATGGGAATTCTTCAAAAAGACTGTATGTGAATACACATCAAAATATATTCCCATGGGCAATAAGTATACAAGGCTAAAAATGAAACCTATGTGGCTCACATCCAAAGTTAAAAAAGCTATAAATAACTAAAAAATATAAAGATTAAGGATCACTATCATCGTTTAAATGTTACAAAGAATACGTCAAAAGGAAATCAAGGACACAAAAATTCAAAATGAATGACAAAGAAAGAAGAAAATGCATTAAGAATATGCACGCATCTTACATACTAGGGGGAGTACAACTGGGGGAATCAATAGTGGAGAAAGATCTGGGTGTTCCTGTAAATTATAAGCTTAATAACGGCTTTCAATGCCAGGCTGCAGTTTCCAAAGCGAGAAAAATACTTTCTTGTATTAAGAGAAGTATAGACTCAAGAGAGAGAAATATAATTTTACCCTGTACAAATCATTAGTAAGAAATATATAGTTCAGTTTTGGGCACCAAGTCACAAAAAGGATATCGGGGAATTGGAGAAAGTGCAGAGAAGGGCTACCAAACTTATAAGAGGCATGAAGGAGCTCGGCTATGAAGAAAGATTAGAGGAACTGAATTTATTCTTTCTTGAGAAGAGAAGATTAAGGGGGGATATGATCAACATGTATAAATACATAGGTGAAAATGTGGAATAGACTCCCTCAAGAGCTGGTTCTGTCCAGCTCAGTAGATTGTTCTTAAGAAGCCCTGGATTCTTTCCTAAATGTACATAACTGTATAATAATATTTATAGGTAAAGTTGATCCAGGGAATATCTGATTGCCTCTTGGGGGATCAGAAAGGATTTTTGTCCCTGCTGGAGCAAATTGCATCAAGATTTATTGGGTTTTTGCCTTCCTCTGGATCAACTGTGAATATAGGATTGTATATATAGGATTGTATAATTCCTCCCCCCCCCACTTTTTAACGGTTGAACTAGAGGGACGTGTGTATTTTTTTCAACTGGACTAACTATGTAACTTCCGCTCTTCATAGGCTGAAGCTTGTGCTCCTCTTTGGTCTGGTTTGGCTGCCTGCATTTTCAGTTGTGTCTCTATTACCTGCAGCAAGCTTTGCTGTATTTGATTCTGAACTTGTGCAACTTGAATCAGCAGATAGGATAGGGCTGTCTCACTGACAGTTCTGGTGATTGGAGAGCTTGAGCGTTCATCTGCTTCTATCTACCCATCACTATCTTCATCAGTGAAATACTTGTCTACCTGTACCACCCGAGTCAACACTTTCGGCAGTTTTCTAGGTTCTTGATTTTTCTCCTCTACCAAGGCTTCTTATTCTCTCACCTCTCTCACTAATTCATGGAAAGTGGGGGTTGTTTGCTATCCTTTCAGGAATAATTTTCAGCACAATCAGGTGATTAGGTTGTGCACCTTGTAGAATCCACTCCAAGTGGACTTTGTCAGCTTCCTGGGAAATTATCCTTTTCTTTAGGACAACTTAATGTAGAATTGTATCCACTCGAGTAATGTATTCAGAACGTCTCTTGCCCCTACACTGGTGAGTATGCTCGAACTTATATGAAAGATCTGGAAGTTTCTCTACTTGACAGAACCCAGCATATAATGCATCAATATAGTCCATTGGTACACAATCCTGCTTTCCCATCCTCAGGCTGCGAATCAATTCAGCTGTGGGCCCTCTAAGACTTTCACTTCTGGGACATTCCATTCTTGCACAGCCTGAGTTGCCTGATCCATCCAGGTTTCAAACTCTTCCTCTCCTGCAGGAGAAAAAGCGAAGTTTCCGATATCCTTGACTGACAGAATCAGAACTGTCCTTCACTAGTCTGTGCTGAATGAGGTAGGTGGAAACCTAGTTAGGGTTGGGTCAGCATCCACTGACACTGGACTTTCCGTTGTTGCTTGTGGGTGATTCCCCTTTGAATCACCCGGGGGCAGCACAGGAGTTAGGGAGAAAACAGGGAAAGAGGCACCTTCTAAGTGCAGTGTTAAAATACAATTTATTATACTACAGTTAAAACCACTCAAGAGATAAAAATGTTATGAACTCCCATAAAACTAAATGTAAGTGGAAGAAGCCAAGATGTGCCACCAGGCTCTGCAACCTGTGGGGTCCGCAAGTATGTGGGTAGACTGCTGTAGGTAGACTGCTGATGATGAGAAGGTGCATAAATTTGACTGCTACAAAAAACACTAGCAAGAACAAAGGCCCCAAAGGTGGTATGCCACAAGAGCCAGCAAGGCTCCCCAACAGAAAAGAGTTCAACGGTACATCAGGAGTAGGACGATATTACATTTTCTGGTCTGTCCCAACGTATTAAAGCCTCTGAAAGATTTGCCACGTTCATTCAAAACTGCAAATATTGTCAATCCTCCAGATTTTATATATAGGTAAACAAGAGTACAAAAGTTCTATTTAGATAATAGCAAGCTGGGTGTCCATTGGGACAAACATTCACGATTCAAAGATACAAGCCCATATTAATTACTCCATAAATCTGTATGGCTCAAATGTAAAACCAGGGGTCCCCCAGCTTGAGGCATACCACTTTTGTGGCATTTCCTCTCACAGATGGTTTGTGTCACAGTCCAATTTATGCACCTTCTGCTCCTCAAGGAGTGAGTAAAACACAAACATGTTGAGCTTTATGTGAATCGATGGTGACAACCTTAGGCTGATCTTATCTGTACATTAATCTGGATACTGTGAACTTTTTCTATAGTGTGGGGCCACCGCCACAATTGACACAAGGGTACAGGATGCTGCTATGCTTTATTTTAATTTGATTTTAATCTATTTTAATTGTGCAATAGTAAAGATTGTATATTTCTAAGAAAATTTAGTGTGGTTTCATTAAAGTCCATGGACTGCTATCCAATGTTAGCTTTTTCTTATATTCATTTAAACGCCAAACACAAATAAGCTTTGCTGATTGGAGAGCTCTAGCAGCAGGAGATATGCCAGACCGCTGCTGAGTGGACATTGTTTCCACAAAGATGACAGTGGTCTTTCTCTGCAGTTTACTGCTTGGGGAAAAGTTGTAGGACTAATACTGGAGATTGGTTGAGCTACTAATAACTTTAAGGCATTTAAAAGTAAATGTTATACTCATTTCAAGAAACCAACACTTTTCTTGGTTCCCTGCTTGACATGCTGGCTCTTTCCGCCAGCCCCTATGTTAGTACAGGATGCAGTATTGATGTAGTGGTTGACAAGCTATAGCACAGTGGAGAAGCTGGAATCAGACTTACTCCTATAAGTGTCAGTTTTTAAAAAGACTGCAGGTGATGATTTCTCTTCATTAAAGGGATGTCCAGCAAAGCAGACAGAGATAGCAGTATGCATTTACAATGTTTTTTTACAGGGAACTCTTTTATAGACACTTTTGGTTTAATGACATGATCACCTAAAAAGGTTTGTTCATCTTTCTCTAAAAACAGCCTGTGTGGGTATGAGGTGCCTGTAGATAAAAAACAATTGTGGAGCTTTGATTACAGTTGAAGAAAGATCCTGCTGTAGGTGTAGGCCAAATACCTACCTCCCAGAGCCTGGCTTAAAAACTCCCAGAGGGGGGCGTGGCCTGGTGAGTTGAATAGGACGCTAAGACTCATGGCTTCCTCTCCGACTGGCTCTATCATGGAGCACACCGCAACTCCCCAGCATCACCCCAAGTACACATGGGCAAACAAAGCTGCAGTGAAGGTCTCCAACCTAGTGGGCCCCCTCAAGGAAGTGAAATCGGCCACTTTTTCATTAGATCAGGCTCACATAGCCTCCAAGATGGCGCCGGCCCGTTCCTCCGGACACCATGCGGCCTCACAGGTGAATACCAGACACTGTACACACTCACCTCAGGACTCTGAACATGGTTCAGTCCAGTCCAGAAGCCCCTCTCCACCATCCCAAGGATCTAAAGATGGATGGGACCTGGAGGCTTACATCAGGGCGATACACACCTGCCAGGATTTTGAAGCCTATGTGACTAGGCTGGAATCTTCTTATAAACAGGAGATCATGGATCTCTGCAAAGATCTGGGCAACAGATTGGAGGATGTGGAGCACACGGTGGAGGAGTCATTGACTAAGCTGAATACACATGAAGTAATACTTCATGAACACACCACTCAGATACAACAACTTTTCTATAGCCTTGATGACCAAGAAAACAGAAACCGCCACAATAATATACGTATACGCAGTCTTCCTGAAACAGTGGAAACCAAAGATCTGGCTTCGGTACTATAGCCATCTTTAACCAGCTTCTACAACAGCCAAAAGATGCCCCTATGGAACTCGATTGCATACACAGAGCCCTTGGCCCTCACAACCCTAATCCTGCATTTCCGAGGGATGTTATTTGCAGTATTCATTTCTACAAAGTTAAAGCAGATATCATGCAAGCTGCTTGCTTCCAGGATTCCATTTATTTTAATGAAACACCGGTAATGCTTTTGTTGAACCTTTCCATAAACATTAGAGATGCGCAGAGTCCTGAAGCCACTCATTGAAGCTCTGCAAGCTAAGTAGATTAAATATCGTTGGGTAACTCCTGGGCTCTTGTAGAAAACCAGCTAGCAACCTCACCCCAAGAAAAAGCGTGCCCGCTCTGCAACCTCAAAATCTCCAGCGGGTTGAAGTCTGCCTCAGACATCTTCACCTTGCATATTTGCTGTTCTCAGCCCAATGGTTACCATGTCTGCACCTAGTTCTTGAGGCGCACGACGGACTAGATTTTGTATAAATCTGATGCTGCATTCTATTTATACAATTTTCTACCTTTTTTTGCGTGTGTTCTTTCTTTTGGGCACTAATAGTTTTGCACCTATCATGTTTTTTCGGTGGGGGTGCCGCTCTAGAGGGGGGCAGATATGTTATTCCTTATAAAAGGTGCAGCGCTAATATACAAATGAATAAAAATGATTTTACATAAAAGTTCAAGGTGACATAGTGCATGTAGATAATAAACACTAATGATGTGTCTGGTAGACGTGAGGAAAGGATAATATCCAAACAGGAGTTCAATGTGAGGATGTGACTAAACTTTCAAACGTTCTGATACTTTCCAGGCAACACCGACTGTGTGCACGGTGAAAAATGGGGGTACAAATTGCGCACTCACCAAATGCGCAACCTTTGTGCGCTTTTCTCTCATATATAAGATCTCCAATCCCTCCTCCAGGGTCTGGTCAGATCTGGTCAGGTCCCCTTCTTAGTCCAAAACCTTGTAATCAGCCTCCTCCTTTGATTATCACCACTCTCCAAGATACCTGGCTCCCTCAGGAGCTCAGAAGAAAGCAAAGGAGGCCAATAGTGCAGTATGTCTCAAAGGTACATTTATTCCCACATATAGCAGATACAGGTATGGAAGAAGCAAAAAAGAATACTGACCCTGTGTGTAGTAACCGCCGGGCCCCTCGTGGTGCCGGCGGTGCATGCGTCAATCAGCTGAAGCCTGACCCAGACGCGTTTCGAGCAATAGCTCTTTGTCAACGGGTATTTGGCTATCAGCTGCCGACGCCACTGTGTTGTTTAAATAGGGGGAGTGATGCATGCATGATTAACATGCGCCATCTTCCCAAGGTGAAATGTCCTCAAAACAGACGCCATATTGGCGTAGTCTCTGTAACCGCGCATGCGCGAGCATAGCGTCGGGACAGAGCGGACATCTATCCACCACACGCCATTTTCCCAAAGAGAAGTGTCCTCAAAAGTAGGCACCATTTTGGCGTAGTCCCCGTAACCGCGCATGCGCAAGCATAGCGTCGGAACAGGGCGGACATCTGAATACGATCACCGAGGGGAAATTGTTGCCATGGGGACACAGTACACTGAGTACCAATATAAAGGACATCATACGTCAGCAGTATATAGCATTGCCTCAATATTAGTATATGCACCAAAAAGCGGACTTTAATAAGCAGGTCCTTAAATTTCTCAAGCCATATCTCAACACATGGCAACTTGCACCCTAGATGATCCTCTATGCCTGATCTGGCAGCAATATTACTATGATCACATGTACAACAATGATAAGTCATCATGGATACATCTAAAATGCAATCCCACTCATCAAATGCTGAATGTTTTACATCCAATTATGATGTTACCCTCCGGTGACACCATATATGTAGTCATATGTAAAATTACATGGTAAAAATACCTGATACATAAATTAAAATTAAAATTAAAAACAATGTCTCTCAAATAAATCTAAAAATATAAATAAAACATATGGGAGAATACCATACAGAAATGGGCATTATCCCAAAAATAAAAAACTAGCCTAAAATTCATGAATTCATAAAAATACTTAAAAGAAAAGACCATAGACTTCGCCAGAACCAGAAATCAAAAGAAAAATGCCAAAATTGGCATATAATAAATACAGAAAAAGCACGACATCTGATCAAAATATGAATACAATGAGGCTCTACTACCACCTACCAATTAACTATTATCTATAAAGCAGTTCAAATCTAGCTCTATATTAAGCCCCTTGGGTCGCATAGAGTCCATTTGGAAAATCCACTTGGTTTCCATCTGTGACACCGCTCTCTTCCTATTGGTGCCCCTCCAATGCGGTTGAACTACATCTATGCCTACAAACATCAAAGATGATGGATCCCTATTATGATGTGTTCTATAGTGCATAGAAAGTGAATGATCCTTAAAACCTTTCCTCACATTATTAACATGCTCCCTAAGTCTATCTTTAAGTTTCCTAGTCGTGCGTCCAATATATTGTTTTTTACAGGGGCACTGTAAAAGATAGACAACGTACCTACTGTTACAGGAAATAAAATTCTTGATCTTAAAGGTTTTTCCTGTAATAGTAGAGGTGAAATCCTCAACTTTTCGTTTCCTTTTACCATTGCAAGTGCATATGATACACTTATTACATGGAAAAAAACCTTTTATTTCACCAAATAAAGATACAGACTGCGGAGGATTGATAATATTTGGGGCAATAAGGCTTCTCAAAGACTGTGCCTTTCTATATATTATTTCCGGTTTATCTGGCAGAATCTTGGTTAGAATTGGATCTGCTTTAAGGATTTTCCAGTTCTGGTTTATTATTTTAGAAATCATTTTGTATTGTCTGGAAAATGTAGTTATGAAAGGACAGACTTTCTGTGGCTTCTTTAGAGTATTACCCGCTAATAGTGCCTCTCTATCCATATCTGCTACATTATGGATAATCTGGGTAAGGTGCGTTTCTTCATATCCCTTTTCTAAAAATCTATTCTTCAAAATCTCAGCCTGGGATAGGAAAGTATCTACCGAGGTACAATTTTGCCTTATTCTAAGGAATTGTCCTTTTGGTATATTTGAAAGCCACAGAGGATGGTGACAACTGTTAACAGGAATATACCCATTCCTATCTACTGATTTGAAAAAAGATGAGGTTACAATCTTATTGTCCAAATTCATTAATGTCAAATCCAAAAAGTTGATGTTGGTCCTGCTGTATTCAAATGTTAATCTAATATTCAAGGTGTTATTATTGAGTGTCCCAAAAAAATTTTTGGGAAAGGGATATGAAGAAACGCACCTTACCCAGATTATCCATAATGTAGCAGATATGGATAGAGAGGCACTATTAGCGGGTAATACTCTAAAGAAGCCACAGAAAGTCTGTCCTTTCATAACTACATTTTCCAGACAATACAAAATGATTTCTAAAATAATAAACCAGAACTGGAAAATCCTTAAAGCAGATCCAATTCTAACCAAGATTCTGCCAGATAAACCGGAAATAATATATAGAAAGGCACAGTCTTTGAGAAGCCTTATTGCCCCAAATATTATCAATCCTCCGCAGTCTGTATCTTTATTTGGTGAAATAAAAGGTTTTTTTCCATGTAATAAGTGTATCATATGCACTTGCAATGGTAAAAGGAAACGAAAAGTTGAGGATTTCACCTCTACTATTACAGGAAAAACCTTTAAGATCAAGAATTTTATTTCCTGTAACAGTAGGTACGTTGTCTATCTTTTACAGTGCCCCTGTAAAAAACAATATATTGGACGCACGACTAGGAAACTTAAAGATAGACTTAGGGAGCATGTTAATAATGTGAGGAAAGGTTTTAAGGATCATTCACTTTCTATGCACTATAGAACACATCATAATAGGGATCCATCATCTTTGATGTTTGTAGGCATAGATGTAGTTCAACCGCATTGGAGGGGCACCAATAGGAAGAGAGCGGTGTCACAGATGGAAACCAAGTGGATTTTCCAAATGGACTCTATGCGACCCAAGGGGCTTAATATAGAGCTAGATTTGAACTGCTTTATAGATAATAGTTAATTGGTAGGTGGTAGTAGAGCCTCATTGTATTCATATTTTGATCAGATGTCGTGCTTTTTCTGTATTTATTATATGCCAATTTTGGCATTTTTCTTTTGATTTCTGGTTCTGGCGAAGTCTATGGTCTTTTCTTTTAAGTATTTTTATGAATTCATGAATTTTAGGCTAGTTTTTTATTTTTGGGATAATGCCCATTTCTGTATGGTATTCTCCCATATGTTTTATTTATATTTTTAGATTTATTTGAGAGACATTGTTTTTAATTTTAATTTTAATTTATGTATCAGGTATTTTTACCATGTAATTTTACATATGACTACATATATGGTGTCACCGGAGGGTAACATCATAATTGGATGTAAAACATTCAGCATTTGATGAGTGGGATTGCATTTTAGATGTATCCATGATGACTTATCATTGTTGTACATGTGATCATAGTAATATTGCTGCCAGATCAGGCATAGAGGATCATCTAGGGTGCAAGTTGCCATGTGTTGAGATATGGCTTGAGAAATTTAAGGACCTGCTTATTAAAGTCCGCTTTTTGGTGCATATACTAATATTGAGGCAATGCTATATACTGCTGACGTATGATGTCCTTTATATTGGTACTCAGTGTACTGTGTCCCCATGGCAACAATTTCCCCTCGGTGATCGTATTCAGATGTCCGCCCTGTTCCGACGCTATGCTTGCGCATGCGCGGTTACGGGGACTACGCCAAAATGGTGCCTACTTTTGAGGACACTTCTCTTTGGGAAAATGGCGTGTGGTGGATAGATGTCCGCTCTGTCCCGACGCTATGCTCGCGCATGCGCGGTTACAGAGACTACGCCAATATGGCGTCTGTTTTGAGGACATTTCACCTTGGGAAGATGGCGCATGTTAATCATGCATGCATCACTCCCCCTATTTAAACAACACAGTGGCGTCGGCAGCTGATAGCCAAATACCCGTTGACAAAGAGCTATTGCTCGAAACGCGTCTGGGTCAGGCTTCAGCTGATTGACGCATGCACCGCCGGCACCACGAGGGGCCCGGCGGTTACTACACACAGGGTCAGTATTCTTTTTTGCTTCTTCCATACCTGTATCTGCTATATGTGGGAATAAATGTACCTTTGAGACATACTGCACTATTGGCCTCCTTTGCTTTCTTCTGAGCTCCTGAGGGAGCCAGGTATCTTGGAGAGTGGTGATAATCAAAGGAGGAGGCTGATTACAAGGTTTTGGACTAAGAAGGGGACCTGACCAGATCTGACCAGACCCTGGAGGAGGGATTGGAGATCTTATATATGAGAGAAAAGCGCACAAAGGTTGCGCATTTGGTGAGTGCGCAATTTGTACCCCCATTTTTCACCGTGCACACAGTCGGTGTTGCCTGGAAAGTATCAGAACGTTTGAAAGTTTAGTCACATCCTCACATTGAACTCCTGTTTGGATATTATCCTTTCCTCACGTCTACCAGACACATCATTAGTGTTTATTATCTACATGCACTATGTCACCTTGAACTTTTATGTAAAATCATTTTTATTCATTTGTATATTAGCGCTGCACCTTTTATATACTGTCTATTGGGAGGTCTTATATGGTGCCTTTGGTGTACAGCTGCTGTGTTTTTTCATGAGGCGCTCGCTTATTTATATATTTCAGATATGTTATTCCTGCCTACTTATACAGATGCCCTACTCTCAGAATGGCCTTGGGAGGGGATGGGGTTGGCTGCCCCCTCCACTCCCTTTATCTCCCCATTCTTTTTGTTATACGTCGGTTGAGGAGGATTGCTCTATGTGAAACTAATGTCCCCCACTTTAGGGTTTTCAATGCCTTTTATGGTATTGATTTTGATGCTTAGCATGGTATTGTACTATAGGACCTTGAGTTTTTCCCTTTTTCCCTTATTAGATGTGAGATATGTTGCATGCATTATTCAGGAGTTAGTTGTAACTCGACATGCTATTGAAAGGTCTTATTGTCGTTTTTCCATATTGATTTTTTTTCCTCTTTTCTTTCTCCCTTATTCCCTACTGCTGTTCCCATTTTATTGTTTTTTTTTTCTCTTGTTTTGACTGGGCATGGGGACTCCCTACATATAGCTGCTCTTTTACCTACTGTATATTTAATATGGCATCCTCCATAATGTTAAAAGTCTCCTCACTTAATTGTAGAGGATTCAACACCCCTGAGAAACGTAGACAAATTCTTTATCACTTCCTCTAAGCTAAAATGCAAATTCTATCACTTCAAGAGACGCACTTCTATTCAGACTCCATTCCACCTTTAGTTAACAAGTACTTTCCTGTCTGGTACCATAGTACCAACTCCTTGTCTAGATTCAAAGGGGTCTCTATCACATTTCATCACTCATTTAACCCTGAGGTATTAGACTCACCCATAGACCCGTCAGTTCGATACATCTTTTTGAAACTGAAATATATGCAATCGATATTTACTATCGCTAATGTTTATTCTCCTAACCAGGAACAACTGCACTTCCTCTCAGCCATGACTGACTACCTGGGATCCTTTGCAACTAGTAATTTGATCCTGGGGGGAGATCTTAATGTGCCACTGATCCCAAGACTAGATTCCTCTATGGGTAAGTCTTCCATTTCACTTGACTAAGATCTCTTCTTCCCAGGCTAACACTGACGTTTGGCGGATACTGCACCCGAACGCCCGCTAATACTGGCCAATAGAATTTACCACCACAGTTACCACCTTTTGTACCACTAGCCCCTCCCTCCTAGATTGTAAGCTCCAAGGAGCAGGGACCTCCTATTCCTCTTGTATTGAACTGTATTATTGCTGTATTGTCTCCTTTTATATTGTGAAGCGCTGAGCAAACTATTGGCGCTATATAAATCCTGTGTAATAATAATAATAGAAAACTGTGTAGAAGTGACCAATGAAAACTTGTTTACATGTGACAACATATCCTGCTTTTGTTTCCTGGTTAAGCTGGCATTCTGTGTCATTCACAGCTTTGATTTTGGAGGAAAAGGAGAGAAGAAGTAAGCAAAGATACTGGGTTCGTCCTGTCATTACAAACTGGGAGCAGGGAGGTAATTTCTGGGCTATATACAATGATCTTCATGAGCATGAGGAGAAGTTTTTAGAATATACAGTACACGGATGTCAGTGAAAATGTGAGTGTATCTCTTCATCTGCACAAAGTTATTAACCCATTGCTCTCAAGTTCCTAGGTTAAACTCCATCATAAACGGTCATAAATGTATTTAATCTTGACTTGTTAATCAGTGACCACCCAATAATTGATACATCTATAGGCAGGCCATTAGTGCTCAAGTTGAGAAAATTATTCACTTTGGTCCAACCAGCCTTTTTTTTTCTTTTGATTACTACCAGTGGCTATAGTCAACAGCAGTGATCATACTGTGCTGTTGGCAGAGGGGTGTCCTCCCCCCTGAAAGTATGCACATTTGCTGCTAGAAAGATTCCACCATCTACAACCATTGCCTTGATACATGATTTAACAAACATAATTTCTTGTAAAGTTTTGTGTTGTTGAACCTGTGGCCTGGGAGCTTGGCATTCGTTCTTTAAAAGAGGCAATATAATTTACAATTCCTGATGTCAGCTCCGGTTGGTGCTCCTTCGGAATCTCATTGACCATGCCCTCAAGACTCATCAGCAATAGCGGTTGCTCACTTTCATCGAGCCTTCTGGAAAGATCAGACATAAGGTTGGTTAGCCAGTCCTATCGTTGAGCCATGCTGTTAATTCTTGGCTACCTGATACTACTCCATCTGACCAGAGTTCTGGAGGTTGATGGTCCTTCCTGGGGTGGTGGCATAGTACTTGAAAAGCTTGAAGGTACACCTAGATGGTTGACCACATCAGAAGTGATGACCACAGAAGCTTTGTGTGTATTGTTTTTCTGCTATGTCTCTTGGCTTCCATTCTCAGTCTCTTGTTCCCATTAGCTCTGTGTTATGCAACAATAAGAAGCTTTGTAACATCTTCATGCGCACAGTGATGCATCTCATGAAAAATATGAGTGGAGATCATGACTTACTTCACAAATTCCAGAACTGGAATTAAAAATTCCATCTCTTGGCATGTATGTACTCCTGAGGAACTGAGGCTGCCTGTCCACTCTTGAACTCACTCTGTTTATGGTGAATGTGTCCTTAACCACCTCCCACCCTCCATGTAAGGATATAATGGGCGGGTGGTGGCTCTCTTGTTCTGGGAGGACATTATATGACATCCTCCCACTCTTGCTGCACATGCACTCCTCCCTGGGACACAGCGGATCACCAATCGCAGTAAAGAGACGATGACACAGGCTCTATCATGTGATCAGCTGTGTCCGATCGCAGTTGATCACATGTAAATAGGAAATGCTGGTTATCGGTTCTCCTTTCCTCATGCTGACAGAGGAGAGCCAGTAAGCAGCATTTCTCAGAGGGGGCATCTACACTGATAATCAAGGCACTGATGATCAGTGCCCTGATTATCAGTGCAGTCCAATCAGTGCTGCCTTTCAGTGCCCATAATTGCCACCTGTCAGTGCCCATCAATGCAACATACCAGTGAACATCAGTGCACATCAATGCCACATATCATTGCCTATCAGAACACATCAATGCCACATATCAGTGCCCAGCAGAGCTGCCTTTCAGTGCCAACTATCAGTACCAGTCAGTGATGCATATCAGTGCAAGTCAGTGACGCCTATCAGTGCCACCTATCAGTGCCAGTCAGTGCTGCCTATCAGTGCCCGTCAGTGCTGCCTATCAGTGCCCGTCAGTGCTGCCTAACAGTTCCAATTAGTGCCAGTCAGTGCTACCTATCAGTGCTGCCTATCAGTGCCATATGTGAGTGCTGCCTTTCAGTGCCCATCAGTGATGCTTGTCAATGCCCATCGGTGCTGCCTATCAGTGCCTCCTCATCAGTGCCGCCTATCAGTGTCGATCAGTGCCACCTACCAGTGGCCATCATTGTCACCTATCAGTGCCACACATCAATGTCCATCAGTGCCACATATCAGTGCCCATCAGTGTTGTCTTTCAGTGTCCATCAGTGATGCCTGTCAGTACCCATCAGTGTCGTCTAACAGTGCCTCCTCATCAGTGCTGTCTATCAGTGCCATCTATCAGTGCTACCTATCAGTGCCGCCTACACGTGCCCATCAGTACAGCCTATCAGTGTCAATCACTGCAGCCTTATTAGTGCACATCAGTGAAGGAGAAAAATTACTTATTTACTAAATTTTATAACAGAAACTAAGAAAAAAACTTTTTTTCTTTTTTAGTTTGTTTAGCAAAAAATAAAAAGACAGTGGTGATTAAATACCACCAAAATAAAGCCCTATCTATCTAAAAAATTTTGTTTGTGTACAATGTTGCATGATCGCTCAAATGTCATTCAAAGTGAGACAGCACTGAAAACTGAAAATTGGCCTGGGAAAGAAGGGGGTAAAATGGACCAGTAGGGAAGTGGTTAAAGCTCTTCCATTTGATCGTCAGAATTTTAACTTAAAAAAAAAAATGTTTTTTTCTTCCCTTAGGTATCTAGCAACCAGTCAGTCCCTGACTAGTCTGCACTGCTTTCATGGTTGGAAAATCCACAGCAAGCAACATCATCAGAGACACATGCTCGGTCATATGGGATCTTTTAAATGATGTGGTTATGAAAAAGCCAATGAGGAAGGAGTGGTGCTCTATTGCCCAGCTTTTCTGGGAGCGCTGCAATTTCCCAAATAGTGTTGGAGCCATTGATTGCAAACATATAAGGATAAAGAAGCCAATAGCAAATGGCAGCAAGTACTTTAATTATAAGCAATACTTCGTATGGGAGCAGCTTTGACTCCAGCATTTTTGCTCATTCTACCTTTGGACAGATTTTGTGGGACAATTACCTGAATCTGCCACAGAACTTGCCATTGTTAGGAACAAGAAGTCTAGTTCTGCCTTTCTTCTTTGCAGAAGATGAGACATTTACCCTAGGTACCCACATATTCAGGCCCTGTTCTATCCACAAACTAAACATAGAAAAACAGTTTTTAACTATCACCTTAGCAAAGCACATTGAATAGTGGAATGTGCTTTTGGCCTCCTTTTCAGTAAGTAGCATTTTTTGCACACTGCTATCAACTTAAATATGCAAAATGAAATCAATGCAGTTAAAGCAGCATTTGTTCTGCATCATTTTTGTTCAGGAGTGTGATGGAATACTTTTTGAAGATGCTGTAACACACAGCATGGAAAGGGCCCAATGGAATGGAAGCCATGGCACCACAAGTGGAGCACAAGTCAGGGATGAATTCATATCATTCTTTATGTCTCCCACAGGACAGGTCCCCTGGCAAATTGAAGCTATTTAATTATTTTAGATGAGGACCTTAGCTCTGCAGACTTGTTACAATAAAAGTCTACTTTTTATTCTCTATTCATCGTAAGAAAAAAATATTCAAATTTATTTGTTCTGGTATGACGTGTAATGTTATAGATTTGATATAGCATGTTGTTGAAAATCTTTCATGTACACAGTATATCACTCTAGATCAGGGGTGGGCAAACGTTTTGACTTGAGGGCCGCAATGGGTTCATATATTGGACCCGGGGGCCGGACCAAGAGTAGATGAATGATGTGTATGTGTCATCCATAGTAAGTATAGTAATATTCCCCCATAGTAAGCATAGTAATTAATCCCCCATATAGTAATTCATCCCCCATAGTAATTCATCCCCCATAGTAATTCATCCCCCATATAGTAATTCATCCCCCATATAGTAATTCATCCCCCATAGTAATTCATCCCCCATATAGTAATTCATCCCCCATAGTAATTCATCCCCCATATAGTAATTCATCCCCCATAGTAATTCATCCCCCATATAGTAATTCATCCCCCATAGTAATTCATCCCCCATAGTAATTCATCCCCCATATAGTAATTCATCCCCCATAGTAATTCATCCCCCATATAGTAATTCATCCCCCCTATAGTAATTCATCCCCCCTATAGTAATTCATTCCCCATATTAATTCATTCCCCATATTAATTCATCCCTCATATAGTATTTCATCCCCCATAGTACTATTCCCCCCCAAGTAGTAAGCCAAGTCCCCCCTGTGTCAATTTACTTACCTTTGCTCCGCGCGTTCCTCTCGCCGTGTTCCCGCGCCGTTTCGGTCTTCAGGGCGGACTGTGAGAGGAGCCTAGCTCCCCTCACGTTCGTCACACTGCCCCGCCTACACACATCCTGACAGCCAATGTATCACGCTCCGTGGGCCGAATTAAAAGGTCCGCCGGGCCGTATACGGCCCGTGGGCCGTAGTTTGCCCATTGCTGCTCTAGATGATGCTTTCTAAACTATGGTAAATTCTGGGTAAAATACCGCAAGAAGAAGGAGATCTACATGGTTGAATCACGTTTTTGGAAAACATGCAGCTGGATTGTTGCTGAAAACTTCTAGGCAGGTACCCAGGTAAAACAGAGTGGAGAAAACTGAGCACATGGTTGGATCGCACTGCTGAAAAAAAAGACAGCTGAAAGTTTTCAAAAAGGTTCTAGCACAAGACATGAAATTTCATAGTTACATACTGTAGTTAGTCTGGCTGAAAAAAGACAAAAGTCTATCCAGTTCAACCAAAAAAAAAAAAGTTATAATCCTATACCTCATACCTAACTGACATGCCTGCTATGAATGCTGTAGAAAAGTCCTTGGCACATTACACAGTAAAACCAGAATCAAGCACGTGGCTGCTGTACACAGAAGTTCTGTTCCTTTCTCTTGGATCTGGGGAACAGTGTACCTGTTCCACTGGGGCAGGATGTTTCTTCCCGCTTTCTCCCAGGCTCTAGTGGTTCTTAACCACTTCCAGACCGGAAACTTTTACCCCCTTCCTGACCAGGGCAATTTTCAGCTTTTAGCGCTATCACACTTTGAATGACAATTGCGCGGTCATGCAACACTGTACCCAAATGAATTTTTTACCATTTTTTTTAGATAGATAAAGCTTTATTTTGGTGGTATTTATTCACCACTGGGATTTGTATTTTTTAAATGAAATGTCCAAAAAAATTTTAAAAAAGTGTTTTTTTAATAAAATTTTGCAAATAAATAATATTTCATCATAAATCTAAGCCAAAATTTATTACGTTATCTTTTTAGTAAAAAAAAAAAAATCCAAATTAGTTTATAAGCAAAAATTATAATTTTTAAACATTTTTTTTTACATTTTTATTTTATTTTTTTATATTATTATTTTTTATTTTTATTTTTTTTTTTTACATACTGTCACCCTAGCAGTACAGTGTCACCATGGTGACACTGTACTACTTGTGAGGGGTGATAAAGATTTTTTTTTTTTTTTACACTGATTGCTTTTACACCCATATAGGATGTAAAAGCAATCATTTCTCTTTCTCTCTCTGTGTGCATTCCTGCACTCATTGAGAAATACAGAGTGAGCTGTGATTGATCACAGCTTGTCACATGGTACAAGGCTTTTGTGAATAGCCTTGTACCATGTGACCTCTGTGATCATTCACAGATTTCACACATAGTAAGCAATGATGTCAGAAGTGACATCTTGCTTACTACTTTGCATGTGATCACTGATTGGCCAATCAGTGATCACATGATCGGGACGTCGTACAGAGGTCCCGTCCGACGATAGGTGTTTCACTGTGTCCGGAGGGCACAGCGGGCACCGGATCGCGGTGCTGCGCACTCCCAGGGAGCGCGCACAAGCAGGGTGCGGGGAGGCCGTTTATAGACGGCCACCCGACCCTGCAGTGCCATCGTCCGGCCGTTTATATACAACGGCCGGTCGGGAAGTGGTTAACCAGCTCTTATAGTGGAGATCCCTGGGATCATAGATGAACGGGTGGCCACGAATGAGGGCAATGCATATCTCTGCCTCCACAAGCTGGCGCTCCTCCATTTTACCAGATGTGTTCACCAGAAGTGTATTTATAATGTGTGGAGTGATGCTAGAAAAGAGGAGGGGATCTGCTGTTTGAGCTGAAACTGCCTGAAAAATATTTGGAAAAAACGCTCAAAAACACTCATTCTCACTGTTCAGGTGTTTTCCATTGAAGTCTATGGGGACAAAAATGCTCACATGTGCCTGCAAATATTAGGTAAAAGGAAAACTACTGATCGATGTTTTAGATCAGATCCTCATTTACACGGGAAGTTTCCTGCAGAATATAGAACAACAACAGTTAGTTTCATAAATGGCAAATATATAATTTCATGGACAACTATGGAAACGTTTACAGTTTTTAATTTGAATATGATTTATATTTTTATGCACAAATAAGTCTTTAGTGAGAGAGATCTCTACTTCCCAATGGTGGATTATATTTTTGTGAGTTTAAGTAAAACTTCACACATAACATTTTAAAAGAGTACTATCAACTTTCCCCAGAGAGTACATGAATCAATGTTGTGAACATGATATTCCTTGGTATTAAAATTCAAAAGTTAGTTGAATTTTTTAGAAATTGTTTTAGGACAAAAATGTCATAAATCAGTATTTGCACTCAGTAATTTGCACTTTTATCTTTTTTCAAAGAATGTTAATCTTTCAGGCAGAAGCAAATACAAAATTACATCCAAAAATGTAATGCACATTACCCGTTATTTTAACAATTATTGTCTCAAGAGAAGATTTATATATGCCATTTTCCATCCTCATTATAGTTTCTGTCATAGGAATGAAGCCTCAGAATCTGAATGTCTTTTTTATGCATCTGTCATTGCAGGAATATACTCTATTGCTTTGACCTTTTCTTGGTTCTGTGAATTGGTCTGTTGCTATTGTCATTACTCCCTTGTTTACCTCATTTATTTCCTGCAGGAGAGCTAAGGATTGTTAGCCAGTTGAGAAACACAATGTTGAAAAGGTCACAACCATCATAACAAGTATTACATTCAAGGAGGTTTTCTGATGAATTTTTTACACAGAATAATTTAACAAGTTAAAATATATCTCAGACTAGAGGGAAAAATGTTCTTAGACCTGTCCTTATAGATCTTCTAGTAGTCTGATACCAAGCTGTATATGTGGTGCATGCAGCATAATTAATTCCGTTTAATCTAACATTAAGTGGCTTTCAGCATGGTTAGAGGAGCTTGTCAAATATTTCGGCCTAATTTTTAGTCTACAACTTCCAATTAACATATCAAAAGTTCACAGCTGTGGCCACGGAAGTCTTTTTTTAATGTAGTACATGTTTCAAATAACCAACATAAATAATGCCAAAATAATATTACAACCTGAACATAAACAGCTAATTAAAGTCAGCCATCAGACAATGTTTCCTGGAGAAAGTACCCTTATACTTCAGTGAAACAGTAAAGTGGAACAATACAAAGAAACCTTGGCCATAATACGTTACCTTAAAGTGTATTTCCATTTTTGCAGCAGAAACAACTGAGAACTGTCCGTGATACCTTTTTTATTTGCACTAACATACAATTTTGAGGACAAGCGTTCGGGGTATGTCCCCTTCTTCAAAGTCTAAGCAGTACTATTACAAATCACAAAGTTTAAGCAGAATGTTAGAAAGGATGAAAAAAAAAAAAAAAGGCTACAGATAAGCTACAGCAAAAGGAGAGGGGGAGGGGGGGATACTACACTCACACAGAGGGGGTCAAGCTAGCTAATAGTCATAAAACTGTTGGATAATGAGTGAGGAATCCCATGTCCAAATTAAGGCCGTTATCTCTTGTGTCAAATAGAATTATCATTCTTAGTTCAAAAGTTTTTCTTTCCTGAATGGATTTGAATTTTCCTTTCAGAACTAAAACATTGAGGTCTCCCATTGTGTGGCCTGGTTGTGCGAAATGGTGTCCTACAGGTGTGCAAAAGTCATCTTCTTTATGTTCCTTGATGGTATGTCTGTGCAAATTCATCCCTGTTTGCAACTTCTGTCCTGTTTCGCCAACATAAGATCCTTTGCTGCATTTTATGCACTGGATAAGGTACACAACATTACTGGAGGTGCAGCTGTATGATCCGGAGATATTGAAGATCCCTTTTGAGTGTCTGACACTTTTTGATTTATTGATTTGGTTACACAGCTTGCAGCGTTTCTTATTGCAGGGTTTGCTTCCATTATTTGTGACCTCATAATCAGAAGGAAGTTTCCTACTAATTAGTTTATTTCTGAGGTTGGGGGGTTGTCTGAAGGCCAGTATTGGGGGTTGCTGGAATATTTCTTTCAGAGTTCCATCCTCTGTTATGATGGGTTGTAAATCTTTGATTATTTTTCTTATCCCTTCTAGTGCTGGGTTGCAGCCAAACTGGGATGCCATCTGCTTTATATTTGTTACATGTCCCGATTCACATCGTATAACTTAAAAACAATTGTGGCTCAATTTTTTATATGCTCTATTCTAGACCCTCCAACAAGAAAAAAATCCTAGGTAATTCTCTGTTTATCAATGGTGGTGAGCAGCTGTGTTTGCCATTATTAACCATTGTAACTTCTTACTATGAATTGTAACTAGATTTTAAAGCTGTTTGTCCTAACAAAGGGTTAAATGTGTGGAGGTTGGGTTTCTTGTATTGTATGTTAATGAGGACAGACTTTTCACAGGCTCCCTCTAACATTATTCAAAAAATCTTGCAGTCAGCCATGACACCTCCTCTTGGAAAACATATAAAAAGGTAAGAAATATTTTAAAATACAACAAATTAGGCATGCTGCAAGAATAGGAACACATACAAACATATAGTGGGGTTTGCTCAAATTTGACTGCGGAAATATGTTTTAAGTCTACTTCCTCTCTATAATACGTAAAGAGGGCCAGTTAACATTAAGTCTGTAGAAGAACCTGCATGTTTACTTTTAAAGAGTATATATAGTAAGACCTTGGATGTTTTAACCCCCTTGCTGTCACACCCCGGCCCTTAAAGAGGATCTAAATGCCAGGGGGGGAAATGCAAGGTTTCTGATCTTGTGACCGCTGTGATTGGCTGTCACAGTGCAGATTACAGATATGTTGTCAGCAAACCAAGAATCTCCAAAACAGCATCCAAATGGTTTATTAAAATGATCACATTGTAAAGCATTAACATTTCAGAGCCATGCAAGACCCCTTCTTCAGGCACTCATCACATGCTACTTTGCACTGTGATGTGATCATTTTAATAATCCATTTGGATGCTATTTTCGAGATCCTTGGTGTGCTGGTCACATATCTCTTAGTCCTCATGCACACTGGACGTTTTTACAGCTGCTGTTTTTGGCTTTTGACATTTTTTTCTACAGCCAGTAAACCCCTCAGCATGTTATCCTATGTGTTCATACACACATAGACTGTAATCAACGTTTTTTGGCAGGGGCATTTTTTGGCTGGAAAAAAAACAGGACTAATGGGTCTCTACTTAAAGGAGTCATTTTTGGACTTTTTTTGACCCCCCCAAATTTTTTTCAGTAAAAAAAATGCTAAAAACCGCAAACGTGAAAAAAAGCAGCAAAATACTGCTAAACGCTAATGCAAAAATGCTAAAAAAAACTCTGGAAAACTTGTGTTTTTAACGTGACTTTACACAGCTAACATTACCAGCCTTATTAAATCGCCCAGTGTGCATGGAGCCTAAATCTGTGCTGTATTCTGGTGCAGAACCCATTTAATTTGCTGCCATTTCTAGGAATCTGTGTCGTTACTATGCTGAGAGTGTGCAGTGAGAAGTCTTTCAGCAAATAAAAGCCATTTCCCATGGACACATAGTAGGAGATTTACTTAAACTGGAGCACACAGAATCTGGTGCAGCTCTGCATGCTGACCAATCAACTTCTAACTTCGACTTGTTCAATTAAGCTTTGACAATAAATCCTGGAAGCTGATTGGTTTCTATGTACAGCTGCACCAGATTTTGAACCATGCAATTTTACAAAATTTCACCCACACTGTATGCGGCTGCTCAGGGTTAAAGCCCACAAGTCCAGCAGCTGCATATATGCGTATGGCTCGTGCTACCATTGCCACCCTGTTACAGAGCTGTACCCTTAATTCCTATCCTAGTGACAACATTGTCACAATACAGATATCTGTATTCTTTGGCTAGAGATACACTTTAAAATACCAGCAGTAAGGTAGCTAATGTATCTTTAGCTTTTGTTCATCAAACATTCTCCCTTAGGAAAAGAAAGCACAAAAGATCAACTGGGTAGCTAGTGGGTCATGCTGGTACTTGTAGTGTCACAGCAGCTAGAGATGTGTGTTCATTCTATGTTTTTCCATTGACATATTCCATTACTATGCCAAAGTATTTGTACAAAATGCGAAAGTACTTGTACAAAACGCCAATGGATAGTATTCATCTAGGTTTAATGAATCAAGCTCTGCCGACAGCATGGAATAACATCATATGATAACCCAGAGATGTCTGCTGATTGACAGCAATCAACACTAAAACCAGATTAGTTTGGTCTGCTCTGCTCTTTACTATATAAATAGTCATGTTTTAGTGTTATGTCATTAATCATGTCTTTGATCATCTACAAATGTGAATAAATTACTACTGAATTTAGTAATCTACAGCACAAAAACTAGAAAATGTCTAAAAGTGGTATCAAACCCAAAATTGAATATATTGCGGATTACCAATCCTTAAAGTGGTGGTTGCATTCATTTTCTTAGGCTTTTGTTCCTTTATTTTCGTGTGGTGTTCTAGGCAGCAACACACTTCCTGTCTTAGGGAGTCTCTACTCTAAATGGCAACAGATACACCTTTGGGACAGCAGAACTGGCAATCTGCGAGAGGGTAGTGGTAGACGCACTAGCAGATTTAGATGGAACTGACTAACAAACTAAAGCCAAACTCCTGCTAACACTTTTTAAAGGATAAGTTCACATTTTAGCAGGTAAAAAAAATGTGCGTTTATTATTTTTGTCTGCAGGACCCTGTAAGCTATTACACCAGTGATCAGCAGATCACTGGTGCCATGCAGGTCTTCAGCAGATCTGTCAGTATATCTGCTTGCTGGTACTGGATGTACAAGCAAGCAAATATACTGACAGGAATAATAAATGAACTACCATGGCACTTCACAAAGCCTTCGAGGACTACAAGCTGATAGCCGCTGAGGCTGTTGGGACTTTTAGTCTCTCATTCACAAAGGACTGTGAATGAGTGGCGCGGCATTGTGGGTGGTCAGTTAGTGAGTCGGGAGTTTTCAAATGTAAAAGGGGGGGAATAATGTAAACATTTTTAAAAATTTTTGTTAGTAAGCAGGGGTTACTAAGTACCCCTCACTCATTCATATGGAGGGGCAGTATCTGGATATTTATTTTTAAAGGAGGCTTCCAGATTTCAGTGAGCAGCCACCACCTGGCCCTCACACCCATTTGGCCAGGTGGTAAGGAAGAGGCCCTTGTCCCCATCAACATGGGGACAAGATACTTTTCCAGAAGGGTTCACCCCCAGAAGGGTGCCCCCATGTTGAGGCATGCCTTTTTATTGATTTTTGGCATGGGACCCCCCTTAAAATTAATTTCAGGTCTGAAAAGCCTGGTGTGACAAGAAACCTGATGGTGTTTTTTGTGTCTGGGGTCCACTATTAACATCTATACCAGACCCTCATCAATGATAAGGGCCTGGTATAGATTAACAGAAGGAAGCCACAGGGAGCTGTAATTTTGCCAAATATTGAAACAAACGTTTTTTCTAAGTAAATGTCAGTATTGCAGTAGTAGATTGTCAGGGCATCCCCCAGGCATTTTATTTAATGAAGTTTTTAATTTTTAATGTTTCCTTTTCAACTTTTGCTTCATTTCACATGGTAATCCCCACCAGCCTCCCATGTCATTTGTTTGACAATCTCTCACCTATTAGTCTAGAACAGTGGTCTCCAAACTGCAGCCTGGGGGCCAAATGTAGCCCTTTGCTTGCTGTTATTCAGCCCTAGGGGCACTATTTTCATCCACTGATAACAATAGTGTGGCATAATTCCCCCCCCACTGAGAGCAATGAAGGGGCATAATTCCTCCCAATGACATCAACAATGGGACACAGTTCCTCGCAATGACACCAACAATAGGGCACAATTCTTCCAACTGACACCAAAGATGGGGCATTGTTTATTCATACTGACTTTAGGGCCTTTTCTACTCCTATTGGCCGCAGTCCAGCCCCCTTTAAGCCAGAAGTACAGTAACTGGCCCTATTTTTAAAAAGTGTGGAGACCCCTGGTCTAGAATATGGACAGAACATGCCTGAAACAAACCCAGGTATGTTTGCTCAATACTGCTAATGATATTCAGGAAACACTTGAACCCAATCATTCAAATTGTATTAAATGTTTACCATGTTAAGGTAATCCCAAAAGTTGTATTCAGTATTCAGTATGAAATCTGTAGTATTTATTAAAAGGTCCTTATTCAGGAATTTTCTGTTACTGAGTGACAACTGTCTCCCAGTTGTGCTCCTGCATTGTCACCCTGTCACATGTGCCTCTGGAGGAGGTTACAAATGGATATGATGACACACATTGTGCAGGCATGGTCTTCCAGGTTCACTATAAAGAAACCAGTTCTGAGCAATAATGGGCAGCTAATCCTGCAGGGATTGCATGTAGACAAAAAGTAACAGAATAAACTAGAGGATATCAGCAACACTGACATAAAAAAGGATGGGATAAGGCAAAAACAGTATATTATAAAGAAAATGGCAACTGTATATGACAAAATGTGCTTTAGCAAGTTAAATTTCATAAAAAGCAGATTGCCAAGATCCAGAAGACTTCAACAAAATGGTGGCCGTCTGCACACAGACACCAACTCCTTATTGCATAAATTTAATGAGATGGGCAAATTATGTCTTCAGCTTGTTCTCCACCTGTAGATTTTCGGGGCTTAACTATAGAGGCCTACTTGATTAGGTCCCTGTTTTTCCACACCAGTTGAGATAAAGTAACACCCCTTAAAATCATGCTCATTAGCCATGCTCATGTTCATTGTAGCACTCTAAGAACATTGCATGGCTATCAACCCAACAGCTGCTGACATATCTCTATGAGCCCTCATCTTTTTCACAGTGTCCAGTAATTTCATTCCACAATGCTACCAATTCCTATAGCATATTAGGAGGCGAAATTGGTCTCTTGTGCTACTTCAGGGTGCTCAGGATCACACCAACTTACGTCAGGATGACATGCACTAGTAGCTTAGGGAACATGCTTTCTCAGGTCTCTTCCGCTGTCTGTGAACCTGGGAGCAATCAGCTTTGAGCATTTCCGGGTTTTTTGCTGGCCAAAAAACTGGGTGCACCCTGATATCTAAATAAAGTCCTGTCACCTTCATACGTAGAACATACACAAATAATATATATAAATGATTGCTCCACATATGAGTAGCACAATTTTTCATCATTTTGCATGTGCACACAATTTTAAAGTGGTTCTAAAGCTAACATTTTTTTTTACTTTAATGCATTTAAGAGGCTGAGGAAGAGGAGGCAGAAACCAAATCAAGATACGTAGTGGTTGTTTTGAACATGAGGCTCATGCCTTGCTGTGACAGGTGGAAGAGAAGCTTTGTGTAAATTCTTCCATAAGACAAATATCATACATTTTCTGAAACTATTCAAAGGGACTAACAAAGGGACAGCTTTTTGACCCCAATATACAGGTATAAAGGATCTGGCCACATTTAACACAAGCAGGATGATGGAGCTCTTGACTATTGGTTGCAAATTCAAAAATGCCCATTTTGAAGGCTTTTATGCAAGTTATTGGCCATAAAGGGAGCATGGGGACTCGGATACTGTCATGAGGGACATGACTCAGTGAAAACATTTTTTCAAAATTACTGTTTTTAAAGGGGCAGTAATTTTTCACTGCTTTCATTGCAAGTAAAAAAAAAAATCATTTAAATATCATGCCTGGGGGGTCCCCTTAAACTACCTGCAAAATTGCACATCTGTACAATGTCCTACAAGGCCCTTTAGGCCTGGTTGGACTTTTAAGGGGAACTTCACCTCTGAAAAATGGGGGGGGGCGTGGGGTTCACCTTAAAAACCATACCAGGCCCTTAAGGCCTGGTAGGACTTTTAAGGGAAACCCCACCCCAAAAAAATGGGGGAAAAAAGTGTGGGGTCCACCCTAGATTCCTACCAGTCCCTTGATCTGAGCACAGGCCTGGCAGGGTAGGAAAGAGTTAAATTTAAAAAAAAATAAATATGCCAGACTTTTGAAAAATTCTTTAAATTGAACCAAAAACAAAAAATAATTTTTGACAAGTCCTTTTATTAAAAAAAAAGCCAAAAAAGTAAAAAAAAAAATAGCTCCATCGATGTAATCCATCACCAATTATGGCATGCAGCATTGTCCTGACGACGACGACTCGCCGAGAAAAAAAAGAACTTGACACCGGCCGACCTGTCCGCACTGACCGCGATATGACAGGTTTGACATTTGCTGGACAGATGTAAACAAATAGGCATGGCTTGTGGTGACGTCACTGCCAATCATGGCTCTCACAATGCACTGTGAGAGTACAGTGGATTGTGGGGTGCTTGGCTGGTGAACACACGAACAACTAGCCCAATACTAGTTGTGAGCATGGGATGCCTTCATCCCACAATCCCTCCAGCAGAGAGGTGGAAAATTAGGAAACATACAATGGAGCTTTACCGGAGTTCAGTACCATTGGGTCATAAGCTTATAATTGACCTCCGCCATCTTTAATGAGCTTGAAGAGAATTTAGATCATTGAGGAAAATTTATTTTTGTGAGTTCGATATTTTCATCTGAGGATCTGACTCTCATCAAGTTAATAAATTAGGAAATAAAAGACCCTATAGATTTAGAATGGCTTGGTAGAAAAGAGCTGTGCATTACAGTAGTGGAGAACTACAGTGAAATATGGTCTTAACTGAAGTTACATGCTTAAGAGATCTAAACAGTTGGGGAAGGTCACATACAAACTGTGATAATAAAGCCATCTGTCAATGGGGGTTATGTGTATTCTTTGTTAGAGTCCTGTCTATCCATCACTATAAACTGTATTTTCTGCGTTCCTTTTGTAACAGCTTTGCCTCTTACTGTTATTGTGATAATTTGGCAGAAAAGCTGCATACTTAATAATCTATGACAACAGTGGTATGAGTTTCGGTTTCGGATCAGCTATGAATTCGACTCAAACCCAGCTTGTCTACAGTCTGGTAAATGGGTGAACTAAATGCCCAGATTTGTCCAGTTTGTCTGTCCACCCATAATTCCAGCTGCTGGGGCCGAAAGTCATTCAATTAGTGAAGGTATCACTACCATAACTAAATTATGGCTTCCTGCCAGCTGGCTTTTCACATTTTAAATGAATGGCTTGCTTTTCATTTTTCAAATGATGATACACCACATTCAGCATCTGGCCTGTTAGCTGTCTTTTGTTATGGGGAAGTCATAGTGCAGGTCATTGTGGGGTTGAGTTGTTGTGGCATAGTGTATTGTGATTGAGTTGGCTCTGTATTGCTGGAAATATGATTGTAGTTGGGTTTATATTGTAGGACACTGTTTCATTCACTTATTTTTTTAAAACAAAGGACTTTTACTATGGTATGGGTGTCTATTTATTATTGACATTTGTTTTGTGAATGAGTAAAAGAAGGTAGTATGTACATCATTCTCACTTACTTGGGAGGTAGATATATTGGGTTCTCCTTCTTCTGAAGATGATGCCAGATTTCTGTAAGTCCCCCCCCCCCCCACACACACACACACACACATACCCTCACATCCACTGGGCCAGGGATGTGGGTGTGAAGCCCTTGTCTCCATTTTTGCTGGGGGGGGGGGGATCTGTCACACCCCTGAAATGTACCTCTCTAATACTGAAGGTGTACTGTATAGTCTGGTAGGGGGAAGCGGAGGGGGAGGGGGAAACAGTGCATGCTTGCTGCCCCCTTATCTACCCAGCTGGGCTGCATGCCTGGATAAGATTTTGACATGGATTTTAGGGGGACCCCATGCTTTTTTTTTGTTGTTTTTATTTGTTTGAAGCCCTTATTCAGGATAAGAGTCTGGTATTAAATGGGCAACCTTACATGCTTTTTTTTAGTTTAGTTCCCCTCTTCTTGATCCGTACTCAGCCATATTAGGCCATGTGCCATTTAGCATTAGGTGAGTACTTTTGCATGGAGGGATGGCAAAGCCTCCCTCCTGCAAGGTACCTTGCCCCATGTTGGGTACAAGGGCTTATCACCACATTCTTGGTGGGTGTCGGGAGGCTTACATAAATGAGTATTGGGGTGTATAGTACCCCTAGTTATTCATTTCCAAAACAAGTTGATATCAAATAAAAAACACACAGTAATAAAAATCTTTTGGTAAAAATAAAAAATAAACAATTTCTAATTAATCCAGCATGAAACAAATTGTCCAGCAATACAGCAATGACCTGCTGACATAATGATCTACTGCTTCTCCTGCCAGATTTCCATGACAGCTGCTTGGTGGGTAGCTGCATTTCAAAAAACTGGCCAGGGATTCATTGTGATGTCATAGACTAAATATGGACCATCATGACGACCATCCTCTCTGGTACTGGCCCCTGTATACCCGTGTTTCCCATATCCCCTCTCCTCTCCCTCCTTCCCTTTTCACTTATTTCCTTTCTTCCCTGAGCCCTACTGGAGCGCAATGGGTTTTTTCCTCTCCCAGAAACTATTTGCAAGTTTCCTGCATGTCTTGAAGCTAACTATTTCACCATGGCTGCTTTGCACAGTTGGATGATACTCCTTGTGTTTTGCTTTACTGACCATTACCTTTTACCACCAAACTGTTCTTTTCTGCCATGTCATTTGTTATTTTTACTCCTTTAATAAAGCAATCGTGTTTGATAAAAAAATATGGACCATCATTGTTCAATGATGTCACCTGGGACCCCGACATTCAGTAGCTGGGTGGGTAGCTGTCACTTGCAGCAGGAGTAGCCACTGGAGAAGATTGTGGAAGTGCAGGTTGTCCTGCTGGTGGGTCATCATGGAACCATTTATCAAGATTGAAGTTGGATCTGAATCGCTGGACAACATTTGACATGTATGGTCAAGATAAAACAAGAATAAGATACAGTATCAAGGTGCTGTAACACTCATTTGGAGAAGAACAACAGCTAAAACTGATGTGAATGAGTAAAGTGAAGGAACAGAAGGGTGGTTTAGTGTGAAGAATGGAGAAGGGGCAGGAATTTCCAGAGGAATCCATGAGTCTCTTAAGAGAGACTAATGAGATGTTCGAGGAAGTTGTAAAACGTTTTCAGCTTGATATATTTTTAATACAAAAACAAAGAAAGGCACCTCTAAGTGCAGCAAGGATATTTTTATTAAGAAGATGTGGTTAAAATCTTGTCATAGTAGTAGATAGTATCATGCTCAATCAATTACTTCTCAGACCATCTGCACTGACCCACTGTAGTAAGGAGAAAAGAATCACCGGCAAGATGGCCACCACTTCTGGAACCAGCGAGCAATGCACTCAAACGGAAATGATGTCACAATGGGGAGGTAAAACATTTTTGAGCATTCACTCCTTTGTCAAACCTAGGTCCACTAGAGGAAGGAGCTAGATATTTATAGAGAGATGATGTGGGACTATAAACCCCAGCTAAACCACAGATAATTGCAAATATATATTAAAACATACCTAGGCACAGTCTAATAGCATAAAATCTGTTATAAACTATATCAATTGGAAATTTATCAGAAACAAAAACATAAAATACAGTAGATTATTTTGAAATGCAGAGCGCCGTGGGACTACGAGACCCAGCTGGACTGCAAAGAATGCAGATTTGCATTAGAATACAACTTGAATAATAAAGTAAAATAGGGAAGCTATTATAATAAACAAACTTGTGCAGAGATACATAAACATAAATAAACAAAGTGAGATTAAAGTTCAAAATTCCATATGGGAGACTCTCACAAAGTGGGTGAAATAAAATAACAGTAAAAAAGAAATCCTCTTCTTAATTTTAGTGTTATATAATCCAAAACACCACATGTGCTTCACCAACCACTCTTAGACTTACCAAAGAGACTGTGACCCTCAATCTGCTCTTTAGTCCAACGTGTAAGGCTCTAGTCGTTTGACCTATGTATTGCAAGTCACATGGACATTGCAATAGATATACTATGCTATGAGTGGCATAAGTAATGATGGAACAAATGGAATAAGATTTGGACATAGCAGAAGACTGAAAGGTACAACTTTTTCTATTCACAACATTGACCTGACACATTGAACATTTTTTACAAGGATGAAAACCTACTAATTCTTGAAAACAAGAAGGTCTCTTGGGGAGTCAACCACAATATGTACCACCTTATTCCACAATGCCGGGACTCGCTTAAAGATCACTTGAGGCCTATCAGGTAACAATGGACCCGAACGGTCATTTCTAAGGCTAGAGAACGTAGTGACCAAACAAGTGCAAAAATTAAAATTACATTGAGATGCATCCCTCACCCCATCCTTCAATAAATCGTCCTTATCAAGAGAAAGTACCTCTGAGATGGTCTGATCCAACATATTTTCCCTATACCCTTTATCCAAAAATCTGTGCTTCAAAATATCTTCCTGTGTGTGAAAAACCTGTACCTGAGAGCAATTCCGCAGACAAATTGAATGCATCTTAACCACAATTTGTGATGACAGCTCACCAAATGAATGAAAGAGTTCCTATCTGTAGGTTTGAAATAAGTGCAGGTATCAAGCCTACCATCCCTAACAGTAATCTGTAAATCAAGGCAATGGATTTGAATGAAGCTGAACTCATAGTTCAAGATAATTCCTTGATCATTGAGATTCAATTCTTCCATAAATGAAATTAGAGAGTTCTCATCTCCATTCCACATCTATATCTTTTCCACAGGACCAATTGAGGCCTATGGATGGAGCAGATTACATCCTCCTCCCACTTAGCCACAAACAGGTTGGCAAGGCTGGGGGGAAATTTAGCCCACATCACCACTCCCCTGCTTTGAAGACAATATTGGCCACCAGACCAGAAATAATTATGATTAGTATATAATTCCAAAACAACCTTAATGAAAGATTTTTGTATAGATTGAATACGTATATCCTGACTAAGGTAATAAGAAACAGCTTGGTGGCCCAACTGATGTGAAATTATCGTATGTAATGATTAAACGTCAGCTGTGACCAGCAAATAGCCTTCTTCAAATGTTATAGCATTCAAAATAATAATGGTATGTTTGGCATCTCATAAATATAAAGGAATGTTCCCCACCAGTGGCTGAAGATCGTTATTTACACATATTTACCAGCCCTTGTGGTAGAGTCGATCCAAATTATAATGAGATGACCAGAAGGATGTAGGGGGTCCTTATGTAATTTAGGTAAATAATAGTTAACTGGAACCCTAGGTGTTGATGGAATTAAATAAGCAAATAAGCTTGCTCTTTTTCATTGAGGGCACCTTTATCATACCCTTTTGATACAATGGCTACCAGATCTATTTTAAATGTAGCTGTTGGATTTCTTTTCAGAGGAGTATATGTCTTAGTATCTGCTAAAATTCTATACATCTCTTGTAAGTAGTTGCCTTCAGGGATGGACTGGCAACTCATGGGGCCCCCGGGCAATAGGGGATCATGGGGCCCCTGTGTCCTCGCTCACACTCAAACCACACCCAAAAAAGCCTATAAAAGATACCAGGGGCATCTCATGGGACCCCCTACTGACCCCGGGCCCTTGGGCAGTGCCTGAGTCGCCTTTATCCACCACCACAATACCACTGCCCTTATCAGTATGCTGGATTATAATCTATTTCCTCTGACAGAGTCATTTGATACCTAATTGTATATCATGGTTAACTGGAGGAGGTTTAACTTTCAAATTCTCTACATCCTTAAGTATCAAATCCCTGAAAACACTCAAGGATGGAGATCAGGGACCAGGTGGATTGAAAAGAGATGCATTAGATAAATTTGAATGTTGGATATGGTTAGTATAAACCCTTTCACAGTTTCTCATCAGATTAGCAGTAATACAGTATATCTCTTTACATTGACTTTCCTAACAAAGCTATGTAAGTACATATACATCTGAAACTTATTCATCTTTTGTGGGGGAGCAAAGTTTAAACCTTGATCCAAAGTAACTTTTTCTTCACTGGTCAAATCAATTGAACTGAAGTTAAAAATACAGGCACCAACTAAAGCCTTCTTCTTTTTATACCTTGTTCTGCTGCCCACTCTGGAGTCTCTCTGGTTTCTATATTTCATTTTTGGGGGCCATGGTGTGTGAAAATCCACCTGTCTATTAAATTCAACGCCCCTTGGTGCATCATAGTAGTGATTATCTCTACCCCTAGTATGATTCCATCCTGAATATTGGAAGGAAGGATTATACCCCCCATTTCCATATGGCTTTCTATTGGGGTAAACATGTGATAAACATGTGATTCTTAATTGAGGCCAAAATTGCCCCGTAAATAACCAGGATGTTGCTCCCTTTGAGGGGGTCCATAAAATTTCTCAGGGTTGCCCCTTTATCGATATTCACAGGGAAGGGGCTCTACACCTTTATGAATCGCGCCTCCTTTAAGGACTCCTATATGGAATAGAATATTGTTCCTCTTCTAATTTTTGGAGCAGAAGAAATCTATTATAAAGGGGAAAAGCCCCATTTTTAGAAGGATTCTTGTTTCCCCCATACCCTACATTGTTTCTAAAGGGGAACGCCCTCCTCTCTTAGGAGCTTCTCTCTGTTGCTGTAAAAGATGGGGTGGACAAATGTTATTAGACTGGCCTATATCTTCAGTTTCATTATCTGGCTCTTCTACATGATTTGCCATAGATGGCCCATAAGTGGCAGAACCTGCTAAGTATCCTTACCAGTTAACTACAATCCCAAATTTGCAGTCTGAGGTATCCCTTTTATATTTTCTTCTTTTTTTATTTCTTTGCTCCTGTTCTTCCTTTTCGTATACCTGATTGATGTTATCAGAATACATCCTGCATTCCTTCCCTTGTTTAAAAGGGGCCTGGTCCCAGCCCTTCATCTCTGAGTGTTTTCAGGGATTTGTTACTTAACAATGTAGAGAATTTGGAAATTAAACATCCTCCAGTTAATTATCATATGTAATTAGGTATCAAACGCCTCTGTCAGAGTAAAGAGATTGTAATCCGCCCTGCTGGGGGCAGTATTGTGGTATTGGACAGAAGACTACAGGGACGGAGGGGGGAGGACAACTTCCACTTCGGATCGCCTAGGCGATCGCAGTGGAAGTGGGAGCGGGTACCTGTCAAATATGGGTACCCGCTCCCAAAGGTGGCAATCTTTAATGGGGTTCAAGGGTTCCAGTTATCTATTATTTATCTAAATTACATAAGGACCCCTTACATCCTCTTGCTCATCCCATTATAAGTGGGATGGACTCTTTTAACACAAGGACCAGTAAATATGTTGATAACTATCTTTAACCGCTGGTGGGGAACAGTCCATCATATTTATAAAATACCAAACATACCTTTAATATTTTGAATGATATCACATTTAAAGAAGGCTATTTGCTGGTCACAGCTGACGTTTCTTCATTGTATGCGATAATTTCACATCAGTTGGGCCACCAAGCCATTTATTATTACCTTAGTCAGGATATAAGTATTCCATCTATACAAAAATATTTCATTATGGACCTTTTTCTGGTCTGGTGACCAATATTAGCTTCAAAGCAGGAGTGTGGTGATGGGGGGCGAAATCCGCCCCCAGCTTTGCCAACCTGTTTATGGCTAAGTGGGAGGAGGATGTCATCTGGTCCATCCATAGGCCTCAATGGGTCCTGTGGAAAAGATACATAGATGACGTTCTCCTTCCATGGAAAGGTGATGAAAACTCTCTAATTTCATTTATAGAGGAATTGAATCTAAATGATTGAGGAATTATTTTGAACTATGAGTTCAGCTACACTCAATCCATTTCCTTGCCTTACAGATTACTGTTAGGGACAGCAGGCTTGATAACAGCACTTATTTCAAAACTACAGGTAGGAACTCCTTCATTCCTTTGGTGAGCTGTCATCACAAATTGTGGTTCAGATCCGTTTCTCGGAGTCAATTTGCCCGCCTGATGTGGAATTGCTCTCAGGCACAAGATTTTCAGACACAGGAAGATATTTTGAGTAAGGGGTACAGAGAACATATGTTGGATCAGATCATCTCAGAGGTGCTTTATCTTGATAGGGGAGCTATATTGAAGGATAGGGTGAGGGATGTTTCTCAATGTAATTCAATTTTTTCCACTTGTTTGGTCACTACATTCTCTATTCACCATTATGCTATAAAGGGTATTTTATCCTTAGAAATTACTGTATTTTGGGTCCATTATTACCTGACAGGCCTCAAATGAGGGAGTCCCAGCATTGCAGAATAAGGTGGCACATACTGTGGTTGACCCCCCTAGGAGACCTTCTTGTTTTCAGGAATTAGTTGGTTTTCATTCTTGTATAAAATGTTCAGTGTGTCAGGTCAATGTTGTGAATAGGAAAATGTGTACCTTTCATTCCTTGAGTACTTGTGTCATTCATAACATAGTATATCTATTGCAATGTCCATGTGGCTTGCAATACATAGAATGAATGACTAGAGCCTTACACGCTCGACTAAATGAGCACATTGGCAACATCAAACGGGGCTTTCATGGACGTAGTGTGTCCAAGCATTATGCTTTGGTGCACATTGTTTTAGGGGATTGACAAGTATATCCCAAACTGGAGAGGTGTTTTTATTAGGCATGAAATATCAAAGATGGAGGCTAGGTGGATATTCGAGATGTGGGTATTTTCTCCCCGCAGTTTAAACATGGAATGAAATGTTAGCACATTTATTAATAACAGTTAACATCAGAAAGAAAATGTGGGTGTATTATTTGTAAATATTTATCAATATTTTTTACTTTTTAAATTTAGTTTTATTTCATTTTATATTTTCATTGTTTTTATATGTAGCCACTAAAATCTTTTATGCATGGGGATATTTGTATATTATGATTATTCACAAAATGTGTTATAAAAAGGAAACATCGGGATTAGATACCAGTGTGAATTTTGAGTTTCTGAGGAATTCAACAATGGCTGTTATATGGCCTTTATTACAATAGGGCTTTATTATCCAGCAGTTATCTTTTTTTTTGCCCATAAGATGTGGTTAGTAGAACTTTTTGGATGTTCAACCAATGTGGGCATCCTGTATCTTCTTTCCCGAATCTAAGATGGCCTGTGTGGTCATCTTGTATTTTACTTCTGGTTCGGGGTTTCCTTTGGTTACTAATTGTTTGCCTTATATAGGACGTATGGCTTCTAATAGCCTCCATGGCCTTGATGACACAATTTATGATGAAACACATTGGGCAGAGCTGGAGGCTGTAATGTCAACGTGCATGTGTGCGCACCTTGAGGAATCCTGGCATGTGTAGTTTCCTATATGCCTTTATGCACAGCGTCCTTGTTTTTAACCTCTTTTGATATTACAAATATACCAGATTTACACTATTGGAGCATTTTTTGTTTCATCTTTATATACCATGTATCAATCCTGCATATGCAAATGAGAGATGGCTGCTTAGGAATGTACCAAGCTGGCTGGTGATTGCCTTTTGGATTGACATACAAACACTGTCTGACTTCTCATATGAGGGTCACAGTCTTTCTGGTAAGCCTCAGAGTGGTTGGTGAAGCACATGTGGTGTTTTGGATACATATAACACTAAACCTAAGAAGAGGATCTCTTTTTCACCTGTTATTTTTTTTGGGAGTCACTTATATGGAATTTTGGACTTTAATCTCATTTTGTTCATTTCTATGAGTTTTTGTCATTTATTTGTATGTAGTACTGCACAAGTTGGTTTATTATTCTTTTTATATAGCCTATCTTATATTTGGTTCAGGCAGCTTTTTTGTAAAAATTATTTCTAGCGCAGCCGTTTTTTTCTTTGTATATACAGAGAAAGCTGTTATAAACTGTATCAACTAAAAATACCCAAGAGACAAACATATTATAGAAAATAACATCCACCCTGTGTACAAAGGGTGCTTAACAGATCATAGCTGGGAATGGAGCCAAGACCCAAATCTAATACATATCTGCTACAGAAGTATGCATATTTATAAGGCAATGCAATATAAAAACAAGTATAAAATAAATATACAGTACAGTATATATACAGTATGTATGTACTTGCTTATCCATATTCACATAACTTACTGTCTGACTATACAGGTCATATAATTAAACTTTTACCCAGTAAATAAATAATTCTGTGTGTAGGGAATATTTTTATCTTTATATGAACAAGTGAACATTATATATCAGTCTGGATTATAAATGGTCAAAATATATCAGAATTATGATACTGAACTGACTTCCAGTTCTTTCAAGGCCACTTGGAAAGAGGACATTGAGCACATATATCCAGTATGTCCCTCTTTTGGCAGAGCCATTTAAAACATTTTGCCACAGGGACACCCCTGAACATAGCCTCAGTAACCCACATATGTAAGTCCTTGGTGGACTTACTGTGATTCTCCAAACTTTGTTGAGGGACACTATGTCTGTCAGTACCCTCTTCAATGAAACGGCAATGTTTTGCAAAATGTTTTCTCATTGTTCTAATAGTCCTACCCACGTAGTGTAACCCACATGGACAGACCAAATGGTAAACCACAAAAACTGATGAGCAGTTGTAAAACTCGCTTCTTGCCTTTAATGGTGAATTCTTTTTGTCCATGTTGGTAAAACTTTCAGGCCATGCAGAGTGGTTTCCAGCACTGATACATGTCTGTTATGGCAAAAAAAATAAGAGAGGGGATGCCAGAAATGTAAGATTTTAATTTACTAGGGACAACTTTGCTCTTTATATTTAAGGCCTTCCTATAGGTAACTGCGTCTATCTGGGAGGGAAGGGCACAAATGAGGATCTTGAATTAATATGGGCCAGTGTTTCCTAAATATAGGTTCCATATTTCTAGGTTGACAGTGGAATTGGGTGGTGTATCTAAGGCTTTTTCATTAGTGGGTATTTTTGTTGTAGTATGGCCCACTCTGTAATAAGAAAATGCCTCCCACCAGGGATGCCAGGTATCCTTTTTCAAGAAGCTTGGTTTTTAAGCCCTTACTTTGAGAGATAAAGCCTGAATAGCTGGTACAATTGTGCTCAAGCCAGCAAAACTGGCTCATGGGGTTGTTTTGAATCCACTACAGGTGATGACAATTAATCCAATGTAAAAAGGAATTACCCACAGTGGGCTTGGTGTAATTTCTAGAAAAAATCAGATTCCCCTCATGACACATTTCAAGATCAAGAAAAACCAAGGTAAAGGTTAAACCCAAATTCTTGGTGTTACAATAAGACACAAAATATTCTATTAATATATCCATACCATCCCAAATGATGGTAATCTTGTTGATGTAAGAACCATAGTACACAATGTAGGAGGTGAAGGACTTCCACCAGACTTAAAGTGACTCCCAAAAGTCCATGGTTAAATTGACGTATGAGGGCACAAAATTGGGCCCCATCACAGTCCCATGAACTTGGAGATAAAAATCACAGTTGAACTGAGAATAGTAGTGAGTAAGACAAAACCGAGTCACATCCATGAAGAAGGCAGCTTGTCTTGGATTAGCATGGGATCCTTAGACAGAAAAAAAGTGTAGTGCCTGAATTCCCACATTGTGTGGCATGGACATATACAAGAACTGTACATTTAGAGAAACCCAAAGGTACAAGGGTTTCCAATTGTAAGGTTTCAGTAGCTCCAATAAATGTATTCTATCTATAATATATGATTGCAGATTCTGTGCTAGTGGTTGCAGAAACTGTTCCACATAAAGTGAAAAACTACTAATGATGCTATTCATGGCTGCTACAATAGGCCACCCCAGGGAATTTCGGCCTTATGTATTTTGGGATGTGGTTGAAGTAGGGAGTAATATTGGATACCTTTAAGAAAAAAGAAGCCTCAATTTTGTTAATAACACCCACATTTAATGCTTGAGTGACCAGATTTTTGGCCTCAGCTGAGTTGGACAAGGTGTCATGACTCAGCTTAACATAGTTTATAGTATCAGAAAGCAATCTGAGAGCTTCTACAAGATTGTCCATCCTGTTCTGTACAATAATGCCACCTCCCTTATCTGCAGATTTTATGACAAGGTCAGTATTTTCAGTAGGTTCACGCAAGCTTTAGGTGTAAGATTACAGGCTTTTGATTTTGATTTTACAGTCTGTGCTTCCTTGCACATTTTTATAAGATCAGAGTAAAATGTCTCAGTGCAAGGGCCCTTAGCTTTGTGGGGGAAAAAAAATTGACACGGGTCCTAAAGATGTATACTTGACAGGGGGAGAAGTCATAAGATGTTGGGTAAACAAGAATGCACCAGATTCAGGATTACCAGTGATGTCAAGAGGAACTGGGCCATTCCAGTATAATTCCTCCAACAGTGCTAGGTCTACTTGGAGGTATTCACCATGTTAATGGTAGTGTCCTCATAATTACTCATGGTGACCTTTTAATCTAATTTCATATTTTAAAATCTCTTTAATGTAAAATTCCCAATAAATCTATTTAAGTCCTTAAATAATAAAAATGGGTTTGACGGAATGGTAGGTTCAAAATGTAAACCCCTACTTAAAAGAGTCTTCTCTTGGGGAGAAGGATGGTATATAAAGTCAGGTCCATAAATATTGGGACAGCGACACAATTCTACCATTTTTGGCTCTATACACCACCACAATGGATTTGAAATGAAGCGAACAAAATGTGCTTTAACTGCAGACTGTCAGCTTTAATTTGAGGGTATTTACATCCAAATCAGGTGAACAGTGTAGGAATTACAACAGTTTGCATATGTGCCTCTCACTTGTTAATGAACCAAAGTAATGGGACAGAATAATAATCATAAATAAAACTTTCACTTTTTAATACTTGGTTGCAAATCCTTTGCAGTCAATTACGGCCTGAAGTCTGGAATGCATAGACATCACCAAACATTGGGTTTCATTCCTGGTGATGCTCTGCCAGGCCTCTATTGCAACTGTCTTCAGTTCCTGCTTGTTCTTGGGGCATTTTCCCTTCAGTTTTGTCTTCAGCAAGTGAAATGCATGCTCAATCGGATTCAGGTCAGGTGATTGACTTGGCCATTGCATAACATTCCACTTCTTTCCCTTAAAAAACTCTTTGATTGCTTTTGCAGTATGCTTTGGGTCATTGTCCATCTGCACTGTGAAGCGGCATCCAATGAGTCCTGAAGCATTTGGCTGAATATGAGCAGATAATATTGCCCAAAACACTTCCAAATTCATCCTGCTGCTTTTGTCAGCAGTCACATCATCATTAATAAATACAAGAGAACCAGTTCCATTGGCAGCCATACATGCCCACGCAATGACACTACCACCACCATGCTTCACTGATGAGGTGGTATGCTTAGGATCATGAGCAGTTCCTTTCCTTCTCCATGCTCTTCTCTTCCCATCACTCTGGTACAAGTTGATCTTGGTCTCATCTGTCCATAGGATGTTGTTCCAGAACTGTGAAGGCTTTTTTAGATGTCATTTGGCAAACTCTAATCTGGCCTTCCTGTTTTTGAGGCTCAACAATGGTTTCCATCTTGTGGTGAACCCTCTGTATTCACTCTGGTGAAGTCTTCTCTTGATTGTTGACTTTGACACACGTACACCTACCTCCTGGAGAGTGTTCTTGATCTGGCCAACTTTTGTGAAGGGTATTTTCTTCACCAGGGAAAGAATTCTTCGGTCATCCACCACAGTTGTTTTCCGTGGTCTTCCGGGTCTTTTGGTGTTGCTGAGCTCACGCTACGTTCCTTCTTTTTAAGAATGTCCCAAACAGCTGTTTTGGCCACACTTAATGTTTTTGCTATCTCTCTGATAGGTTTGTTTTGTTTTTTCAGCCTAATGATGGCTTGCTTCACTGATAGTGACAGCTCTTTGCATCTCATCTTGAGAGTTGACAGATTCCAAATGCAAATAGCACACTTGAAATAAACTCTGGACCTTTTATCTGCTCATTGTAATTGGGATATTGAGGGAATAACACACACCTGGCCATGGAACAGCTGAGAAGCCAATTGTCCCATTACTTTTGGTCCCTTAACAAGTGGGAGGCACATATGCAAACTGTTGTAATTCCTACACCGTTCACCTGATTTGGATGTAAATACCCTCAAATTAAAGCTGACAGTCTGCAGTTAAAGCACATCTTGTTCGCTTCATTTCAAATCCATTGTGGTGGTGTATAGAGCCAAAAATGTTAGAATTGTGTCGATGTCCCAATATTTATGGACCTGACTGTAGATAAATCAAAGATCTTTACAGTAGAAGTTGGTTCCTGGTTTCTGGGCTTATCTCCTTCCCCCTATACCCCCTTCTACGTATTTTCATTTTAGTGGTGTGGGTGGGGGTCCTAAAAAAGACACTGCAGGAATAGTGTTATCACTTATTATGGAGGAGGGCACATTAAGGATCTCCGCTGATTTTATCTTAGTGTGAGCCTCCAAATTAGAGGATGGTGTGTCATGGTGGGGATGTTGGGATGTACACAGACCATGGCATGAGCTATGGGTGGGCTATTCCTATCAGTGTGTGTACAACCCTGAATGCTGTGTTGAAGTATAATTGGCGCTAACTGTATTAATGAGGGATGTACAATGTTTTACTGTGGTGAACCACACTTATGGCCCTGAGGGGTTCAGAAGTGATATCCTACAGGGGATTTGCGGTGAGAACTTTTTGGACTGTGAGGTCCCAATATTTTTATTCCTATTTTTATTTCTGTTAGTAGTTTTTTTTTTGTTTGTTTATTTGTCATAGGTGTCCCACCTGGTTAATTTAATTGTCTAATGGCATCAGGTCTATTGGGTGGCCTCAACATAGGCGAGGGGGAGGAAGGCGACAGGGAACACCCCTAGCATCTCAGGATGGTGAACAGGGGTGAATGGATGAGGGGGGATGAGAATTACAGGCCATGAGGGGGACCGGTTGATATATTTCTTGTTTCCATGAAAAGATTTTGTTTTTATTGTAATCTTTGAGATCTTGCCAAAACTTCCCAAGTTTGATCTTAATCAGGAGATCCTCTTGGTGTTCCTTTTTAAGGTAACCAACCATGTTAGAGGTATAGTGGTAGTCATCTCTATGATCTCCTGGGAAAGTATTTGTACTTAATGTGTGAGGTGCTCATATGTCTATACTGTAAAGAAACCTAGATCCATTTCCATGTGCAAAACCCAGCAATGGCCACCCATTCATTGCTGCCCTCTGCATCAAAAAAGAGGCTCCTTCCGGACCCTCTGCATTGACTCACAGCAGTAAGGAGAAAAGAATCCCCAGCAAGACAGATAGAACACATATTGAGGAAACACTGGCCCATATTAATGCAAAACCCTCATCTGTGCTCTTCCCTCTCAAATAGACCCAGAGTCACCTATAGGAAGGTCCCAAATATTAGGAGCAAAGTTGCCCCTAGTAAACTAAAATCCAAATTATCTGGCATCCCCTCTTTCATTTCATTTTTTTTTTGTCATAACAGAAATGTATTAGGGCTGGGAACCACTCTGCCTTGCTGCACTTAGAGGTGCTTTTCTTGTGTTTGTATTTTAGATATAGAGTGTGCTTCTACTTCTTTTGAAGAGCAGCCCCAGTGCCCTGGCTTTTCCCTGTTGCCTATGCTTAAGACATACACTAATAGGACTGGGGACTTATAGGTGAGGCCCATTTCGCCCAGAGTGCCCTATTCTTTTTGTTTGCATATATATTTAATGTGGTTCTTAAAAAACGCACATTAAATGATATTCAAGAAGTGAAAACACACTAAAAACACAATGCACATTTTAATTGGTGCGATTTCAGTCCCATGTCTATGATTTCATATGTTTTTGGGGATGAAACTGAAAAAAGAGGAAAACAATGTAAAATATGTCTTATGTTATGTTACATTTTAATTAATCACATTTAAAAAATGTATGATTTTTCTAATACAATAGTAAGAACAGATTCTAATAATGCTACTTCTATTACATATTGAACACAAAACTCCAAAAAGCAATTTAGCGCAGTTATATTATGTGTATACACCTCAGCAGTGCCAGACAGGCAGCAAAGGCAAATTTAAACTCTCAACCCTTGCTTGCACCATAAAAGCTAATTAAAATGAATTGATAATATGCAACATTTGAAGCAGAAAACACAGGAAGAATACAGAAAGAAAACAAAGAATGAACAATAAAGCCCAACAATGGTCTTGGTAATTATGCAAATTTCTTTTCTAAATGAGATGACAGAATATTTAATTGAAGAATAAAAATAAGAAGCTGGAAAACATAAAATCCAGGCAACCTATCTGCATCCCTGTGCCTCCTCATAATATCTCATGAGATGAATGCCCAAGTACGGGTGATCCATCATATCTACTGAAGCAGGTGCTCAAAATATTGCTAATCATAGTAGAGGGCTGCTGCATAGCAAGCAGGACTGATAAATTACTGGGTGCTAGTAAATGTGACAGTTGGAAGCAACAATAATAAATAACAGTATGCAAAAAAGTGGATAAAGCAACTGACTAAAAAAATTCTTGAAGAACAGCTGAATATTCCTTTTCATCTGTGGTTGATTCACAAGAGACTATCGAGAATACAATGTGTTTTCTTTTCTGTAGTTGTTCTAAAAACTGGTTGTGAGTGACAGCTCTGGTAGCATATTAAATCTTGCTCTAAAATAAAATGGATGGTCACTATCCAAATCACTGGAAGTACCAGTTTAATTTTCCCTCCAATTTGTTATATCTGATCATCCTTAACCCCTTAACGCCTAAGGGTAAAACAAATCTTAAAGCCTAAGTAAAATGTTACAAGTTTGACATCCAGGTGAATTATACCTTGGTTTTTTTTTCAAGACAAATTGGGCTTTCATTTGGTGGTAAAATGGTAATGGATATCCCCTGATTTTTATTACTATCAAAGGAAAACTGGCCCAAAATAGTTAAAAAAAATAATTTGTGTGTTTTTTGTTACTACCATAACCTACCACCAAAAAACAACCCAAAATACATTTTCAAGCTCTTGACGATCACAGCGATACCATATATGTGTATGTTATTTGTTGTTTGTACCTGTAGTACAGCACAGAAACAATAGTGCGCATTTTGGTTTTTTACCTAAAACACACTGACACTAACTGACACTGATACCAATTTAATTTATTTTTTTTAAGAATCCTGATCCTGACCTTTGACCTTGACCTTTGACCCTGAGCTTGACCTAAACACTAACCCTGGCACTGAACTAGATCAAACCTTGATCTAGGTATTTTTTCTTTATTTTTTCTTTTATTTTTTAAATATTTGTTTATTTTTTTTTTTCAAACGGTTGTTTTTTTTTCCCTCTCTGCAAGGAGAGAGAGATACATTAAATGTCTCTACTCCATTTACAGAGAAAAAAAAACAAAGTGGGTGGGCTCCGCAGTGACTGATCACCATGATAGTCAGTCAGAGGCTATCACAGTGATCATGTGACCCAGAATAAGGCGTCCTGGTTCCCGATCATTAGAACGGGACCCGGGGCTGTCAGTGACACCAGGGGGTAAGATTGAATTTCTTTCCTTAACAAAATTTAAACATGGCAGATATATACTAAGAATTGCCATAAAAACAGGATTAAACACAATTGTTTCCATAAGGAATCAAAATAAGAGCATTTTTCTTGAATAGAATTTTTATAAATTTCCAAAATATTCAACTTTAGTCTTAAAATCTTAGATTTTTTTTCTATGAGGGCAAAAATTGGAAGCCTGCTAGCTCTCTACTGTAAACAATCATTAGACTGTTATTTAAAGTAAAACCCCTATTTTATATGTACATAGGGGCTGACTCTAATTTTATTTAGATATCTGTGCACACTTCCAAGAGAGCAGAAAGATGGGATTTCTGAGACATTTGGTTTTTAGAAAATCATATATGGACACAGACTGAAATTTACATTTATTTTTGAATAGCAATACATGCCCTTTATAGCAATTACATAAATATTTTTTCCTTTTCTTTTCAGGGAGTTATCAGATATGTATCCAAAATCAAATATTGTTGTGTTGCATCTTTAAGAACTCAATTAAAATACCGTAATCGTGCAATTCCTGATAAAAAAACCTCATATTATGTTAAAAATATGCAAATAAATAATTGATCCTATAAAAGTTCATAACATGTCATGAAATAAAGTTAATTTCATAAATGTGCAAACACCTCAATATGTTCATATTGAAACAGAACTGAGCAGAAAAATTCATCTGTGGCTTGTACAGTATGTGACTCCTGACCACACATAAATACTAACCTCTTTCCCGGGTAATAGACTTTAGGTTATAGGTTGTAGGAGGTCAAATCGCGCGTGTTCATGCACTCCTATTTGGACCAAGCATAGCAAACCATAGGCCTCACCAGCAGGAATGTGTAATGGAGTGGCAAAACATGAACTACAAAAGGCACATAGTGTAAAATCACATACACCACTTTACATACACCACTTTACTTGTACTGAAAAAGTACTCCCAATATACTAAGCAAACAGAGCAGTATTGCAAACTGACCAGCCACAGGTTCTGGAGTGTGTTGATGACGCACTTCTTCGCAGGAAGACTTTCTCAAAGGGATCTGTTGACCATGCCGATCACTCCTTTATGCACACTGCTACCAATGGAAGACGCTCATTATAAATGTACTTAAGTGAAGTATTAATTCACAATATAACCCACAATGGACTAAATTTATTAAGAATCATAGGGTGGAGGCTCAAAATGTGAAATTACATAAATAAATATATAAAAAATGTACAGCTTACAGTTCCATAAAAACCACTTTTACCCCCTTCATGGCTAGGCCATTTTTTGCTTTATTGCACTGCTCTGCACTTTAACTGCTAATTGCGCGGTCATGCAACACCATACCCAAACTAAATTTATATCATTGTTTCACACAAAGAGAGCTTTCTTATGGTGGTATTTGATCACCACTGGGTTTTTTATTTCTTGAGATATAAAAAAATAATGTATTCTTCTACGTCTTTGATAAAAAAACAAATCCTAATAAGTGTATATTGATTGATTTGCTTGAAAGTTATAGTGTCTACAAAATAAGGTATAAACACTAGAATTTAAATTTTTTTAATACTACTAATTGCGGTGATTAGCAACTTAAAACTGGACTGAGATAGTGCGGTGGACAATGGACGCTGGGGGAAACTGAATAACTACCACATCACCAGTGACATTAATACAGTGATCAGAGATAAATTTATACACTGTCACTTTACTAATGACACTGACTGCAAAGGGGTTAACATCTAGGATGATCAAGGGGTTACATGTGTGCCTAACAATGTGTATTATGTGTAAAGTGTGTTGTTTTTTATTAATGATCTCTAAGTTTCTCCGCAGAAAAATAGAGATTGTTCCCTTTGTACAGATCTCTGTGCTGAATGTCAACACAAAGCTCTGAGCTATGATTGTACACAGCCAATCAGCAGGTTCCGGTCATGAGCCATTGACTGGGACTTGCTGACAGGCTCCCGCTGTGTACAATCCAAAACCCGGAAGAAGGCATCATTGTATGGGTATGTCGCTTTGCCTACAGTGTCTGCCTGTCCACAGTGCATTACGGGAGGGCGGTCACTAAGTGGCTAAAACAGCTGCCTCCTTTTACATGTCAATTCATAATTAATACTATACATCTCAATCCAACTAAAATATGATACATTCAAAAAACTTTAAAAGAAATTATAAAAAAAATAAAAACTGCTACTATTGATAAAACAATTTAAATCCCACTCAATATTTAAACCCTTTAAATCCATTTGGTTTCCAGTTTTGAAACTTCATGTGTCATATTACTCCCTCACCAATGTGCGTTAAATGTATCTATGCCCATAACCTTTAAATTAGAAGGATCTTTTGCATGGTACCTGGCATATGCTTAGACAAACTATGCCCTCAGCAGCCCTTTCAGATGTTATTTGTATGCTTGTTTGTTTTCACCTGCAGTGGCTGTGTGGTTCTCCCACACATACTGCAAACCATAGGGGCACTGCAGGAGATACACCACATATCTGGTAGAACATGTTATAAAGTGCCTAATGGCATAGATCTTATCAATAGTTCTTGATGCAAATTCCCCTGTTGTAATAATATTATGTCCAACACGTTTACAAACTTGGCATCTATGACAAGGGAAGAAGCCTTTTAAACCACCAAACATACTAATCTGATTGGGATGTTCTACTACATTAGGAGTTATCTCGTTCCTAGGATTAGGGGCCTTCTTAAAAATTAAAACAGGCCTATCAGGTAAGTTATTTCCCAGGACTTTTTTCACTGGGATATTTTGACTTAACTGCTTGACTAGACTTGACTACGCTTGACTTAACTTAACTGCCTATATCTCTGAGTCTACTGTTTATTTTGGTTTGCAATTTTCAATTATGTAAAAATTTACCTCTGCCTAATATTTTTGTTCCTTTTGAATGCCCAGGGTTCATAGCAGGATAATTGTTACATGTTGTTTGTGCAGTATCACATCTGACATTGCACTCTATTATAGAGTGTATTGCTTTAAAAGGAGAGCGTTAAAATTAAAAATAACAAAAGCTATGTAGTTTATCGTATTTCAGTTCAAAATGTAAACTTTATCTGAACATTAAATGATGCAACCAAAGAACATTTGAAAAGGCATAAACGTAGAATGAACCCCAACATTTTCTCCAGGGTTATAAATCTTTGAGGTTTAAAAAAATCTTATTTGGTCTGATGAATAAATAATGATTTGATTAACAGTTTAGCACTTGATTTAATATTGCGGTGTTTATATCTCAGTATCTCATTTGCTGCTATGTACACATGAATAATAATTAAAATGAGAAAAAAATATCAGATGAATTTAGTATGCATCCATGGAATATTGACCATGGATAAAAAGGGCACATTTCATTATGTACATTTCCTACCATGTTAGTCTATTATCTTTCCAGAAGATAATCTGTAATCTATTGCAATCGCTGTGTCTCAATTAATAAAAAATTTAATATTTAGGTGTTGCTCTTATTTCTCATTATTATGTTACATTTGCTATGGAGCTTTACAGTGCTTGTACAGCTTTGATTAAATGTGTGTCTGTGAATAATTATTTATAGGGATACAGAGATCAGTGCTCTACTTCATAATATTATATGCCAGAATGTGAATGAAAAATGCATCCTATCTAACAGATTCTGATTTTTCAAACATAGTGAATGATTATTCTTAATAAAAACAAGTAGATTTAAAAAGAGCCAGTTATCTATGCTCATTTGAATCTACACCTTTGAATTGTTACAATCATGTGCATTACTTCTCAGAAATGATTTCATTTGTATTCACTTTTATTTTCTCCCTATCACAGATGTCTGTGTCAGAATGCAAGGCTATCTATCCTTGCTACCCAAGCTCATTGTGGGTAACAGATCATGACAATGTCATAAATGTTGCTGTCATGATTACATGACAGAAAACGTAAACGCATTGCTAATTGACAGCTTTCCTTCCTTAGCAATCTGGAAAGTGTATCATTTATCAGTTTTGAACTCAGGAAGGACACTGATCAACATAACAGCACATACATTTACCCGAGAAGTTGTGTTGCATTGTTGAGATGTTCAGATTCTGACCAGTTTCCAGTCTTTACTCTGTGAGGTGAATTTACTAAAGACTTACTGAGCTTAGTAAATTGGGTAAAGCTTCACTTTACGAAGAATACCTGATTACAAGCAAGGAAAAAAACTACATTTTTGCATGCACATGATTGGATGATGGACATCAACAGATCTTCCCCTCATTTACTAAGCTTGGGAGCAACTGCACTTGCAAGGTGCACAGTCTAATTGCCTTTATGAAATCAACCACTGTTTGTAAGGATAAAACTGTTTTTAGTTCTAGACAGAATACAGAAGGGGCAATTGTATATGTGCTGGCAGATGTTTTTCATTTACAACTTGTGGAAGCAGTCTGCTGGACCGCTTAAACTACTCAAAGTCCATTGAACTCTTTACAACAGCAATGCCAACTGTCTTGATGAACTCGGGTAGGTCCACATTTGATTTATAAGTACATTTGTGTACAGATTTGGACCTTAAAAGGAATAAGCCCTGAGATTGTCCAGTACCCTGACATAGCTAGTTGTATAAATAATTGGAATATAAGTTTAGTCTCTTGGCTGTGATATAACATTTGATGGCTACACTGTGGTGGAAATAAAAAAAAATATTTTTTAGATATACTGTACATTAGAATATAATTTTGATAATATTTTATACATTGATGTGACTCAATAACCTTTTCCATTTTTATCCAATATGATATGCTTTATAAATATGCTTAGATCTAAGTCTCTGCGTAAACTGATCATTCCAAAATGCATTATTTTCTCTATTGTGTTAATCTTTGTTCCCATCCCTGACAGCCTGTGATCAGAGGATGTTCTGGGATATTCCTTCATGGCAATGGTTTTCTATGTTGTGAAAACTCACTGTACTAGTTAGTAACACATTATGGCAATTCATGAAGAATAAGGATGTATCCAAAGAACATAATATATGCAGTAAGACTGTGTTCATAATGGAGGTATACCGTAAACAAAGTATGGGTCTTCATTTTGAAAGGAGCAAAAATTTCAGATTAAAAGTAGTGTAGTGCAGATCAAATATTAAATAGCAGTGGGTGAAGTTTTCAGCATGATTGATAATCAAACCTCTTATGACTATATCTTTTGCATGGATGTATATATGAATGTTGAAGGTGAAAATATAAACCATCCAAGTTCAAGATAATGTGATTTTTGGATAAGATGTTGAAGTATAATACATCACAATAACCAAAAATAGTTTTGCTGTACCAAGAAAAGTCCAAATAATTAAAGTCCAAACATGAACAGCGATCACACACAACCACTGTGTGAATCCTTAGAGAACCAGATTTTTTCCTTTTGTGAAGTGAACTAATATGACATATTATTGTCTATTATATCAGTAGTAAAATCCAATAAATGTGCATCAGTGAGCCCATCACCACAAATACATGCAGCCTCTTAGCAGATCGTTAGACCCCATATTATAGCAGGTCAAACAGGGCATAAAGCTGTATGGATCTTGCTCCTTGGATCATCCAACTTTGGGAAATAAATGGTACCACAGGTGGTAAGACTACTCTTCTTCTTCCCCTGCATCCATTAGTGGGATGTGCCACTGACCTGACTGTCTCCCTCCTGTGTGTTTTGTATGTACTGGTATATTCTAAGTGGCATGCTCTGAATATCATGATAATGTAGAGTTGTATATTTATCTGTACAATACATATTAATTGATGTACTTTATAGTTTGTTCACATAGATGTCACATTAATCTCCTGAAGAAGTTAGACATTCTGGGATGTGGCTTCCCTAGACCATATAACAACATCTGGAATATTATTGGTGATGTAATAATATCTTTGCCATGGTCAGGAAACTACATACCACTAGGAAATCTAAATACCAGTGGATCTGTACTGTACTGTTTTTGTATTTTTAAATAAATGGAATGCTGTGATTCTATTTTTTATATGTTTTTTGATAAATACAAATATGGAATTTAAACAAAGAATGTTGTGATTGGTGCCTAAAAAGTCCATTTTCTTTCTTATCAAATAAATACTTGATTAATAGCTGGACGTGGCATCGCTTATTCCCAATACATGTCCACAGTACCACCCTGTGGTGACATAAAGCATTTGTTGTATCTTCAATATAAAAGCGTGACACAGTTTTAGATTGATGCATGAATATAAAAGCGTGACACGATTTTATGATTGGTGCCATACTTTTATATTGGTATCTTTGATATAAAAGCGTGACATAACTTTGTGATTGGTGTCTTCAATATAAAAGCATGACACAATTTTGTGATTAGTGCCTAAAAAGCCCATTTTCTTTCTTATCAAATTAGTATTTGATTAACAGCTGGACGTGGCATCGCTTATTCCTGACAAATGTCCACAGTACCAGTGGTGACTCTTCCTCCAGAAAACACTCCTCCAAACATACCTTTAACCACTTTCTACACACCAACAATCTCTACAATATCTGGCGACGCCAACACAGCACGGAAAAAGACTACACTTATTACTCCCCATCCCATTTATCCTGCTCCAGAATTGACTTTTTCATCACAGACAAGTGGACGTTACAGCATGTCACCTCTTCCAAGATCGGCACCATAACATGGTCAGACCACGCTCCAACTTCCATCACTCTCGACCACAATCAACATTCTTCGATCCCTCACACCTGACATCTCTATACCTATATTATGGTCCACTTACAAGGCATACACGAGAGTTATTCTTATACAACTGAATTACCAAACAAAGAAACCAACAAATTGACGAACTCCTCATTTCAATTAAAACAAAAGAAGAACTAAACTAAAAATCCCCAAACCCCTCAATCTCTTCTTCCCTCACCACAGACAGAAACAAACTTAGAGCCCTCTTGCTTTATAAATACGACCTTAATCTTCAAAAAATGAAAGTTACATTTTACTCCCTAAGTAACAAAGCCAATTCTCTATTAACCAAAATGATCAAACGACGCCTAAAATCCAAAATATCCTCAGTTCAACACCCAACCACACATGCATTAACCACAAATCCACAAGAAATAGCTAAAGCTTTCACAAATTATTATCAACACTTATACAAACTTAAAAACGATCCTGACACTATCCAACCAACACTTACATCCATACAACAATTCCCACACACAACCAAACTTCCCCAACTCTCCCCATCTCAACTTGTCGCTATATCTATTCCGATCTCCCCCAAAGAAATAGAAATAACCATCAAAACACTCCCGCTTAACAAATCTCCAGGAAACAACGGATACACAAACAAATTTTACAAACAATTTGCCCCTGACCTATCGCCCTACCTGACCAAACTCTTTAACCATGCCGCCACCAGCGGGTTGTTCCCTAAAGACATGCTACAGTCCATAATAACGACAATACCAAAACCTGGCAAAGACCCAAAACTTGTCCAAAATTACAGAGCAATCTCCCTACTCAATACACACATAAAATTGTATGCAAAAATTATAGCTCACAGAATCCTCCTCTATCTTCCTACCTTAATACATCCAGACCAAGTAGGATTAATACCAGGCCGCCAAGCATCCGATGCCACCAGAAGACTTATATCTCTTCTTCACCACTTAGAACATACCAAGCAGCCCTCATTACTCTTATCCTTAGACGCAGAAAAAGCATTTGACCGAGTACATTGGCTATTCATGCAATTGACCCTACAGAAATTTGGTATCACAGGATGGATGTTAACAGCCATCCTTTCATTACACTCCCACCCTACAGCCAGAGTACTAACAGATGGAACATTATCAGACCCCTTCAATATCATCAATGGTACTAGACAAGGCTGCCCACTTAATCTCCCATAATATTTGCATTGCTCATTGAACCCTTAGCTTCTAAATTTAGAGACGACCCGACGTTCACTGGCATCAAGCACCTTAACACAGAGCATAACAGTAGTCTATTTGCAGACAATATCATATTGATGGTAACCATCCCAAGCAGATCCCTCCAAACGATACGCACCCACCTCCAAAATGACTCGACGGTTTCCTATTATAAACTTAACAAACCCAAATCTTCAATCCTAAATCTCCATACACCCCACCAAACCCAAGTACTACTTGCCAAACAAACAACTCGAAACTATCCCCCAAGAAAGTACCACCTTTCGCACCTCAGAATTCTCCAAATTGGGCCGAGTAGCGACATTGAAAATGTACATACATCCTACCCAAAATTCTATATATATTTCGCACACTTCCCATACCAATCCCCAACACCTTTTTCTCCACGTTACAATCAATTCTCACCAAATTCTTATGGAACTCTAAAAAACCTAGATTTACTACTAATCTAATACGCCCAACATCCAAAGGAGGTGCAGGCCTCCCACATCTAAAATCCTACTATAATGCTACTCTTCTTGACCAAATATATTTTTGGTGGAACCCAACCAGAGAAAAAATCTGGTTTACAATGGAAACCTTGCCCTTTCTTCCACTTAAACCCCAAAACTTCCATCATCACCACGAACAAACTACCAGCTGAAACACCCATGTATCCAAGCCACTTTACAAGCCTGGTACGATCTTCTGACTACTGAATACACAGATGCCAAACAAATCCTTACCCCAATTAACATACTACATTCCATTACACCCTCTCTGGAACTATCCCAATGGGAAAAACAAAATATACGTAATATAGCAGACCTCTATATAGACCACACCCTACACTCATTTCAAAATCTCCAAACCGAATTCAATCTCCCTACCACTGAATACTTTACTTACCTAAGAATCACTGTATACAAACAAAAAATATACCCCATACCACAAAGATTCCATATACCGCCTATCATTTCTTTACCAAACCACAATACCCAGGTAAAGGCATTTCCACTTTCTACACGTACATGATGAACCTACAATTCACTCTAAAATCTACATCCCTAACCAATTGGGAAAAAACCCTTTCAGAACCAATTACAACACAGACATGGGGAAAAGCATTTAACACCACTTACAAATCCTCCTGATGTAGTTCGCACTGGGAACCATACTTAAAAATCCTTCACCAATGGTACCTAACCCCTGTCAAACTTGCCATTTACTACCCAAAACACTCCTTCTCTTGCTGGCGACAATGCGGCGACGTAGGTTCAACATTACATATACTATGGCCCTGTAAATCAATTAGATCCTTTTGGAACAGTGTCTTACAGTTAATCTCTGAAATATCCAACACATCGATAACCCCAAACCCTTCACTTGCACTTCTACACATTTGGATTGAAAAATTCCCCTATAATTCCCGTACTATCATTGTCCACACACTTTTTGCAGCCAAAATCAATATAGCCAAATTATGGAACACTACCACTGCTCCTTCCCTCAAGTTACTAATCACAGACCTTAATTTCCAATGTGAAATAGAAAAAAGATCCGCCCCTAACAACTCCACCCAACACAAATTGAAACCCCAATGGACTCGCTGGTTACAAAATCCTAACTGCTCGGTACAATTCTGATACTATACATACCATTGCATTACTGACCATCTTTAGACTGGTACTCCTTTTTCCACCCTGTTACACCTACCCCTCCCTACCCTCCTCCCTATCCCCCCTTGTTCAATACCCCCTTATTATCTTATACACCTTACCAAGGTTCAACACATATCCAAAACTACCTCTGATGTTAATGCCTTAAATCCGAATATTAACCCCAGCCAATTGGTGGGGTAATTGCTCAATACTATGTTGATGTTGTATGAATATATTTACTATTGAACCAAATATTCTTACTATGTTCTGTGCTTGAAAATCTTTCAATAAAAACTATTGAAATATAAAATCTAAAAAGAAAAAACGAAAAACATTTAATTGTGGTTTTGATTTGCTGTTTCCTTAGAACTACAAAGAAAATTTCCTCCTAGTAACAAACCAATTTTGATGTAAAAATTATTACTAATTATTATTATTCTATAACATGTAATATGTAAAACAAGATCATGGTCATTACAGTCCTGTGATTACACAAAAAGGTATTACAGAGTACATTGTTTCCAGAATGACTAATCTGGGAACTCTGCCCAAGTTGTCTTCTCTAAACCCAACCCAAATAATTTGAGCAACTTTTCAGCACCATTGCTTCAGAAAAATGTTCTTTAATAAGTGCATGTTAGGGGTCCACATATTCTTTGTTACAATTAATGGCTAATGTTCATCCGTGACCTGCAGTGATTTATAACAGTCTTAGAGCAGTAAACTCAATTCATATTTATAATCTTCCTGCTTTGAGATTATCAGTTCTCTGTAATAATCATGAGTCACACTCATTTAAATATGAACATAATCTCCTTAATTCCCTCTGTCCTTGGACCTGCTAAAAAGAAGACACATATTACCCTAAAAGATGTAAATGGACATATGCAAAATATTGGAATGCAAGAGCCATGGTTGTAGACATAGTAGCAGGAAAGTGAAAAATACAGGTCATACTTTGGCTAACTGAATACAATTTATGGCAAGTTTTCAGAAAGTTTCAATCTCTTCACAAACAGCTACAAAAATTTATATATGATTATATAAACTGTAGACCTAGATGAGGAAGCTTAGATATTGATAAATGGTCCATCAAAGTTTTGAAAGACCATCAAGTTTTGAAAACAGTCCAAGATTATAAACCAACAGATGCAGCGGTATGAAATGATTGCATGGGATCACCGAAATCTATCATAAATGTGATATAACTTGTGAAGCAATGCAAATAAATGATTAAAATACAAAAAAATAAATAAATAAAAATATTTCAAAAAGTATATATCAATTATAGCTAATTCATCTGATAAAGCTGAAAGATTGGTAATCATGAATACAACAGATTATGAAATTGAGATATAGACAACTAGTAGATCCTAAAATGAAAATGTACAAATGAACTCCTCAACTATTATAAAGAAAAAATGTAACAAAACTCATTAAAACAACTTTTTTCTTTTTTTTTTTCTTGTTCAACCATTTTTATTGATTTAATGAAAAGTATGGTACAAACAAAAGAGAAACAGGCCTGCATAGTACACTAAACAATTCCAAGGTACAAAGAAATTGTAAGGAGAGGTCAACATCTGAAATGTCACATTACTCAAAAGAAGTGACTAATATTTAACTTAGGCAATGGCATGGTGTATTAAAAGAGTCACTAATGAACTGAAAACTAAGCGAGTACAACAGGTACTAGGCCATTTTAGTACAAGATGAGAGTAAGCAGTACAATTCGGAGGTAGTCATAAATCAAATCATGTAGCTGGCCCGAGAGAGAGAGAGAGAGAGAGAGAGAGAAACAGTATAGAAGAATAGGGAGGGGAGAGTGGGCCTTAACATCTGTACAGTATGGTAAAGCCGACTGCCGAGTCACAGGCTCAGCCATACAGAGAGCTGTGATAACAGAATACATAGCCCATTCTACAAAAAAGAAAGAATATAATAAAGAGGGAAGGAAAAGGAAAGTGGAAAGGATGAAGAAAGAAAGAAGTGGAAGGAGGAGAGGTTTCCCCAAAGTAGACGCAACAATGACTGGAGTGTGAGCTGGGCATGCACGTGGGACTAAGTTACCATGATAGGAGCACCGTTCCATGAAAATCAGGGGGCAGACAGTGCTTGATCCTTGGCTGCCAGATCTTATCAAATTTGATCTTTTTCTATGGCTTCCGTTTTAGCGTTGATAAGAGTATGATGCACTCTGTGTTTAGTTTCAGCCAAGATAAAAGATAGAGATTTCCATGCTTTAGCTATCATCTGTTTTGCGGCTGTCAGGAGTGGAAGAGTTTGAATTGTCTACATATCAAGGACACTGGTCTCAGGTTTAGGAGAGCGATGGTGGGGTCTGGGTGTAGAAGCACCTCGAACAATTCCGAGGCCATTGCAAAGGTTACCCTCCAGAAAACCTGGATCACAGGGCAATGCCACCAAATGTGCATATGCGTACCAGCGAAAACAGCGAGCTGAAGCACAGGGTACAAATTTTACGATTCTGGCCAGGACTAGATACCATCTAGCGAGCACTTTATAATTGGCTTCCACAGCCAGTACATTAAGTGAAGAAGCCTTGGTGGCTTGCCACATCTCTGACCATTCTGCTGTATCGAAAGTGCGGCCTAGATCTCTTTCCCATTTCGCTACATAAGAGGAGGTGCTTTCATTAAGTTTGAAAAGTATATGGTTGTAGAGACTTGAAACAAGGCCCCTGGCATGGGGATTTCCGTTACAGAAATGCTCAAAAAGTGAGAGTTGGGTCAAGGGGTTGCCCCTCTGCATAAATTGGGAGTAGAAGTTCTTTATTTGTAGATAGCAGAAGGGTTCTGACCAGCGGGGGTCCAAAAGATTTGCAGAAAGTCTGGAAAGAGTAAAATAAGGTTGTGTAGACCAATTTAAAGAGAAAAAATGAGGCCTGTGGTAGTCCAGGTTTGGAAAGAAGCTGGGCTTTCCCAGGCTGGATAAAAGGCTGGGTTTTTAAGAAATTATAGGAGTGGGTTATGAGGAAACTGTAGTCCGTACATAGTCTTAAGTTTGTCCCAAATTGACATGTAGTGTTTTGTGATAGGATTATTCAAATGGGCCCGTTCTGCTGGGTGAATCCATAGAAGGTTGCCTACCGACAAAGGATCACAATCTATTGATTCAAATGCGACCCACAAAGGGGTTTCACATACAGCGTGATAATTAGATAGGTGGGCCAAGTGAGCCACATAGTAGTAAGAGGTAAAGTTTGGGAGGCCTAGTCCCCCTTGCAGTGTGGGGAGGTATAAGTTGACTTTGGGTACTCTCGGTTTAATCATACCCCAGGAGACTGACATGGCTCTCTGTTTTAAAATTCTAAGCTAGTAGAAGGGAACAGGGATCGGCAAGACTCTGATTAGGTAAAGAAGCTTGGGCAATATAGTCATTCTGAGAACATTGATTTTACCTAGCCAGGACAGTGAGAGAGAGGACCATTGTGTTATTAGGCCTGTCACCTGCTTCAACATTTGAGGGTACTGCAAATAAGTCGGAAAGCTTAGCTGTGAGCTGAATGTCCAAGTAGGGGAGGCGGTGTGTAGCCCTCATAAATAGCAGTACTCCCTGTGCCAGACTTAGTTCCATTTCCAATAAAGAAATATCTACTACTGTAGATTGCTGAGCTATAACTGTTAGTCCCGAAATTACAGCAAACCGGTCCAAAGTGGCCAGCAAGTTAGGGGCCGATACATGTGGGGTGGTTAGAAACAACAAAATGTTGTCTGTGAAGAGGCAGATTTTGTGGTGGTTCCATCCAGTTCGATGCTAGTGACTATAGGATCCATCCTGATGCTTTGTGCTAGGGGTTCAATAAGGAGGGCAACAAACAAAGGAGAAAGCGGACAGTCTTATTGCGTTCTCCTTCCTATATTGACTGTATCCGATTTGTAACCGGCATATTTAATGTATGCCTTAGGTGAGCTGTACAGAATGAAGATCCAACGTAGAAAGTGGGGGTCAAAACCACACTTCTGTAAAGAAAAATGTAGGTTGGACCATGAAACAGTATCAAAAGCCTCTCTGATGTCGATATTCTAATGTGAGAGTCCAACTGGTGTCTAATTCTTTTGACTTCAAACTGTGTTTCCCCACCATGTATGGCTAAAATGGGAACTCACCAGATCAACTCGGCCAACAAAGTAGCCAGCAAGCTTTTAAACACAGATCCACTATGCCTTAGATATGATTCCACAAACTGGATCCAACCACCGAAAGTGACATACCGAAGGGACTGGAAGCGATGACAAATGGCTGGCTATATGTCACTTCCGGTGGTTGGATCCAGTCTGTGAAACACACACCCGCTCAGATACAGCGAGCAGTAGTGCGCAGTATTTGGTTCTTCCTATGCCTATTGAAAGTGCTGCTGGCACTGAAACATGCGAGTGCACTATATATACTTTTTATTCTTTTATGGATTTTAAATAAACTTGCCACAGTATAGAAGCTTCTCTTTATTTAAGTGTTTGTACTGCTTTACCCTGCTTGCAAGAATTTGTTATGGAGAAAACTGTGAATATACTCGTATTATCGATGCAATATAATTTAAAACAGAGATTTGATGTCCAGTACAACTGTATGTTTAATTCAAAAATGTCAAACTCCAGACATGTAATCTAATATTTAAAAGTCAAAGCAGTGAAAACTGAACTTCAGGTGACTAGATTTAAACTTCATCCACCAATTACAAATAATACATGAACACATTCTATTAAAAAAAATATAGTTCAGTATCCCATATTTTATTATAAAGTCTTCAAAGTCATCATTTTTCCTATTCTTATATCGTAGTCTTGGAGAGGGCTTATATATGATTTTACTTGCTTGCAAGTGCATTTTAATTATTTCCTTTTATTAAAAAGGTGATATTACACTATGAGAGGCTCTTTTATCTCTCCCCTGATATGAGCTGGGCATTATGGAGTCCTCTGTAAGACACAAGAGCGCTGTTTAAATCATCTGCTTACATCTATCCATGTGTAAAACACATATATTGAGATCCATTTCAGCAAAATAGCCATCTATGGAGATGAGCAGTTGATACTGGGAAAGGGAATGATGACTTCTTTTTAATTAACCAATTCAATACTGGGCACTTTTACCTCCTTCCTGCCCAGGCCAATTTTCAGCTTTCAGGGCTGTCATAATTTGAATGACAATTGTGCAGTCATGCAACACTGTACCCAAACTAAATTTGTATAATTTTTTTTCACATAAATGGAGCTTTCTTTTGTTGGTATTTAATCACAACTGGGTTTTTTATTTTTTGCTAAATAAACAAAAAAGACTAAAAAACAAGTTTTTCTTAGTTTCTGGTACAATCTTTTCAAATAAATAATTGATCTTCATAAATTTAGGCCAAAATGTATTCTGCTACATTTATTTGGTTAAAATAACAGTGTTTATTATTTTCTCTGTAGGAAAGTTATTGAGTCCACAAACTATGTTATATACATACCTATCTCATTTCTTGAGGCCCAAAAATGTCAGGACAGTACAGATATCCACCAAATGACCCCTTTTTGGAAAGTAGACAGTCAAAGGTATTTAGTAAGAGACATGGTGACTTTTTTAAAGTTGTGATTTTTTTGTCATAGTTTTTCGAAAAATCAAGAAAGTAATCTTTATGATTTTTTTAACACACTGTGAGCAGAGCAATATACTGTATTGTTGTCATAGTAACATTGTACTATTCTGGAAAAGTGATCCAGATTTTTTTTTACACATTATGATTGCTTATAACAGTGAATTTCACTGCTATAAGCAGGCATTTTACTGAAATTGATTCACTCAGTGTGTTTTGTTGTGATTAGCTGATCACATGGTACAGATGGGCTGTGATTGTCCCTGTCTTTAGCATGTGACCAATCACAGCTAGCAGCACAATTGTACACAATGAATGGCATGAACTGAAGCCATTCATTGTTTACAATTGGCATGTGATCTGTTGTGATTGATCACAGTGATTACATGGCACCAGTAGGTGACTGGTATACTGATCAGTTATCGGCTGTGTCCAGTGGATACAGCCACTGACAGATTGCGCCAGACTCGTTCTGGAATGATGAAAGTCTCGCACGGTTGTAAAATTTCTATAGGCCAGGCAGGAAGTTGGTAAGAAAGTACCGTAAGTGTAAGTGTCACTGTGGTGTGGAGAAGCATGGTTTTCGGTGGCACAGAATCATCACCTTTAGTGTGAATATAGTTGCACTGCTCACTATCACGGAGCTTATAAAGGTGCTTATGGACAATTTATTGATGTATTTATGATTGCACATTTTAAATATATAATTTTTCACTTTATTTGGAGAGTGCACAAATAAGGAAACCGCGGTCAAATCCTTTTTAATTTTTTTCTTATTATTTTAAAAAGCCACCTAAAGACAGCTACATAAGCCTTACCGAAGGCACAAGTTGCTATTGCCTATCAGTTGTGAGCTAAGTTCAACAGAGAGGGCCTATCTACAGATCAAAAAGTAGATCCTCGTATTTGTTATATAACAATGTTAACCAGATAGTTGGAAAAGAAGATATAATCAGTCCAATAATTGTCCCTATATTGGAAGATTTTGCTTTGCCTTAGGTACATTAAGTAGATGGATTGTGAGTGATTGTATGAAGTGCTTGGATGGCAGGGGAGCCAGATAAAGCAGGTAGGCCACCAGATCAAATCCCAGTTGGACATCTGTGAGTTTGAGTACAAGGTTACATACCCGTGACTAAAAGGATTTCAGAAACAGACAGCTCCAAAACATATGTACGTATGTTCCCTCTTCTGTGAGACATCACTAACAGCTAGATGAAGTCTGTGGAAACATTTTGTAAAGGGCCTCTGGCATCCTGTTCCATTGTGTTCGAATTTTTAAGCCAGTTTCCTGAATGGAGCTGGAGAGAGATGGGGTACAGAACATTTTGACTTGGAGGATATTAAAGAATTGGTGTGCAGTGGGATTTTGCATACCTTGTAAAGACTGCAATGACAGCAGCTCAGGAAATCACTATTAATATCACAATTCCTTAGCTACCTGTCTTTTGTCCTCATGTCTCTAAATACTAGTGCTAGTTTTATGCAGCTAATCTTTCCTAAATATTAATCAGGTGCTTGTAGGTGTTGGACTGTGTCGATTTTACATTCATTGCACTTAGTGCTGCATCTTCTGTGAGGTTTTGAGGACCCACTCCTGATGTATTGGTGACCACCTTACTGCACCTATCAACACAGTTGCTTCAAGCAGTGATCTACATAACAGAGATTTAACTGACTATCACTCATAGTGGTATTTGAGAATCTCTAGTGTTCTTAACTGCAGCTATAATGAGTGTAACACAATTCATTTTGTTACTTGATATAAAACCTATTGATTGTAATTTTTGCCTAGAGTTTAGTATAAACTTTTAATGAAGTAATTTTATGCTAGGTAATGATGCAAGAAAGTAGAATCAAAAAGACTCCAAAAACATTTTTGTTAATCAGCACGCTGGGAACTGAGAATAGAAAATAATTATGCTATTGTCAATTGAAAATGAATTATTCATTGTATTAAAATATTTTAGATGGACATGGTGTTACATATTAAATTATACAATTTATCAGAATTTTCCATCTTTCTGACTGTGATATAATCTTTCTTCTTGCACAGTTCTTTGACAAGTTATAAAATGTAGATCACACTAAATGTAAATTGTGCATTTGAAACTATTTTTAGAGACTTTATGGTTATCATTTTCAAGTAACACAATACACTTAAACCAAAGAAAAAAAATAATAGACAGGGTTTCTTATGTTAATGGTATTGATATTGAAACAGGATATGTCTCTACTTGGAACTTAAGAGCCAGATTACAAAGCAAACTAATAAATCTACCTCCTGAAATAAAGAACAATCCAATATACAATGACACAATCATACTCTGGAGGGAAGTAAGAAAGAAATTTGGATTTCTCCCCCACATTTCTAAATACCTACATATTCACTACAATCCAACATTCCCATAAACTAGGGACTATAAAGCATTTCATTAATGATTACAACATGGACCAAGATAAATCAACTTCTTCAAGGCAATACCTACACTCCAAAAAGCTTCGAACGGATCTCACAGGAATGTATTATCAGTGTGAAGCATTACTGTCAGGAATGGACTCAGCACTGGTGGTGGGACTCACCTGCCGTGTGGGCTGCAGTACCAGGGCTGACCAGCGGGTGCTCTCAGCAGCCAGAAGCTCAATCCCGCAGTCAGCCAACACCTGGGGCTGATTGCGGGAGGTGTATTTAAGGAATGACCACGCCTGTGATCAGGGCCTTGGTGTATGTTTCCCATGAGCCCTGTATCTTGTATCCTGTGTTCCTGTGCCTCTGCCTGTCTGATTTGTTGCTGACCCTGCCTGATCCTGACCTCTGCTGACCATCTCCTGTTTAACCCGGCTTGTGACCCTGACCATTCTCTGCTTGATCCTCTGTACCGCGCTGCCCCTGAGCTACTGAACCCAGCTTGTGACCCTGACCATTCTCTGCCTGCTCCTACGGTACCTCGCTGCCCGCACGTTGCTGACCTGGTCCGTCTGACCATGCTAACTACTCTGCTCACACCTTCTGCCTCTTCACATCAGGCTTTCTACCTGCACACACCTCTGGCGGATCCCTCTACCACGAGTAGGTGTACTCAGGGGCCGCGACCTGGTTCCTGTCTGCTCCAAGTCCATCCCCACTATCAGGGGCCCTGGTGAATAAGCAGACTGGGACTTAGACTCCGTGCCCTGGGGGAATCCTGTCCTGAGGACCACTAGAGGTACCACCAGACGGTCGTTACAGAACCCTACGGCCGGCCTGACCATTCCACCTCTCTAGCCCTGACTACGCCTGTGTTCCTGCACGTACTAAGATTAGTGGAAGGTTGGTTTGTTCACTGTGCGTTATATATCTGGGTGGCTAATAATAATTATATTGTACCTGAAGTCTGCGTTTCCCTGTGTCAACCCACACCTTTCTGGTCATTCCTAGATTCCTGACAATTACTTTCATGATTTACAAATCATCAACTATGTAAAATCAAGTTACAGAGATCGACAATTTTAGCTTTTAAATCTACCTTTCTGGATCAGTTTATAAATGTCTAGAGGGGGGCGTGGCTTGAGCCCGGAGGAAGATGGCCGCTTAATCCTCACAGCTCTGACACACGGAGGTAGGACCACGTGGCTAAAGCAGGGAGAGCCGCCGTTGCCATAGGGAAGGCGGATAGGAAAGCCTCCGCCCCATGATCGCGGTCTCCCCGCCCGATGAGCGGACCCGCAAGCCACAGTATACCGGAGCTATTTCGGTCCCAGGCCCCTGAACACACTGAGGCCTCCTCTCATGCTGCCTCCTCCCAATCTATTCATGGAGCATCCCTCTATCATAGCAGGAGCAGAGCTGAAGCTGCCACAGCATGTCCCTCTGCAGGCTCCCCTCTCACTATAGGGGATCTGAAGGCTGTGGCACTTGACATTAAAGAAACCCTCATGGCAGCGATTGCTGACCTACATATTGACATGCAGGCAGTGTCAGGGATCCCGGTGCGTCGGCGATGGATCCTCTCGAGTCACGGAGGTGCGAGTGTGCAGGTGCAGGAGCGTGCGGGAGCGCATGCGTGGAAGACTCACGCATGCGCAGTAGCACACACATCACGTCTGGCGGGCTATTTAAACCTGCTTCAGATGGAAATCACTGCCTTCTGGTCTAAATACGTTCCTGCATACATTTTCCTGATTCTGATCCTGATACCTGCATTCTGTATACCCGCCTAAGGAAGAACTCTGCCTGCACCGACCCCGGGTATCCCTGACCATTCTTCTGCCTGCTCCTTTTGTACTTATCTGCCCGCTTGTTACCGACCCGGCCTGCCTGACTCTGCTGTATTACTCTGCCTGCACCTGCACCTGACCTGCATTCTGTCAGCTACCATATCCATCTACCGCTGCACCCACGGCTCGGAATCTGGCCTGCATCCGGACCACCGCTATACCCGTCAGTCACCGCATCCACGCACTGGTGCTCGGTCCCGCACCCTTACTGCCACCACACCTGCTTGCTGCTGCACCTACGTCCCTGCACCCGCACCTGGCTTGTGCCCGAACCTACTGGGTCCCAGCTACCTACTGACAGCCGCAAGATCTACACGGCACTCCTGCCCCTCCTGGCTCTGCGCCCCTGGTCCCCCCTTCAGGGGTTCTGAGCGGGAGTTGCAAGAGGACACCCTCTCTCCACTTCAGGCTCCCCAACCAGGTACGTGACAGTACTACACATGTCGGAGCCTGAGAGAGGGGCCTCTTCTCTGGAAGAGATTTGCTAACATATTGCGGTACTGACTCAAGCTGTCAAGGGCTTGCCATAGGGGTACAACTGCTTGGAGGATCGTTTTCAGGCCCTATCTCCACCGGCCTCTGCTGCTAGCACCTCAGCTCCACCCCCTCCAACTGCCGCTCCAGGAGCCGTGGCAAGTCCCACTGTGATGATGTTGCCTACTGAACCTAGGGTACCTACACCTGAAAGATTTTCTGGCGACCGCCACAAATTCAGAGCCTTTCGGAATGCATGCGGGTTATATTTTGCATTGCAACCTCACACCTTTTCGCTAGAAGCAACCAAAGTGGGATTTGTGATCTCCCTTCTCCAGGGTGAGCCTCAAGCATGGGCCCATCATTTAATGGAAAAAGCATATGCCAAACTGTCCTCCCTAGAAAGCTTCTTTGAAGCTATGGCACAACTGTACGATGACCCCCAACGATCCGCATCCGCAGAAACTGCGCTCCATTCTCTCCAGCAGGGTCGTAGGGCAGCTGAAGACTATGTAACCAAGTTCAGGTGCTGGAGCGCTGATACAAGTTGGAATGACGCTGCCCTCTGCTATCAATTTTGCTTGGGTCTGGCGGAACTCCTGAAAGACGAGCTAGCTCGGGTTGGAGTACCGAGTACCTTGGAGGAACTTATTAAGCTGACTATTCAGACTGACCGACGACTGAGTGAACGAAGGCTGGAGAGATCCACAGGTCAAGCTCGCCCCACATTGATGCTGCCCAGGGTACCACCTCCAACCAGTATGGCATCAACCAGTTCTACCACACCCAGTTCTGACGGGTCGAACCGATGCAAATTGGGTTACTACGTACCACCCTCAATCCGGAAGAGCGGCAACGCCGCTGACAGGGCAACCTCTGCTTCTACTGCGACAATTTCAGAGAAGGTTAAATCAGGAATTTTACTGCTAAATCAACTTTAGCTAATATGTTCATTCATCCCGACTGACCACTTAAGTAATGATGGATTCTACACTGACCACAAATATAAAGAGGGCATATACACTGATCAACAATATAAAAGAGGATTTTTACACTAGAAACCAATACAAAATGGGCAGTGACAGGAAGCCACACCGTGAAGACATTAGAATCCCAGGATTAGGTGTATAAATCCTGTTAGGACATACCAAGCACAGGCCAGTTTCAGTGCTTTTAGCCATGCTAAAACATTTCTGTAACCGCCAAGAAAAAAGCGAAGTTGGCTAAGTTGTCTGTTTAAACCTTTTAAATTTTATTTGAATCAGATTTCTTTAATATTTTTCATATTCCATTGCAATTTTTGCCAAAATTGGGCATGTAATATATAGTATTATGTTACATAACAGAAGAGGCTTATTCATAAAACCCTTCACTTTACACCATATTTAACATTTTCTAAGAAATAACTCTTAACAAAACACAACTGTTACTTCCATTATTGTTGCTATGGAGCTGAACTTTTCAACTTTACAGACATGGGGAAATTAATTTTATGGAGTTTACAGAAAGGGAGAGAGAGTGTATTGCTATACCACATAATGTTCAGAACTCTACAAATGCATTAAATACATTTAGTTATATAGTTACAAAGTTTATAAAGTTGAGGGCTCTGGCAGTGCTCATCCTGTTCATCCTTTCAGGAAGGAGCAGGTACCGGTCCTGCTGATGGGATAAGGACCATTTATGGTCCTGTACAGCTCTCCTAGAATAACTGCCTGTCTCCTGGAATCTCCATCATGCTCTTGAGACTTTGCTGGGAGACACAGCAAACCATCTGGCAATGGCACGTATTGATGTGCCATCCTGTAGGAGTTTGACTGCCTGTGCAACCTCTGTAGGGTTCAGGTATTGCCTCTTGCTACCAGTAGTGACACTGACCCTAGCCAAATGCAAAACTAGTGAAAAACAGCCAGAAAAGATGAGTAGGGAAAAAAAATGTCCGTGGCCTCCACCTGTAAAACCATTCCTATTTTGAGGGTTGTCTCATTGTTGTCCATCTAGTGCACCTGCTGTTAATTTCATTAACACCAAAGCAGCTGAAACTGATTAACAACCTCCTCTGCTACTTAACTGACCAGATCAATATCCCAGGAGTTTAATTGACTTGATGCTATTCTCTGATTAAAAAGTGTTCCTTTAATTTTTTTGAGCAGTGTGCTAAAGCATGCATTGAAAAACACATGGAGCTTGGTATCACTGTAGTGCAGGCTATAAAAAAAAACATTACATACAGCAACAATTAGAAAATATACCCTATGAAAAATACATGCCGAAAGGCTGTAAAGAGGCTGCAGGACATCAGCTGAATTATGATGTAAAACCCCTTTAACCCACCCCTAAATTCTCGAAGATACACAGCATTTTCAGTAGGGGTTCATATTGCATTAAGCTGTCCTTATGTGCTTTATCAGCAATACTTCCTATTATTTTCCTATCACAACCAAGCACATTCTCAATATTACTGCTAGGAACCAACTCTCCTAGAGTAAGGGTGCTGCTTTATCCAAAAACCCATTATTGGCCTTTCTAAGTCAGCTGATCGAAGTTCAGGAGAACCATGTGTGTTGTCATGTATTTAAAAAAAATAGGGTCCATTCAATCATATGCCTTACCAAAATGCACTGCACATTTTACAGTTAACTGCAATACCATTCATTTTGAATGGCTCTCCAACATGCAATTACGGTAGTGGGCAGCACACTTTTTGTGTGTTGCAGTGCATTGGCAACCTGTTTGAAATGGATAGGCTGCCTTAGCAAAACACAACTCATGAAACACTGTGCACTAACATGGGCCAGTAATGTGCCACAACATACTGCAGAAGTGGAAAATGGGGCTAACACAGAGTAGTTTAACAGAAGTTTAATATGGACAGTAATATTATACTTAACCACCTCCCGCCTGCTATATTGGGAAATTAGGGATGGGCAGGACCTCTCTTGTTCTGGGAGAATGTCATATAACATCCTTCTGCTCTAGTCACGCATGTGCATGCCTGGGGGTACACGGCTCTGCAATCGGTGGTGCGCTGTGTCCCTAGGACACAGTGCTTCACCGATCGTGGTAAAAAGCTGATGACTTAGGCTCTTTACCATGTGATCAGCTGTGTCCAATCAGAGGAAATGCCAGTTATTCACAGTCCTCTTCTCACGCTGACAGCACATGAGAAGAGGAGAGCTGATAAGTGGTAATCTTCAGAGGAGACATCTACACTGATAATCAAGGCACTGATCTTCAGCACCCTGATCATCAGTGCAGCCCCATCTCTAACCCATAAGTGCTGTCTTTCAGTGCCAATCAGATGCTTCTAAGTGTCCATCAATGCTGCCTATCAGTGCCTATCACTGCTGCCTATCAGTGCCCATCAGTGATGCCTATCAGTGCCCATAAGAGATGCCTGTCAATGCCCATCAATGCTGCCTATCATTGCTGCCTATCAGTGCCCATCAGTGCCGCCTATCAGTGCCACATATCAGTGCCCATCAGTAATGCCTGTCAGTGCCCATCAGTGCAACCTCACCAGTGCTGTTTATCAGTGTCCATCAGTGCAGTCTCATCAGCACACATCAGCCTTTTTCTTCTTTTGCAAAAAATAAAAAACCCAACGGTGATTTAATATCACCAAAAGAAAGCTCTATACATCTCAAAAAACAAAATAAATATGTAATCTGAGTACAGTGTTGCATGACTGTACAATAGTCATTCAAAGTGCAACAGCACTGAAAGCTTAAAATTGGTCTGGGCAGGAAGGGGGTGAAAGTACCCAGTAGGCAAGTGGTTAAAATCCTCTTCTAAACTCGCTTCTATTTTTTTTTCCTTTCTCCTACTGCTCTGTAGCATTCCCTCTCAATTATTAGGGATGGACTGACAGCCTCTGAAATTATTTGTCATTATTAGCCTCACACAGTCAAATGACTATGTCACATAGGCTGTGCAGGAAGCAGAATTGGCTTGCCCCCCTAAAGAAAAAAAACAGTAACTGCAGTTTCTTTTGCTCTTTCTGGTACCAAACACGTATGTATTGTCAATACTCAATTCAGCCAACACAGCTGAAGATGCAGTGTTAGAGGGTTACATTTTGGGCTAAGGAGCTTTAGTCAAAGCTGAATGACGTGAATTGCATACAGGATGTGTATTCATTATCTGGACTGCACTGGAACAGAATGCCTCTGAAATAAATACATTGGCTACCAATTATTGTTATTATTATTATTATTATTACTATACAGGATTTATATAGCGCCAACAGTTTGCACAGCGCTTTACAAAATGAAGGTAGACATTACAGTTGCAATACAATTTGGTACAAGAGGAAATAGGGGGCCCTGCTCGTTAGAGCATACAATCTAAGAGGAAGGGTTGAGAGATACAAAAGGTAATAGCTGTGGGGACAGAGCTGATGAAGGAAATACAAAGCAGTTTGCTAGTTAGAAGCAAGATAAGCTTCTTGAAAAAGAAGGGTTTTTAGGAGTCGTCTAAAGGTAGATAGATTAGGAGATAGTTGGACAGATTGGAGTAGGAAGTTCCATATAATGGGAGAAGCTTGGAAGAAGTCCAGGAGGTGATTATTATAACACAAAATATCACAAAATGTATAAATTTAATTAAACTGTACCAGCTGCAAACATAGATATACTCTACAAATTCTCTCTACCATTTGTTGCTAGTTTCCATTATTGTAACTCATTCAGCCAAAGTTGGTCTTGCATTTAGGTGGATATACCAGACCAAATATACAATATATAGGGGAAGATTTCTTCCTTCACCTTTTATGTTATGATTTTTTTCTGCCCAAATGTGCCTGCAGTTGTGCGAATGCATACAGACTAAAGCCAGCCATAGGCAGATCAAGGAAATGGCTGAATTTAGATCCATCTATGGGTGGGCTGGTTGTAATGAAGTTGATTTAGAGATTGACTTCAGTACAGTTAGGCTGTACACTCAGATAAAGACCTGGAATGAATTTAGTGTGGAACCCTATGTTTTGGGATTTTTTGCATCTTAACAACGAATGACTGTGCTGCTGCTGATGTCCTAGCATGATGTCAGATGATCAATTGTTAGGGCACCCCCTAGGCGTCAATTTTGACACGACATAATACTTCAATGTGAACAGCACTGTGTGCTGCCATGTGTATCATTTTCATAGGCGATTGAGGAGTGTTAAAAATGCCCCTCAAATGCCTGCTTTCAACGCTAGTGTGAACTGAGTCTTAAAGCTGCCAAATTTGGACTTCTTGGGGAGCAAGGCATCAATGACCTGATTATGAAAGGAATAAACCAGCTCTTCTTTTCAGATTTTAGCTAAATTGCAATGTTTGCTTAATCTCAGCAGTTTTCACATCAGTTTCACTTTTTGCCTGATGATTATTGTTTCTAAAGAGAAATAACAAAAATGTGGTCTATTCTTGTCTTTGCAAATAAATGAAAGTCCAGATTGAATCTTTATTGACTACCTAATATTTTCCCTTTTTGTTACCCCAGTAATTAAAGGTAGAAATAATGAAAAAAGATTGCTTCTAAACTTGATGTTTAAATATGGTCTGCATGAAAAAAATTATATTATTGTAAATACAACTCAAGTAATTTGCAGTTTTAACCCCCTGGTGCAGGTGACTCCTGGCCCTTTAAGGGTTTTGTGATGCCGGGAGGCGGGGCAGAGTTTAGGGTCATGTGATTGGCTGTCACAGCGGTCACATGATTGGAAAGGTCCTAATCGCAAATAGCAATCGGGACCTTTCCATGATACGTCGGGAAATGTGTAAGGAGCATGCAGGGCACATGCTCTCATCCCATGTACGTTTACTTTGGGTATGCAAATATGCAGCCTCTTGGCATCAAGGCCCAGCCGCCAAGAGGCCGCATATTTGTGCACCATCGGTACCGACAGGTTAAGGTATAAAAAATACCATGACATCATTTTCTAGACTTGTGGACAAAAATGCTCATTTCAATTTTTTTCAGCTATGAACTATAGTATTTAAAGCGGAGCTCCAGCTGAAAAAAAAAAAGCCAGAAGCTGACTTTTAACCGGTTTCCAACCACGCTATAACCGAAGGACGGCTACAGCATGGTTGTGTATTCCTGGGACAATGTCCGTGGACATAATTTCAGAACACGCCCCTCTGCATGCCCCCAGCGGCATGCCTCTGCTACGGACACAGCTGATCACGTAATACGGTAAATGGCCAATCACGGTGGCCTTTTACCACATGATCAGCTGTGTCCAATGACACAGCAGATCACTGGGTAAATACAATTGCCGGTTATCGGCTGCACTTTTCTCACGCTCTCACAGAGTGAGGGAAGTACTGCCGAGAACCGGCAATTGTCAGTGAAGGGATCGACACTGATCATCAGGGCACTGATAATCAGTGCCACCCACCTGTGCCCATCAGTGCCACCCACCTGTGCCCATCAGTACCAATCAGAAGTGCCACCCAGCAGTGCCCACCACCTGTGTTTATCAGTGCCACCCACCTGTGGCCATTAGTGCCACCCACCTGTGCCCATCAGTGCCACCCAGCAGTGCTGCCCAGCAGTGCCGCCCTCAGTGCTCATCAGTGCCACCCATCAGTGCTTAGCAGTGGTGCCCATCAGTGCAGCATCATCAGTGCCTCCTATAAGTGCAGCATCATCAGTGCCACCTATCAATGCCACCTATCAGTGCCCATCAGTGCTGCCTATCCGTGCCACCTCATTAGTGCCCATCAGTGCTGCCTGTCAGCATGGGGAGGGAGGGGGGAGTGGGTACCTGTCAAATTTGGGTACCTGCTCCCCCTTACTCCCCAAAGGTGTCAATCCCTAATGGGGAGCGGGGGACAAAGCATTAAAGTGGAACTTCCCCTTTTGGGTGGAGCTCCGCTTTAATAATCTGTAGACTAAATCCTGCTGTGATCCTAAATCTGCATCCCAGAAATGGATGTTCAAGGTACACTAATAAAAGCAATATAGCATTTGAAGCCATATTCTTGGTCTACTGTACTATGATCAAAATATTTTACAAGCTACTTTTTATGCCTGTATTCATGTTTCCTTTTTTCAGCAGTGGTACTTATCACTTGGTTGTAATAAAGGAGAATCCTCATGTAGCACTAGTTTTTTTTTTATTTCACCTAGTACACATGGCCTATCTTTAAAATCACAGGATGGAAAAATCTTCAGTTAAATAAGTTACCCAACATTCTTACAACACTTATGGCAGATCTTGGAGGGAAAGTTTTAAAAAACTAGGGTTTCCATTTAAAATCTAATTGTACTTTTTTAAAATATAAAAACAGCTCTTGCAGGTTGAAGGGTGCCAAGGGTGCAGGGTGTTGTGGATCGATGTTTCACATCAGTAAATCATTTAGGACTGGCCAGGGCCAGAGAATGGATGAAGTGGAAAAGGACCCCAGGTGTCTGTAACTGTCTAGTAAACAGAAAAAGATAAGCATATCGGAGCCGTCTGATCAATATTCTCAGTCATACATACTTAGACAATCTGAGAACAATCCCAGTACTATTAATCCAATTTATTTGTAATCATCTACATTTGTTTGTTTCCTGGATATAAAACTTGGGCTTTATCAGGTAATGAAGCAGATTAGTGAAAAGTTGTTAGTATTGACTGTAAGCACAGGATTGCATTAAGGGAACATTGCGTGACACTTTGCATTTGTTTTCACCAAGTTTAAGCTGAACCTGGCTGGGCTAACAATATATTTGGCAACTCTTGTATGTTTAAAGTCATTCAACAGCCAGTATAAACCTCTATTATATCTAATCCACAGTAAAAGGTTTAAATGAACAACAGTGATAAACATCTCACTGACAGTGAACTAGACTGTGCAATTAAATATTTTAAGTGCTTTGTTTGATTTTCTGTCAGGAGCAGCGGTATAGTGCGGAGAGATACATAGTAAGATCCTTACATTGAGCGTACTCTTCAGTACACTTCAGGACAGTACTGACCATATCTCCCTTAGCTTCATGGAATCTAGAACAGGCTGTTTATGCTCAAAAATTAATTATTCTTTCAGTCAAACCTGAGATGTGAAGGTGTATTCACCTAAAAAGCCATTGTGGTTGGATTTCTTCAAAAATCTAATAAAATTAAAACAGTGGTGTAGATTTACTAAGGAAAATAGATTGTGCACTTAGCAAGTGAAGTCACACTTATTTTCCCCACAGCTTATTGTACTGATAGCCAATCTAATTTCTTGAGGCTCAAAAATGTCAGAACAGTACAGATATCCCACAGATTAAGAAACGAAAAAAATTATTTTCACAATTTTTTTTTTTACATACTGTCACCAATGCAGTACAGCATCCTCATATAACTGGTGTGACGCTGATCAGGGACACTGATTGATGACAGTATGAAAAAAAAGAAATATATTTAAATAGTTTTATTTTTTTATTTATTTTTTATTATTTATTACATTTTTTAAATCTTTTTTTAAGATTTTTTTTTTCATATTGCACTATGACTAGAGATGAGCGAAGAAATGAAAAATTCGATTCGACTGATTCGGCGAATTCGTGGACAATATTCGATTCGAGTCGAATAAATTCGCTGTGAATTTAACTTAAAAAAGGGTGTTTCTAGGCTTCAGAGAGACTTAATATTAGTGCAGAACACTGTACCTTTAATTTAAATGCCCTTGGAGTCTGCTGGGGAAGAGAAATAATACTGTCACTCAGTATGACATGCAGATGAGTGCCGTCGATCTTAGAATCACCGCACACTTCACTCATTTGGCCAGTCACGGGGCCAAAACCAGTGTTTGGAGCCACAGTGTGGCGGTGGAGGCAGCAGCAATGGGAGGCCATACAGCAACCTATGACAAAATGGAAACCAGCAGGAGTGTGAGGAGACCTGAAAGTGGCACATGGCAGAGTGGGAGCAATGGGAGGCGGTACAAGGACCCATGTCACACTGTGGACCCAGCAGCAGCGTGACGAGGCGGTACGGGGGCCCATGGCAGATTTGGGGCCTGGCAGCACCTATGGGAGACCTGTAATCTGCCAGCAACCTATGACAAAATGGAAACCAGCAGGAGTGTGAGGAGACCTGAAAGTGGCACATGGCAGAGTGGGAGCAATGGGAGGCGGTACAGGGACCCATGTCACACTGTGGACCCAGCAGCAGCGTGACCAGGCGGTACGGGGGCCCATGGCAGATTACAGGCCTGGCAGCAGCAATGGGAGGCCCGTAATCTGCCAGCACCCTATGACAAAAAATGGAACACACCAGCAGTGTGTGAGGAGACCTGAAAGTGGCACATGGCAGAGTGTGGCGATGGAGACAGCAGCAATGGGAGGCCGTACAGGGACCCATGAGAGACTGTGGACCTGGCAGCAGCATGAGGAGGCGGTATAGGGGCCCATGGCAGATTAGGGGCCTGGTAGCAGCTATAGGAGGCCCGTAATCTGGCAGCACCCTATGACAAAAAATTGAACACACCAGCAGTGTGTGAGGAGACCTGAAAGTGGCACATGGCATGAGAGACTCTGGACCTTGCAGCAGCATGAGGAGGCGGTATATAGGGGCCCATGGCAGATTAGGGGCCTGGCAGCAGCTATGGGAGGCCCGTAATCTGCCAGCACCCTATATCAAAAAATTGAAAACACAAGCAGTGTGTGAGGAGACCTGAAAGTGGCACATGTTTGGGGCATGATTCATGGCGGATTTAGTCAGTTGTGTCAGGAACTGGTGGTTTGAAATCCAGACTAATCCACGCCTGATTCATTTTCACAAACGTGAGTCTCTCCACACTTTGGGTGGACAGTCGTGTCCTCCGCGGAGTTACAATACCTCCTGCCGCACTAAACACGCGCTCCGATGCCACGCTACTGGCCGGGCATGACAGCCTTTCAAGGGCAAATTCAGCTAGTTGGGGCCAAAGGTCAAGTTTCGTTGCCCAGTAGTCAAGGGGATTGTCTACCTCGGTTGGCAGGGTGCTGTCCAAGTAGGCCCAAGCCTGTTGTTTGAGCTCCTGCTCCAGGTCCACCTGATGCTGCTGCTGCTGCTGCGGCTGGTTAGTAGTTTCCTCACTGCGCTGGTGAAGAAAGCTACTCATCATCGACTGCAGACTGAGGCAGCCGCTGCTGGTGGAGCTGCCACTGCTCCTACCACCCCACCCCTCCCCTGCTGCCATGCCAGCGGAACGCGAGCGCACAGGGCCCACAGTGTCTGAGGATGGACGTTGGCGCACAAAGGCAGAGACCAACTGACTACATAGGTGGTTTTTATAGTACGTAATTTTGGCCTCCCTCTCAGCAGGTGTGAAAAAGGCCACCATTTTGGACCGGTAGCGAGGGTCCAACAAGGTGGACAGCCAAAAGTCATCCCTCTGTCTGATGGTTATTATTCGGCTGTCGCTACGCAAGCAACCGAGCATGCTATGGGCCATTTGTGCCAAGGAATGCGAGGGACTCCCTGCCTCCATCTCCACAGCATACTGCCACGGTGCGTCTGGGCCCTCTGTCTCCTCCTCCTCTACCAGATGCTCCTGCTCCTCCACTCCTGTCCGCTGAGTGGAAAAACCACCCATTTCACTCAATAATTCCTGAGCACCAATGTCCTCCTCTACCTCCTCCTCTTCTTCCTGTCCTGCCCCCACAGGGGTCATGTGGCGTTGAGATCTGTGCGCCACGTCTACCGCACCCTGACCAGCCATTGTTAACAGCATTTGTTCCAGGACGTGCAACAGAGGAATGACGTCGTTCATCCCATAGTCCTGCCGACTCACAAATAGCGTGGCCTCCTCAAAGGGCCTGAGCAAGCGGCAGGTGTCACGCATGAGCTGCCAATGGCTGACATCTAAGTTACACAGGGAGTACCTTTATCCGCTTTTAACATCAGGAAATCTGTGATGGCCTTTCGCTGTTCGTAAAGGCGGTCTAACATATGTAGGGTTGAATTCCACCTTGTTGCAACGTCACAGCATGAGGAGTCGGTACGGGGGCCCATGGCAGATTACGTGCCTGGCAGCAGCAATGGGAGGCCCGTAATCTGCCAGCACCCTATGTCAAAAAATTGAACACACCAGCAGTGTGAGGAGACCTGAAAGTGGCACATGGCAGAGTGTGGCTATGGAGACAGCAGCAATGGGAGGCCGTACAGGGACCCGTGACACACTCTGGACTTGGCAGCAGCATGAGGAGGCGGTATAGGGGCCCATGGCAGATTAGGGGCCTGGCAGCAGCTATGGGAGGCCCGTAATCTGCCAGCACCCTATGACAAAAAATGTAACACACCAGCAGTGTGAGGAGACCTGAAAGTGGCACATGGCAGAGTGTGGCGATGGAGACAGCAGCAATGGGAGGCCGTACAGGGACCCATGAGAGACTCTGGACCTAGCAGCAGCATGAGGAGGCGGTATATAGGGGCCTATGGCAGATTAGGGGCCTGGCAGCAGCTATAGGAGGCCCGTAATCTGCCAGCACCCTATGTCAAAAAATTCAACACACCAGCAGTGTGAGGAGACCTGAAAGTGGCACATGGCAGAGTGTGGCGATGGAGACAGCAGCAATGGGAGGCCGTACAGGGACCCATGAGAGACTCTGCACCTGGCAGCAGCATGAGGAGGCGGTATATAGGGGCCTATGGCAGATTAGGGGTCTGGCAGCAGCTATAGGAGGCCCGTAATCTGCCAGCACCCTATGTCAAAAAATTCAACACACCAGCAGTGTGAGGAGACCTGAAAGTGGCACATGGCAGAGTGTGGCGATGGAGACAGCAGCAATGGGAGGCCGTACAGGGACCCATGAGAGACTCTGGACCTAGCAGCAGCATGAGGAGGCGGTATATAGGGGCCTATGGCAGATTAGGGGCCTGGCAGCAGCTATAGGAGGCCCGTAATCTGCCAGCACCCTATGTCAAAAAATTCAACACACCAGCAGTGTGAGGAGACCTGAAAGTGGCACATGGCAGAGTTTGGCGATGGAGACAGCAGCAATGGGAGGCCGTACAGGGACCCATGAGAGACTCTGGAACTGGCAGCAGCATGAGGAGGCGGTATATAGGGGCCCATGGCAGATTAGGGGCCTGGCAGCAGCTATAGGGGGCCCGTAATCTGGCAGCACCCTATGTCAAAAAATTCAACACACCAGCAGTGTGTGAGGAGACCTGAAAGTGGCACATGGCAGAGTGTGGCGATGGAGACAGATGCAATGGGAGGCCGTACAGGGACCCATGAGAGACTCTGGACCTGGCAGCAGCATGAGGAGGCGGTATATAGGGGCCCATGGCAGATTAGGGGCCTGGCAGCAGCTATAGGAGGCCCGTAATCTGCCAGCACCCTATGTCAAAAAATTCAACACACCAGCAGTGTGAAGAGACCTGAATGTGGCACATGGCAGAGTGTGGCGATGGAGACAGCAGCAATAAGAGGCCGTACAGGGACCCATGAGAGACTCTGGAACTGGCAGCAGCATGAGGAGGCGGTATATAGGGGCCTATGGCAGATTAGGGGCCTGGCAGCAGCTATAGGAGGCCCGTAATCTGCCAGCACCCTATGTCAAAAAATTCTACACACCAGCAGTGTGTGAGGAGACCTGAAAGTGGCACATGGCAGAGTGTGGCGATGGAGACAGCAGCAATGGGAGGCCGTACAGGGACCCATGAGAGACTCTGGACCTAGCAGCAGCATGAGGAGGCGGTATATAGGGGCCTATGGCAGATTAGGGGCCTGGCAGCAGCTATAGGAGGCCCGTAATCTGCCAGCACCCTATGTCAAAAAATTCAACACACCAGCAGTGTGAGGAGACCTGAAAGTGGCACATGGCAGAGTGTGGCGATGGAGACAGCAGCAATGGGAGGCCGTACAGGGACCCATGAGAGACTCTGGAACTGGCAGCAGCATGAGGAGGCGGTATATAGGGGCCCATGGCAGATTAGGGGCCTGGCAGCAGCTATAGGGGGCCCGTAATCTGGCAGCACCCTATGTCAAAAAATTCAACACACCAGCAGTGTGTGAGGAGACCTGAAAGTGGCACATGGCAGAGTGTGGCGATGGAGACAGATGCAATGGGAGGCCGTACAGGGACCCATGAGAGACTCTGGACCTGGCAGCAGCATGAGGAGGCGGTATATAGGGGCCCATGGCAGATTAGGGGCCTGGCAGCAGCTATAGGAGGCCCGTAATCTGCCAGCACCCTATGTCAAAAAATTCAACACACCAGCAGTGTGAAGAGACCTGAATGTGGCACATGGCAGAGTGTGGCGATGGAGACAGCAGCAATGGGAGGCCGTACAGGGACCCATGAGAGACTCTGGAACTGGCAGCAGCATGAGGAGGCGGTATATAGGGGCCTATGGCAGATTAGGGGCCTGGCAGCAGCTATAGGGGGCCCGTAATCTGCCAGCACCCTATGTCAAAAAATTCTACACACCAGCAGTGTGTGAGGAGACCTGAAAGTGGCACATGGCAGAGTGTGGCGATGGAGACAGCAGCAATGGGAGGCCGTACAGGGACCCATGAGAGACTCTGGAACTGGCAGCAGCATGAGGAGGCGGTATATAGGGACCCATGGCAGATTAGGGGCCTGGCAGCAGCTATAGGGGGCCCGTAAACTGGCAGCACCCTATGTCAAAAAATTCAACACACCAGCAGTGTGTGAGGAGACCTGAAAGTGGCACATGGCAGAGTGTGGCGATGGAGACAGATGCAATGGGAGGCCGTACAGGGACCCATGAGAGACTCTGGAACTGGCAGCAGCATGAGGAGGCGGTATATAGGGGCCCATGGCAGATTAGGGGCCTGGCAGCAGCTATAGGAGGCCCGTAATCTGCCAGCACCCTATGTCAAAAAATTCTACACACCAGCAGTGTGTGAGGAGACCTGAAAGTGGCACATGGCAGAGTGTGGCGATGGAGACAGATGCAATGGGAGGCCGTACAGGGACCCATGAGAGACTCTGGACCTGGCAGCAGCATGAGGAGGCGGTATATAGGGGCCCATGGCAGATTAGGGGCCTGGCAGCAGCTATAGGAGGCCCGTAATCTGCCAGCACCCTATGTCAAAAAATTCAACACACCAGCAGTGTGAAGAGACCTGAATGTGGCACATGGCGGAGTGTGGCGATGGAGACAGCAGCAATGGGAGGCCGTACAGGGACCCATGAGAGACTCTGGACCTGGCAGCAGCATGAGGAGGCGGTATATAGGGGCCTATGGCAGATTAGGGGCCTGGCAGCAGCTATAGGAGGCCCGTAATCTGCCAGCACCCTATGTCAAAAAATTCTACACACCAGCAGTGTGTGAGGAGACCTGAAAGTGGCACATGGCAGAGTGTGGCGATGGAGACAGCAGCAATGGGAGGCCGTACAGGGACCCATGAGAGACTCTGGAACTGGCAGCAGCATGAGGAGGCGGTATATAGGGACCCATGGCAGATTAGGGGCCTGGCAGCAGCTATAGGGGGCCCGTAAACTGGCAGCACCCTATGTCAAAAAATTCAACACACCAGCAGTGTGTGAGGAGACCTGAAAGTGGCACATGGCAGAGTGTGGCGATGGAGACAGCAGCAATGGGAGGCCGTACAGGGACCCATGAGAGACTCTGGAACTGGCAGCAGCATGAGGAGGCGGTATATAGGGACCCATGGCAGATTAGGGGCCTGGCAGCAGCTATAGGGGGCCCGTAAACTGGCAGCACCCTATGTCAAAAAATTCAACACACCAGCAGTGTGTGAGGAGACCTGAAAGTGGCACATGGCAGAGTGTGGCGATGGAGACAGCAGCAATGGGAGGCCGTACAGGGACCCATGAGAGACTCTGGAACTGGCAGCAGCATGAGGAGGCGGTATATAGGGACCCATGGCAGATTAGGGGCCTGGCAGCAACTATAGGGGGCCCGTAAACTGGCAGCACCCTATGTCAAAAAATTCAACACACCAGCAGTGTGTGAGGAGACCTGAAAGTGGCACATGGCAGAGTGTGGCGATGGAGACAGCAGCAATGGGAGGCCGTACAGGGACCCATGAGAGACTCTGGACCTGGCAGCAGCATGAGGAGGCGGTATATAGGGGCCTATGGCAGATTAGGGGCCTGGCAGCAGCTATGGGAGGCCCGTAATCTGCCAGCACCCTATGTCAAAAAATTCAACACACCAGCAGTGTGAGGAGACCTGAAAGTGGCACATGGCAGAGTGTGGCGATGGAGACAGCAGCAATGGGAGGCCGTACAGGGACCCATGAGAGACTCTGGAACTGGCAGCAGCATGAGGAGGCGGTATATAGGGGCCCATGGCAGATTAGGGGCCTGGCAGCAGCTATAGGGGGCCCGTAATCTGGCAGCACCCTATGTCAAAAAATTCTACACACCAGCAGTGTGTGAGGAGACCTGAAAGTGGCACATGGCAGAGTGTGGCGATGGAGACAGCAGCAATGGGAGGCCGTACAGGGACCCATGAGAGACTCTGGACCTGGCAGCAGCATGAGGAGGCGGTATATAGGGGCCTATGGCAGATTAGGGGCCTGGCAGCAGCTATGGGAGGCCCGTAATCTGCCAGCACCCTATGTCAAAAAATTCAACACACCAGCAGTGTGAGGAGACCTGAAAGTGGCACATGGCAGAGTGTGGCGATGGAGACAGCAGCAATGGGAGGCCGTACAGGGACCCATGAGAGACTCTGGAACTGGCAGCAGCATGAGGAGGCGGTATATAGGGGCCTATGGCAGATTAGGGACCTGGCAGCAGCTATAGGAGGCCCGTAATCTGCCAGCACCCTATGTCAAAAAATTTTACACACCAGCAGTGTGTGAGGAGACCTGAAAGTGGCACATGGCAGAGTGTGGCGATGGAGACAGCAGCAATGGGAGGCCGTACAGGGACCCATGAGAGACTCTGGAACTGGCAGCAGCATGAGGAGGCGGTATATAGGGACCCATGGCAGATTAGGGGCCTGGCAGCAGCTATAGGGGGCCCGTAAACTGGCAGCACCCTATGTCAAAAAATTCAACACACCAGCAGTGTGTGAGGAGACCTGAAAGTGGCCCATGGCAGAGTGTGGCGATGGAGACAGCAGCAATGGGAGGCCGTACAGGGACCCATGAGAGACTCTGGACCTGGCAGCAGCATGAGGAGGCAGTATATAGGGGCCTATGGCAGATTAGGGGCCTGGCAGCAGCTATAGGAGGCCCGTAATCTGCCAGCACCCTATGTCAAAAAATTCAACACACCAGCAGTGTGAGGAGACCTGAAAGTGGCACATGGCAGAGTGTGGCGATGGAGACAGCAGCAATGGGAGGCCGTACAGGGACCCATGAGAGACTCTGGACCTAGCAGCAGCATGAGGAGGCGGTATATAGGGGCCTATGGCAGATTAGGGGCCTGGCAGCAGCTATAGGAGGCCCGTAATCTGCCAGCACCCTATGTCAAAAAATTCAACACACCAGCAGTGTGAGGAGACCTGAAAGTGGCACATGGCAGAGTGTGGCGATGGAGACAGCAGCAATGGGAGGCCGTACAGGGACCCATGAAAGACTCTGGAACTGGCAGCAGCATGAGGAGGCGGTATATAGGGGCCCATGGCAGATTAGGGGCCTGGCAGCAGCTATAGGAGGCCCGTTATCTGGCAGCACCCTATGTCCAAAAATTCAACACACCAGCAGTGTGAGGAGACCTGAAAGTGGCACATGTTTGAGGCATGATTCATGGCGGATTTAGTCAGTTGTGTCAGGAACTGGTGGTTTGAAATCCAGACTAATCCACGCCTGATTCATTTTCACAAACGTGAGTCTCTCCACACTTTGGGTGGACAGTCGTGTCCTCCGCGGAGTTACAATACCTCCTGCCGCACTAAACACGCGCTCCGATGCCACGCTACTGGCCGGGCATGACAGCCTTTCAAGGGCAAATTCAGCTAGTTGGGGCCAAAGGTCAAGTTTCGTTGCCCAGTAGTCAAGGGGATTGTCTACCTCGGTTGGCAGGGTGCTGTCCAAGTAGGCCCAAGCCTGTTGTTTGAGCTCCTGCTCCAGGTCCACCTGATGCTGCTGCTGCTGCTGCGGCTGGTTAGTAGTTTCCTCACTGCGCTGGTGAAGAAAGCTACTCATCATCGACTGCAGACTGAGGCAGCCGCTGCTGGTGGAGCTGCCACTGCTCCTACCACCCCACCCCTCCCCTGCTGCCATGCCAGCGGAACGCGAGCGCACAGGGCCCACAGTGTCTGAGGATGGACGTTGGCGCACAAAGGCAGAGACCAACTGACTACATAGGTGGTTTTTATAGTACGTAATTTTGGCCTCCCTCTCAGCAGGTGTGAAAAAGGCCACCATTTTGGACCGGTAGCGAGGGTCCAACAAGGTGGACAGCCAAAAGTCATCCCTCTGTCTGATGGTTATTATTCGGCTGTCGCTACGCAAGCAACCGAGCATGCTATGGGCCATTTGTGCCAAGGAATGCGAGGGACTCCCTGCCTCCATCTCCACAGCATACTGCCACGGTGCGTCTGGGTCCTCTGTCTCCTCCTCCTCCTCCTCTACCAGATGCTCCTGCTCCTCCACTCCTGTCCGCTGAGTGGAAAAACCACCCATTTCACTCAATAATTCCTGAGCACAAATGTCCTCCTCTACCTCCTCCTCTTCTTCCTGTCCTGCCCCCACAGGGGTCATGTGGCGTTGAGATCTGTGCGCCACGTCTACCGCACCCTGACCAGCCATTGTTAACAGCATTTGTTCCAGGACGTGCAACAGAGGAATGACGTCGTTCATCTCATAGTCCTGCCGACTCACGAATAGCGTGGCCTCCTCAAAGGGCCTGAGCAAGCGGCAGGTGTCACGCATGAGCTGCCAATGGCTGACATCTAAGTTACACAGGGGAGTACCTTTATCCGCTTGTAACATCAGGAAATCGGTGATGGCCTTTCGCTGCTCGTAAAGGCGGTCTAACATGTGTAGGGTTGAATTCCACCTTGTTGCAACGTCGCAGATCAGGCGATGCTGTGGAATTCCGTTCTGCCGCTGCAGCTCAATGAGGGTGTTCTTTGCGGTGTAGGAATGGCTGAAATGCATGCACAGTTTACGTGACATTTTAAGGATGTCTTGCAGTGGGATGGTGGATTTTAGGAACCGCTTGACAACCAGATTGAACACGTGAGCCATGCATGGCGCATGGCACAACCTTCCTTGACGCAGAGCAGACACCATGTTCTTTCCGTTGTCGGTCAACATGGTTCCGATTTTCAGTTTGCGCGGAGACAGCCATCTGTCGATTTCTCTGTTCATTACACTGAGAAGTTCCTCCCCTGTGTGACTACGTTCGCCAAGGCATACCAGGTGCAGCACAGCGTGACACCGTTGCGCCCTGCACATGTGATATGCCGGTCGGGTAATGGGACTTGGCACGGGGGTGGCGGCTGAGGACACGGCGGAAAAAGAGGTGGTAGAGGCGGACATGTTTGCTGGACCAAGGACGTGCAAACGTGGAGGCAAAAGCGTCGTGACCTGTCCAAGTTGCTGGTGCGGCTGTGCCGGCACCACGTTCACCCAGTGGGCCGTAAATGACATGTACTGTCCCTGACCGTAGTTACAGCTCCACACGTCGGCGCTGCCGTGCACTTTGGCAGAGACCGACATGCTCAAAGACTGGCCCACCATCTCTTCTACATGTGAATGCAGGGCTGGCACTGCCTTTTGGGCAAAGAAATGACGGCTTGGCACTCTCCACCGCGGCGCGGCACAAGCCATCATTTCTCGGAAAGGTGCTGAGTCCACCAGTTGGAAAGGGAGGGACTGCAGCACCAGCAACTTGGACAGGAGGACGTTCAGCTTTTGCACCGTCGGGTGCGTGCTCGCAAACTGTTGTCTCTTGGAAACGGATTCCAAGAAAGACTGTTGACGGAATCCGAGAAGAGGAGTAGCAGGAGAAGGAGCATCTGAACGAGCGGAAGATGCCAACGAGCGACAACTCCCCTCAGCAGAGATGTTGGAGCCTTGACTGGCTGATAGAGGGTGATTGACGACGTCGGGTGACGGAGCAAGTAACGGAGCGGGTGATGGAGCGGGGGCTGGGGCAGGCAGAACCGCCGTATCTTTATCACGGTTTTCCCAGGCCAACGAATGGTGACGCTGCATATGCTGACGCAACGCTGAAGTCCCAACATGGGCCCCCTGGCCACGCTTGCATTTCTGGCCACATAGTCGACATACGGCTACGTTTACTTCCTCGGGCGGCTTGACGAAAAATTGCCACACCACCGAGTAGGAAACTTTGCCCCCGCTACTCCTCACTGGCTGACTGCTACTTCCTCCGTGCGCACCGGCACCACTACTGGCCGTGGTGGTAGGCTGCAGTGGAGCTGGTGCTCTACTCCGTGGCCGTTTGGCTCCACTGACACTGATGCGACCCTGCTGCCTCCTGGGCAACCCACCGACTGTTTCGCTCGCTGCCAAGCTGGCACCCTCTTCTCCTGATGATGCGGAAGAAATTGCCTGATGACAACGAGGCAGCCAAGTGCGATCAACCTCCTCATCATCAGGTACGGTCTCCGCCTCACTACTAGCCCCCTCGGCTGCGTCTGGGTCAGGAGACAGACCTGTCTCTAGACCGGCTACAGAGCCACTCTCCTCGCCAGTACTTCTTCGCCTGGCTGCTGAAAAGGCCGATGTCTCCCCCCGTTCCTGACTGCCCTCTGTTAGCTCTTCCTCACTGTACAGTGGGGCTGAGCCCACAGCATGCGATACTTCGCTTGGTGAGGGAACACCAAAGGACAGGGGCAGGTAGAGGACATGTGATTTCAGTGGGCTTGCTCCCGGGCCATGCCAACTAACGGTTGTGTCTGACGTACCCACCGACCGTTGGCTGTAGGTGTCAGAGGTGACCTGGGAAGAGGAAGACGACCGAGCCAACCAATCAATGACGGCAGGGTTCTCGGTGGAGACACGACCGCTGGATGACACCGGGAGCACTGGCCTCTGGCTGCGAATAGTGCTGCCTCGACCCCTTCCTCTGCTGCCACGTCTGCTCGCTCCTAAAAAATTGCCTCCTCTGCCACTCCTCTGCATGTTGTCTGACATACTCTTTAATTCAACGATTATGTGTCCCTGAGTAACAATTCTCTGGCACTCCGTAACAATTCTGTCTGTCCCTGAGTAACAATTCTCTGGCACTCAGTAACAATTCTGTCTGTCCCTGAGTAACAATTCTCTGGCACTCAGTAACAATTCTGTCTGTCCCTGAGTAAAAATTCTGTGGCCCTAAGTAAAGTTTCTGTGGCCCTGAGTAACAATTCTCTGGCACTCCGTAACAATTCTGTCTGTCCCTGAGTAACAATTCTCTGGCACTCAGTAACAATTCTGTCTGTCCCTGAGTAAAAATTCTGTGGCCCTAAGTAAAGTTTCTGTGGCCCTGAGTAACAATTCTCTGGCACTCCGTAACAATTCTGTCTGTCCCTGAGTATGAATTCTGTGGCCCTAACTAGCGTTTCTTTGTCCCTAAGTAACAGTTCTGTGGCCCTGAGTAACAATTCTGTGTCTGTGCGAGTAACAATTCTGTGGCCCTAAGTAACAGTTCTGTGGCCCTCAGTAACAGTTCTGTGTCTGTGCGAGTAACAATTCTGTGTCTGTGCGAGTAACAATTCTGTGGCCCTAAGTAACAGTTCTGTGGCCTTCAGTAACAATTCTGTGTCTGTGCGAGTAACAATTCTGTGTCTGTGCGAGTAACAATTCTGTGGCCCTAAGTAAAGTTTCTGTGGCCCTAAGTAACAATTCTCTGGCACTCAGTAACAATTCTGTCTGTCCCTGAGTAACAATTCTCTGGCACTCAGTAACAATTCTGTCTGTCCCTGAGTAAAAATTCTGTGGCCCTGAGTAAAGTTTCTGGGGCCCTGAGTAACAATTCTCTGGCACTCAGTAACAATTCTGTCTGTCCCTGAGTAACAATTCTCTGGCACTCAGTAACAATTCTGTCTGTCCCTGAGTAAAAATTCTGTGGCCCTAAGTAAAGTTTCTGTGGCCCTAAGTAACAATTCTCTGGCACTCAGTAACAATTCTGTCTGTCCCTGAGTAACAATTCTCTGGCACTCAGTAACAATTCTGTCTGTCCCTGAGTAAAAATTCTGTGGCCCTAAGTAAAGTTTCTGTGGCCCTGAGTAACAATTCTCTGGCACTCAGTAACAATTCTGTCTGTCCCTGAGTAAAAATTCTGTGGCCCTAAGTAAAGTTTCTGGGGCCCTGAGTAACAATTCTCTGGCACTCAGTAACAATTCTGTCTGTCCCTGAGTAACAATTCTCTGGCACTCAGTAACAATTCTGTCTGTCCCTGAGTAAAAATTCTGTGGCCCTAAGTAAAGTTTCTGTGGCCCTAAGTAACAATTCTCTGGCACTCAGTAACAATTCTGTCTGTCCCTGAGTAACAATTCTCTGGCACTCAGTTACAATTCTGTCTGTCCCTGAGTAAAAATTCTGTGGCCCTAAGTAAAGTTTCTGTGGCCCTAAGTAACAATTCTCTGGCACTCAGTAACAATTCTGTCTGTCCCTGAGTAACAATTCTCTGGCACTCAGTAACAATTCTGTCTGTCCCTGAGTAAAAATTCTGTGGCCCTAAGTAAAGTTTCTGGGGCCCTGAGTAACAATTCTCTGGCACTCAGTAACAATTCTGTCTGTCCCTGAGTAACAATTCTCTGGCACTCAATAACAATTCTGTCTGTCCCTGAGTAAAAATTCTGTGGCCCTAAGTAAAGTTTCTGTGGCCCTAAGTAACAATTCTCTGGCACTCAGTAACAATTCTGTCTGTCCCTGAGTAACAATTCTCTGGCACTCAGTAACAATTCTGTCTGTCCCTGAGTAAAAATTCTGTGGCCCTAAGTAAAGTTTCTGTGGCCCTGAGTAACAATTCTCTGGCACTCAGTAACAATTCTGTCTGTCCCTGAGTAACAATTCTCTGGCACTCAGTAACAATTCTGTCTGTCCCTGAGTAAAAATTCTGTGGCCCTAAGTAAAGTTTCTGTGGCCCTGAGTAACAATTCTCTGGCACTCCGTAACAATTCTGTCTGTCCCTGAGTATGAATTCTGTGGCCCTAACTAGCGTTTCTTTGTCCCTAAGTAACAGTTCTGTGGCCCTGAGTAACAATTCTGTGTCTGTGCGAGTAACAATTCTGTGGCCCTAAGTAACAGTTCTGTGGCCCTCAGTAACAGTTCTGTGTCTGTGCGAGTAACAATTCTGTGTCTGTGCGAGTAACAATTCTGTGGCCCTAAGTAAAGTTTCTGTGGCCCTCAGTAACAGTTCTGTGTCTGTGCGAGTAACAATTCTGTGTCTGTGCGAGTAACAATTCTGTGGCCCTAAGTAAAGTTTCTGTGGCCCTAAGTAACAATTCTCTGGCACTCAGTAACAATTCTGTCTGTCCCTGAGTAACAATTCTCTGGCACTCAGTAACAATTCTGTCTGTCCCTGAGTAAAAATTCTGTGGCCCTAAGTAAAGTTTCTGTGGCCCTGAGTAACAATTCTCTGGCACTCCGTAACAATTCTGTCTGTCCCTGAGTATGAATTCTGTGGCCCTAACTAGCGTTTCTTTGTCCCTAAGTAACAGTTCTGTGGCCCTGAGTAACAATTCTGTGTCTGTGCGAGTAACAATTCTGTGGCCCTAAGTAACAGTTCTGTGGCCCTCAGTAACAGTTCTGTGTCTGTGCGAGTAACAATTCTGTGTCTGTGCGAGTAACAATTCTGTGGCCCTAAGTAACAGTTCTGTGGCCTTCAGTAACAATTCTGTGTCTGTGCGAGTAACAATTCTGTGTCTGTGCGAGTAACAATTCTGTGGCCCTAAGTAAAGTTTCTGTGGCCCTAAGTAACAATTCTCTGGCACTCAGTAACAATTCTGTCTGTCCCTGAGTAACAATTCTCTGGCACTCAGTAACAATTCTGTCTGTCCCTGAGTAAAAATTCTGTGGCCCTAAGTAAAGTTTCTGGGGCCCTGAGTAACAATTCTCTGGCACTCAGTAACAATTCTGTCTGTCCCTGAGTAACAATTCTCTGGCACTCAGTAACAATTCTGTCTGTCCCTGAGTAAAAATTCTGTGGCCCTAAGTAAAGTTTCTGTGGCCCTAAGCAACAATTCTCTGGCACTCAGTAACAATTCTGTCTGTCCCTGAGTAACAATTCTCTGGCACTCAGTAACAATTCTGTCTGTCCCTGAGTAAAAATTCTGTGGCCCTAATTAAAGTTTCTGTGGCCCTAAGTAACAATTCTCTGGCACTCAGTAACAATTCTGTCTGTCCCTGAGTAACAATTCTCTGGCACTCAGTAACAATTCTGTCTGTCCCTGAGTAAAAATTCTGTGGCCCTAATAACGTTTCTGTGGCCCTAAGTAACAATTCTCTGGCACTGAGTAACAATTCTGTCTGTCCCTGAATATGAATTCTGTGTCCCTAACTAGCGTTTCTTTGTCCCTAAGTAACGATTCTGTGGCCCTCATTAACAAGTCTGTGTCCCTGAGTAATGGTTCTCTGTCCCTAAGTAACTTTTCTCTGTCCCCAATTATCGTTTCTGTGGCCCTAACTCTGTCCCTGTCCCTAGTACAGAGCGGTCTGCCTCTGTTCAATGACTGCAGGCAAATGAAGAATTCCAAAATGGCCGCTATTTATAGCTCGACCATTACACAGTGCTGGCTGGCTGGCTGCTGATTGGCTGATGCGATCACATGTCGTTGAGGAATGCATTATGGGTCAGCGCGCCTTGTCTGCGCGCCTTCCCAGGCATCCCCGCTCCGTCGCCGCACATGTCAGCCGCCATTTTCTGAAAAATTTCGAATTTTTCCGATATTCGACTCGAATTCCACTTCGGATACTTCGATTCGCTCATCTCTAACTATGACCAAAGTAGTATAATGTTACCATAGTAACATTGTACTATATTGGGGAAGTGATCAGTATTTTTTTTCTTTTTTACACAATTTGATTGCTTATAGCAAATAATTTCTTTGCTATAAGCAATCATTTAACTGAATAAAATTGATTCATTCAGGTTTTTTGTTGTGATTAGCTGTGATTGGCCATGGCTAATCACATGACACAGATGGGCCCAGTGATTGGCCCAGCCTGTGCATGTGATCGCTGTGACCATTCACAGCTACATACACTAGTATACAATGGATGACATGAAAGGAAGCCATCCATTGTATACAACTGTCATGTGACCTGCTGTGATTGGTCACAGCAGGTCACATGGTACTAGCAATTGGGCCGGTACACAGATCTATTATCAGCCATGTCCAAGGCACATAGCCAGTGACAGATCTCGCCACAGCACGTCCCTGCACGATCCGGGAAGGATGTCATATGGGACCCTACCGGAGAGACGAGAGGCTCGCCCAGCTGTAATTTTACTATAGACAGGGCGGAAAGTGGTTAAGTAAATCAACTGCAATGTGAATTATAAATAAATATAAGTAAATGTATGCTAAACAGACTTTTTTTTTAGTCAAAATTTTAATTTTTTTGGACTGTGTTGAAGTATTTAAAAATCAAAAAAGTGCGCTGGGCCTATATCAAATTCTCCCTATAAGCTGCCACTATACTTGGATACCTCAGAGTCAGAAACCAAAATGTGCAGTGCTAAAACAATAACACCACATTAGTGTATAGGTGCAAATTATATAACTATCCCCAAGAATATAAGGTGCAAATATCAAATGCTAATTCCACATCCCAGATAAAAGTTGTAATAAATATAATTATTAAATCCTAAATTAATTAACCAGTTTCCACTCAGCCTATAGTAAAATGATGGCCGGACGGGACTTTTGTTGATCTGGGTGGACAGTATATGATGCCCCTCCAGATCGCTACCTCGTGCATGCCATGCATGCATGCTATGCATGTGAAATCTGTCACCGGCTGTGTCAATTGGACATGATCTGTGTACCAGATTGTTGCCGGTACCATGTGACCACTGTGAACAATCACAGCAGGTCACACGACAATTTAAACAATGGATGAATTCATTTCATGCCATCCATTGTATACAATTGTGGCTCTAGCTGTGATTGGTCACAGTGATCACATAGTACAGACTGGGCCAACCACAGCCCATCTGTGTCATGTGATTAGCTGTAGCCAATCAAAGCTTATCAGAACACAACAAACTGAATGAATCAATTTCATTCAGTAAAATGCTTGCTTATAGCAATGAAATTCATTGACCAGAGTAGCTGGTTACCTATGGTAACTTTATATTACTTTGGTCACAGTGTGGTATTAAAAAAATCGTAAAAAAAAACAAAAAACAATGCAATGAAAAACAAAAAAAAGGAAAACAATTAGATTTTTTTTTTTAAACTGTCTCCAGTCAGTGTTCCTGATCACCACCACACCAGTTAGAGAAGGATGCTGTACTGCACTGGTGACAGTATGTAAAAATTTTGACTTTTTTTTTAATTTCTTCATTTTCCAAACAAAAAATTACAAAACATTACATGCCCTTACTAAATACCTCAGACTGTCTACTTTCCAAAAAGGGGTAATTTGGACGGTATTTGTACTGTCCTGGCATTTTTAGGCCTCAAGAAATAAGATAATTTCATCAGTACATCATGATTGATAGATTTCCAGGTATATACAGTATCATAGTTTGTGGACTCTAACTCTCCTACAGACTAAATAATATACACTGTTTTAGGATGTTTTCACCAAAGAAATGTAGCAATATACATTTTGGCCTAAATGTATGAAGAACAATTATTTATTTGCAAAGTTTTATAACAGAAACAAAGAAAACGTTTTTTTCAAAATGTTTTGTCTTTTTTGTTGATTTAGCAAAAAGTAAAAAAACCCAGTGGTGCTTAAATACCACCAAAAGAAAACTCTAGTTGTGTGAACAAAATTGTACAAATTTAGTTTGGGTAATGTGTTGCATGACCATGCAATTGTCATTCAAATTCTGACAGTGCTAAAGCTGAAAATTGGCCCAGGCAGGAAGGGGGTAAAAGTGTCTGGTATTGAAGTTGTTAAAGTGCATAAATATTGTCCCAAGCTCATGAATCTCAAATTAGTACAAATGTGCAAAGCAATCCAAAAATAACTGTGCAAATCATGCATAAACTTCAAATATGTAAAACAAAGTTCACGATGAGGGCATAAATACTTGCATGAAACTGCTTTAAAATTCACATGGTAACATCAAAAAGTCACAGTGGAATTGATGAAAAGAAGTGTGATCCTCCAGAAATTGACAGGTGTGAATGACAGAAAGAAAGAACTTACAGAACACACCACCCATGTGAATTAAGAAGATGCTTACCAGAGAGGAACGACTCCAAATATAGAGACCAAAAGATGCTTGTGTTGATCTCAGTGGTCTCTCACACTGCCTTAATGCTCCTCCAAGCCCACAGGTAAATGGCACCGTCTTCCCACACTTGCACTGCCGCAATTGACAACACTCATAAGTATAGACAGAGTCAGTAGGCAGACCACATCAAGGGACAGAAAGACAGATACTTCCATAGTGAAGACCAATTTAAAAATTAGATTAATGAGATTTGGACAATATTTTTGCACTTGCACTTTAATTTATTTATGATTTAATAATTTGTTTTTTATATATATATATAAAGTAATCCCTCTATGGCCATTCCTACTCTTGCGTAGGCAGGGCAGAGTAGGACTGGCCATAGAGGGATTACTTTGACGCAGTTGGCCAGCTTAAGCATGTATTGCAATATGTGTAAGCTAAATATCCCTATTTATTGCATAGTTTGCTTGAAAGGGTATATATCAGTGTGCAGAGGGTCCTTCAGAATTTCTAGAGTTAATATGTGGTTACACCCATTTAGCACCTGATGGATAAATGCATGCACTAGCTGTATGGATTTGAGCGCAGGGATCTCTTGTTTGTTGTATTGTTGGGTCAGTAGCCAGACCTGAACCTTGTAGCTCTCCCCATTGTGTCTTTTCCCCTATGCTAGCATTGTGTCCACAGTAGCACTTGCGCAGGCAGGGCAGAGTAGGACTGGCCATAGAGGGATTACTTTGACGCAGTTGGCCAGCTTAAGCATGTATTGCAATATGTGTGAACTAAATATCCCTATTTATTGCATCGTTTGCTTGAAAGGGTATATATCAGTGTGCAGAGGGTCCTTCAGAATTTCTAGCGATAACCCTGTGATTCACAAGTTTGCCGGTTTTGTTGCCTCTGTTAGGAATGGACTTGCCAGTAATGGTGGGACTCACCTGCCTTGTGGGCTGCAGTACCAGGGCTGGCCAGCGGGTGCTCCCAGCAATCAGAGACTCAACCCTGCAGCCAGCCAAACACCTGAAACTGCTTATGCAGGTGTATTTAAGTGATGGCCAGACTTGCAGTCTTTGCCTTGGTGTGTGTTTTTCCTGGGCCCTGTATCTTGTTCCTGCATCCCTGTTCCTGTTCCTGTCTCTGTCTGATTCGTTGCTGACCCTGCCTGATCCGGACCTCTGCTGACTTCTCCTGTTTTATCCCTGGCTTGTGACCCCGACCATTCTCTGCCTGACCCCCTGTACCTACCTGCCCGATTGTTATTGACCCGGCCTGCCTGACGACGCTTGCATTGTATGTATTATCTGTGGGTGGTTTGGTTTGGTTCGTTGCACTGTGTTATGTTTTAGAATTGCACTGCGTTTATGTTTGTATTGTTAGTCTTTAATAAATTATATTGTTTATAACTTATCTGAAGCCTGCGTTTCCCTGCGTCAGTCACATACCTCTGGTCATACCCCGGAGCCCTGACAGCCTCCTTCTGTAGGGTATTCGATGTGCCTGCTCCCTCCGCCTCTGCTGCCAAGCTGCCCATGTCCATGCATCAGGGTTCATGGACCATTGCTCAGTACACCATAAAATTTCGTACCCTGGCCGCAGAGGTGGGTTGGAACAATTAGGCTCCAGTGGCTGCTTTCTCTCATGGTCTCTCAGATGCATTGTAGGACGAGATTGCAGCCAAAGAACTGCCTGTGGAGCTCAAAGCACTCATTTCCTTCCTAATCCTGATTGACACCAGGCTCAGGGAGAGGCCTTCACTTAAGGAGCATCTGCGGAGGCCTCCTAACCAATTGGCGCCTACGTTTTCTGTCCCACCCATTCCTCCTTCTCCTCCCACGCCTCCTGGGGATGGCTTGTCTGGTGGTGAGCCCATGCAGCTGGGGCTTGCTCGTCTTTCTGAGGGGGAGCGGGAGGGTCGCTGCCTGTACTGTGGTCTCGGGCATTTTCGGCAGTCCTGTCCAGTCCGTCCGAGAAATTGGCGGTCGGACGAAGGTCTCTCGTGGTATCCACAGTGTGGGGCCGGTTTCATCCGTGGACCTGTTAAGGTGTTGTGTGCCTCCTCGGACTCTGTGTTGCCCACTGACTATGGGGAGTACCTGGACGTGTTTGATAAGGTGCGCGCCGGTGCTCTGCCTCCTCATTGTCCATACGATTGTGCCATAGCCTTGCAACCCGGTGCCACTCCTCCTCATGGCAGGGTGTATCCTCTTTCGGTTGCAGAGAATCAGGCCATGGAGGAGTACGTTGAAGATGCGCTATCCCAGGGGCACATTCGTGAAAAAGAAGGGCGGGGAATTGAGGCCTTGCATTGATTATAGGGGTCTCAATCGAATCACGATTAAGAATGCTTACCCATTTCCGTTGATTACCGAGTTGTTCAACCGCCTCAAGGGAGCAACGGTCTTTAATAAACTTGACCTTAGGGCTGCGTACAACTTCGTACGGATCAAGGAGGTCAACGAGTGGAAGACCACGTTCAACACCAGAACCGGCCACTATGAATCCCTGGTTATGCCTTTTGGGTTGTGTAATGCGCCCGCGGTCTTTCAGGAGTTCATTAATGATGTCTTTCGTGACTTGTTGCAGCAGTGCGTGGTGGTTTACTTGGATGACATCCTGGTTTACTCTGCGTCTATGGAGTCTCATATCCAGGATGTCAAGCGGGTGCTGCAACGGTTATGTGAGAACGAGCTTTTCTGTAAGCTTGAGAAGTGTGAATTTCACTGATCCCAGGTTGCCTTTTTGGGCTACATAATTTCCGCTGTGGGATTCTCCATGGACCCTCAGAAGGTTTCGGTGGTTCTGCAGTGGCCTCGTCCCAGTAGTCTTCGGTCCATTCAGCGCTTTTTGGGATTCACCAACTATTATCGGAAGTTTATCAGGAACTTCTCCACGCTGGCCAAGCTTCTCTCAGATCTGACCAAGAAGGGCAGTAATCCTCACGAGTGGTCATCCGAAGCCGTCTTAGCTTTCGAAGCTCTGAAATCCGCCTTCGCTTCAACTCCGATACTGTCTCATCCCAATCCTGGGTTGCCCTTTGTCCTCGAGGTTGATGCATCTGAGACGGGAGAAGGTGCCCTCCTGTCTCAGCGTCGGTCTCCCGATGGACCCCTACTTCCCTGTGGGTTCTACTCCAGGAAGCTTTCCTGCACAAAATGCAACTACCAGATTGGAGACAGGGAGTTGTTGGCCATTATTCAGGCTCTCAAGGAATGGAGGCACCTGCTCAAGGGTTCTGTGGTTCCGGTTCTCATTCTCACTGACCACAAGAACCTGACATATCTCTCGGAGGCTAAGAGGTTGATGCCCCGTCAGGCCAGATGGGCTCTGTTCTTGTTGCGTTTTAACTATGTGGTCTCCTTGTTGCCTGGCTCCAAGAATGTCAGGGCTGATGCCTTTTTGCGGCAATACTCTGAGCTGTTCAGGGAGGACTCTGAGCCGACCTCAGTCATACCTCCGGATCAGATCCTGGCTGCCATTCGTACCAGCCTGACTTCTCCCCTTGGGGAGCAGATTTTGGCGGCTCAAACTGATGCTCCCTCTGAGAGACCGGCTGGTAGATGTTTCGTACCTGAGGGATTGCGCACCCGCCTGCTGCATACCTACCATAATTCCAAGATTGCCGGTCATCCGGGGAGGAACCAGTTGTCCTGGGTCATTTCTCGTCTATTCTGATGGCCATCTCTCCGTTCCGACATCGCCTCATATGTAGCGGCATGTTCTGTGTGTGCCCAGAATAAATCTCCTCTGCATCTTCCATTGGGCCTTCTGCAACCCATTCCCAATGGGGAGCGTCCCTGGTCACACCTGGGCATGGATTTCATTGTGGACCTCCCTGCGTCTCAAGGTCATACGGTCATTCTTATGGTCATTGATCATTTCTCCAAGATGTGCCATTGTGTGACGTTCAATAAATTGCTGCGCAAGAACTGGCTACGGTTTTCGCCAGGGAGATCTTTCGCTTGCATGGGTTGACTAAGGTGATTGTCTTGGACCGTGGGAGCCAGTTTGTGTCCAGGTTCTGGTGCGCCTTCTGCTCCCAGTTGGGTATCAAGCTCTCCTTCTCTTCGGCCTTCCACCCGCAGTCCAACCAGGCCCTGGAACAATTCCTTCGCTGCTATATCTCAGACCATCAAGACAATTGGGTCGATCTTCTGCCATGTGCAGAGTTTGCGAGGAACTTGGCTGTAAACTCCTCCTCCGAGATGTCTCCCTTCATGGCCAACTATGGGTTCCAACCCGCTGTATTACCTGAGTTGTTCTCGCCACAGGACATTCCGGCTGTGGAGAACCATCTTGCTGCCCTGCGTTCTTCATGGGGGAAGATCCAGAGGTCCTTGAAGGACTCAGCACAGCGCCAGAAGCTCCAGGCTGATCATAGATGGTTGCCCGCGCCTTCATACCAGTCTTCGGGTGCCCGCACCGAAACTGGTTCCCCGTTTTGTTGGTCCTTTCCGCATCCTCCGCAGGGTGAACCCGGTTGCCTATGCCCTTGCTCTTCCTCCCGGGGTGCATATCTCCAATGTCTTCCACGTATTCCTGTTGAAGCCTCTGGTCTGCAATCGCTTTACTGCCTCACTGCCTCGGCCCAGTCCTATCCGGGTTGACAGTCATGAGGAGTATGAGGTGAGCCGCATCCTGGACTCTCGGTTGGTCCGCGGTCGGGTGCAGTTCCTGGTCCATTGGCGTGGTTATGGTCCCAAGGAGCATTCCTGGGTTCCTTCCTCGGATGTTCATGCTCCTGCCCTCCTCTGCGCTTTTCACGCCCGCTTTCCCCAGAAGCCTTATGTTGAGCCGCGGAGGGGGAGGGGCCCTTGAGGAGTACTGTCAAGGTCCTACCTTTCCTCAGGGCTTGTGCTGCTCCATGTGCTGGCATCCATCTTAGGTCTGCAAAGCATTGTGGGATCCTTTATGCTTTCAGCCCTCTGCGGCTCCTCCCAGGAGGTGGCGGCTTATCACATTTAAGTCTGCTGTTTGCAGCTGTCTATTGCATTTGTGTCCTGTCTGTTGCACAGCAGCAAGCTCCTGTTTAGTTAACTCTTTGCTCTCCTGATACCGACTCGGCTTTGGCTAAGACTCCTCCTGGCTTCTGACCCCAGCTATGGCGACCATTCTTCCTGGCTTCTGACCCCGGCTCTAGCGACCATTCTTCCTGGCTTCTGACCCCGGCTATGGCGACCATTCTTCCTGGCTTCTGACCCCGACTTTGGCTACGATTCCCATTGGTTCTCAACTTGATTATCCTGGAAGACGACCTCGGCAGGAGAACTTCTGTCCTACCAAGTCATCCGCTGTTGCTGTCGGACTTGCATAGACTCTTGCCTTGTTTCTGTGTAAATAAACCTACCTTTAATTGCACCTCCTTGTGTGTCTGGCTCCTCACTCCCTGACACTTATATGGTCTACTAAGGCCAGAGATACAGAATTTGCTCATATACTGTACAGGGATATGAGCTGTGTGCTTTTTATGTCTGGTCTCTTATTTTTAGCCTTAGCCTCCCCATAACTTCCGTGAGTGTCACAGGGAACTAGGATATTTTTACGTACAACGTCAATACATGTGTAAGTCACTGCGAAACATGCAAATTCACATCTGACAAGTAGAGAGAGCAAAGGCAATTGCAGAACAAAAGAAATCATGTTAACAGGAAGGAGTTCCTACTTTCAATCAACAGACTGACTGTACAGCAACAGACCTAATCATAAATAGTTAAATAATTTTGCCCATAGAACACATTTATGTATGAGTGAAGGAGTCATGGATTCCCCAGCAGCTTAAGATGCAAGTTTATTCTAAGATCACTATTCTGGGAATGCAAAAATGTGTTAATCTCCCAATGACCAATGGCTTCTGCTATTATTACACTGGGTCTAACTCTTAAATACATTTTGTTACATCATGAATAGATTTAAAGCAACATGTTTGTCCTCTCACAACTCTTTGATTCAGAGGCTGGCAAAATGGCACCCATTGGCAACTGCAATCAGGAAGATATCAAATTCCCTGACAACCCCTAGGGGCAGTAAGATTAATCCTTCAAAACAAATATTGCTTTGTTAACCTTTACTAACTATACCTTTAGATATAAATAATTACAAAATTATTTCGTACTTTTCTATATTCCTTTCTTGTTTTTGGGGTTACTCCTTTATTTTAACTTTACTTAACCCTACTTAGTCTGCAAGTACGTAAGTTAGTGCAAACTGATTTTACCCCTTTAGGCCCTTTTCACACTGATTGACTGATCGGGTCTACCTTTCAATTTTTCAGGCAGACCCAATCAGACCATCCATTGCTCTCAATGGAGCAATGGATGCCAACAGAAAGGGGCCTTAGTCTCTTGTAGCTTTAGCCAAAATTGTCACAATGTAATTTCTTTTCTTCATCTGACAAATAAAATGCTTCACTAAACATTAAAACGTATTGTTTGTAACGCTCTTAAAAATAATTTTCGGCAACAACTAAAAAGCATTCAATGAATTGCTAATCCTATCTTGAAAACATTGCAACTGTGTGAAGGGTCAGTAGGTCAATTCAATATATATTAACCAAGGTTTTATATTTACCTTATAAAAATATACTTTTTCACATATTTCTCTTCATGTTTTTTTTCATATTTCCGGTTCTATCCCAAGGGAAATTTTTAAACATTAAAAATGTATTCTTTGCAAATATCTTTCTTCTGGAGCAATAAAATACTTTGAAAAACTTACCTTCTTTCAAAACAATAAGATACTGAGGAGAATATTCTTCCTCCATAACAATAATATACTGACAACAATTTCCTTTCACCAGAAAATAAGATATTAAGATTTATATCTCCTTTTATCCCCCTCTAGACCAGTGGTCTCCAAACTGTGGAGTGCTTGCCTTTATCTAGCCCTTGGGGCACTTTTCCTCGCACTGATACAAGACACTATTCCTCCCTCTGACACCAACAATAGGGCATAATTCCTGCCACTGACACCCCCTAGTATATCAAAGATGAAGCACTGTTTACTCCCACTGACGCCAGGACAATTTCTACCCCCAATGGCCACAGTCCAGCCATCCAAAGTCTAAAGGACAGTTAGTTAGCCCTTTGTTTGGAAAGATTGGAGACCCCTGCTCTAGAACAAAAAAAGAGAAAATAATTCCTTTCTTCTAGAAAAATAAGATACTGATAACAATTCCCTTTCCCTCAGAACAATATGATACTAAGAATATTTTTTTCTTATGCAGCATTAGGATAATAAGAAAATAAGATCAACAAGTGGAGGTGAGCCCAGTATTTGAACCATGGTGGATACACGGTGTGATTCTTCACAACTATTTAGAGGCGGTGCACATTTAGAAGAGAATAAAGCAGCACATTTCATGAAGGAAGATGCACACAATTTATGGACTGTGGACACTATATAATATGTGGTTTCTGTTTAAAGGAAAAGTTTGTTGAATTGTTGAAAATGAGGATATTATTTATTCGATGATGAGTTTTAATGTGCAGATTACATTATCACAGGGAGGTGCGACATTTATATTTTTGGTTTTATTAATATTGGTGTTTGGCACAAAGGGGAGTATGCAAGGAGGTGGAGCACATATTGGAACAAATAATATTTAAGAATACACACATGAACTGTTATATGGACTTTGCAGTGTGTGGTAAAATTTCAGTATGTTGTAACTGACTAGAAGGTACACTATAGTGCTGACATTAGAGTCATTAATAGTTTTTGAAAAAAAATGTATCGCACTTTGTGTATGGTATTTAATGGTTCATGAGAAAGAGGGAGGAGCACTGTAGTGTAAGACTTTATTATGAAGTTTTATCATTAAATATTATCACTGGCACTGTAAATGTTAGTATTGATGTTTGGAACATTTTTGATTTATAGAGCCTTTTGTGTTTTTTATGATCAGATGGTTATTATATCACATTTTAGTTGGTATATGATATAGGGAGTTTTTCATTTGAGTACTGCACTTCTTCCTTCTCTTTTTGGATATTTTCTGTGTCCAGCAGCTTAGGGAGGTTTATAACTGGTTGACCTTGGAGCAGGGAAATTGTTAATATAATTTTTCCACAATATCACCTTGTACATTATTTTTCACCTGTCCATTTGTCTGTCTTATGTTCATGTGATTCCTTATTTAGCAAACAAGGCACTTTTTAAATTTTTTTATATGTCATCAGACAGTAGTTGGGAGTCTAGGAAATACTCCAGGTGGAACTATAGTCGACAGTCTGTATGCCCATGATAATGTGATGCAGGGCAGGACCTGTGATGCAGATTTGAGATGCAGCAGTGTGGAGAATATTCACCAGCAGGAAGAAGAGCCATTGTCCATGAGCTATGCATATGCACAGATAAGCAACCAAGATGAGAGACGTGGTCTGGAGGCGAGCCAGGGTCGTGCATGGGTAAGTGGTACAGCAGGATACAGTAGAGATCAGGATCAGGAGTCAGGCAGACAGAGAGGTCCAGGAACAAGCCAAATCAGTAACAGGTAATAAAGGTAGCAGAGAATCTGGATCTCAGGAACAAGGAACACAGAGAGCTGAAGATCATCCAGCAATTACCAGTCACAATTTATTTCCTTAAATAGGGCATTTGGCACCAGTTCTGAGACTGGATATGCACAAGCATGCACTGGTGGGTACACACATTTCTTTAACATGCTAATGCATGTTGCTGTGCATACTCATGTAGGTTATTGGCAGGAAGTCTTTGCCTCCATGAAGTTACAGTTGTCCCTACAGGTGGTGGCTCAACTTTATGGCTTAAAGGCTAAGTTCACCTTTCATTAAAATATAATAAATGCACATCCTTTTTCAGATAAAACAATGTGCATTTATTATTTTTTTAAAACAGGAGCCTGCAAGGTATTACACCCACAATCAGCAGATGTCAGGCTCTAGCACACACTGCCTATAGCTTTATTGCCCATACCTCTGTATGGGCTGTCATTTTACGAGCTAGATTGATGAAATTCTAGGGAGATGGTGCTACTTGTGAATGATACCATTGGAGGCTATTGTCCTTTGTGAAAAATAATATAGAATACAAAATAATAGGACTTTGAGTACCCCCACCCCAAAAAAAAGCTAAAATATGCACATGACACTTTAATTAAAAGAGTTAATACAAAGCTTTATTCCAAAACTTTAATTAAATAGGACATTGCTCTAATTAAAAACATGTAAACAGTAGGACGTATATTCTACCACCTGTCTCTCACTTGTAGTAGTGGAAGGACTGTGGCATTTGGAGTCCTCAGACTCCACAGAAATTCCTGTGGATGAATGATACTCCTGTGTGAGTAGAGTCCTTCAAAGATGCATTTTTTCAAAATATGACAGCGGGTGCGGGGAGGAGAACCTCCACCTGATGTCACTCTGAGGGGGTGAAGGCAGAGGGAGAGGAGCAGAACAAGAACATGTTACACCCTTACACGGATGTAACATGTTCAAAAGATTAACTTATCTTTTAAAGAAAATCCAAACCCTAACTAGATGATATTTAGCTTGTGTATTATAAACATTTACTATTTTTTTCTTAAAATAGTGTTTTTACCTTATTTTTATTGTATTTTGCAGTGCAGTACTGTTGATCTTCTCTAGTTTTATTCAGCCACTTCCTGTACATGCATTCACTCCAGGGTCAGCTGCACACCATTGCTCTGGACTATTTGACTGACAGTGAGTGACAACAGTAGACTATGCTTGTGCAATGTGTATCAAATAGAGTGCATCTGACAGGATGACATGGTAGGAGCACGAATATATTGACATAGAAATGTAATGATGAAATTTAAGTGACTGGGCTTGTGTCTACTTTAACTACTTGACCCATAGGCCAATTCTGATATTTCTGTCATACATGTAAATATCTGCATTTTGTTGCTAGAAATTACTAAGAACCATTAAACATTATATATTTTTTATTAAGCATAGGCCCTAGAGAATAGGCCCTAGAGATTGTGATGGGGCTCAGGTAAGTATTAGGGGAAATGGGGGGCTACTGCACACAGAAGGCTTTTTGCCTTTATGCAAAAATGCATAAAGGTAAAATTTTTTTACAACAAAGTGCTAAGAATCAGTGACAGGCATACATGCAGCACAAAATTCTTTGGCAGGTAGTCTGTACCCCTTATTTTCCATGGCAAATTTAAACTTTAGGTAGGGTAAATATTCAGTCCTGCTAAACAAATACATCTACATTCATTTCTTTTTCTTCCAACTATCCTAATATCCCTAAAACTGGCATGGTGTCCAGGACAGCTATACATAAAACAACTTGAACTAAATGATCCCTGATATACTTTATACTCTAGAGTTACATAAAACAAAAAGAACATGTGGTAAAACTATAACTGGAAAGAAGCTAGAGCAAAAGAATAGAATCTGTAATGGAAAAGCTTTAGAGTATTAGGACCAGTAATATTTAATTTATTAAGTCCTAGCAAGATAATATTCACCCAGAAAGGACAGGCACTATCTGTGACATCTCTAAATTGTATTAGTATTAAATAAATTATTTACTGAAAAAAAACCCTGAATATAATATTCTAATTTGCATAAATTGATTGAAGGAAATATTAATAAGTGATCCCAATGACAAGTGCCACATTGATGCTTTAATGAGCACTTAAAAGGAAGTGTCTTAATAAACATCAAATGGCATTTCATAACGTATTATTTCAAGTTAATTAGATTGTGCCAAACCATTTGAAATTGTCTACGGATTTTTAATTAATTTTCAATATCTAAGTCATAAATGTCATTCGAATGTGTCTCAGGTCTATATAATTCATCCACTGTCAGTTAATAAGATCAGCTTGTTTTTTTCTTTGTTTTTTTTATTAATGTCTATAAAAAAATGATAGTTACAGAACATGTGTCTTTAACGTGCATGAAAATTTTGACAGAATGGAAAGAGCAAGTGACTCTTACATTGGTTTCTTATTGTCATACCATTATTATTATTATTATTATACAGTATTTATAAAATGCCAATAGTTCACTCAGCGCTGTACATTACATACCATGAAAATTATTTGGTGAAACAAAACAAAAATACCTGTATAAGAGTGAGCGGAGTAAGGCTTCATGTACACGAGCAGCTCCTAAACTTGATTTTAGGAGCTTTTGGAATTTTTTTGCCAAAACTCCTAAACTCAGCTCCATAAATGTCTATGTGTCCATGTACACATAGGCTTTTAGCAGAGTTTAGTAGCTGCCTCATTTAGGTGAGGTTAAACCTCCCTCTCCAGAAGAATCATGGTCAGGATTGGAACGTTTTGACCACTGACCATGGGAAAATGCAAAACGAAGCAAAACCGTGGCAAAATCATGGTACCGTGGTTTCCGCGGTTTGCAGCGATTTGCTGTTTCCCGTGGCCGGCAGTCAGGGTATTCTGGTGTACATGGTGCCTAATAATTGCACTGGAAGAAGAGAGTTGTTGATGAGAATCTTGTGGATATAAACTAAGTAATGGAAGAACTCATCATATGTGTACAGTCTGTGGACAGAGTCCTTTAGATTTACCAAATATTTTTACAATCCACTCAATCTATGGTTAACCAAACAGGCCCTTGCACTTGGTGTTGATAGATCTAACAGAGATTGTAGAATCAGTCTGTGACATATCAGCTTGTTCAGTTAAGCTTTAACAATAAAACCTACGAGCTACTTGCTTTTCATGCAGAATTGCACAAGATTCTGAGTGAACCAGCTATAGTAAATAAACCCCATTGGGTCAGCTTTAGGTTTACTAAACAGTACAAAGTGGAAAAGCCTACTTAATCAATCCAATCCAATTTAAACAAGTTATGAATATGTTTATACTACCTGGCTGTTAAGTAATTTAATGGAAATTATACAGACATTGTGCAAGAAATGCAATAAAACTCAACCTTGTTACACATTTTGAATAATGTGTTACTGTAAGGTAAGGCACAGAGCTAGTCAACTTTTTAACAGCATTCATTAATAGTCATTGCGATGTACACACCTGATACAAAGGTTACCTAGCTTGCAGGACAACAATATAAGTACTGTCAGTGGGACAGGTCAGTTGAGCAGTTAACCCTTTGTTCACTCACATTGTAGATGCCACCAAGTGTTTTTTTTTTTTCAAAACACCATGTGTTTTAATAAAAACACACACTTCACAGCATGTGATGTTCATGATGAAAATCATCTGCATCACTTGCTTGCATGCCCAGAAAGGAATGCAACAGTGTTTACAATACAATAGCTTCTACAGAGAGGCATACTTCTTTAATTTCTACTTAGAGCATTCAGAAATTCACCGTAACAATTATTAAGTATCATTTATTGAAAAGAAAAATGGTGAAAAATTGTTTACAGAAAAATTACAAAACAGATATAAGCAGCACTTAAATGAAAGGGTTTTAGAGCCATTTTACACTACAGTGGACATCTGCCAGAGCGCTTTACTTGTCTAGCAGCCATCCACTCCTGAATGTGCTAGGGGGCAGTGTGGTGTGCAATTCAGCGCATTACACGAAACCCATTTTTTGTATAGTTTTGGATTAACTTAATTTTAAGTGTAGAAAATGTACACTTCATTCATGGCACTGTACAGTGCCATGTGATTTTGCACAGTGCACTTTGATAAATGCAGCATGACCGCATTTTATTGCAGCACGCTGCAGCGCAGCTCCGAGCTGGATTGCAGTGTGAATGGGACACAGAGGAAATAATTGTTTTATATGTGTCTCTGCTGTGACAGGCATTGTACAGTGCAGTAAAAGATGTCACTGAACAATGTGTGAATAGAGCATAAAGGTGAAAAAATACTTAAAGGCAAAGTTCACCTGGTCATTGGTACAGGTTCAGATCACCTGAAGATCAATTCTAATCTGGTGCCACAAGAGTCAATGGCCCTCACAGAGTGTCATATTTGCAACAAGGAAACAGACTCCAAGATTGTGGCTGTTAAAGTTACATTCAGGCTCAACTCAGGATCTCCATGATTAGTTATTGTTCTTGATGTTTAATATTGTTCTATTATTATTATGGCATTTCCTCATTGCTACAAGAATAATTATCCCAATCAACTAGTACTCTGAAACAATATATTCAAACGCCAATGACATATTTATTTTTAGTCGTAGGATCTTGCAAAGCATTGCACCCATGATCACACATGGGTGCAATGGGTGCAATACCAGGCTCATGGGTGCAATGCCTGCCTCCTCTAGACAGTGTCAATGGACTGTATTCCACTAAGAACAGCAGGTATGCCTGCTACAAGGGTTGTAGTCCACTGAGTCACAGATCTATGTAAATCAATTATGTGGCTGTGCAGGCGAAGCCCTGCATAGCAGTGCAGATTTCAGATGTGACTGTGGCTACCGTCATGCGCTGTTTTGAGGGGGGGGCAATTTTGGGGGTGGAGTCTGCTTGGCACTATGCTACATATTACACCCAAAATACAGGTGTAATATGTAACATGGTATAAAAACTGAGTTAGTCTTTAATATCCTTTGGTTGTAGACTGGGCTACTCCCCATACTGTTTTTTCTTCCTCTCCTTCTCATTTCTTGCTGATCTTCTCTTCACTTTTTCAGCGTAAATATTTTTTTGTGTACATACGTTTTACTTCCCAGACTATGGCTATTGTAATACAATGGACTGTATTCCACTAACATAAAATTACCAAAATTAATGTTTTCTCTTTATTTAATTAGCTTTTATTATACCATAAAGCAAAACCAAGAGACCAATTTAAATATACAGTACTTTCTGACTTTGTGTGAATATAAAATATACAATACATAGATGTTGGTAAATTTGCCAGGGGCATAGAGGACTTTATGGAAAAACTGACAAACCAACAATAAAAGTTCACTGTATAACATTATTTATGAAAATCAGAAGCAATGCGCCATAACATTTTTTTCACTAAACAAGAAAATGATTAAGGATATTTTTAAACAAAAAAGCATATATATTGCATTATTAAAAACCCAGAGATGCATAGTAATTATATTTTCATTAAAACTCTTAATTAGAAAAATACTCCTACAGCATGTTGTTCATTACTTTGGAACATTTGAATAGGCACCTAAAGCATTAATAAGAACATAGTGATCAATATTAATACTTGAAACATAAACAAATCTATAGCAAAGACTTTAGAGATTTAGGGAAAAATAAATAATCATTTTAGGAAGCCCCTATGCAAATAAATCATGCCATTAAAATATTGAAATATAAATTAAATAGAAAGTAATAACAAGTGATGCAAGGAAATAGTTATACCACCTTCACAGAATATTTTAATAATTGGATTTTTTTTTTATTTAAAAAAAATCGTTTAAAATGTAACATCTTTAAAATATGATGTATGACTTTAATATGTCTTTGAAACTCCATTGTCACCAGTTATCCATCACATTAGGCGGTTTCTCCTAATAAGCTCTAATTGGTACTAACATCTGAGTGCAACCAGCTATAGCCTCAGACTTTCATAGTCTCTTAACATGCTGGGTCCATTGTTTTAAGTGATCACTGAGGCGTGCAGTGCTTTGAGAAATTGCATTAAATCAAGTAAGTGATCATTAAAGTTATAAGATACTTTTAACCACTTTTTGTCAGTCCAACAGAACTGCTTTTATGCAGAAGTTTTTCTCTTTAGCTTTCTTTCTGATGTTGAATGTAAATAATTTAAAGTGTAGCTATAGTCATAGGTTTTATTTTTAACTTTTGGATAGTGTGGGGGAAAAGGTAAAAATCTCTGAATACCCCCAAAATGAAGGGAAAGTGACAACAGTCCCCAGGACAAATAGTGGGGTTCCATCTCCCCAACAGGGACACAAACTGAGAAAATACACCACTCAAGAGAATTAAAGGAATACTTTTTAATCAGAGTATGGCATCAAGTCAATTGAACTCCTGGGATATTGATCTGGTCAGTTAAATAGCATAGGGGGTTGTTAATCAGTTTCAGCTTCTTTGGTGTTAATGAAATTAACAACAGGTGCACTAGATGGGCAACAATGAGCTGACCCCCAAAACAAGAATATTTTTACTGGTGAAGACCACTAACAGTTGTTTTCCCTACTCATATTTTTTGACTGTTTTTCCCTAGTTTTGCATTTGGCTAAGGTCAGTGTCATTACTGGTAGCATGAGGCATTTCCTGGACCCTACAGAAGTTGCACAGGCAGTCCAACTCCTCCAGGATAGCACATCAATACGTGCCATTGCCAGATGGTTTGCTGTGTCTCCCAACACAGTCTCAAGAGCATGGAGGGGATTCCAGGAGACAGGAAGTAACTCTAGGAGAGCTGGACAGGGCCGTAGAAGGTCCTTTACCCATCAGCAGAACCAGTATCTGCTCCTTTCTGCAAGGAGGAACAGGATGAGCACTGCCAGAGCCCTACAAAATGACCTCCAGCAAACCACTGGTGTAAATGTCTCTGACCAAACAACCATAAACAGACTTCATGAGGGTGGTCTGAGGGTCTGACGTCCTCTAGTGTGCCTTCTGCTCACTGGTCTGCACCATAGAGCTCGATTGGCATTTGCCATTTAACACCAGAATTAGCAGGTTCGCCTTTGGTGCCCTGTGCTTTTCACAGATGAGAGCAGGTTCACCCTGACCACATGTGACAGACATGAAAGGGTCTGGAGAAGCCATGGAGAACATTATGCTGCCTGTAAAATCGTTCAGCATGACCAGTTTGGTGGTGGGTCTGGGGAGGTCAGTGATGGTCTGGGGAGGCATATCCATGGAGGGATGCACAGACCTCTACAGGCTAGACAATGGCACCCTGACTGCCATTAGGTATCGAGATGAAGTCTTTGGACCCATTGTCAGACCGCTCTATGCTAGTGCAGTGGGTCCTGGGTTCTTCCTGGTGCACGACAATGCCTGGCCTCATGTGGCAAGAGTATGCAGGCAGTTCCTGGAAGAATAAGAAATTCATATTATTGAATGGCCCCCACGCTTGCCTGCCTGACCTAAATCCAATAGAACACCTCTGAGATATCATGTTTTGGTATATCCAACGCCACCAGCTTGTACCTCAGACCAGGGGCGGACTGTCAACTCATTGGGCTCCGGGCAATAGGGGATCATGGGGCCCCTGTGTCCTTGCCCAAACTCAAAAAAGTCTATGAAAAAGGTACCAGGGGCATCTCATGGGGCCCCCTACTGACCCCGGGCCCTTGGGCAGTGCACGAGTTTCCAAATGGTCAGTCTGCCCCTGCCTCAGACTGTCCAGGAGCTCAGTGATGCCCTGGTCCAGACCTGGGAGGAAATACCCGAAGACACTGTCCATAATCTTATTAGGAGCATGCCCCAACATTTTCAGGCATGCATACAAGCAGGTGTACCTTATTTGATTAAAGAGGGAACCTATTGGTTTGAATAGTTTCTCACTGTGAAGTGTTGGGTTCTGGTGTTTTGCCAATGGGAGAATGATTGATGGTTCCTAGAATGTCAGTTTGCACTCATTTGGCTGCCAGCAATTTGAGGACATATCAGCCAATGAGGGGCGTCCTGGGTCAGCAATGCATTAGTGCAATGTAGTTTCACATTTACTGGAGATGTAAGAGACATGATAAGAATGGTGGCAGGTCAGAGCTTCTTTGTCATGCTGCTATTTCATCGGGCGCCAGAACCAGAAGTCCCTAGGAAGACTTGAAATTTCTAATGTAACCAGAGAAGGAGCTCTGGGAGGGGGAGCAAAACGAAATGAGCTGCTGAGAGAGTCAAACTGGGGTGGTTTCAATTCTATTTCTGGTAATTTTTAGGATAATTTAGGAAGCATTTCTTACGATAGCAATCAGTGATATCAAACATATGCCGATTAAACACCTCGAGAACAATTTAACTTGCACACAACAAGCATTCAGGAAACTAAGAAATAAACCAGATGTGATTATTAAACCCTCAGACAAAGGGGAAACATTGCTATCAGAACAGAGTCACAATATGAGGAGATGAGCTTAGACATATTAAAATAATAACGAATTATATCGTCCCATCTTGGCCAATATAGTTTCTAAGTTTGAAGCAGAATTTAAATCTTTGATAGGTGAGGCACACATTCAGGGACTTATTGTTCAGAATACCTATAATTTTTTGAACATTCAATTCCCCTGAGCACCCACTTTTTATACTTTACCAAAAATTAAACAAAAAACCCAGGCAGGCCCATGATGTTAGGCATCAGTTCTATCACCTAGAATGCCAGTAAACAAATTTATTTTTTTTCTTATGCCCCATGTCACTAGACTTCCTTCTTATATTAAAGATACTTTAGACCTATTGAAACAGGTGGAGGGCTTATCAGTACTATCAGGAGCCCCTCTGGTAACTTTAGATATTTATTTATTTATTTCAGGTACTTATATAGTGCCGTCAATTTATGCAGTGCTGTATATATATATTGTACATTCACATCAGTCCCTAACTCTCAAGGGACGTACAATCTAAGGTCCCTAACTCACATTCATACATACACATACTAGGGATGAATTATACAGGATCCAATTAACCTACCAGCATGTCTTTGGAGTGTGGGAGGAAACCCACGCGGGCACAGGGAGAACATGCAAACTCCAGTCAGGGGGTGCTGTGGTTGGGATTCAAACCAACGACCCTAGTACTGCCAGGCGGAAGTGCTAACCATTTAGCCACGGTGCTGCCCATATGGAAGTTCTTTATTCTAGCAGTCCCCACAAAGAAGGAGTGGAAGTAGTACAGACTGTTTTTAAAAGAAGAAGATCAATCTCATTGAAAGTTTAATGAATTTGTACTCAAACTACTGTATTTCATACTTACCTACAACTGGTTTATGTACATGGGTTCCTTCTACCTCCAGGTACCAGGGGTTGGCTATGGGTACATGCTGCACACTGGCCTATGCCAACCTATACCTGGAGGGGGTGGGAGTGGAAATTAATCTCGGATGAGATGTGTAGCATCTATATCAGTTGTGTGCTAGGATGTTTCGTTACATTGACTATATCTTCTTAATATGGACAGGTACAGTATAAAGCTTAAGGGAATTTGTTGACAATATTAATGTAAATAACTACAACATTAAGTTTATAGTAAATTATCATCCATACCTGATTACCTTTCTGGACTTGAAAATGTTCCTTGATGATAAAAGCTGTCTGGCTACTAATCTTTACCGAAAAAAGCACTGCAGGCAACATCATATTGCATGCGGGTAGGGGCACTTAAATAAGATAGGACCTCTTTATTGTGATATCTAACAAGGACAATAGTAATAGTAATTTACATCCCGGTGTTGTGCGGAAAATCTTGTGATAAACTTACTGTAAAGTTTATCACAAGATTTTCCTCACAACACCAGGATGTACGTAACGTGCTGCAGAGACACTGGCATATATTACAAGCCAATTCCATTGTTTCGAAACACATAAAACACTATCCTGAAATTGTGTTCTGGAGAGCAAATTCTATACGTGACACTTTACTCACCAGTCACTATTTTCCTAATGTCCACAAAGAGGGACAACCTAAAGGTATACATTAATGTGAACACTGTAACTTTTGTCCTTGGGTGTTCTAAGGCAATCATTTTCCTCTGCCAAATGGAGAAACATTTATCCCCCATTTCTAGGTGGATTGTGTCATGCAAGTGTTGGTATATCTGATGATGTGCCAGTGTGGGGCATTTTATCTAGGAAAAACTATTCTGCAACTTAGACAAAGACTAAACGACCACCTATGCTACTCTTCCAATGGGAAGGTCATAACCCTGGTTAGCAAACATCTAGATCTCTTTGGTACACTTTGGTAGCATCATTCCTAGTCATGGAGGTAACCCCTGGCGGGACCCCAGAGGGGGAAACTGGGACAAAAAAATCTTGCAAAAAGAAACATTATGGATAGAAAGATTAAATGCTACTAAACCCCCAGGACTTAATGAAGTATTTTAACATAATCCCTTTTTGTAATTGATAAAAAAATAAAACCCTGAGAATGTCTAGTTATTCAAGGAATGCACCCCTTTGGTTGAAGAAATTAACTATGCTTAAGTAATGGTATAGATTCATATATCTTGTTTTATTGTGTTTTTACATATTTGTTTATTCAATTAAAATGATGTTGTCCAGACAGCAAAGGAGGAGGGGTTGGTTGGCTTGTCCCTTGTTGTGGATGTGCGTCCACAAATGCCGCCCTCCATTTCCATGCCTGTACAGCTGCTTGCTGGTTGGTGGTGTGGAGCTGTGGTATGGGGGAGGCGGCCACTGGAGTGTGCTTGCCCGTAGTTGCCTATTCCCAACTGCTGATGTGCCTCTACATATCCACTGGTGTTACCAGCTTTCCTTGCCTGTGGCAGGGGCTGGGGTGCACAGGTGCCGAAGGCGCATGTGCACTAGTTGTTAATGGGCCGCGTGACGTCACACTCTGGCCATCTCACCAACATGATGTTCCAGTCGGGGCGCATTTACGATGTGCCAGTGAGGGGGAGGGGGTGCAGGGTGGATCAACATCGGGAGGCACATGTCTAGGATGATCTTTGGAAACAGCAGCATATGGGTTGGATTGTTATTTCAGATGGATGTTTCGGTCTGTTGATGAAGGGCATTAGATGTCAGTAAGATCAAATGGCCATCTTATTTGGAGACATTGGCTGTATAGAACCTGTTTTGGGGCCCGGTTGGATGTTGGATACCGGTACACCTTATTCCAGTACTTTATCTAGGTTCAAACACAGGATTGGGGGCATTTAAATATACCCATATGGTAAGTGAGCAACTTGATTGTAATTTTTGTATTGGCCTTTCTAATTGACAGCTGATAGATATGAAGCTATAGTTACTTTAATTACAGCTAGGAAATAATGGACAGTAATTACAAACAAGGCTCTTTCTTTACAGTGTTGCACATTTTTAATCATCAAGAATTATAACATTTCCATACCCCTAGTACCCTAGTAGAACCATAATTTGGAAGCAAATTCACATTTTGTAAGTGGCTTATAACCTAAACCAGGGGTCTCCAAACTTTCTAAACAAAGGGCTAGTTTACTGTCCTTTAGGCCTTAGGATGGAAGGATTGTGTCTAGTGTGAAAAGAAAATTCCTTGGCATTGTTGGGAATAAACAATGCCCCATCATTGAGGAATGATGGGAGGAATAGTACCTCATTGTTGGTATGAGTGAGAGGAATAATGGCCCATTGGTGGTGTCAGTGGGAGAAATGGTACCCCATCATTGGTGTCAGTTGGAGGAAGATTGTCCCAAGGGCCAGATAAAGGTGAGCAAAGGGCCGTATCTAGTCCCTGGGCCACAGTTTGTTGACCACCGACCTAGGTTGTTTTCTGATAGCTTAAGCCCCCTTTTGTTTTGCTCACACATCCTTGGCTGTTGCCTTGTGGATGAGCCCCCACATCCACTGTTAGGATATGTCACCGACTTGGTTGTCTCCCTTCTGGGTTGTTTTTCACATACTGGTACACTGTAAGTGGCATGCTATAAATATTTTGATAACATAGAGATTCATGTGTTTACCTGTATAATAAACATTAACTTGTGCACTTTCTATTTTGTTTAAATAGATGTCATATTAAAGCTCCTAAAGAAGCACTTTGTGCAAAATATGTTGAGTTGAAGCTAGAGATTTTTTTGGGTTGCGGCTTCCCTAAACCATATACCGTAATTACAGCTGCAATAGCTTTTTCTGACGCAAGAATATATGTATCATGATCAAGAAGCTGCATACCATTTGAAAGTAAAATACCAGTGTACTATATATGCATTTTGTGATTTTAATGGAATGGAATGTTTTGATCTTATACATTTTTTTGTTAATTGATTAATAAAAACTTGCGTTTTAAAACAAATCTTTGTGATTGATGCCTAAAAAGTCCATTTTCTTTTTCAATAAGTGAAATACTTCAATGATAGTTGGACATGGCATGGTTTAAATTGATATATGCCCACTGCGCCACCCTGTGTTGACATTAAGCAGTTATTTTCAGGAATGAATAGCTCCATAGTGCCTGCAGTTACACAAATTAGTGAAGACTTGTTTTGAAGCTAAAAATATTAACACAATGTGCAATGTTACTTCAGCCTTCAATTCAATATACCCAAAATATGTAAAATATGTAGCTACAAAAAATGTGCTTCACTCATAAAATGTGGATTATATCAAATAAGCACAACTGTAAAAAAGTGACCAAGTGTATGACAAATAAAAATGAGTCCATCCTGTCACAGTTCTAAGTAAATTAAAAAATTTAGTCATTACAAAAAAGCATTCCAGTGCGCAAATAAAGATAAGTCCATCCTGCAACAGTATAAATAAACTTCTTAAGAAAGTTCAATATCCCCACCTTCCATAGAAAGTGCTCCAGTTCTAAAGCACCTCTCCCCAGCAGACTAGGAGTCACCAGACAGCAATACCTCTCTTTTTACAGATTGGCATGCAACATGAACACAGATAATTTACATTTAATATGGCTTCCAGTCCTGACTCTCCTTTCTTGTGGAACTCCCCATATGGTGTACCAGAAAGAAAAAAGGGAAATAGTAAAAAACCGTTTAACTAAAAAAGCGCTTTATTTATATTAAAAGCCCACTCACAAGAAACTAAAACAATCGAGCATTACTTAAGTGACTTAGCCTGCATGATGTATTGTGCCAGAAGGAGCATTAAACCTCAGGGTCAGGAATGGGTTCACCTGCTGGTGGCAGTGTGGCTCCCAGAACTGTACAATATAGTTCTCATGTCCACCAGCAGGTGTCTCTCAGCAGCCAGCAGCTCATACTAATTAGTCATCAGCTGTTGATTGCTGGGAGCATATTTCTACTTCATTTTTCCTTAGTGTTTTGCCCATGTGCCTCTGACCTGTGTTCCGTGCTCCTGCATCCTGATAATGATCCTGATCCTGCTGTCCTGTTTCTGTATACCCTGTCTCTGTCCTGCTCCCTGCTCCTTCTGCCTGATCTTCCATGTATGACCCTATCTCTTATTCTGACTACTCTTCTTAGAATTATCCTGCCATCTGTGCATAGTTAGTTTGTTTTTTCTTTTTGGGCTGGGCAAATACTGATTTGGCTATTAATTGTTTTGTTGCATTGAAGTACATCATCATTAAAATGAACAACACCTGAAGGTAACCTTCCTCAAGATATCATTTGCCTGCGGGGGGCCTGGGTCGGGATCGGATACCTTTTGACGTTCCCCACCTAGGTCTTCGGTGTACTACGCAGTAGAACACTGTATGTTATTTTGACAGCTCGTCTGTCTAGTAGTTTCTCCTTCTCATTTATCTCTTTTTTTCTGCTCTTCCTTTCTTGGATTTTTCTCCTTTTTCGCTAATTCTTTATTTAATCCCCTTCTTTTCTTTCCTCTTGGAGATTTTTTTTAATTTATTTATTTTTTCTTTCTTTTCTCCACTGGGGTTGGGGGCGGATCGGTGGAGCTCTATTGGTGATATGCTTTTTTTTTTCTTCTTTTTTTTTCCTATTTGTTCTCTCTCAACCAAATATGACTCTAATTAAATTTTCCTCTAATAATTGTAGAGGCTTTAACACTCCAGAGGAGTGGAGCCAGATGCTCTACCATTTCCATAAATGTGGATCGCAGATCTTGCTACTCCAGGAGACTCATTTTCGCTCTGTTGGTATCCCAGTCCTCCACAATCATCACTATACTCAGTGGTATCATAGTACTAATCCGCAGGCTAGGTCTAGGGTGGTGTCGGTGGCCCTTCATCATATTTTCGGCCGAGAGGTCCTGGACTCCCTAATTGATCCAACTAGTCACTACTTCTTCCTTAAATTGAAATACCAAGATTTTGTTTTTACAGTGGCTCCTTTCTGGCAGCGGTCCTCTCTAGGCTGTCCACTTTTGGGGGTCCCTGTTTCATCATCGGAGGGGACCTCAACGTAGCTCTCTCTCCAGACTTGGACACTTCAGCGGGTAAATCTTCTTTCTCCTTATAGGCCTTATCTCATCTTAACTCGCGTTTGCATGACTTACACTTAGTAGATGTTTGGCGCATCCAACATCATTCGGAGAGAGACTATAGTTATTATTCTGCAGCTCATGCATCATACAGTCGTATAGACTATTTCTTTGTTTCACAGTCTTTTCTAGATTGTCCGACTTCATCCTCTCTTGGTCAGACCACGCCCCAATCCATCTTACGATTCAGGACCAGCCATCGTCTTTGCGTCGCTTTTCGTGTCTCTTGAACGATACCCTACTCAAAGATTCTCTATCTATCGCGGAGGTCATGAAGACTATCCAGGACTTTATTCTGGACCACACATTGGACACTACTGGCCCTCTCAACCAATGGGAAACCCTCAAATGTGTTCTTAGAGGGGTTCTTATTAAGCATGGCTCTCACTTGAAAAAAGCTCGTATGGCAGAGATGCGTCGATTATTTTCGCTCATTGCATGTTTAGAATCGCCCCACAAACGTACGTTGGACCCGTTGCTCGTGGTGGACCTCTCTAACGCTCGTAGAGATTTACTCCAACTTCTAGATTCCTCCTACTTTGTTGCACGAGACAAAGCACGCACCACTCATTACTCTTTAGCTAACAAATGTGGCCAGCACCTAGCATGTGTACTCCACCCTCGTCCGTACCATCATCCGATTCTACACATCAAGGCGCCTGATGATACCACAGTCTACAACAATAAAGGAATCTGTTCTGCGTTTGAGCGCTATTATTCTCAACTCTATAATCTCTCCTCAGCGAATCTTGATGCTCCTCCCGTTTCCTCCCTGCTGGCTATGTCCCAATATATTATGGAGATGGTGCTACCTGTTCTGGATGCCCAAGATGCATTGGATCTAGAGGAGCCCTTCTTGATTATAGAAATTCTTGGGGCAATTAAGGCCCTGAAAACTGGTAAGTGCCCGGGTCTGGACGGATTCACCCCACGCTTTTACAAAACATTCGCCAGCCAATTGGCCCCGCTTCTGGCCCAAGCGTTTAATGTTATCGGCGATTGGAATGTGCCTTCATCAGCTTTTTTCTCCACCACTATTTTGTTTATTCCTAAGCCGGGTAAAAACCCTTCTCATTGCGATAGTTATCGCCCAGTTTCTCTACTTAACCTGAACGTTAAGCTTTTTGCTAAACGGTTTTGCTAAACCGTCTTTCCCCTTTTCTACCAACCTTGATCCACCACGACCAGGTTGGCTTTGTCTCGGGTCGCGAAGCTAGCGATAACACTTCTAAAACAATCCATCTTATCCCTTATATCAAGCAACACGGCTTAAAGGCTTGCCTACTTTCATTCGACCCTAAGAAGGCGTTCAATCGCATCGACTGGCGCTTTTCCCTGTCTTACCTTGCAACAGATTGGTTAGGGTTCACGGTTCCTCGCTCGGATTATGTCCCTCTACTCTCATCCTTCGGCGTCTGTCCTGGTCAATGGTATGGTTTCTTCGCCCTTTTCCATATCGAATGGGACCAGACAAGGAAGTCCCCTCTCCTCCCTTCTCTTTGTTTTAGTAATAGAACATCTTGCGAGAGCCATACGAGCTAACGACTCAATCTTGGGCATCCACACTCCCTCTGCACTTCACAAATTATCCTTATACACCGACGACCTTCTAGTTTACATTCAACAGCCACTTATTTCCCTCCCCAGTCTTTTCCACGAATTTTGTAGATTTGGTTTCTTCAGTAACTTTAACCACTTGCCTACCAGGCACTTATACCCCCTTCCTTACCAGGCCAATTTTCAGCTTTCAGCGCTGCCGCACTTTGATTGACAATTGCGCGGTCATGCAACATTGTACCCATATGAAATTTTGATCATTTTTTTCTCACAAATAGAGCTTTCTTTTGGTGGTATTTAATCGCCACTGGGCGCTTTACTTTTTGCGCTATAAATTAAAAAAAGTGCAAAAAATTAGAAAAAAAAAAAAAGTTTATTTGTTTCTTTTATAAAATTTTTCAAACAGGTATTTTTTCTCCTTCACTGATTTGCGTTGATGAGGCGGCACTGATGGGCACTGATAGGCGGCACTGATGGGCACTGATAGGCAGCACTAAAGGGCACTGATAGGCAGTACTAATGAGGTGGCACGGATAGGCGGCACTGATAGACAGCACTAATTAGGGGTCACGGATAGGCGGCACTGATATGCAGCACTGATAGGCGGCACTGATAGGTGACACTGATGATGGGTACTGATAGACGGCACTGACTGGCATCACTTCTGGGCACTGACTGGCGGCACTGACTGGCACAACCCCTGGGCACTGACTGGTGGCACTGACTGGCAGCACTGGTGGGTGGCACTGGTGGGTGGCACTGGTGGACAGCACTGGTGGGTGGGCACAGGTGGGTGGCACTGGTGGGCACAGGTGGGTGGCGCTGGTGGGCACAGGTGGGTGGGCACAGGTGGGTGGCACTGCTGGGCACATGTAGGTGGCACTGCTGGGCACAGGTAGGTGGCACTGCAGAGTGGCACAGGTGGGGGCACTGCTGGGCACAGGTGGGGGCACTGCTGGGCACAGGTGGGGGCACTGCTGGGAATGGGTGGGCGGGGCTAGTGGGCGCACAGCTGATCGGAACTTGCGGGGGTCACTGCTGGGCACCGATCATCAGGGCACTGATCATCAGTGCCCTGATGATCGGTGCCGATCCCCGCTCTGACAACTGCCGGTTCTCGGCAGTACTTTCCTCACGATCTGACAGCGTGAGGAAAGTGCAGCCGAGAACCGGCACTTGCATTTTCCTGTGATCAGCGTGTCATTGGACACCGCTGATCACGTGGTAAAAGGCCGGTGGGATTGGCCTTTCACCACATCTCGTGATCAGCTGTGTCCGTAGGACACAGCGATCACGGAGATCGCCGGGTGCGCGCCCCCTGGGGCGCGCAGGAGAGCGCGTTCTGGGAGGACGTCATATGACGTCCACTCAGAACTGGCCGGCCGCGGTGAAGCCGTCATTCGGCTATGCGCGGTCGGCAAGTGGTTAAACTTAATATCTCTAAAACGGAGGCCCTCAATATTTCTTTACCTCCCCATGTACTGGTGAACCTTCGGCCTAACTTACCTGGGGGTCCTGATTTTGGCCGATCTTACTGCTCTATTTTCCCTTATTTACCCTTACTTTTGCGTATCCAAAAAGATTTGGCTTCATGGGGAGCTTCAGCCCTGCCCTAGTTCAGCTCCATCAACACCCTCAAGATGGATACCTTACCTAAGCTACTATATATTTTTCAGACTGTACCGATCGCTGTGCCTAGGAGTTTTTTCCTTTCATTATGCTCCCTTTTGATTAGATTTATTTGGCACCATGGGTTTTCCAGGTTAAAACACAGGTTACTTACTTATCCAAAACTCAAGGGGCAGAGTGGGTTTATTGGACTTTGAGCTTTACTACAGAGCAACGTTACTAGCCCGGATGCTTGATTGGTTTCCTAGACCCCTCCGTAAAGCCTCTTGTATGATTGAACAGGTTGATCTTCGGGCATTACCATGGGGGTATGATCTGGACTATCAGCGATTTCCTGGCATATCCCCTTTGACTTTAGCTGTAATGCGGTTTTGATATAAACGAGGCATTATTACTCTTTTATCTTCCAATCCCTCTCCCTTATCACCACTATTTGATAACCCCACTCTTCCTCAGGGGTTGGGCTCTTCCATTATTGGACCCTTTACACGTGCTTGTTGGCCCGTAGCTTGAGACTTTATCTTTTCCCCCAATCGGGTTTTCCATTCCTTCAGTATGGGTCTAGGGATTGGTTGACCACTCTACACTCTACACCTATCCTCAGTTTGCAAGCACTTGCACTCTTCCTCCAACATTCATCGCTCACTTTCTGAGATTGATCGGCTGTGCTCTCTCTCTGAACCACCGAGACACGTCCTAGCTTCCCTCTATAAAGTGCTACACAATGCTCTTCACTCTGAACTCCCTCTCTACACTAAGGCGTGAGCTCGAGACCTATGTAAAGACATTCCGGCGGAGGATTGGTCCACGTCATTCCACTTTATTCATAAATCGTCTATTTCTTGCTACTCACAAGAAAAGAATTTTAAGCTTCTTTCTCAATGGTACAGGGATCCCCTCTCCCTACACAAAATTTTTCCCTCCTGATCTTTGTTGGCGCTATAATAGAGCTATTGGTACGCAGCTCCACATTTGGTGGGATTGTGATCAAATACTACCCTTCTGGTGATAAGTCTTTGCTATATATAACCGGATCTACGGTGAGTCCTTGGGCCCTTCACTGAAAATTGCTCTTCTATCTATATTACCAGGCTCACGGGCAGCACAGAAGAAAAGTCTGTTGCGCTTCTTTCTGTCTGCGGCCCGCCAATTGATACCCCTCTTTTGGAAAACGGCCACCCTCCTCCTTTACCGATGTGGGTCTCCGTGCATATAGAGGAAATGTTGGCGTTTACCAATGATGCCTATGATAAACATAAATTGCTGTGGTTGATCTGGCTCCATTTCTCCTCCTCTGCGGCTCTCTCTGAGATATGTATTCCCCCTCTAGTAGAGTTGAGCCTTGCTCCCCTGACTCATTTTCATTTTGGCTTATCCGCCGATTGGACCCTGCGGTCCGTGCCGAGATGCGGGCGGCAGGGTCGCTTAGGTGAGATACAGGTGGGGAACCACCCTACTGTTGCTTTCTGCTGCCCCCATCTCCCAATTCCCTCTCTTCTCTCTCTTCTCCTCTTTCGATATCCTTTTCCGCTGGCTTTTTTCTTTCCGTTTTTTTTCTTTCTCCCTTCTCTTTCTTGGTTTAGGTTTACATTTTTGGTTGTATGGAGTTCTCTCATATTGTTCCATACATCTCACCTGGGGATACGCCCCTGATACTTTATTATGTTATACCTCTGTAATATGGATTATAATGATTGATCCTTGCCTCTTGCAGTTTTACTGCATCCTTTTCATACATCCACATGGATCATAACCACATCTGTGACGTTTTTCTGTTTACTTACTTGTACATGTTCTTTATACTTCTCATGCTCTGTTAAATTTATGCAAAATAATAAAGACAAATTTGCCTTTAAAATGAACAACACAATATGCTCCCCATGCTGCTCCTCAGTTGTGAAATTTTAAATACAGTGATTCCTTACATAAAAAAATACCTAATCTCACTCTTTACCGCTGACATTTTGGCCTATAAAATGTATTTTGAAATATGTGAAGATAATTCCTCAAAAATACTTTTCTTCTTTGTTCCAGGGAGAATAAAATTTAATTTTTGCAAATACAGGTGGAGACTGCCTGCTCTCTCCTCTCGAATTGCTTCTGATGAGCACTATTTGCATTCAGTGCTTAAAATCAATATGATTTCTAGATTATGTGTCAGAAAAATAACAGTCAGATTGATTATTGCTGGCTAAAAAATAACATCTCCCTGCGTCCCAAAAAAGCATCAATGTGCATCAAATCAAAATACATGTTTTATTTGCTGGCAGAAATAAGCTGAATCTCTACCTCTATTTTTGCCTAATTGCAAAAAGGATTAGATTATGCTCTAAAAATGCCTGCTCAATCTACCAGAAAAATTTTGGGTTAAAATAGGCTTTCTACAGTTGTGACCAAAATTATTCAACCCCCACTGAAATTGAGTGTTTTGGCCAGTTTGACATTGCTTTTGATCATTCAGTCATCTTGCTTACATTTACATTAAAGAGGCACTTGTAGGTCAGACAAATATAACATAACAGTTATAATGAAATAACCACAAATGTCTTTTCTGTGCTCACAGCATTATCAGTTTTATTCAACCCCCAAGTGACATTCAATCTTAGTACTTAGTACAGCATCCTTTTACAGTTATAACAGCTTTTAAACGTGAAGCATAGCTTGACACAAGTGTCTTGCAGCGATCTACGGGTATCTTCGCCCATTCTTCATGGGCAAAGGCCTCCAGTTCAGTCACATTCTTAGGCTTGCGCACTGCAACTGCTTTCTTTAAGTCCCACCAGAGGTTCTCAATCGGATTTAAGTCTGGTGACTGCGATGGCCACTCCAAAATGTTCCAGCCTTTCCTCTGCAACCATGCTCTAGTGGACTTGGAGGTATGCTTGGGATCATTGTCCTGTTGAAAGGTCCAACGTCTCCCAAGCCTCAGGTGTGTGACGGACTGCATCACGTTTCCATCCAATATCTCCTGGTACTGAAGAGAATTCATGGTACCTTGCACACGCTGAAGCTTCCCTGTACCTGCAGAAGCAAAACAGCCCCAAAGCATGATTGACCCTCCACCATGCTTCACAGTAGGCAAGGTGTTCTTTTCATCATAGGCCTTGTTCTTCCTCCTCCAAACATAGCGTTGATCCATGGGCCCAAACAGTTCTAATTTTGTTTCATCAGTCCACAGAACACTATCCCACAACTTTTGTGGTTTGTCCACATGGCTTTTGGCATACTGCAGTCGACTCTTCTTATTCTTTGGAGACAGCAAGGGGGTACGCCTGGGAGTTCTGGCACGGAGGCCTTCATTACGCAGTGTGCGTCTTATTGTCTGGGCTGAAACTTCTGTACCCACATCTGACAAATCTTTTCTCAGTTCCTCAGCAGTCACACGGGGACTTCTCTCCACTCTACGCTTCAGGTAGCGCACAGCAGTCGAAGTCAGCATCTTCTTTCTGCCACGACCAGGTAGCGTTTCAACAGTGCCCTTTGCCTTGAATTTGCGAATGATGCTTCCTAAGGTGTCTCTTGGTATGTTTAACATCTTTGCAATCTTCTTATAGCCATTGCCCTTCCTGTGAAGAGAAATCACCTCTTCTCTTGTCTTCCTGGACCATTCTCTTGCCTTCACCATGTTTGTAACCACACCAGTAAATGTCTAGAAGGAGCTGAGTATCACAGTCATTTTAAAGCTGCCTAATTGGTGCTTATTATGCTTGATTGCTGCTCGGTGACATCCACAGGTGTTTTCAATACCTGATGGAAAGCACCTGTATGAACCTCTGTTCTTCAGAGTGGTAGTCTTTAAGGGGTTGAATAATTGTGGCAATGAAGAAACCACATAAGAACCATTTACTACTGTATTACATAAACAATTGATGTCATTTTAGTTGCATTTGGGTAGTTACAACGTCCTTGTAGGATTTGATTCTGAATACAATTCCAAATGTACACTATAGTCCCTAAACCCCTTTACAGCATTGGGGGTTGAATAATTTTGGTCACAACTGTAGCTGTGATACAAGCCTGTATGCTATTTCCATTGTCACTGTCAAAAATGTGTAATATTTCTATTATTGATGTTCAGTTTCCTTTAATTTAAGGCTAAAATATGCTAACCCTCTCCCTCCATTGGAGGTCTCCCATTAATAAGGATGGGATTCTCTGTCTGAATCCTGTAAAATATTTATATATTATCTCACAAATTTACAGTCTAAATAAATTAATCAAAGTTAAATCTACCTGCACTATTCCCCAGAAATAGGGATCTCTAAAAAAGGATATAGAAGCTGTGCTGGCAAGTGCTTTAATTTTTCCATCTTATGCATGAAAGAAAAAAAAATGTAGGGCACAATCTGCATACTTATTCTCACACATAGTGGACAGTCTGAAAAGGTTTTAAAAGGTGTGTGTCAGAACTCTAAAATGTGTTCTTCCTCGCTCTATGAAAAAGGAAGGCTTTTTTTTAAACAAATTACAATCTGGTTACACTCTCCCTCATAAATTGCAGTGTTGACAATGAAAGATTCAAAGCATTATTACAAAGATACAGTATATGCTGATTCCATTTTTGGGCTCTCCCAGTATTGAGCTCTGGGTTTCATACTAACGATTGAACCAGCTGAAGAACCAGCGTTTGATCACATGATCTCTGTGATAGCCTGTGATTGGCTGTGATCATTCATGCTATAGACCATCCACCTCTGTGAGCAGGAAAAGCTACATTGTACTTTTTCCTCAGCGCTAGAAGAAAAGTCTGTACAAAAAAAGTCTGTTGAAAAAAAAACATTAACTAGTTAAGGGTTTTATTTAGTTTAGAGAGTTTTAGTGTCAGTGTTAGTGACAATTAGTGGCAGTGTAAATGTCAGTGTGTCATTATCCGTTGGTGGCATAGTGTCAGTTAGTGGCAGTGTTATTGTCAGTGCAAGTGTTAGTGTCAGTGTGTTTAGGTAGGAAAAAAATCAAAATGCATACAAATTTCTTAGCCCTATTATGGGTACAAAGGACAAATAACACACATATTTGTGGTATTTCTATGACCGTCAGGAAAAGGAGAATTTATTTTGCAATTTTTTTTGGTGGTGGGTCATAATAAAGGGCATAAAAATTTACAGCTACAAGTTCATACATAATATTTTTTTTCACTATTTTTGGCAAGCTTTCCTTTCATAATTTAAAAAAATCTGGAGATTAATTAATATTTAACACCAAATGAAAACCCAATCTGTCCTGAAAAAAAACAGTGTAAATGCCATCTGAATATACTAAGTAGCTGCGATATGTGCAGTTATACTATCACATGTCAAACTTGCAAAACTGGGTTTGTATTAGGTTCATCTTGATTTTGAGTTTGATCCCCTACACCCTTACCCGCTGCATATACCCCATATTGTGAGCCTTTCCTGGTACCCAGGCACCATCTAGACCATGAGCTTTATGTCCCCCAGCCACATTCGCCGACATGGAGTGCTTCCTGAGGCCCCTACAGCCAGCAGTCTCCATTCCAGACAAGATGATGCCGACCAATCCTGTGAATCCTGCCGCGGCTGTGGCCACCATTACAACAGGGCAGGCTGCACAACAGAAGGACAACCATCAGATGCCTCCGTTCACACCACTTGTCAACTTGTCAACTGTCAACTTTCACTGTCTCTGGTGCCTGACAGGGAGATCTGCACACACAACTATGTGGCTCTCCAACAGGGTTGGCTTCTCCAAGTAACCACCACCTCAGCCATGCCTGTATTTGGAATCCACAACACCGATCTGGTGACTTAATGAGGCTCTTCTGAAAGACCCCACCATAGCTGCAGATGTTCTTCAGGAACTCTACATTTTTCGCCAACAATGTGAATTCGGTAGACAACCCGCTTTCAGTATGGTTGTACCATAAATTCTTTGTACAGGGGATTTTGATTAAACACAGACATTTAGCCAAACAGAAAAGGGTGAAAACACTATATGACCTCCTCACGTGGCTTCACGTGCTGCAACGTAAACGCAAAACTGGGGCAGATCATACTGTTGAAATAAATTTGTTAAGGGTTCAAGAATCTATCCATGAGAACTCCCTTTACAAAGCAAAACACGTCTTGTTGAAGGCCAGTTGCTCCTTCTATGAGTCTGGTGACAATTGCAGTTGCTTTCTGGCCACTGCCTACGGGTCTCAAGCCTATGTTTCCACCCTGTCTTCTTCTTCGGGCTCAAAGATTCACTCTACCCTTAGACTTAGCTAAAGCCTTTAGAGACTTCTGCTCTTTATAATCTAGACCCTATCTTGACACCTTCACCAAGGTTGACAGCGCTTTTAGATATGATTCATTACATTCAGGAAGCGAACCTTCCTACGCTTACCAGCGAGAAAAGAAACACTTTGTCTCAACATATTTCAATGGAAAGATTTGCTGCTGCCATACCCTCTATGAAACCGGGAAAGACCTCTGGCCTGGATGGTTTCACTGTGGCCTATTATAAAACCTATCAGATGATAGTAGCACCCCATTTTACAAAGGCCTTTAATGTCATTACAGAAGGCAAAGATGGAGGTAATTTTGTAGAGCTCTGGCAGTGCTCGTCCTGATCCTCCTTGCACAAAGGAGCAGATACCAGTCATGCTGATGGGTTAAGGACTCTCTACGGCCCTGTCCAGCTCTCCTAGAGTAACTGCCTGTCTCCTGGAATCTCCTCCGTGCTGGGAGACACAGCAAACCTTCTGACAATGGCACTTATTGATGTGCCATGCTGGAGGAGTTGGACTGCCTGTGCAACCTTTGTAGGGTCCAGGTATTGCCTCATGCTACCAGTAGTGACACTGACCCAAGCCAAATGAAAAACTAGAAAAAAACAGTCAAAAAAGAGTAGGGGAAAAAATGTCAGTGGCCTCCAACTGTAAAACCATTTCTGTTTTGGGGGTCATCTTATTGCTGCCCATATAGTGCACCTGTTGTTAATTTCATTAACACCAAACTGATTAACAACCCCCTTTGCTACTTAACTGACCAGATCAATATCCCAGGAGTTTAATTGACTTGATGCTATACTGATTAAAAAGTGTTCCTTTAATTTTTTTTGAGCAATGTGTTTAACCAATTCCTCTCACCATGTTCAGATGGCCTGTTGCTACCTTAATACGCAGACCATTGTTGCACAATGTGGCTTCTGTGTGTAATGCTACAGTATGTCCCTCTGCAGATGTGTGTGTGTGTGTGTGTGTATATATATATATATATATTTTTTTTTTTTTGTCCCTAGCAGTGTACCTTGCAGTGACTTGGAACTTACGTTAGACAAATAATAAAAAAATAAAAGCAAGTTTATTTACTCTATCCTCCAGTCCCCCAGTAAATTTAGTTCATAGTGGCAGAGACTTTTATTATGTCCACTCAGCTAACCCATTCATAGTCACATTCTCCATTCCACCGCACCATTACTCTGGGAGTCAAAATGATATCAGTGATATCACTACCTCACTCGCATGGCATTGTTTGGTCTTGGTGATTAGCTAGTCAAGTCTGAACCTGAGATACTGGACAGGAGTACGTTTTCACACTTCCCTGTATCCTAATGTGCAAGGTCTTTGTGCAGACTCCAATGGAGCAAAAGAGTAGAAAGTGAACATGGGAAAGGTTGGATGGGCTAGTAAGAGACCCTAAAGGGACAATGCGACAAACGTTTCCCAGCCTTCAGGTAGATAGAGTTTGTGGAATATATTGTTATAGCAGATTTTCAAGTATATGTGTTTATAATTAGATAATATATTTACATTATGTAATTAAATCTAAATAAATTGATAGACAAAATGTGCATACCATTTCATGCCATTTTCATGGTCTGAACATTAAAAAAAATGTTTCCAGTAAGATAATCTCTTTTCCCACACAACATGAAAAATGGTAATATCTGAAAGTTTCAATCTACTGTGGGGAGGTTGTAATAATTAACCTTTAGAATGTATGATTCAAAGTGCCCTTCATTTTTATTCGAGATTTTGAAATGAGATCTGACAACAAGCGGCAGTCTTTTGATGAAGATTTATCTCTAAATGGCCTTTATCTTAAAAATCATATCCTGTTCTCTCCAGCCTCTGCAACTCAGCTTTTTCAACAGAGAGAACAGTGCAAAGTACCTTACAGATGACTCAAGATTTTAATTTTCCTGAACACTGATAATTGGTACTGTCAGACAGATATGCCTAGAAGCAAAAGGTCATCATAGCATACACACCAAGTTTAATTTCAGCAAGTAGAATCCATTAAAATGTAGGAGACCATGCTGAGCCACCAGGCTCTTAAACCAAACACTGACAAATGACTGATATCTTTATTATTTAAAGGCAATTAGGAGTGAAGCAATCGCAGAGTGTTGTCTACAGTGGCATGCAAAGTTCCATGCTCTTTAGATGTCAAAGAGATAAAAGTAAGTTGATCACCATTTAAAAAGAATCTTCAGATAAAAAAATTGATTTGTTTCTTGCAAGTATAATGGGTACCTTCTTTCACTTCTTTGCAGTTCTTCATTTGTGATATACTGTAGATTTACTTCTTGAACAAAAATCTACCTCTTGCAAAAAAAAAATCTATATCAGGGGTAGGCAACCCTTCTGAGGTTGAGGTCTACCTGACAACATGGAGGAAAGCAAAGATCCCCTGGGGAGGGTTACTAGGTAGCACCCTTAAAAAACATCACCTCCTCACAGTAGTGTTCTCTGTCCCCCTTTACATTACCCCCCCGACTGTAGTGTCCTGTACCCTCTAATGAAGTTCCTCTGCCCCCTTTACATCACCCTCCCACCACTGTAGTGTCTTCTGCCCCTCTCCCCCCACAGTGGTGTCCTGTGTCCCCCAGTGCTGTGTTCTCTGCCCCCTCCCCCCACAGTAGTGTCTTGTATGCCCCCCAAAGCAGTGTTCTCTGCCCACCTGCACACCGCACCCCCCCCCCCACTGTCTTATCCATTACCCCCTTCCCCCCAGTAGTTTCCTGTACCCCCCAAAGCAGTGTCCTCTGCCCCTCTTCACAGCACCCCCTCCACTGTGTAGTGTACTCTATCCTGCCCCATAGCAGTGTTTTCTGCCCCTCACAAAGTGTCCTCTTCCTCCCTATCCCCCAAAGCAGTGTCCCCTGTCCTTTTATCATCATAATCCCCCACCACTGTAGTTTACTCTGTCCCCCCTCTTACAGTGCCTCCAGTGCCCCCCCTTTTACAGTGCCTCCAGTGCCCCCCCTCTTACAGTGTCTCCTAAGCCCCCTCCCACAGAGTCTCCTGTATCCCCCCTCCCACAGTGTCTCCTCTGTCCCCTCCCCCACAGTGTCTCCTATGTCCCCTTCATATCACACACACAGGTAGAACTTCCTTCCTATCGGCATGTGTACACCAGAGCGGAGATCAGAAGAAAGCAAAGTGCTGCGTGGAAGGCAGGAGCTGCCAGAGTTCATAATACCAAGCTGCTGATTGGTTCCTAGGACAGCCTAGCAGCCAATCACTGAGCAACTTCGGCCCCAGCCCTCCATCTAGCACTATGCTGCCTCCTGCTCTCAGCTCTGCTGGTAACATGAGAGAGGCAGAGGCTGGGGGGAGGTATAGCTACGGTCATGATCGACATGTCAGCTCCCAGCAGTGCCACTGTTGCTGACTCCCATCCTAAGTGAACCTATCACACCCAACACCAGTACCTGGAATACAACACCTCAAGAGGATTTGTTTTATTTATTTATGTTTCTTGCCTTCTCAAGTATTTCAATGGCAAATACAGGACAGGGCAGTATGAGAGGATGCAAATCCAAAGAAGGATAGGTAACTGTGTAAAATGAATTAACATTACTAAACAAGTAGAGACTGTTCACTGATCAAAATTAATTTTCACTAGGCTTAATGAATAATATGAAGTTGTGTTCACTTCAAACAACCAATCAAGTACGTGTAAAAAATTTTTTCTTTTTAACTGTATCTAAACTATAGAAAATTGTATCTAAACTGTATATTGAAGCTTACCAGGTCTTAAATATTGTGGTTTCATTCGTTTTCTTTTCAGACTTTTTTTTTCTTCCTTTATTTTCGCACAGTGATCCTGCAAGTTATACACTTCCTGTCCTAGGGTGACACTGCTCTCTCACTATACAACATCTGTGGAGAAACAGCATTGTAGCCCTCTGCAACTCACAATTGATGTGTTTCTACCAGAATGTGGTTCTCAGGGTCATTTGTCTGCCATTTCTATCTTGCCTCAGAGACCACTGGCCTCTCAATTCTTGAATGAAAAAAACCTAATTTGGTTCTTTCGGCACTTCAGAAACTACCTTTTCTTCCTCTCTTTTACCTACAAGGTGGAATTCCCTTTAGTCATCACCTCTATAAGAATGAAAAATAAATACATTTAAAAATGGTGATCAAAAAAAGTATATCTGTAAAGAATTTTTAAAAGGTACATAAAAACATTAGCTCTGCGTACAGAACCTCTGACTCCTACTTTAGACCTGGCCGACCTTTTACTAAAAAATTGGAAAGGCAAACAGTCTATGGCCATAGGATTCTGCACTAAATTTATTCTGCTGCCTGCCTTTCCCTATTGTGCTAGAACTTCCCCCTCAATTAGCTCCTGCCTTCTCTACCCCTGTCTAAGGATGTGGGCTGCACTGTGGCTAAGTGGTTAGCACTTTTGCCTAGCAGTACTAGAGTTGTTGGTTTGAATCTCAGCATGGCAATACCGGCCTGGGCTTTGCACATTCTCCCTGTGCCTGCGTGGGTTTCCCCTGGGTAATCTGGTTTCCGCCCACACTCCAAAAGTCATGCTGGTAGGTGAACTGTCTCCTGTCTAAATTAACCCTAGTATGTTTGAATGTGAGTTAGGGACCTTATATTGAAAAGCTACTTGAGGACAGGAACAGTTTTGAATGTTCAATATTTGTTCAAAGCACTGTGGAAATTAACAGCGTTATATAACTACCTGTAATAAATAACTATGTTCTCCCCCTTCAGCAATTTCTTCAGTGTTGGGGGTCTGGCCACTATCAGGAAATGTGGCAAAAAGGTTGCTACAGCATATCTGTAAACTGCAGCATTTTGGACTCTGTATGACATGGTGGTAGTAGATCCCCTGCTTTTACCCTTGTACCATGGAGGGATATAATGTCCCCCTTCATGACACCTTCAATTGCCTCCACCCCCTCACAACCAGCGCCACAGCACTCCTGTTCAATATTAGCACCACAACACTCCTCCGCAATTCCATCACCCCAACCCTCATCCTTCTCTTGACTGCCAGCAACCCAACCCTCCTCATCACCTCCCAGCACCCCAACCCTCCTTCTCACCACCAAAACCAAAACCTTAATTATCTGCTTCCTGCTGCCTTGTGGCTTTCCACAAGCTGGTGAATAAGTTTGGATAGTCTTCTGTACAAAACACACTTCAAAAGAAAGTGGCTGTTATGCAGCATTGATGAGAAGAAGGAGGAAAAGGGTGAATTAATAACACTTGAAAATAAAGTGCATGCTTTGCACCCTTGAGGAAGGGGAAGAAAATGGTGCATTAGGGCACTTGCAGACTGCTCTGTGCTTGGAAAAAGTAATAAGAAAAAGGCTTTGTCATCCACTTCACTACCTCCTATGCTATTCACCACTAGTAGAGTAAAAGCAAAACCCCAGAGGCTCTTCAGACCCCATGCCTCATCTGTTTTCCATTTAAGGATTCAACTCCTATCTTTTTTCTGCTGCCTGCCCTTTCCCTTGGATGTAGCTGTCTGTAAGGGCAGAGAGTTTAGAGTTGTAAGATTTGCCACTGAAACATTGAGTGTAACCTTTAAAAAACTGGAGATGTTAAAAGTCCAGAAGAGGTGGCAGAAGCTTTTAATGGTGGTAATATGGCAGAGTTTACCCTGGGAAGGTGCATATCTTCTGTTACACTTGGGGTAGACTGCTGTTTTTGAGGAGCAGGAGGAATAATCCGGTACAAAAGAGGGGGTACAGGTGACAGAGTTGTTAACATTGTAGAATTATGCAGAGGTTGAAGCATTTGCTTCAACCTAGCGGAAAGTTTAGAATAAGGAAGAGGACTGCTTTTGCTGTCAACTTGTTTCACTAAAGGATGCTATCACCAGGCTCTGGAGATTCACATGTTTCCTTGTGCATGTGGTACCCAAAAGGCTGGTATTTTTACCATGGCATATATGTTTCAGGCACAGGCTGCAGACCAAAATGGTGCTGTCAGCAAATAAGTTGAAAAAGGCTTGCATTGCTGATTTCTTTCTATTTGCTGCCTATTTAAATGTTTGTGTGCTGTCCAGACACTAGCTAATTTATACCAAACACATACCTGAAGTCTATTATTTGAATATTATGGGAAAAATTGATGAGAGAGGATTTTGGAAATGGGCAGTAATGATGCTGAAGTGTTTTTTTATGCAAATTTTTACATTTTATTAAAGGTTTAGGATATTACTATGTGGTACTGCAAAAAAAAAAAAAGATGACACGCTACACTATGAAACTATTTTGCAACTGGCCAACAGGTACAGAGATGAAGGCTTTATCTGTATTGTTTTTTAAAGAGTAAACTTTCCTATAGCTTATTGATTTGTTAAGGCTGCTACATCTACCATTCAATTCAGGCCTACTACCGTTGGATATACAGTAATATGACATGTCCCAGCCAAAACAACCTAAAAAGCCTTTTTTTCATGTTGAAATAAATGAGATTGGGCTGCTGCTACTGTATTTGAGCCAAAATAAATGTAAAAGTTTAAAAGGCTATTGTACATCCAAATGTCCAGAATACAGTGAAGCTGAGCTGTGAACATTGTGCTGTAGCAACACTTAAAGCTTAAAGGCATCTCCTGTCATGATGAAAGAAATTGATATTTCTCCATTTCACCCTCAAAGTCATAATAAAGGGAGGACCTTCCTCCTCCCGTCATTCTGTTCACCTGGTGACATGCAATGACAAATCAGCAAATAGTAAATACATTGTGTATTTTAATGTCTTCCTGGAATTATACTTTAAATGGCCTTCTTTGCCTGATAATCACCCCAGTTACATATTCAGCTAAAACAAATTTTAAATCATTAATTTTAGCTAATTAATCATTCATTTTAATTCTAGTTTAAGAAGTACACAACTCCACATATCAACATCACTTTCAACTTATGTTCAAAAAATATGTTTATGCCTTCCAGACAGATCAGGCAAAAGCATAAAGTATAGATATTTTCATATTATAAGTAAATTTGTTTGCATATATTTATACTGTTCTTGTTAACACCAATAGCTTTTATATCATAGTTGTTAAAGGAAAACTGTCCTGAGGGAAATTCTGAGAATCTAGCATTACACACATATTCTGGATAATGCTAATTGCCTAGCTGTTTATTGATTGAAAGTGATTCTAAAGGTTGTAAAAAAAACAAAACAAAAAAAAAATATATATATACACACACACACACACACACACACACACACACACACGTATATCTATAATACACATGTTATACTTACCTGCTCTGTGCAATTTTTTTCCACAGAACAGCCCCGATTCTTTTCTTTTTGGGTCCCACACAGGCAGTCCTGGCTCCTTCTCCCTGCTGAGTGCCCCCAATAGCAAGCATCTTGTTATGGGGGCACTCGAGCAGACTTTCTCTCGAGCTGCACCACTGTGAATGAATCGTCATTGTCTATTCACAAGCAGAGGGTGGCTTGGCCTCGTCCCACCCATGCTCTCTCTCCTCATTGGATCACTGGTGGTGATTGACAGTAGCCAATGGCTCCTGCTGCTGTGTGAAGCAATGGTGAGAAAGAGACCTGGGTGAGCCGCTGTTCTCATGTACATCGCTATATCAAGATGGGGCTCTGGTAAGTATAAGGGGAGGGTTGAGAGGGGAGCTGCACCCAGAAGGTTTTTACCTTATTGCATAGAATGCATTAAGGTAAAAAAAACCTGCCTTTAGAATCACTTTAACCACTTGATGACTGGGCTATAGGTAAATGATGGTTACAGCATGGTCGTCTAATTGATATGACGTCCTCCAGAACTGCACCTCCCACACGTCCCTGGGGGCATGCAACTGGAGAGATCTGTGACAACTGTGTCCTTTGGACATAGCTGATCACATAACATGGTAAAGGGCCAATCACAGCGCCCTTTTACCTTGTGATCAGCTGTGTCCAATGACACAGCTAATCACAATGTAAATACAATAAAATAACAAAGTCAGCGCTCAGTAATAATAATTAGCTGCTAGCAATACAGTGACTATTATCACTGACTTTGTTATTTTATTGTCTTATTTGATACACATTTGTTATAGCAGTTTGCTATTTATTATTTACACTTTTATACACTTACACATATTTATATTTTGACATTTGCTTTATTATACACATTATGGATATTTTTGAAGCTAGAACTAAACATAGAATCAATACTAAGGATGTGTGCATTGTTGACGATAACTTTGAAGAGATACAAGGTATCTTTGTTCATTTGAAAAACATAATGACTACAGAAGTTTGGACTATGTGGGATGTTTCTTTATTGGAACATTATGTTACAGAAAATATAGTCCCCCGCTCTCTTAGGTGGGATGTAACCTCGGAACTAGATGAGTGGAAAGAGGAAATAATGGTATCAATTTTTTAATAATGCTGGTATTGATTTTCTTAAATTCTTGATTTTGAAGAAAAAGAAAAATTACTGGCTTTAGACACTGAGATCAATAAAACCAAAGAAAAACTGGTCACCTTTGAAGATAAGGAAGATTACAAAAGAGAATCAGAAAGATTGAGAAAACTTTTGGATAAAATAGAGGAAGAACAAAAATATAAGAAGAAAAAGAAATATATGAGGGATGTGAAAGATTATAAGGAGTCTAGGGTGTTCAAATGGCAATTTGAGACTAAATATATCAGTGCCAAGGAACAGGGTACCCTTGACAACCATGTTGGAGGAGAAAAGGGACATTATGATACTGTCAGGATGTCACAAACAGCTGACAAGACTCCTAGTGGAGGGTGGTATAAGGTACCTATATCCTCTAAAAATAATAAAAGAGCACATTGGTCTAAATCTCCAATTAGATCAAATTCTGTTAGTAGTGATTATTGTGGCACTACTAGACCTATCCTGAAGATGTTGTAATAGATTTGAACCATTAACTACTTATACTGATGATCAGGTAGGAGACAGATATATTAATTGGCAAGCACAAAATCGAGGAGGGCCTCCTGGGGGTAGAGGTAATTATCATGGTAACTTTAATGGACGCAAAAAGATGGATTTAATCATTATCAACATCAAAGAAATCCCCCTCAAATACCGAATCACGGCACTACAGGTAGAGGGTCCCTTAAAAAAGTTGAATGGGGCCCTCAAGAATGATATGATTATGAAGAGGAAAGTGGATCATGTGACAATCAAACGTACGAGCCTCAACCCTCTACTTCATATCATTCTACAAACCTATCAAGCCAAAATTGTTTTTTTAGGACCAAATTACAACATAAACAGAAAAAGAAGCATAGAACCAGAAGAGGAAGACGATGAGCATGACAAATCAATAGACCCCAAAACAAGATGTATGTGAAGGGGAATTTAAGGATTTTCAACTTTAGCTTGACATATTTGAGTCCTGAAGAGGATATGATGTTGAGCAAAGGTTTAAAATTTGCCCCTAAAACCCAATTGAATAAATTCCAAACATTCATGGATATACAAAGATTCACTCGTCAAATCTGTATGAAAAAACATTTTATTGGTTTGAATAATAAACAACAGGTATATCAAAATACCTCTCTAAGAAATGCCTCTCTATTTAATCCCACTAGTAATGGGAATTATCATATTAATGTATTCAAACATCTTGTTATTCAGGATTTGGAGAATCTTAATATCAGAAAACTGAGAGAAGCTAAAGAGAGTTATATTGGTATGAAAAAACTGTTGAACAGACGCGATATAATTAGGCCGGCAGATAAAGGGGGAGGGATAGTCTTGATGGATAAAACCAAATATATAGATAAGATGCAAGACATCCTTAATGATAGGTTAATTTATGTCCCATAGACTAAAGATCCTACCAAGGAATATTAAAAAAACACTTAAACAGATTGTTAAAGCGGTTACAATCTAGGGATTTTAAATAAAAAGGAAAGTGATTATTTAGTTCCCAAAGCACCACGCATTCCAATCATAAATTGTCTTCCTAAAATTCACCAAGATTCATTAGATCCACCTGGAAGACCTATTATTAGTGGTATTGGATCCTTGACATCTAGAATAGAATATATAGATGTATTCTTACAAGTTCTAGTAGTTGATACTCCTGCCTATTTAAAGGATACTAAAGTACTTAACGAGTTTATAAATATTGTAATAGACAATCAGACATTTCTAGTTACAGCAGATGTGACTTCCCTCTATACTAATATTAAGCATGAGGATGGCAAGGAGGCTGCTCAATATTTTTTATTAAAAAGTGAACTACCCTCTTTACAAATGGATTTCATTCTGAATTTATTGGACTTTGCCATGTCACACAATTTTTGCTGGTTCAATGGACAATTCTATTTACAAAATAAAGGTGTAGCTATGGGCGCTAACTTCACCCCTAGTTTGGATAATCTTTTTATGTCCAGGTGGGAATTAGATGCCATTTATACCAACATGCATGAAAATCTACTCTTGTATAAGAGATATATAGAAGATATTTTAATTTTATGGAGAGGTGATGAAATATCTCTAAAGGAATATATGTCCTATCTGAATGATAATAATCATAATATAGACCTTACATATACTTATAGTAAATCAGAAGTACATTTTTTGGATCTTAATTTGAAGACAGTCAAAGGTGAAATATACACTAAATCTTTTTTTTAAAAGTACAGACAGGAATAGCTATATCCCCCTAAATAGCTGTCACCATCCGTCGTGGTTCAAGAATGTCCCAAAAGGACAGTTTTTGAGAATGAGATGTAATTGCAAGAATTATGATGATTTTGTATAACAGTCCTTAATATTAAAGGAGAGGTTTCTAGAGAAGGGTTTTAATCCAGACACCCTAAATCAGACCATTCAGGAGGTTGCTGATATTGATAGAGGTTCATTATTGATCCCTAATACCAGAAATAGAGGTGCTTTTAAACCTTTTTGTCCTTTGATCACCAATTTTTCAATCCAATATTCACAAATTAGAAAAATCATGCAAAAAAGTTGTAATATATTACAAGCAGATCCTGTTTTAAATAAAGTGTTACCAGACCGGGGCGGACTGACCATTTGAGCACTCATGAGATGCCCCTGGTACCTTTCATTGGCTGTTTCATAGGCTTTTTTGGGTGTGGGCAAGGACACAGGGGCCCCATGATCCCCTATTGCCTGGGGGCCCCATGAGTTGTCAGTCCGCCCCTGTCCCAGACAGATTAGAAATTGTTTTCAGAAGGGTGCCGAATCTGCGAGATCGTCTAGCTCTGAACATCATTAACTCTTCAAAAAAAACTCAGTTTAAGGAATTATTAGGTTTTTATCCTTGCAACAAGTGTGTCATTTGTAAAGTGGATGGTAAGAGGAAGAAAAAAATGTTGAATTTCAGGTATGTTGTTTCTCTGTTACTAGGATCTGACCTACTAGGAGGTTAAGATACAAATTAAGACAGCACGTTTACAACATTGAAGAAGGCTTTAAAAATCATAGTCTCTCAGCCCACTTCCGTACATGTCATAATAGAGACCCGAAGGGTTTGAAATTTGTAGCAATAGATAAACTTAATCCACATTGGAGAGGTTATCATCGAACATGAGAGGTCTCTAAGTTAGAAATGAAATAGATTTACAAATTACAATCTTTTTCCCCTAGGGGGCTAAATGTTGACTGGGATATTAATGTATTCATAGATACCAGTTGATGATTTTAATCCATTTTATTTTATTTAGTATTCATCTAATTTAATTTTCTGAGGTTTAATATGTTTTTATAATAAACATTTTTTTTTTTACTCTTTGTTTTTTCACGTATTTTGTACTAAATAGTTAATCTGGCAATTATTTTTCTCTTTATATATGTTTCTCCATGCATATTTGTCTGCAATTTGTGGTGTGTATTTCTGGTCTTCATTAATATGGCTCTGGACCGGATATGACTTCATTAAGATGGTGCCCAAACCGGAAGTTGTTTTTTTATGCAGCAACTGGATCTGGTGAGTGTGCATTTAACCCCTTGACGCCGACCATACACAAATATGCGGCCTCTTGGTGGCTGGGCATATTTGCATACCATTTTAAAACACATATGTGCTGAGAGCGCGCACCCTGCATGCTCCCAGCACATATGTCGGTGTCTCACAGAAAGGTCCCAATCTCCCCTTGCGACTGGAACCTTTTCTGATCATGTGACCGCCATGACAGTGACTCACGGCGGTCACATGACCCTAAAACCCCACCCCTTAAAGGGCTGGGAGGCGCCGACGTGAAGATGTTAAACTAAGGTGGGGGTCAAACATCACTAATGCCAACATATGAAGATAAATCACAGAGGAGAAGATTATCCTTGAATTATTGTGATACCATGTGGATTGTTCACTCCTTTTGATTCAATTAATTGCCACGGGTGTTGTGGTTTATTTTCATCTATATTTTTATTTATATATATTTCATAAGTGCTGCAAACTATTATAATTCTACAATGTAAATACAGTTGCCTGTTATTGGCTGCACTTTCCTCATGCTGTCCCAGTGTGAGGAGAGAGGAGAGTCGGTAATCAGCAAGTGTGTTTACACATCAGGGGACATCAGTGCAGCCCCAAGGGGACATCAGTGCAGCCCCAACAGTGTCAATCAGTGCAGTCCCAGATGTGTCCATCAGTGATGTCCCAACAGTGTCCATCAGTGAAATCCCAACAGTGTCCATCAGTGCTACTAGAAAATGTCCATCAGTGCTGCCAGTCATTTTCCATCAATGCCGCCAGTCAGTGTCCATCAGAGTCGCCAGTCAGTGTCTATCAATGCCGCCAGTCAGTGCCCATCAGTGCCGTCTATCAGTGACCTTCAGTGCCGCCTATCAGTGCAGCCTCATCAGTGCGTCCTCATCAGTGTTCATCAGTGCAATCTATCAGTGCCCTTCAGTGCTGCCTACCACTGCATCCCCATCAGTGCCACCTCATAAGTACCCATCAGTGCAGCCTATCAGTGCCCTTCAATGCAGCCTCATCAGCACACATCAGTGAAGCAGAAAAATTACCTGTTTGCAACATTTTATTTTTTTCAAAAATTTGGTCTTTTTCTGTTTAGCAAAAAATAAAAAACCCAGTGGTGATTAAATACATCAAAAAGAATGTTCTATGTGTTTCCAAAAGTGATAAAACATTCATATGGGTACAGTGTTGCATGACTGCACAATTGTCATCCAAAGTGCAACAGTTCTAAAAGCTGAAAATTGGCTTGGGCAGGAAGAGGGTGAAAGTGCCCAATAGGCAAGTGGTTAAAGTTTTGATCAGCGTAAACCCACAGCCACAATTTCACATGTAGGAAAAGTTAATACAGCATTATAAGCAACACATGTTTTAAAAACCTTGATTTTCTCTTTATATACACTCGTCATGTGTTGTTTATTTTTTTAAATAAAAAACACCAAATTAATAAAGTGTTTAAAGTGGCACTAAGTGAATTAATCAATAATAAGTACAAAACCATATAATAAAAATCACTTGACTGTCCATAAAATACAAATATGTGAAACGTCCATGATTGCTGTAAAAAATTATTACAAACTAAAAAGTGATGGAAAGTCCATGAAAAAAGTATAGTAAAGTAATCCAAAAATTCATGAAAGTATATCTTCTATTTCATGTGCAGCAAACTAACAACAAAGTGCTCCATTGGATACCCCACATGGATGTAAACTCACCAAAAGTATTTGCCTTCCACTCTCATAATTGGCAAACAAGCTTCCGGGGACATATTTCCCTTTTAAAGATGAATATAAATCTCTGAAGTTAAAGATTCCACTTACACCACAACTCTGCAGAAGCACATTCCCACAAGGTTTTAGATCTTCAGCTTTCCCAGAATATCATCAGAAGGCTGAGTGACATCACCAGGACCCTGCCAGCTGCACACCTCCTAGAGGGCTCTGCTGATTACAAAGCACAACTTGTCCACCTTCTCCCTAACTGGAGGCAGCCATGACAGGGAAACACTGGGAAATGCACAGACTTTTCACATATTTGTATTTTATGGGCATACAAGTGATTTTTATTATATAGTTTTGTACTTATTATTGATTAATTCACTTAGCACCACTTTAAACACTTTATTCATTTGGTGTTTTTTATTTTAAAAAGTTTTTTGGTATATAAATAGTGGCAGCTCCTATATATTTAAGTTGCAATTAGTGCAATATAATAGATGTTGATTACATTATCAGATTTATTTGAAAAAATGTGTTGTTTATTTACTTGCTGGGAACCGCACAGTGCAATCGGTGGGCAAAGCATACAGAAAACTTCTGACACATCTTTCAGGTGTCACTGCAGGAAGTTGTTTGTCTTTTCCCACCACAGTTCAGTAGTGTTTAAATAGCAATGCAGCAGCCAGATGATGGCTGCAATTGTGTTGCTACTGACAGTGGGGAAGTGCATAGAAAATTCAGGATCAACCAGGCATTTACAACAAACTCATGCATGATAGGAAGCATTTGAGCAGAGCTATAGGATGCAGTTTTAAAGTCATATACACAAATACATTTTTGAGTTTTTTTGTTGGTTTAATGACACATTAATACCTTCTCTGATACTCACCAGCATGCAGCATGAAGAGTCAAACCTCCTGACTATACTTGTTCCAGGTGACGGACATAGCATATACTGAATCCAGTTTACTAAGGGTTAAGCAAACCCTGAACCCAAACTTGGCAACAAAAAGCTGAAAGTTGGATAGAGGAAGGCCTCTGGACATGTAGTATCTAGATTTTGCGAAGGCATTTGATACAGTACCCCATAAATATTTAATTTACAAATGAAGGTCTTTAGGCATTGATTAAATCAAACATACCTGGATAGAAAACTAGTTGCAGGCAAGATTGATAACTTCTATTTTCAATGTTACCAAGCAGACGTTTACCCACTTGTTGAAATCTCCTGCACTGAACTTCTTGGAAGTTCTTACCCAACAAAATTTTCTCTGACACCTATGAAAAATGTTAGAAAAGCTGGTCCCCCTGGATCTCACATGACAATCCTAATCTGGAGGGAGCAATTACTTTGGCTCTACTACCCTGACCCCCCCCTCCTCTTCTCTCCCTCATTTCCTCCCATCTCTCCTCATCTTCCTTTATTCCTGCTCTCTCTTCTTCTTTTATTTGACGGATCTCTTATCCCATCTTATCAAATTTTATGGTTCATCAAGCCTTGGATGTGTTGTACATGTACTGCTGTGTTTGCATTTGATACTCATTACTGGGACCTATTACTTCCCCTCCCCCCGGCCTGTATAATAGTGGGTTGCTATCTGCTAACTGCTAACTGCTAACAAGCGCCTAGTCTACACCCGCCTATGCTCTCACCTCAACGACAACAACCTCCTCGATCCCCTACAGTCCGGCTTCCGTCCCCTACACTCCACCGAAACTTCCTTACTCAAACTCTCCAACGACCTGCTAACCGCCAAAGCTAATGGCCACTATTCAGTGCTCCTACTCCTTGACCTCTCTGCGGCCTTCGACACAGTCGACCACCCCCTTCTCCTCAAAAAACTACACTCCCTCGGCCTCAGAGATTCTGCTCTCTCCTGGCTCTCATCCTACCTGTCACAACGCTCCTTCAGCGTTACCTATAATGCTACCACCTCCCCCTCACTCCCCCTCTCTGTTGGGGTCCCTCAAGGCTCTGTCCTCGGGCCCCTTCTCTTCTCCATCTATACCTCCTCCCTTGGCCAACTCATACACTCTCACGGCTTCAACTACCACCTCTATGCCGACGACACACAAATCTATCTCTCAACCCCCCACCTCACCCCCTTGGTCTCAGCCCGAATCACACACCTACTGAGCGACATATCAGACTGGATGTCGCTCCACTTCCTTAAATTGAACCTCTCCAAAACCGAGTTTCTTGTCTTCCCCCCAGCCCGGACACCACCCCCCATTGATTTCTCCATCACATCCAACAACGCTACCATCAAACCCGCCCTGCAGGCCAGAGTACTGGGTGTCATTCTGGACTCCAACCTATCCTTCCAGCCCCAAGTCCAATCTTTAACAAACTCGTGCAGACTCCACCTCCGCAACATCGCCAAAATCCGTACGTTCCTAACCCCAGAAACCACTAAACAGCTCATCCACTCCCTCATCATATCACGACTCGACTACTGCAACTCCCTCCTCACTGGCCTGCCTCGCCGCTGGCTATCCCCTCTTCAGTCCATCCTGAACACGGCTGCCAGACTCATTCACCTTTCCAACCGCACTGTCTCCGCCACCCCCCTCTGCCAATCCCTCCACTGGCTTCCGATTGCGCAACGGATCAAATTCAAAATCCTAACGCTGACGTACAAAGCTGTCCACCATACTGCCCCGAACTACATCACTGACCTAATATCCAAGTACCGCCCAGCACGCACACTCCGCTCCTCACAAGACCTCCTTCTCTCTAGTTCCCTGGTCTCCTCCTCCCATGCCCGCCTCCAGGACTTCTCCAGGGTGTCACCCATCCTCTGGAACTCCCTGCCCCAACCCATCAGATTATCACCTACTCTCCTCTCCTTTAGGCGCACCCTGAAAACCCATCTCTTCAGGGAAGCCTACCCCACCCCCTGCTAACTTGCCGACCTCCTCCACTCTTCCTACCACTCCATCCCCCACAGCTATCTCCTCCTGTGCCACCACCCCCTCCCTCCTAGATTGTAAGCTCGAAAGAGCAGGGCCCTTGATCCCCTCATGTTTTGCATTGTATTGGTATTGTTCTGTCACATGTTCTGTCTCCCTTTTGTAATGTACAGCGCTGAGCGAACTATTGGCGCTTTATAAATACTGTATAATAATAATAATAATAATAATAACTAATTTGGCCTGTATTTTGTAGTTATGATACACCCTGTATTATGGTGCATATTTTTGTCATGTTACAACAGGTATTGAGGTCTTAATGCCTTCTTTTTTCCTTATGTATTTCCTGGAAATCTTAATAAATGTAATTAAACAAGAAAAGTGGTTACAGGAGCACATCCAACGGGTGGTGATTATGGCATGTTATCTGAATGATCTAGCATTGTGAGCAGGGAACCCCAGGGCTTTGTCCTGGAGCCAATTCCATTTAACTTGTTCATAAGCGATATAGAGGTTGGCTTAAATATTTCAATCTTAGTGTTTTCTGATTATACACATCTAAGCAGGGTGATTACTTCGCAACAGGATTCAGCAACCGTACAAGAAGACTTAGCTAAAATAGAGGTGTGGAAAGCTATATGGCAGATGAGGTTTAATATGAAAAATGTGAAGTAATGCACATGGGAGCTAAAAATACATATATTTTAATAGGGGGAGAACCACTGGGGCACGCAAGGATAAAAAATAATTTGGGGGTCTTAGTAGATCCCAGACTCAGCAACAACATGCAATGCCAAGCTGCAGCAAGGCTAGCAGACTACTAGCATGCATCAAAAAGAATATTTACACAAGAGATAGAACTTTAATTCTACTATTTCACAAAACTCTGATTTGGCCACATCTGGAGTATACCCTCCAGTTTTGGTCATCGGTTCTCAGGAAGGTTGTGCTTGAACTGGAGAAAACCCATAGAAGGGCAAAACAACTATTAAAGGGATTGGAGGACCTCAATTATGAGGAGCGACTACAAGCATTAGACTTATCCTCCCTGGAGAAAAGACGCCAAAGAGGGGATAAGAGCACAATATAAAAATTTTTAAATGGTGACTCCGACATTGAAAGGAGACTAGGTAACCTAAGGTCTCCAACGAAGACACACAACCTCACAATAAAGTGGGATGAGAAGCGGTTCAATCGTAAGGCTGTGGAACTTCTTTCCACAGCTGGTGGTGTGTAATGGGGAGTGTAGATAAATTAAAAAAAACTCTTAGATGTGTTTTTCAGAGAGCACAATGTACATGAATATTGAAAATGGTAGTAAAATACGCACACAAACACAGACACACACATTCAGGTTGAACTGGATGGACTCGTGTCTTTATTCAATCATACCAGCTATCTAACTCATTTTAGAAAAACAAAAACCCACACATAATAGGCCTTGAAGCATTACTCTACTTTTTTTTAAGAGGAACCTTTAAAATAGTTTAACTTTAAAGTAGTGTAACTAAATATCTTAAATACTGTTTAAGGAATTATTGAAGTACTTATTAGTTTTCAATGTGAAATGTCTATATAGTATGTTCAAAACTCCTTTTTTTCAAAGTGAAAAATAAATACTTTCTGTGTTCCTTGTCCTCAAAAGCTGCACGAGATAAGTGTTTTGTCAAATGAGGCTTCCCAAAAACGTATTAAAAATGCATTCATGCAGCCTGTTTCATGTTTATTCCACTTTTAATATATTTTGCTTTACTTTTATTTGGACACTCCAAAGTTGAATTGGGATGTGGTTTAGCCAATGAGGTCTAAAATAAATAGTGGAAGTATTGCTTATTATGTGTATGCCATCTTACTTCAATCAGAATCTAAAAAGCCATGCACAAAACATGGTCACAAAAGTGGACTAAGACTAGCCATACATTATACAGTTTTCTTGAGAATTTTGCTTTAGATTTACCAAAAATCATATAATATGAGGTCAAACCTAAACAACACTTTCAATTGTATCTAATTAGGCAGGCCCTTGCACTACATAGTTGAAGGTAAATTTAAAGGAAATTGGGCAGATATTGGACAGAAAATTGTATAGTGTATGGCGAGCCTTAGGCCTTAAGCCATTGTTAAACCAAGTATGTGTTTAATCTAATAAGTAAAAAGGAAAAGGTGGAGTCAGTTTTAAAAGCATTCCCCAGACCCTCCTTTTGGATGTGAAACTAAAAAATAATCATATTACATAATTCAGTATGTTTAATTGATAAAAGTATCTCTCTTGATTAATTTAGAAAATGATGATTTTTATGACATGTACATGATATTAATTAATTCACTATTTTAAGCATTTTGTTTTATTCTTTAAAAATAAAAATAATCATAATGTAAGAGAACAAGCAGAACTATTTTCATATACTATTTTGGTAACTTTTAGCAGAACTTAAAATACAGGAAACTGCATATGGTGGAATATAGTGTACACACTAACGTATCAAAATTTCCTACCTGAAACAATGAACACAGCAATAGATATACTGTATAAACTCAAAGTGACACTGCCAGTTGTAAAAAAAGTATTCTTGGAAGTTCCCTGTAACAGAAGCCATTACTTCACTATAGAGCACACAAATGACATAGCGGTCAGAAGATGGAACTACAACCCAGAGCAGGGACACAGGTACTCAACACTCCCAGAACTGGTGAAGACTGAAAAGTCTGACAGAGAATTCAGTACTAGACAGGGGCGGACTGGCCATTTGGAAAACTCGGGCACTGCCCGAGGGCCCGGGGGCAGTAGTGGGCCCCATGAGATGCCCCTGGTAACTTTTTCATAGGCTTTTTGTGAGTTTGGGCAAGGACTAACAGGGCCATTTTACTTAAAAGTAGGTCTAAATGTATGGATGACAAAAAAATGAAAGCTGGACTTTTATCTTTGGGATCTACTACTCCACAATTTTATATTTATGCATATTCTATAGCCAGAAGACATAATTACATATTAATAATATAAAAGGAGCACTAGGGTCAAATTGTTGGAAAGTACAAGTTTCCTTTTTTTTGTTTCTTTTTAATCACTACTAAAATAAAAAGTATAATAATGAGTTCTGCTGCTTAATGAATACCCTATTTGTTCCAAAATAAAAACATCTAATTTGTTAGGATAGACTGCAAAAGCAAAACATTCTTTAACATGAAACCGTCAAGTCTTCAGAACAAAATAACTGTTTCAGATAGTAAAGAAAGCAAAGCCTATTGATATAAAGTGGTCATTGCATTAATAGTGTTGTGTATCATTCATCATTCACAAGCCATGAATGGATACTTTTATTTGTAGCTGTCATTGGTTTGTTTTCACGATTAAAATTTTGAGCTTAGTTCCACTGTATGGAATCTGAATTTTATAACATTGTATACGCCATTAGTAAATAGGCTATTTTCATGTTTTAATCTCCTAATTAACATTATAGATGTTATTAATCTCTGTGATCCTTCAGAGTTTAAATAACTTCTTATATTTATTTTATAGCCTAATAACATCAGCAATTTACTTTACATTTCTTAATTAAAGTTGGTGTTTGTGTTAGAAGTCACAATAATGAGAATATATTTCAAGCTGCACTTCATCCATTCTATTTGCTATGAAATGTACACAACTTGCATAATAAATATGCAACATTTCCATGATTGTTTTCCATTTTTCCATTTGCTCATGCATAAAATCACAGTTTGAAATACAATTAGCATATGCAGTCATGCATTCTGTGCTGTAATACTGTTAAAAATGTTTTCAAAGGAGTGACGTGAACGTGGGTTAAATAACGATGGTAGGGTACAGTGGTACAGAAGGATATACCCAGATTCCATGTCTGGTAAATTATGCCTGCTTCTTCTTGCAGGAAATATAACAGATTCCCCGGGATCTCTTCACAGAGAAAACTTCCCAAAAATAAGTGCTCACTAACACTCCCACTTAATTTGCTAAATATTGTGTTGCCCATTCCTTAGATTTCTAGTGGTGTGCTTTACTAGATTATGGTGATCAATCATTAAAGCCAAAATATTGGCTTTTTTAAGGTCTTTAAGCTGTTTTCCCATTTGTTGTCCCTAACCTTCCAAAGTGAATGATGCCCAGAGTCACTTAATTCCCAGAGAACTGAAAAAAACATTCTTTAAATTCAACAAACACCATGAATATAATTATATAGCTGATAACAAGTGTATTGTTCTAATTTCTATAATGACTAATGGATAACAATTTACTTTTGGTAAAAACACAATTATTATAATATAATGCATAACGTACCATTCAAGATACCTCATATAAGAATATAAGAAAGGTAAATTACCATTTATACTGCAAATGCTTTCTTGTCTACCTATTATTACCATCATTTGTTTCACTTAGCAATTTGAGCAAGCATTTACGTTGTACAACAGAAACCACTGATAAGACCAACTAGATTCCTATAGCTACATTTATGAAATATATTTCATAAATTATGTTAAGAAGTCATATTAATTTCAGATTTTGCTTCCCGCATTGATAAAGCCTAAACATTGTCTGCACATTCTAATCATGCAGAATTTTTATGAATATGTATTGTCTTAGTATCTGTGCCATGTACAAAGATGTTCAAGCATCTTGAATTCTTAAACAAGTAATGAAAGCAACTGTACTCAATGTTCAGTTGAGACAACAATAGCCTAGCAGATTGAATTAGCTAAAGCCAAAGATAAAATAATAGCATTCCAAGTACTCTAAGGGTGCCAGAAAACTTTGCAAATGCAACAGTAAACATATAGAAACTGCTTTTACTGATAATATGTAAAATAAGAAAGCTAATCTGTATCCCAAATATTCTTTTCATGTGACCTTCATTTTAGTGTATAATTGGTTTGAATAGAGATATTTGTACTGCTCCATCACTATTCATAATAGGATAGCTCAAATTTTAAGTGGGGATATTAAAACAATTAATATCCAGTGAAAAACCATTTTGCATTGAAATGGATTGCATTTTAGGCATTAAATGCGAAGGACTTGCCAGATTGTATCATTAGCAATATCTCCAAAATAAGGTTACCTGTCAATCATGTTTACTCTCTGGCACAAGTAATCTTCATGCAGATCTCTTCCTTTCTTCACTATGAATTACTATAGCTGCTGTGACTTACAGGGCAAATGAAAGGCAGTAAGGAGATAAAGGCAATAAAACCCACTATAAATGTCACATTTCCACTTAGCATGATAAACTGTCTAAAATTAAATATATTTTTTATTTCTGTGAATTTGTTTTTACTACTATCAGTGACCTGTGACATTTTTAAGGCAAGATGACTCATTAAACAGTCATGGAAGGAGGAAGTGAAATATTTTAATTTCAAAGAGAAGTTTAACTTCAGCAGAATATGATAAAAACTACAAGACGACTGTAAGAGAACATCAGAAAAATGTTAAGTAAGTCCAACATTTAAATAGAATTAACATTTCAGAAATACAGTATGTGGTTTAAAGAAACCCATTATAAGACAAACAGAGAAACTGCTTTCACAACCTCTTTCACAAAATTCTACTTGGCTGATTATTATGCTGACCCTTAAGTTTTTGTACTTTTCTAAGTTGCTGACCTAGAGAAGCAGATCAGAAATGTCCAAAAAAATCAGGGATCTTTATCTGCAAACTTCCATTCAATCTTTTTTATTGGATTTATTAAATGAGATAAACAACTGCACTCATCCTGGCAATTGTTTACATTTGAGTAATATACTAAGTTAAGTTTCTGCAAGGAGAATTACAGATAACATTATAAAATAAAAAGTGCCATTTGCACTGAAGTCTCAGTTATGTTTTTTTCTTTGAACTGCCTTCTGGAAAACCAGCTGTAAACATATTTACAAATTTGGTACAAATGTTATAGAAGAACTCCAGGAAAAAATATGTTTTTAAAATCCGTGGGAACACAAGGGGGTTGATTTACAAAAAGCAAATAGGTTATTCACTTTGCAAGGGAAGGAACGTGGTGAATGTGGTGAAATTCTATTCCCAACACCCATTTTACAGCACATACAACATTTTTCTTGCACATGATTGGACGATGAAAGTCAGCAGAACTTCATCTCATTCGCTAAACTCTGAGGAAAATTTATTTGCAAAGAGCAAATTTCCCTCCAAAACTGAACAAGCTATTTCCTTTAGAGCAGGGGTCTCCACACTTTCTAAATAAAGGGCCAGTTTACTGTCCTTCAAACTTTAGGGGGCTGAACTGTAGCCATTAGGAGTAGAAAAGTTTCCAATGTCAGTGGGGAAAAAACAATGTCCCATTGTTGGTGTCATAGAGACGAATTGTGCCCCATTGTTGGTGTCATTGGGAAAAATTGTGCCTTGTCGTTATCAGTGGGAGGAATTGTGCCCCATCATTGGTGTCATTGAGCCCCAGTGTTGGCATCATTGGAACAAATTGGACCTCATCATTGGTGTCAGTGGGAGGAATTGTGCCCCATCATTGGTATCATTGGGTCCCATTGTTGGTATCAATGGGGGGAATTATGCCTTATTGCTCATATCAGTGGTGAACTAGTGCCCCAAGGGTAGGATAAAAGCAATCAAAGGGCCACATCTGGCCCTTGGGCCGCAGTTTGGAGAGCACTGCTTTAAAGAATAAACCCCAAGGAGTTAAATGAAATGACGGGTATACCACTTTCTGGAGCTCTCTATTTTTTACAGTTTACTGTTTCACTGAGCACCCATAGTATAGCTCTGTCTATACTTCCAGCACTCTGACACTCCAGGTAGAGGGGTCCTACACAGAAGCTGTAGCATTGTTTGCTGTTGCAATACTCGCCTCTCCTCTCCCCTAGCCCAATCACAGAATACTTTGTATTCTGTGAACCCATTTCTGTGAATGGGTAGGAGAGATTAGGGGTGAGTGAAGAAGCTGATGTATAGGAAAGTAGCATTTTTCCTCTCAGAAAATTTAACAAAAAATACTGAGATCCAGGAGGTGGCATACACTGCCTTGCTCATAACTCCTTGCATGCCAGCAGATTATAAATGCTTACTTTTTCCTGAAGATTTTAAAGTAGATGGAAACCCTTAATGTATGACATTAATTTGCTAAAGCTCAGTTGTGTTTATTTACTAAATCTGGTCCACTCAGAATCTCATGCACCTGTGCATGGTAGCCAGTCAGTTTCTAACCTCAGCTTGTTCAATTAGGCTTTAGCAATAAAACATGGAAGCTGATTGGTTTCTATGCAGAAGTGGATGAGATTCTGAGTGAACCAGCTTTAGTATATAAACCCCAGTGTATCATAAATTATTGACATGTTTGCTTTTTTTAGATATTTTTTTCCCCTTTTTGACATCCTTTTTTACATATCAGCAGTGCTGATATCCTGCAGCCCCCTGTTGTCTACATGCATGCACTCCAATGATAGCTGTGTAGAATTTATCAAGGCAAATATCCTGACAACATTAGAACATGCCTGTACAATGTGCATCTGCACAACCACCTGGGGTATCCATTGGAAGCCCTTGTGAAAGAAAGGGAAATAACTCAGGAGACAAGGACAGAGTGTTTTCACCCTAAAACAAGAAGCACCTGTTATACCAGAAGGGCCATTATGGCAGGATTGGCAGATAATATTGTATTAAAAGTTGCAGATTAAAAATATTAAAATTTTCTTCTGAAATTACTTTAACGTTCTAAAGCTTATATGAGTTTTTAATAATTAGGTTAACATATACTTTAAAAAGCGTAGGGGAAGGGAACATTGAGTCCAGAGCCTAGCCTGATATAGACATAATATGGGTATGATAAATGGGGATAGCATTAACCACTTGCCCTCTGGAAGATTTACCCCTTCTTGATCAGGCCATTTTTTATAGAGCTGCGTTACTTTAACTGACAATTGCGCAGTCATGCAATGCTGTACAAACAAAGACTGACAATTCTGCAAAAAAAAAAAATATTTTTGCTATAAGACGTATTCAATAAACAAAATAAAAAAAAGTCTTCATAAATTTAGGCCAAAATGCATTCTGCTACATGTCTTTGCTAAAAAAAAATCTCAGTAAATGCATATTAATTGGTTTACATGAAAGTTATAGTGTCTACAAATGGCGGTATATATATATATATATATATATACTGGAGTTTTTATTTATTTTTCTTTATTCTAGTAATGGCAGAGATCAGTGACTTATAACAGGATGGCGGGACTGCGTAGAGCATTCTGACACTGGGTGGGAACTGACTAACTGCCACTGACATCTCCAGTCACACTAACACAGTGATCAGTGTTAATAACAAGCACTGACACTGTACTAATGACACTGAGCAGGAATGGGTTAACATTTAGGGTGATCAAAGGGTTAACTGTGTGTTAGGGAGTGTTTTTATTGTGTACTATGTGCTATTTTACTAAGCAGACCTGCTGCTTTGTATCTCTCTACTGTGCAGAGAGATACAAAGCAGCACGTCCATGCTGACAGGAGAGAAATCTGTGATTGACATCCTCAAGAGCCAATAGCAGCGTGGGTAGGGCGGCGAGCTTGTCCCCTACCCAGAAATGAAAAATCACGTATATTTATGTGATTTTGCACAGCAAAGCCTCCCTATAGCAGTACATCTGCTATGGAGCGGTGGACAACTGGTTAAAGCAGAGGTGAGGGAGAATAAGCAAAGACAATGCGGAAAAAAGAGGAGAGGGAGTGGTGGATGGAAATGATAGGATATAAAATTGGGGAAATTGAAAATTAGGTTTTAAAAAATTCACTGTTTCTAGGTTTTCAGGGAAATCGCACCATTGGCTATATTTTAGTGCAGATTTATTTAGTGTAGAGGGCTCTACAAATAAGCCCAGTCAGGGTGAAATACATCAGAGGGGTATGGCCCAAGGCAGGGACTGTTTGGAAGCTAGTTACACTAAATAAAGTCTACAATGTGACTAACACAGCATCAATTACTGTCTTTAAAAACATCACATGCACCAGGGAGATATATCTGCATGGCTAGTAAGTGCTTTTATAACTGTTGTATGCTCTTCACATTTTTACATGTTTGCTCTTACATATGTTTTGTAATAAATGTAGATATTTTTAAATTGCTGAACTCATGATTCTGTCTTTTATCCATATGTTGTCACAAACCAACAGGCTCATTACATTTGAGCATATGTCTGTATTTTTTTACAGATTAGCTTGCTCAAAGTGACAGCCCCAGCAAGGTGACATTACTGCACTAACTTCTTTAGCCCAATTAAGCAAGGCTGGGCAAGGAGCACCATGTACCACAGCAACTCACTGTCCAGTGGTGACAAAAACGAATCTGAGTTTGTAGTTGGGTCAGGTTGAGGGAATACCATCAGAAGAATAAAGAAAATGATGACGCAACAGAGGAGGATGGTAAAGAACAGCACACCGCTTTCTACCTTTTCTCTTAGATTTAGTAACTGTTGTCATTGGCCAGTAACAAATTAATCCATTATTGACCTCTCCATTGAACATTGCTATTGTCAATAGATTTGACCCGCCCTTCCCTGCTCAACTAAAGTTAAATAATAAAGTTAAGTAATAAAAAAGTAATACACTTTTCTCATTCTGGTGCTGCCCTTGGCATCCTCCCTACCCACCAAGGTCACATTGCCTTGATGTAGGAATCTGCTTAAATGTTGCACTGATTTGGGACTTATGTGATTTTCCATAAATAATAAATCTTTTTCATGAAGGAAATGGTGTGCTGGCAATATATGCTTCACTTATAGATCATAGTGCCATACATTGGTTGCTTCAGCATCCAACAATCAATTTCAGTTTGGTGTGAAAGTATTTCAATACTCCTCTGCCACTGGCCACTGGTCCTTTTCTGGCCTGAATTGTGTCAAGAACTATTCAAGCCACTTTCTGTGAGCCCAGAATGTCATAGGCACACCTCATCAAAGTGTTTCATTACAATTGCCTGAACTCACAGAAAAAGCATTGCCATGAAAATGTGAGTGCCATTATCTGCAGCAAAGAGAACCAACATGCTACAGCTAGCAGAGATGAGAAAGGATCCTAGGTCATTATGCGATCAACTAAAAGACACCAAAAATTAAGCATTTATAATTAAATGTTTTTAAAGTATGATGTAGGGACTTTGTAAAGGCCCATTCTTGAAGCATTAACTATGCACAAGTACTTTGATGCCTAGGCAGTACCTCAATTGTTTATAGTCACTGCCGCCACCACCGCCACAATAATCAGCTATTCAGCCACTGCAAATGGCCAATATATCAATAACAATGCACTTTTCCACACTATTTACGTCAATATTCTCACTTTTATAGGAACATCTTAAACTACTGTACATAAAGAGTGAAAAATGTTGTGAAAACAAAAGCTTAACCAGCAATACCCTTAACAAAACAATGTAATAATGTATGACTGTTTTTTGTTGGTAGAAAAAGGGCCTGTATTAGCAGAGTTGCCAAAAAACAAAATGTTGTTGTGACTACAGCTTTGATTTTTAAATATAGTTAAGGCAGTTATAACAAGGAATTTTTAGGATTACCTGTTTTATGTAAAAAAAAGCTATACAATTTTGAAATACAGTTATCGGGTCATTTTGCTCTGCTGCAGTTCAACACAAAATAATAATAAATTATAGTGTCTCACACACAGTGCTCATTTTTATTGAGATAACAATGTGATGATGGCACTCTCAGCCACACCTTGCACAGAGATTTCCCAGCAGATTGAGAGTGATCCCCAATGGAGTCAGTTAAATCCATAATTAATCCTTTACACACACAAACAGTATTAGCAGCCACATATTTTGACAGAAACACACACCATTGACAGTACCTGCTGTAACTATTCTGACCTTTAAAAAATACTTGTGACACTCACTGCCATGTAGACAGGAAGGTTTAAAACATGGTAGAAAAAAGATTCAAAGTAGGATACAAAAATAGACAGTAAACGACAACAAAATAAATGGAATTAAAAATGATCAAAATGATATATACAGTTGGGCAAAAAAGTATTTTTTCAGCCACCAATTGTTCAAGTTCTCCCACTTAAAAAGATGAGGTAACACAGACTTTCAACTCCCTCCAAAGGTTTTCTATGGGGTTGAGATCTGGAGACTGGCTAGGCCACTCCAGGACCTTGAAATGCTTCTTACGAAGCCACTCCTTCGTTGCCCGGGTGGTATGTTTGGGATCATTGTCATGTTGGAAGACCCAGCCACGTATGGAAGGAGGTTTGCACTCAAAATCTCACGATACATAGCCCCATTCATTCTGTCCTGTACATGGATCAGTCGTCCTGGTCCCTTTGCGGAGAAACAGCCCCAAAGCATGATGTTGCCACCCCCATGCTTCACAGTAGGTATGGTGTTCTTTGGATGCAACTCAGCATTCTCTCTCCTCCAAACACGACGAGTTGTGTTTCTACCAAACAGTTCTATTTTGGTTTCATCTGGCCATATGACATTCTCCCAATCCTCTTCTGGATCATCCAAATGCTCTCTAGCAAACTTCAGACGGGCCCGGACATGTACTGGCTTAAGAGTCCCTGGTGGCGTAGTGTGTTACTGATAGTAGCCTTTGTTACATTGGTCCCAGCTCTCTGCAGGTCATTCACTAGGTCTCCCCGTGTGGTCCTGGGATTTTTGCTCACCGTTCTTGTGATCATTTTGACCCCAAGGGGTGAGATCTTGCGTGGAGCCCCAGATCGGGGGAGATTATCAGTGGTCTTGTATGTCTTCCATTTTCTAATTATTGCTCCCACAGTTGATTTGTTCACACCAAGCTGCTTGCCTATTGCAGATTCAGTCTTCCCAGCCTGGTGCAGGTCTACAATTTTGTTTCTGGTGTCCTTCGACAGCTCTTTGGTCTTCACCATAGTGGAGTTTGGAGTGTGACTGTTTGAGGTTGTGGACAGGTGTCTTTTATATTGATAACAAGTTCAAACAGGTGCCATTGATACAGGTAATGAGTGCAGGACAGAGGAGCCTCTTAAAGAAGAAGGTACAGGTCTGTGAGAGGCAGAAATCTTGCTTGTTTGTAGGTGACCAAATACTTATTTTCCACCATAATTTGCAAATAAATTCTTTCCAAATCAGCCAATGTGATTGTCTGGATTTTTTTTCTCATTTTGTCTCTCATAGTTGAGGTCTACCTATGATGCCAATTACAGGCCTCTCTCATCTTTTTAAGTGGGAGAACTTGCACAATTGGTGGCTGACTAAATACTTTTTTGCCCCACTGTATTTCTCCTGCGCTGCCAATACCCTAAAACAAACCTGGATGGCAACTTGCCCTGAGGAAGTCACGGGACTCATGACGCAACGTGTAAGATCAAAGCATGGTGATATCATTTCCGGCGCGCACGGCAGTTGCCATCTTGGTACACCTCAGTGTAATACACCTTTGTGTTATTGCAGTTTTTATGCTCTTGGGTCCGTGGACCCTGTGTTTTTATGTGAGTAGGCACTTTGCTGTTTTTTCTTATTCACTAAATGTCTTTGCTTACTACACTATCAGTTCTCTGATTTAATCTTCCATGTGGGGGCCATTTAAGAGGAGATTGTTTGGCCTTCTCCTTGAGAGGACATCTTTACTGTTGGTACGCTCATGAGTGTTTACTGTTTTCCGCCAAGAGGATTGCCCTGATTAGTGCCAAGGGGATATACAGGAATAGGATTGTTCTGAGTGTATGTTGAAGCAATTTGACCCCTGTGGGTCGCAGCCTGGAGCTGAGCATGCACGCTAGCTGGTAGTGGATTTCTCGTTGCAGTGGTCACCGGATTGTCACATGTTTTGATGATACACAGATCTATTAGGACTGTGCACCGTTACTTTGTATTTTTCACATTGTTTTCACATGGTTTATGCACGTCATGTGATTCAATATTCATAGTGTTTACACATTGGGTCACGATTGTGATTTTTTATTTATGTATGTTTTATTGATTGTATGTTTTATTTATGTGATTTGTTCACTATTCTTTGTCCACTTAATATTTGATTTATTGAGTCACGTTTTTACATATGTACATTTATTTCATGTGCACTTTTATATATATATTTTTGGGAATTAAAAATTAAGCTACTTAAAGTTGAGCTGAACCCACTGATTTAACTGCTACTTTAAATAGTTACAGTTAATGCATGTCGCTGGTGATAACTTTCACTGTGCTCCTTGGACCTTCAGAGTGTAGTACCAGTCTCCTCTAGTGGGTGTCTACCAGCAGCCAGCTGGTTCCAGGAATTAGATTCCACCTGATGCTAGCTGCTAGGAAGGTATTTAGTGCCACCTCAGGATGTTCACAGAGCCTCAGCTTTTAACTTGTGTGCCCATTCTCTGCTGTTCCTGGCAACTTGTGCTCTATATCCTGAGCCTACCACCTGTACAGGTTCCTGAACCACCTGATCCTGTCATCTGTATCTGCTTCCCACGAACCTGACCCCTATTACAGTCCTGTCCTTGACCTATTTTACCCACTGCACCCTGTACCCACTGCTCTGCTTTACCTGATTTCCTCTTATCTCCTGTTTGTATATATTTTGTATATAGTTAGTTAGATAGCTAGGTGGTTCATACTTTGCACATTTTTTTGACTGACATTGTATATGTTGCTATATTTATGTTATCTTTTTCATCTGTTTTGTGTACAATAAACATTATTGTTTTTTTTCGCTTAGTTTTCAGTCCAGTCACCTGTGACATATCTGTTTAAACCTGCTCTGCAGGATATCAGCACATGGTACCCTGACAGTCATAGTTGCCATTGTGCTTATGTCAGCTCCTAACCAAACATTTAAACTCTAAATTAAAATGACTGACATCATAGCTGATCACATGTGTAGCACCATAGCAACACATCTAAATAGAAGCTAAAATGGATATAAAGGATAGGAGGGTTTAGTTGAACTTCAACATAGTTTGCCTTCTCTTGGTATTGGTGCAGAGTCCAATTTGCTCAGAGTAAGTCCAATTCTAACAGAGTCACTGACCTCAGCAATGACTCAGCATTCTGAAGATACAGCCATCTGCAGCTTTAGCGCTCAGGTCACTGAGGGCATTAACATAGATGATATAACCAATCAAAGGGTCTGGGGAGTGTTTTGGGGAATGTTGAAGTGTTTTATGATCAGTCAGTGACCACTCCTTCAAGCCCAAACTTTCAAGCTTTAGCAATATTTGCAGATAGCTATATTTTACAATTCAACAACTAACATATTATTGATAGAATGAAAGCACTATTTGATAGATTTCCAGACATGATATGGGTTTTACCTGTGGCTTCCACAAAAAGGGTAATGTGCCTCATCAGTTTTCTACACCCCCTAATATAGGGTATGGATCTTCAACAGATTGCTGTACTTTCATACATTTGTGTAAATGCTTATTACAACTGTATTTTTATCATGGTAGGATTTATGGAACATGAATCAATTTGGAGAGCAGTGTTGTAAGCAAAGGGCAGCTCAAGGTCAAGATGATCCAGAATGAAATATGTATTCCTCTAATTGGTTCTATTTTTATGGACTCAATTGTGATGAATCAGAGATAGGCTGATGTAAACTGATGAAAGTCTGTTTACATCGGACCTCCCGTAGATCTATTTGTTTGAAAAGTTTCAGTTTCTAAATGGTCCTAAGCACTGAACAGACACAGATGTCACAAAAAGTGACATCTATTCTATTTTTCTCTGATTCAGCGGAGGATCTGTTGCTAAGCAGACTGAATGGCACCCATGTGAAAGGAGCCTTACTCACAAATTGATATTTAAAGAGATATCCAACTCACTAATGATTTATTGCACCCTCATGTTGCAAATTCATATGGTATCCATCCATCTATCATATTTCAGTGAGTGCGAATGAAGCAGCACTGGTTTACCAGAGATTGTGTGAAGTGAACCAGTAAAGACAAATGAATTAAGTGGGCTTTCTGTGTTAATCTGAATGTTGTCTTTATTTTTATACCTGGAGAAACTTACCTATGAGGAATTTTTATTCCACTTCTTTAGGACCTGTGTCAATGGGCTTTGGGTTTGTGTCATTGACATCAGTTTGACATTAGTTTTAGATGCTTCTAAGATCACTCAGAATTCACTGATAGGTGCATTTGATCTGCACTTGGCCTATTTCAAGAGAGTTTTGCATTGCCATAGGCTTGTACAGGAAAGTAAAATTTGTTGGGAACCAGCAAAAGCCAGTTGACAGAGACCCCAATCTAGCTTTTCTTACTGTGTCCAAGCTTGAGAGTTTAGAGAGACTGCCAGAGGGTCAGAGGTCACCTGAAGTTTGATAAATGCTGGCTTGTCATCTGGCTGACCTTACACTAATATACTCTGTGTACTCAGAAAGAAGAGGGAGCTTGCAATTCATTTGACAGACCAATTATTCAGCAATGGCAGTTTTCACATTTCTATCCTGACAGGCTCCTTTAAACATTTTCCTATATGATTTCCTTTAAAGCTGGTAATATTGCACAGTACAGAAGTAATCAGAAATTCAGACCATACTTTTACTTTATATACAGAACTTCTCTCAAAGTCACATACATAATTTGTCAGAGATTTGTAAGAATACATTGTGGTTTCAAGATTACGCTTTAGTGTAATTGAAGATGTATTATGAAATATGACTTCATTTTATTGCCGCAATACCCACAGACTGCTTAAAAAGTTAATCCCAAAGAGGCAATACCAAGCATTAGATGTGGAAATTCTATACTAATACTGTTCCTTCTAATGAACTATAAATCACTTTCAAGATCTTACATACACATGCATTAGCAGATCATTGTGGACTGGACTAATTCTCTAAGCGTGTCTGAATATATAGCAGCATGAAGACCTCTCTAAGAATATGTTAAGAAAAGTAAAATAAATTATATTATACAGCATGAAGACACAGAAGTAAGGGATGGTACAATAAATATTAATAAGGAAAAAATGTTGCATCCAAGCCTACTTAAAAAAACATCTCTCATGCAGAAGTTACAGCATTTCTGTTACATATACATATAGCTGAATTACACTTTTTAAATTAAATTTTCTGTATATGCTAAACAAAGGTAAATTATCGTTATGCAAAATGACTACTTAAGTTACTTCTTTGGAGTTGTAAGCACAAGTAAGGAAATTTCAAGCAATGTTATACTGTATGTATAATTTATGTCAATAATATTTTAAAGAAGTTTTGTCTGAATAACAAATTACGGTACCTGTCAGGCCTGTAAATAAATAACTTATTCCCGGGATGCCTAAAGTCAGTATTAACCCTGGGTAAATTGCATTTAGTTATCCAAACAACCGTGTAAAATAAACAACTGACATTTAAAAAATAATAATTTGATGTTGCCTCCCAGTGCTGCTGATCTCTGGCAGACCCTTTGGTTGCATAGCATTTCTCAGGTTTCCTCATGGGGGTAACAGTGGGCCATCATTTGAGTAGAAATAACTTGACAATGCAGGTGCACACTTGTGAGATAGGGACAGAAGGTGCCTAAGCAGGACCACAAAGTACTATGGTAATGAAAGCTGATGATATGAAAGTTGATTTCTTCACCAAATCACTGAAATTTGAGCTATTTTGCTAAACAAGACACCAGAAGATTCCCAACTCCTCTAATGGGTCAACAGGATCTCCCATGTGGGCAATCCTCTGCTCTAGTGTTGTGGTGGATCCCTGCCCTTTACTGTCGACCTCTGTGAGTAGTGTGAAAGGAAGCAGATTTACCAACTTCCTAATAGTCCTGACAAGTAAATATAAGTGGAGTACTTATTATATGCTTGGCAGAGGGCAATATTGAGGGTCAAGAAGCCCTTACACCATTGTTGTGTGGGATTCTGGTACATGGTAAACTGTGTCACTAGAACCTTACATGTGGGCATGGGTAACTGTGATACATATGTGACATGAGTGTATAGGATGTATGGATGAGAAGTGATTGACACTCAACTGTCATAATGCTAACAATCATAACCATTAGATGAGTAACTGGAGTTCAAAATAACATGTTAGAAGTATACATTAAACTAGTTAAAACCAGAGATATGGCTGATATTCACCAGATGTGCATTCCATCAAAATAGGTAACCGCGGGTGATGGCACAGCCGATCATGCGTTGACTCTAACTACTCCGCAGAATCATACATAACGTTATATAACCAGGAGATACTGCGCATGGCAGTAGATAAGGACATTCCAATCTATGTATATAAAAGACGGAGGATTCTAGGGGAATTTGGGACTCGTTGAAGATGCGGCAGACGTGCCTTGCGGTGATTTCCTGGATTCCCCTTTGCTGACTGTTGGAGTCCCGCAGTCGTTGGGCAATGGGTGATGCTGCAATATCCGGTGATGTATTGAAGCTTTATTCTTGCTATAATATGATCGAAATACGATTTGCAATTCTGACAATTCTTATGTTATTATACTAACAGAACTTATTCAATAAATCATGTTTTGCTTTTATACTTATTAAGCCTAATCCGTGTATTAGTGAGCGATTGTAGTAGTGTTAAAAACACTTTGTTTTGAGGCAAGACATACATTGGCGTAGTCGGCAGGATGCCAAGTAGAAATATCTCCTAATAGGAAGTTTATTTTGAAAAATTGATTTTTGCACGTTGACCCCTAGGTAACAGGGGGCCTCTGTGCAAAATATTGACATTTGGCATTTTGCCAACAAATTGCGGAGATTTAGAAAAGAACCAGATATGTTTAAGCGAAAAATGAAGGGTAAGATTGATAAGTTGGATATTCCCGGCTGGACCGAGGCTCCATATGATATTTTAGCACAGGAATTGTCAGGTGCAGGGTTGGCAGAATCGTGGGATAGTAAGTTTTAAGGTATAGAACCCCTCGATGTTGTAAACGTACTCACGGGGATCCCTGCCAAGGCAGGTGATGCAGTAGCTTTAGGCAGACGCAGTTGGATTTTGCTAACTGCATACAAACAAGAAGATTCATAAGAAATTACATCAGGTAATGAAGGATTACCGTCAGCTAGAGCAGAAGACCATAGAACAAGAAGGTAAAATTGTTCTTGTGCAATGTGGGCAAAAATGCGATTGTAGTAGTGTTAAAAACACTTTGTTTTGAGGCAAGACAGTAACATGCAGCCATACAGTACATGGCATTACCAGGGTTACTGAGGTGTTTTCCCTTCAAGCTATTAATCTCTATAAACAACAGGCTTTCAATTGTAGTAGGCAAAAGAGATAAAAGATTAAAGAAGTCCTCATGTTCTGGTCAGATAAAAGATTCATATAACATGCAAATGTAATATTTCATATTTACCTGCCCAAAAAATATATAAGAAAATAATATATAAGAAATTAAAAATAATAAATGTAATAATAGAGAAATAAGAGGATGTGTAGTCCAAAATTATTCCAAAATGCTCTTTACTTGTAACTCCAAGTGCCAGTAGTACAAATCTTATTTTAGCAGTAAAGCAACATTTCAAACGACCACATTCTTTGTCAAGCTGACAAAGAACATGGTCATTTGAAACAGTGTTTTACTGCTAAAATGTGATTTGTACTACTGGCACTATAAGTATAGAGCATTTTGGAATAATTTTGGATGACACATCCTCTTATTTCTGTATATGGGGGCAGTGAGTACGGAGCCTGCCTGATGTGGACATTTATGTAAGTTGAAAGTTTGCTATACAAGTGTAAATCACCCTTGAATAAATATATATATATATATATATATATATATATATATATATATATATTGTATATCTACAAACCACTTTACATTCTGCAGTATAGTTGTTTTGTGTTTTCACAACAGTAGTGGTCAACTACATATTGGGGCAGCAATCACCCACATAGTAACATAAATGAGTTAATTTAAAAGTTAGACCTAATAGGCCAATACGCTCCAATAGGTTTATCGAGAAGGTTACTGACATAATCAAATTGATATCAAGAGAAAATTAAGCAGCCTCTCATTTCACAGAGGATCTGAAACAGTTTTGTGTAGATCTCTGATGCATGTAGTCCTGGGCAGCCTACTGCTATAATTTTGCAAACACCTTTTCATGATTGTATATAATAATATCCTGGGCTAAAAATTAACTGTAAAATTCCTAAATAAAATGTACACATTTCATTATCAAAATGAGTAAAACATTACATCCATTCCAGTACATAAGTGCAAATAATGTAAATATTTGAATACATTAAAAAATAACACAAACTTCATTAAAAAAAAAAAACAGTACAAAACATTTGCAAAAAAGTAAAGATGTGCAAATTCCAAGTAGGCACAAGGAAGATATATAGTGCTCTCTGTAATTCATATATTAATGACACAAAATTAAAGTAATGCACTCACATGAAAGTAAGATGGTATCATACCACATAGGTACAGGGCACAAGAAGGAGTAGCACTGCTTGTATGTACACTTCAGAAAATCACCAGCTGTTTCCTCCTCTCTTTTATCTTACACAGTTCTCACTCTAGGACATGGATGTCAAACTGGGGGCCCTCCAGCTGTTGCCAAACTACAAGTCCCATGAGGCATTGCAAGATTGACAGTTACAAGCATGACTCCCAAAGGCAGAGGTATGATGGGACTTGAAGTTTTGCAACAGCTGGAGGGCCACCACTTTGACACCCCTGCTCTAGGATCTCTTGACTTATCCCAATATGTTTCATCATCGTGTCCCTGATGAAGACAGCACTTATTTATTTCTCTCCTCTCTTTTCCTTGTTCCCATTTTGATCCCTCTTCTAATCTTTATCATAAATGTTATCATTAATCAGTAATTAATAGCTAAGAATAAAAGAAAGGAGACCAAATAAGTTGTGAAATGAATAAACACACTAACTCAAAAATCTTGCTTCAAAAGATAAGACTTTTTTTTTCGAATGAAAATATAGCAGGGTCCTTTCATCAGAATGGAAACTAAAGGTTCTAAAGTCAGTAACACAGTGCCAAATTATAGTACATTCATTACTTTCCTATTAACACAGTAGGGTTGATTTAGTAAAGGCAAATAGACTGTTCACTTTGCAGGGGAATCAGAACAGGATTTTTGCATGCACATGACTGGATGATGGAACTCAGAAAAGCTTCACCTCATTCACTAAAGGGAACATTCCCTTGCAAAGTGAACACTTCATTGCAAAGTGGTCAGGCTATTTGCCTTTGGCAAATCAACCGCAAGGTCCTAACATTGTCCTTCTATCCGTTGGACTTTTCTTGATGTACCAGATATTGCAGAATTGTCTGTGAATCTGTGAATTGTCTGTAAATTCTTAAGTCTGTGAATGTGTGCGTTTTCACAATTGTTGTATTCCATTTGTTAGCTTTCATAAAAAAAATCTGACTATTTATAAATATAGCATACCAAATACAATCACAAGCAGGATATTTATTAAAATAATGTATCAAATTAAATTATTATATGCTGTTATATGGAAGTTAACCAACCCAGATCCATGGAAACATCTTCAGTTTTTTATTATTGTTAAAAGATTAAATTTACAGATTTAAATATTAAAATAAATAGGAGCTATTATGTGTATGTGTCCATCCCCACCATATGTTGAGTGGGAGGATGGCCATGTGTACATTTTTTTCATGTGCATATTTGAAATTTGAAGACCCATCTACTATTATTTCAAGTAGATTTCTTTCAGAAATTACGTTGGGATGTTTTGTATTACCAGGTTAGATGTAATTAATGCTTTTTCACAGCTCTTAAAGCTCTTACAGCTAAAGATTATCCTGTAGTTGGATCTGTGTGAATGCCATAATTACACGAGAAACCTAATATATGTGTTGGAATATGCATTTGTAGTGTATTTAAGTGGCCTTCTGCTCTGTCATTATTCTAAACATAAATTAATGAATATTGCCCCTTTCAGATAGTGTGCAATATTCTGTAAATGGAAGTTGGTATTCTGTATTGCTTGCTCATATGTAGTTGTACCGATTAATCAAGAGAAGATAATTGGATACCATGAGTCATATTTAAAGATGACATGCATAGTTAAAATATGCCCATTATGTTCTTATTAGGAGCAGAAATCTAATACAAATTAAGGATAATATAATCACATCAGTTATCATAATTATAAATCAAACATCCATAAGACTAAACGTATTTATTATTAAAGAGGATTTCTCTGAGAGCAAAAATAGAAATACTTATACACGTTCTATTAATAATTAATTAAAGCAGTGAATGTTCTTTACCATAAGCCTACCACTAGTTTATTTAAGCTTCTGGAAAATGTGGGTATTCTCCCATTTCTGAAAGGAAGTGATTACAGCTAGAAGAAATTCAATCTAGACTAACTACAGATATAAAATCATTTAGTTCAGTTATGGATTTGTTAAAAGAAACATTATTTATAGTCAGAAAAAGTCCCAAAATCTCTCTGGCTGTTAGTCACCTATAATCTTCTGTACAGTACTATGTAGACTGGGAGAAAAATGGGGATCATTAGCAGGCGGTATTATTTATTTATTACAGGTACATGTATAGTGCTGTCAATTTACACAGCACTTTACATATATAGTGTATAATTACATCAGTCCCTAACCTTTAAGGAGCTTACAATCTATGGTCTCTAATTCACATTCATAAATACACTTACTAAGGCCAATTTAGACAGGAGCCAATTAACCTACCAGCATGTCTTTGGAGTTTGAGAGGAAACCAGAGCACTTGGAGGAAATCCACACATGCAGAACATGTGAACTCCAGGCAGGTAGTGCGGTCGTTGGGATTCAAACCAACAAACCTAGTGCTGCTAGGTGGAAGTGCTAACTACTAGCTACTGTGCTTACTACTACTACTACTAGTTTGGTGCTTCTGCATTTCAAAGTACTGCTCATTTGACTCTGAAAGCTATGTCTAACAAGAAGGAAGAGCTGAGTGATTACTTCATCAATATTCTGCTGCTTCTTTTTTGTCCTGTTGGGGTGAGTCCTAGACCAGCTTGTATTGCTGAGCTGCAGTTTAGGTTGCCATGAGGTCCCTGGGAGTGCTGCACCTGACTTTGTTATTTTAAAGGAAGGGTTAAAGCATCAAAAGACTGCATGCCTGTAAAGGCTGAAGGTCTTTTACCTCCATGCATTGTATGCATGAAGGTTAAAAAAACCTTCTGTGTGCTGCTCTCTCTCCCCCCACAGCCCCTTAATACTCACCTGAGCCCCCTCTCAATCAAATGATGAGCACAGGAGCCTCGACTGTCCCGGGTCTCTCTCTTCTCATTAGCTGAGACTGGCTGTCAATCACAGCCTGTGAGCCAGTGAGAGAGAGCGAGGGGAGGGGCTGAGTCAGGGCTCTATGTGTCTTATGGATGCATAGAGCAGGGCTTGTGAGCAAGTATGAACCAGTGCCCCCATAGCAAGCAGCTTGCTATTGGGGGCACTCTTCAAGGGAGAGCAGTAGGGAACGTCAGCAGGGGACCTGATAAGAAGAGGATCAGGGCTGCTCTGTGCAAAACCATTGCACAAGGCAGGTAAGTATAACATGTTTGGTATTAAAAAAATACTTTCAATGCCACTTTAAGCCCATGATAAGTGGGCAGGTTGTACAAATCATTCCTGTTTGTCCTCTTGGAGGCTCCTACTTGATGAGATTAGACTGATGTCAGCTTCACCTCGTTATCTAATCAGTGTGGGATGTAATATTTGTTTTATTGTTCATGTTGGGGTACTGCCCCTATTTCTGGAGTGTATAAAAACTGTATTTCTGTTCAATAAAGTAGTTCCAGTTTGCATCAAGCTAGTGTAGCCTAGTCTTTGGTGCAATGCCCAGCTATAATACCTTGGTCCTGTGTCCCAGTGACAAGGAAGTGGTTCTCTGATGGAAGGCACAAGCTGGGTGCCAGGCGTTCTGTCACACCATTGTTGTGTGGTTTGAATTGCAGGAGCTAGTGCAGCTCCTGGGAGATTGGTTGATTTCAACCAAACAGAGAGCAGTTCTCGTTTTGACATCTTAGTGATGCCATCTAAGGATTCTGCACATGTGAAATAGAGACAGTTACTTTTTGCATTACAATATACTGTTTGCTCAGCTGATTTTTGTCAGAAACCAAGCAGAGGGTTTTATATTACTGAAGATCATTCACTAAAGACATTTTTCTTATGATAAAGTTTCACTTTCAGAAGGCTCTACTTTGCAAAAATAATAATAATAATAATAATAATAATAATATTAAATCAGTTTGGCAAATCTTGATGTCAGTGTGTGATTTGATAGTCAATAAGTAATATTCTAGTCCAACTGTGTATACTATGCTTACTTACATAAAAATGTATTTTTTATTTTTTTTTATACTTTTTAATTCAACAGAACATGTTTGAGCTGGTTCTTCATAAATATTGTAAGCCTGGGAAGAATCTCCAAAAAATAACATATTTGTTTAATCAGTATATAAGGCAATTTTTACTGGTTTTACAGTACTTTAACTATCTTTAATCAAAGATTCTGTAGTCTATCTTTTTAAACCATTATAAATTATATAATGAAGAAAAAAAGTTTTACGAATTTCTCAATCCTTTCAGAATCCTTCTAGCCTTGAAAAATTGCTTTAATCTGGCTCTGTCCAACCACTTTCTCACTTCATCTTCTAAATTGCATTCCAGTGAATCCAAATGTGATTGTAAATCTTTAGAGCTCTCAGCACAAAGAATGTACACTGTTGGATCCGAGTCCAGAAATAAACGTGTACGTTTTGTAGTACCTGTGCTTTTCGGCCAAGATCTAATGGGAAAAAAAAAAGTTATTGTACCTGCCAGAGGTATCTTGCTTAAATTGTTATTCTTCCTGCTATCTCTATAAATCATTCGGTGACAGGATATGCCCAGATTTTAGAGAAAATGTGCGATTTTCCTGTACACTTGAAAGAAAGCCAAGGTGCCAGTTCTCAGCTTATGATTTGTCCTCACAGACTTTCTATAATGTCAGTTGGAAAACAGAGGGTGAAATGTCAGAGGGAAGGTCAGAGAAACAGCCTGCCAAATCAGTAAAATATAGCATTTTATATTCATATGACATGGAGTGTACAACACTCTCTGTTAATACAATTCCAGCCAAACTTTTTTTTCTTAGTTTGGAAGCGTTAGCACATTAAAGTCTTTTTAAAACAGAAGATGTTCACAATTCTTGTTATAGTGAATAACCCAAAAATAAGATAATTATTCTTCATTTCAAGACTGTGGGAACAGCCATGTAAATCATTCCTTTATGCTTCATCAGCCAAATCCAAATCTAGAGTAAATACGGCCTAGTATGTAATTTATTCCAAAGCTTTTTCAGGCAGTGTATTGAAACCATAACTTCCATGGGGAAGGGCTTGGGACCTGTTGGAGGTCTTTTTGATTCGTTTAGTTCCTCCTGATCATAACCTGTATGATTACACTGTCTTGTTGGAACAATTAGAAATTTTTACAGATTTTCTTGTTGTCAGAATGCATGTTGATGGTATTTCACTAAACCCCTCTGCATGGTCACTGCTCAGAAAAGAAGGGGAAAAATAGATGCAACAATAAAAGTACATTTTTAGGAGAATGGGAAAGAGTTAGAAGTTCTGTTAGTTTTGCATTGCTGCCTAAATTTGTGTTGGGAATATGTAACTGCACTCCTTTCACTGGGACAAAAACTAAAGGGATGACCTCTCCAACAGGGACACAGAGGGCAACAAATCACTTCTACCAGTGTGAGAAAGAGTTAGAACTTCTGCCTGATTTTGTTTTTCTATCTGAAGGTCTGCTGGGGATATTTTCCCAATTCTCCCTGTGTGGCTACTGGAATGGAAAGAGAAGGGAAGAGCTCCCTAACAGGGACACAGCAATAAGCATATACTAATTAAAATAGGAAAGGGTTACAAACTATACTAGTCTTTGTCCTGTTGATAACTTTTCATTGCACTACCTGAGTTGATAACCGGGACAAAATGTGAGGGGAAACTGATGTAAAATAATGTACAGTACCTATGGAAATCCTTTAACAAAGTACTATGTTGGAGATACAGTGTTGGCAAAATCTACAGAGAAAATATTATATGGGGTACTGATTAGCAAACAGTGAGTCCTGGCAGTGGAAAAGGAAATTGAAATTCTAAGGTGTATCACTAGAGGGATCACCAGCAGAAGGAAGGTACTGATTCCCCAATATACATCTTTTTAGTTCAAACTCATTTAGAATATTGTGTTTATTTCTTGAGATCTCACTTATCAAAAAGATATTGATAATATAGAACAAGTGCAGAGATAGGCAACTAAAATGGTGAAACATCTGGGAGACAAAACATCATAAGAGAATTCAGTAACTTAATATGTACCTTCTAGTTCTAGATTGAAACCTTTAAATATTTTAAGGATGTGAATAAAGTTCAGGAGGGCAATATTTTCAATATGAAGCTAATATCAAAACCATGGGGTCATGACCTCAAACTAGCAGGTGGAAATTTCAAAACTTATCTGACAACAACCTTCTTGACCCTCCACTGTCTGGCTTTTGCTCACTACACTCCAGTGAAACTGCCGTACTAAAACTCACTAATGATTTACTAACTGCTAAAACCAATGGCCACTACTCCATACTCTTACTACTTGACCTCTCTGTGGCTTTTGATACTGTTTACCCTCCCCTCCTCAAAAAAAACTCCACTCTCTCGGCCTCCGAGACTCTGCTCTCTCTTGGTTCTCCTCCTACCTATTGCAGCACTCCTTTAGTGTTACCTATAACTCTCTCTCCTCCTCTCCATTTCCTCTTTCTGTAGGGGTCCCTCAAGGTTCTGTCCTTGGATCCCTTCTCTTCTCCATCTACACCTCCTCCCTTGGTCATTTGATAAACTCCCATGGCTTTAAGTACCATCTCTATGCTGATGACACACAAATCTATCTTTCTACTCCTCACCTCACCCCTTCAGTCTCCTCTCGCATTACTAACCTACTAAGTGACATATCGGCATGGATGTCACTCCACTTCCTCAAACTTAATCTTTCCAAAACTGAGCTCATACTATTCCCTCCAGCCCGTGCCCCCCCTGACTTCAAGATCAATAATACAACCATCAGTCCCTCCCCTCATGCCAGGGTACTAGGTGTAATCCTGGACTCCCATCTGTCCTTTCAGCTCCAAATCCAATCGCTATCCAAATCTTGTAGACTTCACCTCTACAACATCTCCAAGATACGCCCGTTCTTAACCTCTGAAACTACTAAGCAAATTATTCACTCCCTGGTTATCTCTCGTCTTGACTATTGTAACTCCCTCCTCATTGGCCTACCTAATCGCCGGCTATTCCCTCTTCAGTCTAATTTTGAATGCTGCTGCCAGACTCATCCACCTTACTAACCGTTCCATATCTGCCATCCCTCTCTGCCAATCCCTCCACTGGCTTTCCATTGCCCAACAAATAAAGTTCAAAACGTTAACAATACCATATAAAGCCATTTATTACTCTGCCCCAAATTACATCACCAATCTTGTCTCTAAATATCACCCAAACCGTACTCTCTGCTCCTCGCACAACCTCCTACTCTCTAGCTCCCTTGTCCTCTCCTCTTTTGCTCATCTCCAGGATTTCTCCAGAGCCTCCCCCATCCTCTGGAACTCTCTACCCCAATTTATCAGACTATTGCCTACTCTGCTCACTTTTAGGTGATCTTTGAAAATCTATCTCTTCAGGGAAGCCTATCCTGCCTTCAGCTAATAATGGAATATTCTATTCCTCCTACCAGTCCATCCCCGACAGTTATTACCTTTTGTACCAATAGCCCCTCCCTCTTAGATTGTAAGCTCCAGGGAGCATGGCCCTCCTAACCCTCTTGTATTGAACTGTATTGTTGCTGTATTGTCTCCCGTTATATTGTAAGGTGCTGAGCAAACTGTTGGCGCTATATAAATCCTGTATAATAATAATTATCTTAAAAATTATTATTTTATCAAACAAGTAGATGATGCTTGGAATAGACTTTTAGCAGAGGTAATGTGTCAATAGTAAGTAGATTCAAAAATACTTGAGACAAGCATGCATCTTTACTAAAAAAAAAATAATTAAAAGGGTATACAAAACATAAAAAACAAGAAAAAGAAAAAAACTAAAAAACAGGGCATAATTTATGTCACTGTCTACAGTGGGATTTTGTCAGCAGGTCCCGACCAATGATTTATGGCTGAGCCCTGTTGATCGGCTGTAGCCAACCAAAGCACAGAGCCCTGCCTTTACAAACACACAGGGCTCTGTACACATATCAGCCATATGGCTTTTCTTCTCCCTGCAAAGAAGGGAGAAAAAACAGCCAGATCTGTAAGTAAAAGCAGCACATATTACACAAATTACACTTGTTAGGCACACAGTTAACCCCTTGATTGCTTCTAGATGTTAACCCCTTCCCAGCCAGTGTTATTGTTACATTGTACAGTATTATATCTGATCACTGTGTTAGTGTCATAGCTGCGTAAATTGCAGTATATATGCCATTGTTTGTAGACGCTATAACTTTCACACAAAGCAATTAATATAAACTTACTGGGATTTTTTTTTAACCAAATACATGAAGAATACATTTTGGCCTAAATTTATGAAGATTTTTTGGGGGGTATGTTTTATAGCAGAAAGTAGGAAATATCATTTTTTTATCTGTCTTTTTTCTTTTTTTTATAAATAAAGAGGGTACAGTGTTGCATGACCAGGCAATTGCTATTTAAAAAGTGCAGTGCTGAATAGCAAAAATGTCATGAGGGGGGAAAAACCTTCCAGAGGTCAAGTGGTTCAAGCAATCTCCCTTTAAAGCGGAGTTCCACTCAATAGTGGAAGCTCCACCTATTTGCCTCCTCCCCCTCTCCACTACTATATTTGGCACCTTTTGGGGGGGAGGGGGAAGCGGATACCTGTTTTTGACAGGTACCTGCTTCCACTTCTGGCTCAGTTCGCCGCAGCGAAGTGAGTCATAAATTCGGCCCCCTCCTCCCACCTGCAGTCTCCTGGCAACTTTCACAGGTTCCAGAAGACTGCCGGACCAAAAAGGAAGTTCAGCGCGACTCGCACATGCACAGTAGGCACCAGGCTGTGAAGTCGTAAGCTGTCACAGCCTGGTGCCGACAATTGAGATGCTGGCGCAGTGGAGGAGAGAAGGGATGGCGTGGGTGAGAACATCGCTGGACTCCAGGACAGGTAAGTGTGTGTTTATTAAAAATTAGCAGCTACAGTTTTTGTAGATGCTGAATTTTAACCACCTCCCGTCCGCCATATAGTCCAATAACGGGCGCAAGGTGGCTCTCTTGTTCTGGGAGGACGTCATATGACGTCCTCCCATTCTTACCGCGCATGCGCAGCTCAGGGAGCGTGCAGCACGGCGATCAGCAGTGCGCTGTGTCCCTCGGACACAGCGGATCACCGATCACAGAAAAAGCAAAAGATGTTGGCTCGGTCATGTGATCAGCTGTGTCCAATCACAGCTGATCGCATGTAAATAGGGAAATGCCGGTTATGCTGACAGCTCAAGAGGAGAGCCGGTAATTGGCTTTCCGCGGAGGGGACATCTACACTGGTCATCAGGGCACTGATGATCAGTGTGCCCTGATGATCAGTGTAGCCCCAGCAGTGTCACCTGTCAGTGTCCTTCAGTGCCTTATGTCAGTGCTCATCACTGCCTCGTGCCAGTGCCCATCAGTGCCACATCAATGCCACATATCAGTGCCTACCAGTGAACATCAATGCCACATATCAGTGCCCATCTGAGCTGCCTTTCAGTGTCATCCATCAGTGCCAGTCAGTGCCACCTATCAATGCCAATCAGTGCCGCCTATCAGTGCCAATCAGTGCCGCCTATCAGTGCCAGTCAGTGCCGCCTAGCAGTGCCAGTCAGTGCCTCCTATCAGTGCGCATCAGTGCCGCCTATCAGTGCCGTGTCAGTGCCGTCTATCAGTGCCAGTCAGTGCCACCTAACAGTGCCAGTCAGTGCCGCCTATCAGTGCCAGTTAGTGCTGCCAGTCAGTGCCGCCTATCAGTGCCATGTATCAGGGCTGCCTTTCAGTGCCCATCAGTGATGCCTGTCAATGCCCATCAGTGCCACCTGCAAGTGCCTCCTCATCAGTGCCCATCAGTGCCACCTATCAGTCTCCATCAGTGTAGCCTATCAGTGCCCACCACTGCAGCCTCATTAGCGCATATCAGTGAAGGGGAAAAATCACTTATTTACAAAATTTTATAACAAAAACCAAGAAATAGCTTATTTTTCCAAAATTTTCAGTGGTTTTTGGTTTGTTTAAGAAAAAATAAAAAACCCAGAGGTGATTAAATACCACCAAAAGAAAGCTCTATCTGTCACAAAAAAATGATAAACATTTCATATGGGTACAGTGTTGTATGACTGCGCAATTGTCATTCAAAGTGCGACAGCACTGAAAGCTGGAAATTGGCCTGGGCAGGAAGGGGGTATAAGTGCCATCTAGGCTAGCGGTTAATAAACACAAAAACAGCTGTAACTCTGCTTTAAGTGCTCTGTGGCTGAAAGAAAAAGATTAGCCACCACACCTTACAGAAAAACCTGTCAAAAGTAATTTTGATAACTAGTTATATTTAGAAATTTCAAAGCTACCTTTTATAATACTCATGAACAGATACACAGACACCAAAAACACAGACCCAGTCAGCAGTCCACGCAATGCTATTTACATTTTCTAGGCAGCAAGATTTTAATGATAACAATATAACAATGCTTCTTGAGTTGTGAAAGGTTATGCCACCCTGCAAGTGCCATTTTTATTTATCCTAGAACGATGATGTTCTACAAATAACTATGTTTGCTTATTCTTCATCTACAATTATGTTTTGCCCACACTTATACTGGCATTATTTAAGGGTTCACATGCAAATAACATACTTATTGTTGTAAATCTGTGAGGTTCGGAGAATAATAAAACACAGTATGCAGCAAAAATAACTGTAATGAACAACCTTAATCAGCTGTCATGTGAAAATTTGTTGAGCTGGTTTAAAAAATATTCCTCATTGCACTCCAGAGATGTGGCATAGATAAGCAGGCAACAGCTCAATTTATGCTCATGAAGTAGCATCCCAACATGCATGTACATATGAAATTTTCTTTCTTATAAAAAAAAAACTGATGTTAATGGGCTGCATATGCATGTCAGCTTTGGGTTTCAAGAACAGGCTGGAACAACGATACTTGATGATACAGGCACCTAAATGTTGAAAAGCACTAACAGCAACTACAAATTATGTTAAAATATAGATATCAGTCTATTTAGCTTGTAGGCCTGGCTAGACTACCATTCTAATATATTCCTTTATTTTCCACCCTTTTCTTCCTCTTAGGCTACCCCCTCCTCTTTCCTACCTACCGTGTATACCCAGATGACTGACAGATATGTTTGAATTTTTTTTTCGTACTTAGCAGATTTCTCTAGTTCATTATGTACTCTCCATTCACCCTTGGAAATGTTACAGAATATTAAGCAATGGTACCACTACAACAGATTAGCTATTCTGATATTTGTGACTTGCAAACATACATCTGTTGTGACTTTCCTAATACATATACACAAATTGACTGTAGTACAGTATGTTTTTGCTAATTCAATCACAAAAATGTATTGAATGATAAATAAAATATTGACTATGTATGTATCGAAAATGTTTACTAATGTGACAGACAGCAGTATTATAGCTGGACTCCAGGGAAAACAAAAAATATCCTGTGCAGTAAACTCTCTCCCCCCATATAATGCAACATTTAAATGCTCGTCTATGCTAGGGATACCAAGAAAAAATACTTTTACTTACCTAATCCGTTGATACACTGGCAGCCAACACTCTCTTTCTTTCTCTTATACTTTGGCTTGTGGGCGGTCCATCAGCATATTCGCATACAATGCCCTGCATTGTACTTGATCATGTCGGAGTGCCTACAGCCACCCAACAATCTTAAAAAAGAGGCTTCGGGGGAAAGGGTTGGTCTTATATCATGGGGAAAGCTTGTGGTAGTGAGAGATTCAGTAAGTAAAAGTACTTTTTACTGGTATTCTACACATAAACATGCATTTAACCATTGTAATGTGAGAAGAGCCCAAACCCCAGAGTTTACCTTTAAGTAATTGCTTATTAGTAGATCTTCACATTCCCATGGATTGTTAGCACTAGTGCCATCAAGGCCAATTTTCTCACTGTTACACGCATAGTGATCTAGTGACCTTGTTGCACACATTGAGCTTTTAGTGCTTGGTTTGTGGACTGGTGGAGAAAGGAATGCATGAATTTTCCAACTGATTAATTGCTCTGTTATGCAAACCATTAAACTGTAAGTTCTTTTCTGTGGATGGATGGCTGGATTGATGACGAACAAAAGAATGTGTTATATTGTGATCATGCTGAATAATTATAATGATGGGTACCTAGAGTATATGTTCTTAAAGAGGAACTGCAGTCAAAGCTGATTTGTTACCATAAACCCCACATTGAGCTGTACAGATAGCAAAAAACATATATAGTAATCTTAGTAGCTCAGTCTCGCACATGTGCAGTAAAGGCTTGTTTGGTTGCACCTGCACACTAAGCACAGCGTGTCCAGCCCTACGAGTATACATTGGTATAGAAGCAGCAGCAGCGAACTGTGGCTGCTATAGTACCATGTACATGAAGGGCTGGTTGCGCACACACAGTAGGGCATTGTTTCGGTCACACATGCGCAATAAAAACACATATGGGTCTCCTCCCATCTCCACCCTCATCCTGCCATCCAGCTCTCCTCCACTCTCCTCCGTGTACACATTGGTATAGCAGCAGCAGCGAACTGTCGCTGCTATAGAAACATGTACGTGAAGGGCTGGTGGTGCATACACAGTAGGGCATTGTTTCAGTCACACATGCGCAATAAAAACACACATAGGTCTCCTCCCATCTCCATCCAGCTCTCCTCCACTCTCCTCCCCTTCTCCTCTGGCTGCAAACTCTCACAAGAGCTAATGAGAAAAAAAAACTCCTGGGATTAGTGACCTTTGTATCCTGGGAGTCATCGGGACTGTAGCAGCCTATGTCATTCACCTAGGCGACTGACAGACATAGAAACTGGAAATGCAGAAAAAAAGGTATTTACTGTCACCAAAATTGTATTTATTTTTTTGGCAATGATTGTTAAGGAGGAGCAGACATTTTAAAATAGAGAAAGTGAAAAAAATGACTGAAGCTTTACTTTAATTTACATGCAGAGCTGAGATAAGACTGTTTATACTGTAGAAGAGCTGTCTGTAACACGCATAGAAACATAATGCAGCCAAAAAAGTTCCCCTTCATTCGTATATTATTTAAAAAAATTAAATACCTAAGTCTTATGATATGTGTTGGTATACAATTATAAATCATGTTCTAAAGCACAGAATGATACTGTATGTAAAATGTCACATGAGAATCAAGAAACAAAGTAGTGTGTTTACCAGCTTTATATTAATGTAACAGTTTTGAACAGTATATGACATAAGCAAACATGTATTTTTTTTGTTCCATAATAATTTTTATTAAAGAGAGTACAGAAACCATAACATGTACATAAATATCAACGTATTACAAGTAACTTAATAATACAATCAGAAGAAAATCATAGTGAGACATAACAGTAATTACCATTCCCTCGTAAGGCACCCTGATACTGCACTGAGAGTCCAGTATAGTTAAGTTAAAGGTCTCAAGTATACTTTAACATAGATATTAAACACAAAAAAAACTTTGTTCCAAGTGCTCTCACAGGACAGGCACTGGGAGTTTATGATCAACAAAGGTATCAGTAGACCCATCTTCTTCCTTTAAAAGGTCGATTGTAACTACTAAGTGTTATTGTGTCGAGATCACCTCTCTGATTGTAGCGCTACAACAGTATTAACATCATAAACCAACTCTATAAAACTACTCTAAGCCAATGAGTAAAGCTTTGTCATTAGAGCTAGTGAGTAGCATTTGATTAGATATGGGTTAATAAGCTAATTAGCATGTAATGGTCCATGCAGGATGCTTCAATTTAGGGTTTGCAAACTAGTTTGCCTTGGAATGCATAGGCATGGCTACAAGTCTTGTAAAGAGGCATCCCGTCTTCAACAGGAGAATAATTGCCGGAACTTAAATCTGTACCTGAGCAAGCAGCCACAATCAAACTTATTGAAAAGCTCACATAGTCATTAATGCGTGCAAGAGCGGATATTTATTAGGAAAAATAATCCAACAACTTTCATAACAAAAGGTGTATGGGCTGCAAAGGGAGGATTTCTATCATTTTAGTCTGTGGTCAGCAAGCTTGTCAGAAGAAGCTAGAAGAATAAGAATGGAAGAAGACGTAAAGAGGAAGAGGGATAAACAGAAAAACAAGGGAGAAGATGAGAGAAAGAAAAGGAAGAAGTGGAGGAGGAAAGGGAAAGAGAAATTAAAAAAAAAAAAGCAACTATGTATTTTATGAATTGTTTGCTACTGTATATTTTAGAGGTATCCCTAAAAGTACCATCTTTTATGGCTTAATTATTTATTACAGGTACTTGTATAGCACTGTCAATTTACTCAGCACTTAACATATATATTGTACATTCACATCAATCCATAACCCTCAAGGGGCGTACAATCTAAGGTCCCTAACTTACATTCATACACATATTAGGGCCAATTTAGACAGAATCCAATTAACATACCAGCATGTCTTTCGAGTTTGGGAGGAAACCGGAGTACTCTGAGAAAACCCATGTAGGCACAGGGAGAACATGCAAACTCTAGGCAGGTGGTGCTGTGATTAGGAGTCGAATCAGTGACCCTAGTACTGCTAGGTGGAAGTGCTAACCGTTTAGCCACTGTGCTTAATAACCATGTATGTAAACTCCAGGTACAACACTCTTCAAGTCACCTCTTTGGGTGGTAGGAGATTTACATTACAGTTTCTATTAAAACCCAGAATCTCAACCAAGAAACTATTTTATCCTTAAAAACTTTTTTTTCATAAAACTTTGCAGACCAAGATAGTATAAAACTTTGCAATCCAGAAAAGGCTTACCTAGAATTTTATGTCTTATTTTAGGTTTATTAAATTCATCATTTTCATGATGATGATATAAAATTGGTTATAAAAAAAACTGAGTAACTCAGAGGATGGTGTTGCATAAAACCTGGAGTTTCAAGTCATGGCATTTGGTTTATAGCATTCAGTTGTAAAATACAGCCTCTTTTTAACAAGGTATTTTATGTTCTAGGGAAATATAGAGAGATTAAAAAGTGTAACTGACTGATGCACAGCTACTATTGCATATACTATTTGCATAGGAAAGAATCTTCAAGATATGTTTTACTGTTTGAAGGTCATTATGCTGCTTAGTGGATAAGCAAGTGCTTTACTAATGAGGCAAAAAATCTTAAAATATAGTATAAAAGCTAATTTATTGAAGATTAATTACTAAAACAGATTAAAACTCTTTGGTGTTGATATTATCTGCTTTAATCAATCTTTGAAAGTTATTTAAATTTTTGATTGTATCCTGTCATTTTACGCATCACTGAAGATACTACCATCCTCTGATATTCTTGAAACCTTTTGAGATTATTTTGAGAACTTCTAGTAAAAGCAAACAGTTACCATGTAATCCTATAGAAGAAACAACCAGCCTAACTGCTTCATTTTGCTATTGCTTCATACACCAAAATATATTCCTTATGCACAGAGATCAGGCAAATGCACATGACGATGGTATCAGTTTATTAGGTGGACCCAGTTGGGCTCTTTTGAGGTATCTTATGTGCTTACATGGCTGGATAGATTATTACCACCCTAGATGTAGTAGTATTTGAATCTAGTGGGTATTGGGTGGGTATGTGATTACTAACAGTAAAGTCTAGGCAACATTGTTACCCTCCTCCCCTCCTTTTTGTAATATAAGGTTGAAGGAAATATCCTTGTCTGTGGTCTCTGTGTGTATTGTGGGGTTAGCTCAGGTAGGGGATCTCCTTCCCTGGGAAAAAGGTAGACCGCACAGCAGGCTTTCGTCAAAATCTGACTGGTTGGCAGTTTTATTAAAAAGGTTTGCAAGAAATATCAAAATAAACAAAACATCAAAATAAACCCTTGCCATCCAGGCACTAACTAAACAGAAGATGTTTCCTCTCTCAGAGGTGAAGGGCTTCTCCCTGTCACCAAAACAAACGCAAACCTTTTCTTGTAGGTATAGTACACACACAGCTCTCTCAGAATACCTCTCTGAGTCCCAGACCACGAGCAACTCCTTGCTCCAGCCCTGCCCTGCCCTTTTTATATCACCTGTTGGTGGACATCAGTGGAGCCCAAACTCTGGTCCGGAACCACCTCTGCCATTGTGGCCCCAAAAACCCGGAGTGGACTCCACCTTACACCTCACAGTATGACCACATTCGAGGTGACACATATCGTCCATCCAACACTTTACCGTTCACACTGTCACATATCCCCCCCCTCTGTTCAAGCCCCTGCGGCTGAGCAACTGTCCCAACCAGGCAATGGACCCGGGAGAGGGCATCTACATTGCTTTTCACTTTCCCCGCTCTGTGTTCCACCGTAAATCTGAATGCTTGTAGCGCAAGAAACCACCTTGTCACTCGGCTATTTTTCTCCTGGTTATCGCACATCCATTTGAGCGGGGCATGATCAGTAACCAACTTGAACTGCCTTCCTAACAGGTAATATTTCAGGGCCTCCAAGGCCCATTTGATGGCCAAACCTTCCTTCTCCACAATGGCATAGTTTCTCTCATGTTTGTTGAGCTTTCTACTTAGGAAGACCACCAGGTGCTCCTCCCCATCTCTGATTTGGGACAGTACCGCACCTAGTCCCACGTCAGAGGCATCAGTCTGTACCACAAACTCTGTTGTGAAATCTGGAGTCACAAGCACAGGTTGGGCACAGAGAGCTTGTTTCAGCCTTTGAAATGCGGTCTCCACCTCGGGATTCCACTTAATCATGACCGACCCCCTACCTTTTGTCAGATCTGTCAGTGGGGCTGCAATGGTGGCAAAAATGGGGATAAACCGCCTGTAGTATCCTGTGATCCCAAGAAATGCCCGGACTTGCTTTTTATTTACAGGTTGGGGCCACTTTTGAATCGCCTCCATTTTATTGATCTGAGGCCTAATGAGACCTCGACCAATGATGTAGCCAAGATATTTGGCCTCCTCTAAGCCTATGGCACACTTTCTGGGGTTGGCGGTAAGACCTGCTTCCCTCAGCGAATCTACTACCGCTTGCAAGCAGGACAAATGAGACTCCCAGTTTGGACTGTGGATGACGACATCGTCCAAATAGGCAGCTGCATATTGGCGATGTGGTCTTAGCGTTTTGTCCATCATTCGTTGGAATGATGCCGGAGCACCATGTAAACCAAACGGCATCCGCTTATACTGAAAGGACCCCTCGGGGGTAGAGAATGCCGTCTTTTCTTTTGCAGCTTCCGTTAAAGGAATCTGCCAATAGCCTTTGGTTAAATCTAAGGTGGTTATGTACCAAGCCGTTCCCAACCTGTCAATGAGCTCATCCACACGAGGCATCGGGTACGCATCAAATTTAGACACACTGTTCAGTTTTCTGAAATCATTACAGAAACGAATAGTTCCATCGGGTTTTGGGACCAACACTATGGGACTCGACCACTCACTGTGAGATTCCTCAATCACTCCCAACTCTAACATGTCCTTTATTTCCTTTGCCACCGCTTCCTGCCTGGCCTCGGGTATTCTATAGGGCTTGACGTTTACGCGGACCCCGGGCTGGGTAACTATGTCATGCTGTATGACTGTCGTCAGTCCAGGTAGGTGGGAGAAGAAATCTCCATTTTTCCTCACAAACTCCTTAACATCATTTTGTTGGGCTACTGACAAGGTTTCCATTATAGGTACCTGAGGGGCCGCGGGAACCATGTCCTTTTGGGGGCTTGGTACTGCCAACAAACTTTCCCTGTCTTTCCAAGGTTTTAAGAGATTAACATGATAGATTTGTTCGGGTTTCCTTTTTCCTGGCTGGTAAACTTTATAATTTACTTCCCCCACTTTCTCCCTAATTTCAAAGGGACCTTGCCACTTTGCGAGGAATTTACTTTCCACGGTGGGGACTAGCACCAGCACTCTATCCCCAGGGTTGAAGGTACGGATCCTGGCACCCCGGTTATAAACCCTTCTCTGGACCTCCTGGGCTTGCTCCATGTGTTCCCGAACAAGTGGCATGACAGCTGCGATTCTATCCTGCATCTGTGAGATATGCTCGATGACACTTCTATAGGGCGTGGACTCTGTCTCCCAGGTTTCTTTTGCAACATCTAGCAATCCCCTGGGATGTCTACCATACAGTAATTCAAAAGGTGAATATCCTGTAGATGCCTGAGGTACTTCTCGTATAGCAAACATGAGATATGGTAGCAAAAAATCCCAATTTCTCCCATCTTTGTCCACCACCTTTTTTAACATATTCTTAAGGGTCTTGTTAAACCTTTCCACAAGCCCATCGGTTTGGGGGTGGTAGACCGAGGTACGGAGATGGGAGATTTTGAACAATTTGCATAACTCTTTCATAACTCTAGACATAAATGTCGTGCCCTGATCCGTTAATATCTCCTTTGGAATACCTACACGACTAAACACCCGGACAAGCTCTTTGGCGATATTTTTAGCGGAGGTATTACGCAAGGGGATGGCTTCAGGATACCGGGTGGCATAGTCAAGTATAACCAGTATGTGCTGATGGCCCCGGGCAGACTTTACTACTGGACCCACTAGGTCCATGCCCACTCTTTCAAACGGTACTTCAATTATGGGTAGAGGTACTAGCGGACTGTGAAAATGGGGTGAGGGCGCAGAATATTGACATTCCGGACATGACTCACAATGCGCTTTGACGTCTCCATGTAAGCCTGGCCAAAAGAATCTCTAGGTTATTCTCTCCTTTGTTTTCTCTACACCCAGGTGTCCACCCATTATATGCCCATGGGCTAAATCTAGTACCATCCGGTGAAAGGGTTTGGGGACCACTAACTGTTCTACCACCTCCTCCCCTTGCTTTACCACTTGATACAACAAGTTATTGTTAAGAGCCATGTAGGGAAAAGACACCGCTACATCATTTTCAACTGGTTCCCCATCAATTACTTTAATGTTTTCACAGGCTCTATTAAGTGTGGAATCTTTCAGTTGCTCCGTACAAAAATCCTCTTTTCTGACCTCTAGGTCAGGCACCACATTCTGTCCACTCTCACTAGAGCCAGCGATCATCTCTTGTTCTATATCCTCAGTGTATGGGGTTGGATCCAACTCCTCCTGCTCCCCAGCCATTACAGAGAAAGGAAAAAGGTCTACACCTTCCTTGGACACACCAACAGTTTCCCCTTCCACCTTGCCGTCAAAGGGGTCAGGAGTGAGTTCAGGAGTTTTCAGTGTTTCCCCAGCAGGGGGAGCTCGGTCCTCCTGACTCCCCTCCTTATCCCATAACTTCCAGAAATGGGGAAAATCTCTCCCCACTATGGCTTCATGAAGCAGAGAGGGCACCACCCCCACAGAATGAGTCACAGGGCCCCAGGGAGTATCAATCTCCACCAGAGCAGTCTGGTAATTACGTGTATCACCATGAATACAAATAACCCCAATCGTGCTAGGGTGTAAGCTTGCAGGGTTTACCAAATCACTTTTAACTAAGGTCACAACACTACCCGAGTCTAGCAGAGCACTTACTGGCTTTTCATCAATGGCAATCACACACATTTGCTTTTCCATGCGTTTCTGACATGCTGCAGTACATACCACCTGTGCAAAAAGAGACATGTGTTTTCCTAAATAAGCATTTTCACATTGCATAGGTTCATCATTTAAAGGACAGTTTGCAGCAATATGACCTAACGCATGACACCGATAACATTTGATATGTTCAGTACCTAAACCTCTAAACGGCTTTGGGGACCTTCCTGATCTATTTGGCCAGTCTCTAGGTCCTAAGCCTACAGTCTCATTATCTGACACAATAGTCTTATCGTTTTTTCCTGAGCCTTTGGCCCATGGAACAGTCTTACCGGATCCTCCGGATAGTTTTCCACCCCTAGTGTCATTGGGGTACGGCCCAGGTGAATGAAAAAAGTCCTCAGCGGCTGCATATCTCTCCACCAGGTCCACCAGCTCGTTTGCAGATTTAGGGTCTCCACGGCCGACCCACTTCCTCAAAGTGGCAGGGAGCGCACGTAAATATTGGTCCATGACCACACGCTCCACAATCTGAGGGCCTGACAATACCTCTGGCTGGAGCCACTTTTTGGAGAGATGTATCAAATCGAACATCTGAGATCTGGGTGGTTTGTCAGCCCTGTAATGCCACTGATGCACCCGCTGAGCCCGGACTGCAATGGTGACACCCAGGCGTGCAAGGACCTCAGCCTTCAGTTTTTCATAGTCCTGGGCATCCCCTGGTGCCAGGTCATAATAGGCTTTTTGGGATTCCCCTGTCAAAATGGTGCAAGCAGTCCTGCCCATTGCTCCTTTTTCCATCCTTCCCAAACAGCAACCCTTTGAAAAGTTGTGAGGTAGGCCTCCACATCATCCGCAGGTGTCATCTTCTGCAAAACATAGCTGGCCCGTGCCATTTTCTGCTCCACTGGCAGCGGATCTGCAGATTCCTTCTTTAATTCTAATAGGTGTTGGGCCACCTGCTTAAGGAGCTCTCGGTCTGCTTCTTGGGCCTTCGCAAACTGGCGATTTGTCTCCCGTTGTGCTGCATTGGCCTGCAGCAAGGCTCTTATTATTTCCTCCATCTTCCCACTTGCTCAGGAAGTTGCCTGCCAAATCCACCATATGTGGGGTTAGCTCAGGTGGGGGATCTCCTTCCCTGGGAAAAAGGTAGACCGCACAGCAGGCTTTCGTCAAAATCTGACTGGTTGTCAGTTTTATTAAAAATGTTTGCAAGAAATATCAAAATAAACAAAACATCAAAATAAACCCTTGCCATCCAGGCACTAACTAAACAGAAGATGATTCCTCTCTCAGAGGTGAAGGGCTTCTCCCTGTCACCAAAACAAAACAAACGCAAACCTTTTCTTGTAGGTATAGTACACACACAGCTCTCTCAGAATACCTCTCTGAGTCCCAGGCCACGAGCGACTCCTTGATCCTGCCCTGCCCTTTTTATATCACCTGTTGGTGGACATCAGTGGAGCCCAAACTCTGGTCCGGAACCACCTCTGCCATTGTGGCCCCAAAAACCCGGAGTGGACTCCACCTTACACCTCACAGTATGACCACATGCGAGGTGACACATATCGTCCATCCAACACTTTACCGTTCACACTGTCACAGTATCTACCAACAACCTATTACCATCTGCTCCTGTGGGGTGTCCCTACACTCGATCCCACCCTCGACTTGTTGGTGTATTCTCCTCGTAAGTGGACTTCAGTGGGATGATGTCTGAATCCAGTTGTGCATTCCCTAAAATCCTCTTGAGGAAGTGGGCGAGTCCTGCAAAATGCATCAAGGCTGATATGGAGCAAGCATTAATACTGTAATACATGAATGGACACATTGTGATACAATATATATACCGAATGTAATATAGGGGTCCCTCTAATACAATCATGAATCTCAAAGAGGGATGCAGTAAATGTTATTAAATGTTAGTTATACATGGTTTTTATTGGTTTGTAAATAAACTTTGTAAAAAAAAAATTTAGCCTGTTGTCTTTGAACACCTTAAAAGTTCATAATGTCTCTGGATCATATACAGAATATCATGCTTTAATATTAGCCATCCTACTGCCTTTTCAAATATTTATACACCAAAACAGTTAGCATGATTTTTAACAGTTGGAAATTGTTAGTGGAAACAAATCAAAGTGGATGTAATCCCTAACTGATTGATTTAGCTTGCTAAAGCACTGTGTATTATGAACAATTTCTTTGTTTTTGTTTGTTTTTTTCATAAAATGCTTTTTTTTGTAACTTATCAAATTTTTTAAGGCTGCTGACCTTATCTATCATTTTCAGCTATTTTTAGTCCACATGTATACACCCCAGCATTGGCTGAATATTCTTTTGCTGTATAGGTTTACTGATAGTGATCAACAATTGGGAAACAATTGTCTCCCCAAAATAGGAAGTGCCTGGGCGAAGACCTTCATGACAGGATAACTAGGTATTATTTTATTAAAAGCTGCACATTTAAAAACATTTAAAATTGACAATATATTTAGAAGTTGCATTAAACACTTAGTCTTAGCATGCAAATAAATAAATATAGAAAATATCAATGCCCCTATCCCCCATTTTTCTCAGCTAAAGCAGAAAATAATGCTTTTTTCCCTAAGAAATGATCTAATACACAGAAATGCTTAACTTAATCCCTCAAAACCACTCATTTTGCCAGTCACCAGCTGGCCCCTCAAAGTCACTTTTTTGCCAGTTTTTGGGTAATATCAACCGGTAAAGGCCACTACTATCCCAGCGTTGTATGTGATGACGTAGGAGTGACTGCCCACATTCCAGCACTGGAGAGTAGAGGAATGGAGATTTGATGGGTCAGTTTAATTTTGCTTCAATTTATTATTTATTGAATTTTAACAATCTTTGTTAGGTTCTAAGGACAAGCTTAGTTTGATCACTAATTCTTTGATTCTATATTCTTGATTTAGTGCAAAGTCATTTCAGATCTAACTAAACACTGTTCACAGATTTGTACATTTTTTTGTGATATTATCTTAGAGCTGACTTTATACCTTCAGGCATTCTAGATTATCTTTAGATGTAATTAACCCCCTTAAACTTTTTATTGGTAAAAAAAAAAGTGGCAATTTGCGCAGTTTTTTCGTGCTGCAATCATATTTGTATCATGTTGTCATACCCTAATTAAATTTGGCATTTTAGGCTTATTTTATTTATATTATTGATTTAATTTGAGGGTATTTGCTTTATTACTCTACCTGCCAAGTAAGCCATGTCCATATGAATTCTAAAAATATTAGGTGCTGTAGAACCATCATATAATGCTCTCTGAGTCTGAACAATTTTGTTGCTTTGTATAAAGTATTACATGGGATTATAGTGCATTATAGTTTGATCTATTCTGGTGTATTTACTAAAAGAGTAAAGATTGTTTCTTTGTAAAATTGAATTTCACTGAGATTAGTAAAAAAAGTGAAGCTGTGTTTACTTCAAATAACCTTGTGTCATGTGCCAGAAAAAAAAAATTAAAAATGTTTCCTCACACATGAATAAATATGCAAATTGAACACAGGTGTATCGTATTTACTAACATTTAGTTTGCAAAGTTATTATTCAATGAAAACAGTTTCTACTCCTTGAATACATAAAACCCAATAATATTGTGTTAAACAGAATAGGTAATCAGCCAAATGTTCAGATAGGGAATAACTGTTACTTGTAGTTTACTAAACAGGTGCAAAGTTAAAAGCAATAAAGGAAAACAACGTAAATAGGATAATGCAAAACACAATTTTAAAGCTGCATATACAGTGACTCTACATGGAAATTTCTCAGGGTGAGGTGGCTGCATAGTATAATCTCTATAAGAATCAATAACAACACAAACAATCAAACTGGCCTGATTGTGTTTTATTCCAGGACTTTTAACTCCACACTTAAATCCCCCACCAACTCCAGCACAGACATCACATCCCCAATTATTCCCTTTGGACACCCCCACTGCCCCCCCCCCCCGCCCACTGTCTCCCTTCCACCCCCACTGTCTCTCTTCTACTTCCACCAAGGAAGGCCTGTGAAGAGGATGTTTGTCAGATTTTTCAAAGGCAATATATAAGGAAGGCATCAACAAATACATGAAGGATGTTGTCAATATGAGGCTGCAGTACATCCTGCAACATGTTGACTCCCCAGGGATGTACACACGGATATTGGAGTTTGTGGATTTCAGCTTTGCTTGGCTATCACCTCAGTTACCTCCACTCAAAACCTATTTGGCTCACTGTATCCAGCTCTACCTGCCAGTGGATTACTAACTGCCTGACAGATGGGAAGCAGAAGGTGAGGCTGGGGAAAATCAAATCCAGCACCCAGACAATCAGTACTGGTGCTCCCCGAAGATGTGTGCTCTTCCCATTACTCTTTTCCCTCTATACCAATGACTGCACCTTGGAGAATTAATCTCTCAAAGTGTTAAAATATGCAAATGACACAACCATCATTGGTTTCCTTCCCAATGGCAACAAGTCAGCATACAAGCATGATGTAGAACTGCTAGCTCTGTGGTGCAGTTTTAACAACCTGGAGCTTAACACACTCAAAACCATGCAGAGGATAGTGGACTACAGGGGAAGCCCTTCATACTTCCCACTATGCTCAACAATACTGTGTATACTGCAGATACTTTCAGATTTCTGGTATCACTAATTTCAGTTTATGAATTTTTACTAATTTTAGTTATGAACACCTGAATTCTCACATAATTACCATTTGTCTGTACCACTTCAGGTTTAGATGATTGCAAATCATACAGTGAGACATTGTATAGTATTAGTATATGTATAAAGTAACAGTGTGTATGACTAAAGGCAGCCCTACATGGATCGAAATTTGGCCGCTTCAGTAGGGACCAGCTGAATTTTGATTCATGAATGGGCAACGTGGTTGTAAAGAAGTTGCTCTACTGATCAACTTCTGTATAATTGCCCTGTGAGATCTCTTGCTGCTTGATCAGCGATGCTGGCTATAGCCAGCAGCGCTGATGCATGTATTTTGATGCTGCGAAGGCAATAAATCAGCAAGAGGATTCCCCCATCCACCTCTAATGTGTACAAGGGGGGAATCAAGTCATTTTTTTTTATTCAACCCGCTGGTTGAAAGAAATGCAAAAGATCATCTATGGGCTGCCTAGGACTAGGACCTAGGGCATACTGTATTATTGTTTCAATGGATGTGGGTATGTATACATATGGGTGTATGGATGCCCACATATGTATACAGTAAATATATGTGCAAAGTACATACATGGCCAAAAAAGCTGATTCTGAGTATCTAGACAAGTTTAACTAGAGATGTGCACAGTGGAGAAATTAAATAGTTTCATCATATTTGTTAATGTTAGAATTATTGATTTTCAGAATTCAATTCATATATTGCGTATATTCATTGCTCTGAAATGATCCATATTTTCAGGAGTTATTTCAGAAGATTGGCTATATCTGTTTTAACATGTTATTTAATTATTTAGGGAGATTACTTATGCACTCTGAGTCACCCCTGCAATCCAACCCACAAAGAGAAATGGCATGAGCTAATTGGATGATATTGACTGGAGTGACAAAATTTACAAATGGAACAAAATACATTTCAGAATTATTCGTTATGTTATGCTTCAGAGTTTCTGATGGATCCACCTCCATCCAACCCAAACACAATAAGTAAGAATCATCTTATTTCACTTTTATTGCAATTTGCGTTCATTGCAATATTTTTTCATCTCATGTAGTGCATTTTTTTATAGTAATTAAAAATGTTAATGCAAATTGAATATCTAAGTGTCAAAGATTACCACATCACTCTCATTCAAATAAAAGGAAATTATTTGAATCAATTCAGATCATTTGTTATTTTGTTATATTATTTTGGATGCTTTAAACATTACCAAAAGGCCCAAACTTTTGCATCATGTCCTCTAAATGAAACAAATGAATTTGTTGTTTTCTTTATCATTTATTTTGGATTCTGTGAAATTTGTTACTATAGTGATTAGGAGATTCGGATACATCGGAATCTACAAATAACGAAACTTTTGTCCAAATTTCGTTTTGTAACTAAATAAATTGCACATGTTTAAGAATAACTACTCCAATAAAACAGTTCAAAACACAAACATTTCTTTGCTATTATTCTCATAAACACAGTAAAGTCCAGGGTAGCTCAGGTGACACAGGTGGACAGCTTGAGGGTCCAAGGCCCGTAGACAAAGGGCTACCTAGCTGGAATTGAATTACTCTGTTAACATTTGGGTAAGGGTCCCCCATAGTATCTGGGTCTTCCAGAGAAGCTGCATGTTATTGGTGTCACAGTCAGGGTTCAGGGTAAGAGAACAGTACAAAGGTTCATGCAGACCAGCAGGGGAAATATACTTGCTATTGTATGTATCCTGCTGATCTGCATGATCGTTTCTACTGCTATAGCTACTGGTCTCCTAGCCTGACCCCTGACTGTAACACTAATATTGTGCACGCTCCTGATGGTAGAGATGGGTTTTGCAGTGTGCTACTGCCAGGTCACAGTCCTCAGGATTTCATCACCAGGAAATGTGCAAGTCAGGGTCTAGTAACAAATGTACCATATAAGGATCAAGCAGAAGCATAGTTGAGGAACAAGCCAAAGGTTGGTAATGAGTGGTAGTAAAGATACCGATGTCAGCAGGAGCTCAAGGAGCAAGATATTGGTTGGAGCAGAGCACAATAATCTGGCAAACAGGAAGTTCAGAGACATGACTTAAATAGGATATTTGTGGGAGGAGCAGGGAGGTCAAGGTTCACCAGATAGAAAGTAAAGTTGTCCAAGGGATTTGGCAGGGAGCTGACCAGCATCTCAGGTGGCACAATAATGCCAGATGCACCAGAGGCTGTGGGTTCAGATCTGGATCCTGGCAATTAGGCTTCTGCCCAGTCACCTGTATGCCTGCTCTGACAGTGGAGGGTGACTCTCCTTAAATTGACCTGGGCCTGCATCTAAGCTTGGCCAGTAGATGGGCATTCCACTACACATGTATTCAATGAAACAACAAGTGTTGCATTTTCAGGTTTGCATGTGTTGCAGCAATTTGATTTATTCATTCACAGATAATGTGTGTGGTATGTCACAGTGGTCCTCTGCATATTCCCAAGCATCCCCTTTGACCCAGGAAATAGTTTATCCAACTCCTTAAGCAACTAACTAGCAAGACTGATGTGCATGGGTATTCCTCATAGAAAAACCAGCTTACAGGTTCAATCTGACATTTTTAGTATTTTGTGAGGTGGCAGATTACAAGAATTTGTACTCAATCCCTACTTTTTTGTAGAAAAAAAGCTTCTAATATATTTGTACTGTTAGAAAGGCTATAGAAATGGCAAGTTACAAGCACATTAGTGTGTTTGGTCACCCTGACTGAAGCTCTCATTATTCATGAGAAAGGATTTTCCAAAATACTTTTGTTTTTTCTAACATAAGCTGTGATATTCTATCTTTACGGCCAAGTTTATAAAACTGTGGAAAATTCTTTCCTTAGAGGAAATTTTTAGGCTTTCTATTGTCAAAATATCTTTGAGTCTCAGGGGTTCTCAAGGGTCTCATTATACAAACTCAGTTTGCTGATCTGCACTTTTGGGGGGGAACAAAGGCCTGCTTTAACAAAATACTTTTTTTAGTCCTAAGAGCTGACAATTTATTTAACTCCTTCCCGCCCAGCCTATTGTAATAGGGCCATGCTCCAGTGCGATCTGTCACTGGTCGTGTCTTTTGGACACAGCCGATGACAGATCACTACACCTTCCTGCTACCAGTGTCATGTGATCACTGTGACCAATCACAGCAGATCACATGACAGTTGTAAACAATTAATGGTTTCCTTTCATGCCATTCATTGCTTACAACTGTGCTGCTAGCTGTGATTGGTCACAGTGATCACATGTACAGACTGGGCCAATCACAACCCATCTGTAGCATGTGATCAGCTGTGGCCAATCACAGATGATCACAACATAAACTAATGAAATAATCAGTTTAATTCAGTAAAAATGCTTGCTTATACCAATGAAATTCGTTGGTATAAGCCAGGGGTGGGCAACTGTGGCCCTCCAGCTGTTGGGGAACTACAAGTCCCATCATGCCTCTGCCTTTGGGAGTCATGCCTGTAACTGTCAGTTTTGCAATACCTCATGGGACTTGTAGTTCTACAACAGCTGGAGGGCCACAGTTGCCCACCCCTGGTATAAGCAATCATAATGTGTAAAAAACAAAAAAATCCTGATCACTTACCCAGAGTAGTACAATGGTACTACTTTGGTCACAGGAGTAGAAAAAAAATCATAACACATTTTTTAAAAAATGTAATAATAAATTTAAAACATTTTTAGAAAAATGTAAAACTTTTTTTTTAATTATTATTTATTTATTTATTTTTTTACATACTGTCGCCAGTTAGTGTCCCTGATCATTGCTACACCAGTTATATGATGAAGTTATATTGGTTCAAAGTATTGTGAAAACATTTTTGTCATTTCTTTATTTTCCACAAAATTATGACAAAAACTTAACAAAAATCACCATGCCTCTTACTAAATACCTCAGACTGTCTACTTTCCAAAAAGTGGTCATTTGAGGGGTATTTGTACTGTCCTGCCATTTTTGGGCCTCAGGAAATGAGATTGGCTGTCAGTACATCAGGATTTATCAATTTTTAGATACTGCATATCTAGTTTGTGAAATCTATAACTTTCCTACCAACTAAATAATAAACACTGGTTTGGGTTATTTTCACCAAAGACATGTAGCAGAATACATTGTGGCCTAAATTTGTGTAGAAAGATTATTTATGTGCAAAATTTTATAACAGAAACATAGAAAAACACATTTTTTTTCACAATTTTCTATCCTTTTTTTGTTTATAGTGCAAAAAAAAAACCCAGGAGTGATTAAATGCCACCAAAAGAAATCTCTATTTGTGTGAAAACATTTATAACAAATTTCATATGGGTACAGTGTTGCATGACCACTCAATCGTCATTCAAAGTGCGAAAGCGCTTAAAGGTGAAAACTGGCCTGTACAGGAACGGGGTAAAAGTGCCGGAAGGCAAGTGGTTAAAAACAAAGGTGTTTATTTACAAAAGACCTGTTTCTGTCTTAGAAGCTTATAGCCTGCATCCAGCCCATGCAGTATAAGCTGCTTTTTGTTGTGAAAAAAATATAAGTACTGCAATGGCAGCAGTGCCACCACCACTATCAACAGCAGTTACTGTTGCAGGATACATAATGTCATGTCTAGATTCATCATGTAACAGTCATAGGTAAAGATATGGAGGATACTCCACATTATAGCCATAGGAAGTAGATAAAGTGAATGATTTCAGCGTATGCTAATGGATCCTGGGCCACTGAAGGCATTCCACATGACCCCATGGATTATAGGACCTCTAGGTTGGACAAGTGACCTAAAGTTGATCAGTTTGCCATAGAATACTTTGCTACCTAGACTCCAGTATCCTTTTTGAGAGGATATTTAGGGAAATGGGTGGCCTTGTCACCCAAAAATGCACCAGATTGTTACCCGCAAGCATCAAGAGATAGACCCTCAGAAATGAATTATGGAGGAACTAATGAATTAATTGATGGATGAGCTTTGTGTCTGAGTCAAACTTACATGTGGGCCAAGCTCTGTTCTTAGTTCGGTGAACAGCTCAACATGTTGTGCAAATTTGGTCAGTTCACCGGCACAAATCCCTGGTTGCTGTTGGTAAGAAAACTGGCCAGGGATCTATCATTTAGCAATGATAAATGATGAATCCCTGTTTGGCTTCTGTTTGCAAACAAACCAGCCAGGGATTCCCCTGGATATGTTGCTGTCTAAATACAGTCATCATGGTTAATGCTGAATATATATCTCTGAACAATGCGATTGATAATAGATTTGCATTGCATTTACTTTTTAATGGAATTTTTAATGGATTAAACAACAGTTTTATTATGTGGTCATCGATTTATTCTTTACTTTACTAAGGAAGAGTGTTAAGGGGTACTCATGTACTTCAAACTGATGCCCTGGAAAGGGGCTGATATTTGGGACCCCCATATTATAAAGGGAACTTACAGATTCTGATACATTCCTTTCCCTAGCAAACCCCTACATCCTTTTGAGAGACAGCATGTGAAGATGAAACCCTTTTCCCCTCAACATAAGAGCACAAGTTGCCACTCCCCTTTGCAAGGTACCCTCCCAGTTTTTAAGGGTATGTGCTCAGAAGGGGGGGGTGCTCACTGTTTTCTATTTCCTGACCAAAGAGAGGGGGCTGGACCAATTTAACTTCACTTTTAAAGGCATATTTGAAATTTTTTTGCTGATAACATCTTTCTGAATATTTGTGCCCCAAACGTTTTATCTGTTATAGGCAAACGACCTGGAAGTGGTCCTTCCTCTTTTTTCCTTCTTGGTAAATCCTTTTTGGATTTGTTTGGAGCTAAGTCATTTGCCATGTTTCCAGTTCTCTCTAGTAAGTGGACTTGGCATTACGAATAGTTAGTGATGTTTTGGTACACTGTGATTTTTTCCTATTATTATTTACATTTGTATGTGTTATTATTTATTCCAGCACAGCACCATCCCGTTTGCATCTGTGTGTGGACCGCTGTGGGTTCGCCATTGATGTGTTTTGGGCGGGGCTCCTCCAGGAGACGTTTTGGGCAGTTTCTCTTATTTCTTTTCCTTGCACTGCACTAGTCATCATCTATGCCATGAGAGGCCTGTGAATACTCTTTATTACATCATGAGAATCAACACTTTTTAGCTTTTTGGTGGTCCACGTGTACTTTTTTTCCTGCCCTTACATGAGGCCATGTAAGTGTTCTATCATATTTCAAACGTTTGAAAAAATCTCTATGAATAAAGATTGATATGTATGTTTCTTACAGATATCATGCCTCTTTGAGCACCTCTGAGGAAGAGACAACGCTTAGTCCCGAAATGCATCAGATGCAACATTTGCATGACTGAGTTTCTATTGTTAATACTAAGTTACACATCCTTTGACAGTTACTGCCATAATTTATGTACTTCCATTTGTTATATCTTTTTTAAGATTGTATAAAATAAAATTGAGAGTTATGTTTTAACTGCTGATTCATTAGTCTATTTACAAACTTGTGCCCTTAAAGTCCCACCTAGTAGAGGACCTTTCCGCTTTTGTCTGTTTCCTGACCAACCAATTTTAAGGGAAATTATATATTTTTTAAGAAATAGCGCACATTAAAAAGAAATGTGGGGTTCCCCCAAAAACTCATATCAGGCTCTTATTCAGATATGTGGCCTGGATAATCAGGAAAGGGAGAGCAATGAGGGTGCCCCCCCCCCCCTTCCTTCCTGAACTATACCAGGCCAATGTTTTTAAAACTTAGAGAATACCATTCAAACTTTCATCTCTCCCCCAAAAGGGATGTGAAGGTATGTTGGGGAAACTTATTGCTATCTGGAAGCCCTTTTAATAATGAGGCTCCCAGATATCCTCAGGTCATAAGGAACACTGTAACTGTTTAGTGTCCAGCCAACAAAGTCCTGTAAGAAAGTATCCTGTGTCCTTCATCTTCCTTCTTATTAGGGATGAGTTTGGATTCCATCCGAACCCAGAAGTTAGCCTTTCATTGCTGGGTGAAGGAGCTGTGGCAGTCCAAGAGGAAGAATGTCACCAACACTCCACGGAATCCTCAGAAGAGTCCAAAGCATTATTCAGTTGTCACATAAGATATACAGTGGCAACATTTTGGAGCCATGCAGAGCCCCTTCATCTGGCAAGTTCACTTGACTGACGAAGGGGCCCTGCATGGCTCCAAAATGTTGCCACTGTATAGATTATGACATAAAAATCATTATGTGACCACTAAATAAAGCTTTGTACCCTTCTGATGGTTCTGTGGTGTGCTAGTGACATTCTTCCTCTTCGATTGTCTACAGTTCCAAGCGCATTGTCACTGCAGTTCCCAACAGTACTGAACAACCGTTTTCAGGAACATGTTCACTGAGAAAACGACATTTTGAGCTGTGGGCAGAACATTTACTACCCTGCTTCTGCATGCATAAAAATGGCAGGGTTGCTTTCTGGATTGAACAAACTTAGGTTCAGACTGACTGAACCCAAGCTCATCACTGCTTCCTATTCTTCTCTTCAAGTTTACTCTAAATTGACTGGCACCCAATACTTCTTCCAGCCTTAGAAAAGAATCATTCCCTGAGATGAATGTGCCAGGGATGTTATTGCGCTACAATAGACTTGCTAATGCACGTGGCAGTAGTTCATCAACAAAGAAAGTTTTGCAATTTGGTGGAGCTGGTGGTGAATATATTTCATTATTGCTCATCTCTAGTGTTTTGCTGAATTCTCAACATTCCAAATAGTGGTTCCAGGGTACACCAATTATAAAACATGCTAGTTGACTAAATTTCATAAATGTTATATCATTGTATATGGATTAAAGGATATTTCAAAAGTGCTCACGTCTGTAGGCAAGTTTGCTCCTTCTAAAAAACCAGTCTGTTTTCATATGAGCTATAGTTCATAATCAGAAAATGTTCTAGATGGTGTTAAGACTTCTTCCTGAGTTTCAGAGCAAATTAAAACTTTATAACAGAGGAGCACTAAGAAGCACCAGGAAAACCAAGAGAGTTGCAGAAAGAAACAATATGGGTTAATGTGGGTCATGAACAAGGTTAAGTTTCCATCACTGAAACCCAAAGGCACACGAGAAAACAACATTCCTCTGCTAGGATCATCTCTTTTACACATACAGTAACATATTCAGATTTTGCTGGTCCTAACCTGGCATATTCAACATGTGTGTGAATAAACTTATATGATGATACAGTTTTATGGTTGAATATATTTTTATTTAGAAACTACATAAAATATAACAAGGGCACAATAGGTACACAGCCAGGTAGAAAGTAATAGTACCCCACTTACAAAGAAGGGGGGACAACATCAGGCCAACTATCGTTGTGAATTACATAAGAAAGCAAAATAATATTAAACAGTGTGAATTGTACCACAGAGTAATAATAACATAGGAGAACTCTCATAAGACCCAAGCATGAATCCCCTTCCAAAAAAGTCCAGCCTAATCGAGAACGTTATAAACATCTGATTGCCTACCCCAGTGAAGGAGAGGCTAATTAAAAAAGGCCAAACAAGTGTTGCTGAAACATGTACCTGATGAATTGTGCAAAATAAGAAGATGATAAGAGGAAGATAGCAAAGAGAATAAAAGAGCAGCAAAGAAGAAAAATTAGGGAGTCTGGAGCAACACTGAGAAATAATCATGGAGCATAATTAAAACAACCTGAGAGAGGGCCAATGTAACACACCTCAACCTTAAACATCCCCTAGCCACTTCTTTAATGAATCAGAGGAGGAATACATGAACTAAATTATCCACAAAGTGAAAAACTTGTCAGCGGCTTCTTGTTCTTGGGCAAGTAGTTCCTTTATTCTCATGATTTAATTCATCATGTACACCCAATTAAGAAGGGACAGTGCACAAGAAGGCTTCCACATGGAAGGTATCAACTGTCTGCCCACAGACAAGGAAAAGCAAAGGAGACTAGATTTTTGTGAAGAGCCCAGTAAAATGGAGAGAAGGGCAATTTCGGGGAAAGGGAAGAATGACTCACCATTGATGTCATTATAGATTTTGAAAATCATCTTCCAGAATGGTTTAATCCTACTATATTCCCACCAGATGTGTAGGTAAGTGCCTCTAACATGACTACACTGCCAGTACACCTCTGAGACCTGTGGAAATAATCAATAGAGGGAGACAGGATATCTATGCCACCTGGTAAGGATCTTGCAATTTTTTTTCTTGGCTGTAATATGATATACTGGATTTGTGCATAAAATGGGCTAAGGCATTTCATTTTATGCACAAATCCAGTATATCATGTTATACCCAAGTAAAAAATTACATGATACAGTTTTAACAATGATGGGAAAACTGTATAGTCATTAACAGTACAGAAAAAAGAATGCCTCGTTGCCTCTGCTCCTCTTAGGTGAAGAACTAATGTGCCTACTGGCAAATGTTGTCCTGGCAATGATGTCAGCAAAGACTGTGGATAGAGCCTTAAGGTCCTCCAAATTCATTCCAGAAAACTGGAGTAGCAAAGGTTTTCAGAGAACAGAGATTGCCATAATGGCTATTTTTATGTGAGGGTAGCTCAGTAAAGAGCAGAAACAGGGGCGGACTGACAACTCATGGGGCCCCTGTGTCCTTGCCCAAACTCAAAAAAGCCTATGAAAAAGGTACCAGGGGCATCTCATGGGGCCTCCTACTGACCCCGGGCCCTCGGGCAGTGTCCACGTTTCCAAATTGTCAGCTTACCCCTGAGCAGAAATGCCTAAATCACATTCCCTTGGCTGGAATGCTTTTTCTATGTATAGTCATTAACAGTTCAGAAAATGTATGCCTCTGCTGCCCTTAGGTAAAGAACTACTGAGCCTACTGGCAAATGTGGCCCTGGCAATGATGTTGGCAAAGACTAGATAGAGCTTTCAGGTCCTCCAAATGCATTCCAGAAAACTGGAGTAGCAAAGGTTTTCCCAGAACAGAGATTGCCATAATGACTATTTTTAGGTGTGGGTAGCTCAACAAAGAGCAGAAATGCCTAAATTAGATTCCCTTGGCTGGAATACTTTTTCTATGGTATGTATTTTAGGATTCCATTTTTGATTGCAACTGAACTGTATATTCATTTATGCCAACGTGTATATTTGAATTTGGAGATAAGTAGCAATAGATGTAAAGCTTTCATTTTCCAGAGAACTATGCATGATTCCTAAGTGTGGCGTCTGCTTGTAAACTAGTTTGAAGATAATGACAAGATATTATGGATCTGTTTTAAAAGTGGAAGAAGGAAAAATGCTATAAAAGTGAACCTGTGGCCCATATCTGTATTTGAAAGTGAAAGCTAAATCCTGCATGGATGTTATGTGTTACAGCTTCAGTTTTACTCTAAGTCCTTCACTTTTCTTTTTATAAATACTGCCTTGTATTATGATGCTACTATTCTCCCAACTTGACTTTAGTTAGTGCTTATAAAAGAATATTGCAAGTCCATAATTCATGGGCTGCTATTATAGTCCTCTAATCGTGATAGTTGACAGGATATATATTTGTATGTTTTCAAAATGAGATTGTAGATATAGTAATGAATATTAAGGCACTTTAAGTAAAGTTTTACTGTCAGGAATTTTGTTATTGAGTTTGGAACGATCATTTAATAGATACCTGAAGCAGTGAGAAAAATATTCAACTGAACTATAAAAAGAACACAAAAGCAAAGGCAGACAAACATTACCACACATAAAAGCTTTTATATATATCCATAAAAAAACCCTCCATAAATGGTTTGTAGACCTGAAGAAAATTTGTTCTTCTGAAATAAAAAAATGGAATAATAGATACGATTCTGAGATGCTTTCTACTGGTTAATTTTTAGTATATGACATAACACTTTTCTCTCCCTAACTTGTTATATGCTTTGACTTTTCTCTTTTTGTGTTTTTGTTGTCAGTTATATCAAAATATGTGTTTGAAAAAAAGCATATTTTCTAAAAATTTGTTTTACCCAAGGCACCTACAGTCAGTATGAAAAGGATAAAACAGAATTCCTGTTCAAGGCTATGTTAATATTTCTAGCTTATGTGTAGAGTGACACAAGAGCAGATTAAAATTTACCTTCAATATAACCTTTTCTCTTTCACATTGCCAGGATTTTTTTTTTTACTTCCCAACAGTGTTGTGAGGTTTTTAATAATAAAAATGGCTTTAAGTGAGCAAACAGTCCATGCTATTCTCTAAAGCTAAGTGCAGTAACACATAGCAAGCCGCCAGCCAGATAAATATTTATTGTAGTCAGCTCAATGGAGTAAATAGATCTGATCCAGTTTCTGTGGGTTAATCTTTGCTTTTTGAACTGCCTTCTAAAATATGGCCATACAGTACATATTAGTGATAGTCAATTTGGTTGCCCATGTTTGTTCCCTATGTTGTATGCATTGCTATGTGACATGGTTTTGTGGATGTATCCCATATCACTGGCATGCCTTTTTATCAATAAATCCATGCAATAACTATGTTGGATCAGCAGTGGCACTCTGAAGGGACACTCAAGTGATGCAGCAGTTATGGGGGAAACCACAGTGTCGGATATTGAAGACTCAAGCAGCATTTCTGGCTTTGCAGGAGTGAAGACTAGATTCACTGGTGAAAGCACTAAATATTATTTTACATGTATTTTAAAATGGAACTTAAAATGGTAGAAATCTGGCGCATGCACAGGTGTGACATCATATCAGTTCAGCAAATGAAAGCAGCCAGCGATTGATACCCGGAAGTCGGCCACTCAACTATGGCAGCAGACAGCGGGGAACTCAGGGACATCACATCACTGGACTTAAGGTACGTATAGTCCCGTTTTGAGGTACAACTTAAAGTGTCTCTTAAGTATGCAATAATGTAGACCCTAACTCTTACAAAAGAATACTTATTTTTTGTTTCTCTAAGCTTTTTTTAAAGTTTTTTTTTTAGACAACAGGCACAGCTTCAGTCAAAGAGGCTACATACACAGAAATCAGTATGCAACACAGAGATAGTCGGGGTCTGGGAAAGCCTTTTCTGTAATCCAGATATTAGATACTCTCTACTGGAGAGTCAGCTGAGATTTTGTATCTGTGAAGTGTTAACCAACTAGAAAGATAGAGGATAAGAGAAAAAAAGTGTGAGAATCACTGAGAGGATGCGGTAGGCAGGGTGTATTAGGGCAGGAAAAGAGTACTTGTTTTTCTAGAGTAAGTAAATTGGGATTACATTATTTTTCCTAATCCCTTGCTGCCACCGTCTTTCAATGGATCAAAATGTCGAGAGCCTGAGGTGGGCATTCCGATCATGTGACCACTGTGATTGGCTGTCACAGCAGTCACATGATGATGAAAAGCATACTTGTAATCAGGTGCTTTCTCTTACATGTTAGTTGCTGTGCTGGGAGCGTGCCATGAGCACGCTCTCAGCACAGTAAATTGTTTAACAATAGACACATATATGATTCCACTTGGTAATAAAGCCCACCCACCATGAGACAACATACAGTATATGTATGCGCCACGTCGGCAGGAAGAGTTTAACAATTACTGTTTTCCTTTTATATTGTGTTTTCTCTCCCTGCACTGTGCACACCCTTAGACTCTTTGCAACAACTTATTGTTAATAGGTGAATGCTTCAACATCGGTAGAACATTACAATATATATAGTTGCCAGTTCAATGTGCATTGGTGTGTGTGAGGGAAAATGGAACAGTCATTTTATATATCAAACATTTAGTTTTGATTAAGTCGATATATATGTGTTATTAGATGTCTTATTGTGTAACAGCTGTATTTCTTGTGGTAGATTGCTATATACACCTCCAGCTGGGAAGATTGCTATCTAAAGGTGCTATGGAAAGTAACACATTTGTGTGAATGAACATTTACATTTCAAAGAACTCCACCAGAAACCAGAATGAAACATCAAAGAATGATTTAGATAGCTAGGTTCCCACCCAACTTAGAACATATAAATTGTATTAGCTTTCCAAGGCAGTTAGAGCATTACTTTGAATCCAACACTGTATTGTTCTGCTCTCCCTGCATGGAGGTCTCGCAACATCCTTGTATAATAAACACATTTACTTTTCAATCTGGCTTCAGCAGTGACAATGTTACTGAAACCCATGAGGTTTGGGTTTCCCCGTCAGTGAGGCTGCTTGTATTCCAACTCAAAAGTGAGCAGGAAAGGATGACAATGAAGCATCTGAACTAAGTAAAGGTTGTCACCTAGGATAGGAAGTGTCTGTGGATATACCCTGATGGTATAATTCTGTTGAAAACAGAATATATATAAATGATTATACTTTTTTACATTACTGAAACATATACAGCATATTATATATATAGTATCATGTTGTTTACTTATTTGGGTTTAAATACAAATGGAAGTGAAAAAAAGAAATCACTCTAAAAACAAATCTCTCCTAAAACAAATATCTATGATATCAAAGCTTACTACATTACATGACTATAGACCTGACAATGATAATCCCTACACAGAGTATGTGCCTGTTTTACAGTCTATAGTTATAATCATTTCTTAAATGAAGTTTTCTAGGCTACATCATTAAAAATAACTGGAAATGCTGTGTTCATTGCACATTCTACATACAATCTACTGGGACTTCTACAAGAACTATATATAACCTATCATGCATGGTGGTTTTGCCTGCATGCACAGCAGGGGTAATAGAGCCATATACACATTTTAAATGGTCTTTGAAATAAATCTGCATTTAAAAGCTTCCACTAAGAATAATCATATATTGCTTATCTAGTTTGTAATATACAGTATTTGGATTATAAATGTAAAATGTATGCACAATCTATTATGCCCACTCCGGAGGGATTACTATTAATGATTGTCTTATCATTATCCTAATCATACCTGGAATAGAAAAGAAAAAATGTCCAGCAAAAAAGTAAAAAAAAAGGCTTTGATTATATTAAAGTGGAGCCACACCGAAAAGGGAAAGTTCTGCTTTCAGGCCTCCTCCTCACCTCCTGATTTTGACAGTACCAGATCCCACTATCAATCAGACTGTCTAGGCGATCAGAAGTATAAGTTCTCCTCACCCTCCCTTCCAGCAGTCTTCTGGGACACGTGACAGGTCCCAGAAGACCAATCACAATGTGCAGAGCATCACGCGCATGTGCAGCGGGCACCCGGCTGTGAAGCTGCAAGTTTTCACAACCAGTTGCCCACAATTATGATGACAGTGCCAGGGACAGACAGCAGGAGGTAAAAATGGCTGGGTTGAGCTCATCACTGGATAATGGGACAGTTGAGTGGCTGTTTATTAAAAGTCAGCAGCTGCAGTTTTTGTAGCTTCTGACTTTTACATTTTTACACAGGAGACTGGAGCTTCTCCTTAAACAAAAAGTTTACCTTTTGACAAAAAATAATAAATGCACATTTTTTGCAGGTAAAAAAAAATGTGCATTTATTATTTTTTGTTGCAGAAGCCTGTAACGCATTGCACCAGAGATCAGCAGATCAGTGCTGCCATGCAGGTCTCCTGCAGACCTTTCAGTATATCTGTTTGCTGTACATCCCATACAGGCAAGAAGATACACTGACAGGAAGAATCAATGAGCTACCACGGCACTCCTCAGTGCCATGGTTGTTCATTGAGAACTACAAGCCGACATCCACAAAGGATGTTGATAATTGTTGTTCATTCATTCACAGAACTCTGTGAATGAATGCTGTGGCAGTGTGGGCGCAACCACGACCTGCTATTTTTAAAATGTGACAGCTGGTATGGGGAGTTTGTAATATGTTCTGAAAGCTGAACTTATCCTTTTAAGATATTGCTATGATATATTCCATATTTTCTGCTATATTTTGGGAAAATTCTACTACTATTTATTTTTGGAATATTCAAAACTTGTTATATTAGATCTAGACTCTTGTGAGTAAGTCCACAAAATATGAACAGATGCTGACTTATTCACTATAACAATCAGAAGTGTGTCAAGGAGTAACTAAACCCAAGAATGAAAATGTTGCACACTGCAGTTTACCAGCCTATACGTATACTTAGTTGCTGCAATAGTTTTCTTTTTTTCAGGATAAGAACATTTTCAGAAAGTACAGAAAATACCTGTTGATCTTGCCAGAAATGCAATGTCCTTTTCTGCAGGCATATTAAATACTAGTCTGGACACTTTAAGAGGTACTGGATCTATGTAAATGCTTGTATATGTGAACACATGTTAAAAATGAGAAATTGGTTAGTTATACATTCCTTTCAATATGCAGACTGCCTATGCCATGCATCAACCAATACTTTATGAGGCCTTTGCAGATTCTAATCTGCTTTTATTTGCTGGGTTTGATCAGTACAGAGATGGTAATTCTCACAGGCATGTAAAGAACTACTAGCCATAGATAATTAGATACAGTAGTGCACAACTTAAAAAGGGAAATCCACTGATCACCAATGTAGGGGTGTATTTTTCCATTGACCGCTAATGCAAGGAGGCTCCTGTCTACTGACCACCAGTGAAAGAAGTCTCTTCTCCTCTTACTATTGATGTAACAGAGCACTTCTCCACTGGCCACCAAAGTAGGGAGGAACTTTTCACCAATGTGAAGAGAAACCCCTCCACTAATCACTAATCACGTAAGGGGGCACTTCACTGACCACCAATGTTAGGCGTACAGCAACGATCACAAATTTAGGGAGACACGTCACAATTGATCACCAATATTTTGGAAGTCTGGTTGATTGTAACTTTTACTTTAACAAATTCATTGACTATGACCAGGATAAAGTATGCTGTTCATAATTTTAGGAAGTTTACAATGGAAAGAGATGGAGGTTTTAATTTGTGAATTTGCCAATCAGAACTTTTCTAGTAAAAGTTGAGCTTATCTTCAGCCCTCCCTCCCATATCCATCACATTAGGAGACCAATGGGGAAATACTGATGCCATGGAAGGACAGAGCAACATTTGACTATATCTGCTAGCCTAGGTCTCTGATTTTACTGATAGTTTTCACTGAAAGCAATGATTTCCTAAAATGGTATTAAAGGATAAGTTCACCTATTAGCAAAAAATAATAATTGCACATTTTCAGGTAACAAAATGTGCGTTTAATTGTTTTTTTGTTTAGGGAGCCTGGAAAGCATTGCACCAGTCACCACTGGTGCCATGCAAGACTCCTGCAGACCCGTCAGTGTATCTGTGTGCTGGAACCTTGCACAGGCAAGAAGATACGCTTTGAGGCTCCATGCACACTAGCATATTTTTTAAAGCTCAAAAAACACTGGAAAAAACGTTGGATAAAAAACTCTGGCAATAGCGGGTTTTAGTAACATTTTAGTAATGTTTAGAAGCATTTAGGAATGTTTTTATAGTACATATGCAGAAAAAGAAAAGCTGGAGTAGTAGGGTTTAGCAGCATTTAGGAGAGTTCAGCATTTTTTTCTGCTGGAAAAACGATCCATAAACTCTGAAAAACAAATTTTTTTCTGCTCCTACAAGCTGAAGCTCAAAAGCACTAATATCCTAAAGTAGTGTGGATGGCATGGACACATAGGGTAACACTATTTAACTTTTCTAGAAGTAGAAAAAAATGATAATTACATCTTTTAGGGGTTTAACAAAATGTTAATGTGCATGGAGCCTGACAGAAAGAAATAATGAACTACAACATTTCTCAACAGTGTCGTGGTAGTTCATTGAAAACTACAAGCTGACAGCTGCAAAGACTGCCAGGAATTGTAGTCTTCCCATTCACAAAATACTGTCAATGAGTAACACGGCTCAGCAGGCAGAGCCCCGCACAGCCACATTTTTTTTTTTAAATTGTGACAGCTAGCAGGGGAAGAAGATCCCCTTGTAGCTGTAAAAATGGGGGATCGGGGGGAGCCAGGGCCAGTCCTTTTGTATCATGTTACCCTGAACTTATCCTTTAAACCTAAAGACATAAATTATTATATTGCAGCTTACAAATTCTTAGATATATTTACTGCATTTGTTTTCTTGTGATAGTTTTTTTCTTTACTTTTATTTTTACCTGTTGATCCAGCCAATACGTCTGTTAATTTTCAACTTCTTTTAGCAGGCTAAGCTGTCCAGGAAAAGTGTCAAAGTACTGAGACAAATGATTTTATACTGGCAGGGGTGCTTACAATGGCCAGCTTTTATTTATTTATATAAAAACAGTATCCAAAAAGGAGGAGAAAACTGTTGCTGTAACTGCTTAAAAAGTGTCTGCAGGAATTCAACTTTAACTTGTTAATCACGTTCATCTGAATCTGCTAAGGCATCTATGCTCCACAATGCTGGTAACCAAGAGTGGCTTTGCTGCTCCTCCATCCAGTATGGAGACATCTCAAGACAGAAATTGTTTTACTGGACAGAACACCAGATGGAAATAAAGGAAAAAATCCCCGCCCAAAAAAAACTAATGCAGCCACTGCATTTAAATTAGCTCAAAAGCCTTAAGGATTTTACTTTAATGCATTTTCTGCATTAAGGTAAAAAAAAAAAACTTTTGTAAAGAGGATCCCCCTCCAGCCCCCCCATACTTACCTGAGCCTGATCTTGATCCAGTGCTCTGCATGAGAGCAGCAACTGTCACTCCTTTCCCTCTTTCCCTCCTCACAGGACAGATGGATAGCAGTGGGAGCCATTTGCTCCTACTACTGTCTATCAAATTCTATGACGAAGGAGCAGGAGGTGGGGCAAAGCTCCGTTGTCTGTGTCAATTAACTCTGCTAGTAGGGCTTGGGGGTTAGCCCACACAAAAACCCCACTTAGCAAGCAGCTTGCTAGGGGGGTACTCAGAAAGGAGGAGGAACCAGGAGCATTGGTGGGGGACTCAGAAGAGAGGGATTGGGGCTGCTCCGTGCAAACCCATTGCACAGAGCAGGTAACTATAACATTTTTGTTATTTAAAAAAAAAAAGGTTAATTATCACTTTAAGGATAGGTAAGCTGTAATATATCAGTATTTCGTTTTTTGGGTTTAATACCCCTAAAAGAATTTTTTCATCATAGGCACATTTTAATTGCTCACAATTGCAATGGGTCTACTGTAAGGCATACAGACAAGATTCTGGAAAATCTGAATTTATGTTGAACTTTCACATTCGAAAGACATATCAAAAGGTAAAAACAGTACTGCGAGTATACATATGCATATGCCTTACATAAAGATTTCACCATGGGTTGGCATGCAGAGTTACTTCATATACTTTTAGAAGGGTTATACAAAACTTTCATACCATTCCTTTCACATTTTTTGACTTGAGAGAATAACAGTCAAGAAATCTTATTTTTCATTCTCCAATTTATTGTGTTTGGTGAAAAGATTTATTTTCGACAAGTAACATAAATATTTTCACTTTACCCAAATAAGAGAGGGTGTTTGATGTTTTAAAGGTTTTAACATTTGTTCATTTTATGATATATTCTTTTAAAATACTTTTTTGACAGAATGAAACTTTTAGGAGGCAATTATATTAAAAATATTGCTGATTGGATCTTTGCAAGCAAACTCATATGCTTTGTAAAAATAAAAAAGAATAAATAAAGTGCTTAGTTGATACTGCTACAGTACAGGGTGTATTTTATGATGGTAATAAAATAACACAAACGACGACTCAGATTGAGTAAAAGTTTCATGATGCATGCGGAGTAATGCTAGTCAAAATGCGAAAAATAAAGGACCTCAAGGGTGGCTCCCGACATGTCCAGAGAGTCACCCAGTAGTATCTGTATTTAAACTAGGCAGCAGACATATAAACATATAAACCAAAGGCATGCTGCTAGATTAATTGGATCCTGTCTAAATTGGCCCTAGTATGTGTATGAATGAATGTGAGTTAGGAACAGGGGCGGACTGACCATTTGGAAACTCGGCACTGCCCGAGGGCCCGGGGTCAGTAGGGGGCCCCATGAGATGCCCCTGGTACCTTTTTCATAGGCTTTTTTGAGTTTGGGCAAGGACACAGGGGCCCCATGATCCCCTATTGCCCGGGGACCCCATGAGCTGTCAGTCCGCCCCTGGTTAGAAACCTTAGATTGTATACCCCTTAAGGGTTAGGGACTGATGTGAATGTACAATATATATATGTTAAGCGCTGCGTAAATTGAGGGCGCTATGTAAGTAGCTGTAATAAGTAATAAATATAAACACTGTATTTTGCAAACATGTTTTGAAGTGTTGCGTTGCGTTATGGCAAAATAACCATTTTAAATGGTTAGGCAGTGCATCATGGTATGTGGAAAAATGTACCTACATCATTTTTTCAAAGCAGCTCACTACAATGCACATATGGTTCCCATCTATGTATTCTGGTGTGCTAAAATATACAGTTGTGTTTTGGTGCACTGGGTATGTGCATTAGGGTGTACTGTAAAATGAATGGCATCGCAAGACAATGCAGTTAAAGTGTTACTAAACCCAGGACCCTGCATTCACTATATCTGGTCTTCCTCAGTACACAGAACATGGAAATGCAATTATTTTAGTAAATATAAACTGCTAAATACCTTTTCTCATCAGCAGTTAGATCAGTTTTGTGACTTCTGTCAGTGTCAAGCAGAGCACTGGTTAAAGCTTGAAGGAGGAGTTTTCATTCTCCCCTGGTTGTCCTATGAGGCTGCATAACCCATGCTCTTCTGTCTGGACAGTGCTGATTGGCCCTGTGCTGATCTCATGCACTCTCCCATGAAAAAAAGACTATATAGCAATACACACCAAACTGAGCATGTGCAGCTTGCCCCCAAGGCTCTGTACCATCAGCAGATGGATTGGGGACAGTAAAAGAAGGGGAGGATCAGAGAAGACAGGATCAAACATCCTTTTTTCACAGTGCCGAGGATTAACCCCTTAGGTTCCACAGTAAGTATAACAAGCATGCTTTACTGCATACACAGACTGATTTTACTGTTGTGGGTTTAGTAACACTTTAATTCAATGATTTGTGGCAATGCTTGGTAAAATGTGTATTTTGCCATGCATTACTGCAACTCACTAATTTGAATAGATCCCAAAATAGAGTGTAGTTTAAGGCTGGCTTCACATCTATGGTGGTGTGGTGCTTTATAATAAAACTAAGACTAATTTAGATATTTGTGTTACCACAATACAATGTGCTTGTGTTACCACAACATGCTTTGTGTGGTGTGTTATTAGAGTTGCTGTCAGGGCTGGTTCACAACAGCTGCTGCATTGCAGCACAATGGCTGGTGCGACTCGGCCGAGATCAGCACAGTGATGATATACTGAGCTCTGCAGATCACACTGTTTTGTTTTTTGAATGAACTTTATAGAGATACCACACCACACTGTGCTGATGAAAAATACTGCATGCAGTACTTTTCTCAGTGCACTGTGCCCGCAAACCAATGCAACGCAGTGGTGTGACATATAGAAGACAAGGAATTTTGCTAGCACATCAAAAATTGGCCAAAGTCAGTATTGAGCCCCAGGGCCACATGTTGGGAAGAGAGGACATTGTGTGTTCATGGGCATTAGAACAGGTCAAACGCTTTCAGGTACTCTCAGGGGAAACCAGCTTGCATTTTTGATCATTTTGAAAGATTTCTGACTTTCTTTCCATGCATTCACATTACCTTTTATGAGGCAAGAAAATAGCTGGATGCAGTAGAACAGGTCATTCCATGGGTATAAAAATCTGAAATAAAGCAAAGCAAATAGGGCTATTGATGGAGATTCTAGTTATTATTCAAATATATACATATAAAATGCAGCACTGTAAAATGATCAAATCATGCAAATCAACACAATAATAGTCCTGAAAAGGTGCTCATTAATTCCCAGTGTCAATGGAAAGAATGCAAACTAACCAGAAGCGCATTTAAAGTACGCATGTGTGTAAGAAATCCTAGAGATTCCCCTCTCTCCCTCTGGTCAGAAAATGGATATGTGCTGAAATGGATGATGATAACGCCCTCTTGTGGAAAAGCGAAATCCTGCAGGCCAGGAAGCTCCCAGGATAGGATATTCCTCTTCAATGGAACCAGGGCTGGGATTGAAATCACTCTGTGGCTGTGAAATTGGGAGAGAGACCCCTCACAGAGGACACAGAGAGATACTCATAGTGTAATATATTACTTCAATTTATTTCAAAAAACCAAGTAAAAAACATGTAATCAGGTGGCAAGTGAAAGTGACCCACTGACCCTCTTAAAATTAAAGGTGGCCGCCGGGCCTCCACATGGCACCGGCGGTGTAGTATCAACGACGTCCACAGGCTCCTCTGACGCGTTTCTTCTGAGGTGGAGCAAGGACTATTATTGTGTTGATTTGCATGATTTGATCATTTTACAGCACTGCATTTTATATGTATATGTTTTATTGAGGATTTTTATATGCGTTTATCCTGGATGTTCAGCTGCTGTTTCTTTGAGAGCGCTCACTGTGTGTCTTTTACCTATTATTCAAATATCATTGGCCTTCCAAACTATTTTGGGGCTCATCTTGATGTCATCATTTTGAAATGCTTCTGAAATCATTCAAAATTCATTGACTTGTGCATTTGACCTCCTTCTGATTGTCCTTTTGAGTTTTACAAACCTATGGATTTGTATAGCAATGCAAAATCTACTTGAAGCAAACACAAGCCTGTCGACACAGGCCCTTAAAAAAACATCAGAAGCAAAACACAAATGCAGTGTACACAAACTTTAAGAGTTTTTTATTCTATAAGTAAGGACTTTTTTAGTAAAGACTAAGTTCACCTTTTTCAGAAAATAGCCTATGCAATCTAGTGGCCCTAGTAGATATTAACCGATTGAGGACTGCCCCACTTACATATACACTACCTAGTACATGATCTTCCAGGTAGGGTGTGTGCACGCGTGTCCGCTTTTCTCGGCTGTGCTGTGATTCATTACAGCACAAATCGATCAGCAGGTCCTGGCCAATGACTGATTGCTGGGATCCACTGATCAGTTCAATGAATCATGGACGACAGCTCCGTGTTAGTAAATAACACAGAGCTCTCTACACTGATAAGTGATCTTGCTGTATTTAGGGGAAAAAACAACAAGCTCTCTTAGTAAAAGCAGCACATATGACACACAGTACACATTGGTAGGCATACATTTAACCCCTTGATCACCTCTCCCCCAGCCAGTGTCTTAGGTATAGTGACAGTGTATAGTATTCACACTGTTAACTGCATTAGTGTCACTATTGAGTGTCATTTAATCAGTTAGCATACCCCCCAGCCAGTTAGCTAGTGTCAGATTGCCCATCACAGTCCCTCTACAAGTCACTGATCACCGCCATTACTAGTATAAAAATAGATAAATAAAAATTCCAGTATATATAAGTTTGTAGGACTTGTAAACTAAATATACTTATTGGGATTTTTTTTTACCAAAGACATCTAACAGAATACATTTTGGACTAAATGTTTTGGAGAATTTTGAATTTTTTTACATTTTTTATTGGATATGTTTTATAGCAGAGAAAAAACATTTTTTTTCTCTACATTTTCAGGCTTTTTTCCTTTATATAATAAACAATCTAAATTTTGTTTGGGTACAGCATTGAATGACTGCGCAATTACCAGGTAAAATAGTGCAGTGCTGAATAGTAAACAATGGCCTGGTTATAAAGAGGGTAAAATCTTCTGGAGGTGGTTAAAGTGGTTACAAAACTTTGCAGCTTTGCAAAATTTTCATTAACTTTATGTTTATATCTGTAGACCATTTAAGCCCTCTCCAGAAGCCTGGTAAAAAGACTCCCAGTTGGCAATTCCCACAACATGGCTTTTTCCTAGGACATCAAAATCAATGGATGATCACTTCCAGCATTACAGGAGCAAAAACCAACAAGGGCGTCTTGACTGCATAGGCTATTTTCTGGAAAAGGTGAGCTAACCCTTTATTGTAATACATGAAGGTACTTTTTTTTTAAATTAAGTGCTTATAGAAAACTTATTACAGTTCATGGATTGGGTTCTGAAGAAAACACAGCCTTTAACAAATTCCCAATATTTTCTTTTCTATGCCCATTATAATATATGCAGATTCTACAATTCTGCTATTGCCTTTGCTGATTGGAATATATAAAGACCATCAGTAACTATAGCAATAGTAACTGTAGAGCTGAAAATGAAATATCTTCCAAAGCAGTGCTCATAATTTATGCAATATCTTCACCAAAAAGTATAACTTGGATAAATATAGTTAGATTATCATGGAGGAATAAAATACAGATTATTATTTCCTTGTAATAAAATTATCATAAAGGACAGCAGATACTTGGAAGCATCAAAGAAGGCTGGGCCCAGAAGCAGACCTAGTTGGTATAGATTAGCTCTATAACATCTTCCAAATGGAAAAGATTGGGTGTTTACCTGCTAGCTTTAAATTATGAAACCAGTCTGGTAGAAGTTACAGCTCTGACTTGTAGAATATTTGGGATAATAGTGCTGTGATATTATTTTGGTACCCTTTTGTACACTCTGTGAGATGAGGGGACTAGCAAGGATATTGTGGGCATGTATTTTGATATACACTTTGGAATTACAATGCTATTACCTGCTTCTTAAAGGTGAGACTGTACATATTGATGTGAATGCTAAGCCTCTATGGAACTGTTGCCGTATTACATATGAAGTAGCCTTATGTGGATTTCAGCTGCTCTATATGCCCTTAGTGATACTGAGGAGGCAATTAGCACTTCATACATTTTTATACAGTTCTGATTATAAACCATGTTACACTTAAAGCTGTAATTAACTCAAAAGCAAGCATTTATTATATTACAGCTTAGCAATTCTTAGATGTAATGAATATATATATATATATATATATATAT